>NC_090449.1:333536690-334768827 GCF_031143425.1 Pleurodeles waltl
TACAAGCCAGTCCAGCCTCCTACATTGGTTGTGCAGCGGTGGGATAAGTGCTTTGAGACTACTTACCACTCTTGTCATTGTACTTTTCATAAGAGAAAAATATACAAAACAAGTTCAGTGTGTGTACACATAACTAAAAAGTTTTGCATTTCCTCTTTTCACTCTTTTCTAAGTGCTGAAAAGTACTTCTAAACTTTCAAAAAAATTCTTACAAAGTTTAAAAAGTTTTTTTTCTGTCTTTCTAAAAGTTCTGAAAAACTTTTTCTTCACTTTTTTCTATCACTTAAACTCTTTCTAAAATGTCTGGCACAGGCCAAAATGTTGATCTGTCCAAACTTGCATATGATCACCTTAGCTGGAAAGGAGCAAGGAGTCTCTGTGTAGAAAGAGGTTTGAGTGTAGGGAAGAATCCTTCTTTTGAATTATTGCTTAACATGCTTAGAGAACAAGATAAGGCCAAAAGGGCCCCATCTGTTGAAAAAAGTAGCTAATGGTTCCCAATCTGATCCAGGGACTCCCCTAGGAAAAGATTCAGGAAAGAAACTTCCAAGCCTACCCATTACTAGACAGTCTAGCATAGTTGGTACTGATGTAGAGTCACACCATACAGATAGTGTTGTCTCACATCATAAGAAGAGCATTCCTTCTCACCACAGTAGAAGTGAGGTTTCTGTTAACCAAGCTGTTAGGGTGCCTTCTGTAAGGGATAGGTCTCCTTCTGTCCATTCTCACCATACTTCTGTTTCAAGGCATGTCCCTCCCACCCACCCTGATGACAGATTGTTAGAAAGGGAGCTCAATAGATTGAGAGTGGAACAAACCAGACTGAAGCTCAAGAAGCAACAGCTGGATTTGGATAGACAGACCTTAGAAGTAGAGAAGGAAAGACAGAAGTTGGGTTTAGAAACCCATGGTGGCAGCAGCAGTATTCCCCATAGTCATCCTGCAAAAGAGCATGATTCCAGGAATCTGCACAAGATAGTTCCCCCTTATAAGGAGGGGGGTGACATTAACAAGTGGTTTGTTGCACTTGAGAGGGCCTGTGCTGTACAGGATGTCCCTCAAAGGCAGTGGGCTGCTATCCTATGGCTATCATTTAGTGGAAAAGGTAGGGATAGGCTCCTGGATAACCATCCAGGAGAATGCACTCCTGGATGGTTATGGCTTAACCACTGAACAATACAGGATAAAGTTCAGAGAGACCAAAAAGGAGTCTTCACAAGACTGGGTTGATTTCATTGACCATTCAGTGAAGGCCTTGGAGGGGTGGTTACATGGCAGTAAAGTTACTGATTATGACAGCCTGTATAACTTGATCCTGAGAGAGCATATTCTTAATAATTGTGTGTCTGATTTGTTGCACCAGTACTTGGTGGACTCTGATCTGACCTCTCCCCAAGAATTGGGAAAGAAGGCAGACAAATGGGTCAGAACAAGGGTGAACAGAAAAGTTCATACAGGGGGTGACAAAGATGGCAACAAAAAGAAGGATGGTAAGTCTTCTGACAAGGGTGGGGACAAATCTAAAAATGAGTCTTCATCAGGCCCACAAAAACACTCTGGTGGGGGTGGTGGGCCCAAATCCTCTTTTAATCAGAACAAGGAAAAGAAACCATGGTGCTATTTACGTAAAATAAAAGGCCATTGGACAACAGATCCCAGTTGTCCAAAGAAAAGCACCAATGCTCCTACCACTACATCCCCTACTGCTACCCCTAGTGTCCCTACTAATAGCAGTGGTGGTGGGAGCAAACCTACTAATAGCCAATCCAAGGGAGTAGCTGGGCTCACTATTGGTAACTTAGTTGGGGTTGGCCTTGTTAGGGAGGCCACAGAGGCTGTGTTAGTCTCTGAGGGGGCTATTGATTTAGCCACCTTAGTTGCTTGTCCCCTTAATATGGATAAGTACAAGCAGCTACCCTTAATAAATGGTGTTGAGGTTCAGGCCTACAGGGACACTGGTGCCAGTGTGACTATGGTCATAGAGAAACTGGTCCACCCTGAACAACACCTACTTGGTCACCAGTACCAAGTAACCGATGCTCACAACAACACACTTAGCCACCCCATGGCTGTTGTTAATCTCAACTGGGGGGGGTTACTGGTCCAAAGAAAGTTGTGGTAGCTTCAGATTTACCTGTAGACTGTCTATTAGGGAATGATTTGGAGACATCAGCTTGGTCAGATGTGGAGTTGGAGGCCCACGTAGCAATGCTGGGCATCCCAGGGCATATTTTTGCTTTGACAAGGGCTCAGGCCAAAAAGCAAAAAGGACAGGGTGACTTGGATCCTGGAACAATGGACCAAGTGCTCCCTGAAGCTAGGGCTAGAAGAAGCAAAGCACTACCTACCATCCCTCCCTCTACAGTGGATTCTACTTCTGAGGAAGAAGAATTTCCACCCTGTGCAGAACCTACACCAGAGGAGCTGGAAGCAGACACTGCTGAGCTTTTGGGTGAAGGGGGGCCTGTCAGGGAGGAGCTGAGTGTGGCACAGCAAACCTGTCCCACACTAGAGGGTCTAAGACAGCAAGCTGTCAAACAAGCTAATGGGGATGTCAGTGACTCTCACAGAGTTTACTGGGAGGACAACCTCTTGTACACTGAAGCAAGGGATCCAAAACCTGGAGCTGCCAGGAGATTGGTGATTCCTCAGGAGTACAGAAAGTTCCGCCTAACTCTTGCTCACTGTAGGAAAGTACCATCTTGCCTGGCATGTTACCCCCATTTTTCACTGTATATATGTTGTTTTAGTTGTATGTGTCACTGGGACCCTGGTAACCCAGGGCCCCAGTGCTTATAAGTGTGCCTGAATGTGTTACCTGTGTAGTGACTAACTGTCTCACTGAGGCTCTGCTAATCAGAACCTCAGTGGTTATGCTCTCTCATTTGTTTCCAAATTGTCACTAACAGGCTAGTGACCATTTTACCAATTTACATTGGCTTACTGGAACACCCTTATAATTCCCTAGTATATGGTACTGAGGTACCCAGGGTATTGGGGTTCCAGGAGATCCCTATGGGCTGCAGCATTTCTTTTGCCACCCATAGGGAGCTCTGACAATTCTTACACAGGCCTGCCACTGCAGCCTGAGTGAAATAACGTCCACGTTATTTCACAGCCATTTTACACTGCACTTAAGTAACTTATAAGTCACCTATATGTCTAACCTTTACCTGGTAAAGGTTAGGTGCAAAGTTACTTAGTGTGAGGGCACCCTGGCACTAGCCAAGGTGCCCCCACATTGTTCAGAGCCAATTCCCTGAACTTTGTGAGTGCGGGGACACCATTACACGCGTGCACTACATATAGGTCACTACCTATATGTAGCTTCACAATGGTAACTCCAAATATGGCCATGTAACATGTCTATGATCATGGAATTGCCCCCTCTAGTTGGCACAATCCCATGATCCCAGTGGTCTGTAGCACAGACCCTGGTACTGCCAAACTGCCCTTCCTGGGGTTTCACTGCAGCTGCTGCTGCTGCCAACCCCTCAGACAGGCATCTGCCCTCCTGGGGTCCAGCCAGGCCTGGCCCAGGATGGCAGAACAAAGAACTTCCTCTGAGAGAGGGTGTGACACCCTCTCCCTTTGGAAAATGGTGTGAAGGCAGGGGAGGAGTAGCCTCCCCCAGCCTCTGGAAATGCTTTCTTGGGCACAGATGTGCCCAATTCTGCATAAGCCAGTCTACACCGGTTCAGGGGACCCCTTAGCCCTGCTCTGGCGCGAAACTGGACAAAGGAAAGGGGAGTGACCACTCCCCTGACCTGCACCTCCCCTGGGAGGTGTCCAGAGCTCCTCCAGTGTGCTCCAGACCTCTGCCATCTTGGAAACAGAGGTGCTGCTGGCACACTGGACTACTCTGAGTGGCCAGTGCCACCAGGTGACGTCAGAGACTCCTTGTGATAGGCTCCTTCAGGTGTTGCTAGCCTATCCTCTCTCCTATGTAGCCAAACCCTCTTTTCTGGCTATTTAGGGTCTCTGTCTCTGGGGAAACTTTAGATAACGAATGCAAGAGCTCATCCGAGTTCCTCTGCATCTCTCTCTTCACCTTCTGCCAAGGAATCGACTGCTGACCGCGCTGGAAGCCTGCAACACTGCAACAAAGTAGCAAAGACGACTACTGCAACTCTGTAATGCTGATCCTGCCGCCTTCTCGACTGTTTTCCTGGTGGTGCATGCTGTGGGGGTAGTCTGCCTCCTCTCTGCACTAGAAGCTCCGAAGAAATCTCCCGTGGATCGACGGAATCTTCCCCCTGCAACCGCAGGCACCAAAAAGCTGCATTACCGGTCCCTTGGGTCTCCTCTCAGCACAACGAGCGAGGTCCCTCGAATCCAGCAACTCTGTCCAAGTGGCCCCCACAGTCCAGTGACTCTTCAGTCCAAGTTTGGTGGAGGTAAGTCCTTGCCTCACCTCGCTAGACTGCATTGCTGGGAACCGCGTCTTTTGCAGCTACTCCGGCCTCCGTGCACTTCCGGCGGAAATCATTTGTGCACAGTCCAGCCTGGGTCCACGGCACTCTAACCTGCATTGCATGACCTCCTAGTTGTTCTCCGGCGACGTGGGACTTCTTTGTGCGACTTCGGGTGAGCACCATTTCACGCATCCTTGTAGTGCCTGTTTCTGGCACTTCTCCGGGTGGTACCTGCTGCTGCGAGGGCTCCTTGTCTTGCTCGATGTCCCCTCTCTCTCCTGGTTCAATTTGCGACCTCCTGGTCCCTCCAGGGCCACAGCAGTGTCCAAAAACGCTAACCGCACGATTTGCAGGTAGCAAGGCTTGTTGGCGTTCTTTCGGCGGGAAAACACTTCTGCACGACTCTCCACGGCGAGAGGGATCCGTCCACCAAAGGGGAAGTCTCTAGCCCTTTTCGTTCCTGCAGAAACCGCAGCTTCTTCTTTCCAGTAGAAGCTTCTTTGCACCCGCAGCTGGCATTTCCTGGGCATCTGCCCATCTCCGACTTGCTTGTGACTTTTGGACTTGGTCCCCTTGTTCCACAGGTACCCTAGATTGGAAATACACAGTTGTTGCATTGTTGGTTTGTGTCTTTCCTGCATTATTCCTCTAACACAACTTCTTTGTCCTTAGGGGAACTTTAGTGCACTTTGCACTCACTTTTCAGGGTCTTGGGGAGGGTTATTTTTCTAACTCTCACTATTTTCTAATAGTCCCAGCGACCCTCTACAAGGTCACATAGGTTTGGGGTCCATTCGTGGTTCGCATTCCACTTTTGGAGTATATGGTTTGTGTTGCCCCTATCCCTATGTTTCCCCATTGCATCCTATTGTAACTATACATTGTTTGCACTGTTTTCTAAGACTATACTGCATATTTTTGCTATTGTGTATATATATCTTGTGTATATTTCCTATCCTCTCACTGAGGGTACACTCTGAGATACTTTGGCATATTGTCATAAAAATAAAGTACCTTTATTTTTAGTATAACTGTGTATTGTGTTTTTTTATGATATTGTGCATATGACACTAAGTGGTACTGTAGTAGCTTCACACGTCTCCTAGTTCAGCCTAAGCTGCTCTGCTAAGCTACCATTATCTATCAGCCTAAGCTGCTAGACACCCTATACACTAATAAGGGATAACTGGGCCTGGTGCAAGGTGCAAGTACCCCTTGGTACTCACTACAAGCCAGTCCAGCCTCCTACACTCACGACATTCCCCTTGCTGGACATTTGGGGCAAATGAAAACTTGGGACAGGCTTGTTCCCTTGTTTCATTGGCCTAGAATGTCTGAGGACACAAAAGATTTTTGTAAGTCCTGTGAAACCTGTCAAGCCAGTGGCAAGACAGGTGGCACTCCAAAGGCACCCCTTATTCCACTGCCTGTGGTTGGGGTTCCTTTTGAAAGGGTAGGGGTTGACATAGTTGGCCCCCTTGACCCTCCTACTGCTTCAGGCAATAGGTTTATCTTGGTGGTAGTGGACCATGCCACCAGATATCCTGAAGCAATTCCTCTAAGGACCACTACAGCTCCTGCAGTGGCAAAGGCCCTCCTGGGAATCTTTTCCAGGGTGGGCTTCCCAAAAGAGGTAGTTTCAGACAGAGGAAGCAATTTCATGTCTGCTTACTTGAAGGCCATGTGGAAGGAGTGTGGGGTGACATACAAGTTCACCACACCCTATCATCCACAAACAAATGGACTGGTGGAGAGATTTAGCAAAACTCTCAAAGGCATGATTATGGGTCTCCCTGAAAAACTCCGCAGGAGATGGGATATCCTGTTACCATGCCTCCTTTTTGCCTACAGGGAGGTACCCCAGAAAGGAGTGGGCTTCAGCCCCTTTGAACTCCTCTTTGGACACCCTGTTAGGGGTCCACTAACACTTGTCAAGGAGGGTTGGGAACAACCTTTAAAAGCTCTAAAACAAGATATTGTGGATTATGTACTTGGCCTCAGATCAAGGATGGCTGAGTACATGAAAAAGGCCAGTAAAAACCTTCAGGCCAGCCAAGAGCTCCAGAAGCAATAGCATGACCAGAAGGCTGTTTTGGTTCAGTACCAACCAGGGCAGAAAGTGTGGGTCTTGGAGCCTGTGGCCCCAAGAGCACTCCAAGATAAATGGAGTGCACCCCACACAATTGTTGAGAAAAAGGGTGAAGTCACCTACTTAGTTGACTTAGGTGCTGCCAGGAGTCCCCTTAGGGTGCTCCATGTCAATCGCCTAAAACCCTACTATGACGGGGCTGATCTCACCCTGCTCATGGCAACTGATGAGGGACAGGAAGAAGACAGTGATCCTCTTCCTAATCTCTTCTCTTCCACAGAACAAGATGCTCTGGTGGAGGGGGTAGTTTTAGCTGATTGTCTTACTGCTGAGCAGAAAGACCATTGCATAAATCTCCAGGGTCAGTTTTCTGAACTCTTCTCTACTGTGCCAGGTACCACTTCTTGGTGTGAGCACACTATAGATACTGGAGACAGCTTGCCTGTCAAAAGTAAGATCTATAGGCAGCCTGACCATGTCAGAGACTGCATAAAGCAAGAGGTGCACAAAATGCTTGATTTGGGAGTGGTTGAGCACTCTGAAAGTCCATGGGCTTCTCCTGTGGTACTTGTACCAGAACCTCATTCCAAGGATGGAAAGAAGGAAATGCGGTTTTGTGTAGACTACAGAGGTCTCAACCAGGTAACCAAAACTGATGCTCACCCTATACCCAGGGCAGATGAGCTCATAGATACACTGGCATCTGCCAAGTATCGAAGCACTTTTGATTTGACTGCAGGGTATTGGCAGATCAAATTATCAGAAGATGCTAAACCTAAAACTGCATTTTCAACCATTGGAGGCCATTACCAGTTCACAGGAATGCCTTTTGGATTGAAAAATGCACCTGCCACTTTTCAAAGGTTGGTGAACACAGTCCTGCAAGGGCTGGAAGCTTTCAGTGCAGCATATTTGGACGATATAGCTGTCTTTAGCTCCAGCTGGGATGATCACCTGGTCTACCTATGGAACGTTTTGGAGGCCCTGCAAAAGGCAGGCCTCACTATCAAGGCTTCAAAGTGCCAGATGGGGCAGGGTAAGGTGGTTTTGTCTGGGACACCTTGTTGGTGGGGAACAGATTGCACCACTTCAGGGGAAAATCCAAACTATTATAGATTGGGTTCCCCCTACTACCCAGACTCAGGTGAGAGCCTTCCTAGGCCTCACTGGGTACTACAGAAGGTTCATTAAAAACTATGGCTCCATTGCAGCCCTCTTAATGACCTCACATCCAAGAAAATGCCTAAAAAGGTATTATGGACAGCAAACTGTCCGAAAGCTTTTGAGGAGCTGAAGCAGGCCATGTGCTCTGCACCTGTCCTGAAAAGCCCTTGTTACTCTAAAAAATTCTATGTCCAAACTGATGCATCTGAATTAGGAGTAGGGGCAGTCCTATCACAACTTAATTCTGAGGGCCAGGATCAACCTGTTGCTTTTATTAGTAGGAGGTTGACCCCTAGAGAAAAGCGTTGGTCTGCCATTGAGAGGGAGGCCTTTGCTGTGGTCTGGGCTCTGAAGAAGTTGAGGCCATACCTGTTTGGCACTCACTTCATTGTTCAGACAGACCACAAACCTCTACTTTGGCTAAAACAAATGAAAGGTGAAAATCCTAAATTGTTGAGGTGGTCCATATCCCTACAGGGAATGGACTATACAGTGGAACATAGACCTGGGAGTAGCCACTCCAATGCAGATGGACTCTCCAGATATTTCCACTTAGACAATGAAGACCCATCAGGTCATGGCTAGTCTTATTGTCCTTCGTTTGGGGGGGGGTTGTGTAGGAAAGTACCATCTTGCCTGGCATGTTACCCCCATTTTTCACTGTATATATGTTGTTTTAGTTGTATGTGTCATTGGGACCCTGCCAGCCAGGCCCCCAGTGCTCATAAGTGTGCCTGAATGTGTTACCTGTGTAGTGACTAACTGTCTCACTGAGGCTCTGCTATCCAGAACCTCAGTGGTTATGCTCTCTCATTTCTTTCAAATTGTCACTAACAGGCTAGTGACCAATTTTACCAATTTACATTGGCTTACTGGAACACCCTTATAATTCCCTAGTATATGGTACTGAGGTACCCAGGGTATTGGGGTTCCAGGAGATCCCTATGGGCTGCAGCATTTCTTTTGCCACCCATAGGGAGCTCTGACAATTCTTACACAGGCCTGCCACTGCAGCCTGAGTGAAATAACGTCCACGTTATTTCACAGCCAATTACCACTGCACTTAAGTAACTTATAAGTCACCTATATGTCTAACCTTTACCTGGTAAAGGTTAGGTGCAAAGTTACTTAGTGTGAGGGCACCCTGGCACTAGCCAAGGTGCCCCCACATTGTTCAGGGGAAATTCCCCGGACTTTGTGAGTGCGGGGACACCATTACACGCGTGCACTACACATAGGTCACTACCTATGTATAGCTTCACAATGGTAACTCCGAATATGGCCATGTAACATGTCTATGATCATGGCATTGCCCCCTCTATGCCATCCTGGCATAGTTGGCACAATCCCATGATCCCAGTGGTCTGTAGCACAGACCCTGGTACTGCCAAACTGCCTTTTCAGGGGTTTTACTGCAGCTGCTGCTGCTGCCAACCCCTCAGACAGGTTTCTGCCCTCCTTGGGTCAAGCCAGGCTTGTCCCAGGATGGCAGAACAAAGGACTTCCTCTTTTCCATTTGGAAAATGGTGTGAAGGCAGGGGAGGAGTAGCCTCCCCCAGCCTCTGGAAATGCTTTCATGGGCACAGATGTGCCCATTTCTGCATAAGCCAGTCTACACCGGTTCAGGGACCCCTTAGCCCTGCTCTGGCGCGAAACTGGACAAAGGAAAGGGGAGTGACCACTCCCCTGCACCTCCCCTGGGAGGTGTCCAGAGCTCCTCCAGTGTGCTCCAGACCTCTGCCATCTTGGAAACAGAGGTGCTGCTGGCACACTGGACTGCTCTGAGTGGCCAGGGCCAGCAGGTGACGTCAGAGACTCCTTCTGATAGGCTCCTTCAGGTGTTGCTAGCCTATCCTCTCTCCTAAGTAGCCAAACCCTCTTTTCTGGCTATTTAGGGTCTCTGCTTTGGGGAATTCCTTAGATAACGAATGCAAGAGCTCATCAAAGTTCCTCTGCATCTCTCTCTTCACTTTCTGCCAAGGAATCGACTGCTGACCGCGCTGGAAGCCTGCAAAACTTCAACAAAGTAGCAAAGACGACTACTGCAACTCTGTAACGCTGATCCTGCCGCCTTCTCGACTGTTTTCCTGGTGGTGCATGCTGTGGGGGTAGTCTGCCTCCTCTCTGCACTAGAAGCTCCAAAGAAATCTCCCGTGGGTCGACGGAATCTTCCCCCTGCAACCGCAGGCACCAAAGAACTGCATCACCGGTCCCCTGGGTCTCCTCTCAGCACGACGAGCGAGGTCCCTTGAATCCAGCAACTATGTCCAAGTGACTCCCACAGTCCAGTGACTCTTCAGTCCAAGTTTGGTGGAGGTAAGTCCTTGCCTCCCCACACCAGACTGCACTGTTGGGAACCGTGACTTTTGCAGCTACTCCGGCCTCTGTGCACTTCCGGTGGGAATCCTTTGTGCACAGCCAAGCCTGGGTCCACGGCACTCTAACCTGCATTGCACGACTTTCTAAGTTGGTCTCGAGCGACGTGGGACTCCTTTGTGCAACTTCGGGTGAGCACCGTTTCACTCTCCTTCGTAGTGCCTGTTCTGGCACTTCTGCGGGTGCTGCCTGCTTCTGAGAGGGCTCCTTGTCTTGCTCGACACCCCCTCTGTCTCCAGACGCAATTGGCGACATCCTGGTCCCTCCTGGGCCACAGCAGCATCCAAAAATGCTAATCGTACAACTTGCAGCTAGCAAGGCTTGTTGGCGGTCTTTCGGCGGGAAAACACTTCTGCACGACTCTCCACGGCGTGGGGGATTCATCCTCCAAAGGGGAAGTCTCTAGCCCCTGTTGTTCCTTCAGAATCCTCAGCTTCTACTGTCCAGTAGCAGCTTCTTTGCACCCACAGCTGGCATTTCCTGGGCATCTGCCCATCTCCGACTTGCTTGTGACTTTTGGACTTGGTCCCCTTGTTCCACAGGTACCCTCGACTGGAAATCCATTGTTGTTGCATTGCTGGTTTGTGTCTTTCCTGCAGAATTCCCCTATCACGACTTCTTTGTCCTTTGGGGAACTTTAGTGCACTTTGCACTCACTTTTCAGGGTCTTGGGGTGGGCTATTTTTCTAACCCTCACTATTTTCTAATAGTCCCAGCGACCCTTTACAGGGTCACATAGGTTTGGGGTCCATTCGTGGTTCGCATTCCACTTTTGGAGTATATGGTTTGTGTTGCCCCTATCCCTATGTGTCCCCATTGCATCCTATTGTAACTATACATTGTTTGCACTGTTTTCTAAGACTATACTGCATATTTTTGGTATTGTGTATATATATCTTGTTTAAATTTGCTATCCTCATACTGAGGGTACACTCTGAGATACTTTGGCATATTGTCATAAAAATAAAGTGCCTTTATTTTTAGTATATCTGTGTATTGTGTTTTCTTATGATATTGTGCAAGTGACACTAGTGGTACTGTAGGAGCTTCACTCGTCTCCTAGTTCAGCCTAAGCTGCTCTGCTAAGCTACCATTATCTATCAGCCTATGCTGCTAGACACCCTATACACTAATAAGGAATAACTGGGCCTGGTGCAAGGTGTAAGTACCCCTTGGTACTCACTACAAGCCAGTCCAGCCTCCTACATTACCCCCTAACGTTTTGCCTTTGCTGATGCTAAGTTATGATTTGAATGTGTGCTGGGACCCTGCTAACCAGGCCTCAGCACTAGTGTTCTTTCCCTCAACTGTACCTTTGTCCCCACAATTGGCACAACCCTGGTACTCAGGTAAGTCCCTTGTAGCTGGTACCCCTGGTACCAAGGAACCTGATGCCAGGGAAGGTCTCTAAGGGCTGCAGCATGTCTTATGCCACCCTAGGGACCCCTCACACAGCACATGCACACTGCTTCACTTCTTGTATGTGCTGGTGGGGAGAAAATGACTAAGTCGACATGGCACTCCCCTCAGAGTGCCATGCCAACACCACACTGCCAGTGGCATAGATAAGTCACCCCTTTAGCAGGCCTTACAGCCCTAAGGCAGGATGCACCATACCACAGGTGAGGGCATATGTGCATGAGCACTATGCCCTACAGTGTCTAAGCAAAACCTTAGACATTGTAAGTGCAGGGTAGCCATAAGAGTATATGGTCTGGGTGTTTGTCAAGCACAAACTCCACAGTTCCATAATGGCTAAACTGAAAACTGGGAAGTTTGATATCAAACTTCTCAGCACAATAAATGCACACTGATGCCAGTGTTCAATTTATTGTGAAATACACCCAGAGGGCATCTTAGAGATGCCCCCTGAATACATACCTGACTTCTAGTGTAGGCTGACCAGTTCCTGCCAGCCTGCCACACACCAGACATGTTGCTGGCCACATGGGGAGAGTGCCTTTGTCACTCTGTGGCCAGGAATAAAGCCTTTACTGGGAGGAGGTGCTTCTCACCCCCCCCTGCAGGAACTCTAACACCTGGCGGTGAGCCTCAAACGCTCACCCCTTTTGTTACAGCGCCCCAGGGCAGCCCAGCTAGTGGAGATGCCCGCCCCTCCGACCACTGCCCCCACTTTTGGCAGCAAGGCTGAGGAGATAATCAGAAAAACAAGGAGGAGTCACCCACCAGTCAGGACAGCCCCTAAGGTGTCCTGAGCTGAGGTGACCACTTCCTTGAGAAATCCTCCATCTTGAGTTTGGAGGATTTCCCCCTTAGGATTAGGGAAGTGCCCACCTTCCGACAGGGAGGAGGCACATAGAGGGTGTATCCATTGGCAACTGCCCTCTCAGACCTAAACACACCCCTAAATTCAGTATTTAGGGGCTCCCCAGATCCCAGTGAATCTGATTCCTGCAACCTGAAGAAACAAGAAGGTCTGCTGACTGTAGGAGGCTGGCCTGGCATGTAGTGCGTACCAAGGGGTACTTACACTCTGTACCAGGTCCAGTTATCCCTTATTAGTGTAGAAGAGGTGTTTCTAGCAGCTTAGGCTGATAGAAAGTAGCTATAGCAGAACAGCTTAGGCTGAACTAGGAGACATGCAAAGCTCCTACTATACCACTGGTGTCATATGCACAATATCATAAGAAAACACAATACTCAGATATACTAAAAATAAAGGTACTTTATTTGTATGACAATATGGCAAAAGTATCTCAGTGAGTACCCTCAGTATGAGGATGCCAAATATACACAAGATATATGTACACAATAACAAAAATATGCAGTAATAGCAAAAGGAAGTAATGCAAGCAATGTAAAATTACAGAAGATTGCAATAGGAGCACATAGGTATAGGGGCAACACAAACCATATACTCCAAAAGTGGAATGCGAACCACGAAGGGACCCCAAACCTATGTGACCTTGTAGAGGGTCGCTGGGACTGTAAGAAAACAGTGAGGGTTAGAAAAATAGCCCACCCCAAGACCCTGAAAAGTATGTGTAAAGTGCACTTATAACCCCCAGAGAGCACAGAAGTCGTGATAGGGGGTTTCTGCAAGGAAGACCAACACCAGCAAAGCAACCAAAGTGGATTTCCGGACCTGAGTACCTGTGGAACAAGGGGACCAAGTCCAAGAGTTGCGACAATGTCGAGAGTGGGCAGATGCCCAGGAAATGACAGCTGAGGGTGCAAAGGAGCTGCCACTGGATGGTAGAAGCTCTGGATTCTGCAAGAATGAAAAGGGATAGAAACTTCCCCTTTGGAGGATGGATGTCCCACGTCGTGAAGAAGCTTGCAGAGGTGTTCTCACGCAGAAAGACCGCAAACAAGCCTTGCTAGCTGCAAGGGTCGCGGTTAGGGTTTTTGGATGCGGCTGTGGCCCAGGAGGGAGCAGGATGTCGCCACTTGGATGAGGAGACAGAAGGGGCGCCCAGCAAGTCAGGGAGCCCTCACAGAAGCAGGCAGCACCCGCAGCAGTACCAGAACAGGCACTTGGAAAAGGAGTGAACCGGAGCTCACCCGAAGACACAAAAGGGAGTCCCACGACGCCAGAGGACAACTCAGAAGGTTGTGCACTGCAGGTTAGAGTGTTGGGGACCCAGGCTTGGCTGTGTACAAAGGAAATCCTGGAAGAGTGCACAGGAGCAGGAGCAGCTGCAAATCTCGCGGTACCAAGCAATGCAGTCTAGCGTGGGGAGGCAAGGACTTACCTCCCCCAAACTTGGACTGAAGAGTCACTGGACTGTGGGAGTCACTTGGACAGAGTTGCTGAGTTCCAGGGACCACGCTCGTCGTGCTGAGAGGGGACCCAGAGGACTGGTGATGCAGTCTTTTATTGCCTGCGGTTGCAGGGGAAAATTTCCGTCGACCCACGGGAGATTTCTTCAGAGCTCCTGGTGCAAGAAGGAGGCAGGCTACCCCCAGAGCATGCACCACCAGGAAACAGTTGAGAAGGCGGCAGGAGAAGCGATACAAGGTTGCAGTAGTCATCTTTGCTACTTTGTTGCGGTTTTGCAGGTGTCCTGAGCAGTCAGCGGTCGATCCTTTGGCAGAAGGTGAAGAGAGAGATGCAGAGGAACTCTGGTGAGCTCTTGCATTCGGTATCTGAAGAATTCCCGGATTGTTCGGAGTTACCATTGTGATGCTATACAAAGGTAGTGACCTATGTATAGTGCACGCGTGAAATGGTGTCCCCGCACTCATAAAGTCAGGGGAATTTGCCTTGAACAATGTGGGGGCACCTTGGCTAGTGCCAGGGTGCCCACACACTAAGGGGGTCATTGTGACCGCCGGGGCCAGGGTCGGCGGGAGCACCGCCAATAGGCTGGCGGTGCCCCGCAGGGCATTCTGACCGCGGCGGTTTGGCCGCGGTCAGAAATGGAAAACCGGCGGTCTCCCGCCGGTTTTCCGCTGCCCAAAGGAATCCTCCATGGCGGTGCAGCTTGCTGCGCCGCCATGGGGATTCTGACACCCCATACCGCCATCCTGTTCCTGGCGGTTCTCCCGCCAGGAACAGGATGGCGGTATGGGGTGTCGTGGGGCCCCTGGGGGTCCCTGCAGTGCCCATGCCAATGGCATGGGCACTGCAGGGGCCCCCGTAAGAGGGCCCCACAAAGAATTTCAGTGTCTGCTGAGCAGACACTGAAATTCGCGACGGGTGCAACTGCACCCGTCGCACATCCTCCACTCCGCCGGCTCCATTCGGAGCCGGCATCCTCATGGAGGGTTGTTTCCCACTGGGCTGGCGGGCGGCCTTTTGGCTGTCGCCCGCCAGCCCAGTAGGAAACCCAGAATCACTGCGGTGGTCTCCTGACCGCGGAGCGGTGTTCTGGAGGGGGGAACTCTGGCGGGCGGCCTCCGCCGCCCGCCAGAGTTAGAATCACCTCCTAAGTAACTTAGCACCCAACCTTCACCAGGTGAAGGTTAGACATATAAGTGACTTATAAGTTACTTAAGTGCAGTGGTAAATGGCTGTGAAATAACGTGGACGTTATTTCACTCAGGCTGCAGTGGCAGGCCTGTGTAAGAATTGTCAGAGCTCCCTATGGGTGGCAAAAGAAATGCTGCAGCCCATAGGAATCTCCTGGAACCCCAATACCCTGGGTACCTCATTACCATATGCTAGGGAATTATAAGGGTGTTCCAGTATGCCAATGATGTGAATTGGTGAAATTGGTCACTAGCCTGTTAATGACAATTTAGAAAGCAGAGAGAGCATAACCACTGAGGTTCTAGTTAGCAGAGCCTCAGTGAGACAGTTAGTCATCACACAGGGAACACATACAGGGCACACTTATGAGCACTGGGGGCCTGGCTGGCAGGGTCCCAGTGACACATACACTAAAACAACACATATACAGTGAAATATGGGGGTAACATGCCAGGCAAGATGGTACTTTCCGACTCAACCCCCCCCCCCAAACGAAGGACAATAAGACTAGCCATGACCTGATGAGTCTTCATTGTCTAAGTGGAAATATCTGGAGAGTCCATCTGCACTGGAGTGGGTACTCCCAGGTCTGTGTTCCACTGTATAGTCCATTCCCTGTGGAGATATGCACCACCTCAACAATTTAGGGTTTTCACCTTTCATTTGTTTTAGCCAAAGTAGAGGTTTGTGGTCTGTCTGAACAATGAAGTGAGTGCCAAACAGGTATGGCCTCAACTTCTTCAGTGCCCAGACCACAGCAAAGGCCTCTCTTTCTATGGCAGATCAACGCTTTTCTCTAGGGGTCAACTTCCTGCTGATAAAAGCAACAGGTTGATCCTGGCCCTCAGAATTGAGTTGTGATAAGACTTCCCCTACCCCTAATTCAGATGAATCAGTTTGAACAATGAATTTCTTGGAGTAACATGGGCTTTTTAGGACAGGTGCAGTGCACATGGCCTGTTTCATCTCCTCAAAAGCTATCTGACAGCTAGCTGTCCACAATACATTTTCAGGCATTTTCTTGGAAGTGAGGTCATTAAGTGGGACTGCAATGGAGCCATAGTTCTTAATGAACCTCCTGTAATACCCAGTGAGGCCTAAGAAGGCTCTCACCTGGGTCTGAGTTGTAGGGGGAACCCAATCCATGATTGTCTGGATTTTCCCCTGAAGTGGTGCAATCTGTTCTCCACCTACCAGGCGTCCCAGATAAACCACTTTCCCCTGCCCTATCTGGCACTTTGAAGCCTTAATAGTGAGGCCTGCCTTCTGCAGGGCCTCCAAAACTTTCCACAGGTGGACCAGGTGATCATCCCAGGTGGAGCTAAACACAGCTATATCGTCCAGATATGCTGCACTAAAAGCCTCCAACCCTTGCAGGACTGTATTGACCAACCTCTGAAAAGTGGCAGGTGCATTTTTCAAACCAAAGGGCATTACTGTGAATTGGTAGTGACCTCCAATAGTCGAAAATGCAGTTTTTGCTTTAGCATCCTCTGATAACTTGATCTTCCAATACCCTGCAGTCAAATCAAAGGTGCTTAGATACTTGGCAGATGCCAGTGTATCTATGAGCTCATCTGCCCTGGGTGTAGGGTGAGCATCAGTTTTTGTTACCTGGTTGAGACCTCTGTAATCTACACAAAACCTCATCTCTCTTTTCCCATCTTTTGAGTGAGGCTTTGGTACAAGCACCACAGGAGAGGCCCATGGGCTTACAGAATGTTCAACCACTCCTAGTTCAAGCATTTTCTGAATCTCTTGTTTTATGCAGTCTCTGACATGGTCAGGCTGCCTATAGATCTTACTTTTGACAGGTATGCTGTCTCCAGTATCTATAGTGTGCTCACACCAAGAAGTGGTGCCTGGCACAGTAGAAAAGAGTTCTGAAAATTGACCTAGGAGATTTATGCTGTTCTCTTTCGCGTCAGCAGTAAGACAGTCTGCCAAAACTACACCTTCCACTAGAGCATCTTGTTCTGTGGAAGAGAAGAGATCAGGGAGAGGGTCACTCTCTTCTTCCTGTCCTTCATCTGTTGCCATGAGCAGGGTGAGATCAGCCCTGTCATAGTAGGGTTTTAGGCGATTGACATGGAGCACCTTAAGGGGACTCCTGGCAGTGCCGAGGTCAACCAAGTAGGTGACCTCTCCCTTCTTTTCAACAATGATGTGGGGTCCACTCCATTTGTCTTGGAGTGCTCTTGGGGCCAGAGGCTCCACTACCCACACCTTCTGTCCTGGTTGGTACTGAATCAGAACAGCCTTCTGGTCATGCCATTGCTTTTGGAGCTCTTCGCTGGCCTGAAGGTTTTTACTGGCCTTTTTCATGTACTCAGCCATTCTGGATCTTAGGCCGAGTACATAGATCACTATGTCTTGCTTAGGAGCTTTTAAAGGTTTTTCCCAAGCCTCCTTCACAAGTGTTAGGGGGCCTCTTACAGGGTGTCCAAATAGGAGTTCAAAGGGGCTGAAGCCCACTCCTTTCTGGGGTACCTCCCTGTATGCAAAAAGGAGGCAAGGTAACAGGACATCCCATCTCCTCCTGAGTTTTTCAGGGAGTCCCATTATCATTCCTTTGAGAGTTTTATTAAACCTCTCTACCAGTCCATTTGTTTTTGGATGATGAGGTGTGGTGAATTTGTATGTTACACCACATTCCTTCCACATGGCCTAAAAGTATGCAGACATAAAGTTGCTACCCCTGTCTGATACAACCTCTTTTGGGAAACCCACCCTGGAAAAGATTCCCATGAGGGCTTTTGCCACTGCAGGAGCTCTAGTGGTCCTTAGAAGAATTGCTTCAGGATATCTTGTGGCATGGTCCACTACCACCAAGATAAACCTATTGCCTGAAGCAGTAGGAGGGTCAAGGGGGCCAACTATGTCAACCCCTACCCTTTCAAAGGGAACCCCAACCACAGGCAGTGGAATAAGGGGTGCCTTTGGGGTGCCACCAGTCTTGCCACTGGCTTGGCAGGTCACGCAGGACTTACAAAAATACTTTCTGTCCTCTGACATCCTAGGCCAGTGAAACAGGGGGACAAGCCTTTCCCATGTTTAAATCTGACCCAAATGTCCAGCCAAGGGAATGTCGTGTGCCAGAGTTAGGAGGAACTGTCTGTACTGCAGGGGAATGACCAATCTCCTGGCTGCTCCAGGTTTTGGATCCCTTGCCTCTGTGTACAAGAGGTTGTCCTCCCAGTAAACTCTATGTAAGTCACTGACATCCCTATTCTGCTGTTTGACAGCTTGCTGTCTTAGACCCTCTAATGTGGGACAGGATTGCTGTGCCACACTCAGCTCCTCCCTGGCAGGCCCCCCTCCACCCAAAAGCTCAGCAATGTCTGCTGCCAGCTCCTCTGGTGAAGGTTCTGCACAGGGGGGAATTCTTTTTCCTCAGAAGTAGAATCATCTGTAGAGGGAGGGATAGTGGGTTGGGATTTACCCTTACTAACCCTAGCTTTAGGGAGCACTTGGTCCATTGTTCCAGGATCCAAGTCACCCTGTCCTTTTTGCTTTTTGGCCTGAGCCCTTGTTAAAGCAAAAATATGCCCAGGAATGCCCAGCATTGCTGCATGAGCCTCCAACTCCACTTCTGCCCAAGCTGATGTCTCTAAATCATTCCCTAGTAGAGAGTCTACAGGTAAATCTGAGGCAACCACAACTTCCTTTGGACCAGTAACCCCCCCCAGTTGAGATTCACAACAGCCATGGGATGGCTAAGAGTGTTGTTATGAGCATCTGTCACTTGGTACTGGTGACCAAGTAGCTGTTGTTCAGGGTGTACCAGTTTCTCTATTAGCATGGTAACACTGGCACCTGTGTCCCTGTAGGCATGAACCTCAACACCAATGATTAGGGGAAGTTGCTTGTACTTATCCATATTAAGGGGACAAGCAACCAAGGTGGCCAAATCAATGGCACCTTCAGAGACTAACACAACCTCTGTGGTCTCCCTAACAAGACCAACCCCAACTAAATTACCAAAAGTGAGCCCAGCTACTCCCTTGGATTGGCTATTAGTAGGTTTGCTCCTACCACCACTGCTATTACTAGGGGCACTAGAGGTTACAGTAGGGGTTGTGGTAGTGGGGGGCTTGGTGCTTTTCTTTGGAAAACTGGCATCAGTTGTCCAATGGCCTTTTACTTTACATAAATAGCACCATGGTTTCTTTACTTGATTAGAACAGGATTTGGACCCACCACCCCCACCAGAGTGTTTTTGTGGGCCTGATGAAGACTCATTTTTAGATTTGTCCACACCCTTGTCTGAAGACTTACCATCCTTCTTCTTGCCATCCTTGTCACCCCCTGTATGAACTTTTCTGTTCACTCTTGTTCTGACCCATTTGTCTGCCTTCTTTCCCAATTCTTGGGGAAAGGTCAGATCTAAGTCCACTAGATATTGGTGTAACAAATCAGACACATAGTTATTCAGAATATGTTCTCTCAAGATTAGATTGTACAGGCTTTCATAGTCAGAAACTTTACTGCCATGTAACCACCCCTCCAAGGCCTTCACTGAATAGTAAACAAAGTCTACCCAGTCTTGTGAGGACTCTTTTCTGGTTTCTCTGAACTTAATCCTGTATTGTTCAGTGGTTAAGCCAAATCCATCCAAGAGTGCATTCTTCAAAACTGTAAAATTATTGGCATCACTTTCCTTCACAGTAAGGAGCCTATTCCTACCCTTTCTACTGAAAGATAGCCAGAGGATAGCAGCCCACTGCCTTTAAGGGACCCCCTGTACCATACAGGCCCTCTCAAGTGCAGCAAACCACTTGTTAATGTCATCCCCCTCCTTGTAAGGGGAAATATCTTGTGCAGATTCCTAGAATCATGCTCTCTCAAAGGATTGCTATCAGGAATACTGCTGCTGCCACCATGGGGTCCAAACCCCAACCTCTGTCTCTCTTTTTCTAAGTCTAGGGATTCCCTGTCTAGAGCCAGCTGTTGCTGTTTAAGCTTCAGCCTGGACTCTTCCACTCTCAACTTATTGAGTTCCCTTTCTAACATCCTGTCATCAGGGTGGGTGGGTTGGGAATGTTTTGACACAGAAGAATGATGTGAATGAACAGAGGGAGACCTGTCCCTAACAGTTGGCACCCTAACAACCTGGCCTCCAGGAATAAAAACATCCCTACTGTGATGGGAGCTTCTATTACTACCAGCATTGCTAGGTGGTCTGCTAATGGGCAGGTTAGGAAGGGAACCCCCTAACTCTCCTTCAAGGGCATCCCCTGAGTCAGAGTGTGAGCTATCTACCAACTTTGAAGATGAGGGGCCACCCTGGGCCTTATCATTCTCAATAAGCATATTAGACAGTAACTCTCTAGAAGGGTTCTTTCCTACCACTAAACCTCTATCAATGCAGAGACTCCTTAGGCTCTTAAAGTTAAGGTGGTCATAAGTAGTATTGGCCAAATTAAGAGGGGTTCCTACACCAGGCATGATAGAAAAAGGTTTAGGGACAGATAAAAGAGAGAAAAAGTTTTAGGACTTTTTAAAGAACAGGAAAATATCCTTTTTCAACTTTTTTAAACTTTTTGAAAGTTTAGGACTACTTTTCAGCACTTAGCAGATAGTGTAAGAGAAGAAAAGCAAAACTTTTTGGTTAGGTGTACATACACTGAACTTGTTTTGTATATTATTCTCTTATGAAAAGTACAAAATGACAAAGTGGTAAGTAGTTGCAAGTACTTATCCCACCGCTGCAAAACCAATGTAGGAGGCTGGCCTGGCTTGTAGTGGGTACCAAGGGGTACTTACACTCTGTACCAGGTCAGGTTATCCCTTATTAGTGCAGAAGAGGTGTTTCCAGCAGCTTAGGCTGATAGAAGGAAGCTATAGCAGAGCAGCTTAGGCTGAACTAGGAGACATGCACAGCTTCTACTGTACCACTGGTGTCATCTGCACAATATCATAAGAAAACACAATACACAGATATACTAAAAATAAAGGTACTTTATTTTTATGACAATATGCCAAAAGTATCTCAGTGAGTACCCTCAGTATGAGGATGCCAAATATACACAAGATATATGTACACAATACCAAAAATATGCAGTAATAGCAAAAGGAAGTAATGCAAGCAATGTAAAATTACAGTAGATTGCAATAGGAACACATAGGTATAGGGGCAACACAAACCATATACTCCAAAAGTGGTATGCGAACCACGAATGGACCCCAAACCTATGTGAGCTTGTAGAGGGTCGCTGGGACTGTAAGAAAACAGTGAGGGTTAGAAAAATAGCCCACCCCAAGACCCTGAAAAGTAGGTGTAAAGTGCACGTATAACCCCCAGAGAGCACAGAAGTCGTGATAGGGGGTTTCTGCAAGGAAGACCAACACCAGCAAAGCAACCAAAGTGGATTTCCGGACCTGAGTACCTGTGGAACAAGGGGACCAAGTCCAAGAGTCGCGACAATGTAGAGAGTGGGCAGATGCCCAGGAAATGCCAGCTGAGGGTGCAAAGGAGCTGCCACCGGATGGTAGAAGCTGTGGATTCTGCAAGAACGAAGAAGGCTAGAAACTTCCCCTTTGGAGGATGGATGTCCCACGTCGCGAAGAAGCTTGCAGAGGTGTTCCCACGCAGAAATACTGCAAACAAGTCTTGCTAGCTGCAAGGGTCGCGGTTAGGGTTTTTGGATGCTGCTGTGGCCCAGGAGGGACCAGGATGTCGCCACTTGGATAAGGAGACAGAGGGGGCGCCCTGCAAGTCAGGGAGCCCTCACAGAAGCAGGCAGCACCCGCAGAAGTACCAGAACAGGCACTTGGAAGAGGAGTGAACCGGAGCTCACCCGAAGACACAAAAGGGAGTCCCACGATGCCAGAGGACAACTCAGAAGGTTGTGCACTGCAGGTTAGAGTGTTGGGGACCCAGGCTTGGCTGTGCACGAAGGCAATCCTGGAAGAGTGCACAGGAGCCGGAGCAGCTGCAAATCACGGGGTACCCAGCAATGCAGTCTAGTGTGGGGAGGCAAGAACTTACCTCCACCAAACTTGGACTGAAGAGTCACTGAACTGTGGGAGTCACTTGGACAGAGTTGCTGAGTTCCAGGGACCAGGCTCGTCGTGCTGAGAGGGGACTCAGAGGACCGGTGATGCAGTCTTTTGTTGCCTGCGGTTGCAGGGGGAAGATTCCGTCGACCCACGGGAGATTTCTTCAGAGCTCCTGGTGCAAGAAGGAGGCAGGCTACCCCCAGAGCATGCACCACCAGGAAACAGTCGAGAAGGTGGCAGGAGAAGCGATACAAGGTTGCAGTAGTCGTCTTTGCTACTTTGTTGCGGTTTTGCAGGCGTCCTGAGCAGTCAGCGGTCGATCCTTTGGCAGAAGGTGAAGAGAGAGATGCAGAGGAACTCTGGGGAGCTCTTGCATTCGGTATCTGAAGATTTCCCCAAAGCAGAGACCCTAAATAGCCAGAAATGGAGGTTTGGCTACCTAGGAAGGAGGATAGGCTAGTTACACAGGTAAGAGCCTATCAGAAGGAGTCTCTGACGTCACCTGCTGGCCCTGGCCACTCAGAGCAGTCCAGTGTGCCAGCACACCTCTGAATCCAAGATGGCAAAGGTCTGGGGCACGCCGGAGGAGCTCTTGGCACCTCCCCTGGGAGGTGCAGGTCAGGGGAGTGGTCACTCCCCTTTCCTTTGTCCAGTTTCGCGCCAGAGCAGGGCTGGGGGATCCCTGAACCGGTGTAGACTGGCTTATGCAGAGATGGGCACCATCTGTGCCCATCAAAGCATTTCCAGAGGCTGGGGGAGGCTACTCCTCCCCAGCCCTGACACCTTTTTCCAAAGGGAGAGGGTGTAACACCCTCTCTATGAGGAAGTCCTTTGTTCTGCCTTCCTGGGCCAGGCCTGGCTGGACCCCAGGAGGGCAGAAACCTGTCTGAGGGGTTGGCAGCAGCAGCAGCTGCAGTGAAACCCCGGGAAAGGTAGTTTGGCAGTACCCGGGTCTGTGCTAGAGACTCAGGGGATCATGGAATTGTCTGAATTGTCTCCCCAATGCCAGAATGGCATTGGGGTGACAATTCCATGATCTTAGACATGTTACATGGCCATGTTCGGAGTTACCATTGTGACGCTATACATAGGTAGTGACCTATGTATAGTGCACGTGTGAAATGGTGTCCCCGCACTCACAAAGTCCGGGGAATTTGCCCTGAACAATGTGGGGGCACCTTGGCTAGTGCCAGGGTGCCCACACACTAAGTAACGTAGCACCCAACCTTCACCAGGTGAAGGTTAGACATATAGGTGACTTATAAGTTACTTAAGTGCAGTGGTAAATGGCTGTGAAATAACGTGGACGTTATTTCACTCAGGCTGCAGTGGCAGGCCTGTGTAAGAATTGTCAGAGCTCCCTATGGGTGGCAAAAGAAATGCTGCAGCCCATAGGGATCTCCTGGAACCCCAATACCCTGGGTACCTCAGTACCATATACTAGGGAATTATAAGGGTGTTCCAGTATGCCAATGTGAATTGGTGAAATTGGTCACTAGCCTGTTAGTGACAATTTAGAAAGCAGAGAGAGCATAACCACTGAGGTTCTGGTTAGCAGAGCCTCAGTGAGACAGTTAGTCATCACACAGGGAACACATACAGGGCACACTTATGAGCACTGGGGCCCTGGCTGGCAGGGTCCCAGAGCCACATACACTAAACCAACATATATACAGTGAAATATGGGGGTAACATGCCAGGCAAGATGGTACTTTCCTACACTAACCTACAAGCCTACAGAGAAGGAGGAAGACGACAACTGCTTTGGCCCCAGCCCTACCGGCCTGTCTCCAACTTCGAAAACCAGCTCCAGCGACACATCCGACAGGGACCAGCGACCTCTAATGCCTCAGAGGACTGCCCTGGACTAAAGGACCAAGAAACTCCTGTGAACAGCGGCCCTGTTCAAAACCAGCTACTTCTGTGCAACAAAGAAGCAACTTCCAAAGACTTCACGTTTCCCGCCGGAAGCGTGAGACTTCACACTCTGCACCCGACGGCCCTGGCTCAAGATCCAGAAAACAAACACCTCAGGGAGGACTCCCCGGCGACTGCGAGCCCGTGAGTAACCAGAGACGACCCCCATGAGCCCCCATAGCGACGCCTGCAGAGAGAATCCAGAGGCTCCCCCTGACCGCGTCTGCCTGTAACAAGGGACCCGACGCCTGGAACCACCACTGCACCCGCAGCCCCCAGGACCTGAAGGAACCAAACTTCAATGCAGGAGTGACCCCCAGGTGACCCTCTGCCTTGCCCAGGTAGTGGCTGCCCCGAGAAGCCCCCCTGTGTCTGCCTGCACCGCTAGAGTGACCCCCGGGTGCCTCTATTGATTCCTACCTGAAACCCGACGTTTGCTTTGCTCACTGCACCCGGCCGCTCCTGTGCTGCTGAGGGTGTACTTTGTGTGCCTTCTCGTGTCCCCCCCAGTACTCTACAAAACCCCCCTGGTCTGCCCCACGAGGATGCAGGTACTTACCTTCTGGCAGACTGGAACCGGAGCACCCCTGTTCCCTATAGGCGCCTATGTGTTTTGGGCACCTCTTTGAGCTCTGCACCTGACCGGCCCTGAGCTACTGGTGTGGTAACTTTGGGGTTGCCTTGAACTACCAACGGTGGGCAGCCTATGCCCCAAACCTGAGACTTGTAAGTGTTTTACTTACCTCCAAAACTAACCTTTACTTACCTCCCCAGGAACTGTTGATTTTTGCAGTGTCCACATTAAAAACTGTTTATTGCCATTTTTATAAAGACTGTATGTGATATTGCTTTCATTCAAAGTTCCTAAAGTATCTAAGTGAAGTACCTTACATTTAAAGTTTTAACTGTAAATCTTGAACCTGTGGTTCTTAAAATAAACTAAGAAAATATATTTTTCAATATAAAAACCTATTGGCCTGGAGTAAGTCTTTGAGTGTGTGTTCCTCATTTATTGCCTGTGTGTGTACAAGAAATGCTTAACATTACCCTCTGATAAGTCTACTGCTCGACCACACTACCACAAAATAGAGCGTTAGAATTATCTACTTTTGCCACTATCTTACCTCTAAGGGGAACCCTTGGACTCTGTGCACACTATTTCTTACTTTGAAATAGTATATACAGAGCCAACTTCCTACAAATGCCATGACCAGAAGGCTGTCCTGACCCAGTACCACCCAGGACAGAAGCTGTGGGTATTGGAGCCTGTGGCCCCAAGAGCACTCCAGGACAAATGGAGTGCACCCCATCTCATTGTTGAGAAGAAGTGTGAGGTTACCTATTTGGTAGACCTAGGCACTGCCAGGAGTCCCCTTAGGGTGCTCCATGTCAATCGCCTAAAACCCTACTATGACAGGGCTGACTTAACTCTGCTAATGGCAACCGATGAGGGCCAGGAAGAAGAGAGTGATCCTCTCCCTGATCTCTTCTCCACCACTGAAGCAGATGGCTTAGTGGAGGGAGTGGTGCTTGCAGATTGCCTTACTGCTGAGCAGAAGGACAACTGTATAAATCTCCTGGGCCAATTCTCTGACCTCTTCTCACTGATAGCAGGTACCACTACCTGGTGTGAGCATACAATCAATTCTGGAGACAGTTTACCTGTCAAAAGTAAGATTTATAGGCAGCCTGACCATGTCAGATATTGCATAAAACAAGAGGTACAGAAGATGCTGGACTTAGGAGTGATTGAGCCTTCAGAAAGCCCATGGGCTAGCCCTAGTGGTGCTTGTTCCAACACCTCACAGTAAAGATGGTAAAAGAGAAATTATGTTTTGTGTTGACTACAGATGATATAGCTGTCTTTAGCTCCACCTGGGATGAGCACCTGGTCCACCTATGGAAAGTTTTGGAGGTCCTGCAAAAAGGCAGGCCTCACTATCAAGGCTTCAAAGTGCCAGATAGGGCAGGAGGGAGTGGTTTATTTGGGCCACCTGGTAGGTGGGGAACAGATTGCACCACTGCAGGGGAAGATCCAGACCATTATGGAGTGGGCTCCCCCTACAACTCATACCCAAGTGAGAGCCTTCTTAGGCCTCACAGGGTACTTATAGAAGGGTCATCAATAATTATGGCTTCATTGCAGCTCCTCTTAATGACCTCACTAGTAAGAAGATGCCTAAAAAGGTATTGTGGATAGCTAGCTTTCTAAAGGCTTTTGATGAGCTCAAACAGGCCATGTGCTCCGCAGCTGTCCTAAAAATCCCTTGTTACTCCAAGAAGTTCATAGTCCAGACTGATGCTTCTGAATTAGGGATGAGGGCAGTGCTATCACAGCTTAACACTGAGGGCCAGGATCAACCTGTTGCTTTCATCAGCAGGCGGTTGTCCCATAGAGAAAACCGTTGGTCCTCCATAGAGAGGGAGGCCTTTGCTGTCTTCTGGGCACTGAAAAAGTTGGGACCATACCTGTTTGGTACTCACTTTATTGTTCAGACAGACCACAAACCTCTATTATGGCTTAAACAAGTGAAAACCTTAAATTGTTGAGGTAGTCCATCTCCCTACAGGGAATGGACTATACAGTGGAACACAGACCTGGGAGTACCCACTCCAATGCAGATGGACTCTCCAGATATTTCCACTTAGACAATGAAGACTCATCTGGGCAAGGTTAGCCACATTGTCCCTCGTTTGGGGGGGGGGGGTTATGTACGAAAGTACCATCTTGCCTGGCATGTTACCCCCATTTTTACTTGTGTGTCAGTTTGTTTTTGCCTGTCTCACTGGGATCCTGCTAGCCAGGACCCCAGTGCTCATAGTTTGTGGCCTGAATGTGTTCCCTGTGTGGTGCCTAACTGTGTCACTGAGGCTCTGCTAACCAGAACCTCAGTGCTTATGCCCTCTCTGTCTTTAAAATTGTTACTGCAGGCTAGTGACCATGTTTACCAATTCTTATTGGCACACTGAAACACCCTTATAATTCCTTAGTATATGGTACCTAGATACCCAGGGAAATGGGGTTCCAGGAGATCCCTATGGGCTGCAGCATTTCTTTTGCCACCCATAGGGTGCTCAGACAATTCTTACACAGGACTGCCACTGCAGCCTGAGTGAAATAACATCCACGTTATTTCACAGCCATTTTACACTGCACTTAAGTAACTTATAAGTCACCTACATGTCTAACCCTCACCTAGTAAAGGTTAGGTTCAAAATTACTAAGTGGGAGGGCACCCTGGCACTAGCCAAGGTGCCCCCACATAGCTCAGGGCAATTTCCCGGGACTTTGTGAGTGCGGGGACACCATTACACGCGTGCACTACATATAGGTCAATACCTATATGTAGCTTCACAATGGTAACTCAGAATATGGCCATGTAACATGTCTAAGATCATGGAATTGTCCCCCCATGCCAAATCTGGTATTGGGGTGCCAATCCCGTGCATCCCCGGGGCTCCATCATGGATCCCGGGTACTACCAAACTAGCTCTCTGGGCTTTTCACTGCAGCTGTTGCTGCTGCCAACCCACAGACAGGCTTCTGCCCTCCTGGGGTCTGGACAGCCCAGTGCCAGGAAGGCAGAACAAAGGATTTCCTCTGGGAGAGGGTGTTACACCCTCTCCCTTTGGAAATAGGTGTTAAGGGCCTGAGAGGAGTAGCCTCTTCTGGCTTCTGGGAATGCTTTGGAAGGCACAGATGCTGCCCTCCTTGCATAAACCAGTCTACACAGGTTCAGGGATCCCCCAGCCCCTGCTCTGGCGAGAAACTGGACAACGGAAAGGGAAGTGACCACTCCCCTTTCCTCACCACCACTGGGGTGGTGCCCAGAGCTCCTCCAGTCTGTCCCAGACCTCTGCCATCTTGAATGCAGAGGTGTGAGGGCACAAGGGAGGCCTCTGAGTGGCCAGTGCCAGCAGGTGACGTCGGAGACCCCTCCTGATAGGTGCTTACCTGGCTAGGTGGCCAATCCTCCACTGTTGGCTATTTAGGGTCTCTCCTGTGGGTTCCTCTTCAGATAACGAATGCAAGAGCTCCCCAGAGTTCCTCTGCATCTCTCTCTTCGACTTATGCCAAGGATCGACCGCTGACTGCTCCAGGACGTCTGCAAAACAGCAACAAAGTAGCAAGAAGACTACCAGCATTGTAGCTCCTAATTCTCCTAATGTAGCTCCTAATTCTGGTGGTTTTCTCGACTGTTTCCTGGTGGTGCATGCTCTGAGGGCTGTCTGCCTTCACCCTGCACTGGAAGCCAAGACGAAATCTCCTGTGGGTTGACGGAATCTTTCCCCTGCTAAAGCAGGCACCAAATTTCTGCACCACTGGTCCTCTAGGTCCCCTCTGATCTTGACGAGCGTGGTCCCTGGAACACAGGAGCTGGATCCAAGTGACCCCGACAGTCCAGTGGTCCATCTGTCCAAACTTGGTAGAGGTAAGTCCTTGCCTCCCCACCAAGACAGTAATCCTGTGTACTGCGTGAACTGCAGTTGCTAGGGCTTCTGTTCACATTTGCAAGGAATTCTTCATGCACAACATAGCCCAGGTCCCCTGCACTCCGTCCTGCATTGTTCAACTCACTGAGTTGACCACCGGCTTCCTGGGACCCCCTTTGTAGTGTTAAGACAACCGCCGTGCTCAGTTTTCTTAAACCCCTGTTCAAGTGCTTCTGCAGATGCAGCCTGCTTCTGCATGGGCTCTGTGTGTTGCTGAGTGCCCCCTTCGGTCTCCTCCTCCAAGGGGCGACCTCCTGGTCTTCCTGGGCCCAGGCAGCACCCATTTTCTTCAACTGCGACCTTTGCAGCTAGCAAGGCTTGTTTGCTGTCTTTCTGCATGGAAACTTCTCTGCATCCTCCAGCACACCGTGGGACATCTTCTGTGCAAAGGAGAAGTTCCTGGCATCTTCCGTTGTTGCAGAATCTTTAGCTTCTTCAACCCTGTGGCAGACATCTTGCACCTTCATCCAGGGTTTAGTGGGCTCCTGTCCCCCGTGGACACTTTCGTGACTCTTGGACTTGGTCCCCTTCCTTTACAGGTCCTCAGGTCCAGGAATCCGTCTTCAGTGCTTTGCAGTCTGTTGTGGTCTTTGCAGAATCTTCTATCACAACTTTAGTGTGTTTCTGGGGAAGTAGGGTAACTTTATTCCTAGTTTTCAGGGTCTTTGGGTGGGGTATCTTGGACACCCTTAGTGTTTTCTTACACTCCCAGCAACCCTCTGTAACACTTCACTAGGCCTAGGGTCCATTCGTGGTTCACATTCCACTTTTGGAGTATATGGTTTGTGTTGCCCCTAGGCCTATTTCTCCTAGTGCATTCTATTGTGATTCTACATTGTTTGCACTACTTTTCTAACTGTTGCTTACCTGATTTTGGTTTGTGTGCATATATTTTGGGTATATTACTTACCTCCTAAGGGAGTATATCCTCTGAGATACTTTTGGCATATTGTCACTAAAATAAAGTATCTTTATTTTCAGTAACTCTGAGTATTGTGTACAGCAACCCTCTACACACTACACTAGGCCTGGGGTCCATTCGTGGTTCGCATTCCACTTTTGGAGTATATGGTTTGTGTCGCCCCTAGGCCTATTGTCTCCTATTGCATCCTATTGGATTCTACAGTGCACTACTTTTCTAACTGTTCTGATTTTGGTTTGTGTGTATATTTTGTGTATTTGACTTACCTCCTAAGGGAGTATATCCTGTGAATACTTATGGCATATTGTCACTAAAATAAAGTACCTTTATTTTTTAGTAACTCTGAGTATTGTGTTTCTTGTGATATAGTGCTATATGATATAAGTGGTATAGTAGGAGCTTTGAATGTCTCCTAGTTCAGTCTAAGCTGCTCTGCTATATTTACCTCTATCAGCCTAAGCTGCTAGAACACAACTAATCTACTAATAAGGGATAACTGGACCTGGCACAAGGTGTAAGTACCATCAGGTACCCACTATAAGCCAGGCCAGCCTCCTACAGCCTGCAATATTCCAAGAGACAACCTTGAGGTTTTGTGGGTTGGCTACTTCTACAGCTTCAGGGGCACACATCATTGGAGCCAGAAACAATGTGCATACTACTAGGCTCATCAGTAAAATGTACCCGGTAGGGGGATCTGGATTTTTGTTTTGAAACATTTCACTCAGCTGCTCCCTTCTCTCGCTCTCAAATCCTCATTGATGCAGCTGCATTGGCATACCAACACCAAGCCCTGCATGCAACAACAAAGAATGGACACCCATCACTAAAGCATGCCCACTGCACATACCCATACACCCCCGTAAACCATCATCACACGAGGTCCCACACAGGAATGCAAGCACTGGGGTACACGGTCACCCACCCATTGCATACCATGACACACACAGATGTAATAACCATCCTTTTATACCCCTGCAGTACCCCTACCCGACGTCACCGGACAGGAGGGTCCACACATGTCCACACCACCAACAGAAGAGGCCCAAAGTGATGACAGCACCTCTGTCCAACTTTATCTAGATGACCAGCCCGGCCCATCGGGGACCTCTGGACAGTCGTATCATAGGCCACTACAGAGCTTCCCCCCTCTGGAAACACCAGCACAGCACCCACCCAGCAGGCCCATACCTCCGTCCCCAGTACACGTCAATCTGCTGTGTGTCCACCACTACAGGGAACCCAGGATAACCCACCACCCCAACAACAACAGGGACCTGGGGGCAGTGGTAGTGGGCACATGGTCCAGGGGACGGAGGCCCAGGAACACAGGGGAACTTGGTGGGCTGCTGTTCAACAGGGGGCGGACAGACCAAGGGAACCCACTCTCCACGAGGCCCTCTCCTCCATCATGGGAGCCCACCACCACTCCCAGGAGACGATGGCAACGGTACTAGCCAAGTTTCAGGAGACCCAGCGCCTGCAGGAGGAACAGTATATGGGCTTCAGGGAGGAACTCAGAACCATCAACTCCACCCTGGGCACCATCTTAGGGGTGCTGAAGGAACTCGTGAACACTAGGAGGGACACTGTGGCACTACAAGGGCCCCTGACACTAGCCTGGACGATGAACTGCCCACCACCTCCGCCGGCGCTAATGGACAGGACGCCCCACCACAGGACCACCACACTAGCACCCCACCCCCTGCAGAGGGAGAACCACCTCGCAAACAGTCCCTGAGATTCAGGAACAAGACAGAGAACGATGCCAAGACCCCCGCCAAGAAATGAGACCACCCTGATTGTCATCCTACTGTCCCACTTTGTCACCCTGTCCATACTTAAACTGCCCCAGCTCCACTTCCTATGCCCATATGGGCAATGCACCTGTGAGACTAATAGACTGGACTCTGCCACGGACATTCCTCCACCATCACCCCTCACCATTTTACTACCCCCTCCAATATTGAGCACTTAAATAAACACCCTTAAAGCACAAAACAATCTGTAGTCTGTCTGTGATTTCGGAATACTTTATGAGCAATAACTGTGTCAAAAAGCTTTTTTCATTGGTAATGTCAACATACCTATGTCACACAGCTCTAGTCCATGAGGAATCAAAGCATATGTAACCCAGTGGGACCCACATCTGTGAAATCGTAAGGGATAGTGACAACTCAGTGACCATACATTGGGTGAAAACGACAGACAGTAGAGAGGCAGTAGTGTTTAAGTACATGTAGTAGGCAGGTCTGTACTCTTACCTGTGTCTCACTGGAAATATTGCTGGATCACTGAGTCCCTGTTGTTCATGCCTTCTTCCTCTGCTTCCTCGTCTTCGCTGTCCACAGGCTCCACCGCTGCCACAACACCTCCATCTGGAACATCCTCCTGCAGAAAAGGCACCTGTCATCACAAACCTAAGTTGTGAAGCATACAGCAGGCCACGATGATCTGGCACACCTTCTTTGGTGAGTAGAATAGGGATCCACCTGTCATATGGAGGCACCCGAACCTGGCCTTCAGGAGGCCGAAGGTCCGCTCGATCACCCTCCTAGTTCGCCCATGGGCCTCATTGTAGCGTTCCTCTGCCCTTGTCCTGGGATTCCCCACTGGGGTCAGTAGCCATGACAGGTTGGGGTAACCAGAGTCACCTGCAAATGTCGAGGGACAACTGTTAGACACACACTAACCTGGAGGGATATCCTCAGACCCAGACAACCATTCCCACTGACTAGCTTCCAGGTGCTCACCTAAGAGCCACACACGGTGCCTCTGGAGTTGACCCATCACATAAGGGATGCTGCTATTCCGCAGGATGTAGGCGTCATGCACTGAGCAAGGGAACATGGCATTCACATGGGAGATGTACTAGTCTGCCAAACATACCATCTGTACATTCATCGGATGATAACTCTTCTGGTTTCTGTACACCTGTTCACTCCTGTGGGAGGGTGGGGGGGACAAAAGCCAAATGTGTCCCATCAGTGGCACCTATGATGTTGAGGATATGTCCTAGGGCATAGAAATCACATTTCACTGTAGGCAAATCCTCCACCTGAGGGAAAACGATGTAGCTCCGCATGTGTTTCAGCAGGGCAGACAACACTCTGGACAACACGTTGGAAAACATAGGCTGGGACATCCCTGATGCTCTGGCCAGTGTTGTTTGAAAAGACCCACTTGCAAGGAAATGGAGCACTGACAGCACCTGCACTTGAGGGGGGATTCCTGTGGGATGGCGGATAGCTGACATCAGGTCTGGCTCCAACTGGGTACACAGTTCCTGGATTGTGGCACGGTCAAGCCTGTAGGTGATTATCACATGTCTTTCCTCCATTGTCGACAGGTCCACCAACGGTCGGTACACCAGATGCCTATGAAGGACAACAGTGAGCACAGAGTCAAACAACTCAGAGGTACGTACCCACAGCTTACACAGAACACCGTTCATACTCAAAAAGTGGCCTGGATGTGTGTTGAGTCTAGGCCTAGGTATGTGTGACGCAGTTGAAAATGAAGCCATGTGGGCCACTGAAATGGCAGCTGCCTGACCTCTAAAGTGGGACAATGGGACGTGAGGTAACTACGATGGCGTACACCGTCGCGGTAGGCGGTCGAAGACCGCGGCGCAGTGCTGCATTGGTTAACATTGGACCCTATGGGTCCCAGGAGCCAATGATGATGTACGCCGGCGGTGACGGTACGCACCGCCAGGGACGTGACTGCCATTTTCTATCTGTTCAATCACTCGATACCTGATCTTCGACAGGAGAGGACCTACACTGCAAGTGCTGCTGTGACCTCGGTCTGGAAGAGAAAATGGCTCGAGTGTCTGGGGAAAGGGCCCCTGCCTTCACATCGGAGGAGTTGGAGAAACTTGTGGATAGGGTCCTCCCCCAGTATACGCTACTCTACGGTCCTCCATACAAACAGGTAAGTACACTGGGAGCATGATGTATGGGCTATGCCTGTGTGGAGAGGGCTGGATGTAAGAAGGAAGGGGGGGAGAGTGCGGCGTGCATGAAACAATGGTGAATGCATGTGCCACATGGCAAGGGTAGGGATGGGGGCAAATCACTTTGACGGTGCAGCTGGTAATAACTTTCTCTTCCCCCTGTACAATTCATGTAGGTCAGCGCCCACCAGAAAAAACATATTTGGCGTGCCATTTCCAAGGACGTCCGGACCCTGGGGGTCTATCACAGACGGAGCACCCACTGCTGGAAAAGACAGGAGGACATTCGCCGCTGGAGCAAGAAGATGGCGGAGGCTCAGCTGGGGATGGCCTCCCAACGTGGGAGGGGTGCCCGTCGCACCATGACCCCCCTGATGTTCAGGATCCTGGCGGTGGCGTACCCCGAGTTGGATGGACGCTTGAGGCATCACAGCAGCCACAAGAGGGTGAGTACACTCTCATTCTGCTGACTTTGCACACAGTGGAGGGGTCTGGGTGGGGGAGGTGGGCTGTGGGTTTCCCTAGGCCAGGGCGAGTTCTGTAGGCAAGGTCCCTCCGTAAGGCAGGCCATGTGGCACCCCACCCCATCTCTGTAGAGTGCCAAGTACACCTAGTCATGCCCCTGTGTCATCTATGTGTGCAGATGTCGTCCATAGCCTTGTAGGCCATTTCCCAGGAATTGAACAGTGGAGCCCAAGAGCGCAGCGTAGTGCAGGGGGCTTCTGTGTCTTGTGTCCGCCAACGGTAGCGGTAATGCATGCACTCAACATGTCTTTCTTCTGTCTCCCTGTTCTTGTGTGCATTAGCATCATCAGGCGGAGGAGCAATGACACCAGAACAGGAGAGAGCTGCATCCCACATGGCCATGGAGGGCCACACTATGGACTCGGAGTTCACCAGTGGGACGGAGGTCGAGGGGAGCTCGACGGCGGGGACAGGAGCTGACACCAGTGACACGAACTCGTCCTCTAATGGGAGCTCCCTTGTGGTGGCGGCAACCTCTGTGCCACCCCCATCTACAGGTACAGCCTCCACCTCCCCTTCCAGCACCGCCCTCCCAGCAGCCCCTCAGCCTTCGCCCTGTGCCCACTCACCCGGGAGGGTGGGCATCACCTTCACCCCAGGCACCTCAGGCCCTGCCCCAGTCACCCCTGCTGCCCACAGTGAGGATGCCATTGACCTCCTCAGGTCCCTCAATGTTGGGCAGTCTACCATTTTGAATACCATCCAGGGTGTAGAAAGGCAGTTGCAACAAACCAATGCATTCCTGGAGGGCAGTCATTCTGGTCAGGCGGCCCTTCAGCGAGCTTTTCAGACTCTGGCCTCAGCACTGATGGCAGCCATTGTCCCTGTGTCTAGCCTCCCCTCTCCAACTTCCTCAATCCAGACCCAATCCCCTCTACCTCAGCCTATCCGAAGCACACCTACAGACCAGCATGCACACACGTCAACACACAAGGGAAGCTCAGGCAAACATAAGCACCACACATCCCACAGGCACTCACGCAAGCATCACACACATGCAGACATACCAACATCCACTGCCTCCACTGTGTCCCCCTCCTCCTCGTCTCCCTCCTACCTCCCTGTCTCGACTACACTCACACCTGCATGCACTACCTCTACAGCCACTACGTCCCTCTCCAGCACACCCACCACCACACCCCGCTCACGTGCAGTCACCACCCCCATTACCATTCACACGTCCCCTGTGTCCTCTCCCAGTGTGTCTGTGATGCCCCCTCCCATGATACACAAACGCAGGCACACACCCACCCAACAGCCATCCACCTCACAACAGCCTCCAGCGCATGCACCTTCACCCAAAGTCAGCAAACGAACACCTCCTACAACCACCACCTCTTCCTCCACTCCCAAACCCCCTCCAGCTACCCCTCCCAGTGTGTCAAAAAAAAGTTTCCTGTCCAACCTTGACCTCTTTCCCACACCTCCCCCACCCCGTCCGTCTCCTAGGTCCCGAACTAGCACCTCAGCCACAACATCTCCGGGACCAGTGGTGCCTGTAGTCACCGGAATCTGGAGTGCACCGGCCACCAGGGCAGCCAGTGTGGCACGGAGCCACAGCACAGACAGTCCCCCACCTGTGAAGCATCAGAAGTTGGCCAGTGCCCGGCGGGAGAGGGGGAAGACTCCAGCCACCAAAGCCGCTCCCAGGGGTCCCGGTGGGAGTGTGGAGTCAGCTGTGACACCTTCCAATGTGGGGAAGGGCCACAAGAAACCCGGCAAGTCTGGGAAGAGCATCACGGCGGAGAAGACCGCCATCATCCCCGCTGCCCAGAAGGCCACCGCCAGCGCAAGCCCAGCGGCCCAGGAGGCCACCGCCAGCACAAGCCCAGCTGCCCAGGAGGCCACCACCAGCACCAGCCCAGCTGCCCAGGAGGCCACCGCCAGCACAAGCCCAGCTGCCCAGGAGGCTACCGCCAGCAAAAGCAACGCTGGGCCATGAAGGACCGCCAGCAAAAGCCCCACTGGGCCATGAAGAACCACCAGCAGCTGAGTCCCTGCAATGGAGACCGCCGTCTCAAGCACCGCTGAACAGGGCACCACGATCTCAAGCACCGCTGAACAGGGCACCGCCGTATCAAGCACCGCTGAACAGGGCACCGCCGTATCAAGCACCGCTGGCCCATGAGCGACAAGGGCACTCCAGAACCAGTGGAGACTGTCATCCACTACCTCTATCCTTAGCAGGATGAAGCACTATGGGCACAAAGCCCCCTACAGAACCAGTGGAGACTGTCATCCACTACCTCTGTCCTTAGCAGGATGAAGCACTCTGGGCACCATGCCCCCTCCAGAACCAGTGGAGACTGTCATCCACTACCTCTGTCCTTAGCAGGATGAAGCACTCTGGGCACAAGACCCCCTCCAGAACCAGTGGAAAGATCCATCCACTACCTCAGTCCTTAGCAGGATGAAGCACTCTGGGCACAAGGCCCCCTCCAGAACCAGTGGAGAGATCCATCCACTACCTCTGCCCTTAGCAGGATGAAGCACTCTGGGCACAAAGCCCCCTCCAGAACCAGTGGAGACTGTCATCCACTTGAGAGACTGTGGCTTTGCACTCCACAGGATTGAACAGTGGGCAACCCACCCACTGTTAAGCCTTGAGAGACTGTGGCTTTGCACTCCCCAGGATGGAATAGTGGGCAACCCACCCACTGTAGAGACTTGAGAGACTGTGACTTTGCACTCCCCAGGATGGAACAGTGGGCATGGGGCCCCCTCGTGGATTTGGCGTTGTGCACTCAACCAGCTGAGGTGCCCCCCCTTTCCCTCCTCCTGAGGTGCCTGTTTTCTTGCTCTCTGATGCCCCTGCAGTGTTCTCTCCGTCATGGTCAGGGATCGTGTGTGGGCCTCGTCCATACCGTTTGGTCCCAGTGTTCCACGGACTTAATTGGAACACTACCTGGACTACTATGCTTGGTATATATTTTGTCAATGTTGTATATATATGTTTCTGCCTACTTGATTTTAATATATTACAATGGTTACACTCATTTTCTATTGTCTTTGAATTCTTCCGGGGGTTTGGGGGGGTGTAACTGTGATGTATTAATATGCATTAGTGTGTGTGTTGTAGTGGGTGGGGGTGTGGCGTGTGTGTGTCCCTGTTTTTTGCCTCCCCCTCCCCTGTGTCGTAGGTGCAGTACTCACCGTGGTCTTCGCCGCCGGTGTTCATGCTCCTGGTAGAGGAGCAGGAGGTCTATTGCAGGTAGAATTTGGAGTTCCGTGTCCATTATGTCCTTGTTCCTCGTGGGGTTTGTAGAGGTGAGTGTTTTTCCTTCGGAATTCTTGTTTCCGCCGTTTTTTTATCCGCTGCGAATCCGCCCCGGAAAAGGTGGCGGATTGGCCTGTTATAATAGTGTGGGTGGTACTTTGTCCTCCGCCTGTCTGTTGGCGGTGACCGCCGTGCTGTTTGTTTGTACCGCCGTCGCGGTCGGAGTGTTAAAGTGGCTGTCTTTGTTGGCAGTTTCCGCCATGGTCGTAATTGCACATTTTTTCCGCCGACCTGTTGGCGGTCTTACCGCCGCTTTATCACCGTCCGCCAGGGTTGTAATGACCACCTTAGTCTTTAAAAACGCTAATCTAAATCGCCAGATTGATTCTCAATTTTTTGCCACAGAACAAACTATTTGTACAGAAGGGTCCGATTTAAAAACTCTCTCAGCAAATGAACCATTCCTAAAACCCATTTGTTTACATAAGGGAATAATCCAGAGTGCCCTCTGTTTACCATTTGCACGACATTGAAAAAGAGCATGGAGATCAGTCTCTTCATGCTTGCAGCCCATCGGACATAACTTAGACTTGTTAGTAGAGTTGGGCCATTTGTAAGTTAAAGAACACAAAGGAAGAGACCCTATTCTAAATCTGATGAAAAGAGCACGCGCAAATGGAGAGAGTACTGCATCCATTAAGGGCTCAAACGCATAGTGACATTTAAATTGCAGAAACCTATCAGTCATGGAAGAGGGCACAACTTCAGTCAATTGGGCAGTTTGGACTTTAAGCCAGAAAGCGTCCTTCAAGGTCTGAATGGCATTTTTGGGAATAGAAGAGGGATCCTTCCAGTAGGACCCAAGGCCAAGATGAAATAAGGACCATTCAACATAAGCACACCACTTGATTTTGGCATTGGAGTTGGTGCCCATCAATTTGGGCAACCCACATCTAAATGGAATAAGGGCATCAGATGACCATAACCGGATCCCGAACAGTAGTGGCGTTAAAGTGGCGATCTGGTTAATTGGAAAAATATTTAAATCCATTCGGATAGGCAAAGAGGGAGTACTTGAAGGAACTCTTAACAACGTCTTTAAAAACTGGTTTTCCGCCCTTACCAGATCCTTCAAATTGCAGTGGCCCCATAACTCAGCACCATACAAAGCACCCCCCCCCCCCCTCTGGCTTGTGCTTTGTATATTTTGAGAGCAGGAGTCAAGGCAAAACTAGGGGAACGGGTTGCAAATCTCGCAATGCCGCCCACACTTTGCTTCAGGCATATTAATGATTTCTGAAGGTGGGCATGCCAATGGTGAGAATCTTCTAGTTTTACACCTAAGTATTCAAAGGTGCCCACTCTTTCCAGTAAGGCGCCTTCTAGATAAACAGGTCTTTTCAGTTTATGCTTTTTGTCTCCAAAGACCATATATTTTGTTTTTAATTAATTGATTTCCAGACCATGATCTTTACAAAACTCTACAAATCTTGCGAGCAAACTTGAAAGGCCCATGGCTGTTCGAGAAAGTAACAAAGTATCATCAGCTAATAAAAGACATGAAAATATAGAGGCGTCACTAGAACAATCCAAAAGATAGGGAATACATGCGTTGATAAATAAAAGAAACAAGGTGGGCGCAAGTACACAGCCCTGTCTCACTCTGCGGACTGTGGGAAATGCTGAAGTCAGTTCGCCTGCCAAACCCCATCGTACTCTGGCACAAATCTTTAATTATACTAAGCATGGAGCCAGGGACTCCAGCTTTGCTCATAACTTCCCACAGTTTAGGACGCGGGACAAGGTCAAAAGGGGATTTCAAGTCAACAAATGCCACAAAAAGGTGGCCAGAGTCCACATCTACGGTCTTCCACTTTATAGTAATAAAGCGGAAAAACTGGTCGATAGTACTGACCTTATCTCTGAACCCTGCCTGAAGATGACTTAATGCCTGTTTTTTCACTATCCAATACTTCAGTCTGCTTAATAGCTAGTAGCAAAATATTTTTCGCAAATTATCTAGTAGGCTGATAGGTCTATAATTCCCTGGAAGTTTTTTCTCACCTTTCTTGTGAATAGGCACAATTATTGCCTCCTTCCAAGAGTCAGGGTAAGACCTATTCGACAGAGATCTGTCATATACAATTTGAAGAGGCGCGATCACTGGTGTGCCGTGGACCCACGTTCACATCTAATATGGAGTGCCAAACCCTTAAATTGAAAATAACATAATCCAAGATACTACTATATGATCCCCTAAAAACGTTGGTCTAGCGGGGGTGTCAGCTAAAAAGCAGCCTTGCCAAGACGAAGACCATGAGTTATGATAAGATCTATTATCTGCAGCACTCTACTGCAAACAGAAGATGACACTGGCTGAATTAAAAGAGGGGGGATATTCCACACTTCGTCTTCGATCTGCGTGGCCGCAATAAAAACAGAATTTAATTCAATTGTCGCATTAAAATCACCCGCAATAATAATGCGATACTTAGGGCGAAGGTCTACAATTAGGTTATGCAGGAGATCAATGGTAGCAGACCGATAGTTGGAAGGGCCTGGTCTGTTATAGATATTAATACATAAGACTGGGTTACCTGAGTTAGGCAATATTGCTATTGCCAAAATGTCAGGAGAATCTACAGAGATCTCCTTTACTTCTTCCACCTCAGTCGTCTTAACCCAAATACACAATCCCCCTATTGCCCTGCCTATAGGAGACTGCGTAGCATTTTCAGTATAAGAACAGAACCCTTGCCTATGCACACTTTCCGTCGCCCACGTTTCCTGGAACATGCAGATACAAAAAGTTTCAATATAAGCCCCCCAATCAGAGTCGACTAATTTACTTTTAATGCCAGCCACATTCCAAGACAAAAACTTCCCTGTTAAGTGTGCAGTGCAGCAAGTGGGTTCACTAGTTGGAACAACTGGGAAATAGGTGTTGATGTACTTAGTATGTAGTGCAGAATTAGAATTCCCAAGAGAAACAATTTGAGGATCCCTTAGAGTATGAACTCCTAAACTTGACAAAATTATTGAATAAGGTGGAGTCTGTAAAACAGATCTAATACTAGAATTACAAGAGCTAGAAGAACATAGTCAATCAACATCTGAGGTAACCCCCTGAAGCTCAGGATCACATGCAATAATACATTTGGAGGCGGGACCCATGTCAGTCTCACATACGATAGTACATTTGGAAACGGGACCCATATCAGTCACAACAGCTGGGCTGGATGTCGGACCAATAAGAGCATGATGGCCTTTAGTACCAACATAGACATGTTTGAAGGAGAAGGCAACCTCATGTTCCCCAATGCAGAACAGCTGGCACTGAAGAATATGTAAGATTCCTTCCTCATGTGATTGCGTGCTTCCATTTGCAATAGGCCCGTAACCAAATAGGGACTTAAAAGATTAAGTTTCATGATATCCCACCTGCCAGATTGGCCACTTAACCGTTTGGCCGATACAATGTCGGAATGGATAATTGAGCCACAGCCTCTGACATAACGTATCCAATGTAAAACCTTATTAGTTAAGGAAAATGTATCTTCCCGCGAGTGTGTTGAAAGCGGAGAGACATTGCACATGTAAAAGCAATTTTCATTGGGCGTGTATGCGGAATGGCCAGATACTAATATAGTGTCCCGGTTCCGATCAGAATTGGAAAGAGAAGGTATGGATTTTGCCAGAGGTGGCACAGCAGCTCTACTATAACTAAACCTTTGTTTGGGAACCCGGGCAGCCTCGAGATTCAACGACAAATCTGCTGACAAGGAGACAGGGGCTGAGGAATGGTTACTTGCCAAAGGCAGTGGCTTCAGTACACTAGGAAGAGGTAAATCAGGCTTCTTAAGGAGCTTGAGAACTTCGAGCAGTTAATGCTTCAACTCTCCTACCTCACTCTTCAAGCTAAAAACCAATGCTGAAAGTTCTTCTCTAGCAGGATCGCAACTGGAGAGCAAGGGAACCGGTGGAATCTGTTGAGCACTATCCAAATCTTGTTGTTCCAGTATGGAAAAACGGTTTCAACAGGAGATGCAATGAATAATTGTATCAGTGTCTGAGGCTTCCAAGTTGGAATTAGGTGCAAGAGATAAAGCGGGGTAGACATTTCGAGAGGGGCTTTTAGAAGCAGGTACTTGTGGCGGGACACTCAGGAGCTGGGCATCAGTAGAAGAGTGGATTCCAGTTGTTAAGAATGGTATTAGAGTGCCCAATTTCAGCGTCTTCTGAACATTCCTCTCTTTTTTGTTAAGAATCAACTCCACTTCTTCTATTAGATTATCAATCTCTCTAGACACACAATTGGTGTGGGCTAGCGTGACTCTATTAGTTTTTGAAATTTTTGATTTAGCAGGGCCCAGCTCGGGACTAGTTCTCGCTTTCCGTTTTCCCATTCTGTGCAAGGATCTCTGCGCCAATGTAAAGGAGATTTGAAAGACAAAAAGGAAAAAAAAATAAGCACAACTGTGTCAAAGAGCCGTACCTTAGGGCCCAGAGGGAGTGCCCAGCCCAGCCTCACATGGTCTCAATCGGGTACGGACAGGTCTAATCTTGGCCCAGGCTTCGTAGCACGCTTGGTAGAGTCTGCCTTTGGAAAAGTGCAGCAGGGATCCTGGTAGATGAAATTAACTTAAACTCCACAGGCCTCGCAATTGTAAATTCAAAATCTAGTCTCTGGACCCCAGTACAAAAAATAAAGAGGTGTGGCCCAGCCCAGCCTCTTCCAGGCGCCGACAGGCACAGGACAGGCCCGACCTTGGCCCGGGCGCGTCCCATCAAGCGGGCGCGCAATGTAATTTAATGGGGCTTATAGTCCAGCCTTCACAGCATCTCCGGTCTCAGCGCGTCCCGCGAAGCGGGCGCGCAATGTAATTTGAAGGGTCTTACAGTCCCGCCCCCACAGCAGCTCCGGTCTCCGCGCGTCCCGCAAAGCGGCCCCGTGATGTAATTTGAAGGGGCTTACAGTCCCGCCCCCACAGCAGCTCCGGTCTCAGCGCGTCCCGCGAAGCGGGCGCGCAATGTAATTTAATGGGGCTTACAGTCCCGCCCCCACATCAGCTCCGGTCTCAATGGGTCCCGCGAAGCGGGCGCGTGATGTAATTTGAAAGGGCTTACAGTCCCACCCCCACAGCAGCTCCGGTCTCAGCGCGTCCCCAGTGCTCATAAGTTTGTGGCCTATATGTGTTGCCTGTGTGGTGCCTAACTGTATCACTGAGGCTCTTCTAACCAGAACCTCAGTGTTTATGCTCTCCCTGCTTTTAAAATTATCACTGCAGGCTAGTTCCTAATTTTATCAATTTTCATTGGCACACTGGAACACCCTTATAATCCCCTTGTATACGGTACCTAGGTACCCAGGGTTTCGGGGTTTCAGGAGATCCCTATGGGCTGCAGCATTTCTTTTGCCACCCATAGTAGCTCAGACAATTCTTACTCAGGACTGCCAATGCAGCCTGAGTGAAATAACGTCCACGTTATTTCACAGCCATTTTACACTGCACTTAAGTAACTTATAAGTCACCCATATGTCTAACCCTCACTTGGTGAAGGCTACGTGCAAAGTTACTTAGTGTGTGGGCACCCTGGCACTAGCCAAGGTGCCCCCACATTGTTCAGGGCAAATTCCCCAGGCTTTGTGAGTGCATGGACACCATTACACGTGTGCACTACACATAGGTCAATACCTATATGTAGCGTCACCATGGTAACTCCGAACATGGGCATGTAACATGTCTAGGATCGTGGAATTGTTCCATGCATCCCCGAGTCTCCAGCATAGAGCCCGGGTACTGCCAAACTAGCATTCCGGGGTCTCCACTGCAGCTACTGCTGCTGTCAACCCCTCAGACAGGTTTCTGCCCACCTGGGGCCTGGGCAGCCTGGTCCCAGGAAGGCAGAACAAAGGATTTCCTCTGAGAGAGGGTGTTACACACTCTCCCTTTGGAAATAGGTGTGAAGGGCCTGGGAAGAGAAGCCTCTCCTGGCCCCTGGAAATGCTTTGAAGGACACAGATGGTGCCCTCTCTGCAGAAGCCAGTCTACACCGGTTCAGAGATCCCCCCCAGCCCTGCTCTGGTGCGAAACTGGACAAAGGGAAGGGGAGTGACCACTTCCCTGACCAGCGCCTCCCAGGGGAGGTGCCCAGAGCTCGTCCAGTGTGTCCCAGACCTCTGCGATCTTGGATGCAGAGGTGTGAGGGCGCAATGGACAGCTCTAAGTGGCCAGTGCCAGCAGGTGATGTCAGAGACCCCTCCTGATAGGTGCTTACCTTTCCCTGTAGCCAATGCTCCTCTGTGGGCTATTTAGGGTCTCTCCTGTGGGTATCTCAGCAGATAACGAATGCAAGAGCTCTCCAGAATTCCTCTGCACTTCCCTCTTCGATTTCTGCCAAGGATCGACCGCTGACTGCTTCAGGATGCCTGCATTACCGCAACAAAGTAGCAAGAAGACTTCCAGCAACATTGTAGCGCCTCATCCTGCCGGCTTTCCGGACTATTTCCTGGTGGTGCATGCTCTGAGGGCTGTCTGCATTCACCCTGCACTGGAAGACAAGAAGAAATCTCCAGTGGGTCGACGGAATCATCCTCCTGCCAACGCAGGCACCAAACTTCTGCATCACCGGTCCTTTGGGTCCCCTCTCATCCTGACGAGCGTGGTCCCTGGAACACAGGAACTGGGTCCAAGTGTCTTCGACAGTCCAGTGGCCCTTCTGTCCAAATTTGGTGGAGGTAAGTGCTTGCCTCCCCACGCCAGACAGTAATGCTGTGAACTGCGTGCTGCTCTGGCTTCTGTGCACGTTTGCAAGACTTCCTTCATGCACAGCCTAGCCCATGTCCCCAGCACTCCATCCTGCATTGCCCAACTCGCTGAGTTGGACTCCGACGTCGTGGGATCCTCTTTTGTGACTCTGAGTTGACCGCTGTCCTCATATCTTCTAAGTGCCTGTTCAGGTACTTCTGTGGGTGCTGCCTGCTTCTGCGTGGGCACTCTTTGTTGCTGAGCGCCCCCTCTGTCTCCTCCTCAAAGGGGCAACCTCCAGGTCCTTCCTGGCCCCTATCAGCACCCAAAATCCTCAACCACAACCCTTGCAGCTAGCAAGGCTTGTTTGCGGACTTTCTGCGTGGAAACAACTCTGCATCCTCCAGCACGCCGTGGGACATCTTCTGACCAAAGGAGAAATTCCTGGCACCTTCTGTTGTTGCCGAATCTTTGGCTTCTTCCACCCAGAGGCAGCCCTTTTGCACCTTCATCTGGGGTTTAGTGGGCTCCTGCCCGCCCTGGACACTTGCGTGACTCTTGGACTTGGTCCCCTTCCTTTACAGGTCCTCCGGTCCAGGAATACATCTTCAGTGTTTTGCAGTCAGTTGTTGTCCTTGCAGAATCTGTTATCTCGACTTTACTGTCTTTCTGTGGTAGAAGGGTAACTATACTCCTACTTTTCAGGGTCTTGGGGTGGGGTATCCTGGACACCCTTAGTGTTTTCTTACACTCCCAGCAACCCTCTGTAACACTTCACTAGGCCTAGGGTCCATTCGTGGTTCACATTCCACTTTTGGAGTATATGGTTTGTGTTGCCCCTAGGCCTATTTCTCCTAGTGCATTCTATTGTGATTCTACATTGTTTGCACTACTTTTCTAACTGTTGCTTACCTGATTTTGGTTTGTGTGCATATATTTTGGGTATATTACTTACCTCCTAAGGGAGTATATCCTCTGAGATACTTTTGGCATATTGTCACTAAAATAAAGTATCTTTATTTTCAGTAACTCTGAGTATTGTGTTTTCGTATGATATAGTGCTATATGATATAAGTGGTATAGTAGGAGCTTTGCATGTCTCCTAGTTCAGCCTAAGCTGCTCTGCTATAGCTACCCCTAGCAGCCTAAGCTGCTAGAACACCTCTAATCTACTAATAAGGGATAACTGGACCTGGCACAAGGTGTAAGTGCCATAAGGTACCCACTATAAGCCAGGCCAGCCTTCTACAGGCACTCACAAAGACTTCCTGCACTTGGACAATGATCGCACCTGATGGGCATCCCCTCATGCTGCACACCCAGGAGGGTGACTCTAGCAGGATGCTGGCATGCTGTTGCCAGTCTCTGCGGGGAGTGGATGCACTTGTTGAGCCATGTTGGTCTGGTATGTTGGATTGGTTTAATTCCTTTTTTCCCCAAAGGTCAAGGGTGGTCAGTGTTTGTTTTGCTAGTTCTGTACTGATGTTGTCAAAATTCCTCCAATTCCTGGTGGGAATGTCATGCTATAAATATACCATCTGTTGCCCCGGGGGTCATCCCGCTCACTGGCGTTTGCCGACCACACATCTCCCACGATGTACCGCTCATCATGGGGAAGGATCAACAGTCTTGTCCTTGTCCTCAGACCTCCACTCTCTCGGGAAGGGGATGTAACTGTGTGGCAACCCCCCAGCCCTCCCTAAAATCTGACGAAGTGACGGGTACTAAATTATTGTCCCTTAATGTCCGTGGCCTGAATTCCCCAAACAAGTGCAAACAGGTCTGGGGGTATGTACTTCAACATGACCCAATGTCTTATTTCTCTAGGAGACTCACCTTTGACATATAGATAGGCATCGCATGGCACACCCCAACTACCCCGCACATCATTGGATGTACAGTGATACTAAGACCCTAGGAGTGGGCTTCCTATGTAAAGGAGGGTTTTGCTCTTCTGTCACTAAAGTGGTGAGATATAGAGGGACGCTACCTGACTCTACACACACTCCGCAGCAAGGAACGACTCACAATTCTCAATATATACGCACCGAACACCGCACAGGACCCCTATTTTAGGCGTAAATTGAGGGAACAATTAACAGGGGTCTGAGGGTGACATTATAGTCTAGACAGGAATTTCATGACTTACTAGGAAATGGCTGCTATGTTGGCTCAGCTAAAGAGGGACATGCTGGACTTAGGGCTCATAGATAGACTTCTGGCACTACAAACATCCTGATTCATGGGACACAGATCTGTGCTTAGTTCCATTTTTTTTAATTCACCGCGCATTCCAGATTGGACCGAGCTGTATGCCAATCAGTTTTGGCCCTGCTCCTCATGGGACCAGTCCAGCTTGAGCTGACAGGCCGGGTACTCTGTGGACCAGAAACAAGCTCCTAGGACCAGTTTAGGGGTATCACCTTTCATCACCCAGGCTACCTTGAATCCAGTGGAACAGTGAGCCCAGGAACCACCTCTAGGGAAACGCTACGCGCTTAAGGCAGAAAATGCTAAAAACAAGAAGGCAATGAATGGAATGAATGGAATGCTTGAGTTAATCTCAGCAGGGGAAAGTGTCCTAGAAGGTGCCCGTCCTTGAGCAGTGGGTAGAATCAAAGTGTTCAGGTGTCCCTAAGAAGGGGAAACCCCTAAACCATTCAAACATAGTTCACAGGGAGGTAAAGGACAGAGTTGAGTTGATGTATGGTATATCATTTGGTAATTGCAATATATTCAAAGAGGCTGGAGTCCTGGATTAGTGTAATGAGATTTTTTAGGTTTAGTTCAGTTCTGTGAGGTTCCGAAGTCAGAACCACAGTGGTTACAGAAGACAGCTAACGTGTTCCGCGCCATCTCAGCGTGCAGCCCTGGGGCATTTTCAAGACTGACCCAAGTGTAAATATAAGTGTTGAATAAAACATACTGTGAGGACAAGTAGAACATTATACCATCATGAGAGTGTGGTCATATCAAGACAGAAATAAAAGAAAGAGAGAGAAAAGAAAGAGTCGAAGGAGGAAAAGACGTGAGTTAATAGTAAACCCAAATTTCGCTAGTCAAATATTGTTCGGTATGTATACACTGACCCAACCAAAATGCCAAAAATACCAAAATTAGATAAACATTAATATGAAACAGAGAAATGTGTGTCATGGGCATTACTGTTATATACAAAAACATTATATCATGGTTTATTATTGAAGAGTTAACATATTTTTCTACATTCATGATTACTAGCATATACTTCGGTTAAACCATGACTAACCATCATCTTCACCAGGGGCATGTATACTAAATGTGTAGCTGAACTCATTTATTAAAGCTGTCTTTGTGTTTAAGAAATTCACCAAATATAACCCATATGTGTCTGGGGAAATTACTGAATTTTCCCACCGTGTGAATTTACCTAATAAATGACGAGGCAAACATTACCCAAGTATTTATTGTATTTTTTCATTTTTATTGATACACATTTTGTATTTCCTAAGTTAATATGGATAATTTCATGTTCTTAGAGTTCATTTTAAGTGTAGGCTTGTTTTCCAAAATGTACCTCGTATGTCTGATGATAATAGACAAAAAATATTTAAAAATATAATGTTCTTGAATAGCATCCACCTAATACATAAATAAATGTATGATTAATCAGAGGTGGACATGTAGATGAATAAGAAAATGATTCGATTAGCAGGACATTGTCTGAACATTATCCAAAAAGTAGAGAAGAACCTACAGTCATTCTAGAAGGTATAGCAATTACAACAACTATTTCACTTCCTAGATCCAGTGCCTCGAAGACCACATGCACTTCAATGATTACATCTGGGTTACAGTCCTCATTGACCACAGTTGCGGCTTTCACTATACCCACTGTCAGTGTATTGTTAACATGTGAGACCTCCCTTCAGTGTGAAAGAATCACATGTGAGGGTGAGATGGAAATCTCACAAGCTGACTCTCATGGCTCTGAGTAAATTTCACGTCTAGGACCCTCAGCAGAATCTGAAGGATGTGTGTCTGATACAGAGTCTGAAGCTTTCGTTGAGTCGAGTCATGAACAAGCTTCTTCCCAACCAGCAGGTACACTCACTGAGGAACTAGAAGGTGTTGTCACCAGACTAGAACCATTACAGTCAGGACATCATTATACATTAATAGAAAATTCAACAGGTAAGCGAAAAAAACGTATCCATTACTCTTAGGCATAAAATTCAACAAAGGTGTGACATAAGAGAAACACATCATGCCTCGCTTCTCAAATCGAAGCTGACAGAGCTATTCAGCGTTCTAAAAGACACTTGTTATCAGCAGTCATGGAAGCTACACAGAATATAACCCATGGTCAAAAGGGAATGTTTGAAATTCTCCATCACCTTTCAGAGAAACGAGTAACGCCATCTTCTGCTATCCAGTCTCACACACACATCTTAGAACAAACTGAACGTTCATTAAGTCCCATGTTATGTTCTGAACATAGTAGAATAACAGCATCTCATCTGCCATCAACATCATTATCCTCTCATGCTTCACAGCCAGTAGAAGGTTTCTGTGTACTATGAAACTGTTAAAACATCAACGACCTACCAAGTGAAGCATCCACTAAAAGACATGTGCAATGTACTCCCAGTTTTTGAGTATATCACTTTCTTAAAAGTTTTTAAGAAACACATTTGTTAAAAATGTTTTCTACATTACTTTCTTTATTTTCACAAACTTTAAAGAGTCCAGATAAATCCTATGATACAACTAGAGGGTTACATGTATCTGAAAAACTCAAAACAAATACCAAGCTTTAAATCAGTGTCAATGTATATTTAGATGAAGTGCTATTTCTAATATTTTTAATTCCTAAACATCTTCAGTAACGTTTGCATCTCTGCAATATGAAACACAAACTCACAAATATATATTTTTTATTATTCCAGCTCTTACTCCAATAGCTTTCCCATCTAAACACTGTTGTCCTTCACCATCCTGTGCCTGGCAGGCCTTCACCATCACTGACGTTACCGTTACTACCCTCAACCTCCGCTGCCATGAGTACTTATCTTGACATGCAAATATTGATCAAAATGCAACACGACATTATTATTTCAAAAACTCTTCCAGGGATATATAAAAGACAATCATCTGTCCGATGAAGACATATAAAAAGTTCCTTTAATAATCCAAGAGTTGTTTTCCAGTGTTACGAGTTCTGATGTGGGCATAGTTCTTTGTCAGCTCTGCTCGTGTTGAAGGATCAGCTAAAGGTGTCGTCAGCAAAGGTCTTAATGGATAGCCAGAGCCACCTTCAAAACAAGAACATGTTTGTCAGTAAAGTTAAACAAAACATGCTAAGGTCAGTTGAAAGTAATGTTAATGCACTACAATTCCCACAATGCCCTGTTAATGATGTACCAACACTATTTATTCATCTCGGTATTTCAACTTACAATTAATCAATAGTGAAATGTGTTTTCTATATATAAAGACTCACCCAATAACCATGTTCTATGTGGATGGTACTTATCTACGGTATATGATATTCTGCTGCTTCTTAAGATCATAGAATCATGTGTGAATAACGTATTGTACAATGTGTGATTACTAAAGATGCATCACTTATTGCTTGTGCCAATAATCCTAAATGTGTGCTGAGTAAAGGTTTGGTTTGGCTGCAATGACTGGGTGTCCGGTTGGTAACACAATATATTGAGACGATAATCTCAGTATTGCAGTCAGTAGCTGCCTCAGATCTTTATGGAAGTTGGCTGCACCATGCAATATAATGTACCCACTGGGGCCTAGAAACAGCCAATAACTAGAAAATGAAGTATAGCTAACAATTTGATAGCAGTTCTAATTCCAATATTAGGAATTAAAGCATCACCGATACTAGTAAGTAGATGCTGTATGCTTTCCATTTTAAGGCGAGATGTGTTCTGAAATTATACACTGGACAAGTTTAATGGGTTAAAGTATGAACGCTGAAGCCTGGCCTTCTTCTACAACGCTCCTGATCCAAAGCCATCCCATGCTGTGCTGCATTCTGTTGTTATTGTTGCTGAATAAGTTGCTGAACCTGTGTTTGTATTCCATACAAAATGAGCAGTGGCGTAACAAAGGCCCCCGCGGTGCGGGGGTGGGGCTAACGAGCTGCAGGGGGCCCTCTCCAGCACAGTACCCAGGTACGAGCTCCTGCGTGAGTTTGAAGGGGGGGGGGGCTCAAGATTCGTTACACCACTGAAAATGAGGTAAAAGTGAATGTGCCCTTCCAGGGTGTCGAGAAAACAATGAGTTGTGGAGAGTAGCTCAGACTTATTTATACTACAGATTGATTAGTTGCTAATTGCTCACACGTGCTACCTGAAATATCATGTGCTATAAATTTGTATTTTATACATCAAGCTCATCTTTAAGAATTTTTAGCAAGACATATTTGTTCACTACAAAGTTAGAATGTTAATACATATGATATCATTATTTAAAATAACTAATTTACAAATTGAAATCAATATTACTAAGGCTTCGCAACTTGTTTTCACTTTTACCACCTTGTCAATTTATGTCTACATTTTCTCTGCTATTACCACCCACATTTGCACTTAAAATTGATCCTTTAATTGGTGAAAATTATGCATTCCAGGTACGATTTTTATACTTTTGTTTCTGATTTGTGAATAACGGGGATTATTTACAAGCCTCTGTGCGCTGCAGGAACGTCACTTTTAATGATGGTCGAGCAGTACACACTGTAGAGCCATATCTACAAGGCCACGTAAAGCCATCCTGCGTGGCTTTTTATGGCCTTGTAGATATGGAATGAGGCAATGCAGCACAAGTCACTGCATTGCCTCACAATGCAATAGTGAGGTGTGCCATGGGCATTTCCACGTAACACCCATGGCATTTGGCACATTCCCATATTTACAACATGCTGTAAACCTGGGTGTTAGACCTGGCAGTTCGTGGCATAATTTCCCCTGTCTTTTTGCTTTTGCCTCTTGTTTCTGATCCAGTGCCGAATTTCGTTTTTGCTGGTTTTATGACTCTGGGCATTCTACCACTGCTGACCAGTGCTACAGTGCAAGTGCTCCCGGTTTAAATTGTATTGGTGATTGGTTTATCCATGATTGGCATATTTGCTTTACTACTAAGTCCTTAGTATAGTGCACCTTGTGTGCAGGGCCTGTAAATCAAATGCTACTAGTGGGCCTGCAGCACTGATTGTGCCACCCACATGAGTAGCCCTGCAAACATGTCAGGCCTGCCATTGCAGTGCATGTGTGTGCAGTTTTAAACTGCCATGTCAACCTGGCTAGTGCAGCCACTTGCCAGGCCCAAACCTTCCTTTTTTACCTGTAAGGTACTCCTAGGCTCAAGGTAGCCCCTTGGGCAGGGTGCAGGGTATTTAAAAGGTAGGAGATGTAATGGTGTGTTTTACATGTCCAGATAGTGATATACTGCTAATTTTGTTCTTCACTATTGCAAGGCCTATCTCTCCGATAGGGTAACATGGGGATTGCCTTGAAATATTTTTTAAGTGTAATTTCTATTTGAGAGCAGATGGAGATGTGAAGTTTGGGGTCTCTGAACTCCAAATTTAAAGATATATCTTTTGGTGAAGTTGGTTTTTTTAACTGTAATTTTGAAAATGCCACTTTTATAAAGTGGGCATTTTCTTGCTTAACCATTCTGTGCCTCTGCCTGTCTGTTGAATACATGTGTGGGTCAGGATGACAGTTGGGCTGTTTGTGCATTCACACAAAGGTTGCTGAGGTATACCCTGCATATCATGATGGCCCACATCAGGCTGATGGGTCTTCCTGGGCTAGAGTGATGGGTGGTGGTAACACTTGCACCTGAATAGGGTGGTGTCTTTCCTCACACAAAGCAGTGTCCAACTCTTTGGAGTGTGTCTGGGGCCAGGGCAGGGAAAGGCAGGGTCTTGTGCACTACAAAGACTTCTCTCTGAAGTTTGCCTACTTCAAAGACAGAAATGGGTATAAGAACTGGATGTCTGACACCACATAGTTATAATCCTTCAGGACTGACGAAACTCTACCAGGAAGAAGAGCTGAATACTGTAGGAGGGACTGTCACTCTGTCTGTTGCTTTGTTGTGCTGGCTTGACTTGGCTTTCTAGATTCTGCTTCCAAAGGTGCTGCAAGGGCTTGGACTGAGCTTCCCTTCTGTTAAGAAGTCTCAGTGACACCAAAGATTTCACCTGCCAGCGCCTGGGCTCTCTTGCTGAGAGTTCTGACTTGCCAAGTGGGGCCAAATCCAGTTCCTGAGCTCTTGGGAGTGAGTTCCGGTGCAACAAGGAAGAAACTAGTGCATCAATGTCCGGAACGAGTTTGGAACTGGTTCCTCTCTCTGACCCCGCATTGCCACCTGCACCGGAGCCGTGGTCATCACTGAGAGCAACGACCGCAACCTACATTGCAGAAGCAACACCAGCTCATTGCCTTCGAAGTCCCGCCACAGCGTAAGCCCAGACTGCTGTGTCACCGACGTCCGCGGCACCCGCCTCCACTCCAGCACCTGTGGCCCATGGTGTGATTGCGACGCAGAGAAGTCAACACCTTGTGTCTTGACCTGCTGGATTAATTGACCCGCCTGTGAGAAAGTAGCCTCTTTCTAACATGGTTGCCCCACTTTTGGCCTGTTTGTGAGTGTGTGTCAGTGTGCTTTTACTGTCTCACTGGGATCCTGCTAGCCAGGACCCCGGGGCTCATAGTAAAAACCCTGTTTGTCAGTGTGTTTTGCCTGTCTCACTGGGATCCTGCTAGCCAGGACCCCAGTGCTCATAGTTTCTGGCCTAATGTGTGTGTTGTCAGTAGTGCTTAACTGTGTCACTGAAGTTCTGCTAACCAGAACCCCAGTGCTTATGCTCTCTCTGCTGCCAAATTAGTCACTATAGTTTACTGACTTCATATTCCAATTAAAATTGGTGCACTGGACCCACTTATAAGTCCCTAGTATATGGTACCTAGGCACCCAGGGCATTAGGGTTCCAGGTGATCCTTATGGGCTGAGCATTTCTTTTGCCACCCATAAGGAGCTCAGACAAACCTTTCTTCAGGACTGCCACTGCAGCCTGATTGAAATAGTGCACACACTTTTTCATAGCCATTTTCACTGCACTTAAGTAACTTATAAGTCACCTATATTTCTTACCTTCATTCACTGAAGGCTAGGTGCAAAGTTACTAAGGGGGTCATTCCTACATTGGCGGGCGGCAGTCGCCGCCCGCCAAGCGGGAACCGCCGAATGACCGCACTGCGGTCAAAAGACCGCGGCAGCCATTCTGGCTTTCCCGCTGGGCGACCGCCAAAAGGCCGCCCGCCGACCCAGCGGGAAACCCCCTTCTACGAGGATGCCGGCTCCGAATGGAGCCGGCGGAGTCGAAGGGGTGCGACGGGTGCAGTGGCACCCGTCGCGATTTTCATTGTCTGCTAAGCAGACACTGAAAATCTTTATGGGGCCCTGTTAGGGGGCCCCTGCACTGCCCATGCCAGGGGCCCCATGACACCCGTTACCGCCATCCTGTTCCTGGCGGTGAAAACCGCCAGGAACAGGATGGCGGTAAGGGGGTCGGAATCCCCATGGCGGCGCTGCAAGCAGCGCCGCCATGGAGGATTCCCTGGGCCAGGGGTAAACCGGCGGGAAACCGGCGGTTGCCCTTTTCTGACCACGGCTTTACCGCCGCGGTCAGAATGGCCCCGGAAGCACCGCCAGCCTGTTGGCGGTGCTTCCGTCATTTTAGCCCTGGCGGTCGCCGACCGCCAGGGTGAGAATGACCCCCAAAGTGTGAGGGCACCCTTGCACTAGACTTTGTGAGTGTGGGGATACCATTACACGAGTGCACCATATATAGGTCAATACTTATATGTAGCTTCACAATGGTAACTCAGAATATGGCTATGTGAGGTGTCTAGGACCATGGAATTGACCCCCATTCCAAATCTGGTATCAGGGGGCCAATCCCATGCATCCTTGGGCCCCAACATGAACCCCCAGTACTGCTAAACCAGCTCTCTGAGGCTTGCACCGCAGCTACAGCTGCTGCCACCTCACAGACAGGGTTCTGCCCTTCTGGGGTCTTAGCAGCTCAGTCCCAGGAAGGCAGAACAAAGCATTTCCTTTGGGAGGAGGGTGCTACAACCCCTCCCTTTGGAAATATGTGTTACAGGTTTGGGAGGGGTAGCCTCCCGGAGCCTCTGAAAATGCTTCAAAGAGCACAGATGGTGCCCTCCTTGCATAAGCCAGTCTACACCGGTTCAAGGACCCCCAGTCCCTGCTCTGGCGCGAAACTGGACAAAGGAAAGGGGAGTGACCACTCCCTTGTCCATCACCACCCCAGGGCTCCTCCAGTATGTCCCTGGCGTTAGCCATCTTGTTTTCCAAGGTTTGGGGACACCCTGGAGACCTCAGAGTGGCCAGTGCTAGCAGGTGACATCAGAGACCCCTCCTGATAGGTGCATACCTTGGAAGGTAGCCAATTCCCCTCTGAGGGCTATTTAGGGTCTCTCCTGTGGGTTCCTCTTCAGATTCAGCTTGCAGGTTTCCACCAGGAATCCTCTGCATCATCTTCTGACCTTCAGATCAACCGCAGACTGCCCCAGTAACCGCTTATCCAACCTAGACAGTCCTAAGGTCCAGCTGTCCAAATTTGGCAGAGGTAAGAGCTTGCCATCCTGGTTTGTGACAGTACCCCGGTGCACCGCGTCATCTCTAGCTCCTTGGGCTTCTGTGCACTTCTTCCAAGAATCCTTCGTGCACAGTGTAGCCCACGTCCCCAGCACTCCATCCTGCGACACACAACTCGCTGAGTTGTTCTCCGGCGGCGTGGGACCTTCTTTTGATGTGCTGCACCAACTGCATTTTGCATCTTCTTTGTCCCCATGTCCTGGGACTCCCGTGGGTGCTGCCTGGCCATCTGTTGGCCCCCTCCAGTATTGGGTGTCCCCTCTGCCTCCTCAATCCGAGTTGAGGCACCCAGGTCTCTCCTAGGTCCAGGCAGCACCATTTTGACACAAACCGTGACCTTGCTTGAACCAAGGCTTGTTGGATGAATCCAGCGACGCAAACAGCCTGCATCCAACAGCTCGACTTGGGACATCTCCTGCACCATGCACGCACCCACAGCCGTATTATGGTGCTCTTCTGCAGACTTCTTCTAAACTGAGAATCCTCTTTTGCACCATTATCCAGGTTGGCAGGGGGCTCCTGTCCTCCCTGGAATCTTCTGCGACTTCTGGACTTGGTCTCCTGTCTTCACAGGTCTTCTGGCCCAGGAATCCACCTTCTGTTGCTTGCAGTTTTGCTTGGTTCTTGCAATAACTCTTATCACGACTTGTAGTGTGTCCTGAGGAAACTTGCAGTACTTTACTACTACTTTCCAAGGCTCTGGGATGGGGTCTTTTACTTACCTTTGGTGTTGTCTTACACTTCCAGCGCCCCTTTACACATTATACTTGCCTAGGCGGGAATTCGTGATTCGCATTCCACTTTCTTAGTATATGGTTTATGTTGCCCCTAGGCCTATTGAATTCTATTGGATTTTCTACTGTTTGCACTATTCTATGACTATTTACTTACCTGATTTTTGTCTCTAGTGTATATCATGTGTATAATATTTACCTTCAGAAGGAGTATTGCCTCTAAGATATTTTTGGCCTTGTGTCACTAAAATAAAGTACCTTTATTTTTGGTAACACTGAGTATTGTCCTTTATTGTGTATACGTACGAGTAACTATAGTGGTATTTTAGGAGCTTTGCATGTCTCCTAGTTCAGCCTAACCTGCTCTGCTACAGCTACCTCTAAATGTAAATTAGCACTTGTATAGCACACTACTCCCCGTTAGGGTCTCAAGGCACTGTACTCATACTGCTATGGAACCCCTCCTGGCTTTTCCCTGTGAGGTGCCCACTCCTGAGCACCCCCAGGCATCCAAGTGCTGTTGGGGCCGTTGTGGAGATTAAGCAAGCTATTGCCCAGAGTTGCAGAGTGGGACCCATGAATTAGATTAGGCACTGAGGCGAGAATTATCTAGTCAAGGGGAATTGAGCCCAAGACCTGCCGAAGCGGGACTTGAACCCTGGTCTTGAGCCAGAGCTCTGCTTCAGGGTCTGCCGCTCTAACCATTGAGCCACACGTCTCCACTACCTCTAGACAACCTAACTGCTAGAACACTGTCTAATTCACTAATAAAAGGTGCAAGTACCTAGGGTACCCAGTACAAACCAGGCCAGCCTTCTACATTGGTGGTGCAGCGGTGGGATAAGTACTTGCAATCGCATTACCACTTTGCTACTAGTGCTTTTCACAAGAAAAGTGTGCTCCAATACTTAGATCTATACATAATTGTACTTAGAAGTCATTCTTAACTGTCTAAAAAGTTATTTAAAACGTTCTAAAAGTTTTCAAAAGTTTCTGAAAAGTTTTTTCTTTTCTCTAAAAAGTTAAGCTTAATAGTTTACTAACTTTTTACGCTTCTCCCTAACCCCTTTCTTTAACTATGTCTGTTGTGAAGGCTACCCCCAGGGTTGTAAAGACAACTTATGAAAGTTTGAATTTCAAAAGTTTGAGGAGTCTCTGCTTAGAAAGAAGTTTAGGGATTGGGAAGAACCCCAACAAGGAATTTCTCTTAAATCTCCTCTTGCAAAGTGACCAGGAACATACCACTGGCCAGGTACAGTCAGAAGAGGAGGTAGAGGGAGATTCTGACCTTGTAGATTCAGTAGAGGGTCCTGAAGATCCAGGGGAGGGTCCTTCCACAGATTTCTCCACTAACAAACCCCATAGTGTAGCTGGTAGAGAAAAGGGATCTCACACAAGTAGGGCACCCTTTATACCTAGAGGTCAGGCCGTTAGGGTTACACCAGTTAGGGAGAGATCTATTTCTGTTCATTCTCACATCACCTTCGCCTCTGCAGGGTCTCACATCTCCCACCCTGAGGACCAGTCCCTAGATAGGGAACTCAGAAAGCTGAGATTAGAGGAGGATAGAATGAGGCTGAAACAGCAAAAGCTGGCTCTAGATAGAGAACCTTTAGCTATAGAAATATATGAGAGTTTCAGGAACTTCAGTGTTAGGGAACATACATTTGATTCCAGAAAGTTTGTCCCCCCTTACAAGGATGGGGATGACATCTATAAGTGGTTTGCTGCACTTGCGAGGGCCTGTACAGTTCAGAGAGTCCCTCAAGCACAGTGGGTTGCTATCCTGTGGTTATCTTTCACTGGCAAAGGGAGAGACAGATTCCTTATTGTCAGGGAGGAAGACTCAGACAACTACCACATTCTCAAAAGTGTACTCGTGGATGGTCTAGGCTTAATCACTAAATAATATGGAATCAAGTTCAGAGAGATCAGAAAGGAGTCTTCACAGGATTGGATAGACTTTGTAGACTGTCCAGTGAAGGCCCTAGAAGGTTGGTTAAATGGCAGTAAGGTGACTGACTATGAAAGCCTGTATAACTTAATTCTGAGAGAGCAAATATTGAACAATTGTATGTCTGATTTGCTGCACCGGTATCTTGTGGACTCAGATCTGACCTCTCCCCAAGAATTGGGAAAGAATGCACACAAATGGGTTAGGACAAGGGTGAGCAGAAATGCTCATACAGAGGGGGACAAGGACAGCAAAAAGGAAGATGGTGAAAAATCTCAGGACAAGCATGGGGATAAAAGTAAGCACAAAGATCCTTCTTCAGGTCCAAAACACTCCTCTGGGGGTAGGGATAAATCATCTTCTTCTCACTCTACACACACTAAAAAGCTTTGCTGCTACGTTTGCAGAGGTAAGGGCCATTGGCCAGGATATAAGACCTGCCCAGGTAAAGCCCCTGAGCCTACCACCACTAATACATCAAGCTCCAGTGCCCCTAGCAGTAGTGGTAATAGTGGTGGGACTACTGGCAATAGTAAAACTAAGGGTGTAGTTGGGTTCACTTTTGGGTCATCATAAAAACTGGGGTAGTCAGTCCTAAGACATTTTCTGTCACACCTGGTGGCATTGGCTTTGCCACCTTGGCTGCTTGTCCCCTTAACATGGATAAGTACAGACAGTCAATTTTAATAAATGGTGGTGAGGCCAAGGCCTACTGGGACACAGGTGCTAGTGTCACTTTGGTGACTGAAAACTTGGTGTCACCTGTACAACACCTCCTTGGACAGAGGTACAAAGTTACTGATGTCAATAACTCCACTCAGTCTATCCCCTTAGCTGTAGTTCAACTTAGTTGGGGTGGAGTTACTGGCCCAAAGCAGGTGGTGGTATCACATAGCTTACCTGTAGATTGTCTCTTAGGAAATGACCTAGAGGCCTGAGGTTGGGCTGATGTAGAGTTTAGGACCCATGCATCCATGCTAGGTTTCCCTGAGGAATTGTTTCCTCTCATTTCAGGTGAAATGAAAAAGCAAAGGAGAGAAAAAGGCCTGAAATCTCAGGATCCCTCTCCGCCAACAGGCAAAAAGGGTATCAAAGTATGCCTTCCCCACCCTGCCACTAAGGATGCCATTCCTGTGGTGGGAGAAACCTCTCCTGGGGTGAAAGCTGTACCAAGGGAGCCCTCAGCTACCACAGCTGGACTCGAAGAGGTAAATGTACCTCTCTGTGGAACTACTAAATCAGATGTGCAAAATTGCACAGTATTAGTGAATTTGGAGCCCTCCCAGAGAAACTTTAGTGCAGCAGCCCTGCACTACCTCTGATCACTTAGGACAGCAGCCCTGTCCTATTGTGGGGCTTACTGGACAGCAGCCCTGCCCTGCTCCAACCCAGGAGAAACAGCAACTCTGTTCTCTCTTACAGCCATATGGACAAACGTTTTGCCCAGCTATGGCTTTACTGAGACAGCATCCCTCTCTAGCATTCTCTTCATTTGACATAGGCCCAGTGGACCAATCCCACTGCACTACATTAACACTTACAAATAGAAACTCAGGGAATTTCCACTCACACTGTTGGTTAGGTAAAAATCTCCAAGCAGGGTGCTTACATCCGCAGAGGGAAGTAACCGTACAGTGGATGATAAAGGGAGTAACTACTCTATTGCAGATCTACTTTCCACTTATCACCACTTAGACAATAAAGCCTCAACTGGCCAAGGTTAGCCTTATTGTCCTTAGTTTGGGGTGGGGGTTATGTGAGAAAGTAGCCTCTTTCTAGCATGGTTACCCCCACTTTTGGCCTGTTTGTGAGTGTGTGTCAGTGTTTTTTTGCTATCTCACTGGGATCCTGCTAGCCAGGACCCTAGTGCTCATAATTTGTGGTCTAATGTGTGTGTTGTCAGTAGTGCTTAACTGTGTCACTGAAGTTCTCGTAACCAGAACTCCAGTGCTTATGCTTCTCTGCTTCCAAATTAGTCACTATAGTTTAGTGACTTCATATTCCAATACCAATTGGCACACAGGACCCCCGCTTATAAGTCACTAGTATATGGTACCTAGGTACCCAGGGCATTGGGATTCCAGGAGATCCTTATGGGCTGCAGCATTTCTTTTGCCACCCATAGGGAGCTCAGACAAACCTTTCTTCAGGACTGCCACTGCAGCCTGAGTGACATAGTGCACACACTATTTCACAGCCATTTTAACTGCACTTAAGTAACTTATAAGTCACCTATATGGCTAACCGTCATTTACTGAAGGCTAGGTGCAAATTTACTAAGTGTGAGGGCACCCTTGCACTAGCAAAGGTGCCCCCACGTTGTTCAGGGCCAATTCCTCGGACTTCGTGAGTGCAGGGATAGCATTACAAGCGTGCACTACATATAGGTCAACACCTATATATATAGCCTCACAATGGTAACTCCGAATATGGCCAGGCAAGGTGTCTAGGATCATGGAATTGTCCCCGATCCCTAATCTGGTACTAGGGGGGCAATCCCATGCATCCTGGGGGCTCCACCTTGGACCCCCAGTACCGCCATACGAGCTCTCTGAGGCTTGCACTGCAGCTACAGCTGCTGCCACCTTACAGACAGGGTTCTGCACTCCTGGGGTCTGAGCAGCTCAATCCCAGGAAGGCACAGCAAAGCATTTCCTTTGGGAGGAGGGTGTTACACCTTCTCCCTTTGCAAATAGGTGTTACAGGCTTGGGAGGGTTAGCCTCTCAGAGCCTCTGGAAATGGTTTGAAGGGCACAGATAGTACCCTCCTTGCATAAGCCAGTCTACACCAGTTCAGGGAACCCCCCTCCCTGCTGTGGCGTGAAACTGGACAAAGGAAAGGGAAGTGACCACTCCCCGTCCATCACCACCCCAGGGGTGGTGCCCAGAGCTCCTCCAATGTGTCCCTGGTCGTTAGCCTTCTTGTTTTCCAAGGACTCCTCGGAGTGGCCAGTGCCAGCAGGTGACGTCAGAGACCCCTCCTGATAAGTGCATACCCGGGTAGGTAGCCAATCCCCCTCTCAGTGCTATTTAGGGTCTCTCCTGTGGGTTCCTCTTCAGATTCAGCTTGCAAGTTTCCACCAGGAAACCTCTGCATACTCTGCATCAGCTTCTGACCATCGGATCAACCGCAGACTGCTCCAGGAACCGCGGTAACTGCAACAAAGTATTCAGAAAGGCTACTGTGACCCTGCAGCTTCAGCTCCAGCTAGCAACTGCAACAGTTTCCAAGGTGTGCATGCTATGAGGACTCCCTGCCTTCACCCTGCACCAGAAGACCTGAAGGAATCTCTCGTGGAGTGCCAGAGTCACTTCCCTGCTCCTGCAGGCACCTTCCAAGGCGACGACCGGTTCTCTGGAATTCCTCTCCTGACGACGAGTGTGCTCCCTGGAACAAAGGTGGTGGACCCATCCGACCCAGACTGTCCTAAGATCCAGCTGTCCAAATTTGGTGGAGGTAAGAGCTTGCCTTCCCGGTTTGTGACAGTACACCTGTGCACCGAGTCATCGCTAGCTCCTTGGGCTTCTACGCACTTCTTCCAAGAATCCTTAGTGCACAGAGTAGCCCAGGTCCTCGGTACTCCATCCTCCCACACACAACTCGCTGAGTTGTTCTCCAGCGGCGTGGGATCTTCTTTTGTTGTGCTACACCAACCACATTTTGCATCTTCTTTGTCTCCGTGACCTAGGACTCCCCTGGGTGCCGCCTGGTCATCTGTGGGCTCCCTCCAGTGATGGGCACCCCCTCTGCCTCCTCAGTCTGAGTTGAGGCCCCCAGGTCCCTCCTGGGTCCAGGCAGAGTCATTTTGACACAAACAGCAAACTTGCTTGAACCAAGGCTTGTTGGATGAATCCAGCGATACAAACTGCCTGCATCCAACATCTCGACGTGGGCCATCTTCTGCACCACCCAGGGACCTGCAGCCATCTTCTCTGGTGCTCTTCTGCAGACTTCTTCTAAGCGGAGCATCCTCTTTTGCACCATCATCTAGGTTGGCAGGGGCTCCTGTCCTTCCTGGAATATTCTGCGACTTCTGGACTTGGTCTCCTCTCTTCACAGGTCTTCAGGTCCAAGAATCCACCTTTTGTTGCTTGCAGTCTTGCTTCGTTCTTGCAATAACTCTTATCATGACTTGTGGTGTCCTGAGGAAACTTGCAGTACTTTACTCCTTCTTTCCTGGGCTCTGGGGTGGGGTATTGTAGGAAAGTACCATCTTGCCTGGCATGTAACACCCATTTTTCACTGTATGTATGTTGTTTTAGCCCTTGTGTCACTGGGATCCTGCTAGGCAGGACCCCAGTGCTCATAGTATGTGCCCTCTATGTGTTCCTTGTGTGGTGCCTAACTGTATCACTGAGGCTCTGCTAACCAGACCCTCAGTGTTTATGCTCTCTCTGCTTTCTAAATTTGTCACTGCAGGCTAGTGACTAAATTTACCAATTCTCATTGGCACACTGGTACACCCATATAATTCCCTTACATATGGTACTTAGGTAACCAGGGTATTGGGGGTCCAGGAGAACCGTATGGGCTGCAGCATTTCTTTTGCCACCCATAGGGAGCTCATACAATTCTTACACATGCCTGCCACTGCAGCCTGAGTGAAATAATGTCCACGTTATTTCACAGCTAGTTTTCACTGCACATAAGTAACTTATAAGTCACCTATATGTCTAACCTTCACCTGGTGTAGGTTGGGTGCAAAGTTACTTAGTGTGTGGGCACCCTGGCACTAGCCAAGGTGCTCCCACATCGTTCAGGGCAAATTCACCGGACTTTGTGAGTGCGGGGATACCATTACACACGTGCACTATACATAGGTCACTACCTATGTATAGCGTCACAATGGAAACTCCGAACATGGCCGTGTAACATGTCTAAGATCATGGCATTGTCACCCCAATACCATTCTGGTATTGGGGGGACAATTCCATGATCCCCCGGGTCTCTAGCACAGAACCTGGGTACTGCCAAACTGCCTTTACCGGGTCTCCACTGCAGCTGCTGCTGCTGTCAACCCCTCAGACAGGTTTCTGCCCTCCCGGGGTCCAGGCAGCCCTGGCCCAGGAAGGCAGAACAAAGGATTTCCTCTGAGAGAGGGTGTAACACCCTCTGCCTTTGGAAGACAGGTGTGAAGGCTGGGGAGGAGTAGCCTCCTCCAGCCTCTGGAAATGCTTTGATGGGCACAGATGGTGCCCATCTCTGCATAAGCCAGTCTACACCGGTTCAGGGATCCCCCAGCCCTGCTCTGCCGCGAAACTGGACAAAGGAAAGGGGAGTGACCACTCCCCTCACCTGCTCCTCCCAGGGGAGGTGCCCAGAGCTCCTCCAGTGTGTCCCAAACCTCTGCCATCTTGGAAACAGAGGTGTCTGTGGCAAACTGGACTGCTCGGAGTGGCCAGTGCCAGCAGGTGACGTCAGAGGCTCCTTCTGATAGGCTCTTACCTCTCTTGGTAGCCAATCCTCCTTCCTAGGTAGTCAAACCTCCTTTTCTGGCTATTTAGGGTCTCTGCTTTGGGGATCTCACCAGATAACGAATGGAAGAGCTCACCAGAGTTCCTCTGCATCTCCCTCTTCACCTTCTACCAAAGGATCGACCGCTGACTGCTCAGGACGCCTGCAAAACCGCAACAAAGTAGCAAGACGACTACTAGCAACCTTGTATCGCTTCATCCTGCCGGCTTTCTCAACTGTTTCCAGGTGGTGCATGCTCTGGGGGTAGCCTGCCTCCTTTCTGCACCAGGAGCTCTGAAGAAATCTCCCGTGGGTCGACGGAATCTTCCCCTGCAACCGCAGGCAACAAAAGACTGCATCACCGGTCCTCTGGGTCCCCTCTCAGCACGACAAGCGTGGTCCCTGGAACTCAGCAACTCTGTTCAGGTGACTCCCACAGTCCAGTGACCTTTCAGTCCAAGTTTGGTGGAGGTAAGTTCTTGCCTCCCCACGCTAGACTGCATTGCTGAATACTGCGTGATTTGCAGCTGCTCTGGCTCCTGTGCACTCTTCCAGGATTTCCTTCATGCACAGCAAAGCCTGGGTCCCCGACACTCTAACCTGCAGTGCACAACCTTCTGAGTTGTCCTCCGGCGTCGTGGGACTCCCTTTTGTGACTTCGGGTGGACTCCGGCACACTTTTCTTTTAGGTACCTGTTCAAGTACTTCTGCGGGTGCTGCCTGCTTCTGTGAGGGCTCCCTGACTTGCTGGGCACCCCCTCTGTCTCCTCGTCCAAGTGGCGACATCCTGGTCCCTCCTGGGCCACAGCAGCATCCAAAAACCCTAACCACGACCCTTGCTGCTAGCAAGGCTTGTTTGCAGTCTTTCTGAGTGGGAACACATCTGCAAGCTTCTTCACGACGTGGGACATCCACCCTCCAAAGGGGAAGTTCCTAGTCCTCTTCGTTCTTGCAAAACACCAAGCTTCTTCCATCGGGTGGCAGCTTCCTTGCACCCTCAGCTGGCATTTCCTGGGCTCCTGCCCTCTCTCGACACTGTTGCGACTCTTGGACTTGGTCCCCTTCTCTTACAGGTACTCCGGTCTGGAAATCCACTGCTGTTGCATTGCTGGTGTTTGTTTTCCTTGCAGAATCCCCCTATCACAACTTCTGTGCTCTCTGGGGGTTGTAGGTGCACTTTACACCTACCTTTCAGAGTCTTGGGTTGGGCTATTTTTCTAACCCTCACTGTTTTCTTACAGTCACAGCGACCCTCTACAAGCTCACATAGGTTTGGGGTCCATTTGTGGTTCGCATTCCAATTTTGGAGTATATGGTTTGTGTTGCCCCTATACCTATGTGCTCCTATTGCAATCTACTGTAACTTTACATTGCTTGCATTACTTCCTTTTGCTATTTACTGCATAATTTTGGTTTGTGTACATATATCTTGTGTATATTTCTCATCCTCATACTGAAGGTACTCACTGAGATACTTTTGGCATATTGTTATAAAAATAAAGTACCTTTATTTTTAGTATATCTGTGTATTGTGTTTTCTTATGATATTGTGCATATGACACCAGTGGTATAGTAGGAGCTTTACATGTCTCCTAGTTCAGCCTAAGCTGCGTTGCCATAGCTACCTTATATCAGTCTAAGCTGCTAGAAACACCCTACACTAATAAGGGATAACTGGACCTGGCGCAAGTTGTAAGTACCTCTGGTACCCACTACAAGCCAGGCCAGCCTCCTACAGTGAGGCTTTGGTACAAGCACCACAGCACTCGCCCATGGGTTTTCAGAAGGTTCAACCACTCCTAGATCAAGCCATTTCTGAACCAATTGTTTTATGCAGCTCCTGACATGGTCAGGCTGCCTATAGATTTTACTTTTGACAGGCAATCTGTCTCCAGTGTCAATTGTGTGTTCACACCAAGATGTGGTGCCTGGCACAGTTGAAAAGAGTTCAGAAAATTGTCGAAGGAGATTTATGCAGTTGTCTTTCTGTTCTGCAGTAAGACAGTCTGCCAAAACTACTCCCTCCACTAAAGCATCATTTTCAGTGGTGGAAAAGAGATCAGGGAGAGGGTCACTCTCTTCTTCCTGTCCCTCATCTGTTGCCATGAGCAGGATGAGATCAGCCCTGTCAAAGTAGGGTTGTAGGCAGTTGACATGAATCACCCTACGGGGACTCCTGGCAGTGCAAAGGTCTACCAAATAGGTGATCTCGCCCTTTTTGTCAACAATTAGATGGGGTCCACTCCATTTGTCCTGGAGTGCTCTTGGGGCCACAGGCTCCAATACCCACACCTTCTGTCCTGGTTGGTACTGGATCAGAACAGCCTTCTGGTCATGCCATTGCTTCTGGAGCTCTTGGCTGGCCTGAAGGTTTTTACTGGCCTTTTTCATGTACTCAGCCATTCTGGATCTTAGGCCAAGTACATAGTCCACTATGTCCTGTTTGGGAGCTTTTAAAGGTTGTTCCCAACTCTCCTTCACAAGTGTTAGTGGACCTCTTACAGGGTGTCCAAAGAGGAGTTCAAAGGGGCTGAAGCCAACTCCTTTCTGGGGTACCTCCCTGTAAGCAAAAAGGAGGCAAGGTAACAGAACATCCCATCTCCTCCTGAGTTTTTCAGGGATTCCCATTATCATACCTTTGAGAGTTTTATTAAACCTCTCTACCAGTCCATTAGTATGTGGATGATAAGGAGTGGTGAATTTGTAGGTTACACCACATTCCTTCCACTTAGCTTTCAAGTATGCAGACATAAAGTTGCTACCCCTGTCTGATACAACCTCTTTTGGGAAGCCCACCCTGGAAAAGATTCCCAGAAGGGCTTTTGCCACTGCCGGAGCTGTAGTGGTGCTTAGAGGAATTGCTTCAGGATATCTTCTGGCATGGTCCACAACCACCAAGAGAAACCTATTCTGTCTGACAGCTTGCTGTCTGAGATCCTCTAATGTGGGACAGGTTTTCTGTGCTACACTCAGCTCTTACCTGGCAGGCCCCCCTCCACCCAAAAGCTAAGCAGTGTCTGCTGCCAGCTCATCTGGTGAAGGTTCTGCACAGGGAGGGAATTCTTCCTCCTCAGAAGGAGAATCATCTGTAGAGGAAGGGATAGTGGGTAGGAATTTACCCTTGCTACCCCTAGCTTTAGGGAGCACTTGGTCCATTGTTCCAGGATCCAAGTTACCCTGTCATTTTTGTGTTTTGGCCTGAGCCCTTGTCAAAGCAAAAATATGCCCAGGAATGCTCAGCCTTGCTGCATGAGCCTCCAACTCCACTTCTGCCCAAGCTGATGTCACTAAATCGTTCCCTAGTAGACAGTCTACAGGTAAATCTGAGGCAACCACAACTTTCTTTGGACCAGTAACACCCCCCCAATTGAGATTCACAACAGCCATGGGGTTGCTAAGAGTGTTGTTATGAGCGTCTGTCACTTGGTACTGCTGACCAAGTAGGCGTTGTTCAGGGTGTACCAGTTTCTCTGTCACCATGGTAACACTGGCACCTGTATCCCTGTAGGCCTGAACCTCAACACCATTTATTAGGGGAAGTTGCTTGTACTTACCCATATTAAGGGGACAAGCAAGGTGGCAAAGTCAATGCCACCATCAGAGACTAAAACAGCCTCTGTGGTCTCCCTAACAAGACCAACCCCAACTACACTGCCAATATTGAGCCCAGCTACACCCTTGGATTGGCTATTTGTAGTAGACTTCACACCACCACTGCTATTACTAGGGGCACTAGAGGTTGCAGTTGGGGTTGTGGTAGTGGGAGCCTTGATGTTTTTCTTTGGACAAGTGACATCACTTGCCCAATGGCCGTTTACTTTACAAAAATAACACCATGGCCTTTTCTGATTGTGAGAAGAGGATTTGGACCCGCAACCCCCAGATGATTTTTGTGGGCCTGATAAAGACTCAGAATGCTTTTTACCTTTGTCCCCACCCTTCTCAGAAGACTTACCGTCCTTCTTCTTGCCATCCTTGTCACCTCTGTATGAACTTTTCTGTTCACTCTTGTGCTGACCCATTTGTCTGCCTTCTTTCCCAACTCTTGGGGAGAGGTCAGATCTGAGTCTACCAAGTAATGGTGCAACAAATCAGGCACACAATTGTTAAAAATATACTCTGTCAGGATTAGACTATACAGGCTTTCATAGTCAGTCACCTTATTGCCATGCGACCAACCCTCCAAGGCCTTCACTGAACAGTCTACAAAGTCTGTCCAGTCTTGAGAGGACTCTTTTCTGGTGTCTCTGAACTTAATCCTGTATTGTTCAGTGTTTAAGCCAAATCCATCTAAGAGTGCATCCTTCAAAACTTTGTAATTGTTAGCATCACTTTCTCTGACAGTAAGGAGCCTATCCCTACCCTTACCAGTGAAAGATAGCAACAAGATAGCAGCCCACTGCCTTTGAGGGACCAACTCTACCATACAGGCCCTCTCAAGTGCATCAAACCACTTGGTAATGTCATCCCCCTCCTTGTAAGGGGGGGGCATCTTATGCAGGTTTCTGGAATATTGCTCTCTAACAGGATTGCTATCACAAACACTGCTGCTGCCATCATGGGGAACTAACCCCAACCTCTGCCTTTCTCTTTCCACATCTAGAGATTCCCTGTCTAAGGCCAGCTGCTGCTGTTTGAGCTTCAGCCTGGCCTCTTCCAACCTCAGCTTTCTGAGGTCCCTTTCCATTAAGTTATCCTCAGGGTGGGAGGCTTAGGCATTGTGAGACACAGAAGAAATGTGGGAATTGGCAGAGTTAAACCTGTCCCTAACTGGCTGGACCCTAGTAACCTGTCCTTTAGGAGTGAAAGGTGCCCTACTAGTGTGTGACCCCCTCCCACTACCAGTGTCACTAGGTGGCCTGTTAGCTGCCAGGTCCCTGGAAGAACCCTCCCCAGCATCCTCAGAGGACTCCTCTGAGTCTTGCTGGGTACCCTCCTCCCCTACCTCCTGATCCTGGGGATTTCTAGGAGAATGCTAAAGAGAAGATCTTTGGTAGGATTCTTACCAATTTGCTAAACCTCTTTCAAGGCAGAGACCCCTCAAACTTTTAAAAGTTTAGATTCCCATATGTTGCTTGGACAACTGTGGGAGTACGTTCTACTGCAGACATGATAGAAAGAGTTTAGGACAGAGAGAGAGAAACAAGGTTGTGGAACTTTTTAAAGAAAAGAGAAAACTTTTCAGAAACTTTTCAGAAAGTTTTAGAGAAGGAAAGTTACAACTGTTTAGGTTACTGTGTATATTCTGAAGTATTTGTTATATGTTTTTCTTATGAAAAGCACCAATGACAAAGTGGTAACGCAGTTACAAGTACTTATCCCACCGCTGCACCACCAATGTAGAAGGCTGGCCTGCCTTATAGTTGGTACATGATGGTACTTACACCTTGTGCCAGGTCCACTTATCCCTTATTAGTAGATTAGTAGGCTTCTAGCAGCTTAGGCTGATAGAGGTAGCTATAGCAGAGCATCTTAGGCTGAACTAGGAGACTTGCAAAGTTCCTACTATACCACTTATATCATATAGCACTATGGTGGTCATTACAACCCTGGTCGTCGGTGTTAAAGCGGCGGTAAGACCGCCAAGAGGGTGGCGGAAAAAAATGTGCAATTACGACCGTTGCGTAAACCGCCAACAAAGACAGCCACTTTAACACTCCGACCGCCACGGCGGTACAAACAAACTGCGCAGCGGTCACCGCCAACAGACAGACGGAAGACAAAGTAACGCCCACAGTATCACAACCTACCAATCCGCCACCTTTTCTGGGGCGGATTCACCGCGGATAAAAACACTGCGGAAACGGGATTTCGAAGGGAAAACGCTCACCTCTACACACCCCACGAGGAACCAGGACACCATGGAGGCGGAACTCCAAATTCTCCCTGTGATAGTCTTCCTGCTCCTCTACCAGGAGAACGAACGTCGGCGGCGAAGACCACAGTGACTACTGCACCTACGACACAGGGGAAGGGGGAGGGAAAAAACAGGGACACACACATGCAATACCCCCACCCCCACCCTCACCCACTACAACACACACACTAATACATATTAATACATGATAGTTACATCCCCAACCCCACCCCCTGGAAGATGCAAAGACAAAAGCAAATGAGTGTAACCATTGTAATATATTAAAATCAAGTAGGGAAAAATATAATACACCATAAACAAAATATACACCAAGCATAGTAGTCCAGGTAGTGCTCCAATTAAGTCCGTGGAACACTGGGCCCACACGGTATTGGTGAGGCCCACACAAGATCCCCGACCATGACGGAGAGAACACTGCAGGGGCATCAGAGAGCAGGAAAACTAACAGGCACCTCAGGGGGAGGGAAAGGGGGGCACCTCAGCCGGTTGAGTGCACGACACCAAATCCACGAAGGGGCCCCATGCCCACTGTTCAATCCTGGGGAGTGCAAAGCCACAGTCTCTCAAGTCTCTCCAGTGGGTGGGTTGCCCACTGCTTTATCCTGGGGAGTGCAAAGCCACATTCTCTCAAGTCTATACAGTGGGTAGGTTGCCCACTGTTCCATCCTGGGGAGTGCAAAGCCACAGTCTCTCAAGTCTCTACAGTGGGTGGGTTGCCCACTGTTCCATCCTGGGGAGTGCAAAGCCACAGTCTCTCAAGTCTCTCCAGTTGTTGGGTTGCCCACTGTTCCATCCTGGGGAGTGCAAAGCCACAGTCTCTCAAGTCTCTACAGTGGGTGGGTTGCCCACTTTTCAATCCTGGGGAGTGCAAAGCCACAGTCTCTCAAGTCTCTACAGTGGGTGGTTTGCCCACTGTTCAATCCTGGGGAGTGCAAAGCCACAGTCTCTCAAGTGGATAGCAGTCTCCACTGGTTCTGGAGGAGGCATTGTACCCAGAGTACTTCATCCTGCTAAGGACAGAGGTAGTGGATGTATCTCTCAGCTGGTTCTGGAGGTGTCATTGTGCCCAGAGTACTTCATCCTGCTAAGGACAGAGGTAGTGGATGACAGTCTCCACTGGTTCTGGAGGGGGCTTTGTGCCCAGAATGCTTCATCCTGCTAAGGACAGAGGCAGTGGATGTATCTCTCCACTGGTTCTGGAGGGGACATTGTGCCCAGAGTGCTTCATCCTGCTAAGGACAGAGGTAGTGGAAGACAGTCTCCACTGGTTCTGGAGGGGGCTTTGTGCCCAGAGTACTTCATCCTGCTCGTGACGGACTCAGTAGCGTCAGTGCCCTTGGCGCTCATGGGCCAGTGGTGCTTGAGTCAGCGGTGCCCTGTTCAGCGGTGCTTGGAGCAGCAGTGCCCTGTTCAGCGGTGCTTGGAGCGGCGGTGCCCTGTTCAGCGGTGCTTGGAGCGGCGGTGCCCTGTTCAGCGGTGCTTGGAGCGGCAGGCTCCTTTGCAGTGACTAAGCTGCTGGTGGTCCTCTCTGTCCCAGCGGGGCTTGTGCTGGCGGTCCTCTCTGGGCAGTGGAGAGGATGGCTGTGGCCTCCTGGGCAGCAGGGATGACGGCTGTGGCCTCCTGGGCAGCGGGAATGATGGCGGTCTCCTCCGCCGTGCTGCTCTTCCCAGACTTTCCTGGTTTCTTGTGGCCCTTCCCCACCTTGGAAGGTGTCGCAGCTGACTCCACACTCCCACCGGGACCCCTGGGAGCGGCTTTGGTGGCTGGAGTCTTCCCCCTCTCCCATCGGGCACTGGCCAACTTTTGATGCTTCACAGGTGGGGGACTGTCTGTGCTACACTGGCTGCCCTGGTGGCCGGTGCACTCCAGATTCCGGTGACTACAGGCACCACTGGTCCCAGGAGATGTTGTGGCTGAGGTGCTAGTTCGGGTTCTAGGAGACGGACGAGGTGGGGGAGGTGTGGGAAAGAGGTCGAGGTTGGACAGGAAACGTTTTTTGGAGACACTGGGACAGGTAGCTGGAGGGGGTTTGGGAGTGGAGGAAGAGGTTGTGGTTGTAGGAGTTGTTCATTTGCTGACTTTGGGTGAAGGTGCATGCGCTGGAGGCTGTCGTGAGGTGGATGGCTGTTGGGAGGGTGTGTGCCTGCGTTTGTGTATCTTGGGAGGTGGCATCACAGACACACTGGGAGAGGACACAGGGGACGTGAGAATGGTAGTGGGGGTGGTGACTGCAAGTGAGCGGGGTGTGGTGGTGTGTGTGCTGGTGATGGCAGTAGTGGTTGTAGATGAAGTGCATGCAGGTGTGAGTGTAGACGAGACTGGGAGGGAGGAGGGAGACGAGGAGGAGGGGGACACAGTGGAGGCAGTGGATGTTGCTATGTCTGCATGTGTGTGATGCTTGCATGAGTGCCTGTGGGATGTGTGGTGCTTATGTTTGCCTGAGCTTCCCTTGTGTGTTGACGTGAGTGCATGCTGGTCTGTAGGTGTGCTTGTGATAGGCTGGGGTACAGGGAATTGAGTCTGGGTGGAGGAAGTTGGAGGGGGGAGGCGAGAGACAGGGACAGTGGCTGCCATCAGTGCTGAGGCCAGAGTCTGAAAAGCTCGCTGAAGGGCCGCCTGACCAGAATGAATGCCCTCCAGGAATGCATTGGTTTGTTGCAACTGCCTTTCAACACCCTGGATGGCATTCAAAATGGTAGACTGCCCAACAGTGAGGGACCTGAGGAGGTCAATGGCCTCCTCACTGAGGGCAGCAGGGGTGACTGGGGCAGGGGCTGAGGTGCCTGGGGTGAAGGTGATGCCCACCCTCCCGGTTGAGCGGGCACAGGGCAAAGGCTGAGGGGCTGATAGGAGGGTGGTGCTGGTAGGGGGAGTGTCAGTTGTACCTGTAGATGGGGTGGGCACAGATGTTGCCGCCACCACAAGGGAGTTCCCATCAGAGGACGAGTCCGTGTCGCTGGTCTCAGCTCCTGCCCCCGAAGTGGAGCTCCCCTCGCCCTCCGTGGCACTGGTGAAGTCCGAGTCCCTGTGGGATATAGCCCCCTCGTGCCCCGGTGCCACTGCTCCTCCGCCTGATGATGCTAATGCACACAAGAACAGGGAGACCACAAAAAGGGAGGGGACTACAGAAGAAAGATATGTTCAGTGCATGCATTACCACTACGTTGGCGGACACGGCAGACACACAAGCCCCCTGCACTACGCTGCGCTCTTGGGCTCCACTGTTCAATTCCTGGGAAATGGCCTACTAGGCTATGGAAGACATCTGCACACATGGATGACACAGGGGCATGACTAGGTGTACTTGGCACTCTACAGAGGTGGGGTGGGGTGCCACATGGCCTGCCTTACGGAGGGACCTTGCCTACGGAACTCGCCCTGGCCTAGGGAAACCCACAGCCCACCTCCCCCACCCAGACCCCTCCACTGCGCGTAAAATCAGCATGATGAGAGTGTACTCACCCCCTTGTGGCTGCTGTGATGCCTTTAAGCACCCATCCAACTCTGGGTACGCCACCGCCAGGATCCTCAACATCAGAGGGGTCATGGTGTGATGGGCACCCCTCCCAGATTGGGAGCCCATCCCCAGCTGTCTTCTTGCTCCAGTGGCGAATTTCCTCCCATCTTTTCCGGCAGTGGGTGCTCCATCTGTGGTAGACCCCCAGGGTCCGGACGTCCTTGGAGATGGCACGCCAAATATCTTTTTTTCTGGTGGGCGCTGACCTACATGAATTGTACAGGGGGAAGAGGAACTTATTACCAACTGCACCATCACAGTCATTGGCCCCAATCCCTACCCTTGCCATGTGGCACATGCACTCACTGTCGTTTGATGCACGCCGCAATCTCCCGCCCCTTCTTACATCCACCCCTCTCCACACAGGCATAGCCCATACAGCATGCACCCAGTGTACTTACCTGTTTGTCTGGAGGACCGTAGAGTAGCGTGTACTGGGGGAGGACCCCGTCCACGAGTTTCTCCAACTCCTCCGATGTGAAGGCAGGGGCCGTTTCCCCAGATGCACAAGCCATTGTCTCTTCCAGACCGAGGTCACAGCAGCACTTGCAGTGTAGGTCCTCTCCTGTCGAAGATCAGGTATCGAGTGATTGAACAGATAGAAAATGGCAGTCACGTCCGCGGCGGGGCGTACCGTCACCGCCGGCGTACATCGTCTTTGGCTCCTCTGACCCATAGGGCCCAATGTTAACCAATGCAGCATTGCGCCGCGGTCTTCGACCGCCTACCGTGACAGTGTACAACGCAAGCGCAGTTACCTCACATCCAATTGTCCCACTTTACAGGTCAGGCAGCCGCCATTTCAAGGGCCCACATGGCTTCATTTTTAACTGCGTCACACATACCTAGGCCTAGACTCAACACACATACAAGCCACTTTTTGGATTATGATTGGTGTTCTGTGTAAGCTGTGGGTACGTACCTCTGAGTTGGTTGACTCTGTTCTCGCTGTTGTCCTTCATAGGCACCGTCCACTGGGACATGTGAGGAGATGGCGGCATCCTCCGGTGTACCGACCGTTGGTGGACCTGTCGACAATGGAGGAAAGACATGTGATCATCACCTACAGGCTTGACCGTGCCACAATCCAGGAACTGTGTATCCAGCTGGAACCAGACTTGATGTCAGCTATCCGCCATCCCACAGGAATCCCCCCTCAAGTGCAGGTGCTGTCAGTACTCCATTTCCTTGCAAGTGGGTCATTTCAAGCAACAGTGGCCATAGCATCAGGGATGTCCCAGCCTATGTTTTCCAACGTGTTGTCCAGAGCGTTGTCTGCCCTGCTGAAACACATGCGGAGCTACATCGTTTTCCCTCAGGTGGAGGATTTGCCAACAGTGAAAGGTGATTTCTATGCCCTGGGACATATCCCCAACATCATAGGTGCCATTGATGGGACCCATGTGGCTTTGGTCCCCCCGCAGGAGTGAACAGGTGTACAGAAACCGGAAGAGTTACCATTCCAAGAATGTACAGATGGTATGTTTGGCAGACCAGTACATCTCCCATGTGAATGCCAATTTCCCTGGCTCAGTGCATGACGCCTACATCCTGCGGAATAGCAGCATCCCTTATGTGATGGGTCAACTCCAGAGGCACCGTGTGTGGCTATTAGGTGAGCACCTGGAAGCAAGACAGTGGGAATGGTTGCCTGGGTCTGGGGATATCCCTACAGGTTAGTGTGTGTCTAACAGTTGTCCCTCGCCATTTGCAGGTGACTCTGGTTACCCCAACCTGCCATGGCTACTGACCCCAGTGAGGAATCCCAGGACACGGGCAGAGGAACGCTACAATGAGGCACATGAGCGTACACAGCGGATAATCGAGTGGACCTTCAGCCTCCTGAAGGCCAGGTTCAGGTGCCTCCATATGACAGATGGATCCCTATTCTACTCATCAAAGAAGGTGTGCCAGATCATCGTGGCCTGCTGTCTGCTTTACAACTTAGGTTTGCGACGGCAGGTGCCTTTTCTGCAGGAGGATGGTCCAGGTGGCGGTGAGTAGGAAAGTACCATCTTGCCTAGAATGTTACCCCCATATTTCACTGTATATATGTTATTTTAGTGTATGTGTCACTGTGCCAGGGCCCCAGTGCTCATAAGTGTGCCCTGTCAGTGTTCACTGTGTGATGACTAACTGTCTCACTGAGGCTCTGCTAACCAGAACCTCAGTGGTTATGCTCTCTCTGCTTTCCAAATTTTCACTAACAGGCTAGTGACCAATTTCACCAATTCACATTGGCATACTGGAACACCCTTATAATTCCCTAGTATATGGTACTGAGGTACCCAGGGTATTGGGATTCCAGGAGATCCCTATGGGCTGCAGCATTTCTTTTGCCACCCATAGGGAGATCTGACAATTCTTATACAGGCCTGCCAGTGCAGCCTGAGTGAAATAACATCCACATTATTTCACAGCCATTTACCACTGCACTTAAGTAACTTATAAGTCACCTATATGTCTAACCTTCACCTGGAGAAGGTTGGGTGCAAAGTTACTTAGTGTGAGGGCACCCTGGCACTAGCCAAGGTGCCCCCACATCGTTCAGGGCAAATTCCCCAGACTTTGTGAGTGCGGGGACACCATTTCACACGTGCACTATACATAGGTCACTACCTATGTATAACGTCACAATGGTAACTCCGAACATGGCCATGTGACATTTCTAAGATCATGGAATTGTCCCCCCAATGCCATTCTGGCATTGGGGGGACAATTCCATGATCCCCCGGGTCTCTAGCACAGAGCCCGGGTACTGCCAAACTGCCTTTCCCGGGGTTTCACTGCAGCTGCTGCTACTGCCAACCCCTCAGACAGGTTTCTGCCCTCCTGGGGTCCAGCCAGGCCTGGCCCAGGAAGGCAGAACAAAGGACTTCCTCAGAGAGAGAGTGTTACACCCTCTCCCTTTGGAAAAAGGTGTCAGGGCTGGGGAGGAGTAGCCTCCCCCAGCCTCTGGAAATGCTTTGATGGGCACCGATGGTGCCCATCTCTGCATAAGCCAGTCTACACTGGTTCAGGGATCCCCCAGCCCTGCTCTGGCGTGAAACTGGACAAAGGAAAGGGGAGTGACCACTCCCCTGACCTGCACCTCCCAGGGGAGGTGCCCAGAGCTCCTCCAGTGTGCTCCAGACCTCTGCCATCTTGGAAACAGAGGTGTTGCTGGTACACTGGACTGCTCTGAGTGGCCAGTCCCATCAGGTGACATCAGAGACTCCTTCTGATAGGCTCTTACCTTTCTTACTAGCCTATCCTCCTTCCTAGATAGCCAAACCTCCTTTTCTGGCTATTTAGGGTCTCTGCTTTGGGGAATTCTTCAGATACCGAATGCAAGAGCTCACCAGAGTTCCTCTGCTTCTCCCTCTTCACCTTCTGCCAAAGGATCGACCGCTGACTGCTCAGGACGCCTGCAAAACCGCAACAAAGTAGCAAAGACGACTACTGGAACCTTGTATCGCTTCATCCTGCTGGCTTTCTCGCCTGTTTCCTGGTGGTGCATGCTCTGGGGGTAGCCTGCCTCCTTCTTGCACCAGGAGCATTGAAGAAATCTCCCGTGGGTCGACGGAATCTTCCGCCTGCAACCGCAGACAACAAAAGACTGCATCACCGGTCCTCTGGATCCCCTCTCAGCAGGACGAGCGTGGTCCCTGGAACTCAGCAACTCTGTCCAAGTGACTCCCACAGTCCAGTGACTCTTCAGTACAAGTTTGGTGGAGTAAGTCCTTGCCTCCCCACACTAGACTGCATTGCTGGGTACTGCGTGATTTGCAGCTGCTCCGGCTCCTGTGCACTCTTCCAGGATTTCCTTTGTGCATAGCCAAGCCTGGGTCCCCAACACTCTATCCAGCAGTGCACAACCTTCTGAGTTGTCCTCCGGCGTCGTGGGACTCCCTTTTGTGACTTCAGGTGGACTCCGGTTCACTTCTCTTCTAAGTGCCTGACCCGGTACTTGTGCGGGTGCTGCCTGCTTCTGCAAGGGCTCCCTGAGTTGCTGGGCGCCCCCTCTGTCTCCTCATCCAAGTGGCGACATCCTGGTCCCTCCTGGGCCACAGCAGCATCCAAAAACCCTAACCGCAACCCTTGCAGCTAGCAAGGCTTGTTTGCGGTCTTTCTGCATGGGAACACCTCTGCAAGCTTCTTCACGACGTGGGATATCCATCCTCCAAAGGGAAAGTTCCTAGTCCTCTTCGTTCTTGCAAAACACCAGGCTTCTCCCATCCGGTGGGAGCCTCCTTGCACCCTCAGCTGGCATTTCCTGGGCATCTGCCCACTCTCGACACTGTCGCGACTCTTGGACTTGGTCCCCTTCTCTTACAGGTACTCAGGTCTGGAAATCCACTGTTGTTGCTTTGCTGGTGTTGGTTTTCCTTGCAGAATCCCCCTATCACGACTTCTGTGCTCTCTGGGGGTTGTAGGTGCACTTTACACCTACCTTACAGGGTCTTGGGGTGGGCTACTTTTCTAACCCTCACTGTTTTCTTACAGTCCCAGCGACCCTCTACAAGCTCACATAGGTTTGGGTTCCATTTGTGGTTCGCATTCCACTTTTGGAGTATATGGTTTGTGTTGCCCCTATACCTCTGTGCTCCTATTGCAATCTATTGTAACTTTACACTGCTTGCATTACTTCCTTTTGCTATTACTGCATATTTTTGGTATTGTGTACATATATCTTGTGTATATTTGGTATCCTCATACTGAGGGTACTCACTGAGATACTTTTGGCATATTGTCATAAAAATAAAGTACCTTTACTTTTAGTATATCTGTGTATTGTGTTTTCTTATGATATTGTTCATATGACACCAGTGGTATAGTAGGAGCTTTGCATGTCTCCTAGTTCAGCCTAAGCTGCTCTGCTATAGCTACCTTCTATCAGCCTAAGCTGCTAGAAACACCTCTTCTACACTTATAAGGGATAACTGGACCTGGCACAAGGTGTAAGTACCTCTGGTACCCACTACAAGCCAGGCCAGCCTCCTACAATGGTGGCAGCGGTGGGATAAGTACTTGTAACTACTTACCACTTTGTCATATTGTACTTTTCATAAGAGAAAAATATGCAAAACAAGTTCAGTGTATGTACACCTAACCAAAAAGTTTTGCTTTTCTTCTTTTACACTTTCCGCTAAGTGCTGAAAAGTACTCCTAATCTTTCTAAAAGTTTGAAAATTTTTCAAAAAGTTTTTTTTTTCTGTTCTTTAAAAAGTCCTGAAACTTTTTCTCTGTTCTCTCTGTCCCTAAACCTTCTTCGATCATGTCTGATGTAGGAGCTTCTCTTAAAATGGTCAATACAACATATGGCAATATTAACTTTAAGAGCCTAAGGAGTCTCTGCATTGATAGAGGTTTAGTGGTAGGAAAGAACCCTTCTAGAGAATTTCTCTCTAACATGCTTATTGAGAATGATAAGGCCGAGGGTGGCACCTCATCTGAAAAGTTAGTAGATAGCTCACACTCTGACTCAGGGGAGCCCCTTGAGGGAGTGGTACAGGGTTCTCTTCCTAATCTGCCCCTTAGCAGACCACCTAGCAATGCTGGTAGTAATAGAAGCTCCCATCACAGTAGGGATGTTTTTGTTCCTGAAGGGTAGGTTGTTAGAGTGCAAGCTGTTAGAGGCAGGTCTCCCTCTGTTGAATCTAATATTTCTTCTGTGTCCAAGCATACCCAACCCACCCACCCTCAAGACAAATTGTTAGAAAGGGAACTCAATAAGTTGAAAGTGGAAGAGACTAGACTGAAGCTTAAACAGCAACAGCTGGCTCTAGACAGGGAATCCCTAGATCTGGAGAAGGAGAGACAGAGGTTGGGGTTTGGACCCCATGGTGGCAGCAGCAGTATTCCTGATAACAATCCTGTGAGAGAGCATGATTCCAGGAATCTGCACAAGATAGTTCCCCCTTACAAGGAGGGGGATGACATTAACAAGTGGTTTGCTGCACTTGAGAGGGCCTGTATGGTACAGGGGGTCCCTCAAAGGCAGTGGGCTGCTATCCTATGGCTATCTTTCAGTGGAAAGGGTATGGATAGGCTCCTTACTGTTAGAGAAAGTGATGCCAATATTTTTGCAGTTTTGAAGTATGCACTCTTGGATGGATTTGGCTTAACCACTGTACAATACAGGATTAAGTTCAGAGAAACCAGAAAAGAGTCCTCACAAGACTGGGTAGACTTTGTTGACTATTCAGTGAAGGCCTTGGAGGGGTGGTTACATGGCAGTAAAGTTTCTGACTATGAAAGCCTGTACAATCTAATCCTGAGAGAGCATATTCTGAATAACTGTGTGTCTGATTTGTTACACCAATATCTAGTGGACTCAGATCTGACCTCTCCCCAAGAATTGGGAAAGAATGCAGACAAATGGTCAGAACAAGAGTGAACAGAAAAGGTCATACAGGGGGTGACAAGGATGGCAAGAAGAAGGATGGAAAGTCTTCAGACAAGGTTGGGGACAAATCTAAAAATGAGTCTTCATCAGGCCCACAAAAACACTCTGGTGGGGTTGGTGGGTCCAAATCCTCTTCTAATCAAGTAAAAGAGCATTGGTGCTATTTATGTAAAGTAAAAGGCCACTGGACAACTGATTCCAGTTGTCCAAAGAAAAACACCAAACCTCCCACTACCACAACCTCTACTGCAACCTCTAGTGCCCTTAGTAATAGCAGTGGTGGTAGGAACAAACCTACTAATAGCCAATCTAAGGGAGTAGCTGGGCTCACTTTTGGTAATTTAGTTGGGGTTGGTCTTGTTAGGGAGACCACAGAGGCTGTGTTAGTCTCTGAAGGTGCCATTGATTTGGCCACCTTGGTTGCCTGTCCCCTTAATATGGATAAGTACAAGCAACTTCCCCTAATCAATGGTGTTGAGGTTCAGGCCTACAGGGACACAGGTGCCAGTGTTACCATGGTGATAGAGAAACTGGTACACCCTGATCAACACCTACTTGGTCACCAGTACCAAGTGACAGACGCTCATAACAACACTCTTAGCCACCCCATGGCCGTTGTTAATCTCAACTGGGGGGGGGGGGGTTACTGGTCCAAAGAAAGTTGTGGTTGCCTCAGATTTACCTGTAGACTGTCTACTAGGGAACAATTTAGAGACATCAGGTTGGGCAGAAGTGGATTCGGAGGCTCATGCAGCAATGCTGGGCATTCCTGGGCATATTTTTGCTTTGACAAGGGCTCAGGCCAAAAAGCAAAAAGGACAGGGTGACTTGGATCCTGGAACAATGGACGAAGAGCTCCCTAAAGCTAGGGTTAGTAAGGGTAAGTCCCTACCCACTATCCCTCCCTCTACAGATGATTCAACTTCTGAGGAAGAAGAATTTCCACCCTGTGCAGAACCTTCACCAGAGGAGCTGGCAGCAGACACTACTGAGCTTTTGGGCGGAGGGGGGCCTGCCAGGGAGGAGCTGAGTGTGGCACAGCAATCCTGTCCCACATTAGAGGGTCTCAGACAGCAAGCTGTCAAACAGCAAAATGGGGATGTCAGTGACTCACATAGAGTTTACTGGGAGGACAACCTCTTGTACACAGAGGCAAGGGACCCAAAACCTGGAGCAGCCAGGAGATTGGTCATTTCCCTGCAGTACAGAGATTTCCTCCTAACTCTGGCACATGACATTCCTTTGGCTGGACATTTGGGGCAGATTAAAACATGGGAAAGGCTTGTCCCCCTGTTTCACTGGCCTAGGATGTCGGAGGACACAAAAGATTTTTGTAAGTCTTGCGTGACCTGCCAAGCCAGTGGCAAGACTGGTGGCACTCCAAAGACTCCCCTTATTCCACTACCTCTGGTTGGGGTCCCCTTTGAAAGGGTAGGGGTTGACATAGTTGGCCCCCTTGACCCTCCTACTGCTCCAGGCAATAGGTTTATCTTGGTGGTAGTGGACCGTGCCACAAGATATCCTGAAGCAATTCCTCTAAGGACCACTACAGCACCTGCAGTGGCAAAAGCCCTCCTGGGAATCTTTTCCACGGTGGGTTTTCCAAAAGAGGTTGCATCAGACAGGGGTAGCAACTTTATGTCTGCATACTTAAAGGCCATGTGGAAGGAATGTGGTGTAACATACAAATTCACCACACCTTATCATCCATAAACAAATGGAATTGTGGAGAGGTTTAATAAAACTCTCAAAGGAATAATAATGGGACTCCCTGAAAAACTCAGGAGGAGATGGGATGTCCTGTTACCTTGCCTCCTTTTTGCTTACAGGGAGGTACCCCAGAAAGGAGTGGGCTTCAGCCCCTTTGAACTCCTATTTGGGCACCCTGTAAGAGGTCCTCTAACACTTGTGAAGGAGGGTTGGGAACAACCTTTAAAAGCTCCTAAGCAAGATATATTGGACTAGGTACTTGGCCTAAGATCCAGAATGGTGGAGTACATGAAAAAGGCCAGTGAAAACCTTCAGGCCAGCCAAGAGCTCCAAAAGCAATGGCATGACCAGAAGGCTGTTCTGATTCAGTACCAACCAGGACAGAAGGTGTGGGTATTGGAGCTTGTGGCCCCAAGAGCACTCCAAGACAAATGGAGTGGACCCCATTTCATTGTTGAAAAGAAGGGCGAGGTCACCTACTTGGTTGACCTGGGCACTGCCAGGAGTCCCCTTAGGGTGCTCCATGTCAATCGCCTAAAACCCTACTCTGACAGGGCTGATCTCACCCTGCTCATGGCAACAGATGAGGGACAGGAAGAAGAGAGTGACCCTCTCCCTTATCTCTTCTCTTCAACAGAACAGGATGCTCTAGTGGAAGGTGTAGTGTTGGCGGACTGTCTTACTGCTGAGCAGAAAGACAACTGCATAAATCTCCTAGGTCAGTTTTCTGAACTCTTTTCAACTGTGCCAGGCACCACATGTTGTTGTGAGCACACAATAGATACTGGAGACAGCACGCCTGTCAAAAGTAAAATCTATAGGCAGCCTGACCATGTCAGGGACTACATAAAACAAGAAGTTCAGAAAATGCTTGAACTAGGAGTGGTTGAACATTCTGAAAGCCCATGGGCCTTTCCCGTGGTGCTTGTACCAAAGCCTCACTCAATAGATGGAAAAAGAGAGATGAGGTTTTGTGTAGATTACAGAGGTCTCAACCAGGTAACAAAAACTGATGCTCACCCTATACCCAGGGCAGATGAGCTCATAGATACACTGGCATCTGCCAAGTATCTAAGCACCTTTGATTTGACTGCAGGGTATTGGCATATCAAGTTATCAGAGGATGCTAAAGCAAAAACTGCATTTTCAACTATTGGAGGGCACTACCAATTCACAGTAATGCCCTTTGGTTTGAAAAATGCACCTGCCACTTTTCAGAGGTTGGTGAATACAGTCCTGCAAGGGTTGGAGGCTTTTAGTGCAGCACATCTGGACGATATAGCTGTCTTTAGCTCCACCTTGGATGATCACCTGGTCCACCTGTGGAAAGTTTTGGAGGCCCTGCAGAAGGCAGGCCTCACTATCAAGGCTTCAAAGTGCCAGATAGGGCAGGGAAAGTGATTTATCTGGGACACCTGGTAGGTGGAGAACAGATTGCACCACTTCAGGGGAAAATCCAAACAATCATGGATTGGGTTCCCCCTACAACTCAGACCCGTGTGGGAGCCTTCTTAGGCCTCACTGGGTATTACAGGAGATTCATTAAACACTATGGCTCCATAGCAGCCCCACTTAATGATCTCACTTCCAAGAAAATGCCTAAAAAGGTATTGTGGACAGCTAGCTCTCGGAAAGCTTTTGAGGAGCTCAAACAGGCCATGTGCTCTGCACCTGTCCTAAAAAGCCCATGTTACTCCCAAAAAGTAATTGTTCAAACTGATGCATCTGAATTAGGGGTAGGGGCAGTCTTATCACAACTCAATTCTGAGGGCCAGGATCAACCTGTTGCTTTTATCAGCAGGAGGTTGACCCCTAGAGAAAAGCGTTGGTCTGCCATAGAGAGGGAGGCCTTTGCTGTGGTTTGGGCACTGAAGAAGTTGAGGCCATACCTGTTTGGCACTCACTTCATTGTTCAGACAGACCACAAACTCTACTTTGGCTAAAACAAATGAAAGGTGAAAACCCTAAATTGTTGAGGTGGTCCATATCTCTACAGGGAATGGACTATACAGTGGAACATACACCTGGGAGTACAAACTCCAATGCAGATGGACTCTCCAGATATTTCGACTTAGACAATTAAGACTCATCAGGTCATGGCTAGTCTTATTGTCCTTCGTTTGGGGGAGGGGGGGTTGTGTAGGAAAGTACCATCTTGCCTGGCATGTTACCCCCATATTTCACTGTATATATGTTGTTTTAGTGTATGTGTCACTGGGACCCTGCCAGGCAGGGCCCCAGTGCTCATAAGTGTGCCCTGTATGTGTTCCCTGTGTGATGACTAACTGTCTCACTGAGGCTCTGCTAAGCAGAACCTCCGTGGTTATGCTCTCTCTGCTTTCCAAATTGTCACTAACAGGCTAGTGATCAATTTCACCAATTCACATTGGCATACTGGAACACCCTAATAATTCCCTTGTATATGGTACTGAGGTACCCAGGGTATTGGGGTTCCAGGAGATCTCTATGGGCTGCAGCATTTCTTTTGCCACCCATAGGGAGATCTGACAATTCTTACACAGGCCTGCCAGTGCAGCCTGAGTGAAATAACATCCACGTTATTTCACAGCCATTTACCACTGCACTTAAGTAACTTACAAGTCACCTATACGTCTAACCTTCACCTGGTGAAGGTTGGGTGCAAAGTTACTTAGTGTGAGGGCACCCTGGCACTAGCCAAGGTGCCCCCACATCGTTCAGGGCAAATTCCCCAGACTTTGTGAGTGCGGGGACACCATTTCACGCGTGCACTATACATAGGTCACTACCTATGTATAGCGTCAAAATGGTAACTCCGAACATGGCCATGTAACATGTCTAAGATCATGGAATTGTCATCCCAATGCCATTCCTGCATTGGGGGGACAATTCCATGATCCCCCTGGTCTCTAGCACAGAGCCTGGGTACTGCCAAACTGCCTTTCCCGGGGTTTCACTGCAGCTGCTGCTGCTGCCAACCCCTCAGACAGGTTTATGCCCTCCTGGTGTCCAGCCAGGCCTGGCCCAGGAAGGCAGAACAAAGGACTTCATCAGAGAGAGGGTGTTACACCCTCTCCCTTTGGAAAAAGGTGTCAGGGCTGGGGAGGAGTAGCTTCCCCCAGCCTCTGGAAATGCTTTGATGGGCACAGGTGGTGCCCATCTCTGCATAAGCCAGTCTACACCGGTTCAGGGATCCCCCAGCCCTGCTCTGGCACGAAGCTGGACAAAGGAAAGGGGAGTGACCACTCCCCTGACCTGCACCTCCCAGGGGAGGTGTTCAGAGCTCCTCCAGTGTGCTCCAGACCTCTGCCATCTTGGAAACAGAGGTGTTGCTGGCACACTGGACTGCTCTGAGTGGCCACTGCCATCAGGTGACGTCAGAGACTCCTTCTGATAGGCTCTTACCTTTCTTACTAGCCTATCCTCCTTCCTAGGTAGCCAAACATCCTTTTCTGGATATTTAGGGTCTCTGCTTTGGGGAATTCTTCAGATACCGAATGCAAGAGCTCACTAGAGTTCCTCTGCATCTCCCTCTTCACCTTCTGCCAAAGGATCGTCTGCTGACTGCTCAGGACGCCTGCAAAACCGCAACAAAGTAGCAACGACGACTACTGCAACCTTGTATCGCTTCATCCTGCCGGCTTTCTCGCCTGTTTCCTGGTGGTGCATGCTCTGGGGGTAGCCTGCCTCCTTCTTGCACCAGGAGCTCTGAAGAAATCTCCCGTGGGTAGATGGAATCTTCCCCCTGCAACCGCAGGCAACAAAAGACTGCATCACCGGTCCTCTGGGTCCCCTCTCAGCACAAAGAGCGTGGACCCTGGAACTCAGCAACTCTGTCCAAGTGACTCCCACAGTCCAGTGACTCATCAGTCCAAGTTTGGTGGAGGTAAGTCCTTGCCTCCCCACGCTAGACTGCATTGCTGGGTACTGCGTGATTTGCAGCTGCTCCGGCTCCTGTGCACTCTTCCAGGATTTCCTTTGTGCACAGCCAGGCCTGGGTCCCGACACTCTAACCTGCAGTGCACAACCTTCTGAGTTGTCCTCCGGCGTCGTGGGACTCCCTTTTGTGACTTCGGGTGTACTCCAGTTCACTCCTCTTCTAAGTGCCTGATCTGGTACTTCTGCGGGTGCTGCCTGCTTTTGTGAGGGCTCCCTGACTTGCTGGGTGCCCCCTCTGTCTCCTCATCCAAGTGGCGACATCCTGGTCCCCCCTGGGCCACAGCAGCATCCAAAAACCTCAACCGCAACCCTTGCAGCTAGCAAGTCTTGTTTGTGGTCTTTCTGCGTGGGAACACCTCTGCAAGCGTCTTCACGACGTGGGACATCCATCCTCCAAAGGGGAAGTTCCTAGTCCTCTTCGTTCTTGCAAAACACCAGGCTTCTCCCATCCAGTGGCAGCCTCCTTGCACCCTCAGCTGGCATTTCCTGGGCATCTGCCCACTCTCGACACTGTCGCGACTTTTGGACTTGGTCCCCTTCTCTTAAAGGTACTCAGGTCTGGAAATCCACTGTTGTTGCTTTGCTGGTGTTGGTTTTCCTTGCAGAATGCCCCTATCACGACTTCTTTGCTCTCTGGGGGTTGTAGGTGCACTTTACACCTACCTTACAGGGTCTTGGGGTGGGCTATTTTTCTAACCCTCACTGTTTTCTTACAGTCCCAGCGACCCTCTACAAGCTCACATAGGTTTGGGGTCCATTCGTGGTTCGCATTCCACTTTTGGAGTATATGGTTTGTGTTGCCCCTACCTATGTGCTCCTATTGCAATGTATTGTAACTTTACACTGCTTGCATTACTTCCTTTTGCTATTACTGCATATTTTTGGTATTGTATACATATATCTTGTGTATATTTTGCATCCTCATACTGAGGGCACTCACTGAGATACTTTTGGCATATTGTCATAAAAATAAAGTACCTTTATTTTTAGTATATCTGTGTATTGTGTTTTCTTATGATATTGTGCATATGACACCAGTGGTATAGTAGGAGCTTTGCATGTCTCCTAGTTCAGCCTAAGCTGCTCTGCTATAGCTACCTTCTATCAGCCTAAGCTGCTAGAAACACCTCTTCTACACTAATAAGGGATAACTGGACCTGGCACAAGGTGTAAGTACCTCTGGTACCCACTACAAGCCAGGCCAGCATTCTACACGGTGTTGTTGCAGCTGTGGAGCCTGTTGACAGTGAAGACAAGGAAGCAGAGGAAGAAGACATGGACAACAGGGACTCAGTGATCCAGCAATATTTCCAATGAGACAAAGGTAAGAATACAAACCAGCCTACTACATGTACTTTAACAATACTACCTCTCTACTGTCTGTTGTTTTCACCAAGTGTATTGTCACTGAGTTGTCACTTTCCCTTACAATTTCACAGATGTGTGTCCCACAGTGTGACTTCTGCTTTGATTCATCATGGACTACAGCTGTGTGACATAGGTATGTTGACATTACAAATGAAAGAGCATTTTGCCACAGTAATTGCTAATACACTATTCCGAAATCTCAGACTGACTCCAGATTGTTTTGTGCTTTAAGGGTGTTTATTTTAGTGTTCAGTATTGGAGGGGGTAGCAAAATGGTGAGGGGTGATGGCGGAGGAATGTTCATGGCAGAGTCCAGTCTATTAGTCTCACAAGTGCATTGCCCAAATGGGCATAGGAAGTGGATCTGGGGCAGTTTAAGGATGGACAGGGTGACAAAGTGGGACAGAAGGATGACAATCAGAGTGGACTCATTTCTTGGTGGGGGTCTTGGCATCGTCCTCTGTCTTTGTCATGGATCTCAGGGAGCGTCTGCGAGGTGGTTCTCCCTCTGCAGGGGGTGGGGTGCTGGTGTGGTGGTCCTGTGGCAGGCATCCTGTCCACTAGCGCCGGCGGAGGTGGTGGGCAGTTCATTGTCCAGGCTAGTGTCAGGGGCCCCTTGTAGTGCCACAGTGTCCCTCCTGGTGTTGAGTACTTCCTTCAGCACCCCTACGATGGTGCCCAGGGTGGAATTGATGGATCTGAGTTCCTCCCTGAAGCCCAAATACTGTTCCTCCTGCAGGCGCTGGGTCTCCTGAAACTTGGCCAGTACCGTTGCCATCGTCTCCTGGGAGTGGTGGTAGGCTCCCATGATGTTGGAGAGGGCCTCGTGGAGAGTGGGTTCCCTTGGCCTGTCCTCCCCGTCACACAGCAGCCCTCCCAGTTCCCCTGTGTTCCTGGGCCTGCGTCCCCTGGACCGTGTGCCCACTGCCACTGCCCCCAGGTCCCTGTTGTTGTTGGGGTGGTGGGTTAGCCTGGGTTCCCTGTAGTGGTGGACACACTGCTGATTGACGTGTCCTGGGAACGGAGGTATGGGCCCGCTGGGTGGGTGCTGTGCTGGTGTTTCCAGAGGGGGGAAGCTCTGTAGTGGCCTGTGACTGCGTCAGGGGAACCGACTGTCCCGAGGTCCCCGATGGGCCGGGCTGGTCATCTAGATCCAGTTGGACAGAGGTGCTGTCATCACTGTGGGCCTCTTCTGTTGGTGGTGTGGACATGTGTTGACCCTCCTGTCCGGTGACGTTGGGTAGGGGTCGTGCAGGGGTATAAAAGGATGTTTATTACATCTGTGTGTGCCATGGTGTGCAATGAGTGGGTGACCGTGTACCCCAGTGCTTGCATTCCTGTGTGGGACCTTGTGTGATGACGTTTTAGGGGGGTGTATGGGTATGTGCAGAGGACATGCTTTAGTGATGTGTGTCCATGCTTTGTTGTTGCATGCAGGGCTTGGTGTTGGGATGGGTGGTGTGTGATGTTGGGACATTTGTGAGGAGTTGGAGTGATGGGGGTGAGGGTGAGGGTGGGGGTATGTGATGGCATGCAGGTAGGGTGGGGGATGTAATAGTTAAGATTTGACTTACCAGAGTCCATTCCTCCAGCTCCTCCTGCAAGGCCCTCAGGATGCAGAATCGCCAAGACCTGCTCCTCCCATGCTGTTAGTTGTGGGGGAGGAGGTGGGGGTCAGCCGCTAGTCCGCTAAACCGCAAGGTGGTGTCTTGAGACCACGGAACGCACCTTCCCCCGTAGGTCGTTCCACCTCTTCCTGATGTCATCCTGATTTCTTGGGTGCTGTCTCACTGCGTTGACCCTGTCCACTATTCTGCGCCATAGCTCCATCTTCCTTGCAATGGAGGTGTGCTGCGCCTGTGATCCGAATAGCTGTTGCTCTACCCGGACGATTTCCTCCACCATGACCCTGAGCTCCTCCTCTGAGAACTTGGGGTGTCTTTGCCGTGCCATGGGGTGGTGTGGGTGATGTGTGGGGTGGTGTGTGGGGTGATAAGTGTGCTGATATGTAGTGGTGTGTTGTGTGAGGTGCGTGGAAGTCATGTGGGTGATAGTGTTGTGTGCTTGTGGATGCTAGTATTGTTGATGGTGGTGTCTCTCTCTGACCTTCTCTCGGTAATTGTGGTCATAGGGGTTTGTGGGTGATGTGGGTGTGTGTTTTATATTGTATTGGGTGTGTGGGAGTGGTGTGTGTATGTGTGTCAGGTGTGTGTATTTCGAATTGTCCAATGTGGCTGTGTTTTGGAGATGTGTGTGTATTTTGAGCGCGGCGGTGTGTACTGCCAATGGAATACTGCAGTTGAAAGAACGCCAGATGGATTCGTGGGTCGTGATAGTGTGGGCGTATTTCTGTTGGCGTGACGGTGGAGGTTTTGTTTTCGCCAGTTTATCACTGACCTTTGGTGTGGCGGACTTGTGTGGGTGTCTGAATATTGGCGGACTCCGTGCTGTGGGTCATAATAGCTGTGGCAGAATTCCGCAGCGGCGGCGGTGTGTTGATGGTCTTCTGCACAGCGGTAAGCGGCTTTTTCCACCAATGTTGTAATGACCACCTATATCATAAGAAACACAATACTCAGAGTTACTAAACATAAAGGTACTTTATTTTAGTGACAATATGCCAAAAGTATCTCAGAGGATATACTCCCTTGGGAGGTAAGTAAAATACACAAAATATACATACAACCCAAAATAAGGTAAGTAAACAGAAAAGTAGTGCAAACACTGTAGAACACAATAGAATGCAATAGGAGACAATAGGCCTAGGGGCAACACAAACTATATGCTCCAAAAGTGGAATGCGAACCACAAATGGACCCCAGGCCTAGTGTAGTGTGTAGAGGGCCGCTGGGAGTGTAAGAAAACACTAAGGGTGTCCAAGATACCCCACCCCAAGACCCTGAAAAGTAGGAGTAAAGTTACCCTACTACCCCAGAAAGACAGTAAAGTTGAGATAGGGGATTCTGCAAGGACAACAACTGACTGCAAAGCACTGAAGACGGATTCCTGGACCTGAGGACCTGTAAAGGAAGGGGACCAAGTCCAAGAGTCACGCAAGTGCCCAGGGGGGGCAGGAGCCCACTAAACCCCAGATGAAGGTGCAAAAGAGCTGCCTGCGGGTGGAAGAAGCTGAAGATTCTGCAACAACGGTAGGCGCCAGAAACTTCTCCTTTGGTCCGAAGATGTCCCACGGAGTGCTGGAGGATACAGAGTTGTTTCCTTGCAGAAAGACCGCAAAACAAGCCTTGCTAGCTGCAAGAGTCACGGTTGAAGATAATGGGTGCTGCCAGGGCCCAGGAAGGACCAGGAAGTCGCACCTTGGAGGAGGAGACAGAGGGGGCACTCAGCAACAGAGAGAGCCCACGCAGAAGCAGGCAGCACCCACAGAAGCACTTGAACAGGTGTTCAAGAAGTTTGAGCACGGTAGTCGTCTCAGCACAAGAGGGTCCCACGAAGCCAGTGGTCAACTCAGCGAGTTGAGCAATGCAGGACAGAATGTTGGGGACATGGGCTGTGCTGTGCATGAAGGAATCCCTGCAAAAGTGCACAGAAGCCCTAGCAGCTGCAGTTCATGCAGTACACAGGATTACTTTCTGGCGTGGGGAGGCAAGGACTTACCTCCACCAAATTTGGACAGAAGGACCACTGGACTATCAGGGTCAGTTGGATCCAGCTCCTGTGTTCCAGGGACCACGCTCGTCAAGAAGAGAGGGGACCCAGAGGACCGGTGATGCATAAGTTTGGTGTCTGCGTTGGCAGGGGGAAGATTCCGTCGACCCACAGGAGATTTCTTCTTGGCTTCCAGTGCAGGGTGAAGGCAGACAGCCCTCAGAGCATCCACCACCAGGAAACTGTCGAGAAACCCGGCAGGATTAGGCGCTACAATGTTGCTGGTAGTCTTCTTGCTACTTTGTTACGGTTTTGCAGGCGTCCTGGAGCAGTCAGCGGTCGATCCTTGGCAGAAGTCGAAGAGGGAGATGCAGAGGAACTCTGGTGAGTGCTTGCATTTGTTATCTGAAGAGGATCCCACAGGAGAAACCCTAAATAGCCCTCAGAGGAGGATTGACTACCTAACCAGGGTAGAGCCTATCATGAGGGGGCTGTGACGTCACCTGCTGGTACTGGCCACTCAGAGGTTTCCATTGGCCCTCACACTCTGCATTCAAGATGGCAGAGGTCTGGGACAGACTGGAGGAGCTCTGGGCACCACCCCTGGGGTGGTGATGGACAGGGGAGTGGTCACTCCCCTTTCCTTTGTCCAGTTTCGCACCAGAGCAGGGGATGGGGGATCCCTGAACCGGTGATGACTGGCTTAGGCAATGAGGGCACCATCTGTGCCCTTCAAAGCATTTCCAGAGGCTGGGGGGGGCTACTCCTCCCCAGCCCTTAACACATATTTCCAAAGGGAGAGGGTGAAACACCCTCTCTGACAGGAAATCCTTTGTTCTGCATTCCTGGGACTGGGCTGCCCAGACCCCAGGAGGGCATAAACCTGTCTGAGGATTGGCAGCAGCGGTAGCTGCAGAGAAAACCACAGAGAGCTAGTTTGGCAGTACCCGGGGTCCATGCTGGAGCACCGGAGATGCATGGGATTGGCACCCCAATACCAGATTTGGCTTGTTGGGACAATTCCATGATCTTCGACATGTTACATGGCCATGTTCGGAGTTACCATTGTGAAGCTAGACATAGGTATTGACCTATAGGTAGTTGACGCGTGTAATGGTGTCCCCGCACTCACAATGTCTGGGGAAATTGCCATGAACAATGTGGGGGACCTTGGCTAGTGCCAGGGTGCCCCCACACTTAGTAACTTTGCACCTATCCTTCACTAAGTGAGGGTTAGACATATAGGTGACTTATAAATTACTTAAGTGCAGTGTAAAATGGCTGTGAAATAACGTGGACGTTATTTCACTCAGGCTGCAGTGGCAGTCCTGTGTAAGAATTGTCTGAGCTCCCTATGGGAGGCAAAAGAAATTCTGCAGCCCATAGGGATCTCCTGGAACCCCAATACCCTGGGTACCTAGGTACCATATACTAGGGAATTATAAGGTGTTCCAGTGTGCTAATCAGAATTGGTGAAAATAGTCACTAGCCTGCAGTGACAATTTTAAAAGCAGAGAGAGCATAAACACTGAGGTTCTGGTTAGCAGAGCTTCAGCGATACAGTTAGGCAGCATACAGGGAACACATATAGGCCACAAACTATGAGCACTGGGGTCCTGGCTAGCAGGATCCCAGTGACCCTGCCAAAAACAAACAGACACACAAGTAAAAATGAGGGTAACATGCCAGGCAAGATTGTACTTTCCCACACACCCCATAACTACCGGATGTGTTATAATCTGCATCCCAGGTTTAAGTTCCAGCTTGTCAAACTTGCTGAAATTTAACTGGGGAAAAGGCTGGGTAAATACTGGGACATTCAAATTTTGGTATGAAAAGCACCGAAATCTGCATGTTATGCCATAGTTTTGAGGGCTCAACTAAGAATAGGAATTAATGATCACACCTAATAACATAGCTGTGTCTGATTTTATCGGGTGCAAAAAATTATCACATGCGACACTGAGATACTCGTAATCGAGATCTAAATCGAGGCCATTAGTATCAATCTCCAATATTATTGCATCCACTACAATCACCTACACAGCAAAGCAAGTATACAATTATTTTTTTTACCTCCACCTACAAATAAATTACAAGGTAAGTATAGAATTAGTTTTCTTATTTCCATCTATACGTACCTTACAAGTTAAAGGGTATATCAGCGTAGTGGATGCAATGCTGAGGGTATTAACTGCTGCGAAGGGGCTGGCATACAAATATGGACAAGAGTCCATGGTGAGAGGGCATAATGAAGGGAAAGCACAATGGCTTAATGGTAATGTCTGGCAGCATGCTGGCAAGGCTATTGGCAGCCTTACCAATAATGCTAGCCATAAAACTAGGCCGAATCCTAAGAGTTCCTCCTATCTACCTGTCATCTCTTTGCCTCTGCTCAGGGATATCTTGAGGATTTTGTGGGCCCTGCACCAAACGTATATTGTGTCCCCCTGTTACTAACCGCCTTTAATTTATGGTTCAATATCAGCTATTTCATGCCCTCTTTGGCCAGGTCACTGACAGTGCAGAGGCACACTTTTCATAATTCTAAATGTGACCTGTGTTTTCAATAACACAGCAGTGGCTCACTAATATTACTGCAAATAATGCCAGTGATACCCTCACATTTCTCATATGTGGGATCCTGTTTTGATCTAAGAGAAAAAATATTTATGGATGTTGCATGAAACATAAATACAACGTTTCTCAGCAAAATGTCTCTAATAGACTCTCACACATCACACATAATAAAAAATAAATTAAAGAACATTATTTAAAACAATCTACTTAAACATTATTCAAGATCACCAGGACAGGACCCTCAGCAGAACAGAGATGGCTCTATCAGGGGGGAGCTGAAATTCTGGGGCCCGGGACCAGAGCCTTAAAACGCCTCTGCCTCTGCTACTGAACCCAGGCAAACACTCGTGATAAGAAAATAGGAACACAATACTTAATTAATGCAGCAAACAAGTTGTAATTCCTTTTCTCACGGTGTTGGGTGATCGATCATGAACCTAGCCAGAAGATATGGACGTAGCTTTTTCCATTTGCCCTGTTCTCCACCCAGGGCGCCACACCCTAGCAGAGTGCTGCCTTAGCCGTGTTTTATGACGCACTTGCTTTGCCCGCCTTTACAAAGGCGGTGCGTTTGTGCTACAAATACAATAAATACATAAAACCTTGAACCTTGAGAGCGTGACTCGGTGCTCTGCTGTTAACAGGTCATAAATGTACTCATAACTCTTTTCGTGAGATGCAGTGTCATTAAAAGGTCAGCTGTAGACAATATCCGGATATGCTCAGAACTTGGGGAAAGGATAGAACACAGACTGACTAGAGATGGGTAAAAGGTCGCTTTTATTCTGGAAGCAAGCCGAGTTCACAACATCTTTCAGGGCTTGCTGCACTTCGTAGATGGCCTTTCTTTGTACTAACATTCAACAACGCCATTCCCTCCAAATCTCTAAACACTCAACTCACACACTTGCCCTTTGGTTCTAAAGTGTATTTCCCTTCTCCATTTTCCCAAACTCCCCCATGCTACTGATTATTCCTAACAACCTCTTGGCCAAGGCCAACGCTTTTCATCTGTAGCTGCAAATGTTGCCACCCTTTTTTATGGCCCTAGTCATCCCCTACTGTGCCCATTTTCCTTTACCAGAGCTTTCCATCCGCCTGCTTCCTTTGACAACAACTTACAAACTACTCGTCCGCACAGACCTTCTCCTGCACAAATTGCTCTCCCAACAAGCACATGTACCTGAGTGGAGGTTGGCCCTGTTGCGCTGAAAGGAATTATGAATTCCCTTTGTGCATACTTGGGAAATAACATGATGCCAGTATTGTACGCGTGTGGTGGGCAAATCGTTGCAGGGCATCACGTCCCTGTTCACTTCCCAAGCCTCCCAGCTGAAGAATAGGGTTGCTTCATCTCTGCCCAGAATCTACTTTGGATTCTGAAAATACTCAGGGTATCTTAAACCTGTGTTCTTGACAACCTGTGTTCTTGACAACACATTCTGATTATGATAGATAGCTCAAAAAAGCAAGTTGAAACTGAATCATAAAATGAACAGCAAATGTCCCTATAGTATGAATTTGCATGTGTTAAAATGCAAAGGAATTACATACTATCAATTTGTCAATTATTTTACTTGGACACTCACTACAACGGAAGTTAAAGGCCTCATTGTGTTTACAAGATCCATAGCAACATCACTGACAAGGATATCTCTACCCAGAGATTTTGACTGTCGTTGCCCCAGGGAAAATTAGGATTTACCTCGGAAATATTTCTTGTCTAAAGATTTACTTTTGGTAGGGGATTCACAGGATCAGTATTTGTCATGCAGGTTAACTTTAAGACATCTAGGTTGAAGTACGTTTTCAGTTTTACGTACCTGGTGAGGGAGGCAGCAGACCTGCCAATGGCGTGCAAGCCTACAATAATGCACTTCTGGTTTATTTGTTATTTGCTTAAGGTTCACATTGGAGGAGGCCCTCCTGAACAGGGCATTCATCTTCTCACACCCCCTTTCAACCGTTCCTAGCAGGACAAGAAATGGTCTGATTGCCCCTGCTCTTTCTTTGGTATGCCTGGGTATCCTGTCCCTTGGCCTTTTGTCCTCTTGACCTGCCATGCCTTTGGCCCACATTGACCAGTTCGAAAGATGCTGGCCAGTCCGATGGATGCAATTTTTGTGCCGCTCTGCCCTTGCTTTTAGGTTTCTTGGCACCAAGTGTTTTCCCCCACTCCACTTTCATGCTCGATCCTCTCAACTAACCAGAGCTCTTGATACTGTCAGAGTGTCAGTGCTCTTATTCACTTCCAAAGTACGTAAAGAGCATAAGCTGGCGCAACATTATGCTTCTTAAAACATGAGAAAGGAGGGTATTTTTCTTTTTGTAATGTATACAACGAATTGTTAAATGTAATGCACTGAAATAGATAAGTAAAAAGTGCACAATGGAGTTAATGTTTCATGTAGCCACATTTAATACTAATTTGCAAGAATGTCTATGTTGTAGTATTTTAGAGATGTTATTCTTTATAATAATTTTATATTCAACAACTTAGATATATAAAGCATATTTGTGAGAAAGTAGCCTCTTTCTAGCATGGTTACCCCCATTTTTGGCCTGTGTGTCGGTGTGTTTTTACTGTCTCACTGGGATCCTGCTAGTCAGGACCCCAGTGCTCATAGTTTGTAGCCTACATGTCAGTATGTTTTACTGTTTTGTCAGCATGCTTCACTGTGTCACTGGAATCCTGCTAACGAGAACTCCAGTGCTTATGCTCTCTCTGATTCCAAATTTGTACTTACATACTGGTAACCTAGTATTCCACTCCAAATTGGCATACTGGACCCCCTTATAAGTCCCTAGTATATGGTACCTAGGTACCCAGGGCATTGGGGTTCAAGGAGATCCTTATGGGCTGCAACATTTCTTTTGCCACCCATAAGGAGCTCATACAAACACTTCTTCAGGACTGCCATTGCAGCCTGAGTGAAATAGTGCAAGCACTATTTCACAGCCATTTTCACTGCACCAGGTCACTTATAAGTCACCTATATGTCTAACCTCCAGGCCCTGAAGGCTAGGTGCACAGTACCTGTGTGTGAGGGCACCCCTGCACTAGCAGAGGTGCTCTCACATTGTCCAGACCTATTTTTCTGGACTTCGTAAGTGCGGGAAAGCCATTTTAAGTGTGCATTACATATAGGTTAATAAATATATGTAGCGTCACAATGGTAACTCCGAATATGGCGATGTGAGGTGTATAGGAACTGGAAATTGTACCCCCAATCTGATTTTGGTATTGGGGGGCCAGTTCCATGCACCCAGGGGGCTGCACCATGGACCCCCAGTACTGCCACACCAGTCTTCTGAGGTTTTCACTGCAGCCCCAGCTGCTGCCACCTCACAGACAGGCTTCTGCCCTTCCGGGGCTTGAGCAGCTCAATCCCAGGAAGGCAGAACAATGCATTTCCTTTAGGAGAGGGGTGGTACACCCTCTCCCGTTGGAAATGGTTGTTACAGGCATGGCAGGGGTTTCCTCCCAGAGCCTCTGGAAGTGCTTTGAAGGGCACAGATGGTGCCCTCCTTGCATAATCCAGTCTACACCGGTTCAGGGACCCCCCTAGTCCCTGCTCTGGTGCAAAACTGGACAAAGGAAAGGGGAATGACCACTCCCCTGTCCATCACCACTCCACAGGTGGTGCCCAGAGAGCTCCTCCAGAGTGTCCCTGGGTTCTCCCATCTTGTTTTCAGGATGTTCAGGGAACTCTGGGAGCATCTGAGTGGCCAGTGACAGCAGGTGACGTCAGTGACCCCTCCTGATAGGTCCATACGTGGTTAGGTGACCAATCCCCCTCTGAGGGCAATTTGTGGTCTCTCCTGTGGGTGTTTCCAGATTCGGATTGCAAAACTTCAGCAGAGATCCTCTGCATCCTTTACTTCATCTTCTACCGTCAGATCAACAGCAGAACTGCTCCAGGAACTCTACAACTGCAACAAAGTATCCAAGAAGGCTTCTGCAACTCTGTAACTTCAGCTCCAGACAGCAACTGTAACAGTTACTAGGTTGTGCATGCTCCGAGGACTGCCTTTCTTCATCCTGCACCAGAAGAACCAAAGGAATCCCCTGTGGAGTGACAGAGTCACTTCTCTGCTTCAGCAGGCACCTCTCTGCAGTGCCGAACTGGAACTCTGGGTCCCCTCTCCTGATGACGAGCGTGGATCGTGGAACACAGGTGGTGGACTAAAGTGACCCTGACTGTCCAAAGGTCCAGCTCTCCAAATTTGGTGGAGGTAAGAGCTTGCCTCCTCATGCCAGACAGTACCCATGTGCACCACATATTTTGCTGCTCCTAGGGCTTCTGTGCACTTCTCCAAGCAGTCCTTCATAGACAGCGTAGCCCAGGTCCCCAGCACTCTATTCTGTGACGCTCATCTCAGTGAGTTGTTCCCCTGCAGCCTGGGATCCCTTTGTGTAGTGCTGCGAAGACTGCCATTTGCAACTCCTTTGTCCCCATGCTGTGGGACTACTGTGTGCGCTGCCTGGTCTTCTAAGGGCTCTCTGAGTTGCTGAGAGCCCCCTCTGTCTTCCCCTCCTGGGTAGAGTTGATCTCGTCCTTCCTGGGCCTGGGCATCGCCATTTTTTGTGAAATACGAGTTTTGCGTTTACCAAGTTTTGTTGGTGGAATCCCGCAACACAAGCCAGACTGCATTCATCAATTCGGCGTGCAACATCTTCTGCACCAACCAGGAACCTGTATCTGTCTTCCTTTGTGCAATACTGACTGTCATCTCACTCGTGGTTTCTCTTTTGCACCTTCATCCGGGTTAGCAGGGGATCCTGTTCTCCCTGGACTCTTCAGTGCTTCTTGGACTTGGTCCCCTTCTTCCAATGGTCTTCAGGTCCAGAAATCCATTATTGGTGCCTTGCAGTCTCATCTGGTTTTTGCACTGTCTTCTACCACAACGTCTAGTGTGTTTTAGAAAACTTGCTGTGTTTTACTCCTGCTTCCTTGGGCTCTAGGGTGGGGTATTTTACTTACCTTTGGTGTTTTCTTACACTCCCAGTGCCCCGCTACACACTAAACTTGCCTTGGGGGAAACCAACTTTCACATTCCACTATTTTAGTATATGGTTTATGTTTCCCCTAGGCCCATTGCAACCTATTGTGATTTTCACTGTTTGAACTATTTTCTGACTGTTTACTTACCTGTTTTAGGTTACTTGTGTATATATTGTGTGATTTACTTACCTCCTAAGGGAGTATAGTCTCCATAGTACTTTTGGGATTGTGTCACTAAAAACAAGTACCTTTAATTTTGGTAACACTGAGTCTTGTCTTTTATGTGTGTTAGTACTATGTGACTACAGTGGTATTGCAAGAGCTTTGTATGTCTCCTAGTTCAGCCTTGGCTGCTCTGCTTACAGCTACCTCTAGACGGCCTGTCTTCTAGACACTGACTACACTTAAATAATAAGGGATAACTGGACCTGGTATAAGGTGTAAGTACTTGTGGTACCCACTACAAACCAGCCCAGCCTCCTACAATATTTGAATGTAAAGTATTTTTGTGTTCATTTTAGTTTCGTTCCAGTGAAGGCTGCATTCTTTTCTAATTTTTTCTAAGCTTCATTGTGAAAGCTTGTGTTTCCAAAGCTGCAGGTGCTAAAACCAACAAGGAGCTAGTTGTGCATGGGAGATAAGAGAGTCTGAGAGAGGCGCAGTGGTAGCTATAGCTTTTGAGATTCCTGAAAGCGCATGTGTATCAAAGGTCGAGTGCAGAAGGCTTTGGAAGACTGACGTGCTAATTCTAATTGATTTACAGTTTTGTTTTTCAAATGATAGTATTGGTTATGGTGTCAAATCAAATCAAAATCAGTCTTTATTTGATCAAGTATTTTGACCATAAAAGCACAGTAATAAATACAATCTTCACATTAATCTCCAAAGCTAAAACACAGTTGTTAATGACTTTATAAACACAAAAAATTCATGCTCTACAACATTTATGTAAAAAGGATCACATTTCCTTATTTTTACTGTGGCGTTTATTCACCAGGGTTTCTGCGGCAGTAGCACCGCCACGAAAACCCTGGCAGAAAGGCTACCGGTGACAGGAAATTTCTTTCCTCTCACCGGCAGATGACCCCCCCCCTGCAAGCCCAATACCCCTCCACCCTCCACCTCCCCATTCCAGAACCCCCACCAGAACAGCACCCCCATGCCCCCGTCTAGTGCACTGCCCCCACCCCCTTCTAGTGCAGTACCCCCTGCATGTACGCACACAGACTGTCACAATACCCTTTCCTCGGGATCTGCACGTTGCTGAACAAGGGGCCCACCTTCCGGCAACCCCAACTCAGAATTGTAGGAGGCTGGCCTGGCTTGTAGTGGGTATCAAGGGGTACTTACACTCTGTACCAGGCCCAAGTTATCCCTTATTAGTGTAGAAGAGGTGTTTCTAGCAGCTTAGGCTGATAGAAGGTAGCTATAGCAGAGCAGCATAGGCTGAACTAGGAGACATGCAAAGCTCCTACTATACCACTGGTGTCATATGCACAATATCATAAGAAAACACAATACACAGATATACTAAAAATAAAGGTACTTTATTTTTATGACAATATGCCAAAAGTATCTCAGTGAGTACCCTCAGTATGAGGATGCCAAATATACACAAGATATATGTACACAATACCAAAAATATGCAGTAATAGCAAAAGGAAGTAATGCAAGCAATGTAAATTTACAATAGATTGCAATAGGAGCACATAGGTATAGGGGCAACACAAACCATATACTCCAAAAGTGGAATGCGAACCACGAATGGACCCCAAACCTATGTGAGCTTGTAGAGGGTCACTGGGACTGTAAAAAAACAGTGAGGGTTAGAAAAATAGCCCACCCCAAGACCCTGTCAGGTAGGTGTAAAGTGCACCTACAACCCCCAGAGAGCACAGAAGTCGTGATAGGGGGATTCTGCAAGGAAAACCAACACCAACAAAGCAACAACAGTGGATTTCCGGACCTGAGTACCTGTAAGAGAAGGGGACCAAGTCCAAGAGTCGCAACAGTGTCGAGAGTGGGCAGATGTCCAGGAAATGCCAGCTGAGGGTGCAAGGAAGCTGCCACTGGATGGGAGAAGCTTGGTGTTTTGCAAGAACGAAGAGGACTAGGAACTTCCCCTTTGGAGAATGGATGTCCCACGTTGTGAAGAAGCTTGCAGAGGTGTTCCCACGCAGAAAGACCACAAACAAGCCTTGCTAGCTGCAAGGGCCGCGGTTAGGGTTTTTGGATGCTGCTGTGGCCCAGGAGGGACCAGGATGTCGCCACTTGGATGAGGAGGCAGAGGGGGCGCTCAGCAAGTCAGGGAGCCCTTACAGAAGCAGGCAGCACCGGCAGAAGTACCAGATCAGGCACTTAGAAGAGGAGTGAACCGGAGTCCACCCTAAGTCACAAAAGGGAGTCCCACGACACCGGAGGACAACTCAGAAGGTTGTGCACTGCAGGTTAGAGTGTCGGGGACCCAGGTTTGGCTGTGCACAAAGGAGGCAGACTACCCCCAGAGCATGCACCACCAGGAAACAGGTGAGAAAGCCAGCAGGATGAAGCAACACAAGGTTGCAGTAGTCGTCTTTGCTACTTTGATGCGGTTTTGCAGGCGTCCTGAGCAGTCAGCGTCGATCCTTTGGCAGAGGGTGAAGAGGGAAATGCAGAGGAACTCTAGTGAGCTCTTGCATTCGGTATCTGAAGAATTACCCAAAGCAGAGACCCTAAATAGCCAGAAAAGGAGGTTTGGCTACCTAAGAAGGAGGATAGGCTAGTAAGAAAGGTAAGAGCCTATCAGAAGGAGTCTCTGACGTCACCAGATGGCACTGGCCACTCAGAGCAGTCCAGTGTGCCAGCAACACCTCTGTTTCCAAGATGGCAGAGGTCTGGGGCACACTGGAGGAGCTCTGGGCAGGTGCAGGTCAGGGGAGTGGTCACTCCCCTTTCCTTTGTCCAGTTTCACGCCAGAGCAGGGCTGGGGATCCCTAAACCGGTTTAGATTGGCCTATGCAGAAATGGGCAGCATCTGTGCCCATCAAAGCATTTCCAGAGGCTGGGGGAGGCTACTCCTTTGACACCTATTTCCAAAGACCTTTGTTCTGCCTTCCTAGCCAGGCCTGGCTGGATTCCAGGAGGGCAGAAACCTGTCTGAGGGGTTGGCAGCAGCAGCAGCTGCAGTGAAACCCCGGGAAAGGCAGTTTGGCAGTACCCGGGTTCTGTGCTAGAGACCCGGGGGATCATGGAATTGTCTCCCCAATGCAAGAATGGCATTGGGGTGACAATTCCATGATCTTAGACATGTTACATGGCCATGTTCGGAGTTACCATTGTGACGCTATACATAGGTAGTGACCTATGTATAGTGCACACGTGTAATGGTGTCCCCGCACTCACAAAGTCCGGGGAATTTGCCCTAAACAATGTGGGGGCACCCTGGCTAGTGCCAGGGTGCCCACACACTAAGTAACTTTGCACCCAACCTTCATCAGGTGAAGGTTAGACATATAGGTGTCTTATAAGTTACTTAAGTGCAGTGGTAAATGGCTGTGAAATAACGTGGACGTTATTTCACTCAGGCTGCACTGGTAGGCCTGTGTAAGAATAGTCAAATCTCCCTATAGGTGGCAAAAGAAATGCTGCAGCCCATAGGGATCCCCTGAAACCCCAATACTCTGGGTACCTCAGTACCATATACTAGGGAATTATAAGGGTGTTCCAGTATGCCAATGTGAATTGGTGAAATTGGTCACTAGCCTGTTAGTGACAATTTGGAAAGCAGAGAGAGCATAACCACTGAGGTTCTGGTTAGCAGAGCCTCAGTGAGACAGTTAGGCATCACACAGGGAACACATATAGGCCACAAACTTATGAGCACTGGGGTCCTGGTTAGCAGGGTCCCAGTGACACATAACAAACATACTGACAACAAAGGGTTTTCACTATGAGCACTGGGCCCTGGCCAGCAGGATCCCAGTGAGACAGTGAAAACACCCTGACATATACTCACAAACAGGCCAAAAGTGGGGGTAACAAGGCTAGAAAGAGGCTACTTTCTAACAAGAATGCTGTTATAACGCTGAGTTTTGGAAGTGCCAGATAAGGGGAAGGGAAATTAGGAAGGGAAACTGCTGGGAAGGAGTCCTGAAAAATAAGAAGGTTAAGACAATTCATATTTTACCACGTTAGAATAATAACTGTCACAATCCTAGACAAATGTCTTAATATTTGCAGAGACTAAACCTTTCACAAGACATGAAAGTCCAAGGTCTCAGTGACGCAGATCAATTTGAGCAAACACAGTATTAAACCGCTCAAAAGGCAAATGACTGGAGACTTGGAAATGCGGCAACATAGATTTGTTCTATATCACCAAAAAATACGTCTATTGAGACTCCTAAACGAAGAGGGCCAACTGCAGAATGTCAGAAATCTACACATATGCGTCACTCATGTGTTCTGCACGCTTACTTATATCATTACACAGTTTCAAAGTAAAATTGTTAAATACGCTCTGTCTCTTTTCTGTAATGTTGAGTTTTTAGTAGTTAAGCGCAACAATGTTTCAAAAGGAAGATAGAAAAATATCTTCGATACAATGTTCAATGCTTCGGTAAAATTAGGCTTTACCCTTAAAAATGTTACAATATCAAAACTTCGTCGAAGTTCCTGACAGCAGACAAAGAGTGGATACAATTGACCGATTGCCATTACATTCGACTCAGCTGGAATGTGTTGACCATCCAATTGGTATTGTAACAACTTAGAGCTTAACTAGACTATTCTTGGTGTCTGATCCTTGATTACATTTTCACTGTGAATGTTCACTAATGGTTTGTGATCCATCATCAATGTGAATTTTCGTCTTCATACATAATACTTAATTTGTTCTACTGCCTAGCAGCATGCCAATAATTCTTTTTTGATGATGGAAAACATCTTTTCATTATCTCTCAAGGCTCTTGATGCAAAACCAATAGTTGTTTTGCCCATAGTGTGCACCTGTGGCAATGTTGCACCTAACCCCCTGTTACTGACATCCACCGCAATCAAACATTGACATTTGGGATCAAAAGGTGCCAACACTTTAGCTGAAGTGATCTCCAGTTTCAATGATTCAAATTCCTCTTTACAACTCTCAATTTCACACAAATGCATAGATCCCTATTCTTCTTCTTTGCAATCACTAAAGGTGATAACCACAATGAGGACTCCACAGGTTCAGTCACTCCATCCAAAGTTATTTTCCACAACATCTCTGCCTACTCCTCTTTAATACTGAAAGAGATGCTCATCATTTTATGTTTTACAGATACTGCCCCTTCTGTAACTTGGATCCAGTGTTTAAATCCTTTAATTTTACCTAGACTATTCTAAAACACACTGTTAAATTTCTCAACCCACACACATCCTTCTTGACTCAGACCTCTGGGCCTTGTGTTCTCGTTTTCATTCACCAATGACACATGAACTTTCCTCTGAGGTATAAGTGTGATTCCAAACAATCCTTGGTGGTACCACCCTAGAATGTTCAACTCTTTTTTCACCACATACACCTTACCAATAATACTTCTCCATTTATACAGTAAAGTACACTCAAAATACCATACCAGGTCCTTTTTTTCCTTTTAAACGATACCGAAGTCCTGTCCTGTTGGGTGGAAATGATTTCATAGAGCCCCACTTGTTGGTAAACAAGTCTTCAGTAATTATTGTCATCTTTGCACTTAAATCCACCAACAGAATTAGGGGCAGATTTAAGTGCCCCTAGTGCCTCCTTGCTCATATTTGTACGCTAATGTGGCACAACAAGGCCAAAATCACTGCAGCAGATTTACAAAGTGGCACCAATGCATGCATTGCACAACTTTGTAACCCTTTGCGCTACATTATGCCTGCGCCAGGCATAATGTATGCAAAGGTGGTGTTACCCCATTAGGGGTCCGAAAAAATGGTGCAAAGAAATCTAAAAGATTTCTTTGCATCATTTTTTTGGCACTTTTAATGCCTCCTCAGAACAGGTGTTAAAGGGAGGCACACCATTGTTTACAATGGGCCTCAATGGGTTTTGCAGTATTAGCATCAATATTTTTGATGCTAATCCTGCAAAGTTCCGAACTAGGTTTGAAACAAAAATGTTGACACTACTTCTCCTAACTACTGACACGGTGCGCCGTATCTTAGATACGGTGCACACATGGTGGCGCTAGGGGAGCGCTAAGGGGCGCAAGAAAAATGGCGCTGCACTAGGTGCAGCGCCACTTTTCTTAAATCAAGCCCTTAATCTTTTACAATCCACTACCACATTGGCATAAGGACCAACACATTCTGATTCATCTCGCTTTTCTTTTGTATTTAAACATAACTCACACCATTCATCTTTATTTTCAGACTGCGTTACGCCAACTCTGTTTTTGTTAATTTGGCATACTTTTGCAAAATGTCCCATTTTGGCACAGATATGAAAATTCACACTCTTGGCTGGACATTGCTGACCTATAGGTGTGTGATTGGGATACCCCCATCGAAAACAGACATTTTTTCTGTTTAAAAAATTGGTTAGGTTTTCCTTCTGTTTTGTACTCTTCTTGTCTTTTCTTTATTGCCCCATGCTTCCATGTGGTGCTTTTATCTGCAACAGCTCTTACACTAGAATTGTCTTTCTTAACTAATTCTTTGGATGCTTTGTGAGAAATTTCAATACTTTTCAAAATGTCTATATTCTGTGATAATGATGGATTCTTTAAAGTGAGTAATTTCTCTTGGAATGTTTTGTTCCAACACCTTACAACAATCTGATCTCTGAGTAATTGAGATGTAAACTCCCCAAACTCACAGTCTGAAACTGGAATGCATATCGCTGCCACATATGTATCCATTGAATCTTACGGGTGTTGCTCCCTGGTAAAAAACTTGTGCCTATTTACAATCAGACTTGGTTGTATGTCATATTGCTTTTCCAACTTGTGCAGTCCTTTCTGTAACTCATCCAACTTGTTTTCATTTTCTGAGTCATCATGCACTTCTGCAGGCAAATGTTCATAAATTGCTTGTCCCTCAAATCCCAGATTATGTTCCAAAAGAAGCATTTTGCTTTCTGGAAAATACCTATTTCCTCCAATAGCTCTTAGATAGTTTGTAAAAGTCCTGAACCAGGTTCCCCTGAAAGGTGGTTCACCTGGCGTCCTAAAAATGGCTTGATGGACTCACCCCCTGTGTAGTTGCCATACTGCTTTTCCATTGATCAGTTACTTTGATCTTTCAACAACCCAGACTAGAATGCTTTTTTCTGGTCAAACCTAAAACTGTATGTACAAACAAATACACATTAATATACTAACATTGTGTATTCCAGTTATCATAAATTTACAATAGTGTGCCCTTCTACATAGCCACCTATGCACAAGCAACATATATATTAAACCACACTTGGTTCTTGCAGGGGTTTCTGTGAGATGTAGTTATATCCCAACAGCACTGAAAGTGTGCATATCACTGACAACACACAACCATATGTGCCTGATGATTTTTTCCAAACAAAATGACACAACTGTTTTTGCATGTCTCTGTAACTAATCTGTCATTATTCCATAAGTTAGTGGATCACTGAAATGCACTTTTGATGAACCCTTTAATGTGCTACATAAATTACTCCTTTAGAACAGCTTTGTTTTATTTCTTACTTTTTTCCTTTAATATTGAACCAGTGTGTGTGTATTAAAAATGTCCTCCACTCTGTGCCACAAACATTGTGTGCCACTCTTTTCCCAGGACTGTAGCAGTGTAGTGTGCACATCACTGTAGTGTGCGCATCACGCACACCAAAAATGGCCTCCACTCTGCACAACTTTGCTTGTAATCCTGTTCAAGCACAATAGCAGTGTGTGAACCGCTACGACACGCATTGATCTTCTTTATGAGTTTACACTGCATGCCAAGCTCACGCTGTAGTGTGTGAGAGGCTTGCACCCAGCTTCAAATTGTTCTTAACGCTGACAGTGCACGTGCCCTCCAACTTTAAGTCTCCACAGTATTTCCTTATTTTTTTAAAAATAAATTAAACTATGCGATTTAGCGATCCATTGACTATGCAGCAACAGGTAAGTTCCACTACTAATTTGCTCCAAATGCCTTCGTTAACCTAACTTCACCAGATGAAGATCAGTCTGACCGCTTTCACTTTGTAATGCTGCCAACACCATGTGCATCTACAGCGATGACCTAATGCACCAAAACCATACCTTGCATAGCTGTTTCCAACTGTGCCACTCTCCTTTAGATCACTTTGGTTATTCCATAATTACTCACAACACTGCATCTAGTAGTTCTGAATGGAAATGTGTGTCATTGTGGCTAATGCACTGAAATGTAGGGTGTTTCTTTACACTCGTCACCAAATTGTGGACGCTCGCTGCCAATGTGTAGGAAGGTAGCCTCTTTCTAGCCTTGTTACTCCCACTGTTGGCTTGTTTGTGAGTATATGTCAGGGTGTTTTTACTGTCTCACTGGGATCCTGCTAGCCAGGGCCCCAGTGCTCATAGTGAAAACCCTATGTTGTCAGTGTGTTTGATATGTGTCACTGAGATCCTGATAGCCAGGACCCCACTGCTCATAGGTTTGTGGCCTGTATGTGTTCCCTGTGTGGTGCCTAACCGTATCACTGAGGCTCTGCTAACCAGAAACCTCAGTGTTTTTGCTCTCTCTGCTCTCTAAAATTGTCACTGCAGGCTAGTGACTAATTTTACCAATTTTCATTGGCACACTGGAACACCCAAATAATTCCCTTGTATATGGTACCTAGGTACCCAGGGTATTGGGGTTTCAGGAGATCCCTATGGGCTGCAGCATTTCTTTTGCCACCCATAGGGAGCTCAGACAATTCGTACACAGGACTGCCACTGCAGCCTGAGTGAAATAACATCCATGTTATTTCACAGCCATTTTTTCACTGCACATAAGTAACTTTTAAGTCACCTACATGTCTAACCCTCACCTGGTGAAGGTTAGGTGCCAAGTTACTTAGGGTGTGGGCACCCTGGCACTAGCCAAGGTGCCCCCACATTGTTCAGGGCAAATTCCCCAAACTTTGTGAGTGCGGGGACACCATTACGCGCGTAAACTACACATAGGTCACTACCTATGTGTAGAGTCACAATGGTAACTCCGAACATGGCCATGTAACATATCTAAGATCATGGAATTGTCACCCCCAATACCATTCTGGTTCTCTAGCACAGAACCCGGGTACTGCCAAACTGCCTTTCCGGGGTTTCCACTGCAGCTGCTGCTGTTGCCAACCCCTCAGACAGGTTTCTGCCCTCCTGGGGTCTGGGCAGCCCAGTCCCAGGAAGGCAGAACAAAGGATTTCCTCTGAGAGAGGGTGTTACATCCTCTCCCTTTGGAAATAGGTGTGAAGGGCTGGGGAGGAGTAGCCTCCCCAGCATCTGGAAATGCTTTGATGGGCACAGATGGTGCCCATCTCTGCATAAGCCAGTCGACACCGGTTTAGGGATCCCCCAACCCTGCTCTGGCGCGAAACTGGACCAAGGAAAGGGGAGTGACCACTCCCCTGACCTGCACCTCCCAGGGGAGGTGCCCAGAGCTCCTCCAATGTGCCCCAGACCTCTGCCATCTTGGATTCAGAGGTGTTGGGGCACAATGGACTGCTCTGAGTGGCCAGTGCCAGCAGGTGACGTCAGAGACCCCTCCTGATAGGTGCTTACCTCTCTTGGCAGCCAAACCTCCTTTCTTGGTAGCCAAACCTCCTTTTCTGGTTATTTAGGGTCTCTCCTCTGGGCTATTCCTCATATAACAAATGCAAGAGCTCACCAGAGTTCCTCTGCACTTCCCTCTTTGACTTCTGCCAAGGATCAACCACTGACTGCTCCAGGACGCCTGCAAAACCGCAACAAAGTAGCAAGACGACTACCAGCAACATTGTAGCGCCTCATCCTGCCGCCTTTCTCAACTGTTTCCTGGTGGTGCATGCTCTGAGGGCTGTCTGCCTTCACCCTGCACTGGAAGCCAAGAAGAAATCTCCCGTGGGTCGACGGAATCTTCCCCCTGCTAACGCAGGCACCAAAAGACTGCATCACCGGTACTCTGGGTCCCCTCTCATCTTGACTAGCGTAGTCCCTGGAACACAGGAGCTGGGTCCAAGTGTCTCCCACAGTCCAGTGGCCCTTCTGTCCAAATTTGGTGGAGGTAAGTCCTTGCCTTCCTACGGCAGACAGCAAAACTGTGTACGGCGTGATTTGCAGCTGCTCTGGCTTTTATGCACTTCTCCAAGGATTCCTTTGTGTGCAGCCTAGCCTGGGTCCCCAGCACACCGTCCTGCAGTGCTCAATCCGCTGAGTTGGACTCCGACATTGTGGGACCCTCCTTTGTGACTCTGAGTTCACAGAAATTCCGAGTGCCTGCTCTGGTACTTCTGTGGGTGCTGCCTGCTTCTGCGGGGGCTCTCTGAGTTGCTGAGCACCCCCTCTGTCTCTTCCTCGAAGAGGCGACATTCGGGTCCTTCCTGGTACCCAGCAGCACCCAAAAACCTCTACAGCGACCCTTGCAGCTAGCAAGGCTTGTTTGCGGTATTTCTGCGTGGAAACACATCTGCAACATCCAGCACGCTGTGGGACATCTTCCATCCAAAGGAGCAGTTCCTAGCCCTTTTCTTTGTTGCAGAATCTTCGGCTTCTTCCACCCAGAGGCAGCTCTTTTGCACCTTCATCTGGGGTTTCCTGGGCTCCTGTCCCCCTCCCCCCCCGGACACTATTGCGACTCTTGGACTTGGTCCGTTTCCTTTTCAGGTCCTCAGGTCCAGGAATCCGTCTTCAGTGGTTTGCTGGTGCTTGTGGTTCTTGCAGAATCCCCCTATCGCGACTATTGTGTCTTTCTTGTTTAGTAGGATAACTTTACTCCTACTTTCTAGGGTCTTGGGGTGGGGTATTTTGGACACCCTTACTGTTTTCTTACAGTCCCAGCGACCCTCTACAACTTCCCATAGGTCTGGGGTCCATTCGTGATTCGCATTCCACTTTTGGAGTATATGGTTTGTGTTGCCCCTAGACCTATGTTCACCTGTTGCATCCTATTGGGATTCTACATTGTTTGCACTACTTTTCTTACTGTTACTTACCTGTTTTGGGTTTTTGTACATATAACTTGTGTACATTACTTACCTCCTAAGTGAGGGTATTCTCTGAGATACTTTTGGCATATTGTCACTAACATAAAGTACCTTTATTTTTAGTAACTCTAAGTATTGTGTTTTCTTATGATATTGTGCTAAATGATATAAGTGGTATAGTAGGAACTTTGCATGTCTCCTAGTTCAGCCTAAGCTGCTTTGCCATAGCTACCTTCTATCAGCCTAAGCTGCTAGAAACACCTCTATTCTACTAATAAGGGATAACTGGACCTGGCGCAGGGTATAAGTATCACAAGGTACCCACTATAAGCCAGGCCAGCCTCCTACATTGGTGATGCAGCGGTGGGATAAGTACTTGCAACTGCTTTACCACTTTGTCATTTGGTGCTTTTCATAAGAAAATCATATATCAAATAGTTCAGTATAAGTACACTTAACCAAAACAGTTTACTTTTCTACTCTAAAACTTTTAACAAAGTTCCTGAAAAGTTTGAAAACTTCTGAAAGTTTACCCAAAGTTTGAAAAAGTTTTTTCTCTGTGGTTTCTAAAAGTTCAAAACTTTTTCTCTCACTATCCTTAAATCTTTTCTATCATGTCTTCAGTAGAGCCCACTCCCAAAGCTGTTAATGCAACATATGAGAGTTTCAGGGGTCTCTGCCTGGATAGAGGTTTAAGTATAGGTAAGAATCCAACAAAAGAGTTTATCTTTAACATGCTCATTGAAGATGACCAGAACCAGTCTGGCCCATCTCAGGAGAGGGTAGAAAAAGGGGAAGCTTCCTAGTCAGACTCAGAGGAGTTCCCTGAAGAAGATGGGGAGGGTTCTTACAAACGCCTGCCCCCTGACAGGGCACCTAGTGACACTGGTAGTGTTAGAGGGTCACACATCAGTAGGACATCTTTCATTCCTAGAGGCCAGGTTACTAGGGTCCAGCCAGTTAGGGACAGGTCTCTCTCTGAAAATTCCCACATTTCCTCTGTGTCCAAACATTCCCAACCCACCCACCCTGAGGATAACTTAATAGAAAGGGAACTCAGAAAGCTGAGGGTAGAAGAGACCAGACTGAAGCTTAAACAGCAGCAGCTGGCCTTCGATAGGGAATCCCTAGACATAGAGAGAGAAAGACAGAGATTGGGGTTAATTCCCCATGGGGGCAGCAGCAGTATTTCTGATAGCAATCCTGTTAGAGAGCAGGATTCCATGAATCTGCATAAGATAGCTCCCACTTACAAGGAGGGGGATGACATTAATAAGTGGTTTGCTGCACTTGAGAGGGCCTGTATGGTACAGTTGGTCCCTCAAAGGCAGGGGGCTGGTATCTTGTTGCTAGCTTTTACTGGAAAGAGTAGGGATAGGCTCCTTACTGTCAGAGAAACTGATGTCAATAATTACAAAGTTTTGAAAGATGCACTCTTGCATGGATTTGGCTTAACCACTGAACAATGCAGGATTAAGTTCAGAGAAACCAGAAAAGAGTCCTCTCAAGACTGGACAGATTTTGTGGACTGTTCAGTGAAGGCCTTGGAAGGTTGGTTGCATGGCAGTAGAGTTTCTGACTATGGAAGCCTGTATATTCTTATTCTGAGAGAGCATATTCTTAACAATTGTGTTTCTGACTTGTTGCACCAGTACCTATTGGACTCTGATCTGACCTCTCCCCAAGAATTGGGAAAGAAGGCAGACAAATGGGTCAGAACAAGAGTGAACAGAAAAATTCATACAGGAGGTGACAAGGATGGCAAGAAGAAAGATGGTGAGAAATCTCAGGATAAGCATGGGGATAAAGGTAAAACTAAAGATCCTTCTTCAAATCCAAAACACTCTTCAGGGGGTGGGGATAAATCATCTTCTTCCTCTTCTTCACAACCCACACACATTAAAAAGCCTTGGTGCTTTGTGTGTAAAAATAAAGGCCAGAGGCCAGGGGATAAGTCCTGCTCAGGTAAACCCCCTGAGCCTACCACCACTAATACATCAAACTCTAGTGCCCCTAGCAGTAGTGGTAATTGTGGTGGGACTGCTGGCAACAGTCAATATAAGGGTGTAGTTGGGTTCACTTATGGGTCCATCATAGAAACTGGGGTAGTCAGTCCCAAGACAGTTTCTGTCACACCTGGTGGCATTGGCCTTGCCACACTGGCTGTTTGTCCCCTTAGAATGGATAAGTACAGGCAGACAGTTTCAATAAATGGTGTTGAGGCTCAGGGCTACAGGGACACAGGTGCCAGTATCACTTTGGTGACTGAAAACCTAGGGGGTCATTACAACATTGGTGGTAAAAGGCGCTTACCGCCGTGCAGAAGACCGCCAACACACCTCAGCGTCAGCGGAATTCCGCCACAGCTATTATGACCCACATTTCGTAATCCGACAAAATTCACACACCCACACAAGTCCGCCACACCAAAGGTCAGTGATAAACCTCCACCGTCACGCCAACAGAAATACGCCCACACTATCACGACACACGAATCCACGCAGCAGTCTTTCAACCGCGGTATTCCATTGGAGGTACACACCGCCGCGCTCAAAATACACACACTTCTACAAAGCACCGCCACATTGGACAATTTGAAATACACACACCTGATACACATACACACACCACTCCCACACACCCATTGCAATATAAAACACATACCCACATCCCCCACAAACCCCTATGACCCCTATTACAGAGAGAAGGCCAGAGAGAGACACCACCATCCACAAACTAGCAGCCACAGGCACACAACACCATCACCCACACAACTTCCACGCACAAAACACCACACACCACTACATATCACCACACTTATCACCACCCCACACATCACCTACACCACCCCATGGCACAGCAAAGACACCCCAGGTTGTCGGAGGAGGAGCTCAGGCTCATGGTGGAGGAAATCATATGGGTAGAGCCACAGCTATTTGGAGTACAGGTGCAGCACACCTCAATTGCAAGGAAGATGGAGCTATGGTGAAGAATAGTCGACAGGGTCAACGCAGTGGGACAACACCCAAGAAATCGGGACGACATCAGGAAGAGGTGGAACGACCTACGTGGGAAGGTGCGTTCCGTGGTCTCAAGACACCACCAGGCGGTTCAGCGGTCTGGCGGCGGACCCCCACCTCCTCACCCACAACTAACAACATGGGAGGAGCAGGTCTTGCCGATTCTGCATCCTGAGGGCCTCGCAGGAGGAGCTGGAGGAATGGACTCCGGTAAGTCAAACATTTAACTACCATATCCCCCACCCTACCTGCATGCTATGACATACCCCCACCCTCACCCCCACCCCTATCACTCCAACTCCTCACAAATGTACCAATATCACAAACCACACATCCCAACACCAAGCCCTGCATGCAACAACAACGCATGGACACCCATCACTAAAGCATGCCCACTGCACATACCCATACACCGCCCTAAACCATCATCACACAAGCCCCCACACAGGAATGCCAGCACTGGGGTACACGCTCACCCACCCATTGTACACCATGACACACACAGATGCAATAATCATGCTTTTCCACCCCTGCAGGACCACTATCCAACCTCACCAGACAGGAGGGTCCAGACATCTCCACCCCACCCACATAAGAGGCCCACAGTGTTGACAGCAGCTCTGTCCAACTGGATCTAGATGACCAGCGCGGACCATCGTGGGCCTCGGGACAGTCAGTTCCCCTCACACTGGCACAGGCCACCACAGACCTTCCCCCCTCTGGTAACACCAGCACAGCACCCACCCAGCGGGCCCATACCTCCGTCCCCAGGACACGTCAATCAGCTGTGTGTCCCCCACTACAGGGAACCCAGGATAACCCACCACCCCAACAACAACAGGGACCTGGGGGCAGTGGTAGTGGGCACACGGTCCAGGGGACGGAGGCCCAGGAACACAGGGGAACTGGGAGGGCTGTGCGACAGGGGGCGGACAGGCGAAGGGAACCCACTCTCCACGAGGCCCTCTCCTCCATCATGGGAGCATACCACCACTCCCAGGAGACGATGGCGACGGTCCTGGCCAAGTTTCAGGAGACCCAGCGCATGCAGGAGGAACAGTATTTGGGGTTCAGGGAGGAACTCAGAACCATCAGCTCCGCCCTGGGCACCATCGTAGGGGTGCTGAAGGAAATACTCAACACCAGGAGGGACACTGTGGCACTCCAAGGGGCCCCTGACACTAGCATGGACGATGAACTGCCCACCACCTCTGCCGGCGCTAGTGGACAGGAGGCACCGCCACAGGACCACCACACTAGCACCCCACCCCCTGCAGACGGAGAACCACCCCGCAAACGGTCACTGAGATCCAGGAACAAGACAGAGCACGATGCAAAGACCCTCGCCAAGAAATGAGACCACCCTGATTGTCAACCCACTGTCCCACTTTGTCACCCTGTCCATTTTGAAACTGCCCCAACTCCACTTCCCATGCCATATGGGCAATGCACCTATGAGACAAATAGACCAGACTCTGCCATGGACACTCCTCCGCCATCACCCCTCACAATTTAACTTCCCCTCCTATATTTTGTATGTAAATAAACACACCTAAAGCACCAAAATATCTGGAGTCTGTCTGTGATTTTGAAATAGTGTATTTGCAATTACATTGACAACATTTTCAGGAAATAGTAATGTCAGCATACCTATGTCACACAGCTCTAGTCCCTGAGGAATCTAGGCAGATGACACACGTTGGGACCCACACCTGTGAAACCGTAAGGGAAAGGGACAACTCAGTGACCATACACTGGGTGAAATCGACAGACAGGATAGAGGTAGAAGTGGAAAAGTACTTGTAGTAGGCAGGAATGTATTCTCACCTGTGTTTCACTGGAAATATGGCTGGATGACTGAGTCCCTGTTGTCAATGTCTTCTTCCTCTGCTTCCTCCTCATCACTGTCCACAGGCTCCACAGCTGCCACAACACCGCCATCTGGACCATCCTCCTGCAGAAAAGGCACCTGTCGTCGCAAAGCCAAGTTATGAAGCATACAGCAGGCCACGATGATCTGGCACACCTTCTTTGGTGAGTAGAATAGGGATCCACCTGTCATATGGAGGCACCGGAACCTGGCCTTCAGGAGGCCGATGGTCCGCTCGATCACCCTCCTAGTACGCCCATGGGCCTCATTGGAGCGTTCCTCTGCCCTTGTCCTGGGATTCCTCACTGGGGTCATTAGCCATGACAGGTTAGGGTAACTAGAGTCACCTAATAGTCACACACGGTGCCTCTGGAGTTGACCCATCACATAAGGGATGCTGCTATTCCGCATGATGTAGGCGTCATGCACTGAGCCAGGGAACATGGCATTCACATGGGAGATGTACTGGTCGGCCAAACATACCATCTGTACATTTATGGAATGATAACTCTTCTGGTTCCTGTATACCTGTTCACTCCTGTGGGGGGGGACCAAAGCCATATGGGTCCCATCAATGGCACCTATGATGTTGGGGATATGTCCAAGGGCATAGAAGTCACCTTTCACTGTAGGCAAGTCCTCCACCTGAGGGAAAACGATGTAGCTCTGCATGTGTTTCAACAGGGCAGACAACACTCTGGACAATACGTTGGAAAACATAGGCTGGGACATCCCTGATGCCATGGCCACAGTTGTTTGAAAAGACCCACTTGCAAGGAAATGGAGCACTGATAGCACCTGCACTTGAGGGGGGATTCCTGTAGGATGGCGGATTGCTGACATCAGGTCTGGCTCCAACTGGGTACACAGTTCCTGGATTGTGGCATGGTCAAACCTGTAGGTGATTATCAGATTTCTTTCCTCCATTGTCGACAGGCCCACCAGCAGTCGGTACACCGGGGATTACGCCATCTCCTCACATGTCCCAGCGGACGGTGCCTATGAAGGACAACAGCGACCAGAGAGTCAAACAAGTCAAAGGTATGTACCCACAGTCTACACAGAACACGATTCATACACAAAATCTGGCCTGTATGTGTGTTGAGAGTAGGCCTAGGCATGTGTGACGCAGTTGGTAATTAGGCCATGTGGGCCCCTGAAATGGCGGCTGCCTGACCTCTAAAGTGGGACAATGGGATGTGAGGTAACTGCACTGGCGTTGTACACCGTTGCGGTAGGCGGTCAAAGAACACGGCGCAATGTTGCATTGGTTAACATTAGACCCGATGGGTCCCAGGAGCCAATGACGATGTACGCCGGCGGTGATGGTACGCACCGCCGTGGACGTGACTGCCATTTTCTAGCTGATGAATCACTCGATACCTGATCTTCGACAGAGAGGACCTACTACTGCAAGTGCTGCTGTGACCTCGGTCTGGAAGAGACAATGGCTCGTGCATCTAGGGAAAGGGCCCCTGCCTTCACATCGAAGGAGTTGGAGAAGCTCGTCGACGGGGTCCTCCCCCAGTACACGCTACTCTACGGTCCTCCAGACCAACAGGTAAGTACACAGGGGGCATGTTGTACGGGCTATGCCTGTGTGGAGAAGGCTGGTTGTAAGAAGGAAGGGGGCAGAGTTCTGAGTGCATGAAAGACGGTGGGTGCATGTGGCACATGGCAAGGGTAGGGATGGGGGCCACTCACTTTGACAGCGCAGTTGGTAATGACTTCTCTTCTTCCCCTGTACATTTCATGCAGGTCAGCGCCCACCAGAAGAAGGATATTTGGCGTGCCATCGCCAAGGACGTCCGGACCCTGGGGGTCCACCACAGACGGAGCACCCACTGCCGGAAGAGATGGGAGGACATTCGCCACAGGAGCAAGAAGACGGCGGAAGCTCACCTGGGGATGGCCTCCCAACGTGGGAGGGGTGCCCCTCGAACCATGACCCCACCTGTTGTTCCTGATCCTGGCGGTGGCCTACCCGGAGTTGGATGGGCGCTTGAGGGCATCACAGCAGACACAAGGGGGTGAGTACACTCTCATTCAGCTGACTTTGCGCGCAGTGGAGTGGTCTGGGTGGGGGAGGAGGGCTCTGGGTTTCCCTAGGCCAGGGTGAGTTCCGTAGGCTAGGCCCCTTCGTAAGGCATGGCCCTGTGGCCCCCCACCCCACCTCTGTAGAGTGCCAAGTACAGCTATTCATGCACCTGTGTCATCTATGTGTGCAGATGTCGTCCATAGCCTTGTAGGCCATTTCCCAGGAATTGCACTGTAGAGCCCAACAGCGCGACGTAGTGCAGGGGGCTGCTGTGTCTGTCTTGTCCGCCAACGGTAGCGGTAAGCCATGCACTCAACCTGTCTTTCTTCTGTTTACCCCCCCTTTTTTGCGGTCTCCCTGTTCTTGTGTGCATTAGCATCATCAGGCGGAGGAGCAGTGGCACCGGAGCACGAGGGAGCTGCGTCCCACATGGCCATGGAGGGCCACACTAGGGACTCTGAATACACCAGTGGGACGGAGGGCGAGGGGAGCACCACGGCGGTGACAGGTGCTGAAACCAGCGACACGGACTCGTCCTCCGATGGGAGCTCCCTTGTGGTGGTGGCAACATCTGTGCCCCCCCTACTACAGGTACAACCGCCACCCCCCCTACCAGCACTGCCCTCCCAGCAGCCCCTCAGCATTTGCCCCGTGCCCGCTCACCCAGGAGGGTGGGCATCACCTTCAACCCAGGCACCTCAGCCCCTGCCCCTGCTCCTGCCCCTGTCACCTCTGCTGCCCTCAGTGAGGAGGTCATTGACCTCCTCAGGTCCCTCACTGTTGGGCAGTCTACCATTTTGAATGCCATCCAGGGTGTAGAAAGGGAGTTGCAACAAACAAATGCATTCCTGGAGGGCATTCATTCTGGTCAGGCTGCCCTTCATCGAACCTTTCAAACTATGGCCTCAGCACTGATGGCAGCCCTTGTCCCTGTGTCTAGCCTCCCCCCTCCAACTTCCTCCACCCAGACCCAATCCCCTGTACCTCTGCCTATCCCAAGCACACCATCAGACCAGCCTGCACACCCCTCACCACACAAGGGAAGCTCAGGCAAACATAAGCACCACACATCCCACAGGCACTCACGCAAGCATCATACACATACAGACACACCAACATCCACTGCCTCCACTGTGTCCCCCTCCTCCTCGTCTCCTTCCCAGTCTCGTCTACACTCACACCTGCATGCACTACCACTACAGCCACTACGTCCTGCATCAGCACACCCACCACCACACCCCGCTCACGTGCAGTCACCACCCCCACTACCATTCACACGTCCCCTGTGTCCTCTCCCAGTGTGTCTGTGACGCCCCCTCCCAACATACACAAATGCAGGCACACACCCACCCAACTTACATCCACCTCACAACAGCCTCCAGCGCATGCACCTGCACCCAAAGCCACAAAAGTTACACCTCCTACAACCACCACCTCTTCCTCCACTCCCAAACCCCCTCAAGCTACCCATCCCAGTGTCTCCAAACAACTTTTCCTGTCCACCCTTAACCTATTTCCCACCACCCCCATCCAACTCATAGGTCCCGTACTAGCACCTCAGCCACAAAATCTCTAGGACCAGTGGTGCCTGTTGTCACAGGTATGTGGAGTGCACCGGCCACCAGGCCAGCCAGTGTATCACGGAGCCAGAGCACAGCCAGTCCCCCCCTGTGAAGCACCAGAAGTTGGCCAGTGCCCGGCGGGAGAGGGGGAAGACTCCAGCCACCCAAGCCGCTCACAGGGGTCCCGGGTGGAGTGTGGACTCAGCTGTGACTCCTCCCAAGGTGGGGAAGGGGCAGAAGAAACCCGCAAAGTCTGGGAGGAGCAGCACGGCGGAGAAGACCGCCATCATCCCAGCTGACCAGGAGGCCACTGCCAGCCCCATCGTCGCGGCCCAGAACGCCACCGCCAGCCCCATCGTCGCTGTCCAGGAGGACCCAGCCAGCCACAGCCCAGCTGCCCAGGAGGACCCCGCCAGCCACAGCCCAGCTGCCCAGGAGGGCCCGCCAGCCACAGTCCAGCTGCCCAGGAGGGCCCCGCCAGCCACAGTCCAGCTGCCCAGGAGGACCCCGCCAGCCACAGCCCAGCTGCCCAGGCGGGCCCCGCCAGCCACTGCCCATCTGACCAATGAAGGACCGCCAGCCCCAGCCCAGCTGGGCAATGAAGGACCGCCAAGTCAAGCACCGCTGAACAGGGCAAGCACCGCTGAACAGGGCAAGGACCGCCAAGTCAAGCACCGCTGAACAGGGCAAGCACCGCTGAACAGGGCTAGGACCGCCAAGTCAAGCACCGCTGAACAGGGCAAGGACCGCCAAGTCAAGCACCACTGAACAGGGCAAGCACCGCTGAACAGGGTAAGGACCGCCAACTCAAGCACCGCTGGACAGGATAAGGACCGCCAACTCAAGCACCGCTGAACAGGGCAAGGACTGCCAACTCAAGCACCGTTAGCCCATGAGCGGCAGGGGCAGTGACGCAACTGGGACCGTCACAGGGTGAGTGATGCACTCTGGGCACCAGTCCCCCTCCGGAACCAGTGGAGACATGCATCCACTCCGTCTGTCCTGCACAGGAGGAAGCACTCTGGGCACCAGTCTTCCTCCAGAACCAGTGGAGACATGCATCCACTCCGTCTGTCCTGCATAGGATGAAGCACTCTGGGCACCAGTCCCCCTCCAGAACCAGTGGAGACATGCATCCACTACCTTTGTCCTGCACAGGATGAAGCACTCTGGGCTCCAGTCCCCCTCCAGAACCAGTGGAGACTGTTATCCACTTGAGAGACTGTGGCGTTGCACTCCCCAGGATAAAGCAGTGGGCAAACCACGCACTGGAGAGACTTGAGAGACTGTGGCTTTGCACTCCCCAGGATACAGCAGTGGCAAACCACCCACTGGAGAGACTTGAGAGACTGTGGCTTTGCACTCCCCAGGATACAGCAGTGGGCAAACCACCCACTGGAGAGACTTGAGAGACTGTGGCTTTGCACTCCCCAGGATAAAGCAGTGGGCAAACCACCCACTGGAGAGACTTGAGAGACTGTGGCTTTGCACTCCCCAGGATACAGCAGTGGGCAAACCACCCACTGGAGAGACTTGAGAGACTGTGGCTTTGCACTCCCCAGGATAAAGCAGTGGGCAAACCACCCACTGGAGAGACTTGAGAGACTGTGGCTTTGCACTCCCCAGGATACAGCAGTGGGCAAACCACCCACTGGAGAGACTTGAGAGACTGTGGCTTTGCACTCCCCAGGATAAAGCAGTGGGCAAACCACCCACTGGAGAGACTTGAGAGACTGTGGCTTTGCACTCCCCAGGATACAGCAGTGGGCAACCCACCCACTGGAGAGACTTGAGAGACTGTGTCTTTGCACTCCCCAGGATACATCAATGGGCATGGAGCCCCCTCGTGGATCTGGTGTTGTGCACTCATCCGGCTGAGGTGCCCCCCCCCTTCCATTCCCTTTGAGTTGCCTGTTGTATTTCTATCTGATGCCCCAGCAGTGTTCTCTCCGTGATGTTCGGGTATATTGTGAGGGCCTCGCCCATGCATTTTGGGCCCAGTGGTCCACAGACTATGAATGGTGCAATACCTGGACTACTAATCTTGGTGTATATTTTGTTAATAGTGTATATATGTATATATTTGCTTACTGAATTTTGCCATATTACAATGGTTACACTCATTTCCTTTTGTCTTTGCATTCTTCCGGGGGTGTTGGGGGGTGTTAATATAATGATTGGATATGCATTGGTGTGTGTGTTGTAGTGGGTGAGGGTGGGGGTAGGGGTTGGGGTGTTGCGTGTGTGTGTCCCTGTTTTTTGCCTCCCCCCTCCCCTATGTCGTAGGTGCAGTACTCACCGTGGTCTTTGCCGCCGGCGTTGGTGCTCCTGGTACAGGAGCAGGAAGACTAGCGCAGGAAGAATATGGAGTTCCGGCTCCATGGTGTCATCGTTCCTCGTGGAGTGTGTAGAGGCGAGCGTTTTTCCGTCGAAATGCCTGTTTCCGCCGTGTTTTTATCCGCGGTGAATCCGCCCCCGAAAAGGTGGCGGATTGTCCTGTCATAATAGTGTGGGCCGTACATTGTCTCCCGCCTGTCTATAGGCGGTGACCGCTGAGCTGTTTGTTTGTACCGCCGTGGCGGTCGGAGTGTTAAAGTGGCTGTCTTTGTTGGCGGTTTCCGCCACGGTCGTAATTCCCAAAAAAAATCCGCTGGCCTGTTAGCGGTCTTACCTCGCTTTAACACCGTCCGCCGGGGTTGTAATGACCACCCTAGTGTCTCCTGAAAAACACATCATTGGACAACAGTACAAAATTATTGATGTCCATAACTCCACTAAGTTTCTTCCCTTAACTATAATTCAGTTTAGTTGGGGTGGGGTTACTGGCCCTAAGCAGGTGGTAGTATCACCTAGTTTACCTGTAAACTGTCTCTTAGGTAATGACCTAGAGGCCTCAGGTTGGGCTGAGGTAGAGTTTAATACCCATGCAGCCATGCTATGTATCCCAGAGGAATTGCTTCCTCTCATTTCAGCTGAAATGAAAAGGCGAAGGAGAGAAAAATGCCTGAAACCTCAGGATCCTCCTCCAACAACAGGTAAAAAGGGCATAAAAGTATCCCCTACCCACCCTGCCATTCAGGATACCATTCCTGTGGTGGGAGAAACCTCCCCTGTGGTGGCACCTGTACCAAGGGAGCTATCAGCTAACACAGCTGTACTCCCTGAGGTAGAAGTACCTCTCTGTGGGATAACTAATATTGGTGAGAAAAAGTGCACCATTTTAGTTGACGTGGAGCATCCCTCCAACCCACCCAGAGAAACTTAAGTGAAGCAATCCTGCACTGCCTCACAACACTTAGGACAGCAGCCCTGCCCTAGGGGGACCGTATAGGACAGCATCCCTGCCCTGCTCCAACTCAAGAAAAACAACAAACCTGTTCTCTCTTACAGCCATATGGACAAAGTTTTTGCCCTGCTATGGCTTTACTGAGACAGCATCCCTGTCTGGCCTTCTCATCGTTTGATATAGGTCCAGTGGACAATTCCCACTGCTCTAAACTTAAACATACTAATAGGAACTCTGAGAATATGACTTCACATTGTTGGCTAGCTAACAAACTTCAAACAGGGTGGTTTACAACCCCACAGGGAAGTAACCATATAGTGGATGATGAAGAGAGTAACCAATCTATTGCAGAGCTACTCTCTACTTATCACCACTTAGACAATAAAGAGTAAACTGGCCAAGGTTAACCTTATTGTCCTTCGTTTGGGGGGGTTGTGTAGGAAGATAGCCCCTTTCTAGCCTTGTTACCCCCACTTTTGGCCTGTTTGTGAGTATATGTCAGGGTGTTTTTACTGTCTCACTGGGATCCTGCTAGCCAGGACCCCAGTGCTCATAGGTTTGTGGCCTGTATGTGTTCCCTGTATGTGTTCCCTGTGTGGTGTCTAACTGTATCACTGAGGCTCTGCCAACCAGAAATCTCAGTGTTTATGCTCTCTGCTTTCTAAAATTGTCACTGCAGGCTAGTGACTAATTTTACCAATTCTCATTGGCACACTGGAACACCCATATAATCCCTTGTATATGGTAGTAAGGTACCCAGGGTATTGGGGTTCTAGGCTGCCTGGACCCCAGGAGGGCAGAAACCTGTCTGAGGGGTTGGCAGCAGCTGCAGTGAAACCCCGGGAAAGGCAGTTTGGCAGTACCCGGGTCTGTGCTAGAGACCCGGGGGATCATGGAATTGTCCCCCCAATGCCAGAATGGCATTGGGGTGACAATTCCATGATCTGAGACATGTTACATGGCCATGTTTGGAGTTACCATTGTGACCGTGTACATAGGTAGTGACCTATGTACAGTGCACTCGTGTAATGGTGTCCCCGCACTCACAAAGTCCGGGGAATTTGCCCTGAACGATGTGGGGATACCTTGGCTAGTGCCAGGGTGCCCACACACTAAGTAACTTTGCACCCAACCTTCACCAGGTGAAGGTTAGACATATAGGTGACTTATAAGTTACTTATGTGCAGTGGTAAATGGCTGTGAAATAACGTGGACGTTATTTCACTCAGGCTGCAGTGGCAGGCCTGTGTAAGAATTGTCAGAGCTCCCTATGGGTGGCAAAAGAAATGCTGCAGCCCATAGGGATCTCCTGGAGCCCCTATACCCTGGGTACCTCAGTACCACATACTAGGGAATTATATGGGTGTAGCAGTATGCCAATGTGAATTGGTAAATTTAGTCACTAGCCTGTTAGTGACAAATTTGGAAAGCAGAGAGAGCATAACCACTGAGGTTCTGGTTAGCAGAGCCTCAGTGAGACAGTTAGGCATCACACAGGGAACACATACAGGGCACATACTTATGAGCACTGGGGCCCTGCCTGGCAGGGTCCCAGTGACACATAGACTAAAACAACATATATACAGTGAAATATGGGGGTAACATGCCAGGCAAGATGGTGCTTTCCTACACAAACACACTGACAACATAGGGTTTTCACTATGAGCACTGGGCCCTGGCTAGCAGGATCCCAGTGAAACAGTAAAAACACCCTGACATATACTCACAAACAGGCCAAAAGTGGGGGTAACAAGGCTAGAAAGAGGCTACCTTCCTACAATAAGTACTTGCAACTGCTTTACCACTTTGTCATTTGGTACTTTTCATAAGAGAATCATATACCAAATAGTTCAGTGTATGTAAACTTAACCAAAAAGTCTACTTCTCTATTCTAAAACTTTTAACAAAGTTCTGAAAAGTTTTTGAAAACTTCTAAAAGTTTTCGCAAAGTTTGAAAAAGGTTTTTTTCTGTGATTTCTAAAGTTCTAAAACGTTTTTCTTTTTCTCACTATCCTTAAACCTATACTATCATGTCTGTTGTAGAGCCCACTCCCAAAACTTTTAATGCAACATATGAGAGTTTAAACTATAAAAGTTTGAGGGGTCTCTGTATGGATAGAGATTTGAGTATAGGAAAGGTTTCTCTTTAACATGCTCATTGTAGATGACCAGAATCAGTCTGGCCCATCTCAGGAGAGGTTAGAAAAGGGAGAAGCTTCCCAGTCAGATTCAGAGGAGTCCCCTGGAGAAGCTGGGGAGGGTTCTTACAAGTGGCTTCCCCCTAGCAGGGCACCTAGTGATGCTGGTAGTGATAGAGGTTCCCACAACAGTAGGGCATCCTTCATCCCTAGAGGCCAGGTTACTAGGGTCCAGACAGTTAGGGACAGGTCCCCCTCTGAAACTTCCCACATTTCCTCTGTGTCAAAGCATTCCCAACCCACCCACCCTCAGGATAACTTGTTAGAAAGGGAACTCAAAATGTTGAGGGTTGAAGAGACCAGACTGAAGCTTAAACAGCAGCAGCTGGCCTTAGATAGGGAATCCCTAGATATAGAGAGGGAAATACAGAGGTTGGGGTTAGTTCCCCATGGTGGCAGCAGCAGTATTTCTGATAGCAGTCCTGTTAAGGAACAAGATTCTAGGAATCTGCACAAGATAGTCCACCCTTACAAGGAGGTGGATGACATTAATAAGTGGTTTGCTGCACTTGAGAGGGCCTGTATGGTACAGTTGGTCCCTCAAAGGCAGTGGGCTGCTATTTTGTGGCTATCTTTCACTGGAAAGGGTAGGGATAGGCTCCTTACTGTTAGAGAAAGTGAAGCCGATAACTACAAGGTTTTGAAAGATGCACTCACTCTTGGATAGATGTGGCTTAACCACTGAAGAATACAGGATTACGTTCAGAGACACCAGAAAAAAGTCTTCTCAAGACTGGACAGATTTTGTGGACTGTTCAGTGAAGGCCTTGGAAGGGTGGTTGCATGGCAGTAAAGTTTCTTACTATTATAGCCTGTATAATCTTATTCTGAGAGAGCATATTCTTAACAATTGTGTGCCTGACTTGTTGCACCAATACCTAGTGGACTCTGTTCTGACCTCTCCCCAAGAATTGGGAAAGAAGGCAGACAAATGGGTCAGAACAAGGGTGAACAGAAAAGTTCACACAGGGGGTGACAAGGATGGCACGAAGAAGGATGGTAAGTCTTCTGAGAAGAGTGGGAACAAAAGTAAGCATTCTGAGTCTTCATCAGGCCCACAAAAATCCTCTGGGGGAGGTGGGTCCAAATCCTCTTCTAATAATCAACCTAAAAAGCTGTGTTGTTATTTGTGTAAAGTCAAAGGCCATTGGGCAAGTGATTCCACTTGTCCAAAGAAAAACACCAAACCTCCCCCCACCACAACCCCTGCTGCAAATTCTAGTGCCCCTAGTAATAACAGTGGTGGTGGGAAATCTACTACTAATAGCCAATACAAGGGTGTAGCTGGGCTCACTATTGGCAATGTAGTTGGGGTTGGTCTTGTTAGGGAGACCACAGAAGCTGTTTTAGTCTCTGATGGTGGCATTTATTTTGCCACCTTGGTTGCTTGTCCCTTTAATCTGGATAAGTACAAGCAACTTCTCTTAATACATGGTGTTGAGGTTCAGGACTACAGGGACACAGGAGCCAGTGTAATTATGGTGATAGAAAAACTGGTCCACCCTGAGCAACACCTACTTGGTCAGCAGTACCAAGCGACAGACACTCATAACATCACTCTTAGCCACCCCATGGCTGTTGTGAATCTCAACTGGGGGGGATTACTGGTCCAAAGAAAGTGGTGGTAGCCACAGATTTACCTCTAGACTGTCTACTAGGAAATTATTTGGAGACATCAGCTTGGGCAGAAGTGGAGCTGGAGGCCCATGCAGCAATGCTGGGCATTCCTGGGCATATTTGTGCTTTAACCAGGGATCAGGCCAAAAAGCAAAAAGGACAGGGTAACTTGGATCCTGGAACAATTGACCCAGTGCTCCTTAAAGCTAGGGGTCAGAAGGGTAATTATCCCTCCCTCTACAGATGATTCCCCTTCTGAGGAAGAGGAGTTTCCTCCCTGTGCAGAACCTACACCAGAGGAGCTGGCAGCAGAGCTTTTGGGTGGAGGGGGGCCTGCCAGGGAAGAGCTGAGTGTGGCACAGCAAACCTGTCCCACATTAGAGGGTCTCAGACAGCAAGCTTTCAAGCAGCAAAATGGGGATGTCAGTGACAGTCATCGGGTGTACTGGGAAGACAACCTCTCGTACACAGAGTCAAGGGACCCAAAACCTGGAGCTGCCAGGAGATTGGTCATTCCCGTGCAGTATAGAGAGTTTCTTCTTACCCTAGTATATGACATTCCTTTGGCTGGGCATTTGGGCCAGACGAAAACTTGGGAAAGACTTGTCTCCTTGTTTCACTGGCCTCTTATGTCAGAGGGCACCAAAGACTTTTGTAAGTCTTGTGTGACCTGCCAAGCCAATGGCAAGACTGGTGGCACTCCAAAGGCCCCTCTAATTCCACTTCCAGTGGTTGGGGTGCCCTTTGAAAGGGTAGGGGTTGACATAGTTGGCCCCCTTGACCCTCCTATTGCTTCAGGCAATAGATTTATCTTGGTGGTACTGGACCATGCCACAAGATATCCTGAAGCCATACCTTTAAGGACCACTACAGCTCCTGCAGTGGCAAACGCCCTCCTGGGAATGTTTTCCAGGGTGGGTTTTCCTAAAGAGGTGGTGCCAGACAGAGGTAGCAACTTCATATCTACTTACCAAAAGGAATGTGGAAGGAGTGTGATGTTACCTACAAGTTCACCACCTCTTACCATCCACAAACAAATTGTCTGGTTGAGAGGTTTAGTAACACTCTCAAAGGTATGGTAATGGGACTCCCTGAAAAATTCAGGAGGAGATGGGATGGCCTGTTACCTTGCCTCCTTTTTGCTTACAGGGAGGTACCCCAGAAAGGAGTGGGCTTCAGCCCCTTTGAACTCCTCTTTGGGCACCCTGTAAGCGGTCCACTTACTCTTGTGAAGGAGGGTTGGGAACAACCTTTAAAAGCTCCTTAACAGGACATAGTAGACTATGTACTTGGCCTAAGATCTAGAATGGCTGAGTATATGAAAAAGGCCAGTAAAAACCTTCAGGCCAGCCAAGAGCTGCAAAAGCAATGGCATGACCAAAAGGCTGTTCTGATCCAGTACCAACCAGGACAGAAGGTGTGGGTATTGGAGCCTGTGGCTCCAAGAGCACTCCAAGACAAATTAGGTGAACCCCATCTAATTGTTGAGAAGAAGGGTGAGGTTACCTATTTGGTGGACCTGGGCACTGCCAGGAGTCCCCTTAGGGTGATTCATGTCAACCGCCTAAAACCCTACTATGACAGGGCTGATCTCACCCTGCTCATGGCAACAGATGAGGGACAGGAAGAAGAGAATGACCCTCTCCCTGATCTCTTCTCCACCACTGAAGCAGATGCCTTAGTGGAGGGAGTAGTTTTAGCAGATTGTCTGACTGCGGAATAGAAAGACAACTGCATCAATCTCCTAAGCCAATTTTCAGACCTCTTTTCACTTGTACCAGGTACAACATCCTGGTGTGAACACACAATTGACACTGGAGACAGCCTGTCTGTCAAAAGTAAAATTTATAGGCAGCCTGACCATGTCAGAGACTGCATCAAACAAGAGGTGCAGAAAATGTTGGATTTGGGGGTGATTGAACCTTCTGAAAGCCCCTGGGCTAGCCCAGTTGTGCTTGTACCAAAACCTCACACCAAAGATGAAAAGCGAGAGATGAGGTTTGTGTATATTACAGAGGGCTCAATCAGGTAACAAAAACTGATGCTCTGCTTATACCCAGTGCAGATGAGCTCATTGATACACTGGCTTCTGCCAAGTATCTTAGCACTTTTGATCTAACTGCAGGGTATTGGCAGACTAGATTGGCAGAAGATGCTAAACCAAAGACTGCATTTTCTACCATTGGGGGACACTACCAATTCACAGTGATGCCCTTTGGTTTGAAAAATGCACCTGCCACTTTTCAGAGATTGGTGAATACAGTCCTGCAAGGGTTGGAGGCTTTCAGTGCAGCATATCTAGATGATATTGCTGTCTTTAGCTCAACTTGGGATGATCACCTGGTCCACCTGTGTAAAGTTTTGGAGGCCCTGCAAAAGGCAGGCCTCACTATCAAGGCCTCAAAGTGCCAGATAGGGCAGGGGAAAGTTGTTTGTCTGGGCCACCTGGTTGGTGGAGATCAGATTGCACCACTACAGGGGAAAATCAAAACTATCATGGATTGGGTTCCCCATATAACTCAGACCCAGGTGAGATCCTTTCTAGGCCTCACAGGGTACTACAGGAGATTCATCAAGAATTATAGGTCCATAGCACCCCCTCTCAATGATCGCACTAGCAAGAAAATGCCTAAGAAGGTATTATGGACAGCTAACTGTCAGAAAGTTTTTGAGGAGCTCAAACAGGCCATGTGCTCTGCACCTGTCCTAAAAAGCCCATGTTACTCCAAGAAATTCATTGTTCAAACTGATGCATCTGAATTAGGGGTAGGGGCAGTACTATCACAACTGAATTCTGAGTGCCAGGATCAACCAGTTGCTTTTATTAGCAGAAGGTTGACCCCTAGAGAAAAGCATTGGTCTGCCATGGAGAGGGAGGCCTTTACTGTGGTCTGGGCACTGAAACATTTGAGGCCATACCTGTTTGGTACTCACTTTATGTTCAGACAGACCACAAACCTCTACTTTGGCTAAAGCAAATGAAAGGTGAAAACCCAAAATTGTTGAGGTGGTCCATATCTCAACAGGGAATGTTCTATACAGTGGAACATAGACCTGGGAGTACCCACTCCAATGCAGATGGACTCTCCAGATATTTCCACTTCGACAATGAAGACTCATCTGGATAAGGCTAGTCTTATTGTCCTTCGGTTGGGGGAGGGGTTGTGGAGGAAAGTACCATCTTGCTTGGCATGTTGCCCCCATTTTTCACTGTATGTATGTTGTTTTAACCCTTGTGTCACTGGGATCCTGCTAGGCAGGACCCCAGTGCTCATAGTATGTGCCCTGTATGTGTTCCCTGTATGGTGCCTATCTGTATCACTGAGGCTCTGCCAACCAGAACCTCAGTGTTTATGCTCTCTCTGCTTTCTAAATTTGTCACTGCAGGCTAATGACTAAATTTACCAATTCTCTATGCACACTGGTACACCCATATAATTCTGGTACCTGGGTACCCAGGGTATTGGGGTTCCAGGAGATCCCTATGGGCTGCAGCATTTCTTTTGCCACCCATAGGGAGCTCAGGCAATTCTTACACAGGCCTGCCACTGCAGCCTGAGTGAAATAACGTCCACATTATTTCACAGCCATTTTTCACTGCACATAAGTAACTTATAAGTCACCTATATGTCTAACCCTCACTTGGTGAAGGGTGGGTGCCAAGTTACTTAGTGTGTGGTCACCCTGGCACTAGCCAAGGTGCCCACATCGTTCAGGGCAAATTCCCTGGACTTTGTGAGACCGGGGACACCATTACACGTGTGCACTATACATAGGTCACTACCCATGTATAGCGTCACAATGGGTACTCCGAACATGGCCATGTAACATGTCTAAGATCATGGAATTGTCACCCCAATACCATTCTGGTATTTGGGGGACAATTCCATGATCCCCCGGGTCTCTAGCACAGAACCGGGTACTGCCAAACTGCCTTTCCGGGGTTTCCACTGCAGCTGCTGCTAACCCCTCAGACAGGATTCTGCCCTCATGGGGTCTGGGCAGCCACGACCCAGGAAGGCAGAACAAAGGATTTCCTCTGAGAGAAGGTGTTACACCCTCTCCCTTTGGAAATAGGTGTGAAGGGCTGGGGAGGAGTAGCCTCCCCCAGACTCTGGAAATGCTTTGATGGGCACAGATGGTCCCATCTCTGCATAAGCCAGTCTACACTGGTTCAGGGATCCCCAGCCCTGCTCTGGCGCACAACTGGACAAAGGAAAGGGGAGTGACCACTTCCCTGACCAGTACCTCCCAGGGGAGGTGCCCAGAGCTCCTCCAGTGTGTCCCAGACCTCTGCCGTCTTGGATTCAGAGGTGTTGGGGGCACACTGGACTGCTCTGAGTGGCCAGTGCCAGCAGGTGATGTCAGAGACCCTCTCTGATAGGCTCCTACCTTTCTTAGTAGCCAATCCTCCTTTTTTGGTAGCCAAACCTCATTTTCTGGCTATTTAGGGTCCCTCCTCTGGGGTATTCTTCAGATAACGAATGCAAAAGCTCACCAGAGTTCCTCTGCACTTCCCACTTCAACTTCTGCCAAGGATGGACCGCTGACTGCTCCAGGACACCTGCAAAACCGCAACAAAGTAGCAAGACGACTACCAGCAACATTGTAGTGCCTCATCCTGCCGGCTTTCTCGACTGTTTCCTGGTGGTGCATGCACTGGGGGTTGTCTGCCTTCACCCTGCACTGGAAGCCAAGATTAAATCTCCTGTGGGTCGACAGAATCTTCCCCCTGCAAACGCAGGCACCAAAAGACTGCATCACCGGTCCTCTGGGTCCCCTCTCATCCTGATGAGCGTGGTCCATGGAACACAGGAACTCTATTCAAGTGGCTCCCACAGTCCAGTGATCCTTCCGTCCAAGTTTGGTGGAGGTAAGTCCTTGCCTCCCCACGCCAGACTGCAAACAAGTGTACTATGTGATTTGCAGCTGCTCCGGCTTCTGTGCACTTCTCCAAGGATTCCTTTGTGCACAGCCTGACCTGGGTCCCCAGCACTCCGTCCTGCAGTGCTCAACCCTCTGAGTTGGACTCCAACATCGTGGGACCTTCCTTTGTGACTCTGAGCCAGCTCCGGTTCACAAATATTCTAAGTGCCTGCTCCGGTGCTTCTGTGGGTGCTGCCTGCTTCTGTGGGGGCTCTCTGAGTTGCTGAGTGCCCCTCTGTCTCCTCCTCCAAGGGGCGACATCCTGGTCCTTTCTGGTCCCCAGCAGCACCCAAAAACCTCTACCACGACCCTTGCAGCTAGCAAGGCTTTTTTGCGGTACTTCTGCGTGGGAACACTTCTGTAACCTTCAGCACGCTGTGGGACATCTTTCATCCAAAGGAGAAGTTCCTAGCTCTCTTTGTTGTTGCAGAATCCTAAGCTTCTTCCATCCGGAGGCAGCTTCCGTGCACCTTCATTCGGGGTTTCCTGGGCTCCTGCCCCCCGGAAACTATAGCGACTCTTGGACTTGGTTCCCTTGCCTTGCAGGTCCTCAGGTCCAGGAATCCATCTTCAGTGCATTGCTGGTGTTTGTGGTTCTTGCAGAATCCCCCTATCACGTCTATTGTGTCCTATTGGGGTAGTAGGTGTACTTTACTCCTACTTTTCAGGGTCTTGGGGTGGGGTATCTTGGACACCCTGACTGTTTTTTTACAGGCCCAGTTATCCTCTACAAGCTCCCATAGGTCTGGGGTCCATTCGTGATTCGCATTCCACTATTGGAGTATATGGTTTGTGTTGCCCCTAGACCTATGTTCACCTATTGCATCCTATTGTAATTCTATACTGTTTGCATTACTTTTCTTACTCTTACTTACCTGTTTTGGGTTTGTGTACATATAACTTGTGTATATTACTTACCTTCTTACTGAGTGTACTCACTGAGATACTTGTGGCATATTGTCATACAAATAAAGTGCCTTTATTTTTAGTAACTCTGTGTATTGTGTTTTCTTATATTGTGCTATATGATATAAGTGGTATAGTAGGAGCTTTGAATGTCTCCTAGTTCAGCCTAAGCTTTGCCATAGCTACCTTCTATCAGCCTAAGCTGCTAGAAAGACCTCTATTCTACTAATAAGGGATAGCTTGACCTGGTACAGGGTGTAAGTACCACAAGGTACCCACTATAAGCCAGGCCAGCCTCCTACAACCCATAAGTGAACCCAAATACACCTTTATTCTGACTGTTGCCAGCAGTCCCACCACTATTACAACTACTGCTAGGGGCACTAGAGTTTGATGTATTAGTGGTGGTAGGCTCAGGGGGTTTACCTGGGCAGGACATATCCCCTGGCCTATGGCCTTTATTTTTACACACATAGCACCAAGGCTTTTTAATGTGTGTGGGTTGTGAAGAAGAGGAAGAAGATGATTTTTCCCCACCCCCTGAAGATTGTTTAGGATTTGAAGAAGGATCTTTAGTTTTACCTTTCTCCCGATCCTTATCCTGAGATATCTCTCCATCTTTCTTCTTGCCATCCTTGTCACCTCCTGTATGAACTTTTCTGTTCACTCTTGTTCTGACCCATTTGTCTGCCATCTTTCCCAATTCTTGGGGAGAGGTCAGATCTGAGTGTACCAAGTACTGGTGCAACAAATCAGACACACAATTGTCCAAAATATGCTCTCTCAGGATTAGATTATACAGGCTTTCATAGTCAGTCACCTTTCTGCCAATTAACCAACCCTGCAATACCTTCACTGAACAGTCTACAAAGTCTGTCCAGTCTTGAGAGGACTCTTTTCTGCTGTCTCTGAACTTAATCCTGTATTGTTCAGTGGTTAAGCCAAATCCATCCAAGAGTGCATCCTTCAAAACTTTGTAATTGTTAGCATCCCTTTCTCTGACAGTAAGGAGCCTATCCATACCCTTAGCAGTGAAAGATAGCCAAAAGATAGCGGCCCACTGCCTTTGAGGGACCAACTGTACCATACAGGCCCTCTCAAGTGAAGCAAACCACATGTTAATGTCATCCCCCTCCTTGTAAGGGGGGACTATCTTTTGGAGGTTTTTGTAATCTTGCTCTCTAACGGGATTGCTATTAAAAACACTGCTGCTGCCACCATGGGGAACTAATCCCAACCTCTGCCTTTCCCTTTCCACATCCAGAGATTCCCTGTCTAAGGCCAGCTGCTACTGTTTAGGCTTCAGCCTGGCCTCTTCCAACCTCAGCTTTCTGAGTTCCCTTTCCATTAACTTATCCTGAGGGTGGGAGGCTTGGGAATTGTGAGACACAGAAGAAATGTGGGAATTGGCAGAGTTGGACCTATCCCTAACTGACTGGACTTTAGTAACCTGGCCTTTGGGAGTGAAAGGTGCCCTACTAATGTGTGACCCCCTCCCACTACCAGTGTCACTAGGTGGCCTGTTAGCTGGCAGGTCCTTGGAAGAACCCTCCCCAGCATCCTCAGGGACTCCTCTGAGTCTGGCTTGGTACCTCCCTCCTCTACCTCCTGATCCTCGGATGGGCCAGACTGGTTATGGTCACTTTCTAGGAGAAGGCTAAGGAGAAGATCTTTTGTAGGATTCTTACCAATTGCTAAACCTCTTTCTATGCAGGGACCCCTCAAACTTTTAAAGTTTAGATTCCCATATGTTGCCTGGACAACTGTGGGAGTAAGCTCTACTGCAGACATGATAGAAAAGGTTTAGGACAGAATGAGAAAAAAGTTTTGGGACTTTTTAAAGAACAGAGAAAAACTTTTTCAAACTTTTGAAAACTTTTAAAGGTTTTCAGAAACTTACTGTGTATATTCTGAAATATTTGGTATATGTTTTTCTTATGAAAAGCACCAATGACAAAGTGGTAAAGCAGTTACAAAGTACCTATCCCACCTCTGCCACCAATGTAGGAGGCTGGCCTGGCTTATAGTGGGTACCTAGTAGTACTTACACCTTGTGCCAAGGCCAGTTATCCCTTATCAGTACATTAGTAGTGTTCTATCAGCTTAGGCCGATAGAGGTAGCTATAGCAGAGCAGTTTAGGCTTAATTAGGAGACATGCAAAGCTCCTACTATACCACTTATATCATATAGCACTATATCATAAGAAAACACAATACTCAGAGTTACTAAAAATAAAGGTACTTTATTTTCGTGACAACATGCCAAAACTCAGAGGATATACTCCCTTAGGAGGTAAGTAATATTCACAAAATATACACACAAACCATAGTCAGATAAGTAAAACACAGATGGTGTCCTCCTTCCATAAGCCAGTCTTCACCGGCTCAGGGATCCCCGAGCCCTGCTCTGGCATGAAACTGGGCAAAGGAAAGGGGAGTGACTACTCCCCTGACCAGCACCTCCAAGGGGAGGTGCCCAGAGCTCCTCCAGTGTGTCCCAGACCTCTGCCATCTTGGATACAGAGGTGTGAGGGCACAATGGACAGCTCTGAGTGGCCAGTGCCAGCAGGTGCTTACCTTTCTCTGTAGCCAATCCTCCTCTGAGGGCTATTTATGGTCTCTCCTGTGGGCATCTTATCAGATAACGAATGCAAGAGCTCACCAGAGTTCCTCTGCACTTCCCTCTTCGACTTCTGCCAAGGATCGACCGCTGACTGCTCCAGGACGCCTGCAAAACTGCAACAAAGCATCAAGAAGACTACCAGCAACATTGTAGCGCCTCATCCTGCTGGCTTTCTCGACTGTTTCCTGGTGGTGCATGCTCCGAGGGCTGTTAGCCCTCACCCTGCACTGGAAGCCAAGAAGAAATCTCCTGTGGGTCGACGGAATCTTCCCCCTGCCAACGCAGGTGCTAACGCGTCCCTTACTAGATAATTTATTCACTCTGGGACTCGTTTTAGGCCGATTAATCTTTTGACCCTGATTGAAGACACCTTAAGACGAGATCTCTAATCCACATGTCAATCAACAAGTCCATAACGTCATCAATAATCACCATAACAAATCAATTAGATTAATCAATAACATTAATAAGATTCGGAAACCACTATGACCTTTCAGTCATGAATAACCACACCAGTTTAGTATGATTTTATGATGTTTATTCCCTATTGATTACAATTCTACTAGTAAGTTTATTAGTCTCAAAACCATGAAACACATCAGCATTGTCATAATAAGGCAATTTGAATAAGTTTTCATCAAAGCAAAGATCACGAACATTAGAACATAACACAACGTCAACATACGTTAACCTTAGCAGAGCATCATTAGCGCATTATTCAATAAGGCATTGATTCAGTCATTTGTCTATTTGTGTCCATCTAGTGAACCCCTTAACTAACCTCGAATTAGCATTGGCATGTTGGGTTTCATGCAAAACAATTTTGGCGACACAAATTTGGAAAACATCTAACTATGGTCTCTGTCAAAAGAAGCAGTTGGTACCTAGAAAGGAAAGGCAAACAGATAATTACAATTTCATCATCATATAGTTACCCTCCGTAATGGGTCAGCATACAGAGTCAGTCTTTGTCCTCAGGACATCAGTTGATTCACCATCAGCCAGGAAACAGCAAAGTTCAGCAAGACGGGGTAAGTAGGGACACTTCCCTCATAAGGAGGAGAAGTATAGGATGAGCAAGGTAAGGGTGAGGATGGTTTGAAGAGTCAAACAGCAAAGTCTTTAGGCCGAGTGACAAAGTGTCTGGGTCATAGCAAGAGTAATTCACAATAGCATCTCTCAATGGCTCCTTGTGTCAAAGGTTTTTATTCCTTTTCTGTTTTACAGTCCCCTAATTTCTAATTGGGCAGGTTTGGCACCCCACTATCTCCATCCAATGGTTTTCCAGTCGTACCATCAAAATTGTCACCTCATAACAGTTCTCATGTAGTTTATTGGTTCTTGTGATTGACGTCTCCACCGTGTAGAATGTCTGGTATGATTTCATATTCCCGTGGTCCTCTCGCATCCCTAGTCAGTGGTTCCATTGTCTATACCGGTTTAGGCGACCTTGTACCTGTTGCGAGTCTACACTGTTGCATTCAGCAAGAATGTTTCCATGAGCAAGTCGAATTTCATGAGAACGGATCTACTGCAGTTACACTCAACTTCTAGCTTCTGGAAAAATACGATTACATGTCCTTCAGCAAGTCAGCTCACTGCACGCTAGAAAAACACATTTAATATTAAACTGGGCAGCTAGGCCCCGTCTCACGCTAACTAAGGCCTAGTGAATTAATTAGCAAAACCTTAATGTATAGCTTTTAATACTAGTACAAGATCATACATTGGTGGATCAATAATTCATTATTAGTCAATTTTGTTAGTCCCCGTATATATTGGCGGCCACTCCCCATGAGCACATTTCAGACTCACGTTATTAAAACACATTAATACATTTTCTATCCCGCATTATTATGCATTAGTTCATAAACATTTTCATGTTCAATTTGATTATAAAAGCTACACTCCCTCCTCTGATGACACTTGTCATCACACAAAAACCTTTCCCTTCACAACCTTTTACTTTCTTAAATTACGCATTTCAATTTCTTCTCCCCTCCTTCATTTTGCATACGTTTCTTTGAATATTTTCTCCTCTTTCTTTTTTTCTTTCCTTTTATTGCGTTTTGCCATTTTTTCTCTAATTCTTTTACAAATTGTGCATGATAACCATAGTCCGAATAAACAAGCTAGAACAATCAATATACCCCATACTATTTTTGCAAGAATCCCATTCCAAACACTACTAAACCAATTCCCTACTTTAGCAATTCCCTTTCCAACCTTTTCCCAAACTCCAGGTTCCTTCAGCTACTTCAAATCTGGACTATCTCTTGTTAGGTTAGTAAGCATACTCCTAATCTTATTACTATTTTCAGGTATGAATGCACAACAGTGGCGCTCATTAAGCATCTTACAGACTCTGCCACTTTTTGCTAAAAGAATTTCTAAAGCAAACCGGTTTTGAAGAGTCATAGCCCTCTCCGCAGCAAGTTCAGTATCCATCAGGAGTATAGCCCCTGTGAAGTTTGTCAGCATGTTATCCACAATAGTAGACAACTTTCAAATCTTTATGGAGTTTAAGATAACCCCCACTGAAGGAATTATGGCTCCAAATATATCACCTACGACAGCAGCCGCTGTTTCCCTCTTTTGTCTAGTGTGATGTAATTCAGACATTTTAGGAAAATTCTGTAAGTCGTCAAATTGGTAGATCTTTGGGAAAACTATTCCCAAATAACATGTCCCATACCATCCCTTTGGAAGACGGTAATAAGCATTAAGTCCACATATATAATAGATCCCAGGGATCGCTGGATCCTGTCCATTTAACATGAATGTCCACTTACTCTGAAACAAAAACACAAGTCTGCATTCACTTGTTCCCACAAATAAAGTGTCATGATCAGATTTTGGCCTATATATTCAAAGCTTTCCTACATGTAATGCATCTACAGCTAGCTTGCCTTGCGCCTTTATTGCACTATAAGCATAATCATTCACAAACGTTCGTTTTTCTAATCCCTTTTCTAGCTTTTCCTTTAACGCTTTTCTTCTATCATCAGTGTGATCTAAGAAGATCTTCTCTACAGGCGTTAGTAAGCAGGTTAGATTATTGCGGTGCGCATAAGCTGTCCCAAATGTCAGTGTTGGCTTAAAGAAACCCCTAACTATTTTTATGTTATGCTCCTTAGCTATTTTACTTAAAAACTCAATTATAGGCATAAAAGAAAACACTACATCTAGATTAGAATAGAAGTATTGAATATGTTCTTGATCATAGAATCTTGTTCATAGCAAACTACAGCTTACTCCGTAGGTAAGCGGTAAACTATGATAAGTAACCCCTTCTTGTGCTGAGGAAGGAATTTTCGTGCACACATAGCAATTCTTCGCATCCATTGTTTCAACATACTCATTCAGCAAGCGATAAAAGACAGTAGTAGATAGTTCCTTTTTCGTATTAGTTCCCTCATGCAAATACTTCGTATCTTGCTCAAACGTTTCCCATGGTGTTAGTGTAGCAGTCGCAGGAATTGAAGCACTGTTAATCGCACTCTTATCCACCAATGGCATTCCCACAATTACACCTATAATTACTATTGCACACGCAACACCCAAAATAACACTCAACCATCTACGAATCCTACCCCTATTATCATTATCTCTAGTGTTACTCATGATCTGTAAAGAATCAGAGAGAAGAATAATATAAAGCAAACAATCAACTTGAGGAAGATTTAAAGCTCTTTTTTTGTGCAAAGTTTCTCTCTTGGCAAGTATTTACAGTGTTTCACTCACTCCCAGGACCCTTTGTCAAATCAGGTTAGCAGCTTGTCACAATCGGTTTTTCAGACTCAATTCAGGTTAAGTGTCACATCCGGTAATTTATCAGTCTCTTTTCTCAGGTTTCTCTCTCTATTTAATTTCAATTTAACACGGTCTCTTTCTATGGTTGAATTCAGGTGCCGTAGTATTGACCTGGAATCTCTCGATCAAAACAGAATGCTAAGAATTCTTGTTGCCACTCAACTGATGTTGCATAAGCCCATTCAGGGCAAGCGTATCTCCTGTTTGCAACTCTCTTTCTTTTCAGTTTGTGATCACCCTGCAACTCTCCTTCACTGAGATCTTCTTTCCTTGTTGTGTCAATTTCCTCTTCTATTGTTTCATTAAGGGCCACTTTCTCCTTTGCAGCTTGTGGTTCCGGCCAAGTATCTCCTTTAAGTGTTTTCCTACTGCTCAGCCATTCAGGATGTTGAACAGTGCCCTCCTCTTGTGCTATGGTGTTCTCTCTTGATGGATCTGCAAGCGGCCCAGGAGGAGTCGGAACACTTTGACCTCCTTCTACCTCACCTCCTTCGTCTTCAGGGTCTGTCAAGGGCTCAACTTCGAACCCGTCTCCATCTGCTTCTGTGAGAACCTCTCTTTGGATCGGTCCTCCTGGCGCCTCAGTTGAGATAGGCTCACCGTCACCCCTCTGGATTTTGTTTGCTATTTGAGTGACCAAGCCGTCCTCAACGGGCTCTCCTTCAGTCTCAGTTCCCCTTTGATTACTCTCCGGCCCTGAGACTTCCTTCTCTGCAGTTGGTGTTTTCGACAACTCAAGTTCCTCATCACTTGGACAAGTCACCTTCTTTGTGTGACTGGCATGGATCCAGTTTGGGAGTCCTGCACATTTCACAGCAGTAGTAGTTGTCAGTATTACTTGATACGGCCCCTTCCAACATGGCTCCAAACACAACTTACCCACATGTTTCTTGACAACAACCCAGTCACCGGCTTTCAAGGTGTGACCTGGATCAGTTATCGGTGGCAATGTGGTAGCTTCCACCTGGTGAGAGAAAAAGCAGACCACGTCAGCCAGACCCTTGCAGTAGTCCAACACCATATCATCTGTGATATTCACAAGAGCATTTGCAGGCACTGCGGGCAATCTCATAGCTTGGCCCATATGAATTTCATGAGGAGACAGTCCTGTTTTCTTGTCGGGTGTGTTTCTCATTGACATCAGCACTAACGGCAATGCATCTGGCCATTTCAAATTTGTGGCTGCATACATCTTTGCCATTCTCGACTTCAAGGTTCCATTCATCTGCTCCACTAGTCCTGGTGCTTCAGGACGGTAGCTACAGTGTAATTTCTGTTCAATGTTCAGGGCAGCACACAAGAGCTTAATCACCTCGTTGTTGAAGTGACTTCCCCTATCTGATTCTAAAGAGATCGGAAACCCGAAACTTGGTATCAACTATATAAGCAATAGCTTTGCTACTGTGAGACTGTCATTTCTACGTGTAGGGTAAGCTTCAATCCAGTGACTGAAAATGCACACAATCACCAACACGTACCTCAGACCTCCACATACAGGCATCTCAATAAAATCCATCTGCATTCTGCTAAATGGACCTCCTGCTCTCCCGATGTGGCTCAAATTCACCACGGTCCCTTTCCCCGCATTCATCTGCTGACAGATAATGCACCTGTGACAGATAACTTATGCAGCTTGTCTGAGTTTTGGATTGAACCAATCGACTTTGAACAACCTGATCATTGCGTCTCTCGCAAACTGTGCAAAAGGCTGTTCGGCAAAACCATTTTCCCCTTTTCTGAAACCCATAAATCATCAGATCTCTGTACGCATTGCATTTTGAGCCAAGAGCGTTTCTCCTCTTCGCTGACACGTCTCTGCAACGATCTCAACTCATCCAGTGTGTCTACCACTCTTAATGCATACCCTGAGCATGTTTAATTTTCAGTTTCAGGTAACAATTCCCAGTGGTCTTGAAACGATATGCAGTTCAATGCACAAAACCTTACGACTTGATCTGCATATCCATTTCCCATTGACACAAAGGGGGTTATTACAACTTTGGAGGAGGTGTTAATCCGTCCCAAAAGTGACGGTAAAGTGACGGATATACCACCAGCCGTATTACGAGTTCCATAGGATATAATGGACTCGTAATAGGGCTGGTGGTATATCCGTCACTTTACCGTCACTTTTGGGACGGATTAACACCACCTCCAAAGTTGTAATAACCCCCAAAGTCTTGTGATTTAACATGAGCATTGCATTTCACCACGGCAATTTCAAGAGGTAAGTGAATCGCGTGCAACAATTCCTTAATTCTTTCACCATTTTTCACTGGTGAACGAGAAGAGGTCAGGAAACCTCTCTGTGACCACAACTGGCCAAAGTCATGGACAATTCCAAATCCGTATCTGCTATCAGTATAAATAGTAACTTTCAGGTTCTCAGCAGCGTGGCATGCCCTAATAAGAGCAATTAATTTAGCCACTTGAGCAGAGTATACTCTTTCGAGCCAGGGTGCTTCTAAGATACCAGAGATTGTACACACGGCATATCCAGCTCTCAGTACTCCTACTGAGTCTCTCAGGCATGAACCATCAACAAAGATAATGTAATCACTTTCTTTCAATTGGGTATCTTTAATGTCAGGTCTCGGTTTGGTGCACAGATCCATTACCTCAAGACAATCATGTTCTACCTCCTCAGCATCATCAATGTCTGCATTTTCATTAGGAAGCAAAGTTGCCGGGTTCAACACAGTACATCTCTTCAAAGATACATTAGGTGACCCCAGTATAATTGTTTCATACTTTGTGAGTCTCACATTTGTCATATGCTGCGTCTTTGTTCGGGTCAACAGAATTTCAACTGAAAGTGAGAACATTGCTGATAATGGATGTCCCAGCACTATACCTTCATACTGAGTGAGGCTTTGACCAACTGCTGCAACTGCACGCAAACAACCTGGTAAAGCTGCCTCGACTGTGTCCAAAGTAGCTGAAAAATATGCTACTGGGTGGTTTGCACCTCTATGGACCTGTGTCAGGACAGACAAAGAACAAGCATCACGTTCATGACAAAACAATACAAAAGGCTTTGAATAATCAGGCATACCTAAAGCTGGTGCCTGACATGCTTTCCCTCAGTTTAATGAATGCCCTCATCTCTTTCTCGGACATGGTTATGGCACCCGGGCCGTCTTGAATTTCTTTGACTATCAACCTTACCAATGGTTCAGAGATAATCGAGAAGTTGGGAATCCACTGACGACAGTAGCCCACCATTCCCAAAAACATCCTAATGTCCCTCTTGGTTGTCGGGGGATTCATCTGCAATATGGCTGTCACCCTTTCTTTGGATATTTTTCTTGACCCTTTTTCAATCAGGTGACCTAAGTACTTCACCTCTTTCTGACAGTACTGTAGCTTCTTTGGGGACACTTTATGTCCGTTCTTTCCCAAATGATTCAGTAAGGCAATAGTATCACACCTGCAGTCATCTCTCGTTTTGGACGCAATTAACAAATCATCAATGTACTGATCTGGAGTCGGACTAAAAGGCAATTCTACTGATTCCAAGTCCTTCTTCAATATCTGATTGAAGATGGAAGGTGATTCAGAAGACCCTTGAGGAATTCGACACCAACTGTAAACCTTGTCCAGGAATATGAAACTGAAGAGAAATTGGCTGTCCTCATGAAGAGGCACCGAAAAGAATGCTTGAAACAGGTCCACAACTGTGAACCATTCTGCATCACACTGATCCTGGAACATAATCACAGCTGGATTTGGCACTATGGGGCAACATTTTACCACAATCTCATTAACTTTTCCGAGGTCTTGAAGAATTCGAACTTTCCCACAAGGCTTTTTCAGACCCATTATTGGTGAATTACACGGGCTGCTCATCACTTCTTTTAGAACCCCTTGCTTTACAAAGTCTGCAATTATCTGTGTCACCTGTATAAGAACATCTTGTGCCATGTGATACTGCGGTACCTTGGGAAACACAGCATTTGGCTTCACTTCTACCTTGACTGGCTCTACTCCTCTTATTAATCCCACTTCCTTTCCTGTCAAGTCCCACACCTTCTTTGTCACTGTTCCCTGTAATTCGGCTGGTAAATCAGTCACTGTGAACATCGGGAAGAAGGTTATCAAACGGTACTCCTCATTTGCGGTCTCCATCTCCGGTTCTGAGATCTGACCATCGTCCCCTTCATCATCACTGTTTGTCTGCACCTCAATCCGTCCGTTAGAACAGGTAATTAAACACCTTGTCTTACACAGTAAGTCTCTTCCCAGTAGGGATACGGGACTCGAGTCACACACTACAAATCTATGTAATCCCTGGAAGGTACCAATCTCAACTTGGACCGGATCTGTAATCGGATTTGTCAGGAGCTGATTTGCTACTCCTCCCACCCGTATGGTATGCCCCGAAAGTGGCAATTTCGGAACCTCTGCACTTCTGACTGTAGAACGTGTAGCTCCTGTATCAACTAGGAACGAAACCTTATGACCCATCACCTTTCCCTGAACATAAGGTCCCCTCTGATCTACTTCTAGGGATGCTGCAAGCCTGCACTCCTCACTATCTGAACAATCATCTGACCATTCATCGTTTATTCCATCCTCACCATGCAATGGGAACTGTTGTACTGTATCATTTTGACTCACTGTTTGATCTGTGACCTGTGAGGAAGCATCACCTGTTGCTGTCCCATTGGAGCTAGTGTTAACTGCATTTGCTGTCTAGGTACCATGGGAATTTGCTGTTGTACTTGCTGCATCTGTGCTGGTTGAACACGTGGCATTTGCATTTGTTGCATAGGCTGGAGACCCTGCATCTGCACCATGTTATTCTGGAAGTTCGGATTTTCACCCCTCACTCTTGGACCCCTCACATTTTGAAATGTACCGACATCATTGCTTTGTTGAACAACACCATTCTGCATCATCATTGGGCACTCCCGCTTCCAGTGTCCAACGCCCGCATGCGTGACATGGTAACACCTTTTTTATCCCTTGCACATCATTTTGAACCACAACGATATTCAAATCTGGACCACTCTTCACAAAACCTCCTCGACCTCTGCCTCTTTGATGCATCTGAAACATTCCGTTTCCTTGAGGTTGTTGTTGTACCACCTGCTTTACTCCATTTCCCTGCATCCCTGCCTGAGCTGCCTTAATTTGCATCACCATCACCTTTTCTTTCCACTTTCTTTGTTTCAATTCAATCTCATCGCTACAGTATTTTGCATACTGCAACACTTCATCAATCGGTTTTGCTTGCCAACAGATCAAATGATTCTTAATCATCTGGCTAATCTCTGGTCTCAACCCTTCAACAAACCTGTACACAAAGTGATTCATGTCTTTCGGTTCTATGACTTCAGTACCACTATTATGCTTGAATGCCTTCAACAACCTCTCATAGTAAGCATGTATCGACTCTTTGCCCTCCTGTGACGTTCAATCAATTTTCTGCCAATCAGTAACTTTCAGAGACACCTTCTGTTTCAAAAACTCAATCACCTTATGATAATACCTCATCACTTCAGAAGACGGTGCTCCAGTAATCTTGTCCCTTGCAGGTTCCTCTGTCAGCCAATCCACACTTCTCTTGCATTGAAGCCACAAATCTGCTGGAACTATAATCTCAAACAGGGCATTCAAGTCTTCCCAAAGACATTTCACAAGCTTCACAAACCTGTCCGTCTGCTAGTACCACTCTATTGGCTTTTCCCTCAACCTGGGATAATCATTTGTGAATGACAGAATGTCACCCCTAGACCACGATACATGGACTAGAACCCCTCCAGCTGTTTCTCTCATTGGCAACATTTTTATTGTTCCCGTGTCCGGTGCAGCTTTCGCCTGCTTCGGTTCCGGGCAGTCATTTTTCTCTTTTTCTCTTTTTTTTGCCCATCTGCCTTCCCACTTCTCTAATGTTCCCCAAATTTGAGCACTCTGCAAGCCTGCACTCCTCACTATCTGAACAATCAGCCTACCATTAATCGTTTATTCGATCCTCACCATGCAATGGGAACTGTTGTACTGTATCATTTTGACTCACTGTTTGACCTGTGACCTGTGAGGAAGCATCACCTGTTGCTGTCCCATTGGAGCTAGTGTTAACTGCATTTGCTGTCTAGTTACCATGGGAATTTGCTGTTGTACCTGCTGCATCTGTGCTGGTTGAACACGTGGCATTTGCATTTGTTGCATAGGCTGGAGACCCTACATCTGCACCATGTTATTCTGGAAGTTCGGATTTTCACACCTCACTCTTGGACCCCTCACATTTTGAAATGTACCAACATCATTGCTTTGTTGAACAACACCATTCTGCACCATCATTGGGCACTCCCGCTTCCAGTGTCCAACGCCCGCATGCGTGACATGGTAACACCTTTTTTATCCCTTGCACATCATTTTGAACCACAACGGTATTCAAATCTGGACCACTGTTCACAAAACCTCCTTGACCTCTGCCTCTTTGTTGCATCTGAAACATTCCGTTTCCTTGAGGTTGTTGTTGTACCACCTGCTTTACTCCATTTCCCTGCATCCCTGCCTGAGCTGCCTTAATTTGCATCACCATCACCTTTTCTTTCCACTTTCTTTGTTTCAATTCAATCTCATCGCTACAGTATTTTGCATACTGCAACACTTCATCAATCGGTTTTGCTTGCCAACAGATCAAATGATTCTTAATCATCTGGCTAATCTCTGGTCTCAACCCTTCAACAAACCTGTACACAAAGTGATTCATGTCTTTCAGTTCTATGACTTCAGTACCACTATCATGCTTGAATGCCTTCAACAACCTCTCATAGTAAGCATGTATCGACTCTTTGCCCTCCTGTGATGTTCAATCAATTTTCTGCCAATCAGTAACTTTCGGAGACACCTTCTGTTTCAAAAACTCAATCACCTTATGATAATACCTCATCACTTCAGAAGACGGTGCTCCAGTAATCTTGTCCCTTGCAGGTTCCTCTGTCAACCAATCCACACCCCTCTTGCATTGAAGCCACAAATCTGCTGGAACTATAATCTCAAACAGGGCATTCAAGTCTTCCCAAAGACATTTCATAAGCTTCACAAACCTGTCCGTCTGCTGGTACCACTCTATCGGCTTTTCCCTCAACCTGGGATAATCATTTGTGAATGACAGAATGTCACCCCTAGACCACGGTACATGGACTAGAACCCCTCCAGCTGTTTCTCTCATTGGCAACATTTTTATTGTTCCCGTGTCCGGTGCAGCTTTCGCCTGCTTCGGTTCCGGGCAGTCATTTTTCTCTTTATCTCTCTTCTTTGCCCATCTGCCTTCCCACTTCTCTAATGTTCCCCAAATTTGAGCACTCTGCAATATCTCTTTGAGATGTGCCTTCATTCCGGTGGATCTCATGTGATCGGAATCTTTGGGTTCGAAGTCTAACCTATAACTCCCCTTCAAATGCTAAGTATTGTCTAAGTCTATGCCATAATTGTCTGCTAGGTTTGCCAGCCTCTGATGCACCCTGCTCACTTCTTTGGTTATTTTGGGGCGCAGAAACCTCAATTCTGCTTCCGTGTATGACTGTAGTCTGTTCACACCCATTGTTCCTTCAACTAATTCTGTGGCTTCCACACCCAGCCTCACAAAATTTAAGTATTCCTCTCTTTCTGATCTCTTTGTAGTCACTGAAGTAGTCTGCGGAGTGTTGAGCTTGTCTAACCACTCGTTCAACTGTTGCGCTGTTAAGCCTTGAAAATAGACATTTCCAGACTGCATCATTGATGTCTGTGACATATTTGCACTCATCACCTGTGGGGTCAGTGTACCCAACCCTGCTTGCCTCATTGTCTCTAAAGGAACCCCAATCTGACTGAAGTCCAACAAAGATCTAGACCTTTCGGCTATCTGTCCCCCTGTATAATTCCCTGTAGGTTTCCTGTGAACCCTCCTCTTATCGCCCTTTGGGTCATTACTTCTTGGTCACATACGCTAAGCTTAACTTGCGCATACAACAGTAATTGGCAATGATATAGCAGCAGGTGTCTGTCCAATTCTCAAACCCTGTGGAGCATTAACTCCCATAGCTTGATTCATCATGGGTGCTGTGGCTACCGATTGAGGTCCTGTGACAGAAGTGTAATTCGGAACCACATGTTGCTGCGGCTGGGGCAGCAATTGTGGAGTTGGCTCAATCTGCACTAACTTTGATCTCGTGTATACTGGATCAGGCGGCACCATCAGACTCGTAGTTGTCTCTAATACTGGGACATCAGGATAGAGCCTCTGAATCGTCGGCGGCTGCAACTGTATCTGTGTGTCTGGTGCAGTGGGTACACTAACACTATTCTGTATCGGAACTGTATTGCTTGTCTGTACTGTATTCGTCATTCCCCTATCTTATGTCGGATCTTCAGGACCCGCACTAGTACTCGGTCCATTATCATTCATGGCATATGGTGGCGGGCGATCATGTAACAACTGATTAAGAAACTCTTCATCGTCTGAATCATCTGCATCTGCCCAAGACTTCTGAGTCTTCTTTGGCTTACTAGAGCCCTTGTCGGTTTTACAAGTGTCCTTCTTTACCTGTGTCTCGGCTTCTTGTGTTATTGCCGGAAACATCCTAATTCCGTCATCTATTACCCTTCTCCACATCTTAGTCTCGTTATCCCATCTAGCCTCCGCTAGAATCTTTTCTACTCTTCTCATTCTCCTCACAAATTTCTGCTGCCTATGTTGTATGGCCATTAAATCCCAAATCGCGAATGCCTCAAACTGAGCTGGTCCTCAGAGGCGGTTTTTGCTCACTTAACACCCTCCGCAAATTTTCCAAAATCCTTATATTAAACGTTCCGTACTCCGGAAACGCCAGACATCCCTCCTTTTCTGTCATTTTGCACCACTGCTTTAGCCAAAGACATGACGCAACTCCCTTCTCCTCCATTACGGTATAAGCCGGAGTATCCTCTGGCAGTGTAGGCTCTCCCACACTCGCTGTAATGTATGTATCTCCCCTCAGAGCACTCTTTAGAGCCTTGAAAAACTTCATTTTTGCGTCTTTTATTTTGTTTAGAATCTAATCAGGAAGTGACTTTAATTCCCAGAACACTCTTCGCCTACCCTCTCAACCAATTGCCTCTCACGGACGGCTGCCAATCTGTGCGTGACCCCTCTCGGCAACTGACCTATCCCAGCGCAGCTCCAATGACGTCACACTCACACACATTGCGGCTGACAAAGTTTTGCGGCTTGTCTTCCTCACACAGAGACTAGTGCAATATATTGCGAGCACCTTAACATTAAACTCAAATTTGCCAGTTTACTACAGGAAGGGTAACACAATCACTTCAGAACTTTACAGAGATTTCACTTGAAGCCTCGGCCCCTACTCTCTCCTTCTCAGCTCCCGCACTCGCAAGCAGAATTCAACCCACAAATCCTACTCTCGACTTGCCAATGGTTCGTTCTAGTGCACTTTAGAACTTGCCAAATCTCCATCGAAGGTTGCATTCACACATTTGACTCAAACGCGACACGTCAATCACGCCCGATTGACCTATTAAACCGCACAAGTCACAACATAAACCAAGTGTCTCATACACTTATCAATATACTCCGGAGTCTCAGACCATGACAGGTCTGTACATCACCAACAACCACGTGGCCAATTTCTTTTTTTTAGCACAAAGCGCCACATTCACATGAGGTTCGCCAACTTCCCTACTCTCATTCTGTGGAGTACGCCCACTCCTACTAAAACATTACCTGGCCTAAATTCACACAAACTTCACAAATCACCTCTGATATGCATAAGCTGAGCAAGTGCAAATTCTATTTCACACTTGCTAGGATGCCGAGAACATACCCAACTCACTTAGGCAAGCTCCGAGATTCCGGGACTTAGAGATACATCATACCTCCAATTTGCATTGTTTCGAAAACACTTTTAAACAATGGTCCCTCGTCCTAGGGCCCCCAAACGGCCAAACCATCCTCTGCTACCAGAACTGCCAACGCATCCCTTACTAGATAATTTATTCACTCTGGGACTCGTTTTAGGCCGATGAATCTTTTGTCCCTGATTGAAGACACCTTAAAACGAGATCTCTAATCCACATGTCAATCAACAAGTCCATAACGACATCAATAATCACCACAACAAATCAATTAGATTAATCAATAACATTAATAAGATTTGGAAACCACCATGACCTTTCAGTCATGAATAACCACACCAGTTTAGTATGATTTTATGATGTTTATTCCCTATTGATTACAATTCTACTTGTAAGTTTATTAGTCTCAAAACCATGAAACACATCAGCATTGTCATAATACGGCAATTCAAATAAGATTTCATCAAAGCAAAGATCACGAACATTAGAACATAACACAGCATCAACATATGTTAACCTTAGCAGAGCATCATTAGCGCATTATTGAATAAGGCATTGATTCAGTCATTTGTCTATTTGCATCCATCTAGTGAACCCCTTAACTAACCTCGAATTAGCATTGGCATGTTGGGCTTCATGCAAAACAATTTTGGCGACACAAATTTAGAAAACATCCAACTATGGTCTCTATCAAAAGAAGCAGTTGGTACCTAGAAAGGAAAGGCAAACAGACAATTACAATTTCATCATCATATAGTTACCCTCCGTAATGGGTCAGCATACAGAGTCAGTCTTCGTCCTCAGGACATCAGTTGATTCACCATCAGCCAGGAAACACAGCAAAGTTCAGCAAGACGGGGTAAGAAGGGGATCTTCCCTCATAAGGAGGAGAAGTATAGAACGAGCAAGGTAAGGGTGAGAATGGTTTGAAGAGTCAAACAGCAAACTCTTTAGGCCGAGTGATAAAGTGTCTGGGTCATAGCAAGAGTAATTCACAATGGCAACTCTCAACGGCTCCTCGTGTCAAAGGGTTTTATCCCTTTTCTGTTTTACAGTCCCCTAATTTCTAATTGGGCAGGTTTGGCACCCCACTATCTCCATCCATTGGTTTTCCAGTCGTACCATCAAAATTGTCACCTCATAACAGTTCTCACGTAGTTTATTGGTTCTTGTGATTGACGTCTCCACTGTGTAGAATGTCTGGTATGATTTCATACTCTCATGGTCCTCTCGCATCCACAGTAAGTGGTTCCATTGTCTATACCGGTTTAGGCCACCTTGTACCTGTTGCGAGTCTACACTGTTGCATTCAGCAAGAATGTTTCCTTGAGCAAGTCGAATTTCATGAGAACGGATCTACTACAGTTACACTCATCTTCTAGCTTCTGGAAAAATACGATTACATGTCCTTCAGCAAGTCAGCACACTGCACGTTAGAAAAACACATTTAATATGAAACCGGGCAGCTAGGCCCCGACTCATGCTAACTAAGGCCTAGTGAATTAATTAGCAAAACCTTAATGTATAGCTTTTAATACTAATACAAAATCATACATTGATGCATCAATAACTCATTATTAGTCAATTTTATTAGTCCCCGTATATATTGGCGGCCACTCACCGTGGGCACCTTTCGGACTCACGTTAGTAAAACACATTAATACAGTTTCTATGCGGCATTATTATGCATTAGTTCATAAACATTTTCATGTTAATTTTGATTATAAAAGCTACGCTCCAACACAGTCACCAAACTTCTGCATCACCGGTCCTCTGGGTCCCCTCTCAACCTGATGAGCGCGGTCCCTGGAACACAGTAGCAGGGTCCAAGTGTCTCCGACAGTCCAGTGGCCCTTCTGTCCAAATTTGGTGGCGGTAAGTCCTTGCCTCCCCACACCAGACAGTAAACCTGTGTACTTTGTGATTTGCAGCTGCTCGGGCTTCTGTGCACTTTTGCAAGACTTCCTTCATGTACAGCCTAGCCAAGGTCCCCAGCATTCCGTCCTGCATTGCCCAACTCGCTGAGTTGGACTCCGACGTCGTGGGACCCTCCTTTTGTGAACTGGTTTCACAAATCTTCTAAGTGCCTCCTCTGGTACATCTGCGGGTGCTGCCTGCTTCTGTGGGGGCTCTCTGAGTTGCTGAGTGCCCCCACTGTCTCCTCCTCCAAGGGGCGACCTCCTGGTCCTTTCTGGGCCCTGGTAGCACCCAAAAACCTCTGCCACGACCCTTGCATCTAACAAGGCTTGTTTGCGGTCTTTCTGCTTTGAAACACTTCTGCAATATTCAGGACGCTGTGGGACATTTTCCATCCAAAGGAGAAGTTCCTAGCCCTTTTCGTTGTTGCAGAATCTTTGGCTTCTTCCACCTGGAGGCAGCCCTTTTGCACCTTCATCCGGGGTTTCCTGGGCTCCTGCCCCCCCTGGACACTATCACAACTCTTGGACTTGGTCCCCTTGCCTTGCAGGTTCTCACGTCCAGGAATCCGTCTTCAGTGTTTTGCTGGTGCTTGTGGTTCTTGTAGAATCCCCCTATCACGACAATTTTGTCTTTCTGGGGTAGTGGGTAACTTTACTCCTACTTTTCAGGGTCTTGGGGTGGGGTATCTTGGACACCCTGACTGTTTTTTTACAGTCCCAGTGACCCTCTACAAGCTCCCATAGGTCTGGGGTCCATTCGTGATTCGCATTCTAATTTTGGAGTATATGGTTTGTGTTGCCCCTAGGTCTATTTTTCCCTATTGCATTCTATTGTGTTCTACAGTGGTTGCACTACTTTTCTAACTGTTTTACTTACCTGATTTGGTTTGTGTGTGTATATTTTGTGTATATTACTTACCTCCTAAGGGAGTATATCCTCTGAGATACTTTTGGCATATTGCCACTAAAATAAAGTACCTTTGTTTTTAGTAACTTTGAGTAGTGTTGTAGGGGGCTGGCCTGGCTTAGAGTGGGCACCTTGTGGTACTTACACCCTCTGCCAGGTCCAGTTATCCCTTAATAGTAGAATAGAGGTGTTTTTAGCAGCTTAGGCCGATAGAGGTAACTATGGCAAAGCAGCTTAGGCTGAACTAGGAGACATGCAAAGCTCCTACTATACCACTTATATCATATAGCACAATATCATAAGAAAACACAATACGCTCGTCAGGATGAGAGGGGACCCAGAGTACCGGTGATGCAGTCTTTTGGTGCCTGCTTTAGCAGGGGGAAGATTCCGTCGACCCACTGGAGATTTCTTTTTGGCTTCCAGTGCAGGGTAAAGGCAGACAGCCATCAGAGCATGCACCACCAATTAACAGTCAAGAAAGCCAGCAGGATGAGGTGCTACAATGTTGCTGGTAGTGGTCTTGCTACTTTGTTGCGGTTTTGCAGGTGTCCTGGAGCAGTCAGCAGTCGATCCTTGGCAGAAGTCGAAGAGGGAAGTGCAGAGGAACTCTGGTGAGCTCTTGCATTCGTTATCTGAAGAATACCTGAGAGGAGAGACCCTAAATAACCAGAAAAGGAGGTTTGGCTACAAAGAAAGGAGGTTTGGCTACCAAGAAAGGTAAGAGCCTATCAGAGGGGATCTCTGACGTCACCTGCTGGCACTTGCCACTCAGAGCAGTCCAGTGTGCCCCCAACACCTCTGAATCCAAGATGGCAGATGTCTGAGACACACTTTGTCCAGTTTTGCGCCAGAGCAGGGCTGGGGGATCCCTGAACCAGTGTAGACTGGCTTATGCAGAGATGGGCACCATCTGTGCCCAACAAAGCATTTCCAGAGGCTGGCGGAGGCTACTCCTCCCAAGCCCTTCACACCTATTTCCAAAGGGAGAGAGTGTAACACCCTCTCTCAGAGGACATCCTTTGTTCTGCCTTCCTTGGCCAGGGCTGCCCAGACCCCAGGAGGGCAGAATCCTGTCTGAGGGGTTGGCAGCAGCAGCAGCAGCAGTGGAAATTCCGGAAAAGCAGTTTGGCAGTACCCGGGTTCTGTGCTAGAGACCCGGGGGATCATGGAATTGTCCCCCCAATACCAGAATGTTATTGGGGTGACAATTCCATGATCTTAGACATGTTACCTAGCCATGTTCAGAGTTACCATTGTGACGCTACACATAGGTAGTGACCTATGTGCAGTGCACGCATGTAATGGTGTCCCTGCACTCACAAAGTTTGGGGAATTTTCCCTGAACTATGTGGGGGCACCTTGGCTAGTGCCAGGGTGCCCACAAACTAAGTAACTTGGCACCTAACCTTCACCAAGTGAGGGTTAGACATATAGGTGACTTATAAGTTACTTATGTGCAGTGAAAAATGGCTGTGAAATAACGTGGATGTTATTTCACTCAGGCTGCAGTGGCAGGCCTGTGTAAGAATTGCCTGAGCTCCCTATGGGTGGCAAAAGAAATGCTGCAGCCCATAGGGACCTCCTGGAACCCCAATACCCTAGGTACCTAAGTAAAATATACAAGGGAATTATATGGGTGTTCCAGTGTGCCAATGAGAATTGGTAAAATTAGTCACCAGCCTGCAGTGACAATTTTGGTAAGCAGAGAGAGTATAAACACTGAGGTTCTGGTTAGCAGAGTCTCAGTGATACAGTTAGTCATCACACAGGGAACACATACAGGGCACACTTATGAGCACTGGGGCCTGTCTGGCAGGGTCCCAGTGACACATACACTAAAACAACATATATACAGTGAAATATGGGGGTAACATGCTAAGCAAGATGGTACTTTCCTACACAACCCCCCCTCCCAAACGAAGGACAATAAGACTAGCCATGACCTGATGAGTCTTCATTGTCTAAGTGGAAATATCTGGAGAGTCCATCTGCATTGGAGTGGGTACTCCCAGGTCTATGTTCCACTGTATAGTCCATTCCCTGTAAAGATATGGACCACCTCAACAATTTAGGGGTTTCACCTTTCATTTGTTTTAGCCAAAGTAGAGGTTTGTGGTCTGTCTGAACAATGAAGTGAGTGCCAAACAGGTATGGCCTCAACTTCTTCAGTCCCCAGACCACAGCAAAGGCCTCCCTCTCTATGGCAGACCAACGCTTTTCTCTAGGGGTCAACCTCCTGCTGATAAAAGCAACAGGTTAATCCTGGCCCTCAGAATTGAGTTGTGATAAGACTGCCCCTACCCCTAATTCAGATGCATCAGTTTGAACAATGAATTTCTTGGAGTAACATGGGCTTTTTAGGACAGGTGCAGTGCACATGGCCTGTTTCAGCTCCTCAAAAGCTTTCTGACAGCTAGCTGTCCACAATACCTTTTTAGGCATTTTCTTGGAGGTGAGGTCATTAAGTGGGGCTGCTATGGAGACATAGTTCTTGATGAACCTCCTGTAATACCCAGTGAGGCCTAGGAAGGCTCTCACCTGGGTCTGAGTTGTAAGGGGAACCCAATCTATGATAGTTTGGATTTTCCCCTGAAGTGGTGCAATCTGTTCTCCACCTACCACGTGTCCCAGATAAACCACTTTCCCCTGCCCTATCTGGCACTTTGAAGCCTTGATAGTGAGGCCTGCCTTTTGCAGGGCCTCCAAAACTTTCCACAGGTGGACCAGGTGATCATCCCAGGTGGAGCTAAAGACAGCTGTATCATCTAGATATGCTGCACTAAAAGCCTCCAACCCTTGCAGGACTGTATTCACCAACCTCTGAAAAGTGGCAGGTGCAATTTTCAAACCAAAGGGCATTACTGTGAATTGGTAGTGCCCTCCAATAGTCGAAAATGCAGTTTTTGCTTTAGCATCCTCTGATAACTTGATCTGCCAATACCCTGCAGACAAATCAAAGGTGCTTAGATACTTGGCAGATGCAAGTGTATCTATGAGCTCATCTGCCCTGGGTATAGGGTGAGCATCAGTTTTTGTTACCTGGTTGAGACCTCTGTAATCTACACAAAACCTAATTTCCCTTTTTCCATCTTTGGAATGAGGCTTTGGTACAAGCACCACAGGAGAGGCCCATGGGCTTTCTGAATGTTCAACCACTCCCAGTTCAAGCATTTTCTGAACCTCTTGTTTTATGCAGTCTCTGACACGGTCAGGCTGCCTATAGATCTTACGTTTGACAGGCATGATGTCTCCAGTATCTATAGTGTGCTCACACCAAGAAGTGGTGCCTGGCACAGTAGAAAAGAGTTCAGAAAACTGACCCAGGAGATTTATGCAGTGGTCTTTTCGCTCAGCAGTAAGACAATCTGCCAAAACTACACCTTCCACTAGAGCATCTTGTTCTGTGGAAGAGAAGAGATCAGGGAGAGGGTCACTCTCTTCTTCCTGTCCTTCATCTGTTGCCATGAGCAGGGTGAGATCAGCCCTGTCATAGTAGGGTTTTAGGCGATTGACATGAGGCACCCTAAGGGGACTCCTGGCAGTGCCCAAGTCAACCAAGTAGGTGACTTCTCCCTTCTTTTCAACAATTATGTGGGGTCCACTCCATTTGTCTTGGAGTGCTCTTGGGGCCACAGGCTCCAAGACCCACACCTTCTGTCCTGATTGGTACTGAATCAGAACAGCCTTCTGGTCATGCCATTGCTTTTGGAGCTCTTGGCTGGCCTGAAGGTTTTTACTGGCCTTTTTCATATACTCAGCCATTCTGGATCTTAGGCCAAGTACATAGTCCACTGTGTCTTGCTTATGAGCTTTTAAAGGTTGTTCCCAACCCTCCTTTACAAGTGTTAGAGGACCTCTTACAGGGTGCCCAAATAGGAGTTCAAAGGGGCTGAAGCCCACTCCTTTCTGGGGTACCTCCCTGTAAGCAAAAAGGAGGCAAGGTAACAGGACATCCCATCTCCTCCTGAGTTTTTCAGGGAGTCTCATTATCATTCATTTGAGAGTTTTAATAAACCTCTCTACCAGTCCATTTGTTTGTGGATGATAAGGTGTGGTGAATTTGTATGTTACACCACATTCCTTCCACATGGCCTTCAAGTATGCAGACATAAAGTTGCTACCCCTGTCTGATACCACCTCTTTTGGGAAACCCACCCTGGAAAAGATTCCCAGGAGGGCCTTTGCCACTGCAGGTGCTGTAGTGGTCCTTAGAGGAATTGCTTCAGGATATCTTGTGGCATGGTCCACTACCACCAAGATAAACCTATTGCCTGAAGCAGTAGTAGGGTCAAGGGGGCCAACTATGTCAACCCCTACCCTTTCAAAGGGAACCCCAACCACAGGCAGTGGAATAAGGGGAGCCTTTGGGGTGACACCAGTCTTGCCACTGACTTGACAGGTGACACAAGACTTACAAAAATCTTTTGTGTCCTCTGACATTCTAGGCCAATGGAACAGGGGGACAAGCCTTTCCCATGTTTTAATTTGCCCTAAATGTCCAGCCAAGGGAATGTTGTGTACCAGAGTTAGGAGGAACTCTCTGTATTGCAGGGGAATGACCAATCTCCTGGCTGCTCCAGGTTTTGGATCCCTTGCCTCTGTATACAAGAGGTTGTCCTCCCAGTAAACTCTATGTGAGTCACTGACATCCCCATGTTGCTGTTTGAAAGCTTGCTGTCTTAGACCCTCTAATGTGGGACAGGCTTGCTGTGCCACACTCAGCTCCTCCCTGGCAGGCCCCCTCCACCCAAAAGCTCAGCAGTGTCTGCTTCCAGCTCCTCTGGTGAAGGTTCTGCACAGGGGGGAAATTCTTCTTCCTCAGAAGTTGAATCATCTGTAGAGGGAGGGATAGTGGGTAGGGATTTACCCTTACTAACCCTAGCTTTAGGGAGCACTTGGTCCATTGTTCCAGGATCCAAGTCACCCTGTCCTTTTGCTTTTTGGCCTAGGCCCTTGTCAAAGCAAAAATATGCCCAGGAATGCCCAGCATTGCTGCATGAGCCTCCAACTCCACTTCTGCCCAAGCTGATGTCTCTAAATCATTCCCTAGTAGACAGTCTACAGGTAAATCTGAGGCAACTACAACTTTCTTTGGACCAGTAACTCACCCCCCCCCCAGTTGAGATTCACAACAGCCATGGGGTGGCTAAGAGTTTTGTTATGAGCGTCTGACACTTGGTACTGGTGACCAAGTAGGTGTTGTTCAGGGTGTGCCAGTTTCTCTATCACCATGGTAACACTGGCACCTGTGTCCCTGTAGGCCTGAACCTCAACACCATTGATTAGAGGAAGTTGCTTGTAGTTATCCATATTAAGGGGACAAGCAATCAAGGTGGCCAAATCAATGGCACCTTCAGAGACCAACACAGCCTCTGTGGTCTCCCTAACAAGACCAACCCCAACTAAATTACCAAAAGTGAGCCCAGCTACTCCCTTGGATTGGCTATTAGTAGGTTTGCTCCCACCACCACTGCTGTTACTAGGGGCACTAGGTGTAGCAGTAGGGGTTGTGGTAGTGGGAGGCTTGGTGCTTTTCTTTGGACCAATGGCCTTTTACTTTACATAAATAGCACCATGGTTTCTTTACTTGATTAGAGGAGGATTTGGACCCACCCCCCCCACCAGAGTGTTTTTGTGGGCCTGATGAAGACTCATTTTTAGATTTGTCCCCACCCTTGTCTGAAGACTTACCATCCTTCTTCTTGCCATCCTTGTCACCCCCTGTATGAACTTTTCTGTTCACTCTTGTACTGACCCATTTGTCTGCCTTCTTTCCCAATTCTTGGGGAGAGGTCAGATCTGAGTCCACTTGATATTGGTGTAACAAATCAGACACACAGATATTCAGAATATGCTCTCTCAGGATCAGATTATACAAGCTTTCATAGTCTGAAACTTTACTGCCATGTAACCACCCCTCCAAGGCCTTCACTGAATAGTCAACAAAGTCTACCCAGTCTTGTGAGGACTCTTTTCTGGTTTATCTGAACTTAATCCTGTATTGTTCAGTGGTTAAGCCAAATCCATCCAAGAGTGCATTCTTCAAAACTGTAAAATTATTGGCATCACTTTCCTTCACCGTAAGGAGCCTATCCCTACTCTTTCCACTGAAAGATAGCCATAGGATAGCAGCCCACTGCCTTTGAGGGACCCCCTGTACAACACAGGCCCTCTCAAGTGCAGCAAACCACTTGTTAATGTCATCCCCCTCCTTGTAAGGGGGAACTATCTTATGCAGATTCCTCGAATCATGTTCTTTCACAGGATTACTATCTGAAATACTCCTGCTGCCACCATGGGGTCCAAACCCCAACCCCTGTCTCTCTTTTTCTAAGTCTAGAGATTCCGTGTCTAGAGCCAGCTGTTGCTGTTTAAGCTTCAGCCTGGAGTCTTCCACTCTCAATCTATTGAGTTCCCTTTCTAACAATCTGTCATCAGGGTGGGTGGGTTGGGCATGCTTTGACACAGAAGAATGATGTGAATGAACAGAGGGAGACCTGTCCCTAACAGTTGGCACCCTAACACCCTGGCCTGTAGGAATAACATCCCTACTGTGATGAGAGCTCACATTACTACCAGCTATGCTAGGTGGTCTGCTAAGGGGCAGGTTGGGAAGATCGCCTTCTAACATTCTTACTAGGGGTGCCCCTGAGTCAGAGTGTGAACCATCTCCTAACTTCTCAATGGATGTGCCAGCTAAGGCCTTATCATTCTCAATAAGCATGTTAGATAACAATTCTCTAGACGGATTCTTTCCCACCCCTAAACCTTTATCAATGCAGAGACTCCTCAAACCCTTCCAGTTAAGGTGGTCATAAGCTGAGCTGACCAGATCAAGAGAAGGACCTACATCAGACATGATAGAAAAAGGTGTAGGGACAGATAAAAGAGAGAAAACGTTTCAGGACTTTTTAAGGAAACTGAAAAAACTTTTTCAACTTTTTAGAAACTTTTATAAAGTTTAGAGGTACTTTTCAGCACTTAGCAAATAGAGTAAGAGAAGAAAAGCAAAACTTTTTGGTTAGGTGTACATACACCTAACTTGTTTTGTATATTATTCTCTTATGAAAAGTACACAATGACAAAGTGGTAAGTAGTTGCAAGTACTTATCCCACCGCTGCACGACCAATGTAGGAGGCTGGCCTGGCTTGTAGTGTGTACCAAGGGGTACTTACACTCTGTACCAGGTCCAGTTATCCCTTATTAGTGTAGAAGAGGTGTTTCTAGCAGCTTAGGCTGATAGAAGGTAGCTATAGCAGAGCAGCTTAGGCTGAACTAGGAGACATGCAAAGCTCCTACTATACCACTGGTGTCATATGCACAATATCATAAGAAAACACAATACACAGATATACAAAAAATAAAGGTACTTTATTTTTATGACAATATGCCCAAAATATCTCAGTGAGTACCCTCAAAATGAGGATGCCAAATATACACAAGATATATGTACACAATACCAAAAATATGCAGTAGTAGCAAAAGGAAGTAATGCAAGCAATGTAAAGTTACCGTAGATTGCAATAGGAGCACATAGGTATAGGGGCAACACAAACCATATACTCCAAAAGTGGAATGCGAACCACGAATGGACCCCAAACCTATGTGAGCTTGTAGAGGGTCGCTAGGACTGTAAGAGAACAGTGAGGGTTAGAAAAATAGCCCACTCCAAGACCCAGAAAAGTAGGTGTAAAGTGCACCTATATTCCCCAGAAAGCACAGAAGTCGTGATAGGGGAATTCTGCAAGGAAGACCAACACCAGCAATGCAACCAAAGTGGATTTCTGGACAAGAGTACCTGTGGAACAAGGGGACCAAGTCCAAGAGTCGCGACAAAGTCGAGATTGGGCAGATGCCCAGGAAATGCCAGCTGAGGGTGCAAAGAAGCTGCCACCGGATGGTAGAAGCTGTGGATCCTGCAAGAACGAAGAGGGCTAGAAACTTCCCCTGTGGAGGATGGATGTCACATGTCATGAAGAACCTTGCAGAGGTGTTCCCACGCAGAAAGACCGCAAACAAGCCTTGCTAGCTGCAAGAGTCACATTTAGGGTTTTTGGGTGCTGCTGTGGCCCAGGAGGGACCAGGATGTCGCCTCTTGGATGAGGAGACAGAGGGGGAACCCAGCAAGTCAAGGAGCCCTCACAGAAGCAGACAGCACCCGCAGAAGTACCTGAAGAGGCACTACGAAGAGGAGTGAACCGGAGCTCACCCGAAGACACAAAAGGAAGTCCCACGACGCCGGATTCCCCAAAGCAGAGACCCTAAATAGCCAGAAAAGGAGGTTTGGCTACCTAGGAAGGAGGATAAGCTAGCAACACAGGAAAGAGCCTATCAAAAGAAGTCTCTGACGTCACCTGCTGGCACTGGCCACTCAGAGCAGTCCAGTGCGCCAGCAGCACCTCTGTTTCCAAGATGGCAGAGGTCTGGAGCACACTGGAGGAGCTCTGGGCACCTCCCCTGGGAGGTGCAGGTCAGGGGAGTGGTGACTCCTCTTTCCTTTGTCCAGTTTCGCGCCAGAGCAGGGCTGGGGGATCCGTGAACCGGTGTAGACTGGCTTATGCAGAGATGGGCACCATCTGTGCCCATCAAAGCATTTCCAGAGGCTGGGGGAGGCTACTCCTCCCCAGCCCTGCCACCTTTTTCCAAAGGGAGAGGGTGTAACACCCTCTCTCTGAGGAAGTCCTTTGTTCTGCCTTCCTGGGCTAGGCCTGGCTGGACCCCAGGAGGGCAGAAACCTGTCTGAGGGGTTGGCAGCAGCAGCACCTGCAGTGAAACCCCGGGAAAGGTAGTTTGACAGTACCCGGGTCTGTGCTAGAGACTCAGGGGATCATGGAATTGTCTCCCCAATGCCAGAATTGCATTGGGGTGACAAGTCCATGATCTTAGACATGTTACATGGCCATGTTCGGAGTTACCATTGTGACGCTGTACATAGGTAGTGACCTATGTACAGTGCACGCGTGTAATGGTGTCCCCGCACTCACAAAGTCCGGGGAATTTGCCCTGAACGATGTGGGGGCACCCTGGGTAACTTAGCACCCAACCTTTTGCTAGGTAAAGGTTAGACATATAGGTGACTTATAAGTTACTTATGTGCAGTGGTAAATGGCTGTGAAATAACGTTATTTCACTCAGGCTGCAGTGGCAGGCCTGTGTAAGAATTGTCAGAACTCCTTATGGGTGGCAAAAGAAATGCTGCAGCCCATAGGGATCTCCTGGAACCCCAATACCCTGGGTACCACAGTAGTAGGGAATTATAAGGGTGTTCCAGTATGCCAATGTGAATTGGTGAAATTGGTCACTAGCCTGTTAGTGACAATTTAGAAAGCAGAGAGAGCATAACCATTGAGGTTCTGGTTATCAGAGCCTCAGTGAGACAGTTAGTCATCACACAGAGAACACATACAGGGCACACTTATGAGCACTGGGGCCCTGGCTGGCAGGGTCCGGGTGACACATACACTAAAACAACATATATACAGTGAAATATGGGGGTAACATGCCAGACAAGATGGTACTTTCCTACAAGGTCCAACTGTTCAAAGTTGGTTCAGGTAAGAGCTTGCCTTCCCGTGTTGAGACAGTATCCCTGTGCACCGCGTCTTCTCCAGCTCCCTTGGCTTCTGTGCACTTCTTTCAAGAATCCTTCGTGCACAGTGTAGCCCAGGTCCCCAGCACTCCATCCTGCGACGCACAACTTGCTGAGTTGTTCTCTGGCGGCTTGGAACTAGTGCTGCGACGACCACACTTTGCATCTTCTTTGTCCAGTGTCCTGGGACTCCTGTAGGCACTACCTGGTCTTCTGAGGGCTTTCTGAAGTGCTGAGAGCCCCCTATGTCTCCTAAGTCCGAGTTCAGACCCCCAGGTCCCTCCTGGGTTCAGGTAGCCCGTTTTTGACGCAAACCGCGTACTTGCTTGAACCAAGGCTTGTTGGCGGAATCCAGCGACGCAAACAGCCTGCATCCAACTACACGACGTGGGACAACTCCTGCACCAAGCAGGAATACACAGCCATCTTCTTTGGTGTTCTTTGTAGGAAGGTAGCCTCTTTTTAGCCTTGTTACCCCCACTTTTGGCCTGTTCGTGAGTATATGTTATGGTGTTTTTACTGTCTCACTGGGACTCTGCTAGCCAGTGCCCCGGTGCTCATAGTGGAAACCCTATGTTGTCAGTGTGTTTGATATGTGTCACTGGGATCCTGCTAGCCAGGACCCCAGTGCTCATAAGTTTGTGGCCTATATGTGTTCCCTGTGTGGTGCCTAACTGTATCACTGAGGCTCTGCTAACCAGAACCTGAGTGTTTATGCTCTCTCTGCTTTTAAAATTGTCACTGCAGGCTAGTGACTAGTGACTAATTTTACCAATTCTGATTGGCACACTGGAACACCATTATAATTCCCTAGTATATGGTACCTAGATACCCAGGGTATTGGGGTTCCAGGAGATCCCTATGGGTTGCAGCATTTCTTTTGCGACCCATAGGGAACTCAGACAATTCTTACACAGGTCTGCCACTGCAGCCTGAATGAAATAACGTCCACGTTATTTCACAGCCATTTTACACTGCACTTAAGTAACTTATAAGTCACCTATATGTCTAACCCTCACTTAGTGAAGGTTAGGTTCGGTGCAAAGTTACTTAGTGTGAGGGCACCCTGGCACTAGCCAAGGTGCCCCCACAATGGTCAGGGCAAATTCCCCAGACTTTGTGAGTGTGGGGACACCATTACACATGTGCACTACATATAGGACAATACCTATATGTAGCGTCACAATGGTAACTCCGAACATGGCCATGTAACATGTCTAGGATCATGGAATTGTCACCCCAATCTGGTATTGGTGGGACAATTCCATGCATCCCCAGGGCTCCAGCCTAGAGCCCGGTTACTGCCAAACTAACTCTCTGGGGTTTTCTCTGCAGCTACTGCTGCTGCCAACCCTCAGACAGGTTTCTGCCCCCCTGGGGGCTGTGCAGCCCAGTCCCAGGAAGGCAGAAGAAAGGATGTCCTCTGAGAGAAGGTGTTACTCCCTCTCCCTATGGAAATAGGTGTTAAGGGCCTGAGAGGAGTAGCCTCTCCTGGCCTCTGGAAATGCTTTGAAGGGCACAGATGGTGCCCTCCTTGCATAAGCCAGTCTACACCGGTTCAGGGATCCCCCCAGCCCTGCTCTGGCGTGAAACTGGACAAAGGAAAGGGGAGTGATCACTCCCCTGACCAGCACCTCCCAAAGGGAGGTGCCCAGAGCTCCTCCAGTGTGTCCCAGACCTCTGCCATCTTGGATGCAGAGGTGTGAGGGCACAAAGGACACTCTGAGTGGCCAGTGCCAGCAGGTGACATCAGAGACCCCTCCTGATAGGTGCTTAGCTTTCTCTGTAGCCAATCCTCCTCAGAGGGCTATTTGGGGTCTCTCCTGTGGGCATCTCACCAGATAACGAATGCAAGAGCTTACCAGAGATCCTCTGCACTTCCCTCATCGACTTCTGCCAAGGATTGACCGCTGACTGCCCCAGGACGCCTGCAAAACCACAACAAAGTAGTAAGAGGACTACCAGCAACATTGTAGCACCTCATCCTGCCGGCTTTCTCAACTGTTTCCTGGTGGGGCATGCTCTGAGGGCTGTCTGCCTTCCCCCTGCACTGGAAGCCAAGAAGAAATCTCCCGTGGGCTACAGAATCTTCCCCCTGCAAACGGAGGCACCAAACGTCTGCATCACCAGTCCTCTGGGTCCCCTCTCATATTGACGAGCGTGGTCCCTGGAACACAGGAGCTGGATCCAAGTGTCCCCGACATTCCAGTGGCCCTTCTGTCCAAATTTGGTGGAGGTAAGTCTTTGCCTCCCCACGCCAGACAGTAAACCTGTGAACTGCAGCTGCTAGGGCTTCTGTGCACTTTTGAAAGACTTCCTTTGCGCACAGCCTAGCCCAGGTCCCCAGCACTCTGTACAGCTTTGCCAAACTGCCTGAGTTGGACTCTGACTTCGTGGGACTCCTTTTTGTTGTGCTGAGACGACTGCTGTGCTCAGATCTTCTGAACGCCTGTTCAGGTGCTTCTGCGGGTGCTGCCTGCTCCTGTGTGGGCTCTCTGTGTTACTGTGTGCCCCCTCTGTCTCCTCCTCCAAAGGGCGACCTCCTGGTCCTTCCTGGGCCCTGGCAGCACCCAAAATCTTCAACCGCAACTCTTGCAGCTAGCAAGGCTTGTTTGCGGTCTTTTTGCGTGGAAACAACTCTGCATCTCCCAGCACACCGTGGGAAGTTCCTGACACCTTCTGTTTCCGTTGTTGCAGAATCTTTGGCTTCTTCCACCCAAAGGCAGCCCTTTTGCACCTTCATCCGGGGTTTAGGGGCTTCTGACCCCCTTGAACACTTGCATGACTCTTAGACTTGGTCCCCTTCCTTTGCAGGTCCTCAGGTCCAGGAATCCATCTTCAATGCTTTGCAGTCAGTTGTTGCCTTTGCAGAATCCCCTATCTCGACTTTACTGTCTTTCTGGGGTAGTAGGGTAACTTTAGTCCTACTTTTCAGGGTCTTGGGGTGGGGTATCTTGGACACCCTTAGTGTTTTCTTACACTCCCAGTGACCCTCTACACACTACACTAGGCCTGGGGTCCCTTTGTGGTTTGCATTCCACTTTTGGAGTATATGGTTTGTGTTGCCCCTAGGCCTATTGTCTCCTATTGCCTTCCATTGTGTTCTACAGTGTTTGCACTCCTTTTCTCACTGTTTGCTTTGCTGATTTTGGTTTGTGTGTATATTTTGTGTATTTTACTTACCTCCTAAGGGAGTATATCCTCTGAGATACTTTTGGCATATTATCACTAAAATAAAGTACCTTTATTTTTAGTAACTCTGAGTATTGTGTTTTCTTGTGATATAGTACTAAGTGATATAAGTGGTATAGTAGGAGCTTTGCATGTCTCCTAGTTCAGCCTAAGCTGCTCTGCTATAGCTACCTCTATCAGCCTAAGCTGCTGGAACACTACTAATCTACTAATAAGGGATAACTGGACCTGGCACAAGGTGTAAGTACCACAAGGTACCCACTATAAGCCAGGCCAGCCTCCTACACTCTTCTGTACTTTTCTTCCAATCAGAGAATCCACTTTTGCACCATCTTCTAGGTTGGCAGGGACTCCTGTTCTTCCTGGACTCTTCTTCGACTTCTGGACTTGGTCTCCTCTCTCCACTGGTCTTCGGGTCCAGGAATCCATCGTTTGTTGCTTGCAGTCTTCCATGGTTCTTGCAAAATCTCTTATCATGACTTGTAGTGTGTGCTGAGGAAACTTGGTGTATTTTACTCCTTTTTTCCTGGGCTCTGGGGTGGGGTATTTTACTTACCTTTGGTGTTTTCTTACACTCCCAGCGCCCCTCTGCACACTACACTTGACTAGGGGGGAATTTGTTGTACGCATTCCACTATCTTAGTGTATGTTTTGTGTAGCCCTTGGGCCCATTACAATCTATTGTAATTTCTACTGTTTAAACTATTCTATGACAATTTACTCACCTGATTTTGGTTGCTAGTGTATGTATTGTGTATGATACTTACCTCTAGAAGGAGTATTGTCTCTAAGATATTTGTGGCCTTGTGTCACTAAAATAAAGTACCTTTATTTTTGTTAACACTAAGGGGGTCATTCTGACCCCGGCGGTCTAAGACCGCCGGGGCCAGGGTCGGCGGGAGCACCGCCGACAGGCCGGCGGTGCCCCGCAGGGCATTCTGACCGCGGCGGTTCGGCCGCGGTCAGAAGAGGCAAACCGGCGGTCTCCCGCCGGTTTACCGCTGTCCTTAGAATCCCCCATGGCGGCGCAGCTTGCTGCGCCGCCATGGGGGATTCTGACACCCCCTACCGCCATCCTGTTCCTGGCGGTTCGCCCGCCAGGAACAGGATGGCGGTAGGGGGTGCCGCGGGGCCCCCGTTAGAGGGCCCCGAAAAGTATTTCAGTGTCTGCTAAGCAGACACTGAAATACGCGACGGGTGCAACTGCACCCGTCGCACCCCTGCAACTACGCCGGCTCAATTCTGAGCCGGCGTCCTCGTTGCAGGGGCATTTCCTCTGGGCCGGCGGGCGCTCTTTTGGAGAGTGCCCGCCGGCCCAGAGGAAATGTCTGAATGGCCGCCGCGGTCTTTTGACCGCGGTGCGGTCATTTAGCGGCGGTACCCTGGCGGACGGCCTCCGCCGTCCGCCAGGGTCAGAATGAGGCCCTAAGTATTGTCTTTTATTGAGTATCAGTACTGTGTAACTAAAGTGGTATTGCAGGAGCTTTGCATGTCTCCTAGTTCAGCCTAAGCTGCTCTGCTACAGCTACCTCTAGACAGCCTAAGCTGCTAGAACACTGGCTACATTTCACTAACAAGGGATAACTGGACCTGGTATAAAGTACCCACCACAAACTAGGCCAGGCTCCTACACGTACCTTTGGCCTCCTGAAGACCAGGTTCAGGTGCCTCCATCTGACAGGTGGATCCCTGTGCTACTCACCTGGGAAGGTCTGCCGGATAGTAGTGGCATGCTGCATGTTGCACAACTTGGCCCTCAGACGACATGTGCCTTTTCTGCAGGAGGAGGAGACTGGAGATGCCCCTGTGGCAGCAGTGGACAATCAGGAGAGTCTCATTTCCTGGCGGTGGTCTTGGTCTTAGCAAGTGTCTCTGACTTCTGTCTGGGTTGCAGGGAACGTTTGCTGGTGGTTCACCTTCTGCAGGGGGAGAGGTGCTGGTGGGTTGTGGGTCCTGTGGCAGGGCCTCCTGTCCACTAGTTGCAGCGGAAGTGGTGGGCTAGTCAATAGACTGGCTAATGGTAGGGGCCCACTGCTGTGCTGGATGTTCCCTCATGATGTTGGCCATGTTTGCCAGCACCCCTGCTATGGAGATCATGGTGGTGTTGAGGGCCTGCAAGTCCTCCCTGATCTCCTGATGGTGTTCCTCCTGCAGCCTCTTGTTCTGCATGATGTCAAGGATCTGGCCCATTGTGTCCTGGGATTGTCGGAAGGCCCCCAGGATCGTTGTGTGTTCCTCCTGGAGAGTCAGTTCCCTTGGCCTGACCTCCCCCGGCACACAGCGGTCCTCCCGGTGTCCTGTTGGCCTGTGCCCCTGTCCCCTGAACCGTGGGCCCACTGCCACTGACCCCAAGTCGCTTATTGTCTTGGGGACGAGGTGTGGACTGGGGTCCCTGTACAGGTGGGCACACTGCTGATTGACGTGTCTTGGGGACAGAGGTGTGGGGAAGCTGGGTGGGTGCTGTGGTGTTGGATACTGATGGGGGAGGCTCTGTGGTAGACTGTGAGTGGGCTGGGGTGACCAACTGTCCAATGGTCCTTGATGGGACAGGTAGTTCCTCCAGATCTAGAAGTCCAGAGTTGCTGTCATCACTGGGGGCATCTTCTGTTGGGGGGCTGGATAGTCGTGGTACCTCCTCTCCACTGAGATTGGATGGGGCACCTGTGGGGATGTAAGTGATGTTTTATGCTTCATGCCTGGTACATATTGTACATCCATAGCTTTCCCTCTGTGGTTGCTGTTGCCCTGCCCCCTTTGAGTGTGTATGGTGATATATTGTGGGATTGTTAGTTCCCCTATGCTGTGCATGCTTTTGTGATGGGTGTTCATGCAGGGTTGGGAGGGCTGTCCATGCATTGGTCTGGCATGCAGGGTTTGGCATTGGGGTTAGTCATCTGTTTAGGTGCAGAGTTTGTGATGGAGTGGAGTGATAGGAGTGAGGGTGAGGGTGCGAGATGGCATGCAGGTATGGGGGGTGCTAAGTAGTAAATGTTGACTTACCAGTGTCCAGTCCTCCAGCCACTCCAGTGAGTCCCTCAGGATGCAAGATTGCCAAGACTTGCTCCTCCCATGCTATGAGCTGTGGTGGAGATGGTTGGGGTCCACCACCAGTCCTCTGTATGGTGAGCTGGTGCCTTGCTGCCACAGAACGTACCTTCCCCCGTAGGTCATTAGACCTCTTTCTGATGTCGTCCCTTGTTCTTGGGTGCTGTCCCATGGCGTTCACCCTGTCCACGATTCTCTGCCATAGCTCCATCTTCCTTGCATTGGATATCTGGTGGACCTGTGCTCCAAAGAGCCGTGGCTCTACACTGACTATTTCCTCCACCATGACCCGCAACTTCTTATCAGTGAAACTGGGGTGCATTTGTGGGGCCATGGGTGTTGTGTGGTGTATGTAAGTGTGTGGGTGTTGGGTACTGTGTTTGGGTGTGCGTAGTGGAGTGTGTGAGGGATGTATGGGTGTGTGTGTGTGTGTGTAGTTGTCACAGTGGTCTTGATGTCTGTCTGGTGGCAATGATTTGTATTCGTAAGGGGTTGTGGATAATGTAGGTGTGTGTTTTATAGTGGTGTGGGTGTGGTGTGTGTATGGGTGTCAGGTGTGTGATTTTTAATTGGCCAATGTGGTGTAGTTTAGTATTTGGGTGTCCATTCTGAGCGCAACGGTGTGTAACGCCAATGATTTACTGCTGTTGAATGTCCGCCGTGGGTCATAATGTGGTGGGCATTGTTTTGTTAGCGTAACGGTATGGGTGTTGGTACCAACACTTTAACATTGACCTTTGGACTAACTGATTTGCGTATGTGGCTGTATTCTGTCAGTTTGATATATGTGTGTCATAATATGGCAGACGGATATCTGCCACCGCAGCGGTATGTTGGGGGCCGTCACTTTTGCGGTAAGCAGGATTTACCGTTAATGTCATAATGAGGGCCATAGTGTGTTGCCAATTACAAATTCTTGCGCTAGGTGTTTCCAAGATGTGTATTAAACACCCAGTCAACCATTAAAACAATGAAATAGTGACCTGTTCATTTGTCTATTGTATCCATTCAGGTCAACGCCCACCAAAAGCAAGGGCTTTGGAGAGCTCTCTACCTAGAAGGTGCGGACCCTGGGGGTCTATCACCGGCAGAGCGTCCGCTGTCAGAAAAGGTGGGAGGACCTGAGACACTGGGGCAAGCAGATCACGGAGGTTCTGCTGGGGCTGTCCTCCCAACTTGGGCATGGTGCCCACCCGACCCTGACCCCCCAGCACACGTACTGGTGGTGACCTACCCTGAGCTTGATGGGTGTTTGAGGGAAGCACAGCAGCTACAAGGGGGTTCTGGCAGATTCTTGCATGTTACTTTGCCAGGTTGATAGGTTAGAGGCAGCCATCTCCCCATGAATATTGGGAATGGCCCATGTGCAAAACACAAGATGAGATGTTGTTTGTGTAGGTATTGTGGTTGGTGCACGCTGATGTGCTTTGCCTATTTTCCTAGTGGCCAGGGACAGATTACAGTCCACTACCAATATAATCTCTTTGGCAGACACATGGCTGAGTACAGTGGTCAATCATCTCATGTTGTGGGTGTCATTTGTAGTCAACAGTTCCCTTATCTTCAGTGTGTTAGCCCCAACAACATAAGGTAATAAATCATTGAACTCAGCCATGTGTCTGCTCGAGTGAGCATATTGGCATCTTTACCCAACAGGCCACTTGTTTTCAGTGTCTCAAGTGTGCTCGTGCCTCACTACTGTCTCTCATGTGAAGGTGGCCAGCATACATGTGACATGGCATACATTGTCCTTTCTGTGCAGTCAGTGAGCATTACCTCCCTTGGAAAGTAGTGAATGTACAGTTAAATGATTTGGGAGACATCACTGGTGGCAACATCATTTGTGCTGACATGTTAGCATGGGTACCTTGTACTTTTTTAGTATCATTTCCACTACTTTTTCATACATGTTCTACCTGTCTTCATGTTATGATGTCTGATTCCATCACATATGTGTGCATGCCAAAATCTCTTGGAAAATATTTTTGTATGATGGGTATACTGTTCATGTAGTACCACAGACAGGAGTGGTCAACATTGTTTTGTTGGGTCCCGCATATCCTAAATTGTTACTCAATGTCATTTCTCATGAACAATTGCAGGTGCAATGATGGAAATGACAGGATGACCTACAGTATTTACTCACAATATGTATTTCAATGTCATTGATGTAGAATCATTTGACTATGTGCGTGGCACATGTCAATTGTTGTAGGTTTATTACCTCACTGTTGACATGCATCAGGGAGTGAAATGCAGAAATATTGGAATCATATGTGAAAGTGTACAGTCAGTATGTAACCGTGTGGGTGTGGATGAATCACTCTAGACCGCGTTATAGTCTTAAAAAAGAAGGAATTTTATTGAGGATCTTGGATGTGGTATGAATCAGGTGAGTATGCTTCAGTCTTTGGTTGCTGGGTTTAGGGTGGTGGGATGTTCATGAGGTTTGGTCTTCACTCTTCTCTTTCTGTCTCCCTTGTTCACAGGTCGTCCCCCGGGAAGCGCATGTGGAGAGAAGAGAATAATAGCAGTAAGTGAACATGATACTTGTATCTAGTTTGTTTCCTTATACTTTCTTTGTTGTCCCTGTCTCACTGTTCTCGTCAAGGTTACATTTCTCAAACTGGTTCAGGTTAGTATGTGCTTTCTTCCATCTGTTTCTTAGTGGTCTAACTCCTGTCCTTTCTGTCTTCTTATTTTCTTTCAGCGTTCAACCGCTGTGCGCAGGGCTTGGCTGGTCTATTTGTGGTGACAGTGCTCTCTGGTGCCCGGTGGTAAGTATTTCATCTCTCCCTGTTGGTTCTCTCCCTCGTCCTTGTTGGATTCTCTTTACACCCCCCCCGCCAGTGCTCGTGCTTTTGTGTTTCCCGGTGTTGTCCTTCTCCTCCCTTCTCTCCGTGTTACCCTTTTTCCCCTTTTTCTCCCCCACTCTCACTCCGCTCTTTTCCTCTCTTTCTCACTCACTCGTTCAGGGACGTTGTCCCACGCACCTGAATGGCCACGCTTCTCCTGAAGCGTGGCGGGATACTGCACTTCGTCCTCCCGGTCGCCTGGAACAGGTTCTTCCTTCACTCGTCCTCCGCTTTCTCCTCCGGTACTCAGACGGTACCGCTGTCTCCAGATCTCGAGTGGGCTCCGCTCCTCGTCTTCCTCGTTCGTCTCTCTCTCTGGGTTTCTCCTCCTCCGATGGCTGGTTCGCGGCGCCCGCTTTCTCCTCCCAGCCTCTGAACGCCGTAAGTGTTGGCAGCAGCACTTTTGACCTCCCGGCGTCCTGTCACTGCTGGTCTTCACACCAATCACGGGCAGAGAGACCAGGAAGTCTCAGAGTAACAGAGGCAGCGTCAGCACAAGTGAGAACCATGTGCGGGCGAACTGGTTCCAGCCCGTCACATACACTCCCCCTAGAGAGCGGCCTGTCGAGACACTCCAAGACTGGATAACGGGAAAGAAAATCCACGGTCACCATATGTTTACCCGGAAGATGCTGGATCTGAAAGGAGAAAGGCTGTAAGGAAAGAAACCAACGGAGAACACGGGCATTAGTGTCCTTATGATGGGGGAGCCAGGTAAGAGGAGCGTGATCAGTAATCAGGGTAAAGGTCCTGCCAGACAGGTAATATCTGAGAGATTCAATCGCCCATTTAATCGCCAAACACTCCTTCTCTATAGCTGGATAATGTACTTCCTGCTGTAGAAGTTTGCTTCTGATGTATAATACGGGGTGGAGGAATCATCATCCTGTGGTTGGGATAACACAGCCCCAAGACCCACGTCGGAGGCATCGGTTAGCAATACAAAGGGTTTACTAAAATCAGGACAACATAGCACAGGTTCAGATGTGAGAGCGGTTTTTAGCTTATCAAAGCTACGTAATGTAGTCACAGAGGGAGTCCCAAGGGCGTTGGGATAGGTGTTTTTTAGCATATTAGTAAGAGGTTCTGCAACTGTGGAAAAATGGGGAATAAAGCGCCGATAATAGCCGATCAATCCCAAGAAAGCCCTAATGTCTTTTCTTTTCTTGGGGAAATCCATTTTAGAGATGGCTTCTACTTTTTCTACTTGGGGGCTCATCCGACCGTTCCCCACAATATAGCCCAGATATTTGATACTAGTCTGTCCAAGTCTACATTTTTCAGAATTGGCGGTTAACTGGGCCTTTCGTAGAGCTTGTAACATGGTATCTAGGTGTGCCAAGTGCTCCTCCCAGGTCTTGCTATAGATGACAGTGTCATCGAGATTGGCAGCAGCATATTGCTTAAAAGGTCGTAGGATTTCGTCCATGAGTCTTTGGAAGGTGGCGGGGGCCCCGTGAAGTCCAAAAGGGAGGACAGTAAAGTGATATAATCCCGAAGGGGTGGCAAATGCTGTTTTTTCTTTGTCTTCCCTTCGTAGTGGTATTTGCCAATAACCCTTCGTGAGATCTAGGGTGGATAAGTACTTGGCTTGGCCCAATCTCTCAATAAGCTAGTCGATTCTAGGCATGGGATATGCATCAAAATAGGTTAAGTTGTTGACACCCCTATAGTCTACACAAAACCGAGTACTGCCATCTGGCTTGGGTACCAACACGACTGGCGAGCACCAAGGTCTGGTTGACGGCTCTATGATGCCAGCTACCAACATGGCTTGGACTTCTTCTTCAATAATCTTTTGTTTTGCTTCGGGGATGCGGTATGGCCGCTGTAATGAGACGGTATTTGTTTTCAGGTGAATGGGATGTTGGAGTAGGGTGGTTCTACCCGGATATTTAGAGAAGACATCTTGTTTGTGATGCACTAGGCGGATTAGTTGGTTGTGATATAACCTAGTAAGATCGGGATTGAGCCACGGTTGTACGTGGTTGGACATGTCATGGGGAGGTAACCTGGGATACAGGATGTCGTCAGTAACATCGGAGTTGATAAAGTGTACGGAATAGTCTCCTGTGGGTTCTAGCCATTTTTTAAGAAGATTGATATGATATATCTGCTCCCTACCACTTCCTTGGGGAATGGCCAGCTTATAGGTGGTGGCGTTGATCTGTGCTATCACTTCAAATGGTCCCTGCCATTTGGCCAATAACTTATTTTCAGTGCTAGAGAGTAAGACTAGAGCCTTGTCTCCTACTGTTAGGCTGCGAACTACACTTCGGGTATCATATATTTGCTTCTGATTATTCTGTGCTTCCTGTAGGGCAGTATGGGCTTCTTCCCATACTGTATGAAGATTCTCTCTTAACTCTCTGGTATAGGTTAAGAAGTCTTACTTCCTCGTCTGTGTCCTCCCACTGTTCGGCTAACATATCTAACAGTGTGCGTGGTTGTCGACCGAACAACATCTCAAAAGGGCTATGGCCTAAGGACACTTGTACGTGGGTACGGATAACATATAAAACCAATGGTAGTTTCTTTTCCCAATCCTTACCAGCCTCAGTTATACTCTTTCTAAGTAAGAATTTAATGGTTTTGTTGTATCTTTCTACCGGCCCATCTGTTTGCGGATGATATACTGAGGTACAAATTTGTTTCACCCCTAGCAATCGACATACTTCATCCATTAACCTAGACATAAAAGGAGTCCCTTGGTCAGTCAATATCTCTTTCGGGAAACCCACCCTGGAAAAGAACTCTATCATTGCCTGGGAAATAGCTTTAGTGTGTATACTGGGAAGGGGAATGGCCTTGGGATATCGTGTGGCATAGTCCACCAAGACTAACACATATTGTCTACCCCGAGTGGAAGGGGTGAGGGGACCGATAAGGTCCATTCCCACCCAGGTAAATGGAATGTCGATAATTAGAAGAGGTTGAAGTGGAACAGGTTTTTGTGGAGAGGGGTTGTACAACTGGCATTTGGGACACTCAGAACAATGCTTGCGTATTTCGCCATAAACCCCTGGCCAATAAAATCGTCTAAGGACCGCTTCCTCAGTTTTCTCCCTTCCCCGTTATCCCCATGTGTAATTGTAACACTTGCTAACAGTGGCTCTTAGGCACTACTAATTGTAGATCATTTTCTCTTGTGGGTGTGGGATTTCTGTATAATAGTTTATTACAAATCAAGAATCTGGGACCTACCCCTTGTGCTGCCCCGGACTCGACCTGCTGCCAGGCGTATTTTAAGGTAGGGTCCTCATTCTGGTTCTGCCGGAAATCCCCGGTGATTGTGCAAACCTTCCCAATACCAATAGGACCGTCTTGGGATGAGCAGTTCTGTATAGAGGAATGTCGTTGCTCTCTTTTTCGTCTCCTGCTGAGGGTAATTCGTACCCTTTTGGGTTCCTCTGTACTCATTCCAATAGGTGCTTCCGTCCACCAATCCCTCAAAAGGTGCTTTTGTCCGCCTTTCTCTAACAAGGAGGGAAAATCCTTGTAATCTGTCCCGAGGATTATGTCCTCATCGAGGGTGGAGAGTACCCCTACCCAAAGGTGTCATTTCGTTCTCTCCATTTCAACCTTATAGTAGCAATGGGATAATACCGTTGATCACCATGGACACAGGTGATGAGGACCTGGGTTTCTGTATCTTCCTGCCCTGGCAATACTAAATCTCCCCTGATCACACTCTGGCTACATCCAGAATCGATTGGAGCCATTCTTTCCACTTCATTGACGATGATAGGGAGGGTATATTTAGGTTTCTCCCCTCCAGTCCAGAACACTCTTCCCTTGGTCAGGCCTATCTCCATGGGCTCCTCTGCGTCTTTTTTATGTGGGCAATATCGGGCAATATGGCCCCACTCTAAACAGTTGCAACACTTGGGACCAGGGCCTGCGTATCCAGAGGGACCCAGGCCCGCTGATTGTGTTTGGTCAGCTCCGGGATGTACTACCGGCCGCAACAGATGTATTCTAGGTATGGCCGGTCTGACCGGAGGTGGAGGAGCCTGACTAACAGTAGCCCGGAAGTCCGAGCCTCTATGATAAGCACAGGCAAGATCTACGGCCGTCTCATTCGTGAGTCTAGGATGTTGTCGTACCCAGTTCCGGGTGGTAGGTGGTAAAGCATCCAAGTACTGTTCTAAGACTATGATGTCAAACATGTCTTCTCTTGTTTTCTCCGTGGGATGTAACCACCTCCCAGCTGCATGTTGGACTCTATAATATAAGGTACGGGGGTTCTCCTGATGCTGCCATTTCATTTGTCTAAACCTGGTGCGATAACTCTCACTAACCAAACCTACTCTTTCTAAAATGGTTTTCTTAAGGTCTTTGTATGGAAGGTTACCACTCGGATTAATAGCTTGGTATGTTGTTTGTAAGTGGCCAGTGAGTAGGGTGGCAATATACTGTCCCCATTTGTCCTCCGGCCAATTAGCAGTACTGGCCACTCTTTCAAAGTTTGTGAAGAAAGAGTCGGGGTCTTCCTGCTCCTGATAATGTTGCAACACACTACTTGGTACCGTGGAGTGTACTTTTGTATGGGCGATGGTATCGCTAAGCTTACCCAGTGCTGTCTCATGTACCAGTTGGTTATTGGCCATAATCGTTGCCTGGCTCTTGAGTGCTGTTTGCAACGCCTCCCTTTCCTCTTTGGCTTCTTCCATTTGTTGTTCCCATATCAACTGGAGATGCCGTTGCCCTTCTGCCAACTGAGCGATTACATCTGCCATTGTCGCATTTTCTTCCATGGTGGAGGTTTCTCCACAAATCCCACTTCTGACATCACTTCTAACCGTGTGGGTGTGGATGAATCACTCTAGACCTCGTTATAGTCTTAAAAAAGAAGGAATTTTATTGAGGATCTTGGATGCGGTATAAATCAGGTGAGTATGCTTCAGTCTTTGGTTGCTGGGTTTAGGGTGGTGGGATGTTCATGAGGTTTGGTCTTCACTCTTCTCTTTCTGTCTCCCTTGTTCACAGGTTGTCACCCGGGAAGTGCATGTGGAGAGAAGAGAATAATAGCAGTAAGTGAACGTGATACTTGTACCTAGTTTGTTTCCTTATACTTTCTTTGTTGTCCCTGTCTCACTGTTCTCGTCAAGGTTACATTTCTCAAACTGGTTCAGGTTAGTATGTGTTTATTTCCATCTGTTTCTTAGTGGTCTAACTCCTGTCCTTTCTGTCTTCTTATTTTGTTTCCGCGCTCAACCGTTGTGCGCGGGGCTTGGCTGTTCTATTTGTGGTGACAGTGCTCTATGGTGCCCGGTGGTAAGTGTTTTATCTCTCCCTGTTGGTTCTCTTCCTCATCCTTGTCCGTTTCTCTTTACACACACACCCCCCTCCAGTGCTCGTGCTTTTGTGTTTCCCTGTGTTGTCCTTCCCCTCCCTTCTCTCTGTGTTACCCTTTTTCCCCTTCTTCTCCCCCCTCTCTCCCTCTGCTCTTTTCCTCTCATTCTCACTCACTCGTTCAGGGAGGTGGTCCCACGCACCTGAATGGTCATGCTTCTCCTGAAGCGTGGCGGGATACTGCACTTCATCCTCCTGGTCGCCTGGAACAGGGTCTTCCTTCACTCGTCCTCTGCTTTCTCCTCCGGTACTCGGATGGTACCGCTGTCTCCAGATCTCGAGTGGGCTCCGCTCCTCGTCTTCCTCGTTCGTCTCTCTCTCTCTCTCTCTCAGGGTTTCTCCTCCTCCGATGGCTGGTTCGCGGCTCCCGCTTTCTCCTCCCAACCTCTGAACGCCGTAAGTGTTGGCAGCGGCACTTTTGACCTCCCGGCGTCCCGCAACTGCTGGTCTTCCCACCAATCACGGGCAGAGAGACCAGGAAGTCTCGGAGTAACAGAGGCAGCGTCAGCACAAGTGAGAGCCATGTGCGGGCGAACTGGTTCAAGCCCGTCACACAGTACTCCAATGGATTCTGTGTTTGTGTGACAAAAAGGTACAGTGATGTGCTGATTCATTGTGCTGTGGATATTTCTGGTCAAATCACCCAGACATTTTGACCAGATTGTCTCCATTGTACATGTCAGTGCAAAATGTGTCATCTATCAAACCAACATTAGTACAACTTCCATGAGCTTACTCAGACAATGTACAAATTGTGCATTAACCATTGGTGAGTTTTTACAGTGAGACGTGGGTGTATCAATGTCACCTTCTTGCTGCTGCTGTACTTCCTATTGCAACATGGCCAGATTAGTTGCCCAAAAATTCCTCATTATGTGGTATTGTGTATATATACATGTGTTGATTGCAGAACCTTTTGTTGACTCTGTCAGAATGAAGTTGGCATTGCCATAATAATTGATACCAACAGGTTAGTAAGGGGTGCTGCAAGAGCCAAATCATTCAAGATGACAAGGTCTCCTACTCGATCCTTGGGTACTGTGATTGGACAACTTAAGTCATGCAGTTGAAGTTGTATGTGAATCTGATTTTCCTGTGTGCAAATGTTTATAGTTCATGCAGCATGCATGCATGTGGTGTAGCAAATGTTGGAGGCACTTTGGAGGATCTTGTGGTTGGGGGCTACTGTACATTGTGGCATTGTTTTGTGGTCGAAGCTGTTATTCAAGTGTGTTGAGCCACAAAGAATGACCCTATTTGTGTTTGTGTGCATCATCACAGGCAAGCAGAGGAGGCTGGGCCTGTATCAGTGGGGATGCAGCTGGCCATGATACCTCCACTCATGAGACAACAGACATTGAGGGACCCAGTGGCCCACAGGGTGAGGGGAGTGCCATGGAGGACACCGGCTCAACATCATCATCTTCAGAGTCGACCTCCAGTGGACACTTCCTAGTGGTGGCAGAACACTCAGGACCTGCTTCTGTTCCATCCTTGTCTGCCACTCCAAGTTCCTTCTTCAACCTCCCTGTAGCTCTCTACCCAGTTGGCTGGGCCTGCTCCCCCAAGAGGGTAGGCATCTCTTTTGCGTCAGGCACCTCACCCTCTGCCCCTGTTACCCCTGATGCCTTGAGTGAGGAGGCTATTGAACTGTAGAGGAGCATCTCTGTGGATTAGACTGCCATTCTGAATGTCATCCAGCAGCAGGGCACCCAGCTCCAACAGATAGTTGCGTACCAAGAAGGCATTCATAGTACTATGTCTGGCCTACATAGATATTTTCAGGCTCTGGCCTCCTCCCTCATGGCAGCCTTCCACCACCTATAATCCTCCCCCACCACCTTCCTCTTCCCCATCCAATTTCCCTAGTCCCATACCTGTCCAAAGCACACTCACACATATGCATGACACACCTCAACAGCCACAAGCAGCAAACACAAATAATTTAAAACGCACAAGCATGCAAGGACTCAGCAGTCACTCACCCCACTGACAACCACCACCACATCCACTATACCCCCAGACACCACACCAACACACACCAACACAGCCACCACTTCCACCATACATACAGACACCACCTCCAACACCCAAAGACCCAGCCACAACTACCTCCATGCCCCCAGAAACCAGCCCATCACACACAGACATGCCCACCTCTCCCACCATACCCCCAGACACCACCCCAACACCTACAAACATACCCACCACATCCACCATACCTCCAGACACCACCCCAACATACAGACACTCCCACCACTCTCACCTTACCATTACATCTACATCCCAGCTCACAAAGAAACACAAATGCCCACACACAGATGCAACAGACGCCAACTAAACACACACATACTTCATACACACATGCACCAGCAACACACAGGGCCACAGCAGACACTCACAGGCACTTCCTGAACCTCCCAACCCTAATCCCTCCTGTGCACCCCCACCCCCATTTTGCCAAGGAAAGTTTCCTGTTTGACTTTGCCCTGACCCATGTCAAATACCCCCTCCTCCCAAACCCAAAAGGACCCTGCCCAAAACCAAATCCATCCCTTACATGTCCAAGTCTTCCTCAGTGACACTTGACAACCCCCCCCGACATATCCATACCCCACCCACACCCAAGAAGAAACTCATCCCTCCCAAAACCAGTGAAGCCCACCCCTCCCAAAACCACACTCACCCACCCTAAACCTGACTCCACCTCAGCCAAGGGTGATCATTGTGGTGCCTGGAATGCCCATTAGATGCCCCTTCCTTGGGAGGTTTCTGTGGCAGTGATTAATGAGGCAGGTTTTGGGGCACAACAGTGTGCTATGCAGATGTTTTCATGGACTGGCCATTGACCTTTACTTCTTTTTTGGAGTTGTCAATACAGTTCATTTGGTTGTTGTGCTAAACATTGGCCCTGCCATTACTTTTCAACTTTTTTGATGTTCATATATAATTTGTGATGTGTGACCACAGTTGTGTTTGCTTAACCCTGATTGAGGATCCATTTGATGTAGTGGTGAAGATCTGACTTTGGAACCAGTGCTGGAGTCATTCAGGACACAGGGAGATGTTGGATGGAGGGATGTGTGGGATGTAATCCAACTGGTGTGGTATTGAATTGGGTGTTGCTTCATATGGTAAGTATTTCATCTTGGCTTGGCCATTGTCAACATCTATTGGGTTTCATTCCTACCCCTGATGTAGATTGGACATTTGTATCATTTGTGCAGGCTAGAGGTTTGTTTGTCCACACATGGATGGTGTTCAATTGTGCTACCTTCCTATACAATTGAAATGGCATGCGTCCATTTTGATGTGTGTACCTTACACCTACTTTATCTAATTGTGTGACACATGGTGTTATTGCTGTATTTGCTGCCTAGACTTGCACAAAATACCAATGGATTAAACCCAGATCTATGACTGGTGGTAAGGGTTTCAAAAGTTTCAACAATCCGTGTAGGAAGGTAGCCTCTTTCTAGCCTTGTTACCCTCACTTTTAGCCTGTTTGTGAGTATATGTCAGGGTGTTTTCACTGTCTCACTGGGATCCTGCTAGCCAGGGCCCAGTGCTCATAGTGAAAACCCTATGTTGTCAGTTTGTTTGTTATGTGTCACTGGGATCCTGCTAGCCAGGGCCCAGTGCTCATAGTGAAAACCCTATGTTGTCAGTGTGTTTGTTATGTGTCACTGGGATCCTGCTAGCTAGGACCCAGTGCTCATCTGTGTGTGGTCTATATGTGTTCCCTGTGTGGTGCCTAACTGCATCACTGAGGCTCTGCTAACCAGAACCTCAGTGTTTATGCTCTCTCTGCTTTCTAAATTTGTCACTGCAGGCTAGTGATTAAATTTACCAATTCTCATTGGCACACTGGTAAACCCATATAATTCCCTTGTATATGGTACTTAGGTACCCAGGGTATTGGGGTTCCAGGAAATCACTATGGGCTGCAGCATTTCTTTTGCCACCCATAGGGAGCTCAGACAATTCTTACTCAGGCCTGCCACTGAAGCCTGAGTAAAACAACATCCACGTTATTTCACAGCCATTTTTCACTGCACATAAGTAACTTATAAGCCACCTATATGTTTATTCTTCACCTGGTGAAGGTTGGGTGGCAAGTTACTTAGGGGGGTCATTGCAACATTGGCGGTAAAAGCCGCTTACCGCCGTGCAGAAGACCGCCGCAGCCGTGGAATTCCGCCACAGCTATTATGACCCACATCTCTGAATCCGCCGAAATTCAGACACCCACACAAGTCCGCCACACCAAAGGTCAGTGATAAACTGGCGATAACAAAACCTCCACTGTCACGCCAACAGAAATAAGTCCACACTATCACGACACACGAATCCACGCGGCGGGCTTTTAACCGCGATATTCCATTGGCGGTACACACCGCTGCGCTCAAAATACACACACACTTCTACAAAACATCCCCACATTGGATGATTCAAAATACACACACCTGAGACACATACCCACACCACTCCCACACACCCATTACAATATAAAACACACACCCACATCACCCACAAACCCCAACGACAAAAAATACAGAAAGAAGGCCAGAGAGAGACACCACCAGCAAGTACAACAGCATCCACAGGCACATAACACCATCACCCACACAACTTCCACGCACCTCACACAACACACCACTACATATCACCACACTTATCACCACACACTCCACCCCACACATCACCTACACCACCCCATGGCACGTCAAAGACACCCCAGGTTCTCAGAGGAGGAGCTCAGGGTCATGGTGGAGGAAATCATCCGGGTAGAGCCACAGCTATTCGGAGCACAGGTGCAGCACACCTCAATTGCAAGGAAGATGGAGCTATGGCGAAGAATAGTGGACAGGGTCAACGCAGTGGGACAACACCCAAGAAATCGGGAGGACATTAGGAAAAGGTAGAACGACCTACGGGGGAAGGTGCGTTCCTTGGTCTCAAGACACCAACTGGCGGTTCAGCGGACTGGCGGCCGACCCCCACCTCCTACCCCACAACTAACAACATGGGAGGAACAGGTCTTGGCGATTCTGCATTCTGAGGGCCTCGCAGGAGTAGCTGGAGGAATGGACTCTGGTAAGTCAAAGCTTTACTATTACATCCCCCACCCTACCTGTATGCTATCACATACCCCCACCCTCGCCCTAACCCCCATCACTCCAACTCCTCACAAATGTCCCAATATCACAAACCACACATCCCAACACCAAGCCCTGCATGCAACACCAAAGCATGGACACCCATCACCAAAGCATGCCCACTGCACATAGCCATACACCCCCCTAAACCATTATCACAGAAGGTCCCACAGAAGAATGGAAGCACTGGGGTACAGGGTGACCCACCCATTGCACACCATGGCACACACAGATGCAATAATCATGCCTTTCCACCCCTGCAGGACCCCTACCCGATGTCACCAGACACGAGGGTCCAGACATGTCCACTTCACCCACAGAAGAGGTCCACAGTGATGACAGCAGCTCTGTCCAACTAGATCTAGATGACCAGCCTGGACCATCGGGGACCTCTGGACAGTCGGTTCCCCTCACACAGGCCCAGGCCCCCACAGACCTTCCCCCCTCTGGAAACACCAGCACAGCACCCACCCAGCTGGCCCATACCTCCGTCCCCAGGACATGTCAATCAGCTGTGTGTCCACCACTACAGGGAACCCAGGATAACCCACCACCCCAACAACAACAGGGACCTGGGGGCAGTGGCACTGAGCACACGGTCCAGGGGACGGAGGCCCAGGAACACAGGGGAACTGGGAGGGCTGCTGTGCGACAGGGGGCGGACAGGCCAAGGGAACCCACTCTCCACGTGGCCCTCTCCTCCATCATGGGAGCATACCACCAATCCCAGGAGACGATGGCAACGGTACTGGCCAAGTTTCAGGAGACCCAGCGCATGCAGGAGGAACAGCATTTGGGCTTCAGGGAGGAACTCAGAACCATCAGCTCCACCCTGGGCACCATCGTAGGGGTGCTGAAGGAAGTACTCAACACCAGGAGGGACACTGTGGCACTACAAGGGGCCCCTGACACTAGCATGGACGATGAACTGCTACCACCTCCGCCGGTGCTAGTGGACAGGACCCCCCGCCACAGGACCACCACGCCAGCACCCCACCCCCTGCAGGTGGAGAACCACCCCGCAAATGGTCCCTGAGATCCAGGAACAAGACAGAAAACAATGCCAAGACCCTCGCCGAGAAATGAGACCACCCTGATTGTCATCCTACCGTCCCACTTTGTCACCCTGTCCATAATTAAACTGCCCCAGCTCCACTTCCTATGCCCATATGGGCAATGCACCTGTGAGACTAATAGACGGGACTCTGCCATGGACACTCCTCCGCCATCACCCCTCACCATTTAACTCCCCCCTCCAATATTTTGCATTTAAATAAACACACCTAAAGCACAAAATGATCTGGAGTCTGTCTGTGATTTCAAAATAGTGTATTTGCAATTACAGTGACAAAATGTTTTTGAAATAGTAATGTCAACATACCTATGTCACACAGCTCTAGTCCATGAGTAATTTAAGCAGATTTCACACAGTGGGACCCACATCTGTGAAACCGTAAGGGAAAGTGACAACTCAGTGACCATATACTGGGTGAAAACGACAGACAGGAGAGAGGTAGTAGTGTAAAATTACATGTAGTAGGCAGCATTGTATTCTTACCTGTGTTTCACTGGAAATTTTGCTGGATCACTGAGTCCCCGTTCTGCATGTCTTCTTCCTCTGCTTCATCCTCATCACTGTCCACAGGCTCCACAGCTGCCACAACACCGCCATCTGGACCATCGTCCTGCAGAAAAGGCACCTGTTGTCGCAAAGCCAAGTTGTGAAGCATACAGCAGGCCACGATGATCTGGCACACCTTCTTTGGTGAGTAGAATAGGGATCCACCTGTTATGTGGAGGCACCTGAACCTGGCCTTCAGGAGGCCGAAGGTCCGCTCGATTACCCTCCTAGTTTGCCCATGGGCCTCATTGTAGCGTTCCTCTGCCCTGGTCCTGGGATTCCTCGCTGGGGTCAGTAGCCATGACAGGTTGGGGTAACCAGAGTCACCTGAAAATGCCGAGGGACAACTGTTAGACACACACTAAACTGTAGGGATATACCCGGACAACCATTCCCACTGTCTTGCTTCCAGGTGCTCACCTAATAGCCACTCACGTGCCTCTGGAGTTGACCCATCACATAAGGGATGCTGCTATTCTGCAGGATGTAGGCATCATGCACTGAGCCAGGGAACATGGCATTCACATAGGAGATGTACTGGTCTGCCAAACATACCATCTGTACATTCATAGAATAATAATTCTTCCGGTTTCTGTACACCTGTTCACTCCTGGGGGGGGGGGGGGGGGCAAAGCCACATGGGTCCCATTGATGGCACCTATGATGTTGGGGATATGTCCCAGGGCATAGAAATCACCTTTCACTGTAGGCAAATGCTCCACCTGAGGGAAAACGATGTAACTCTGCATGTGTTTCAGAAGTGCAGACAACACTCTGGACAATACGTTGGAAAACATAGGCTGGGACATCCCTGATACCATGGCCACAGTTGTTTGAAAAGACCCACTTGCTAGGAAATGGAGTACTGACAGCACCTGCACTTGAGGGGGGATTCCTGTGGGATGGGCGATTGCTGACATCAGGTCTGGCTCCAACTGGGTGCACAGTTCCTGGATTGTGGCACGGTCAAACCTGTAGGTGATTATCAAATGTCGCTCCTCCATTGTCGACAGGTCCACCAACGGTCGGTACACCGGAGGATGCCGCCATCTCCTCACATGTCCCAGCGGACAGTGCCTATGAAGGACAACAGCGAGCACAGAGTCAAACAACTCAGAGGTACGTACCCACAGCTTACACAGAACACCAAACATACAGAAAAGGTGTCCTGTATGTGTGTTGAGACTAGGCCTAGGTATGTGTGACGCAGTTGAAAATGAGGCCATGTGGGCCTCTGAAATGGTGGCTACCTGACCTCTAAAGTGGGACAATGGGATGTGAGGTAACTGCGCTGGCGTTGTACACCGTCGTGGTAGGCGGTCGGAGACCGTGGCGCAATGCTGCATTGGTTAACATTTGACCCTATGGGTCCCAGGAGCCAATGACGATGTACGACGGCAGTGATGGTATGCACAGCCGCAGATGTGACCGCCGCGGACGTGACCACCATTTTCTATCTGTTCAATCACTCGATACTTGATCTTCGACAGGAGAGGACCTACACTGCAAGTGCTGCTGTGACCTCAGTCTGGAAGAGACAATGGCTCGTGCGTCTGGGGAAAGGGCCCCTGCCTTCACATCGGAGAAGTTGGAGAAGCTCGTGGATGGGGTCCTCCCCCAGTACACGCTACTCTACGGTCCTGCAGACAAACAGGTAAGTACAGAGGGAGCATGTTGTATGGGCTATGTCTGTGTGGAGAGGGCTGGATGTAAGAAGGAAGGGGGCAGAGTGCTGTGTGCATGAAAGACGGTGAGTGCATGTGCCACATGGCAAGGTTAGGGATGGGGGCCACTCACTTTGACGGTGCGGTTGGTAATGATTTCTCTTCATCCCCTGTATATTTCATGTAGGTCAGCGCCCACCAGAAGAAAGATATTTGGCATACCATCGCCAAGGACGTACGGACCCTGGGGGTCCACCACAGACGGAGCACCCACTGCCGGAAAAGATGGGAGGACATTTGCCGCTGGAGCAAGAAGACGGCGAATGAGCAGCTGGGGATGGCCTCCCAACGTGGGGAGTGCCAAGTACACCTAGTCATGCCCCTGTGTCATCTATGTGTGCAGATTTCGTCCATAGCATTGAAGGCCATTTCCCAGGAATTGCACTGTGGAGCCCAAGAGCGCGGCGTAGTGCAGGGGGCCTCTGTGTCTGTCTTGTCCGCCAACGGTAGCGGTAATCCATGCACTCAACTTGTCTTTCTTCTGTCCCCCCCCATTTTTGTGGTCTTCCTGTTCTTGTGTGCATTAGCGGAGGAGCAGTGGCACCGCAGCACGAGGGAGCTGCATCCCACATGGCCCTGGAGGGCTACACTACGGACTCGGAATTCACCAGTGGGACGGAGGGCGTTGGGAGCTCCGCGGCGGGGACAGGAGCTGAGACCAGCGACACAGACTCGTCCTCTGATGGGAGCTCCCTTGTGGTGGCGGCAACATCTGTGCCCCCCGCATCTACAGGTACAACCGCCACCCCCCCACCAGCACCGCTCTCCCAGCAGCCCCTCAGCCTTCGCCCCGTGCCCGCTCACCCAGGAGGGTGGGCATCACCTTCGCCCCAGGCACCTCAGCCCCTGCCCAAGTCACCCCTGCTGCCCTAAGTCAGGAGGCCATTGACCTCCTCAGGTCACTTACTGTTGGGCAGTCTACCATTTTGAATACCATCCAGGGTGTAGAAAGGCAGTTGCAACAAACTAATGCATTCCTGGAGGACATTCATTCTGGTCATGCGGCCCTTAACCGAGCTTTTCAAACTCTGGCCTCAGCACTGATGGCAGCCATTGTCCACATCTCTAGCCTCCCTCTCCAACTTCCTCCACCCAGACCCAATCCCCTGTACCTCTGCCTATCCCAAGCACACCATCAGACCAGCCTGCACACACCTCACCACACAAGGGAAGCTCAGGCAAACATAAGCACCACACATCCCACAGGACTCACGCAAGCAACACACACGCAGACACACCAACATCCACTGGCTCCACTGTGTCCCCCTCGTTGTCGTCTCCCTCCTCCCTCCCAGTTTCATCTACACTCACACCTGCATGCACTACCTCTACAGCCACTACGTCCCTCACCACCACACCCACCAGCACACCCCGCTCACGTGCAGTCACCACCCTCACTACCATTCACACGTCCCCGGTGTCCTCTCCCAGTGTGTCTGTGACGTCTCTCAGAAGATACACAAACGCAGGCACACACCCACCCAACAGCCATCCACCTCACGACAGCCACCAGTGAATGCACCTGCACCCAAAGTCACCAAACGTACACCTCCTACTACCACCACCTCTTCCTCCACTCCCAAACCCCCTCCAGCTACCCGTCCCAGTGTGTCCAAAAGAATTTTCCTGTCCACCCTTGACCTTTTTCCCACACCTCCCCCACCCCGTCCATCTCATAGGTCCCGAAGTAGCACCTCAGCCACAACATCTCCGGGACCAGCGGTGCCTGTAGTCCCAGGTATGTGGAGTGCACCGGCCACCAGGACAGCCAGTGTGGCACGGAGCCACAGCACAGCCAGTCCCCCCCTGTGAAGCATCAGAAGTTGGCCAGTGCCCGGCGGGAGAGGGGGAAGACTCCAGCCACCAAAGCCGTTCTCAGGGGTCCCGGTGGGAGTGTGGAGTCAGCTGTTACACCTCCCAAGGTGGGGAAGGGCCACAAGAAACCCAGCAAGTCTGGGAAGAGCTGCACGGCGGAGAAGACCGCCATCATCCCCGCTGCCCAGGAGGCCACCGCCAGCCCCAGCCCAGCTGCCCAGGAGGGCCCCACCAGCCCCAGCCCAGCTGCCCAGGAGGGCCCCGCCAGCCCCAGCCCAGCTGCCCAGGAGGGCCCCACCAGCCCCAGCCCAGCTGCCCAGGAGGCCACCACCAGCCCCCAGCCCAGCTGCCCAGGAGGCCAACGCCAGCACAAGCCCCGCTGGGCCATGAAGGACCGCCAGCAAAAGCCCTGCTGGGCCATGAAGGACTGCCAGCACAAGCCCCGCTGGGCCATGAAGGACTGCCAGCACAAGCCCCGCTGGGCCGGGCACCGCCAACTCAAGCATCGCTGAACAGGGCACCGCCAACTCAAGCACCGCTGAACAGGGCACCGCCAACTCAAGCACCGCTGGGCCGGGCACCGCCAACTCAAGCATTGCTGAACAGGGCACCGCCAACTCAAGCACCGCTGAACCGGGCACCACCAACTCAAGTACCGCTAGCCCATGAGCGGCAGGGGCACTGACGAAACTGGGTCCGTCACGGGGTGAGTGATGCACTCTGGGCATTGTCCCCCTCCAGAACCAGTGGAGAGATCCATCCAATACCTCAGTCCTTCACAGGATGAAGCACGCTGGGCACCAGTCCCCCTCCAGAACCAGTGGAGACATCCATCCACTACCTCTGTCCTTCACAGGATGAAGCACTCTGGGCACCAGTCACCCTCCAGAACCAGTGGAGACTGTTATCCACTTGAGAGACTGTGGCTTTGCACTCCCCCAGGATTGAACAGTGGGCAACCCACCCACTGTAGAGACTTGAGAGACTGTGGCTTTGCACTCCCCAGGATAATGCATTGGGCAACCTACCCACAGGAGAGACTTGAGAGACTGTGGCTTTGCACTCCCCAGGATTGAACAGTGGGCAACCCACCCACTGTAGAGACTTGAGAGACTGTGGCTTTGCACTCCCCAGGATAATGCAGTGGGCGACCCACCCACTTGAGAGACTTGAGAGACTGTGGCTTTGCACTCCCCAGGATTGAACAGTGGGCATTGAGCCCCCTCGTGGATCTGGCATCGTGCACTCATCCGGCTGAGGTGCCCCCCCTTCCCTTCCCCCTGAGGTGCCTGTTGTATTTCTATCTGATGCCCCTGCAGTGTTCTTCCTGGTTTGATCGGGTATCGAGTGTGGGCCTCGCCCATGCATTTTGGGCCTAGTGGTCCACGGACTATAAATGGTGCAGTACCTGGACTTGTATTATTGGTGTATATATTTGTTTATAGTGTATATATATTTTTGAGTACTGGATTTTAATAGAGTACAATGGTTATAATCATTTCCTTTTGTCTTTGCATTCTTCCGGGTGGTTTGGGGGGTGAAACTATAATGTATCAACATGTATTAGTGTGTGTTGTAGTGGGTGAGGGTGGGGGTGTTGCGTGTGTGTGTCCCTGTTTTTTGCCTCCCCCTCCCCGGTGTCGTAGGTGCAGTATTCACCGTGGTCTTCGCCGCCGGCGTTTGTGCTCCTGGTAGAGGAGCAGGAAGACTATCGCAGGTAGAATTTGGAGTTCCAGTTCCATGGTGTCCTCGTTCCTTGTTGGGTGTGTAGAGGTGAGCGTTTTCCCTTCGAAATTCCTGTTTCCGCCGTGTTTTTATCCGCGGTGAATTCGCCCCGGGAAAGGTGGCGGATTGGCCTGTCATAATAGTGTGGGCGGTACATTGTCTCCCGTCTGTCTGTTGGCGGTGACCACCGCGCTGTTTGTTTGTACCGCCGTGGTGGTCTGAGTGTTAAAGTGGGTGTCTTTGTTGGCCGTTTCCGCCACTGTTGTAATTGCAATTTTTTTACCACCGGCCTGTTGGCGGTCGTACCTCCGCTTTAACACCGTCCGCCAGGGTTGTAATGACCACCTTAGTGTGTGGGCACCCTGGCACTAGCCAAGGTGCCGCCACATCATTCAGGGCAAATTCTCCAGACTTTGTGAATGCGGGGACACCATTACACGCGTGCACTGCACATAGGTCACTACCTATGTGTAGCGTCACAATGGTAACTCCAAACTTGCCGTGTAACATGTCTAAGATCATGGAACTGTCCATGATCCCCCGGGTCTCTAGCACAGAACCCGGGTCCTGCCAAACTGCCTTTCCGGGGTTTCCACTGTAGCTGCTGCTGCTGCCAACCCCTCAGACAGGTTTCTGCCCTCCTGGGGTCTGGGCAACCCCAGCCCAGGAAGGCAGAACAAAGGATTTCCTCTGAGAGAGGGTGGTACACCCTCTCCCTTTGGAAATAGGTGTGAAGGGCTGGGGAGGAGTAGCCTCCCCCAGCCTCTGGAAATGCTTTGATGGGCACAGATGGTGCCCATCTCTGCATAAGCCAGTCTACACCGGTTCAGGGATCCCCCAGCCCTACTCTGGTGCAAAACTGGACAAAGGAAAGGGGAGTGACCACTCTCCGGACCACTACCTCCCAGGGGAGGTGCCCACAGCTACTCCAGTGTGTCCCAGACCTCTGCCATCTTGGAAACAGAGGAGTTGGGCACACACTGCACTGCTCTGAGTGGCCAGTGCCAGCAGGTGACGTTAGAGACACCCTCTGAAAGGCTCCTACCTTTCTGGGTAGCCAATCCTCCTTTCTTGGTAGCCAAACCTCCTTTTCTGGCTATTTAGGGTCTCTCCTCTGGGGTATTCTTCAGATAACGAATGCAAGAGCTCACCAGAGTTCCTCTGCCCTTCCCTCTTTGACTTCTGCCAAGAATCGACCGCTGACTGCCCCAGGACGCCTGCAAAACTGCAACAAAGTAGCAAGACGACTACCAGCAGCATTGTAGCGTCTAATCCTGCCGGCTTTCTCGACTGTTTCCTGGTGGTGCATGCTCTGGGGGTCATCTGCCTTCACCCTGCACTGAAAGCCAAGAAGAAATCTCCCATGGGTCGACGGAATCTTCCCCATGCCAACCCAGGCACCAAAAGACTGCATCATCGGTCCTCTGGGTCCCCTCTCATCCTGACGAGCGTGGTCCCTGGAACACAGGAACTCTATTCAAGTGACTCCCACAGTCCAGTGATCCTTCAGTCCAAGTTTGGTGGAGGTAAGTCCTTGCCTCCCCACGCTAGACTGCAAACCTGTGTACTGCGTGATTTGCAGCTGCTCTGGCTTCTGCGCACTCCTCCAAGGATTCCTTCGTGCACAGCCTAGCCTGGGTCCCCAGCACTCCATCCTACAGTGCTCAACCCTCTGAGTTGGACTCCGACATCGTGGGTTCCTCCTTTGTGGCTCTGAGCCAGCTCCAGTTCACAAATCTTCTAAGTGCCTGCTCTGGTACTTTTGTGGGTGCTGCCTGCTTCTGTGGGGGCTCTCTGAGATGCTGAGCGCCCCTCTGTCTCCTCCTCCAAGGAGCGACATCCTGGTCCTTCCTGGTCCCCAGCAGCACCCAAAAACCTCTGTCACCACCCTTACAGCTAGCAAGCTTGTTTGCGGTACTTCTGCGTGGGAACACTTCTGTATCCTTCAGCATGCCGTGGGACATCTTCCATCCAAAGAAGAAGTTCCTAGCTCTCTTCGTTACTGCAGAACGGAGGCAGCTTCCTTGCACCTTCATCCGGGGTTTCCTGGGCTCCTGCCCCCCCCCGGACACTATCACGACTCTTGGACTTGGTCCCCTTGCCTTGCAGGTCCTCTGGTCCAGGAATCCGTCTTCAGTGCTTTGCTGGTGTTTGTGGTTCTTGCAGAAACCCCCTATCACGACTATTGTGTCCTTTTGGGGTAGTAGGTGTACTTTACTCCTACTTTTCAGGGTCTTGGGGTGGGGTATCTTGGACACCCTGACTGTTTACTTACAGTCCCAGCAACCCTATACAAGCTCCCATAGGTCTGGGGTCCATTCGTGATTCACATTCCACTTTTGGAGTATATGGTTTGTGTTGCCCCTAGGCCTATGTTCACCTATTGCATCCTATTGTAATTCTACACTGTTTGCATTACTTTTCTTACTATTACTTACCTGATTTGGGTTTGTTTACATATAACTTGTGTATATTACTTACCCCCTTAATGAGCGTACTCACCAAGATACTTTTGTCATATTGTCATAAAATTAAAGTACCTTTATTTTTAGTAACTCTGTGTGTTGTGTTTTCTTATGATATTGTGCTATATGATATAAGTGGTATAGTAGGAGCTTTGCATGTCTCCTAGTTCAGCCTAAGCTTTGCCATAGCTACCTTCTATCAGCCTTAGCTGCTAGAAACACCTCTATTCTACTAATAAGGGATAACTGGACCTGGCACAGGGTGTAAGTACCACAAGGTACCCACTATAAGCCAGGCCAGCCTCCTACACTCCATCCATCATTTTACTTTGTGCTGTTGCTATATGCGCCTTAAGTGGCTAGGGTATGCCCAAACCTGCGTCCCTTGCTTGCTGCACCACTGGATTCAAGATAGCCTGGCTGATAAGGGGTGATACCCCGAAACCAGTCCCAGGATGCTTGTTTCTGGTACAGGGAGGACCTGGCTTGGCAGTTCAGGCTGGACTGTTCCTATAGGGAGCAGGGTCAAGACTGATTTGCACATAGCTGGATCTAAACTGGGGTGATGTGGCGAGCAAAATAACAATGGATTAAATCCAGATCTGTGACGGGGTGAGTGTTTGAAAAGTTTTAACACTCCGTCCATCATTTTATTTTGTAAAGTTGCTATATGCGCCTTAAGTGGCTAGGGTATGCCAGATATGGGCCCCTTGCTTGCTGCGCCACTAGATTCAAGCTAGCCTGGCTGATGAGGGGGGATACCCGAAACTGGACCCAGGATGCTTGTTTCTGGTCCAAGGAGGACCCGGCTTGACAGTTTAGACTGTACTGTTCCCATAGGGAGCAAGGACTGATTTCCATATAGCTGGGTCCAAACTGGGGTGACATGGCAGGCAAAATAACAATGGATTAAACCCAGATCTGTAACTGGGGGTGTGTGTTTGTAAGGTTTCAACACCATTTGTTCATCATTTTATTTTATGATGTTGCTAGACTCATTCTCCACATGGGTATGACACATGGTAATTCTAGTTTTTGTCCCTGATGCAAATTATTCTGTATCCCATTTTCCTTTTATTCTCTTGCAACGTGGGTGACATGTGTGAGTCCATGTAGGAGGGTGACCTGGTTTGTACTGGGTACCTTGGGTACTTACATCTTATACCAGGTCCAGTTACCCTTATTAGTGAAGTAGTAGTGTTCTAGCAGCTTAGGCTGGTAGAGGTAGCTATAGCAGAGCAGCTTAGGCTGAACTAGGAGACATGCAAAGCTCATGCAAACTCAGTGTTACCAAAAATAAAGGTATTTATTTGGGTGACACAGTACCAAAAATATCTTAGAGACAATACTCCTTCTGGAGGTAAGTATTATACACAATATATACACTAGACACCAAAATTAGACAAGTAAATAGTCATAGAACAATGCAAGCAGTAGGAAATCCTTCAGAATGCAATGGGAGAAAATAGGTCTAGGGGCAACACAAACCATATACTAAAATAGTGGAATGTGAATCACTAATTCCCCCCTAGACAAGTGTAGTGTGTGCAGAATCACTGGGAGAGTAAAAATACAGTAAAGGTAAGTAAATTACACCACCCCAGAGCCCAGAAAAGCAGGAGTAAAGTACTGCAAGTTTCCTTAGGACACACTACACCTTGTTTTGGGGCTTTTGCAGCAGCCAACCAAGTCTGCAAAGAACAACTTCTGGATTATTGGACCTGAAAACCTGCAAAGGAAGAGGACCAAGTCCAGAAGTCGAAAGAAGTTCCAGGAAGGACAGGGGCCCCTGCCAACCCAGAAGAGAGTGCAAAAGAAGAGTCCCTGGTTAGTTGAAGACTACAGAAATGCACCCTAGGAAGATGCCAGGGGGTTCCTGCATGACGCAAAAGATGTCCCACGGTGAGAAGACCGTTGCAGATGAGATTTCATGTTGGAAGGTGCCAACAAGCCTTGGCTACGGCAAAAGTGCATTTTTCATCGAAATGGCGCTGGATGGACCCAGGAGGGACCTGGGGGCCTCAACTCTGTGTGAGGAGGAAGAGGGGGCTCTCAGCACTTTAGAGAGCCCTCAGAATGCCAGCCACCACCCCCAGAAGTTGCATGATCTGGGTTCAGAGGAGGTGCAAAATGCAGTTGATGCAGCACAACAAAAGAGGGTCCGATGCCGTTGGAGAACACCCAGCAAGTTGAGAGTCACAGGGTAGAGTGCTGGAGACCTGTGCCAGGCTGTGCATGAAGGAATTTTGCAGATTGCACAAAGGCCTCAGGAGGCGGAGAAGACACAAAACACAGGGGTACTGTTGTTCTCAAGGAAGGCAATGTCTTACCTCCTCCAAATTGCATCAGAAGGACCTCAGGACAGTCTATGTCAATGATGTCCACCTTCTGTGTCCTTAGGAGCATGCTCGTTGTCGTGAAAGGAGTCACAGGGTAGCAGTCGGCACCTTGGAAGGTGCCTGCTTGGAGCAGGGGAGTGACTCCATCACTCCACAGGATATTTCTTTGGTTCTTCAGGTGCAGGATGAAGACAGGGAGTCCCCAGAGTGTGCACACCATGGAAACTGTTGCAGTTGCTGATTTGGAGCTGAGGTTGCTGAAGAAAAGTGTCTCTTGTAGACACTTTTTTGCACTTACAGCATTTCTAGGAGTAGGCTGCGGTTGATCCAAGGTCAGAAGTGTCTGAAGTTGTTGCAGAGGATTCCTGAAGGAAACTTGCAAGCAGAATCTGAAGAGAACCCACAGGAGAGACCCTTAATAGCCCTGAGAAGGGGATTGGCTACCTTATCAGGTATGGACCTGTCAGGAGGGGTCTCTGACTTCACCTGCTGGCACTGGCCACTCAGAGCCCTCCAGAGAGCCCCCACACCTTGCAAAGCAAGATGACCGAATTCTGGGACACACTGGAGGAGCTCTGGGCACCACCCCTGGGGTGATGATGGGCAGGGGAGTGGTCACTCCCCTCTCCTTTGTCTATTTTCCCACCAGAGCAGGGGAGAAGGGGTTCCTGAACCGGTGAAGACTGGTTTATGCAATGAGGGCACCATCTGTGCCCTTCAAAGCATTTCCAGATGCTGGGGAAGGCTACTCATCCCCAGCCTGTAACACCTATTTCCAAAGGGAGAGGGTGTAACACCCTGCTCTCAGATGAAATGCTTTGTTCTGCCTTCCTGGGACTGGGCTGCCCAGACCCCAGGAGGGCAGAACCCTGTCTGTAATGTGGCAGCAGATGTAGCTTCAGTGCAAGCCTCAGAGAGCTGGTTTGGCAGTACTGGGGGTCCCTAGTGGAGCCCCCAGGATGCATGGAATTGGCTCCCCAATACCAGATTTGGAATGGGGGACAATTCCATGATCTTAGACATGTTACATGGCCATATTCAGAGTTACCATTGTGAAGCTACTTATAGGTATTGACCTATATGTAGTGCATGCGTGTAATGGCGTCCCCGCACTCACAACGTCTGGGGAAATGGCCCTGAACTATATGGGGGCACCTTTATCTAGTGCAAGGGTGCCCTCACACTTAGTAACTTTGCACCTAACCTTCAGAAAATGAAGGCTGTGAAATAGTGCACTATTTCACGGAGGCTGCAGTGGCAGTCCTGTGTAAGGGCTTGTCTGAGGAAAGAAACTAAGGTGCAATATCAGAAAGGGAAACAACCCAATAAGGCAAATGAGAATCAGGGAGACAGTCGCCAAATGGGAGACTCAGCTAGCCAAGCTCTGTTTCATCCGAGGGCAGAAGAAATCCAATCTGGTAATGTGATCCTGGGTCTGAAAATCTTGCAGGCCGTGATGGTCAAAGAGGCTTTCTGCCTTTGGACGTGGCTACATCTGCTAGGACTGTGAGTTGCAGCAAAATAGGTAATGATTGGGCCTCTACACTGAAGCCCAAGATGTTAAAAGTATTGTTTGAGACAATATTAAAAGAAATAAGGGAACCTAAGCAGCAACAGGCCCACAAGATCAAAACGCTAAATGAAAGATTGATTAAGATTGAGGAAAGACTTGTGCAAATGCCACAGAGACTCCAAGAGGCTCAGCAAGGAATTTCTGACCTGGACGACAGAGTGGTATCACTTAATAAAGATGTCCTGATTGAGCTAAAAAAGGTTCACCGGCTTTTAAGCAAACTTGAAGACTTTAAGAATCATGCGAGGCGTTCAGAATCTCTGGTTTATTGGTATATTGAAGGGCAGTGAGTCCCCGGGCACATTCCAGAGTGTGTCTTAGTTAATGGATTAATTGATCAAAAAGTATATTCTTCCTGAAGCCCCTGCGGATATTACAGTCATGAGGGCATACAGGGTATATCACTCCGCAGACATGAAATATCCACAAACAATCTTGGTTAATTTCTCAGACTACAGAATTAAAAAACTGATCTTGGCCTTGGCAATTCAAAGTTAGTTATTTCCTCTGGTGGAAAATATCCATATAAATATGTTCTTAGATGTGTCTATTACGGCTGCTTGGTGGCGAAAAGCTTTCCAAGGATTGGTTTGGGAATTTAAACTTCTGTGAGCGCAAGCCTTACTAGTCAAGCAATCTAAGTTAAAGTTTCTTGTCGTTGGCCAATTCAACGCCTTCATGATGGTTGAGGAGGCACAGGCTCTTCTCTCAAGACTCTTGAAGTCTCAAACTGCCAGTATCTAGTAGACATTGATGTGAGGGAAGAGAGTTTTGTGATAACAGGGAAAGGAGCTATCATCATTTAATTTGTTTTTCACAGTGGTTATTGAGAGGAGGTGAACACAAGGGGCGTTGGGTGCAACAACAGAGGACCTAGTGAGGGTAGGGCACCTTGGGGGGAAGGTGGGTCATTCCAAGGAAGGGAAGAGAGTTGGGTGGAGAGGCGGGCTTGGTGTGCAGAGAAAAGGAGCAGGATACAGGTGTGGTTGCATATTTTAAACTTAATCATGAATAGCAAGTATCAAGTGTGTAAAAGTGCGATGTGTAAAAAAGAGTTACAAAGGATTAAGCCAGAAATAATGGTTCAACAAATTAAAATTATCACTGGTAATGTGAATGGGCTCTCGAATAGGCGGAAGAGTGGGGCTTTGATGAAGTGGCTACCTGCTTTCAATCCACAGGTTATTTTCCTCCAGGAAACGCATCTCAAAAGCAAGACCCCCAAACTGCATAAGCCTGGAAAATATTTGTTGGTGTTCTATGCCTCAGCAGGTGTGGCAATGCAGGGAGGGTCCATACTGTTTTCCAGCTCTATAGCCTGGCAAGTTAAGAGGGTCTCGCGGGACAGCGGTGGAAAGTGGATTTGGGTGAAAGTCAGTGTTGCAGATGAGGTACTGAACTTTTTCAACTATTATGGCCCCCCGTCGGATGGCACAGAGGCTTTGAAACACATTGTTAATCTGGCGCTACAGACAGAGAGTTTTTCAGTAATATGAGGGGACTTTAATTTTATACAAGATCTAAATTATGACACATCCAATATACTGTAGACAGGAGGCAGATGACTCCAAAAACTGCCAAGCTTCTTAGCATAATCAAACAAGATCTATCCTTGGTGGAACTTTAGCGACAAAACTTTCCTAATTTTTCCCAGTTCCCTTACTATACCTTGAGATTCTAGTCTACCTCTCGTCTAGATTTCTTTCTTGTGCCACAGTCATTAAAAAAGGGTACTGTCGAGATAAGAGCTTATCCCTTTTCAGATCATTCAATGTTTCAATGTCCATAATTTTAGAAATGATTTAAAGAAGGAGGCCTAGATGGCAATTTTACAAGGCCCCAGCTGTCCAATCAAACCTCGGTTTGTGATGCTAAACATCTTATTCATGAGTTTTTGAAAGAAACATAAATTCGGCCCCTGTTTTTATGGTTTGGGAAGCTTTTAGGGCCGCTTTTAGGGGTCAGGGGATTTCATATAAAGCTAAATTAACTCAGGCAGGTGGTATTCATGGCTTACAGGTAGCTGAAGGTAAAGCCCATAGCCAGTCTCTGTTAGAAGATATAGCGGGTGGTAGAGCCAATAGGTGGGGACATTCCTAGCTTGGACAGCTAAAACTTAGAGGAATAGGCAAATAATTCATAAAATTAGAAATCCTGTCACAGGAATAATGATGACTGAAAATGCAGAAATAGCTGGGGTATTTTTGAACCATTATAGGTTTATTATTGAAGAAAGTGAAGGGTTTCTGGAGAAGGATCTAGAGCAGTATTTTAATGGTCTACAGCTCCCTCAAGTTTCGGACACCCAGAAAAGCATATTGAATAGCAAAATAGAATCTCGGGAGGTGGGCTTAGCTTTAAAAAATATGGCCCTTGCTAAGGCACCTGGGAGCGACGGGATTCCAGCGGAAGTATACAAGACTTTTTTAGATGAACTTCTCTTATTCGTCCTAATCATTTTTAATATTTAATAGCATAAATGAAGGAGCTGAAATACCCCAAAATGTTAAACAACCTGTCCTAGTTAGTTTTATTAAAAATTATAAAGACCCTGTAAACCTCAATTCAAACGGCCAAATAAGTCTACTAAATGTGGACTATAAACTATATATGAAGGTCTGGGTGGATAGGTTTGCACCATGTGCGCAATCATTGATTCATCCGGATCAAAAGTTTTTTTGCCTAAAAGGTCGATGGCAGACAATACCTACCATTTAATGCAAGCTACTGATTATTTTACAGGTAATCAAGAGAAGGCGCAATTCTTATGATGGATGCAGAAAAGGTGTTTGACCTTGTCCACTGGAAAGCCCTTATTTTATTCTGGTTATTTTCGGCATCCAACTGGCAATAGTAGATATACTTAAGAAACTATATCAGGGGCCGAGGCTAAGATTATTATTAATTCCTATGAAGCAGGGTTAGTGTAAATCAAGTGTGGCACTCGTCGGGTTTACCCCCTTTATCTCCTTTTTAACTTTTTTATTGAACCCTTAGCTTCCAGGATTCATAAGAATCAAGCTATTTTATCGCCTATTCGGAAATTAAGTTATTTGTCGTTTCTATAATTTTATATTTAAGGGCAGATAGGCCAAACATCAAGAATGGGGTAGATGAAATTAAGAGGTTTACGCAAATTTCGGGATACAAAGTTAATCAGGCTGAGACAGAGCTCGTATTGTTCCGAGCTCACAGCTGTTTTACAGATGGTCTCCCGGCACCGTGTTAGATATTTAGGGATTTTAGTTTCAAGCAGTTTTTCACAACTGTTTTACTTAAATTACGGCGCAACTATTGTTAAAACTAAAAGGTTGGTGGAGAGATGGGTCCTTTTGCCTCTCTCTCAGCTAGGTATAGATGTTCTGATTAAGATGTCTATTCTTCCTTTGTTTTTATTTGTTTTCCTGAATCTTCCTCTAAAAATACCCAGTGTTTACTTCAAAGAATTATATACGGTTGTCAGAATCTTTGTTTGGGCTAAGAAGTAACCTTTGGGTTGAAAAATTCTGTTCTGCAGTTTGACACAATACAGGGAAGTTTAGGGTTGCTGAATTTCAGGACATATTACCAGGCCGCTGTAATTGATTCTTTGGTCCAACTAAGATCAGATATCACAGTGTACGATAATTTTTTGTTAGAGCGCATGACTGAGGAAAGTCAAATACATTTACCAATTTTTCTTCGTACTGCCAAACTTCCCAAGAAAACGAGGTACACGGTCCTAGAGACTTTAGCCTCGCTTCTCCAGACCTTTTTCAAATTTTGGGAAATTCTGGTGTGTCATTCTTATACCCCATTGAAGGAGTGTGAGGTTTTGGGGGGAGGTCTATCAAAAATCTTGATTCAGTCCTAACGAGTTTTAGGATTTGAGAAATAGGGAGATTTTTATAATGGCTCGAACTTGGTCTGATGGGATTTATTGAAGCAACAATTGGGCAAACAGAATGTCTTGCTCTGGTTCAGTTTCACTCAGATAACCAGCTTTTTAAGAACTAGCTGTTTTTTAAATGAAAGAACGGATTCGTCAACTTGTTTTCTATATATGTGAAACCCGGCTGTTGGGACTGGGTTACTGGGACTAGATTTTATGGCAACAGGCCAGACAGATTGTATTACTAGAGTTGCTGTCAAAACTCTTCCAAGCATCCAATGGTAGGTATAATATTAAGGAATGGCAGTGCCTTTCTGAGTTAGACTTTAGACCACTTAGAGCTTCAAACTTTAAGCGAATGGCATTTCTAACCAGATGGATGGCCTATTATACGCCTGATAGGCTACATAGGATGTTTCCATCTTATCCAGACCAGTGTTTCAGATGTAAGGCAATTGATGGGGGTGCATTGGCCCACACATTTGTTGATTGTCCAATGCTTTAACAATTCTGGGTTGCGGTTTTCATGCAATTAGACAGCCCTTTCACATTATAGTATCCCTGTCTTCTATGTTGGTATTGTTTGGATCATTTCATGAGGAATAACATTTACATAAACATCATCAGTATGTTATATCCATTGCTATAGCAGTGGCTTGTTCATTCATTCTCCACAATTGGAAAACTGATGTGGCCCCATTATATTCCCAAAGGCAAAATAAAATAGTCAGGACTCGTTCCTTTGAAGAGGCTTACGATGAACGGGTGGGGGCTCTACAGAGATGCAATACAATATGGGGTCTTTTTATGCTTTTGTAAATGGTTTTGATTTCATTATCGATTCTCGTATCGGATAACAGTGTTCACATGAGTTGTGTATACTTGCTGAAGATCTATTGTTTCTCACTGCCCTGATCATCTATTATTTATATAGACTAATCTATTTACAATAGATCTTGAGTGCTATGTTGCAAAGTATGCTAATTTGCTGTTTCTGGTTACATATTGGTATATGGATTGGCATCATGCTTTTTGTTGCTATATATATATATATATCTATATATATATATATATATGTGATCATTGCTTATGCATTATGTATGATTGCATACCTTTGCACTTTAGTATTTGCTGCTATGTAATCTGGAACTGGTTTAGCTGTCGTTGTACTCTACGAACTTGCATGAGGCACCTTTTTCGATTTTTAATATTATATACTTCTGCACTTCAACAAATTAATATCTGCTGCTAGCTATTTTTAAACTGGACTTTGCACGAACGTCAATTCACCAAAATACAAGAGGTAGCGGAAGTGGCAACACATCCTTTAACCTTCAGTTTCACTCACATACACACAGTCACACACATCCTCATGTAACACACACTCACCTAAAGCACGCACACAACATGCATTACAAAGCATTTTTTACTTACCTCAACAATGAGGGAGGGCCATAGTTCAGCTAATTGTACTCCATTTTTATTACACTAATAGAGAATAATTAAACATTATTTACCATTAGTGTATTAAAAGAATGAAAGAAAACAACCGTAGGAAAGTACCATCTTGCCTGGCATGTTACCCCCATTTTCACTGTATGTATGTTTGTTTTTGCCCTTTTGTCACTGGGATCCTGCTAGGCAGGACCCCAGTGCTCATAGTGTATGCCCTGTATGTGTTCCCTGTGTGGTGCCTAACTGTATCACTGAGGCTCTGCTAACCAGAACCTCAGTGTTTATGGTCTCTCTGCTTTCTAAAATTGTCACAGCAGGCCAGTGACTAATTTTACCAATTCTCATTGGCACACTCGTACAACCATATAATTCCCTTGTATATGGTACTTAGGTACCCATGGTATTGGGGTTCCAGAAGATCCCTGTTGCAGCATTTCTTTTGCCACCCATAAGGAGCTCAGACAATTCTTACACATGCCTGCCACTGCACCCTAAGTGAAATAACGTCCACATTATTTCACAGCCATTTTTCACTGCACATAAGTAACTTATGAGTCACCTATATGTCTAACCCTCACTTGGTGAAGGTTAGGTGCCAAGTTACTTAGTGTGTGGGCACCCTGGCACTAGCCAAGGTGCCCCCACATTGTTCAGGGCAAATTCCCTGAACTTTGTGAGTGCGGGGACACCATTACACGCGTGCACTGCACATAGGTCACTACCTATGTGTAGCGTCACAATGGTAACTCCGAACATGGCCGTGTAACATGTCTAAGATCATGGAATTGTCCATGATCCCCCGGGTCTCTTGCACAGAACCCGGGTCCTGCCAAACTGCCTTTCCGGGGTTTCCACTGTAGCTGCTGCTGCTGCCAACCTCTCAGACAGGATTCTGCCCTCCTGGGGTATGGGCAGCCCCAGCCCAGGAAGGCAGAACAAAGGATTTCCTCTGAGAGAGGGTGGTACACCCTCTCCCCTTGGAAATAGGTGTGAAGGGCTGGGGAGGAGTAGCCTCCCCCAGCCTCTGGAAATGCTGTGATGGGCACAGATGGTGCCCATCTCTGCATAAGCCAGTCTACACCGGTTCAGGGATCCCCCAGCTCTGCTCTGGTGCGAAACTGGACAAAGGAAAGGGGAGTGACCACTCCCCTGACCAGTACCTCCCAGGGGAGGTGCACAGAGCTCCTCCAGTGTGTCCCAGACATCTGCCATCTTGGATTCAGAGGCGTTGGGGGCACACTGGACTGCTCTGAGTGGCCAGTCCCAGCAGGTGACGTCAGAAACCCCTTCTGATAGGCTCTTACCTCTCTTGGTAGCCAAACCTCCTTTCTTGGTAGCCAAACCTCCTTTTCTGGCTATTTAGGGTCTCTCTTCTGGGGTATTCTTCAGATAACGAATGCAAGAGCTCAACAGAGTTCCTCTGCACTTCCCTCTTTGACTTCTGCCAAGGATCGACCGCTGACTGCTCCAAGACGCCTGCAAAACTGCAACAAAGTAGCAAGACGACTCCCAGCAACATTGTAGCACCTCATCCTGCCGACTTTCTCGACTGTTTCCTGGTGGTGCATGCTCTGAGGGCTGTCTGCCTTCAGCCTGCACTGGAAGCCAAGAAGAAATCTCCTGTGGGTCGACGGAATATTCCTCCTGCTAATGCAGGCACCAAAAGACTGCATCACCGGTCTTCATTGTCCCCTCTCATCCTGACGAGCGTGGTCCCTCGAACACAGGAGCTGGGTCCAAGTGACCCCCACAGTCCAGTGATCCTTCAGTCCAAGTTTGGTGGAGATAAGTCCTTGCCTCCCCACGCCAGACAGCAAACCTGTGTACTGCGTGATTTGCAGCTGCTCCGGCTTCTGTGCACTCCTCCAAGGATTCCTTTGCGCACACCCTAGCCTGGGTCCCCAGCACTCTGTCCTGCAGTGCTCAACCCTCTGAGTTGGACTCCGACGTCGTGGGACCCTCCTTTTGTGACTCCAGTTCACAAATCTTCTTAGTGCCTGCTCCGATACTTCTGGGGTGCTGCCTGCTTTTGCGGGAGCTCTCTGAGTTGCTGAGCGCCCCCTCTGTCTCTTCCTCCAAGGGGCAACATCCTGGTCTTTCCTGGTCCCCAGCAGCACCCAAAAACCTCAACCGCGACCCTTGCATCTAGCAAGGCTTGTTTGCGGTCTTTCTGCATTGAAACACTTCTGCAACATCCAGCGTGCCGTGGTACATCCTCCATCCAAAGGAGAAGTTCCTGGCCCTTTTTGTTGCTGCAGAATCTTTGGCTTCTTCCACCCGGAGGCAGCCCTTTTGCACCTTCATCCGGGGTTTTTTGGGCTCCTGCCCCCCCTGGACACTATCGCGACACTTGGTCCCCTTCCTTTTCAGGTCCTCAGATCAAGGGATCCGTCTTCAGTGTTTTTCTGGTGCTTGTGGTTCTTGCAGAATTCCCCTATCACGACTATTGTGTCTTTCTTGGGTAGCAGGGTAACTTTACTCCTACTTTTCAGGGTCTTGGGGTGGGCTATTTTGGACACCCTTACTGTTTTCTTACAGTCCCAGCACCCCTCTACAAGCTTTCATAGGTCTGGGGTCCATTCGTGATTCGCATTCCACTTTTGGAGTATATGGTTTGTGTTGCTCCTAGACCTATGTTCACCTATTGCATCCTATTGTGATTCTACATTGTTTGCACTACTTTTCTTACTGTTACTTACCTGTTTTGGGTTTGTGTACATATAACTTGTGTATATTACTTACCTCCTAAGTGAGGGTATTCTCTGAGATACTTTTGGCATATTGTCACTAAAATAAAGTACCTTTATTTTTAGTAACTCTGAGTATTGTGTTTTCTTGTGATATTTTGCTATATGATATAAGTGGTATAGTAGGAGCTTTGCATGTCTCCTAGTTCAGCCTAAGCTGCTTTGCCATAGCTACCTTCTATCAGCCTAAGCTGCTAGAAACACTTCTATTCTACCAATGAGGGATAACTGGACCTGGCACAGGGTGTAAGTACCACAAGGTACCCACTATAAGCCAGGCCAGCCTCCTACAGGAATGCGAACCACAAATGGATCTTTAGGCTAGTGTAGTGTGTAGAGGGTCACTGGAAGTGTAAGAAAACACTAAGGGTGTCCAAGATACCCCACCCCAAGACCCTGCAAAGTAGGAGTAAAGTCCTACTATTTCCCTAGAAACACAATAAAGTTGTGATAAGGGATTTTGCAAAGACCACAACAGACTGCAAAGCACTTGTAGGAAAATGGCTCCCTGTTGCAGTTACCCCCCACTTTTTGCCTGATACTGATGCTGACTTGACTGAGAAGTGTGCTGGGACCCTGCTAACCAGGCCCTAGCACCAGTGTTCTTTCACTAAAAATGTACCATTGTTTCCACAATTGACACACCCCTGGCACACAGATAAGTCCCTTGTAAAAGGGCCCTGTGACTAGGGAAGGTCCCTAAGGGCTGCAGCATATGTTGTGCCACCCTAAGGGACCCCTCACCTAACGTATGCACACTGCCATTGCAGATTGTGTGTGTTGGTGGGGAGAAAAAAGACAAAGTCGACATGGCATCCCCCTCAGGATGCCATGCCCACAAACTACTGCCTGTGGCATAGTTAAGTCACCCCTCTAGCACGCCTTACAGCCCTAAGGCATGGTGCACTATACCACAGGTGAGGGCATAGCTGCATGAGCAATATGCCCCTACAGTGTCTAAGTCTATTCTTAGACATTGTAAGTACTGTGTGGCCATATTAAGTATATGGTCTGGGAGTTTTGTCAGAAATGAACTCCACAGCTCCATAATGGCTACACTGAATACTGGGAAGTTTGGTATCAAACATCTCAGAATAATAAACCCACACTAATGCCAGTGTTGGATTTATTACAAAATGCACACAGAGGGCATCTTAGAAGATACCCCCTGTAATTTACCCAATCCTTCAGTGTAGGACTGACTGGTCAGTGCCAGCCTGCCACTGAGACGAGTTTCTGCCCCCCTGGGGTGAGAGCTTTTGTGATCTCTGAGGACAGAAACAAAGCCTGTACTGGGTGTAGGTGCTTAACACCCCCCTGCAGGTACTGTAACACCTAGCAGTGAGCCTCAAAGGCTCAGGCTTCGTGTTACAATGCCCCACAGCACTCCAATTAGTGGAGATGACCGCCCCCTGGACACAGCCCCCACTTTTGGTGGCAAGTCCAGGAGAGATAATGATAAAAACAAGGAGGAGTCACCCACCAGTCAGGACAGCCCCTAAGGTGCCCTGAGCTGAGGTGACCCCTGCCTTTAGAAATCCTCCATCTTGATTTTGGGGGATTCCCCCAATAGGATTAGGGATGTGCCCCCCTCCCCTCAGGGAGGAGGCACCAAGAGGGTGTAGCTACCCTTTAGGACAATAGCCATTGGCTACTGCCCCCCAGACCTAAACACACCCTTAAATTTAGTATTTAAGGGCATTCCAGAACCCAGGAAATCAGATTCCTGCAACCTGAAGAATCAAGAAGGACTGCTGACCTACAAGCCTGCAGAGAAGGAGGAAGACGACAACTGATTTGGCCCCAGCCCTACCGGCCTGTCTCCAACTTCGAAAACCTGCTCCAGCGACGCATCCGATAAGGACCAGCGACCTCTGAAGCCTCAGAGGACTGCCCTGGACTAAAGGACTAAGAAACTCCCATGAACAGCGGCCCTGTTCAAAATCAGCTACTTCTTTGCAACAAAGAAGAAACTTTCAAAGACTGCACGTTTCCTGCCAGAAGTGTGAGACTTCACACTCTGCACCCGACGCCCCTGGCTTCACCTGCAGAAAACAAACACCACAGAGAGGACTCCCCAGTGACTGCGAGCCCATGAGTAACCAGAGACGACCCCCCTGAGCCCCCACAGAGACGCATGCAGAGAGAATCCAGAGGCTCCCCCTGACCGCAACTGCTTGTAACAAGGGACCCGATGCCTGGAACCAACACTGCACCCGCATCCCCCAGGACCTGAATGTGAGAAAGTAGCCTCTTTCTAGCCTTGTTACCCCCACTTTTGGCCTGTTTGTGAGTGTATGTCAGGATGTTTGTCACTGTTTTCACTGTCTCACTGGGATCCTGATGGCTAGGCCCCAGTGCTCATAGTGAAAACACTATGTTTTCAGTATGTTTGTTATGTGTCACTGGGACCCTGCTAGTCAGGGCCCCAGTGCTCATAAGGTTGTGGCCTATATGTATGTGTCACTGGGACCCTGTCACACAGGGCCCCAGTGCTCATAGGTGTGCATGTATATGTTCCCTGTGTGGTGCCTAACTGTCTCACTGAGGCTCTGCTAACCAGAACCTCAGTGGTTATGCTCTCTCATTACTTTCAAATTGTCACTAACAGGCTAGTGACCAATTTTACCAATTTACATTGGCTTACTGGAACACCCTTATAATTCCCTAGTATATGGTACTGAGGTACCCAGGGTATTGGGGTTCCAGGAGATCCCTATGGACTGCAGCATTTCTTTTGCCACCCATAGGGAGCTCTGACAATTCTTACACAGGCCTGCCACTGCAGCCTGAGTGAAATAACGTCCACGTTATTTCACAGCCATTTTACACTGCACTTAAGTAACTTATAAGTCACCTATATGTCTAACCTTTACCTGGTAAAGGTTAGGTGCAAAGTTACTTAGTGTGTGGGCACCCTGGCACTAGCCAAGGTGCCCCCACATTGTTCAGAGCCAATTCACTGAACTTTGTGAGTGCGGGGACACCATTACACGTGTGCACTACATATAGGTCACTACCTATATGTAGCTTCACCATGGTAACTCCGAATATGGCCATGTAACATGTCTATGATCATGGAATTGCCCCCTCTATGCCATCCTGGCACAGTTGGCACAATCCCATGATCCCAGTGGTCTGTAGCACAGACCCTGGTACTGCCAAACTGCCCTTCCTGGGGTTTCACTGCAGCTGCTGCTGCTGCCAACCCCTCAGACAGGCATCTGCCCTCCTGGGGTCCAGCCAGGCCTGGCCCAGGATGGCAGAACAAAGAACTTCCTCTGAGAGAGGGTGTGACACCCTCTCCCTTTGGAAAATGGTGTGAAGGCAGGGGAGGAGTAGCCTCCCCCAGCCTCTGGAAATGCTTTCTTGGGCACAGATGTGCCCAATTCTGCATAAGCCAGTCTACACCGGTTCAGGGACCCCTTAGCCCCTGCTCTGGCGCGAAACTGGACAAAGGAAAGGGGAGTGACCACTCCCCTGACCTGCACCTCCCCTGGGAGGTGTCCAGAGCTCCCCCAGTGTGCTCCAGACCTCTGCCATCTTGGAAACAGAGGTGCTGCTGGCACACTGGACTGCTCTGAGTGGCCAGTGCCACCAGGTGACGTCAGAGACTCCTGCTGATAGGCTCCTTCAGGTGTTAGTAGCCTATCCTCTCTCCTAGGTAGCCAAACCCTCTTTTCTGGCTATTTAGGGTCTCTGTCTCTGGGGAAACTTCAGATAACGAATGCATGAGCTCAGCCGAGTTCCTCTGCATCTCTCTCTTCACCTTCTGATAAGGAAACGACCGCTGACCGCGCTGGAAGCCTGCAAACCTGCAACATAGTAGCAAAGACGACTACTGCAACTCTGTAACGCTGATCCTGCCGCCTTCTCGACTGTTTTCCTGCTTGTGCATGCTGTGGGGGTAGCCTGCCTCCTCTCTGCACCAGAAGCTCCGAAGAAATCTCCCGTGGGTCGACGGAATCTTCCCCCTGCAACCGCAGGCACCAAAAAGCTGCATCACCGGTCCCTTGGGTCTCCTCTCAGCACGACGAGCGAGGTCCCTCGAATCCAGCGACTCTGTCCAAGTGACCCCCACAGTCCAGTGACTCTTCAGCCCAAGTTTGGTGGAGGTAAGTCCTTGCCTCACCTCGCTGGGCTGCATTGCTGGGAACCGCGACTTTGCAGCTACTCCGGCCCCTGTGCACTTCCGGCAGAAATCCTTTGTGCACAGCCAAGCCTGGGTCCACGGCACTCTAACCTGCATTGCACGACTTTCTAAGTTGGTCTCCAGCGACGTGGGACACCTTTGTGCAACTTCGGCAAGCACCGTTTCACGCATCCTTGTAGTGCCTGTTTCTGGCACTTTTCCGGGTGCTACCTGCTTCAGTGAGGGCTCTTTGTCTTGCTCGACGTCCCTTCTCTCTTCAGGTTCAATTTGCGACCTCCTGGTCCCTCCTGGTCCCCAGCAGCGTCCAAAAACGCCAAACGCATGATTTGCAGCTAGCAAGGCTTGTTGGCGTTCTTTTGGCGGGAAAACACTTCTGCACGACTCTCCAAGGCGAGTGACATCCGTCCACCAAAGGGGAAGTCTCTAGCCCTTTTCGTTCCTGCAGAAACCTCAGCGCCTTCTGTCCAGTCGAAGCTTCTTTGCACCCGCAGCTGGCATTTCCTGGGCATCTGCCCATCTCCGACTTGCTTGTGACTTTTGGACTTGGTCCCCTTGTTCCACAGGTACCCTAGATTGGAAATCCACAGTTGTTGCATTGCTGGTTTGTGTCTTTCCTGCATTATTCCTCTAACACGACTACTTTGTCCTTAGGGGAACTTTAGTGCACTTTGCACTCACTTTTCAGGGACTTGGGGAGGGTTATTTTTCTAACTCTCACTATTTTCTAATAGTCCCAGCGACCCTCTACAAGGTCACATAGGTTTGGGGTCCATTCGTGGTTCGCATTCCACTTTTGGAGTATATGGTTTGTGTTGCCCCTATCTCTATGTTTCCCCATTGCATCCTATTGTAACTATACATTGTTTGCACTGTTTTCTAAGACTATACTGCATATTTTTGCTATTGTGTATATATATCTTGTGTATATTTCCTATCCTCTCACTGAGGGTACACTCTAAGATACTTTGGCATATTGTCATAAAAATAAAGTACCTTTATTTTTAGTATAACTGTGTATTGTGTTTTCTTATGATATTGTGCATATGACACTAAGTGGTACTGTAGTAGCTTCACACGTCTCCTAGTTCAGCCTAAGCTGCTCTGCTAAGCTACCATTATCTATCAGCCTAAGCTGCTAGACACCCTATACACTAATAAGGGATAACTGGGCCTGGTGCAAGGTGCAAGTACCCCTTGGTACTCACTACAAACCAGTCCAGCCTCCTACATTGGTTGTGCAGTGGTGGGATAAGTGCTTGAGACTACTTACCACTCCTGTCATTGTACTTTTCATAAGAGAAAAATATACAAAACAAGGTCAGTGTATATACACATAGCCAAAAAGTTTTGCATTTCCTCTTTTCACTCTTTTCTAAGTGCTGAAAAGTACTCCTAAACTTTCAAAAAGTTCTTAAAAGTTTAAAAAGTTTTTTTTTCTGTCTTTCCAAAAAGTTCTGAAAACTTTTGTCTCTTTCTCTATCACTTTAACTCTCTCTAAAAAATGTCTGGCACAGGCCAAAGTGTTGATCTGTCCAAACTTGCATATGACAACCTTAGCTGGAAAAGAGCAAGGAGTCTCTGTATAGAGAGAGGTTTGAGTGTAGGGAAGAATCCTGCCTTGGAACTATTACTTAACATGCTTAGAGAACAGGATAAGGCCATAGGTGCCCCATCTGTTGAAAAAGTACCTAATAGTTCCCAATCTGATTCAGGGACTCCCCCAGGAAAAGATTCAGGGAAGAAACTTCCTAGCCTGCCCATTACTAGACAATCTAGCATAGATGGTAATGATGATGAGCCACACCAAATAAATAGTGTTGTCTCACATCATAGCAAAAGCATTTATTCTCACCATACTGGTAGTAATGTTTCTGTAAACAAAGCTGTTAAGTTGGCTTCTGTAAGGGACAGGTCTCCTTCTGTTCATTCCCATCATAGCTCTGTTTCTAGAAATGTCCCTCCCACCAACCCTGATGACAGAATGTTAGAGAGGGAACTCAATAAGTTGAGGGTGGAACAAACCAGACTGAAGCTTAAAAAGCAACAGCTGGATTTGGATAGACAGTCTTTTGAATTAGAGAAGGAAAGACAGAAGTTGGGTTTAGATACCCATGGTGGCAGCAGCAGTATTCCCCATAGTCATCCTGCAAAAGAGCATGATTCCAGGAATCTGCACAAGATAGTTCCCCCTTATAAGGAGGGGATGACATTAACAAGTGGTTTGCTGCACTTGAGAGGGCCTGTGTTGTACAGGATGTCCCTCAAAGGCAGTGGGCTGCTATCCTATGGCTATCATTTAGTGGAAAAGGTAGGGATAGGCTCCTTACTGTGAAAGAAAATGATGCTAATAATTTCCAAGTTCTTAAGAATGCACTCCTGGATGGTTATGGCTTAACCACTGAACAGTACAGGATAAAGTTCAGAGAGACCAAAAAGGAGTCTTCACAAGACTGGGTTGATTTCATTGACCATTCAGTGAAGGCCTTGGAGGGGTGGTTACATGGCAGTAAAGTTACTGATTATGAAAGCCTGTATAACACAATCCTGAGAGAGCATATACTTAATAATTGTGTGTCTGATTTGTTGCACCAGTACCTGGTAGACTCTGATCTGACCTATCCCCAAGAATTGGGAAAGAAGGCAGACAAATGGGTCAGAACAAGGGTGAACAGAAAAGTTCATACAGGGTGTGACAAAGATGGCAATAAGAAGAAAGATGGTGAAAAATCTCAAGATAAGCATGGGGATAAGGGTAAAACCAAAGATCCCACTTCAAATCTTAAACACTCTTCAGAGGGTGGGGATAAAACAAATTCTTCCTCTTCTCCCCAACCTGCACACATTAAAAAGCCTTGGTGCTTTGTGTGTAAAAATAGAGGCCATAGGCCAGGGGATAAGTCCTGTCCAGGTAAACCCCCTGAGCCTACCACCACTAATACATCAAGCTCTAGTGCCCCTAGCAGTAGTGGTACTAGTGGTGGGACTGCTGGCAACAGTCAAGCAAAGGGTGTAGTTGGGTTCACTTATGGGTCCATAGTGGAAACTGATGTAATCAGTCCCAAGACAGTTTCTGTCACACCTAGTGGCACTGGCCTTGCCACACTGGCTGCTTGTCCCCTTACAATGGATAAGTACAGGCAGACAGTTTCAATAAATGGTGTTGAGGCCTTGGCCTACAGGGACACAGGTGCCAGTTTCACTTTGGTGACTGAAAACCTAGTGCCTCCTGAACAACACATCATTGGACAACAGTATAAGATTATTGATGTCCATAACTCCACTAAGTTTCTTCCCTTAGCTATAATTCAGTTTAGTTGGGGTGGAGTTACTGGCCCTAAGCAAGTGGTGGTATCACCTAGCTTACCTGTAGACTGTCTCTTAGGTAATGACCTAGAGGCCTCAGGTTGGGCTGATGTAGAGTTGTATGCCCATGCAGCCATGCTGGGCATCCCTGAGGAATTGTTCCCTCTCATTTCAAGTGAAATGAAAAAGCAAAGGAGAGAAGGCCTGAAAACTCAGGATCCCTCTCCATCAACAGGTAAAAAGGGTATCACAGTATCCCCTAACCACCCTACCATTCAGGATACTATTCCTGTGGTGGGAGAAACCTCTCCTGGGGTGGCACCTGTTACAAGGGAATCATCAGCTGGCAAAGCTGGACTCCCTGAGGTGGAAGTACCTCTCTGTGGGATAACTAACATTGGTGAGAAAAAGAGCACCATTTTAGTTAACATGGAGCATTCCTCCAACCTTCCCAGAGAAACTTTAGTGCAGAAACCCTGCACTACCTCACAACACTTAGGACAGCATCCCTGCCCTAGTGTGGAGCTCATAGGACAGCATCCCTGCCCTGCTCCAACTCAAGAGAAACAGCATCCCTGTTCTCTCTTCCAGCCAGATGGACAAAGATTTTGCCCAGCTATGGCTTTTCTGAGACAGCATCCCTGTCTGGCATTTCCATCACTACGAATAGGTTCAGTGGACAATTCCCACTGCTCTAAACTAAAACTTACTGATAGAAACTCTGAAAATACATCTTCACATTGTTGCTTAGCTAAAAAACTTCAAACAGGGTGGTTTACATCCCCACAGGGAAGTAACCATATAGTGGATGATAAAGGGAGTAACCAGTCTATTGCAGAGCTACTCTCTACTTATCACCACTTAGACAATAAAGTCTCAACTGGCCAAGGTTAGCCTTATTGTCCTTCGTTTGGGGGGGGGGGTTGTGTGAGAAAGTAGCCTCTTTCTAGCCTTGTTACCCCCACTTTTGGCCTGTTTGTGAGTGTATGTCAGGATGTTTGTCACTGTTTTCACTGTCTCACTGGGATCCTGATGGCTAGGCCCCAGTGCTCATAGTGAAAACACTATGTTTTCAGTATGTTTGTTATGTGTCACTGGGACCCTGCTAGTCAGGGCCCCAGTGCTCATAAGGTTGTGGCCTATATGTATGTGTCACTGGGACCCTGTCACACAGGGCCCCAGTGCTCACAGGTGTGCATGTATATGTTCCCTGTGTGGTGCCTAACTGTCTCACTGAGGCTCTGCTAACCAGAACCTCAGTGGTTATGCTCTCTCATTACTTTCAAATTGTCACTAACAGGCTAGTGACCAATTTTACCAATTTACATTGGCTTACTGGAACACCCTTATAATTCCCTAGTATATGGTACTGAGGTACCCAGGGTATTGGGGTTCCAGGAGATCCCTATGGGCTGCAGCATTTCTTTTGCCACCCATAGGGAGCTCTGACAATTCTTACACAGGCCTGCCACTGCAGCCTGAGTGAAATAACGTCCACGTTATTTCACAGCCATTTTACACTGCACTTAAGTAACTTATAAGTCACCTATATGTCTAACCTTTACCTGGTAAAGGTTAGGTGCAAAGTTACTTAGTGTGTGGGCACCCTGGCACTAGCCAAGGTGCCCCCACATTGTTCAGAGCCAATTCACTGAACTTTGTGAGTGCGGGGACACCATTACACGCGTGCACTACATATAGGTCACTACCTATATGTAGCTTCACCATGGTAACTCCGAATATGGCCATGTAACATGTCTATGATCATGGAATTGCCCCCTCTATGCCATCCTGGCATAGTTGGCACAATCCCATGATCCCAGTGGTCTGTAGCACAGACCCTGGTACTGCCAAACTGCCCTTCCTGGGGTTTCACTGCAGGTGCTGCTGCTGCCAACCCCTCAGACAGGCATCTGCCCTCCTGGGGTCCAGCCAGGCCTGGCCCAGGATGGCAGAACAAAGAACTTCCTCTGAGAGAGGGTGTGACACCCTCTCCCTTTGGAAAATGGTGTGAAGGCAGGGGAGGAGTAGTCTCCCCCAGCCTCTGGAAATGCTTTCTTGGGCACAGATGTGCCCAATTCTGCATAAGCCAGTCTACACCGGTTCAGGGACCCCTTAGCCCCTGCTCTGGCGCGAAACTGGACAAAGAAAAGGGGAGTGACCACTCCCCTGGCCTGCACCTCCCCTGGGAGGTGTCCAGAGCTCCTCCAGTGTGCTCCAGACCTCTGCCATCTTGGAAACAGAGGTGCTGCTGGCACACTGGACTGCTCTGAGTGGCCAGTGCCACCAGGTGACGTCAGAGACTCCTGCTGATAGGCTCCTTCAGGTGTTAGTAGCCTATCCTCTCTCCTAGGTAGCCAAACCCTCTTTTCTGGCTATTTAGGGTCTCTGTCTCTGGGGAAACTTCAGATAACGAATGCATGAGCTCAGCCGAGTTCCTCTGCATCTCTCTCTTCACCTTCTGATAAGGAAACGACCGCTGACCGCGCTGGAAGCCTGCAAACCTGCAACATAGTAGCAAAGACGACTACTGCAACTCTGTAACGCTGATCCTGCCGCCTTCTCGACTGTTTTCCTGCTTGTGCATGCTGTGGGGGTAGCCTGCCTCCTCTCTGCACCAGAAGCTCCGAAGAAATCTCCCGTGGGTCGACGGAATCTTCCCCCTGCAACCGCAGGCACCAAAAAGCTGCATCACCGGTCCCTTGGGTCTCCTCTCAGCACGACGAGCGAGGTCCCTCGAATCCAGCGACTCTGTCCAAGTGACCCCCACAGTCCAGTGACTCTTCAGCCCAAGTTTGGTGGAGGTAAGTCCTTGCCTCACCTCGCTGGGCTGCATTGCTGGGAACCGCGACTTTGCAGCTACTCCGGCCCCTGTGCACTTCCGGCGGAAATCCTTTGTGCACAGCCAAGCCTGGGTCCACGGCACTCTAACCTGCATTGCACGACTTTCTAAGTTGGTCTCCAGCGACGTGGGACTCCTTTGTGCAACTTCGGTGAGCACCGTTTCACGCATCCTCATAGTGCCTGTTTCTGGCACTTTTCCGGGTGCTACCTGCTTTAGTGAGGGCTCTTTGTCTTGCTCGACGTCCCTTCTCTCTTCAGGTTCAATTTGCGAACTCCTGGTCCCTCCTGGTCCCCAGCAGCGTCCAAAAACGCCAAACGCACGATTTGCAGCTAGCAAGGCTTGTTGGCGTTCTTTCGGCGGGAAATCACTTCTGCACGACTCTCCAAGGCGAGAGACATCCGTTCACCAAAGGGGAAGTCTCTAGCCCTTTTCGTTCCTGCAGAAACCTCAGCGTCTTCTGTCCAGTTGAAGCTTCTTTGCACCCGCAGCTGGCATTTCCTGGGCATCTGCCCATCTCCGACTTGCTTGTGACTTTTGGACTTGGTCCCCTTGTTCCACAGGTACCCTAGATTGGAAATCCACAGTTGTTGCATTGCTGGTTTGTGTCTTTCCTGCATTATTCCTCTAACACGACTACTTTGTCCTTAGGGGAACTTTAGTGCACTTTGCACTCACTTTTCAGGGACTTGGGGAGGGTTATTTTTCTAACTCTCACTATTTTCTAATAGTCCCAGCGACCCTCTACAAGGTCACATAGGTTTGGGGTCCATTCGTGGTTCGCATTCCACTTTTGGAGTATATGGTTTGTGTTGCCCCTATCCCTATGTTTCCCCATTGCATCCTATTGTAACTATACATTGTTTGCACTGTTTTCTAAGACTATACTGCATATTTTTGCTATTGTGTATATATATCTTGTGTATATTTCCTATCCTCTCACTGAGGGTACACTCTAAGATACTTTGGCATATTGTCATAAAAATAAAGTACCTTTATTTTTAATATAACTGTGTATTGTGTTTTCTTATGATATTGTGCATATGACACTAAGTGGTACTGTAGTAGCTTCACACGTCTCCTAGTTCAGCCTAAGCTGCTCTGCTAAGCTACCATTATCTATCAGCCTAAGCTGCTAGACACCCTATACACTAATAAGGGATAACTGGGCCTGGTGCAAGGTGCAAGTACCCCTTGGTACTCACTACAAACCAGTCCAGCCTCCTACACTGAAGGAACCGAACTTCGACCAAGGAGTGACCCCCAGGCGACTCTCTGCCTAGCCCAGGTGGTTGCTGCCCCAAGGAGCCCCCCCCCTGTGCCTGCCTGCACCACTAAAGTGACCCCCAGGTCCCTCCATTGTTTCCTACCTGAAACCCGACGCCTGCTTTGCTCACTGCAACCAGCCACCCCTGTGCTGCTGAGGGTGTACTTTGTGTGCCTTCTCATGTGCCCACTGGTGCTCTACAAAACCCCCCTGGTCTGCCCCCAGAGGACGCAGGTACTTAACTGCTGGCAGTCTGGAACCAGAGCACCCCTGTTCCCCTTAGGCGCCAATTTGTTTTGGGCACCTCTTTGAACTCTGCACCTGACCGGCCCTGAGCTGCTGGTGTGGTAACTTTGGGGTTGCCTTGAACCCCCAACGGTGGGCTGCCTATGCCCCAAACTTGAGACTTGTAAGTGGTTTACTTACCTCCAAAACTAACCTTTACTTACCTCCCCCAGGAACTGTTGATTTTTGCAGTGTGTCCACTTTGAAAATAGCTTATTGCCATTTTTACAAATAATGTATGTGATATTGCTTTCATTCAAAGTTCCTAAAATATCTCAGTGAAGTACCTTACATTTAAAGTATTAACTGTAAATCTTGAACCTGTAGTTCTTAAAATAAACTAAGAAAATATATTTTTCAATATTAAAACCTATTGGCCTTGAGTAAGTCTTTGAGTGTGTGTTCCTCATTTATTGCCTGTGTGTGTACAACAAATGCTTAACACTACCTCTGATGAGCCTACTGCTCGACCACAATACCACAAAATAGAGCATTAGAATTATCTACTTTTGCCACTATCTTATCTCTAAGGGGAACTCTTGGACTCTGTGCACACTATTTCTTACTTTGAAATAGTATATTCAGAGCCAACTTCCTACACTGGTGGATCAGCGGTAGTGTCTAAGACTTTACATTTGCTGGACTACTCAGCCAATACCTGATCACATGACTAAATTCCAAAAATTGTGATTAGAAACTGATTTTTGCAATTTGAGCTATGTTTCTAAATTTTTAAAAGTCCTGCTAGGGCCTTGTGTAAGTCCCTGTTAGCATTTCTTTTAGAGTTTAAAAGTTTGTAAAAGTTTGGATTAAGTTCTAGAAATAGTTTTAGATTCTTAAAAAGTATCCCAACTTTTAGAAAAATAATGTCTAGCACAGAAGAGACAGTTTGTGGAAATAAACCTCACCCCTTACCTGCATCTAAGGATGTCAGAGTTAAGGTCTCTCTGTAAGCTAAAAAAGATAAAAACTGTGTCCAACCCTACCAAAGTAAAGCTCCAGGAGCTTTTGGCAGAGTTCAAAAGGGACCACCCCTCTGAGCATAATACTTCCGATGGGGAAATTAGTGAACAGGGGGATGACTTCCCCCCTCCTGTCCTAAATAGGGAGAACAGGGTCGCTCAAACCCTGACTCCTCAAATCCTAGTCAGAGAGACTGGTTCTTCCATAGGGGAGTCCAGTGCCTCTAAAAACATTGAGGGCAGCCTCAATGAAGACGAACTCCTGTTAGCCAGGAAGGCCAAAAGATTGGCTTTGGACGAACAGCACCTAGCCATGGAAAGGGAAAAAAAAGAGATGGGTTTAGCTCCCATCAATGGTGGCAGTAACTTAAAGAGGGTCGGAGAGAATACTGACATCCTAAAAATCCCCAAAGGGATTGTACCAAAATATGAAGATGGTGATGACATTACCAAATGGTTCACAGCTTTTGAGAGGGCTTGTACAACCAGAAAAGTAAACAGATCTCACTGGGGAGCTCTCCTGTGGGAAATGTTCACTGGAAAGTGTAGGGATTGACTCCTCACACTCTCTGGTAATGATGCAGAATCCTATGACCTCATTAAGGCTACCCTGATTGAGGGCTTTGGATTCTCCACTGAGGATTACAGGATTAGGTTCAGGGGGGCTCAAAAATCATCGAGCCAGACCTGGGTTGATTTTGTAGACTACTCAGTGAAAGCACTGGATGGTTGGGTAACTGGAAATAAAGTGCATGACTATGTTGGGCTTTATAATTTGTTTATGAAAGAACACATTTTAAGTAACTGCTTCAATGAAAAGTTGCATCAGTATCTGGTAGACCTAGGTCAGATTTCTTCCCAAGAATTGGGGAAGAAGGCAGACCACTGGGCCAAGACTAGGGTAACCAAAACTTCCACTGGGGGTGACCATAAGAAAGGGGTTACAAAGCCTCCCCAGGAGAAAGTGGGTGACACTAGAAACAAAGAAAAAGAGTCCTCTGAAGGCCCCCAAAAACCAGACCAGGTGGGTGGGCCCCAAGAGACAACCCAAAACAAAGGTGGGTACCAGGGTAAGAACTGTGATGCCACTAAGGCATGGTGCCAAAACTGTAGACAGACAGAGCACCACACCAAGGACACTTCCTGCCCCAAAAACGAACCCCCTAGCAAAATCCCAGGGGTGAACAGTGTAGCCATTGGGGATGACTCCTCAGATGAGGAAGTCTTCATAGCCTTCAACTGGAAAAAGGGCGCAACAGGTAAGTTGGAGATTCCAGAGGGAAGTAGACACCCTCCACCACTTACTGGTGAATGGAATCCCAGTCACTGCCTTGAGAGACACTTGTGCCAGTCACACTATTGTGCATGACAGGTTGGTGTTCTCAAACCAGTACATCCCAGGTGAGACTGCCAGAATAAGAGTTAGCCCAGACAGGGTCACTGATAGGCCTGTGGCTTTTGTGCCCAAAGAAGTGGGTGGGACTTTTAGCTGGAGAAGGATGGTAGTTAGTATAGACCTGCCCCTTGATTGTCTCCTTGGAAATGACTACCCAGAGGTTAGTCAGAGCCCAAGAGAGGAACTGGTCCAGTGCCTGCCCTCTCCCAGGATTCTGGGGGTGCTACCACTGCAGTAACTGCAAGTAGGCCTCAGAAGAAAAAGAAAATAAAACAGTGCAGGAAGGGTAGACAACCTTTAGCCAAGGTTCCAGCAAGCCAGGGAGATTCTGCTCCAGTAGGGGAGAACTCTAAAAGGGGCACTGGTAAAGTCCAACCTGACCCGCAAGAAGTTCTGGCTAGTCAGGCAACTGTTAAACCTGAGTCGGTGGGAAGTTAACAGAAGAAAGAGTGGAAGAAGGGTTTTTACTACAAGATGTAGTAACCCCCCACTCTAACACAGCAGACAGGCACCCTGAACCCAAAGAAGCCTGTAACTTAGCCCCTTCCCTAGTAGGTGAAGAGCTAAAGGTGTGGCTCTGGGCACTGACAGCTGTCAGTGGCCTCTGCTCGGTGTTAGCCTTTATGGCTGCACTATCCTTAGCATGGTGGTCTGGCCCTATGCCAAATAGCAAGTTAGGCCCCCTGACCCTGTTGGTCATGGTGGGGTTACTCCAGCTATGGGTAACCTCTTTGGGTAAGCTAGGGGTGACCCTGGCTAAGATAAGATTAGGAGAGGTGGATACCTCTAACCCCAAAATAGAGAGAAGGGGTGAAGACATTAAAAACACAGACAATAGGCAATTCAGACTAGGTCCTATCACTGTGGCAGTAGGTCAGTTCCCCAGAGGGAATGACCTGAACAGGAGGATGTAAGGCAGAGTAGGTCCTGAAACAAACCAGCCTGTTTTCCCCACTCTCCCTCGCCTGACAGACTAGGAAGACTCTCCCAGTTTTGGCTGAGTCTCCTGCTTTCAACACCAGAGCAGTACGTGCTCTATTGGTGACTAAAATGCAAAAACCCAGCACTCTCAAAAAAACGTAATTTATGCATTATGCTGATATGTTGTGGTTTAACCTTTTGCATTGCAGAGTTCAATCCTGAAAACTTATTTTTAATATGCTTACAAATATTGTTCCTTTGCAATGTATTGCTGCAGGTTTTCAGAGTGTGTTAGGGTGTGGCCCCTTTCCAGGGCCTTCCAGAGACTTCCCTGCAACATGCCTGGGCATGGTTGTGGGCTGGGCCAAGACTCTACAAAAGAGAGCCAGCCCAACTCCCAGTGCTCACTATTCAGAGGTCCCGGTGCAGAGCAGCAGCTTCTTCCTGAGCTCCTGTCACGGCGGCCTATTTGGATCTTCCAGTCTTCTGCCCTTCATCCTTCATTGGTGATCATTGTTCTAGGCGGTAAGACGGTGGTTGGACTGTCCCGACACCGTTATCGAGAATTTTCATATTCTTGGTTTAATTCTTAAATGAGTAACAGATTACTTGCGCGCTACCATTTCTTGACATTTATATGGTAGTTTACAAATAGGCAAGGCGCGCAATTTGTTTCATAAAGGTTTGACTTTGTTATACATTGCGTGCTACCATTTCTTGACATTTGCATGGTGGCTTAAGAATCGGCAAGACGCACAATTTGTTTTATGGTGTTTAAACATTGTTGTCCATTGCGCGCTACTATTTCTTGACATTTACATGATGTCTTATGAATTGGCAAGACGCGCAATTCATTTCATGAGGATTTAACTTTGTTGTTCATTGCGTGCTACCATTTCTTGACATCTACATGGTGGCTTAAGAATCGGCAAAAGAATCGCCATTCGTTTCATTGTACTTTGATCTTGTTATTCATTGTGAGCTGTTATTTCTTGGCATTTACATCGTGTTTTACGAATCGGCAAGACGCACGATTCGTTTAAAGATGATTTGACTTTGATATTCATTGCGTGCTACCATTTCTTGATATTTTACATGGTGACACTCGAATCGGCAAGACGCACGATTCTCTCCTCGAGTTTAATTCATGTTGTTTATTGTATGCCACTATTCTAAGATATTTATTATGTAATATTCGAGTTGACAAGTTATGTGATTTGTTTCCTGAATCTATATTGTGTTATTCATGGTGCACAATCCTTTTATGGTGTTTACTATATATATATATATATATATATATATATATATATATATATATATATATATATATATATACATATGTCTGCAATATGCGCAAGTTGTGTTGAAACATTTTAAGAGTACACAGAAGGCCAGAGCTTCTAGATGCAATATTGTATGGTCCTAGTATACATTCTCAAAACAGGATTTATATCATTGGTTTAAAATTTTGTCAGAATGTTTTTTCTGATTCTCATGTAAAGGAAAGTACTTGAATAAGAAAGTTTTCATTTAATTCATCTTGATTCCCTTACAGGTATCCGGCCATCTTGATACTTAGTCATTTTAAACTTAATTCTTAGATTGTTCATGTTTTCAGAGTGACTATGCTTAGAATCATAGTCTAATATTGATTTCAGGAGATATATTTTTCATATTGAGTGTTCTAACCTTTTTCTTACTACAGGCCTCCATCCCAGCTGTTCCCTTCCTAATCCCCTCTTCCCCTCTTGAACTCTTTCAGCCTCTGTGATTTATCTATCAGAGTCTTGGAGCTGTTCAGTGGTGGACGTGTTGGGAATGTGCACAGACCCTGAGGATCCGGTGACTCTGACACCTGCCCTGTGGGCTTGGGGGGGCTTGTGTAGGAAAATGGCTCCCTGATTCAGTTACCCCCCACTTGTTGCCTGATACTGGTGCTGACTTGTCTGAGAAGTGTGCTGGGACCCTGCTAACCAGGACCTAGCACCAGTGTTCTTTCAGTAAAAATGTACCATTGTTTCCACAATTGGCACACCCCTGGCACACAGATAAGTCCCTTGTAAAAGGGCCCTGTGACTAGGGAAGGTCCCTAAGGGCTGCAGCATATGTTGTGCCACCCTAAGGGACCCCTCACCTAACACATGCACACTGCCATTGCAGATTGTGTGTGTTGGTGGGGAGAAAAAAGGCAAAGTCGACATGGCATCCCCCTCAGGATGCGATGCCCACAAACTATTGCCTGTGGCATAGGTAAGTCACCCCTCTAGCACGCCTTACAGCTCTAAGGCAGGGTGAACTATACCACAGGTGAGGGCACAGCTGTATGAGCAATATGCCCCTACAGTGTCTAAGTCTATTCTTAGACATTGTAAGTACAGTGTGGCCATATTAAGTAAATGGTCTGGGAGTTTTGTCAAAAACGAACTCCACAGCTCCAAAATGGCTACACTGAATACTGGGAAGTTTGGTATCAAACTTCTCAGAACAATAAACCCACACTTATGCCAGTGTTGGATTTATTACAAAATGCACACAGAGGGCATCTTAGAAGATACCCCCTGTAATTTACCCAATCCTTCAGTGCAGGACTGACTGGTCAGTGCCGGCCTGCTACTGAGACAAATTTCTGCTCCCCTGGGGTGAGAGCTTTTGTGCGCTCTGAGGACAGAAACAAACCCTGTACTGGGTGGAGGTGCTTAACACCTCCCCCTGCAGGAACTGTAACACCTAGTAGTGAGCCTCAAAGGCTCAGGCTCCGTGTTACAATGCCCCAGGGCACTCCAGCTAGTGGAGATGCCCGCCCCCTGGACACAGCCCCCACTTTTGGCGGCAAGTCCAGGAGAGATAATGAGAAAAACAAGGAGTAGTCACCCACCGGTCAGGACAGCCCCAAGGTGCCATGAGCTGAGGTGACCCCTGCCTTTAGAAATCCTCCATCTTGATTTTGGAGGATTCCCCCAATAGGATTAGGGATGTGCCCCACTCCCCTCAGGGAGGAAGCAAAAAGAGGGTGTAGCCACCCTCCAGGGCAGTAGCCATTGGCTACTGTCCCCCAGACCTAAACACGCCCAGGGCACCCTAGAACTCATGATATCAGATTCCTGCAACCTGAAGAAACAAGAAGGACTCCTGACCTACAAGCCTGCAGAGAAGGAGAAAGACAACAACTGATTTGGCCCCAGCCCTACCGGCCTATCTCCAACTTCGAAAACCTGCTCCAGCGACGCATCCTACAGGGACTGGTGACCTCTAAAGCCTCAGAGGGCTGCCCTGGACAAAAGGACCAAGAAACTCCTGTAAACAGCAGCCCTGTTCAAAACCAGCTACTTCTTTGCAACAAAGAAGCAACTTTCAAAGACTGTATGTTTTCCGCCGGAAGCGTGAGACTTCACACTCTACACCCGACGCCCCCGCTCGACCTGCAGAAAACAAATACCACAGGGAGGACTCCCCGGCGACTGCGAGCCCGTGAGTAACCAGAGACAACTCCCCTGAGCTCCCACAGCGACGCCTGCAGAGAGAATCCAGAGGCTCCCCCTGACCGCGACTGCTTGTAACAAGGGTCCCGACGCCTGGAACCAACACTGCACCATAGCCCCCAGGACCTGAAGGAACCAAACTTCAACGCAGGATTGACCCCCAGGCAACCCTCTGCCTAGCCCAGGTAGTAGCTGCTCCAAGGAGCCCCCCCTGTGCCTGCCTGCATCGCAAAAGTGACCCCCGGGTTCCTCCATTGTTTTGTACCTGAAACCCGACGCATGCTTTGCTCACTGCACCCGGCCGCCCCTGTGCTGCTGATGGTGTACTTTGTGTGCCTTCTCGTGTGTCCCCCGGTGCTCCACAAAACCCCCCTGGTCTGCCCCCCAAGGACGCAGGTACTTACCCCCTGGCAGACTGGAACCGGAGCACCTCTGTTCTCCATAGGCACCTATGTGTTTTGGGCACCTCTTTGACCTCTGCACCTGACTGGCCCTGAGCTGCTGGTGTGGTAACTTTGGGGTTGCCTTGAACCCCCAACGGTGGGCTGCCTATGTCCCAAACTTGAGACTTGTAAGTGTTTTATTTATCTCCAAAACTAACCTTTACTTCCCTCCCCAGAAACTGTTGATTTTTGCAGTGTCCACTTTGAAAATAGCTTATTGCCATTTTTGCGAAGACTGTATGTGATATTGCTTTCATTCAAAGTTCTTAAAGTATCTAAGTGAAGTACCTTACATTTAAAGTATTAACTGTAAATCTTGAACCTGTGATTCTTAAAATAAACTAAGAAAATATATTTTTCAATATAAAAACCTATTGGCCTGGAGTAAGTCTTTGAGTGTTGGTTCCTCATTTATTGCCTGTGTGTGTACAACAAATGCTTAACACTACCCTCTGATAAGCCTACTGCTCAACCACACTACCACAAAATAGAGCATTAGAATTACCTACTTTTGCCACTATCTTACCTCTAAGGGGAACCCTTGGACTCTGTGCACACTATTTCTTACTTTGAAATAGTATATACAGAGCCAACTTCCTACAGCACTGAAGACGGATTCCTGGACCTGAGGACCTGAAAAGGAAGGGGACAAAGTCCAAGAATCGCTAAAGTGTCCAGGGGGGCAGTAGCCCACTAAAACCCAGATGAAGGTGCAAAACTGGCTACCTCCGGATGGAAGAAGCTGAAGATTCTGCAACAACAAAAGGTGCTAGGAACTTCTCTTTTGTGCAGCAGATGTCCCAAGGTGTGCTGGAGGATGCAGATTTGTTTCCTTGGCAAAATACCGTAAGCAAGCCTTGCTAGCTGGAAGAGTCGTAGTTGAAGAAAAGGGGTGCTGACCGGGCCCAGGAAGGACCAGGATGTCGCCACTTGGGAGAGGAGACAGAGGGGGCCCTCTGCAATGTAGAGAGCCCACGCACAAGCAGGAAGCACCCGCAGAAGTCATTGAACAAGGGTTCTAGAAGACTGAACACGGGAGTCATCTCAACACTGCAAAAGGAGGTCCCACGACACCAGAGATCAACTCACGGAGCTCAGCATAGCAGGACAGAGTGCTGGGGACCTAGGCTCGTCAGTGCATGCAGGATTTCTTGGAAATGTGCACAGAAGTCCTTGTAGCTGCAGAACACGTGGTGCACAGGATTACTGTCTGGAGAGGGGAGGCAAGGACTTACCTCCTCCAAATTTGGACAGTTAGACCACTAGACAATCTGGGTCACTTGGGTCCACCACCTGCGTTCCAGGGGCCACGCTCGTCAGGATGAGAGGGGTCCCAGAGTAATGGTGAAGCTGGAGTTTGGTGCCTGCTGAAGCAGGGGGAAGATTCCGTCAACCCACGGGAGATTTCTTCGTGGCTTCCAATGCAGGGTGAAGGCAGACAGCCCCCAGAGCATGCACCACCAGGAAACAGTCTAGAAAGCAGGCAGGATTAGGTGCTACAATGTTGCTGGTAGTCTTCTTGCTACTTTGTTGCAGTTGTCCTGGAGCAGTCAGCGGTCAGTCCTTGGTAGAAGTCGAAGAGAGAGGTGCAGAGGAACTCTGATGAATTCTTGCAAATCGTTATCTAAGGAAAAGCCCACTGGAGAGACCCTAAATAGCCCTTAGAGGTGGATTGGGCACCTAGTCAGGTAAGCACCTATCAGGAGGGTCTCTGATGTCACCTGCTGGCACTGGCCACTCAGAGGCCTCCAGAGTGCCCTCACACCTCTGGAAACAAGATGGCAGAGGTATGAGACACACTGGTTGAGCGCTGGGCACCACCCCTGGGGTGGTGATGGACAGGGGAGTGGTCACTCCGCTTTCCTTTGTGCAGTTGCGCGTCAGAGCAGGGACTGGGGGTTCACTAAACCGGTGTAAACTGGCTTATGCAAGGAGGGTGCCATCTGTGCCCTTCAAAGCATTTACAGAGGCTGGGAGAGGCTATCCCTCCCCAGCCTTTAACACCTATTTCCAAAGAGAGAGGGTGTAACAACCTGCTCTCAGAGGAAATGCTTTGTTCTGCCTTCCTGGGACTGGGCTGGCCAGACCCCAGGAGGGCAGAACCCTGTCTGTGGGGTGGCAGCAGCGGTAGCTGCAGAGAAAACCCCAGAGAGCTGGTTTGGCAGTACCTGGGGTCCATAGTGGATGCTTGGAATTGGCTCCCCAGTACCAGATTTGGCATGGGGGACAATTCCATGATCTTAGACATATTACATGGCCATATTCGGAGTTACCATTGTGAAGCTATGTAGGAAAGTACCATCTTGCCTGGCATGTTATCCCCATTTTCACTGTATGTATGTTTGTTTTTGCCCTTGTGTCACTGGGATCCTGCTAGGCAGGACCCCAGTGCTCATAGTGTATGCCCTGTATGTGTTCCCTGTGTGGTGCCTAACTGTATCACTGAGGCTCTGCTAACCTGAACCTCAGTGTTTATGCTCTCTCTTCTTTCTAAATTTGTCACTGCAGGCTAGTGACTAATTTTACCAATTCTCATTGGCACACTGGTACACCCATATAATTCCCTTATATATGGTACTCAGGTACCCAGGGTATTGGGGTTCCAGGAAACCCCTATGGGCTGCAGCATTTCTTTTGCCACCCATAGGGAGCTCAGACAATTCTTACACAGGACTGCCACTGCAGCCTGAGTGAAATAACGTCCACGCTATTTTACAGTCATTTTTCACTGCACATAAGTAACTTATAAGTCACCCATATGTCTAACCCTCACTTGGTGAAGGTTAGGTGCCAAGTTACTTAGTGTGTGGGCACCCTGGCACTAGCCAAGATGCCCCCACATCGTTCAGGGCAAATTCCCCTAACTTTGAGAGTACGGGACACCATTACACTTGGACCCCACATAGGTCACTACCTATGTGTAGCGTCACAATGGTAACTCTGAACATGGCCATGCAACATGTCTATGATCATGGAATTGTCACCCCAATACCATTCTGGTATTGGGGGACAATTCCATGATCCCCGGGTCTCTAGAACAGAACCCGGGTACTGCCAAACTGCCTTTCTGGGGTTTCCACTGCAGCTGCTGCTGCTGCCAACCCCTCAGACAGGATTCTGCCCTCCTGGGGTCTGGCCAGCCCAGTCCCAGGAAGGCAGAACAAAGGATATCCTCTAAGAGAGGGTGTTACACCATCTCCCTTTGGAAATAGGTGTGAAGGGCTGGGGAGGAGTAGCCTCCCCCAGCTGCTGGAAATACTTTGATGGGCACAGATGGTGCCCATCTCTGCATAAGCCAGTCTACACTGGTTGAGGGATCCCCCAGCCCTGCTCTGGCACACAACTGGACAAAGGAAAGGGGAGTGACCACTTCCCTGACCAGTACCTCCCAGGGGAGGAGCCCACAGCTCCTCCAGTGTGTCCCAGACTTCTGCCATCTTGGATTCAGAGGTGTTGGGGGCACACTGGACTGCTCTGAGTGGCCAGTGCCAGCAGGTGACGTCAGAGACCCCTCCTTACCTCTCTTGGTAGCCAAACCTCCTTTCTTGGTAGCTAAACCTTCTTTTCTGGCTATTCCACAGATAAGGCATGCAAGAGCTCACCAGAGTTCCTCTGCACTTCAGTCTTCAACTTCTGCCAAGGATCGACCGCTGACTGCTCCAGGACGCCTGTAAAACTGCAACAAAGTAGCAAGACGACTGTCAGCAACATTGTAGCGCCTCATCCTGCCGGCTTTCTCGACTGTTTCCTGGTGGTGCATCCTCTGAGGGCTGTCTGCCTTCACCCTGCACTGGAAGTCAAGAAGAAATCTCCTGTGGGTCGACGGAATCTTCCCCTTGCCAACGCAGGCACCAAACTTCTGCATCACCGGTCCTCTGGGTCTCCTCTCATTCTGACGAGCATGGTCCCTGGAACACAGGAGCCAGGTCCAAGTGTCTCCCACAGTCCAGTGGCCCTTCTGTCCAAATTTGGTGAAGGTAAGTCCTTGCCTCCCCATACCAGACAGCAAACCTGTGTACTGCGTGATTTGCAGCTGCTCTGGCTTCTGTGCACTTCTCCAAGGATTCCTTTGTGCACAGCCTAACCTGGGTCCCCAGCACTCCGTCATGCAATGCTTAACCCGCTGAGTTGGACTCTGACATCGTGGGACCCTCCTTTTGTGACTCTGAGTTCACAAATCTTCTAAGTGCCTGTTCCAGTACTTCTGTGGGTGCTGCCTGCTTCTGCAGGGGCTCTCTGAGTTGCTGAGTGCCTCCCCTGTCTCCTCTGCCAAGGAGCGACATCCTGGTCCTTCCAGGTCCCCAGCAGCACCCAAAAACCTCTACTGCAACCCTTGCAGCTAGCAAGGCTTGTTTGCAGTATTTCTGCCTGGAAACACTTCTGCAACATCCAGCACACCGTGGGACATCTTACTTCCAAAGGAGAAGTTCCTGTCCATTTTCGTTGTTACAGAATCTTTGGTTTCTTCCACCCAGAGGCAGCCCTTTTGCATCTTCTTCCGGGGTTTTCTGGGCTCCTGCCCCCCCTGGACACTATCGCGACTTTTGGAGTTGGTCCTCTTCCTTTACAGGTCCTCAGGTCCAGGAATTCATCTTCAGTGTTTTGCTGGTGCTTGTGGTTCTTGCAGAATCCCCTATCATGAATATTGTGTCTTTCTGGGGTAGTAGGGTAACTTTACTCCTACTTTTCAGGGTCTTGGGATGGGGTAGTTTGGACACCCTTACTGTTTTCTTACAGTCCCAGCGACCCTCTACAATCTCCCATAGGCCTGGGGTCCATTTGTGATTCGCATTCCACTTGTGGAGTATATGGTTTGTGTTGCCCCTAGACTCATGTCTACCTATGGCATTCTATTGTGATTCTACATTGTTTGCACTACTTTTCTTACTGTTACCTGTTTTGGGTTTATGTACATATAACTTGTGTATATTACTTACCTCCTAAGTGAGGGTATTCTCTGAGATACTTTTGGTATATTGTCACTAAAATAAAGTACCTTTATTTTTAGTAACTCTGAGTATTGTGTTTTCTTCTGATATTGTGCTATATGATGTAAGTGGTATAGTAGGAGCTTTGCATGTCTCCTAGTTCAGCCTAAGCTGCTTTGCCATAGCTACCTCTAACAGTCTCAGTTTCTAGAAACACCTCTATTCTACTAATAAGGGATAACTGGACCTGGCACAGGGTGTAAGTACCACAAGGTACCCACTATAAGCCAGGCCAGCCTCCTACATTGGTGGTGCAGCGGTGGGATAAGTACTTGTAACTGCTTTGCCACTTTGTAATTTGGTTCTTTTCATAAGAAAATCATATACCAAATAGTTCAGTATATGTACATTTAACCAAAACAGTTTACTTTTCTACTCTAAAACTTTTAACAAAGTTTCTGAAAAGTTTTAAAAACTTCTAAAAGTTTTCCCAAAGTTTGAAAAAGTTTTTTCTCAGTGCTTTCTAAAGTTCTACAACTTTTTCTCTCACTATCCTTAAACCTTTTTCTATCATGTCTACAGTAGAGTGTGGTGATCTGTATTGTATTTAGAGCACGAGACATCATTACATCATCTCTATGATGTTGTGGTATTCCGTGTTTTATTATGACAGTTGGAGATCTGGAAAGCTCTGTGCCCCTTTACTTCGATGGACGCTTGATAAATGCGCTTTTTATCTTCTTCATTAAAACCATAACAAAATTAACTCAACTCTGGCTGAATCACTTTAATGGCGACAAGGGTCAAAATGGATCGACAATGAACAGTTTACTCAACTCTGGTTGAATCATTTTATAGAGGCTACTTCCAAGGTTGTTCAGGCAACTTATGAAAGTTTAAACTACAAGAGTTTGAGGGATATCTGCCTGGATAGAGGTTTGAGTATAGGTAAGAATCCAACAAAAGAGTTTATCTTTAATTTGCTCCTACAGGATGACCAGAACCAGTCTGGCCCAACTCAGGAGAGGGTAGAAAAAGGGGGGGCTTCCCAGTCAGACTCAGAGGAGTTCCCTGAAGATGCTGGGGAGGGTTCTTACAAAGTATTGCCCCCTAGCAGGCCACCTAGTGACACTGGTAGTGTTAGAGGGTCACACATTAGTAGGACATCTTTCATTCCTAGAGGCTAGGTTACTAGGGTGCAGCCAGTTAGGGACAGGCCTCTCTGCAAATTCCCACATTTCCTCTGTGTACAAACATTCCCAAGCCTCCCACCCTGAGGATAACTTTATGGAAAGGGAACATAGAAAGCTGAGGGTAGAAGAGACCAGACTGAAGTTTAAACAGCAGCAGCTGGCCTTAGACAGGGAATCCCTAGACATAGAGAGGGAAAGACAGAGATTGGGGTTAGTTCCCCATAGTGGCAGCAGCAGTATTTCTGTTACCAAATCTGTTAGAGAACAAGATTCCAGGAATCTGCATAAGATAGTCCCCCCTTACAAGGAAGGGGTGACATTAATAAGTGGTTTGCTGCACTTGAGAGGGCCTGTATAGTACAATTGGTCCCTCAAAGGCAGTGGGCTGCTATCTTGTGGCTATCTTTCCCTGGAAAGGGTAGGGATAGGCTCCTACTGTCAGAGAAAGTGAAGCCAATAATTACAAAGTTTTGAAAGATGCACTCTTTGATGGATTTGGCTTGACCACTGAACAATACAGGATTAAGTTCAGAGACACCAGAAAAGAGTCCTCTCAAGACTGGACAGATTTTGTGGACTGTTCAGTGAAGGCCTTGGAAGGGTGGTTGCAAGGCAGTAGATTTTCTGACTATGAAAGCCTGTATAATCTTATTCTGAGAGAGCATATTCTTAACAATTGTGTGTCTGACTTGTTGCACAAATCCCTAGTGGACTCTGATCTGACCTCTCCCTTAAGAATTGGGAAAGAAGGCAGACAAAAGGGTCAGAACAAGGGTGAACAAAAAAGTTCATACAGGGGGTGACAAGGATGGCAAGAAGAAGGATGGTAAGTCTTCTGAGAAGGGTGGGGACAAAAGTAAACATTCTGATGTTCCCAAATTACCATTAGGCACAATTGAGAATCAGGATTTTCTGATTAATAAAGTGACACACTGGCTACGTATCTGACGGAATTGTCTCTCTATTATCCATTCAGACATCTTGGCAGCAGACAGGAGTGTCCCAGGTACTAATTTGGATAAGATTACCATTTACCTAGCAAATAAGTTCCTTGTACCCCGCATATGGATTTTGATCTTCGGACCAGTTCACGTGGGGTGGAGATGGGAGGGGGGTTAGGCTTACAACAGATCCCTGTAGTCCCTGTATTGTAGCAAACTCTGATTCATCAAGTAGCATCCGTAGAGGTGATACGCCCAAGAAAAACCTTGATCGTCCCTCGCAGCTAATCCCTGCGTGACTGCCCATAGATTTGGAGGTACCCAACACGATAAGTCACAAGGTAGTTAACACAGAGGACGGTAGGGGACTGATGTGGGACAAAGGCAGTTCTGGTATGGATTGGAGGGTTTTCGGTAGGCAGACCCACAACATAGAACATATAAATAGCCCATTACTTTTACTGTCCTGGAATATAGCAGGCCTTGATAAGAAATTGGATGACCCTGATTGGGGTTATTTTATTAAAAATATAGACATATGTCTTTTTCTGGAAACCTGGGCAGAGAGAGATAAGGCTATAGATGGATTTTCTTCATTTTCTGTCCTTGCTACACCCCCGGAGAAGGGTAAGGGCCGTGCAAAGGGTGGGCTTCTGTTATGTATAAACAAGGATGTACAATGTGATTTCCAGCCATTAGAAATAGATTCTGCTGAATTAATGGGCATTCAAATTAAATTTAAACAAGATTTAACTATAGTTATTATTAGTGTATACAATTGATCAGTCTCCCGAAATACTGAATCCCAAACATTAGTTACATTAATTAGCTATCTGGAGACAATACATCCTTCAACTTTATTGATTATAGCGGGAGATATGAACTGTACCTTTGAGCCTTCCCCTTTGCTTAGTGGTTTAACAGATGAGGAAGACGAGCTCTGGGGGATTCTTCAGTTAAATAACACTTGGTCCGGCACACGTTCTTGTGTGGCTGTACAGCCTACTACCCTTTTCTTAAAATTTGGATTAAGGGCTTGCAATGGCAGGACATCATCTGATTTAAACCTTGCCCGACATTTAAACGGGGCATGCCCATAAGCACAATTGATTATTTCCTGGTGGATGTCAGGCTATGGCCATATTTAAGGGACATGAAAGTAGAAGCCAGAAGTGAGAGTGATCATTTCCCCTTGTTACTCACATTGTCGGGGGAGATGTTTAGGAGAACGTCCAACACTATATGCACTGAGGCCCCCCACTGCGTTGGACCAGCAATTTTACTAAGGTCACTTGGCCCAAAGTGATGACCAATCCCCATCTGATGAGAGGAATTTATCAAGCGTTCATAGATAATTTGGCAGTGTATGAGGACCAGGCTGTAGAAAGCATCCGATTCTTGATATTCATGCTAATTTGACCAAACAACTACAGAAGTTTTTTTATTAAAAAAGAAGATCTGGGTCGCATGGAAGGGACAAGGGATGCATCCTGTTCTAGGGCCAAGACAGGGTTAAAAGACGCACTCACTAGCGGCTCCCAGGGGGAGATCCAACAAGCAAGACGTAAATATAAAGAAATCACAATTCAAGCAAAAAAATAGTGGGAAGATTTTATGTGGCAGGAACTTTTAGAATCCACAAAAACAAATGACAACAAGCTCTTCTGGGAACTCCTGTCCAAAAGGCAATCAGGAGGTAGGACATCTCCTGCCAACCACATCCAACCGGAAAGTTGGGTGGAGCATTTCACTAGTCTTTATGCCATGCATGTGGACTCTATGGAAGCTGCTGGGCCATATTCCCGCTTGACTGGGTCAGATTCCAGTTCAAGTCAGCCCCTATTTGGGGGGGGGTGACTGTGACACATATAATTAAATTTTCTTTTCTTTGGAAGAGACCATAGAAGCTGTGAATTATTTAAAACCAGGTAAGGCACCCGCTCCGGATAAGCTCCCAGGAGACCTCTATAGGTCAGAACCAAACCTATGGTCATGGTACATAAACACAATCTCAAACAGTATAGCTGCAGGGGGACCCATTCCCGAGACCTGGAAGGGGCAGAAATTATGCCAATCTACAAAAAGGGCAATGTAAATCTTCCAACCAATTATAGGCCTATGAGCCTCATAGATGATTTGAAAAAGATCTTTGCAAAACAACTTCTGCAGAGGTTAACTAGTTGAGTCGTAGATCACCAGATTCTTTCCCCACTTCAGGCAGGCTTTCGACAAAAAAACAGCACAGTGGACTAGGTTTTTAGGCTGGCAGTATTGCATTGGAAATATGTAGTCCTTGCCAAACTGTGTTTGTATGCAGTATTTATTGATTTGAGATCTGCATTTGACTTGGTTCCTAGAGCTAAATTGTCGGAAGTGTTGGGAAAATTGGGGGTCCCAGCAGAATTATTGCATTTGACAATGAGACTTCATGAAAATACTTATGTACAAGTGAGATGGGGGAACCAAGGCGAACTGACAGAGCAGATTCCAACTGAGAGGGGAGTCCGCCAAGGCCATGTACTAGCTCTTTTACTTTTCACCTTATTTATAAATGAGTTAGTGAAGAACATGACCTTTTGTCAAAATGATGCTCCCTCTCTGGATGGACAAAAAATCCCCATTCTTCTCTTTGCAGAAGATTCGTTGCTTATATCAAAAAACCCAATGGGGCTACAAACCTTGGTAGATAGGTTCAATCTTTTCTGCAGAGAACATGGATTGGAGGTCAATATGAGCAAAACCAAACTGATGGTGTTTCATACTGGTTCTAGCACAAAACGCTCTACCTGTATAAATGGAGTTCCGTTAAGTAAGGTCAACTCCATAGACTATTTGGGTGTTAGAGTATCCAGTAAATTATCCTGGGAGGATCAGATTCTGAAGAGTTCTGGGATCCTGCAACATAGAGCTGCATCTGTACTTCGCTTTTATCAAAGTTCTACTACTAAAGCAGTACTTCCAGCAACTAAGTTTATATAGGTAAGGCACAGGGGGCAGCTCTATATGGTGTAGAAATTTGGGGCTCCAGCACTTGTAATAAAATAATAGTGGGAGAAAACACATTTACCAGGGCCCTGTTAGCGTGCCCCCACAGCACACCCCTGATTCCCCTTTTTTTAGATCTAGGGTTAAAACGAGTACCCGACCTAATCACCTTGAGACCGTTAATCTACTGGATAAAGTTATGGACCATCCCAGAACTGATCTCCTAAAAAGCATCATTAGTTGATTTACTAAAAAGACCAAACGCAGCAACAATTCCATGGATTAGACACGTATCTTATTGGTTTTGATTACTGGGTTTGGCTGATTACTGGGAGAACCCTCATAACTTAGAAAGACGCCACAAAAATGTTTTGAAACAACTTATTGGTCCTATATTAGGGCCAATTACATAACTTGCAAACCTTATGGCCGGTTAACGGATTGCTTTCTTCACTTTAAGTGGTTTCCGCAGTATGAGTCATATCTAGATATCATACCAAAACTACTGGGTAAAAGTTTATATGCAAGATTTCGATTTGGAGTTTTGCCTCTATTGTCTCTGACCAGTAAATGGGGGCAGTCTACCAACACGGATATGTGTCCTGCGTGTGGTGGTGCGACTGAGTCTATTGAGCACTTTATGTTCTTCTGTCCTGTTTATTCTATTCCATGGAAAAAGTGGATTCACAAAACTTGTCAAGAATTGGGTTTAACCATCTGTAATCAATCATTAAGGATTTTAAAAACCCACAGATCCCATGATTTAATATTAGCAGTTAGCAAATTTTTAGTTGCAGCTTGGCATATACAACGCCGGATTTTAACCAAAAATAATTAAATACCTAGTGCAATTAGATGCTGTTTCGCAAAATAGTTCAAGATCTGGGTTCATTAACTGCAATTAATTATTAAGGACCAAAAACCTACAGATCTCATGATATAGTTTTAGCAGTTATCAAATTCTTAGTCGCAGTTTGGTATATGCAACACTGTATTTTAATTAAAAACAATCAAATAACAAATGCAAAATAGATGCTGTTTTAGGATTCTATCTATTTTATGCTTTTAGTTTTTTTATTATTTCATGCATGATGTTGTGTTAATTAAGAATTTTGTATTGTTGTGTATTGCTTTGAAGGCCAAATAAACCAAATAAAGCTTGTTCTGTATAAACATTCTGAGTCTTCATCAGGCCCACAAAAATCCTTTAGGGGTGGTGGGTCCAAATCCTCTTCAAACAATCAGAAAAAGCATTGGTGTTATATGTGCAAAGTCAAAGGCCATTGGGCAAGTGATTCCACTTGTCCAAAAATAAACACCAAACCTCCCACCACCACAACCCCAACTGCAACCTCTAGTGCCCCTAGTAATAGCAGTGGTGGTGAGAAATCTACTACAAATAGCCAATCCAAGGGTGTAGCTGGGCTCACTATTGGCAATGAAGTTGGAGATTGGTCTTGTTAGGGAGACCACAGAGGCTGTTTTAGTCTCTGATGGTGGCATTGACTTTGCCACCCTGGTTGCTTGTCCCCTTAATATGGGTAAGTACAAGCAACTACCGCTGATCAATGGTGTTGAGGTTGAGGCCTACAGGGACACAGGAGCCAGTGTAACTATGGTGATATAAAAACTTGTACACCCTGATCAACACCTACTTGGTCAGCAGTACCAAGTGACAGACTCTCATAACAACACTCTTAGCCTTTCGGGGGTCTCCACTGCAGCTGCTGCTGCTGCCAACCCCTCAGACATGTTTCTGCCCCCACTGGGATCTGGGCAGCCCAGTCCCAGGAAGGCAGAACAAAGGATTTCCTCTGAGAGAGGGTGTTACACCCTCTCCCTTTGGAAATAGGTGTGAAGGGCTGGGGAGGAGTAGCCTCCCCCAGCCTCTGGAAATGCTTTGATGGGCACAGATGGTACCCATCTCTGCATATGCCAGTCTACACTGGTTCAGGGATCCCCCAGCCCTGCTCTGGCGTGAAACTGGACAAAGGAAAGGGGAGTGACCACCCTCCTGACCAGTAACTCCCAGGGGAGGTGCCCATAGCTCCTCCAGTGTGTCCCAGACCTCTGCCATCTTGGATTCAGAGGTGTTGGGGCACAATGGACTGCTCTGAGTGGCCAGTGCAAGCAGGTGACGTCAGAGACCCCTCCTGATAGGTGCCTACCTCTTTCAGGTGCCAAGCCTCCTTTCTAAGTAGCCTAACCTCCTTTTGTGGCTATTTAGGGTCTTTCCTCTGGGCTATTACTCAGATAACAAATGCAAGAGCTCACCAGAGCTTTCTCTGCACTTCCCTCTTCGACTTCTGCCATGGATCGACCACTGACTTCTCCAGGACGCCTGCAAAACTGAAACAAAGTAGCAAGACGACTACCAGCAATATTGTAGCGCCTCATCCTGCTGGCTTCCTCAACTGTTTCCTGGTGGTGCATGCTCTGAGGGATTTCTGCGTTCACCCTGCACCGGAAGCCAAGAAGAAATCTCCCATGGGTCGATGGAATCTTTCCCCTGCCAACGCAGGCACCCATCTTCTGCAACACCTACTTGGTCAGCAGTACCAAGTGACTGATGCTCATAACAACCCTCTTAGCCACCCCATAGTGTTGTGAATCTCAACTGGGGGGGGTGGTACTGGTCCAAAGAAAGTTGTGGTAGCCACTGAATTACCTGTAGATTGCCTACTAGGGAATGATTTGGAAACATCAGCTTGAGTGAAGTGGAGTTGGAGGCTCATGCAGCAATGCTGGACATTCCTGGGCATATTTTTGCTTTGACAAGGGCTCAGGCCAAGAAGCAAAAAGGAGAGGGAAACTTGGATCCTGGAACAATGGACCAAGTACTCCCAAAAGCTAGGGGTAGAAAGGGTAAATCCCTGCCCAGTATCCCTCTCTCTATAGAAGATTCCCAATTTGAGGAAGAAGAATCCTATCTCTGTGCAGAACCTACACCAGAGGAGCTGGCAGCAGACACTGCTGAGCTTTTGGGTGCAGGGGGGCCTGCCAGGGAAGGGCTGAGTGTGGCACAGCAAACCTGTCCCACATTAGGGGGTTTGAGACAGCAAGCTGTCAAACAGCAGAATGGGGATGTCAGTGATAGCCATAGGGTGTACTGGAAAGACAACCTCTTGTACACAGAGTCAAGGGACCCTAAACCTGGAGATTCCAGGAGATTGGTCATTCCCTTGCAGTACAGAGAGTTTCTTTTCACACTGGCTCATGACATTACTTTAACTGGGCATTTGGGCCAGACAAAAACTTGGGAAAGACTTGTCCCCTTGTTTCACTGGCCTCATATGTCAGAGGACACAACAGACTTTTGTAAATCTTCTGTGACCTGCCAAGCCAGTGGCAAGACTGGTGGCACTCCAAATGCCCCTCCAATTCCACTTCCAGTGGTTGGGGTGCCCTTTGAAAGGGTAGGGGTTGACATAGCTGGCTCCCTTGACCCTCCAACAGCTTCAGTCAATAGATTTATCTTGGTGGTAGTGGACCATGCCACAAGATATCCTGAAGCCATCCCCTTAAGGACCACTACAGCTCCTGCAGTGGCAAAGGCCCGCCTGGGAATCTTATCCAGGTTGGGTTTTCCTAAGGAAGTGGTGTCAGACAGAGGTGCCAACTTCATGTCTGCATACCTAAAAGCAATGTGGAAGGTGTGGTGTAACCTACAAGTGCACCACCCCTTACCATCCACAAACAAATGGTCTGGTTGAGAGGTTTAATAAAACTCTCAAAGGTATGATAATGGGACTCCCTGAAAATCTCAGAAGGAGATGGGATGTCCTGTTACCTTGCCTCCTTTTTTGCTTACAGGCTTTAGCCCCTTTGAACTCCTCTTTGGGCACCCTGTGAGAGGTCTCCTTGCACTTGTTAAGGAGGGTTGGGAACAATCTTTTAAAGCTCCTAAACAGGACATCGTGGACTAAGTACTTGGACTAAGATCAAGAATGGCTGAGTACATGAAAAAGGCCGGTAAAAACCTTCAGGCCAGCCAGGAGCTGCAAAAGCAATGGCATGACCAGAAGGCTGTCCTGGCTCAGTACCACTCAGGACAGAAGGTGTGGGTATTGGAGCCTGTGGCCCCAAGAGCACCCCAGGACAAATGGAGTGGACCCCATCTAATTGTTGAGAAAAAGGGTGAGGTTACCTATTTGGTAGACCTTGGCACTGCCAGAAGTCCCCTTAGGGTGCTCCATGTCAACCGCCTGAAACCCTACTATGACAGGGCTGATCTCACCCTGCTCATGGCAACTGATGAAGGACAGGAAGCAGAGAGTGACCCTCTCCCTTATCTCTTCTCCACCACTGAATCTGATGGCTTAGTGGAGGGAGTAGTACTTGCAGATTGTCTTACTGCAGAACAGAAAGATAACTGTATAAATTGCTTAAGTCAGTTTTCTGAACTCTTCTCACTGATACCAGGTACCACGACTTGGTGTGAGCATACATTTGGTACTGGAGACAGTTTACCTGTCAAAAGTAAGATTTATAGGCAGCCTGACCATGTCAGGGACTGCATTAAACAAGAGGTTCAGAAAATGCTAGACTTAGGAGTGATTGAGCCTTCAGAAAGCCCATGGGCTAGCCCAGTGGTGCTTGTCCCTAAACCTCACAGTAATGATGGAAAAAGAGAGATGAGGTTTTGTGTTGACTATAGGGGGCTCAACAAAGTAACCAAGACAGATGCTCACCCTATACCCAGGGCAAATGAGCTCATAGATACACTGGATTTTGCCAAGTATCTAAGCACTTTTGATCTAACTGCAGGGTATTTGGCAGATTAAGTTATCAGAAGATGCTAAACCAAAGACTGCATTTTCAACCATTGGAGGGTACTATCAATTCACAGTAATGCCCTTTGGTCTGAAAAATGCACCTGCCACTGTTCAAAGGTTGGTGAACACAGTCCTGCAAGGGCTGAAAGGTTTTAGTGCAGCATATCTAAATGATATAGCTGTCTTTAGCTCAACCTGGGATGATCACCTGGTCCACCTATGGAAAGTTTTGGAGGCCCTGCAAAAGGCAGGCCTCACTATCAAGGCCTCAAAGTGCCAGATATGTCAGGGTAAAGTGGTTTATCTGGACCACCTGGTAGGTGGGGAACAGATTGCACCACTGCAGGGGAAGATTCAGACCATTATGGAATGGACTCCACCTACAATTCAAACCCAGGTGAGAGCCTTTTTAGGCCTCACAGGGTACTATAGGAGATTCATCAAGAATTATGGCTCCATAGCAGCCCCTCTCAATTATCTCACTAGCAAAAAGATGCCTAAAAAGGTATTGTGGACAGCTAGCTGTCAAAAGGTTTTGATGAGCTCAAATAGGCCATGTGCTCTGCACCTGTCCTAAAAAGCCCTTGCTACTCCAAGAAATTCATAGTCCAGACTGATTCTTCTGAATTAGGGGTTGGGGCAGTGCTATCACAGCTGAACACTGAGGGCCAGGATCAACCTGTTGATTTTATCAGCAGGAGGTTGACCCCTAGAGAATAGCATTGGTCTGCCATAGAGAGGGAGGCCTTTGCTGTGGTCTGGGCACTGAAAAAATTGAGACCATACCTGTTTGCTACTCACTTTATTGTTCAGACAGACCACAAACCTCTACTTTGGCTGAAACAAATGAAAGGTGAAAACTCTTAATTGTTGAGGTGGTCCATATCCCTACAGGGAATGGACTATACAGTGGAACATAGACCTGGGAGTACCCACTCCAATGTAGATGGACTCTCCAGATATTTTCACTTGGACAATGAAGACTTATTTGGGCAAGATTAGCCTTATTGTCCCTCGTTTGGGGGGGGGGGGGGTGTGTAGGAAAGTACCATCTTGCCTGGCATGTTACCCCCATTTTTACTGTATGTATGTTTATTTTTGCCTATGTGTCAATGGGATCCTGCTAGTCAGGACCCCAGTGCTCATAAAGTATGCCCTGTATGTATTCCCTGTGTGGTGCCTAACTGTATTATTGAGGTTCTGCTAACCAGAACCTCAGTGTTTATGCTCTCTCTGCTTTTATAATTGTCACTGCAGGCTAGTGACTCATTTTACCAATTCTCATTGGCAGACTGGATCACCCTTATTATTCCCTTGTATATGGTACCTAGGTACCCAGGGTATTGGGGTTCCAGGAGATCCCTATGGGCTGCAGCATTTCTTTTGCCACCCATAAGGAGCTCAGACAATTCTTACACAGGACTGCCACTGCAGCCTGAGTGAAATAACGTCCACGTTATTTCACATCCATTTTACACTGCACATAAGTAACTTATAAGTCACCTATATGTCTAACCCTCACTTGGTGAAGGTTAGGTGCCAAGTTACTTAGTGTGTGGGCTCCCTGCCACTAGCCAAGGTGCCCCCACATTGTTCAGGGCAAATTCACCGGAGTTTGTGAGTGCGGGGACACCATTACACGCGTGCACTACATATAGGTCACTACCTATATGTATCGTCACAATGGTAACTCTGAACATGGCCATGTAACATGTCTAGGATCACGGAATTGTCACCCCAATACAATTCTGGTATTGGGGGAACAATTCCATGCATCCCTGGGTCTCTGGCACAGAACCCGGGTACTGCCAAACTGCCTTTCCGGGGTCTCCACTGCAGCTGCTGCTGCTGCCAACCCCTCAGACATGTTTCTGCCCCACTGGGATCTGGGCAGCCCAGTCCCAGGAAGGCAGAACAAAGGATTTCCTCTGAGAGAGGGCGTTACACCCTCTCCCTTTGGAAATAGGTGTGAAGGGCTGGGGAGGAGTAGCCTCCCCCAGCCTCTGGAAATGCTTTGATGGGCACAGATGGTACCCATCTCTGCATATGCCAGTCTACACTGGTTCAGGGATCCCCCAGCCCTGCTCTGGCGTGAAACTGGACAAAGGAAAGGGGAGTGACCACCCCCCTGACCAGTAACTCCCAGGGGAGGTGCCCATAGCTCCTCCAGTGTGTCCCAGACCTCTGCCATCTTGGATTCAGAGGTGTTGGGGCACAATGGACTGCTCTGAGTGGCCAGTGCAAGCAGGTGACGTCAGAGACCCCTCCTGATAGGTGCCTACCTCTTTCAGGTGCCAAGCCTCCTTTCTTAGTAGCCAAACCTCCTTTTGTGGCTATTTAGGGTCTCTCCTCTGGGCTATAACTCAGATAACAAATGCAAGAGCTCACCAGAGCTTTCTCTTCACTTCCCTCTTCGACTTCTGCCATGGATCGACCGCTGACTTCTCCAGGACGCCTGCAAAACTGCAACAAAGTAGCAAGACGACTACCAGCAATATTGTAGCGCCTCATCCTGCCGGCTTCCTCAACTGTTTCCTGGTGGTGCATGCTCTGAGGGCTTTCTGCGTTCACCCTGCACTGGAAGACAAGAAGAAATCTCCCATGGGTCGATGGAATCTTCCCCCTGCCAATGCAGGCACCCATCTTCTGCAACACCTACTTGGTCAGCAGTACCAAGTGACTGATGCTCATAACAACCCTCTTAGCCACCCCATGGTGTTGTGAATCTCAACTGGGGGGGGGTGGTACTGGTCCAAAGAAAGTTGTGGTAGCCACTGAATTACCTGTAGATTGCCTACTAGGGAATGATTTGGAAACATCAGCTTGAGTGAAGTGGGGTTGGAGGCTCATGCAGCAATGCTGGGCATTCCTGGGCATATTTTTGCTTTGACAAGGGCTCAGGCCAAGAAGCAAAAAGGAGAGGGAAACTTGGATCCTGGAACAATGGACCAAGTACTCCCAAAAGCTAGGGGTAGAAAGGGTAAATCCCTGCCCAGTATCCCTCTCTCTATAGAAGATTCCCAATTTGAGGAAGAAGAATCCTATCTCTGTGCAGAACCTACACCAGAGGAGCTGGCAGCAGACACTGCTGAGCTTTTGGGTGCAGGGGGGCCTGCCAGGGAAGGGCTGAGTGTGGCACAGCAAACCTGTCCCACATTAGGGGGTTTGAGACAGCAAGCTGTCAAACAGCAGAATGGGGATGTCAGTGATAGCCATAGGGTGTACTGGAAAGACAACCTCTTGTACACAGAGTCAAGGGACCCTAAACCTGGAGATTCCAGGAGATTGGTCATTCCCTTGCAGTACAGAGAGTTTCTTTTCACACTGGCTCATGACATTACTTTAACTGGGCATTTGGGCCAGACAAAAACTTGGGAAATACTTGTCCCCTTGTTTCACTGGCCTCATATGTCAGAGGACACAACAGACTTTTGTAAATCTTCTGTGACCTGCCAAGCCAGTGGCAAGACTGGTGGCACTCCAAATGCCCCTCTAATTCCACTTCCAGTGGTTGGGGTGCCCTTTGAAAGGGTAGGGGTTGACACAGGTGGCTCCCTTGACCCTCCAACAGCTTCAGTCAATAGATTTATCTTGGTGGTAGTGGACCATGCCACAAGATATCCTGAAGCCATCCCCTTAAGGACCACTACAGCTCCTGCAGTGGCAAAGGCCCTCCTGGGAATCTTATCCAGGTTGGGTTTTCCTAAGGAAGTGGTGTCAGACAGAGGTGCCAACTTCATGTCTGCATACCTAAAAGCAATGTGGAAGGTGTGGTGTAACCTACAAGTGCACCACCCCTTACCATCCACAAACAAATGGTCTGGTTGAGAGGTTTAATAAAACTCTCAAAGGTATGATAATGGGACTCCCTGAAAATCTCAGAAGGAGATGGGATGTCCTGTTACCTTGCCTCCTTTTTTGCTTACAGGCTTTAGCCCCTTTGAACTCCTCTTTGGGCACCCTGTGAGAGGTCTCCTTGCACTTGTTAAGGAGGGTTGGGAACAATCTTTTAAAGCTCCTAAACAGGACATCGTGGACTATGTACTTGGACTAAGATCAAGAATGGCTGAGTACATGAAAAAGGCCGGTAAAAACCTTCAGGCCAGCCAGGAGCTGCAAAAGCAATGGCATGACCAGAAGGCTGTCCTGGCTCAGTACCACTCAGGACAGAAGGTGTGGGTATTGGAGCCTGTGGCCCCAAGAGCACCCCAGGACAAATGGAGTGGACCCCATCTAATTGTTGAGAAAAAGGGTGAGGTTACCTATTTGGTAGACCTTGGCACTGCCAGAAGTCCCCTTAGGGTGCTCCATGTCAACCGCCTGAAACCCTACTATGACAGGGCTGATCTCACCCTGCTCATGGCAACTGATGAAGGACAGGAAGCAGAGAGTGACCCTCTCCCTTATCTCTTCTCCACCACTGAAGCTGATGGCTTAGTGGAGGGAGTAGTACTTGCAGATTGTCTTACTGCAGAACAGAAAGATAACTGTATAAATCGCTTAAGTCAGTTTTCTGAACTCTTCTCACTGATACCAGGTACCACGACTTGGTGTGAGCATACATTTGATACTGGAGACAGTTTACCTGTCAAAAGTAAGATTTATAGGCAGCCTGACCATGTCAGGGACTGCATTAAACAAGAGGTTCAGAAAATGCTAGACTAAGGAGTGATTGAGCCTTCAGAAAGCCCATGGGCTAGCCCAGTGGTGCTTGTCCCTAAACCTCACAGTAATGATGGAAAAAGAGAGATGAGGTTTTGTGTTGACTATAGGGGGCTCAACAAAGTAACCAAGACAGATACTCACCCTATACCCAATGCCAATGAGCTCATAGATACACTGGATTTTGCCAAGTATCTAAGCACTTTTGATCTAACTGCAGGGTATTTGGCAGATTAAGTTATCAGAAGATGCTAAACCAAAGACTGCATTTTCAACCATTGGAGGGTACTATCAATTCACAGTAATGCCCTTTGGTCTGAAAAATGCACCTGCCACTGTTCAAAGGTTGGTGAACACAGTCCTGCAAGTGCTGAAAGGTTTTAGTGCAGCATATCTAAATGATATAGCTGTCTTTAGATCAACCTGGGATGATCACCTGGTCCACCTATGGAAAGTTTTGGAGGCCCTGCAAAAGGCAGGCCTCACTATCAAGGCCTCAAAGTGCCAGATATGTCAGGGTAAAGTGGTTTATCTGGACCACCTGGTAGGTGGGGAACAGATTGCACCACTGCAGGGGAAGATTCAGACCATTATGGAATGGACTCCACCTACAATTCAAACCCAGGTGAGAGCCTTTTTAGGCCTCACAGGGTACTATAGGAGATTCATCAAGAATTATGGCTCCATAGCAGCCCCTCTCAATTATCTCACTAGCAAAAAGATGCCTAAAAAGGTATTGTGGACAGCTAGCTGTCAAAAGGTTTTGATGAGCTCAAATAGGCCATGTGCTCTGCACCTGTCCTAAAAAGCCCTTGCTACTCCAAGAAATTCATAGTCCAGACTGATTCTTCTGAATTAGGGGTTGGGGCAGTGCTATCACAGCTGAACACTGAGGGCCAGGATCAACCTGTTGATTTTATCAGCAGGAGGTTGACCCCTAGAGAATAGCATTGGTCTGCCATAGAGAGGGAGGCCTTTGCTGTGGTCTGGGCACTGAAAAAATTGAGACCATACCTGTTTGCTACTCACTTTATTGTTCAGACAGACCACAAACCTCTACTTTGGCTGAAACAAATGAAAGGTGAAAACTCTTAATTGTTGAGGTGGTCCATATCCCTACAGGGAATGGACTATACAGTGGAACATAGACCTGGGAGTACCCACTCCAATGTAGATGGACTCTCCAGATATTTTCACTTGGACAATGAAGACTTATTTGGGCAAGATTAGCCTTATTGTCCCTCGTTTGGGGGGGGGGTTGTGTAGGAAAGTACCATCTTGCCTGGCATGTTACCCCCATTTTTACTGTATGTATGTTTATTTTTGCCTATGTGTCACTGGGATCCTGCTAGTCAGGACCCCAGTGCTCATAAAGTATGCCCTGTATGTATTCCCTGTGTGGTGCCTAACTGTATTATTGAGGTTCTGCTAACCAGAACCTCAGTGTTTATGCTCTCTCTGCTTTTATAATTGTCACTGCAGGCTAGTGACTCATTTTACCAATTCTCATTGGCAGACTGGAACACCCTTATTATTCCCTTGTATATGGTACCTAGGTACCCAGGGTATTGGGGTTCCAGGAGATCCCTATGGGCTGCAGCATTTCTTTTGCCACCCATAAGGAGCTCAGACAATTCTTACACAGGACTGCCACTGCAGCCTGAGTGAAATAACGTCCACGTTATTTCACATCCATTTTACACTGCACATAAGTAACTTATAAGTCACCTATATGTCTAACCCTCACTTGGTGAAGGTTAGGTGCCAAGTTACTTAGTGTGTGGGCTCCCTGCCACTAGCCAAGGTGCCCCCACATTGTTCAGGGCAAATTCACCGGAGTTTGTGAGTGCGGGGACACCATTACACGCGTGCACTACATATAGGTCACTACCTATATGTATCGTCACAATGGTAACTCTGAACATGGCCATGTAACATGTCTAGGATCACGGAATTGTCACCCCAATACAATTCTGGTATTGGGGGAACAATTCCATGCATCCCTGGGTCTCTGGCACAGAACCCGGGTACTGCCAAACTGCCTTTCCGGGGTCTCCACTGCAGCTGCTGCTGCTGCCAACCCCTCAGACATGTTTCTGCCCCACTGGGATCTGGGCAGCCCAGTCCCAGGAAGGCAGAACAAATGATTTCCTCTGAGAGAGGGTGTTACACCCTCTCCCTTTGGAAATAGGTGTGAAGGGCTGGGGAGGAGTAGCCTCCCCCAGCCTCTGGAAATGCTTTGATGGGCACAGATGGTTCCCATCTCTGCATATGCCAGTCTACACTGGTTCAGGGATCCCCCAGCCCTGCTCTGGCGTGAAACTGGACAAAGGAAAGGGGAGTGACCACCCCCCTGACCAGTAACTCCCAGGGGAGGTGCCCATAGCTCCTCCAGTGTGTCCCAGACCTCTGCCATCTTGGATTCAGAGGTGTTGGGGCACAATGGACTGCTCTGAGTGGCCAGTGCAAGCAGGTGACGTCAGAGACCCCTCCTGATAGGTGCCTACCTCTTTCAGGTGCCAAGCCTCCTTTCTTAGTAGCCAAACCTCCTTTTGTGGCTATTTAGGGTCTCTCCTCTGGGCTATTACTCAGATAACGAATGCAAGAGCTCACCAGAGCTTTCTCTTCACTTCCCTCTTCGACTTCTGCCATGGATCGACCGCTGACTTCTCCAGGACGCCTGCAAAACTGCAACAAAGTAGCAAGACGACTACCAGCAATATTGTAGCGCCTCATCCTGCCGGCTTCCTCAACTGTTTCCTGGTGGTGCATGCTCTGAGGGCTTTCTGCGTTCACCCTGCCCTGGAAGACAAGAAGAAATCTCCCATGGGTCGATGGAATCTTCCCCTTGCCAACGCAGGCACCCATCTTCTGCAACACCTACTTGGTCAGCAGTACCAAGTGACTGATGCTCATAACAACCCTCTTAGCCACCCCATGGTGTTGTGAATCTCAACTGGGGGGGGGGGTGGTACTGGTCCAAAGAAAGTTGTGGTAGCCACTGAATTACCTGTAGATTGCCTACTAGGGAATGATTTGGAAACATCAGCTTGAGTGAAGTGGAGTTGGAGGCTCATGCAGCAATGCTGGGCATTCCTGGGCATATTTTTGCTTTGACAAGGGCTCAGGCCAAGAAGCAAAAAGGAGAGGGAAACTTGGATCCTGGAACAATGGACCAAGTACTCCCAAAAGCTAGGGGTAGAAAGGGTAAATCCCTGCCCAGTATCCCTCTCTCTATAGAAGATTCCCAATTTGAGGAAGAAGAATCCTATCTCTGTGCAGAACCTACACCAGAGGAGCTGGCAGCAGACACTGCTGAGCTTTTGGGTGCAGGGGGGCCTGCCAGGGAAGGGCTGAGTGTGGCACAGCAAACCTGTCCCACATTAGGGGGTTTGAGACAGCAAGCTGTCAAACAGCAGAATGGGGATGTCAGTGATAGCCATAGGGTGTACTGGAAAGACAACCTCTTGTACACAGAGTCAAGGGACCCTAAACCTGGAGATTCCAGGAGATTGGTCATTCCCTTGCAGTACAGAGAGTTTCTTTTCACACTGGCTCATGACATTACTTTAACTGGGCATTTGGGCCAGACAAAAACTTGGGAAAGACTTGTCCCCTTGTTTCACTGGCCTCATATGTCAGAGGACACAACAGACTTTTGTAAATCTTCTGTGACCTGCCAAGCCAGTGGCAAGACTGGTGGCACTCCAAATGCCCCTCTAATTCCACTTCCAGTGGTTGGGGTGCCCTTTGAAAGGGTAGGGGTTGATATAGCTGGCTCCCTTGACCCTCCAACAGCTTCAGTCAATAGATTTATCTTGGTGGTAGTGGACCATGCCACAAGATATCCTGAAGCCATCCCCTTAAGGACCACTACAGCTCCTGCAGTGGCAAAGGCCCGCCTGGGAATCTTATCCAGGTTGGGTTTTCCTAAGGAAGTGGTGTCAGACAGAGGTGCCAACTTCATGTCTGCATACCTAAAAGCAATGTGGAAGGTGTGGTGTAACCTACAAGTGCACCACCCCTTACCATCCACAAACAAATGGTCTGGTGGAGAGGTTTAATAAAACTCTCAAAGGTATGATAATGGGACTCCCTGAAAATCTCAGAAGGAGATGGGATGTCCTGTTACCTTGCCTCCTTTTTTGCTTACAGGCTTTAGCCCCTTTGAACTCCTCTTTGGGCACCCTGTGAGAGGTCTCCTTGCAGTTGTTAAGGAGGGTTGGGAACAATCTTTTAAAGCTCCTAAACAGGACATCGTGGACTATGTCCTTGGACTAAGATCAAGAATGGCTGAGTACATGAAAAAGGCCGGTAAAAACCTTCAGGCCAGCCAGGAGCTGCAAAAGCAATAGCATGACCAGAAGGCTGTCCTGGCTCAGTACCACTCAGGACAGAAGGTGTGGGTATTGGAGCCTGTGGCCCCAAGAGCAACCCAGGACAAATGGAGTGGACCCCATCTAATTGTTGAGAAAAAGGGTGAGGTTACCTATTTGGTAGACCTTGGCACTGCCAGAAGTCCCCTTAGGGTGCTCCATGTCAACCGCCTGAAACCCTACTATGACAGGGCTGATCTCACCCTGCTCATGGCAACTGATGAAGGACAGGAAGCAGAGAGTGACCCTCTCCCTTATCTCTTCTCCACCACTGAAGCTGATGGCTTAGTGGAGGGAGTAGTACTTGCAGATTGTCTTACTGCAGAACAGAAAGATAACTGTATAAATCGCTTAAGTCAGTTTTCTGAACTGTTCTCACTGATACCAGGTACCACGACTTGGTGTGAGCATACATTTGATACTGGAGACAGTTTACCTGTCAAAAGTAAGATTTATAGGCAGCCTGACCATGTCAGGGACTGCATTAAACAAGAGGTTCAGAAAATGCTAGACTTAGGAGTGATTGAGCCTTCAGAAAGCCCATGGGCTAGCCCAGTGGTGCTTGTCCCTAAACCTCACAGTAATGATGGAAAAAGAGAGATGAGGTTTTGTGTTGACTATAGGGGGCTCAACAAAGTAACCAAGACAGATGCTCACCCTATACCCAGGGCAAATGAGCTCATAGATACACTGGATTTTGCCAAGTATCTAAGCACTTTTGATCTAACTGCAGGGTATTTGGCAGATTAAGTTATCAGAAGATGCTAAACCAAAGACTGCATTTTCAACCATTGGAGGGTACTATCAATTCAGAGTAATGCCCTTTGGTCTGAAAAATGCACCTGCCACTGTTCAAAGGTTGGTGAACACAGTCCTGCAAGGGCTGAAAGGTTTTAGTGCAGCATATCTAAATGATATAGCTGTCTTTAGCTCAACCTGGGATGATCACCTGGTCCACCTATGGAAAGTTTTGGAGGCCCTGCAAAAGGCAGGCCTCGCTATCAAGGCCTCAAAGTGCCAGATATGTCAGGGTAAAGTGGTTTATCTGGACCACCTGGTAGGTGGGGAACAGATTGCACCACTGCAGGGGAAGATTCAGACCATTATGGAATGGACTCCACCTACAATTCAAACCCAGGTGAGAGCCTTTTTAGGCCTCACAGGGTACTATAGGAGATTCATCAAGAATTATGGCTCCATAGCAGCCCCTCTCAATTATCTCACTAGCAAAAATATGCCTAAAAAGGTATTGTGGACAGCTAGCTGTCAAAAGGTTTTGATGAGCTCAAATAGGCCATGTGCTCTGCACCTGTCCTAAAAAGCCCTTGATACTCCAAGAAATTCATAGTCCAGACTGATTCTTCTGAATTAGGGGTTGGGGCAGTGCTATCACAGCTGAACACTGAGGGCCAGGATCAACCTGTTGATTTTATCAGCAGGAGGTTGACCCCTAGAGAATAGCATTGGTCTGCCATAGAGAGGGAGGCCTTTGCTGTGGTCTGGGCACTGAAAAAATTTAGACCATACCTGTTTGCTACTCACTTTATTGTTCAGACAGACCACAAACCTCTACTTTGGCTGAAACAAATGAAAGGTGAAAACTCTTAATTGTTGAGGTGGTCCATATCCCTACAGGGAATGGACTATACAGTGGAACATAGACCTGGGAGTACCCACTCCAATGTAGATGGACTCTCCAGATATTTTCACTTGGACAATGAAGACTTATTTGGGCAAGATTAGCCTTATTGTCCCTCGTTTGGGGGGGGGGGGGTGTGTAGGAAAGTACCATCTTGCCTGGCATGTTACCCCCATTTTTACTGTATGTATGTTTATTTTTGCCTATGTGTCAATGGGATCCTGCTAGTCAGGACCCCAGTGCTCATAAAGTATGCCCTGTATGTATTCCCTGTGTGGTGCCTAACTGTATTATTGAGGTTCTGCTAACCAGAACCTCAGTGTTTATGCTCTCTCTGCTTTTATAATTGTCACTGCAGGCTAGTGACTCATTTTACCAATTCTCATTGGCAGACTGGAACACCCTTATTATTCCCTTGTATATGGTACCTAGGTACCCAGGGTATTGGGGTTCCAGGAGATCCCTATGGGCTGCAGCATTTCTTTTGCCACCCATAAGGAGCTCAGACAATTCTTACACAGGACTGCCACTGCAGCCTGAGTGAAATAACGTCCACGTTATTTCACATCCATTTTACACTGCACATAAGTAACTTATAAGTCACCTATATGTCTAACCCTCACTTGGTGAAGGTTAGGTGCCAAGTTACTTAGTGTGTGGGCTCCCTGCCACTAGCCAAGGTGCCCCCACATTGTTCAGGGCAAATTCACCGGAGTTTGTGAGTGCGGGGACACCATTACACGCGTGCACTACATATAGGTCACTACCTATATGTATCGTCACAATGGTAACTCTGAACATGGCCATGTAACATGTCTAGGATCACGGAATTGTCACCCCAATACAATTCTGGTATTGGGGGAACAATTCCATGCATCCCTGGGTCTCTGGCACAGAACCCGGGTACTGCCAAACTGCCTTTCCGGGGTCTCCACTGCAGCTGCTGCTGCTGCCAACCCCTCAGACATGTTTCTGCCCCACTGGGATCTGGGCAGCCCAGTCCCAGGAAGGCAGAACAAAGGATTTCCTCTGAGAGAGGGTGTTACACCCTCTCCCTTTGGAAATAGGTGTGAAGGGCTGGGGAGGAGTAGCCTCCCCCAGCCTCTGGAAATGCTTTGATGGGCACAGATGGTACCCATCTCTGCATATGCCAGTCTACACTGGTTCAGGGATCCCCCAGCCCTGCTCTGGCGTGAAACTGGACAAAGGAAAGGGGAGTGACCACCCCCCTGACCAGTAACTCCCAGGGGAGGTGCCCATAGCTCCTTCAGTGTGTCCCAGACCTCTGCCATCTTGGATTCAGAGGTGTTGGGGCACAATGGACTGCTCTGAGTGGCCAGTGCAAGCAGGTGACGTCAGAGACCCCTCCTGATAGGTGCCTACCTCTTTCAGGTGCCAAGCCTCCTTTCTTAGTAGCCAAACCTCCTTTTGTGGCTATTTAGGGTCTCTCCTCTGGGCTATTACTCAGATAACAAATGCAAGAGCTCACCAGAGCTTTCTCTTCACTTCCCTCTTCGACTTCTGCCATGGATCGACCGCTGACTTCTCCAGGACGCCTGCAAAACTGCAACAAAGTAGCAAGACGACTACCAGCAATATTGTAGCGCCTCATCCTGCCGGCTTCCTCAACTGTTTCCTGGTGGTGCATGCTCTGAGGGCTGTCTGCGTTCACCCTGCACTGGAAGCCAAGAAGAAATCTCCCATGGATCGATGGAATCTTCCCCCTGCCAACGCAGGCACCCATCTTCTGCAACACTGGTCCTCTGGGTCCCCTCTCATCCTGACGAGCATGGTCCCTGGAACACAGGAGCTGGGTCCAAGTGTCTGCCACAGTTCAGTGGCCCTTCTGTCCACATTTGGTGGAGGTAAGTCCTTGCCTCCCCACGCCCGACAGCAAACCTGTGCACTGCATGATCTGCATCTGCTCTGGCTTCTGCGGACTTTTCCAGGACTTCCTTTCTGCACAGCCTAGCCTGGGTCGCCAGCATTCTGTCCTGAATTGCCCAGCTCGCTGAGTTGGACTCCGACGTCGTAGGACCCTCCTTTGTTACTCTGAGTTGAACACTGTCCTCAGGTCTTCTAAGTGCCTGTTCTGGTACTTCTGTTGGTGCTGCCTGCTTCTGCGGGGGCTCTCTGAGTTGCTGAGCGCCCCCCTCTGTCTCCTCTTCCAATGGGTGACATCCTGGTCCCCAGCAACAGGCTTGTTTGTGGTATTTCTACCTGAAAACACTTCTGCAACCTCCAGCATGCCGTGGGACATCTCCCATCTAAAGGAAACGTTCCTAGCCCTTTTCGTTGTTGCAGAATCTTGGGCTTCTTCCACCCAGAGGCAGCCCTTTTGCACTTTCATCCGGGGTTTAGTGGGCTCCTGCCCCCCTGGACACTTTCATGACTCTTTGACTTGGTCATCTTCCTTTACAGGTCCACAGGTCCAGGAATCCGTCTTCAGTGTTTTTCTGGTGCTTGTGGTTCTTGCAGAATCCCCTATCTTGACTATACTGTCTTTCTGGGGTAGGAGGGTAACTTTACTCCTACTTTTCAGGGTCTTGGGGTGGGGTATTTTGGACACCCTTACTGTTTTCTCACAGTCCCAGCGACCCTCTACAATGTCCCATAGGCCTTTGGTCCATTCGTGATTCGCATTCCACTTTTGGAGTATATGGTTTGTGTTGCCCCTAGACCTATCTTTACCTTTGCATCCTATTGTGATTCTACATTGTTTGCACTACTTTTCTTACTGTTACTTACCTGTTTTGGGTTTGTTTACATATAATTTGTGTATATTACTTACCTCCTAATTGAGGGTATCCTCTGAGATACTTTTGGCATTTTGTCACTAAAATAAAGTACCTTTATTTTTAGTAACTCTGAGTATTACGTTTTCTTATGATATTGTGCTATATGATATAAGTGGTAATGTTAGGAGCTTTGCATGTCTCCTAGTTCAGCCTAAGCTGCTTTGCCATAGCTACCTCTAACAGCCTAAGCTGCTAGAAACACCTCTATTCTACTAATAAGTGATACTGGACCTGGCACAAGGTGTAAGTACCACAAGGTACCCACTATAAGCCAGGCCTGACCCCTACAACACACAATTATTCATAATGTGCTCTCTCAGAATCAAGTTATATAGGCTTTCATAATCAGTCACCTTACTGCTCTGTAACCAACCTTCTAGGGCCTTCACAGAATAGTCTACAAAGTCTGTCCAGTCCTGTGATTACTCGTTTCTGCTCTCTCTGAACTTAAGTCTGTACTGTTCAGTGGTTAAGCCCGGACCATCCAAGAGTGCATTTTTGAGAACCTGGTAATTACCTGCATCATCCTCTCTGACAATAAGAAGTGTGTCTCTCCCCTTGCCAGAGAAGGATAACCAAAGGATAGCAACTCACTGTACATAAAGGACCCTCTAAACTGTACAGGCCCTCTCAAGTGCAGCAACCCACTTGTTGACGTCATCACCATCCTTGTAAGGAGGGACAACCTTGTGCAAATTTCAGAATCAAAAATTGGTTCCCTAACATTTGTATTCCTAAAATTGCTGCTGCCACCATGGGGAACTAACCCCAAACCCTGCCTCTCTTCCTCCACAGCCAGGGATTCCCTGTTTAATGCCAACTGCTGCTGCATTAGCGTCAGTCTGGCTTCCTCTAACCTCAGCTTTCTGAGTTCGTATCTATCTAGGGACTGGTCCTCAGGGTTAGAATTATGTGAAGCCTCTGAAGCAGAGGTAACATGATAGTGTGCAGAGGCAGACCTATCTCTAACAGGGGCCACTGTAGTGACCTGGCCTCTAGGGGTGAAGGGAGCCCTACTTGTGTGTGAACCCTTCCCACTACCAGTTATACTAGGGGGCTTGTTGACAGATAGGTCTGTGGAAGGACCCTCCCCAGGATTGTCATTTTGCTCCTCTGAGCCTTCCTGATTGGAGTCATCCTCTACCTCTTCCCCTGTCTGATCTAGACCAGTGCTGAGTCCCTGGTCATCTTGGAGGAGAAGATTTAAGAGGCACTCCTTACTGGGGTTCTTCCTAATCCCTAAACTCTTTCAATACAGAGACCCCTCAAACTTTTAAAGTTTAGATTCTCATAGGTAGTCTTGACAACTCTAGGGGTAGCTTCTACAGAAGACATATTGAAAGACAAAAGTGTAGGAAAGTGAGTAAAAAGTTAGTAGAATAACAGAGCTAACTTTTTCGAGAAAAAAAGAAAACTTTTCAGGACTGTGAACATATAGGAATTGCGCTGGTCGGCCCTATATTTTTTGCCGCAAACCTGCGCTAATGCAGGTTTACGGCAAAAAGTATAAATCAGGGCCTAAGTACCCGCCTTCTGTTTCAGCTGCCGCAGTACGTAAGTGTCACAGCTGTGGATAAGGACACCATACTTAAATCCTTAAACATCTAGAGAAATAAGAAATGCTGCTCTCAAGAAGACCAGATTAAGGATAGAGTTTGAGTGCTCTAGAATGTGACTCTGCTACCTATTGCCAATATTAGTCACATGTGCCATGTTGAGCAACATAGCCATTAGAAAGGGCATGCCAACGGAATCTTTTAAGTGATCACTTAACCAGCCCTGGATGTAATGCACCAAGAGCCGCAGAAGGGCATACATGCCCAGCTGAGCAAATAGTTTCATTTTAGACAAATGAGATGGAAGTATAAATGTAGATTAAAACTTTATCTTGCCATTGATATGATATGTGCATAGTTATTTATGTGTAATGAGAAACAGCCTTTATACCAGATTTTGTCAATGGTTTATGTTCATAAAGGAAAGCAAAAAACATTGTTGAAGTATGTGGACATGAACAAAACATTTTAATCATAAATAACATTCGGTTTATGTCTTGGTCTAATAATAGTTGTTCTTTCTGTGGGAGGATGAGTTCCACTACAGTCTCTTTAGCCATCGTAGCCTGTCCTTCTCCTGTAATTTATGGCTCAGCTGTCTAAGACACATTGCTGACATTTAAACTCTTTACTCTCCAGTAGTGTTGTGTTTGGCGTGTTGGCTGCATTAGCCATCTGTATTTCTTTAAGGGTGTTAATCATTTTTGCAAGACTTTCGTGCTACATCGACACTATAGCAAACCACTTACATTGGTATAAGTCCTGTGAGTCTGTACCTGGTGGTTGTTGCAGATGCCAGTGTTTCAAGAGAGTGGCTTATAGCCTGTAGGAAATTATTGTTGTGTCTTTGCCTACTCTTGTTAGTATCTGCATCAGAAGAAGTACATCGCCAGGAGTCCTTCACTACTTTTGGTAATTCAAACATACCAGATTTAATTATCTCATTACCTTCAGGCATAGTTTTCTTGTTCATCTCAACCCTCCCATTCAGCGTCCGCGGGCTCTATGCTGCTTGTATTGAATCTTTGAATATGTCCCATAGATTTCTCTAATGTATGGATCTGTAATGCAATGAGTACCAGTTGGTACTTCGGAGAACATTTGACAGAGACTTTGCCTAGAGGATCTGCCCTATCTGCCTTATGTTACATCTCTTCCCCTAGTGCCACAAATTTGTGGTTTTGAGTGAGTGGCTGTTAACTGCGTAACTGTGGTTGCAGACATGGTAGTGGGTGTGGAAGATTTCTACAATGGTTCTCTAGTTGGAAAAGTTGCTTCTTCCCTGTTACTGCAGCATTTTCAAAAGCACCTCATACATATGTAGTTATGTGGCTACATATGAGAATATGTTTACAGTTTTTTGTATCATTTGTTTCTGTGATTATGTAAGGTTTCCGTTGCTCCAACGAGGAGCAACATAAGCACAGTGTCTTGAGCTTGCACAAATAAAACTTAATTTATTTTGATGATAAATATACACCAACATAACAATGTTTCATTGGAGTTTCCACCGTGGTTTTATTCTGTTTGATAATTTATACCCACATAATGCCATCCTCCTTCTCTGTTTGCTAAACCAGACTATGTAACACAGGTGCATTGCGACCTGTTCAATGTCAACCAGTCTTGTACTATATATGCTTATATTTTTGGACCTATGCTCACAATGCACCGATTAAACTACCAGTTCCAGAATCCAATCTACTGACAGTATCAAAGATTAACTAAAGTATGCAAAAACTGATAGATGGAATGTATGAATTGATTTCAGCCATTGATAATCACTCTGAGCCTATTCCCAGTTCATAGTTATTTTTCAAACCTTGCACCTCAGGTTCAACATAGCCATAAGCATTTCAGCCTTTACCCTGCTCCAATGGGAACAGGTCAACCCAAACTACCATCTCAGATCCTCTCTGAACTCGAATACAGCAACAAAATACTAGTTTCACCCTAGCTAAGGTTCATCAGCCAAGTACAGCTTGGTTCCATTGACACAGTGTACCTTGGACCCAGGTCTGGGCATACCCGTCCCACTTAGAATGACACACTGAAGTATACAAAAATTTGATGGATAGTGTTAGAAGTTGGGTCTCTGGTTGGCAGTCAGTTTGCACTCTGTCCAAGCAGGGACCCTCACTCTAGTTAGGGCAATGGAGACACACACTTAAGATAACCCCTGCTCACCCCCTTGGTAGCTTGGCACAGGCAGTCATGCTTATCTCAAAGGCAATGTGTAAATTATGTGTACCAACACACACAGTAACACAGTGAAAACACTACAAAATAGACACCACACCAGTTTAGAAAAATAGCCAATATGTATCTAAATCAAACAAGACAAAAGCAACGGAAATACAACATACACAAGTAAAATTATGAATTTTGAAACTAAAAATAGTCTTACACCACAGAAAACAATGGATGCGTTGTTGTTAGGCAAAGTACCTGGTTTGCATAAAAAAATAAAGCTGCACAGGCAAGCATGTGTCGGAAAAGTCAGTGATGCGTCGATTTCTTACTCGCAAGTGAGGCCGTGTGTCATTTCTTCTCCGGTCGGGCAGGCGATGCAAAATTTTTCTCTCCCGCAAGAGAGCGATGCATTGATTTCTGGATGGGCACCTCGGATCCAGGCAGGTTGACATTGATTTTGACACCCAGCGATGATTCGTGCGAAATCTGGCCGCACGATGATGAGGAACCTCGCTGCTTGTATCGATTGCTGCGGCTGCAAGCGGGTGTTGCGTCATTTTTCCATCTGCGATGCCGGTGATGCATCAATTTCCCAGCCGCGATGCAGGTGGTGTGTTAATTTCTCAGCTGCAATGCAGTTGGTGTGTCATTTTTACAGCTGCATTGCAGGTGGTGCATCAGACTTTTCCCCACACAGCTCCTGTGTGTGGATTTCCACCTTGGTTCCACCAGCTTCGCCTCTCAAGTGTCAGGGACTGGATAGGGCAGCACATGGCAGGGTAGGTGTCTCAGCAGTGAGTCCAGGTGCTGGCAGAGGATGTCTTTGATAGGCCTGAGATTTAAAAACAGGAGGCAAGCTCAGTCCAAGCCTTTGGAGACACTTCACAAGTAGGAATATACCACAAAGTCCAGTCTTTGTCCTTTCTCCCACTTAGGACAACTTTAGCACCACAAAAAGGATGATGGACAGAGTGCTGAAACTTTTTAGACACTCACCCCAGTCAAAGATCTGGGTTTAATCTATTGTTATTTTGCCCACCATGCCACACCAGTTTGGACCCAACCATATGCAAATCAATCTTGACCCTGTTCCCCCTGGAAACAGTTCAGCCTGAACTGTAGGCCAGGTCCTCCCTGGACCTAAACAAGCATCCTGGGACAGATTTCAGAGTATTCATCTTTATCAGCCAGGCTAGCTTGAATCCAGTGGCAAAGTGAGCACAGTACCCATGTCTGGGCACTCCCTTCCCACTTAGGGCAACTTTCCCAACACAAAAGGATGATTGACAGAGTGCTGAAACTTTTCAAACACTCACCTCCCAGTCACAGATCTGGGTTTAAAATATCATTCTTTTTCTCACTATGCCACCCCAGTTTGGACCCAGCCATATGCAAATCAGTCTTGACCCTGTTCTCCATAGAAACAGTCCAGCCCGAACTGCCAGGCCAGGTGTTCTCTGGACTGTAAACAAACATCCTGAGACTGGTTTCAGGGTATTACCCTTCATCAGCCAGGCTCGCTTGAATGCAGTGGCACAGTGAGCACGGACCAATGTCTGGGCATACACTTCATAATTAGAACAGCTTTAGCAACACAAAAGGATAATGAATGGAGTGCTGAAACTTTTCAAACACTCTCCCCCAGTTACAGATCTGGGTTTAATCCATCATTCTTTTACTTACCATGGCACTCCAGCTTGGACCCAGCCATATGCAAATCAGTCTTGACCCTATTCCCCACAGGAACAGTCCAGCCCAAAGTGCCAAGACAGATCCTCCCTGGACTGGAAACAAGCATCTTTGGACCGGTTCCAGGGTATCACCCAATCCAGTTGCAAAGTGAGCACAGGACCCATGTCTGGGCATTCTCTTCCCACTTAGAGCAACTTTAGCAACACAAAAAGATAGTGGATGGAGTGCTGAAACTTTTCAAACACACACTCTCAATCACTGATCTCAGGTAATCCATCATTTTTGTGCTCACCATGCCACCCCAGTTTGGACCCAACCATATGCAAATCAGTCTTGACCTTGTTCTCCATAGGGACAGTTCAGCCCAAACTACTAGGCAGGGTCCAGGGCCCGGATCGGAATCAAACATCCTGAGACCACTTTAATGATATCATCCTTCATCAGCCAAGTTAGCTTGAATCCAGTAGCACAGCAAGCATGTGAACCACGTCTGGCCATACCCTTACTGCTTAGGGCAACTTCAGCAACACAAAAGGATGATGGACGGAGTGCACTAGAGTCAAGCTAGTCTGGCTGAAGAGTGGTGATATCCCGAAACCGGTCCCAGAATGCTTGTTTCTGGCCCAGGGAGGATCTGGCCTGGCAGTTCCAGGTTGACTGTTCCCATGGGGAACAACAGGGTCAAGACTGATTTGCATATGGCTTGATCCAATCTGGAATGGCATGGCAAGCAAAAAAACTGATAAGGGGTGGTGGTGGTATTGGTATTGGTATCCTGATCCTGAAACTCATCCCGTGGTGTTTATTTATTGGTCTAGGGGCCAGATCTGTTCTCATTGATCTGCTGCTTCAGAGTTTCCTTTAGGGTGGATTGCATGAGAAGCAGTGAATCTAAAGCTGACTGGTTAGTATGTAAGGATTGTAATGAGGTGCCTAGGACGTTCAACCAGAAATTAGCATTTAGGGTGAAGATGGAGCAAATTGTTGATTTCAATGCATTAGGCGGAGCTGTGGAAATCCTGTAATAATACTTTAGAAAAGCGCCCATATGGGCTCACTTCTGGCTTTCTAGTGTGAGCTCCAGTCTTACTAGGCAACCTCCTATGTACTGTGGGAGCTTAAACACCCTTTTATAGGCTTTAATTTGGAGTGGGTCCACTGGATTAATAAGGTGCCCTGGAAACGCTTTGTGCCCGTAGTTTAATTGTGGCAGAAGAGTAGCTGCAAGCCCTCGGCACATAGGAACTGAGGAAGGGATCTCAATCAGATTGTTAAGCAGACACACTCTTGCAGTCACCAAGTCAGCCTTTGTTTTAAGATGGCAAAGTTGAACTTTAGCCTTCCCATTTACTGTCAGCCACACCCCAAGTAGTCGTACAACTTTGCCCCAGTGATCTTCAAGGGGCCCATGGATCAATAATGGCTCAGATTTTTAGAGGCTTTCCCAATGGGAACTACCTTTGTTTTGGAAACATTCACCTTCATCTTATTTACCTTGTTATAATTATGAAGAGCAGACAATGCTTAATGAAGTCCTACTCTAGAGTGATCTGGTAGGACAATATTGTCAACATACTGGAGAAGTGATATTCTTAAATTCCCAGTTCTAGGTGGAATCAAGTTGGTGCTTTTTAGAGCTGATGACATGTATGCGGTATACAAATGAAAAAGGAGCAGGGCAAGGACACATCCTTGCTTCAAGCCATTGTCCATGGGAATCCTCCTGCTTAAGGCAGTTGCAGACAGCTTTACTCTTATCCAAGTCTCTGTATAAAGTAGCTCTATCGACCTTAACAGATTTCTGGGTAAACCCCAACATCAGAGTTATGCCCACAGATGGTTTCTATCAACAGAATTAAATGCTGCAGAGTAGTCCACAAAGCAAGCATAGAATGGGGGAGTCTTTTTACTAGAGGCTTGTTGTACTAAGTAGGAAATGGCCATTGTATTATCTGTTGTCTCTGCTTTTGCCCTGAATCCTGTTTGACAAGCGGGAATCATATTATTAGCTGCTGCCCAGCTTTCCAGCTCTTTTAACAGCAGAGAGGCAAAAACCTTAGTCTCAATATCAAGATGGGTGTTGAGGTGATAATTTGCCTGGTCTTGTCTGTCCCCTTTGTTATAAATCGGATGTAAGATGGAGCCCCACCGGTTGTTTGGAATCGTTTGGGATGGCAGGCAGGCACTGTACAGAGTCGAAAGGGTAGCTGACCACAAGCTAATATCGTCTTTAAACAATTGGGCAGGGATGCCATTGGGCCGAGGTGCAGGAAGGTGGCTTTCTTCTAGTATAGTTACCCTAATTTTGGCCTGTTTGTCAGTGTGTTTGTGCTGTCTCACTGGGACCCTGCTAGTCAGGACCCCATTGCTAATAGTTTGTGGCCTATATTTCAGTGTCTTTTACTGTGTTGTCAGTATGCTTGACTGGGTCACTAAAGTTCTGCTAACCAGAACACCAGTGCTTATGCTCTCTCTGTTTACCTCAATTGTCACTATAGTCTAGTGACTCCATATTCCAATTCAGATTGGCACACTGGACCCTCCTTATAAGTCCCTAATATATGGAGCCTAGGTACCCAGGGCATTGGGGTTCCAGGAGATCATAATGGGCTGCACCATTTTTCTGCCACCCATAAGGATCTCATAGAAACACTGCTTAAGGACTTGCACTGCAGCCTGAGTGAAATAGTACACACACTATTTCACAGCCATTTTTCACTGCACTAGGTATCTTATAAGTCACCTATATGTCTAACCGTCAGTTACTGAAGGCTAGGTGCAAAGTTACTGTGTGTGAGGGCACCCTTGTACTAGCAAAGGTGCCCCCATGTAGTCCAGGACCAATTTCCTGGACTTCGTGAGTGCGGGGAAACCATTATAAGAGTGCACTACATATATGTCAATACATATATGTATCTTCACAATGGTAACCCCAAATATGGCCATGTAAGGTGTCTAAGATTGAGAAATTGTACCCCCAATCCAAATCTGGTATTGGGGGGCCAATTCCATGCACCCTGGGGGCTCCACCATCGACCCCCAGTACTGCCAAACCAGCTCTCTGAGGTTTCAACTGCAGCCCCAGCTGCTGCCACCTCACAGACAGGTTTCTGCCCTCCTGGGAATTGAGCAGCTCAATCGTAGGAAGGCCGAACAATGCATTTCCTTTAGGAGAGGGGTGTTACACCCTCTCCCTTTGGAAATATGTGTTACAGGCATGGGAGGGGTATCCTGCCAGAGCCTCTGGAAATGCTTTGAAGGGCACAAACGGTACACTCCTTGCATAATTCAGTCTACCCTCCTTGCATAATCCAGTCTACACCGGTGAATCCTGCTCTGGCACGAAACTGGACAAAGGAAAGGGGAGTGACCACCAGGGGTGGTGCCCAGAGCTCCTCCAGAGTGTCCCTGGCATTGGCCATCTTGGATTCCAAGGTGTGGGGACCCTCTGGGAGCATCTGAGTGCCCGCAGGTGAAGTCAGAGATCTCCCGTGGAGTGACTGAGTCACTTCCCTGCTTCAGCAGGCACCTCTCTGCAATGACAACTGGTATTCTGGGACTCCTCTCGTGTTGATGAGTATGATCCCTGGAACACAGGTGGTGGACTGAAGTGATCCTGACTGTTCAAAGGTCCAGCTGTCCAAATTTGGTGGAGGTAAGGACTTGCATCCCCGTGCCAGACAGTACCCCTGTGCATCACGTGTTCTGCAGCTCCTTGGGATTCTGTGCACTTCTTCCAAAAGTCCTTTGCCTGGGTCCCCAGCACTCTAACCTGCAACTCTCAGCTCCCTGAGTTGTTCTCCGGTGGTGTGGGATCCTTTTGTGTAGTGCTGCAATGACCAGACTTTGCCTTTGTCCTGGGACTCCTGTGGGTGCTGCCTGGTCTTCTGAGGGCCTTCTGAAGTGCTGAGAGCCCCCCCCTGTTTCCTCAGTCCGAGTCGAGACCCCCAGGTCCCTCCTGAGCCCAAGCAGTGCCTCTTTGACGCGTGAACCAATGCTTGTTGGCGGATTCCAACGACGTAAACAGCCTGCATCTAACAACTCGACGTGGGGCATCTCTTGCACTATGCAGGAACCCACAACTATCTTCTTTGTGCATTTCTGTACTTTTCTTCTGACCGGAGAATCCACTTTTGCACCTTCATCCAGGATGGCAGGGGCTCCTGTTCTTCCTGGACTCCTCATCGACTTCTGGACTTGATCTCCTCTCTCTACAGGTCTTCAGGTCCAGGAATCCATTGTTGGTTTCTTGCAGTCTTGCTTGGTCTTTGCAAAATCCTTTATCACAACTTCTAGTGTGCTCTGAGGAAACTTGCTGTACTTTACTCCTGTTTTCCTGGGTTCTGGGGTGGGGTACTTTACTTTCCTTTGATGCTTTCTTACACTCACAGCACCCCTCTACACACTACACTTGCGAAGGTTGAAGTCCGACTTTCGCATTCCACTATTTTAGTCTATGGTTTGTGTTGCCCCAGGCCCATTGCAATCTATTGTGTTTTCCACTGTTTGCACTATTTTATGACTGTGTACTTGCCCAATTTTGGTTACTAGTCTATATATTGCTTATCTCCAGTAGGAATATTGCCTCTAAGATATTTTGGGCCTTTTGTCACTAAAATAAAGTACCTTTATTTTTGGTAACACTGAGTATTGTCTTTCTTGTGTATCAGTACTGTATGATTATAGTGGTATTGCAAGCGCTTTGCATGTCCTCTAGTTCAGCCTTGGCTGCTCTGCTACAGCTAACTCTAGACAGCCTTAGGTGCTAGACACTACCTACATTTCACTAAGGTGGATTACTGGACCTGGTATAAGGTGTAATTACCTCTGCTACCCACTACAAACCAGGCCAGCTTCTCACACTAGGTGCACCTGAAGCCCTTATTTTTTGCAGACAATTTGAGACGTTCTTAACCGCAGGAGCAGTTACTAAGGTTGTTGCTGTGCTCGTTGAATGCCCTGGTTGCCTGTATCAGCAGGGGAATAGATGTTAGATACGTACAACTTGCTTACATAACGTACCCAGTTTTCCTCATTGATTGTATTAAGTCGTGGGCCCTCTTGACTCATCGTGTTTTTAATGAACCTCCATAAGTCTGCTTGATTGTGCATACCCAAAAAAAGTCAATGTGTAGGCACTCTTTTTCCGCCTCTGTGCATTTAAAGGACCAGACCATTTCCTCAAATTGATTCCTAAGATCTTGAAGCTGTGCCAGGCGTTCACAATTGCACTGCAGATTGTTAGTTTGATGGCATAGACTTTGTAGCCTACAAATACATTGCTTGCTGTCCCATATCAAAGATGATTGAAAGGCATGTGGTATTGCCTCCTGGGGAGGAGGGTAGAGCTTAAATTATGCAGCAGATTGTTGTTTATTTCTGACCAGTTGTTCAAATTCTCACCCGACTGTGACAGAAAGGCAGGGCCCTTGATCGGATTCCAGATATGCAACTTTTCCAAGGAGAATGGCCCCCATTTTATGCAAAGTATGACCTGTAATTCTCATCTCCATTTGAGAGTCAAATGGTCAGCAAAGTGTCCAGCAGGGCGGATATGCACTCAGCTCAATACGGAGAGGTAAATGGTCACTGGCCCCAATGTTGGGAATTTCAAAGGCCTTCAATTACTTGAAGAGTTACGATGTGACGAAGATGTAGTCAAGAGTGCTTTTCCCCAGAAAAGTGCTCGGAGACTTTATGTCAGGGTAGCTCTCTTCCAGGGTGTGTTGAATAGAAACCAAGCCGTGTCTGACAAAGGAGCTATGCAGTAGTTTTGTTGATGGACATACCGGGTGGCCACTATCGGCGGCCATTCCAAGCGATTTGAGATTACATTCGCCACAGAAAATTACACTGTATCCAGGACGATCACACAATAACTAGATGGCGCATTTTCTCCTGCCTCCCTGGTCCAAAGAAATTAAAAATGCATTTCCGAGTCGCAAATAGGAAGTGGTGTTCCCTTCTTATTTGCGAGTCGCAATGGTATGCATTTTCATTTGCAACCGCGATTGCGGTCGCAAATGAAAGCGCAGTTACCATCCACTTGAAGTGGATCGTAACCCAGGCGCAAACGGGAAGGGGTCCCCATGGGACCCCTTCCTCTTTGTGTCTGGCACTAAAAATAATTTTTCAGAGCAGGTAGTGGTCCAATGGACCACTACCTGCCCTGAAAAATACCAAAACAAAAGGTTTCGGTTTATTTTTCAAAGTGCAGCTCGTTTTCCTTTAAGGAAAACGATTGCACTTTGAAAACAAATACTGCTTTATTTAAAAGCAGTCACGGACATGGTGGTCTGCTGTTCCCAGCAGGCCACCATCCCCGTGAGTGCACTGACTCACTTATGGGGTCGCAAATTGCGACCCACCTCATTAATATTAATGAGGTGGGTTTTGCGACCCCATAGCGACTCGCAGAAGGTGTCTGAGACACCTTTCTGCATTCCAAATTGCGAGTTGCAATTTGCGAGTCGTTGGGACTCGCAAATTGCAAGTCGCAATTTTGGAATAATGCTACATCTGGCCCTTGATTGTTGTCTACCAATGTCGTCTTTAAGTCGAGGACAATATTAAGGTAGATTGAAAGGCCACCAGATGGCCTTCCAAAGATGTTTTTCTTTATAGCTGGTTTATGAATTTCTATAAATCTAAGGATTACCAAAGGGTTCATAAGCCATGTTTCTTGCACATAAAGTATTTTAGCAGCCGTTAGGAGCAGGTTATCTGGAGTGACCTTAAGGTGCCTAGACAGGCCAGTTACATTCAATGAGATAATTTGTGGACAATGCCTTGTTTCTAACAGTTATTTAGAAGTGCTAGGAGCAGTGGGGGGAGCCACCCACAGGTTGATAGCCATTTCTAATCTGGTGCACTGAAGTCCTTGGAGGGGTCGAGGGAAATTTGCCTAGAGGTGCCTCGAGGTGTTTTACAGGAACGAGTTTTGCAGATATTGTGGCTTGGCAAATTAGGTTTAAAATTCTCCACTTCTTTTAAAATAATGTAAATTTGAGTTTGTAGTGCTAAGGGGTCTTTTTTTTCTTCAATGGAAACGGGTACTTGGCTTGGCAAATTAGGTTTAAAATTCTCCACTTCTTTTAAAATAATGTATATTTGAGTTTGTAGTGCTAAGGGGTCTTTTGTTACTTTAGTGGAAACGGGTACTTGTGGGGACCTTTTTTGCAAATCCCTATGCCCCATTCCTCCAAAGTCAGTTTATTTGCCATTATTTGCTCAGCCAATTGAGGCGTTTGAATAGACAGTATTGTAGATTCTCTTATGCTACTATCCTATGGAAGAGGTCTGAATGTGATGCTCAAGATATCCTCCAATTTTATGATAACTGGCTTTGGCAGCGCCAAGAAGAGTCGGAATAAGTTAGAACGGTTCAAGATATCGTGGTTGCTTTCAGTTTCATATTGTGGCGAACGTACAAGTTTGACGAGCCTTGCGTAATCAACAATTTTTGCTGGCTGCTCTACCTTTTGTTGCATGTCACTACATTTTGCTGTTATTTAAGTGCACTGGGCTCTTATTGGTGGCAGTCATGAGTAGTGGAGCCTGCGAAGTGGAAGGCTCTGGCATATAGGATTTTTTCTGGTCGTTTACTGACTTGGGAAGTGTAAGCTGTGAAATTGCTGGCTCTTCAACAAACGTATTTGGCAATGGCAGATTACTGTGATTTTGTTGTGTCCAGTCCTGAGATATGACAAAATGTTCACCTGGCAAGAGGCAGGTTACCTGCTTATGCAAGATTTGTTGCGTCCAGACCTGGTTGCAGCTGGACGCAGAATTCAGGGCGCTGGTCGGATCTGGTTCCATATAATTAAGCATTAATGAAGGTTGAAAACGGAGGGAGCGGAAGAATTCATATGGCTCGGTCCTTTTCATCACTCTTCGTGTCCTTAAAGATGGAACACACAGTTGTTGTATAAAATAGAACCATATTTTGCACTTTGAAGTCCTGAGCTTGCAGCTGTTGTTTTGCGGCTTTGTTTTTTGCCTTTTTCATTCTTTTTTTGGCTTTTCCTGATGTGACATGCAACACATACTGAGTCCTGACCGGGGTCAAGGTGTTCATCTGGGGACCGTTTAGGATCAGTCCGCACTTGATGGACAATAACAGCAGCTTCGATGGGAGGTCTGGCCCCTGAAGAGTTGCAAAAATTGAGATGTTGTGATGTTGCAACTTGTTGGGAATGAAACCCCGCAGATATAGCTTGCTTTGCTGGGGCTTCTGACTTCGGCGGTCTTTACCAAAGACCGCCTTGTAAGCAGGTGCCGAAAGACTGCCAGTGATGGGTGTCTGAAGACTGCCGTATTACGAGTCACCAACACAACGCCACCAAAAATATACCAAAAACCCGACACCATTGGCCTGAACGACAGCATGAAAGAGGCGTCTGCACCACCAGCACTGCCACGCCGACAACATCCCGCCCTCCAAATCATAAACCACAAATCAACACTGTTATCTTAGCACGGCGGTAATCAATTGTGGTCCGAACCCCCGCGGACAAAAAAGCACTTCCACCAGAACACTGCACCACACTGGACAGTATCAATACCCCACACCTTATACACATACACACACCATACACACCTGATGACAGCACTACAAAACACCCCCCACACATACCCAAAATCCTTTGCACCCAGAAAGACTGACATAGCGAGGCAAGAGCACACTGACAGAAGGCACTGCACCTAGATATCACAGGCACCATCACACTGAACATGCATCACACAACACAAAAATCAAGAACAACACGCACATCACCACTGCACTCAAACACTACAAACCACATGCACTTCCTATCACTCAAACTCACACCAACAAACAGCACACCCGGCATTCCTGCACAGCACACACCCCACCACCCAAAACACAACCACCATGGCACCACAAAAAAAACCATGAATAGCAGACGAGGAGCTAAGGGTCACGTTTGCCGTAATCATCAGAGTGGAGCCGTAACTGTTTGGAGCACAGGTCCAGCACACATTCATAGCCCGGAAAACTGACTTATGGCAGAGGATGGTTGTCAGGGTGAATGCAGTGGGAAACAACCATGCACTATGGACGACATTAGGAAGAGGTGTATTGACCTATGGGGGAAGGTATGGGTCATGGCATCACAACACCAAATCGCTGTCATGAAGACTGGTGGTGGGCCTCCACCACCTCCCCAGAATTATTATCGTGGGAGGAGAAGGTCTTGGCCATCCTATACCCAGAGGGGCACAATACACAGATATACTAAAAATAAAGGTACTTTATTTTTATGACAATATGCCAAAGTATCTCAGTGAGTACCCTCAGTATGAGGATAGCAAATATACACCAGATATATGTACACAATACCAAAATATGCAGTAATAGCAATAGAAAACAGTGCAAACAATGTATAGTCACAATAGAATGCAATGGGGGCACATAGGGATAGGGGCAACACAAACCATATACTCTAGAAGTGGAATGCGAACCACGAATGGACCCCAAACCTATGTGACCTTGTAGAGGGTCGCTGGGACTGTAAGAAAACAGTGAGGGTTAGAAAAATAGCCCACCCCAAGACCCTGAAAAGTGGGTGCAAAGTGCACCTAAGTTCCCCAAAGAGCACAGAAGTCGTGATAGGGGAATTCTGCAAGGAAGACCAACACCAGCAATGCAACAATGATGGATTTCCTGACGAGAGTACCTGTGGAACAAGGGGACCAAGTCCAAAAGTCACGATCAAGTCGGGAGTGGGCAGATGCCCAGGAAATGCCAGCTGTGGGTGCAAAGAAGCTGCCACCAGATGGTAGAAGCTGTAGATTCTGCAAGAACGACAAGGGCTAGAAACTTCCCCTTTAGAGGATGGATGTCCCACGTCATGAAGAGTCGTGCAGAGGTGTTTCCGTGCAGAAAGACCGCAAACAAGCCTTGCTAGCTGCAAGGGTCCCGGTTAGGGTTTTTGGATGCTGCTGTGGCCCAGGAGGAACCAGGATGTCACCAATTGCGTGAGGAGACAGAGGGGGCGTCCAGCAAGACAAAGAGCCCACTCAGAAGCAAGCAGCACCTGCAGAAGTGCCGGAACAGGCACTACAAAGTGGAGTGAACTGGAGCTCACCCGAAGTCACAAAAGAGGGTCCCACAACGCCGGAGGACAACTCAGGAGGTCGTGCACTGCAGGTTAGAATGCCGGGGACCTAGGCTTGGCTGTGCACAAAGGAAATCCTGTAAGAGTGCACAGGAGCCGGAGCAGCTGCAAAACACGCAGTTCCCAGCAATGCAGTCTAGCGTGGGAAGGCAAGGACTTACCTCCACCAAACTTGGACTGAAGAGTCACTGGACTGTGGGAGTCAATTGAACAGAGTTGCTGAGTTCAAGGGACCTCGCTCATTGTGCTGAGAGGAGACCCAGAGGACCAGTGATGCAGTTCTTTGGTGCCTGCGGTTGCAGGGGGAAGATTCCGTCGACCCACAGGAGATTTCTTCGGAGCTTCTAGTGCAGAGAGGAGGCAGACTACCCCACAGCATGCACCACCAGGAAAACAGTTGAGAAGGCGGCAGGATCAGCGTTACAAGGTCGCAGTAGTCGTCTTTGCTACTTTGTTGCAGTTTTGCAGGCTTCCAGCGTGGTCAGCAGTCGATTCCTTGGCAGAAGGTGAAGAGAGAGATGCAGAGGAACTCTGATGAGCTCTTGCATTCGTTATCTAAGGAATTCCCCAAAGCAGAGACCCTAAATAGCCAGAAAAGGAGGTTTGACTACTTAGGAGAGAGAATAGGCTAGCAACACCTGAAGGAGCCTATCAGGAGTCTCTGACGCCACCTGCTGGCACTGGCCACTCAGAGCAGTCCAGTGTGCCCTCAGCACTTCTGTTTCTAAGATGGCAGAGGTCTGGAGCACACTGGAGGAGCTCTGGGCACCTCCCAGGGGAGGTGCAGGTCAGGGGAGTGGTCACTCCCCTTTCCTTTGTCCAGTTTCGCGCCAGAGCAGGGCTGAGGGATCCCTGAACCGGTGTAGACTGGCTTATGCAGAGATGGGCACCATCTGTGCCCATCAAAGCATTTCCAAAGGCTGGGGGAGGCTACTCCTCCCCAGCCCTGACACCTTTTTCCAAAGGGAGAGGGTGTAACACCCTCTCTCTCAGGAAGTCCTTTGTTCTGCCTTCCTGGGCCAAGCCTGGCTGGACCCCAGGAGGGCAGAAACCTGTCTGAGGGGTTGGCAGCAGCAGTAGCTGCAGTGAAACCCCGGGAAAGGCAGTTTGGCAGTACCCAGGTCTGTGCTAGAGACTCGGGGGATCATGGAATTGTCACCCCATTGCCAGAATGGCATTGGGGTGACAATTCCATGATCTTAGACATGTTACATGGCCATGTTCGGAATTCCCATTGTGACGCTATACTTATGTCGTGACATATGTATAGTGCACACGTGTAATGGTGTCCCCGCACTCACAAAGTCCGGGGAATTTGCCCTGAACAATGTGGGAGCACCTTGGCTAGTGCCAGGGTGCCCACACACTAAGGGGGTCATTCTGAGTTTGGCTGGCGGCGGTTGCCGCCAGCCAAACGGGAACCGCCACTTGGCTGCTCCACGGTCAAAAGACCGTAGAGGCCATTCTGGCTTTCCCGCTGGTTCGGCAGGCGCCCGCCAAAGGAGCGCCCGCCGGCCCAGCGGGAAAGGCCCTGCAACAATGAAGCCGGCTCCGAATGGAGCCGGCGGAGTTGCAGGGGTGCGACGGGTGCAGTTGCACCCGTCGCGATTTTCACTGTCTGCAATGCAGACAGTGAAAATCTCTCTGGGGCCCTGTTAGGGGGCCCCTGCACTGCCCATGCCAGTGGCATGGGCATTGCAGGGGACCCCAGGGGCCCCACGACACCCGTTCCCGCCATCCTGTTCCTGGCGGTAAAAACCGCCAGGAACAGGATGGCGGGAAGGGGGTCAGAATCCCCATGGCGGCGCAGCTTGCAGCGCCGCCATGGAGGTTCTGCCCAAGCAGGGGAAATCCGGCGGGAAACCGCCGGATTCCCTTTTCTGACCGCGGCGTTAGAATGGGCAATGAAGCACCGCCAGCCTGTTGGCGGTGCTTCCGTTGCCCCCGGCCCTGGCGGTCTTGTACCGCCAGGGTCGGAATGAGGCCCTAAGTAACTTAGCACCCAACCTTTACCAGCTAAAGGTTAGACATATAGGTGACTTATAAGTTACTTAAGTGCAGTGGTAAATGGCTGTGAAATAACGTGGACGTTATTTCACTCAGGCTGCAAAGGCAGGCCTGTGTAAGAATTGTCAGATCTACCTATGGGTGGCCCAAGAAATGCTGCAGCCCATAGGGATCTCCTGGAACCCCAATACCCTGGGTACCTCAGTACTATATACTAGGGAATTATAAGGGTGTTCCAGTATGCCAATGTAAATTGGTGAAATTGGTTACTAGCCTGTTAGTGACAATTTGGAAAGAAAATGAGAGAGCATAACCACTGAGGTTCTGGATAGCAGAGCCTCAGTGAGACAGTTAGTCATAACACAGGTAACACATACAGGGCACACTTATGAGCACTGGGGCCCTGACTGGCAGGGTCCCAGTGACACATACAACTAAAACAACATATATACAGTGAAATATGGGGGTAACATGCTAGGCAAGATGGTACTTTCCTACAAGAATGTACCCCCACCACCCTCTCACCCCCTCACACCACCCTAACATGCACAAACTAACCATGGTCCCAATTCCCACCCTTGCATGCCACAGCTCCCTACTAACACCATTCCCTCACAGGTCCACCTAGTGCATGGATTCCCCACACTGCAGTAAGTACTACAACTACCACGATGCAACACTCTCTACCCTTGCATGACTGCTAAATCCACTTCACATCTGTGCACCTGAATGTAAAACCATGTCACCCCCTTTCACCAACAAGTAATTGGAATGCACATCAGTACATGGCAATGACAGTAGCAATACCAGTACCAATTATTAATCAAAATAGGACCATTGCAACATTCTACTGATGCCAACACAAGCAGTAGTCTAGTAACTGTTAATGCCATTACTGCCCTGCAAATCCAGACAATGATGGCATACACCATGTGTACCACTTGTACAATACCATCATGTGACACAATACCTCTCATTCCACAGGTCTCCCATGTACTGCCACACAGCAGAGGATGCCAACGACAGAAAGCCCAGCCCTGGAAGGAGGTCCAATAGAGGAGGAATCCCCTGCATGTCTGGATAGCAATGAGGTACCTGGCCCCTCAGGCATGAGTGGTCAGTCCACCACCACCAGCCTCACCATGCCCACAATTGAAACCACCTCCCCTGTGGCATCCATTGCACAGCAGAGCCCACCTTCCCAAACCTGTGTCCCAAGGTCACATCAAACATCAGTGTGCCCCACAGTACCGGGGTATGAGTCAACATTGCAATCCCAAGACAATGACGGTCCTGTTGTCAGCGGGAGGGGGCACACTCCACCAGGGGCACAGACACAGGGACCAAGTTCTAGTGGGAGGGCAATTGTGGGCCAAAGGACGAGGCAACAACAGGACAGTCCTGGTAGCCTACCAGTAATCTCAGGACAAGATGGGCCAGATACTCAGTACCTTGAAGGAGACCCAAAGGCTGTAGGGCGAATACCACCAGGAGGCCATGCAGCAGTGGCAGGTATTCAATGCCACCATGGTCTCCATGTTAGGGGAGTTCAAAGAACTCAACACCATCCTGCATACGTCCTCCACCCAAAAGCAGGCCCCATCCAGTAGTCAGAGAACACCACTGCCCTTTAAATCAGTACCTGCTACTGGAATGTAGGCCTAGAAGGAGGACACATAGGCCACCAGCACCCCTACCCCTGCAGCTGAGGGACCCCCCGTAAAATAGGTCAGCCATCCAGACATCCTGCAGGACCTGAGGCAAAGAGCTATCCCCCCAACAGGAAGTGATCCCTCTCCTGAACTATCACCCTTGTGTGCCACTGTTACACCCTGTTGGCTGTCCAATGCCAAGTTCCCATCATCCCCAGGCTAATGGATGCAGGACCTGTAAAACATACAGCTGGACCACCCACTCTGATCTTCACCTAAACCAAGTCCCCACTCCTCTGGACTGTGATGTGAAACACTCTAGAAACACCAATTAGCACAAGCATGTGTCTTCATTGTTTAACGTGGCATTTCTATTTACAAGCAACAATCAAACACACATATCGGCACTACAAGAATGTCAAAGTGGCAGATGTAGTAGGAATCTCCAGCAGGTGTGTAAGTACATCCATATTGTAGTTATATCCAGTGGCAAGGGTGCCAACAGGTATTTCAGTAATCAGCTTGCAAACAGACATGTGACCTGAAGAGGGAAAATGACATGGAATTAGGCTCAATGTTGTAAGGCATGTAGTCCATATCTATACATCAACATCAGTAGAACACAATCACAGAATGATTGCCCCAGAAGCTATGATACCACATATGTAAGGGCCTGGGTTGTCACTCACACACATGTGTAGGAAAGTAAAGATTTCAGATTGGTGACATCCTCTACCGATCACCTCTTTGCACAGTGCAAAACAGGTAGTTGCCACACAGCAGCTGACAATGCAGCATGATAGGCCTACACCGCAGGACAAGACTGATAAGTGTCCCTTACTGTGAGAAAGTAGCCTCTTTCTAGCCTTGTTACCCCCACTTTTGGCCTGTTGGTGAGTATATGTCAGGGTGTTTTCACTGTCTCACTGGGATCCTGCTAGCCAGGGCCCAGTGCTCATAGTGAAAACCCTATGTTTTCAGTATGTTTGTTATGTGTCACTGGGACCCTGCTAGCCAGGACCCCAGTGTGCATAAGTTTGTGGCCTATATTTGTTCCCTGTGTGATGCCTAACTGTCTCACTGAGGCTCTGCTAACCAGAACTTCAGTGGTTATGCTCTCTCTTTACTTTAAAATTTGTCACTAACAGGCTAGTGACTAAATTTACCAATTCACATTGGCATACTGTACACCTATATAATTCCCTAGTATATGGTACTGAGGTACCCAGGGTATTTGGGTTCCCGGAGATCCCTATGGGCTGCAGCATTTCTTTTGCCACCCATACGGAGCTCTGACAATTCTTATACAGGCCTGCCAGTGCAACCTGCGTGAAATAACGTCCACGTTCTTCACAGCCATTTACCACTGCACTTAAGTAACTTATAAGACACCTATATGTGTAACCTTCACCTGGTGAAGGTTGGGTGCAAAGTTACTTAGTGTGTGGGCACCCTGGCACTAGCCAAGGTGTCCCCACATCGTTCAGGGCAAATTCCCCGGACTTTGTGAGTGCGGGGACACCATTACACGTGTGCACTATACATAGATCACTACCTATGTATAGCGTCACAATGGTAACTCCGAACATGGCCATGTAACATGTCTAAGATCATGGAATTGTCACCCCAATGCCATTCTGGCATTGGGGGGACAATTCCATGATCCCCGGGTCTCTAGCATAGTACCCGGGTACTGCCAAACTGCCTTTCCAGGGTCTCCACTGCAGCTGCTGCTGCTGCCAACCCCTCAGACAGGTTTCTGCCCTCCTGGGGTCCAGGCAGCCCTGGTCCAGGAAGGCAGAACAAAGGATTTCCTCTGAGAGAGGGGGGAACACCCTCTCCCTTTGGAAATAGGTGTCAGGACTGGGGAGGAGTAGCCTCCCCCAGCCTCTGGAAATGCTTTGATGGGCACAGATGGTGCCCATCTCTGCGTAAGCCAGTCTACACCGGTTTAGGGATCCCCCAGCCCTGCTCTGGCGCGAAACTGGACAAAGGAAAAGGGAGTGACCACACCCTGACCTGCACCTCCCAGGGGAGGTGCCCAAAGCTCCTCCAGTGTGTCCCAGACCTCTGCCATCTTGGAAACAGAGGTGTTTGTGGTACACTGGACTGCTCTGAGTGGCCAGTGTCAGCAGGTGACGTCAGAGGCTCCTTCTGATAGGCTCTTACCTCTCTTGCTAGCCAATCCTCCTTCCTTGGTAGCCAAACCTCCTTTTCTGGCTATTTAGGGTATCTGCTTTGCGGAATTCTTTAGATAACGAATGCAAGAGCTCACCAGAGTTCCTCTGCATCTCCCTCTTCACCTTCTGCCAAAGGATCAACCTCTGACTGCTCAGGACGCCTGCAAAACTGCAACAAAGTAGCAAGACGACTATTAGCAACCTTGTATCACCTCATCCTGCCAGCTTTCTCGACTGTTTCCAGGTGGTGCATGCTATGGGGGTAGCCTGCCTCCTCCCTGCACCAGGAGCTCTGAAGAAATCTCCTGTGGGTCAACGGAATCTTCCCCCTGCAACCGCAGGCACCAAAAGACTGCATCACTGGTCCTCTGGGTCCCCTCTCAGTCCCTGGAACTCAGCAACTCTGTTCAAATGACTCCCACAGTCCAGAGACTCTTCAGTCCAAGTTTGGTGGAGGTAAGTCCTTGCCTCCCCACGCTAGACTGCATTGCTGGGTACCGCGTGATTTGCAGCTGCTCCGGCTCCTGTGCACTCTTCCAGGATTTCCTTCTTGCACAGCCAAACCTAGGTCCCTGACATTCCTTCCTGCAGTGCACAACCTTCTGAGTTGTCCTCCGGTGTCGGGGGACTCCCTTTTGTGACCGCATGGACTCCGGTTCACTTTCCTTCCAAGTGCTTGTTCAGGTACTTCTGTGGGTGCTGACTGCTTCTGTGAGGGCTCCCTGAGTTGCTGGGTGCCCCCTCTGTCTCCTCCTCCAAATGGCGACATCCCGGTCCCTCCTGGGCCACAGCAGCACCCAAAAAAACTCCACTGGGACCCTTGCAGCTAGCAAGGCTTGTTTGTGGTCTTTTTGCGTGGGAACACCTCTGCAAGCTTCTTCGCAACATGGGACATCCGTCTTCCAAAGGAGAAGTCCCTAGCTCTCTTCTTTCTTGCAGAACTTCAAGCTTCTTCCATCCAATGGCAGCTTCCTTGCACCCTCAGCTGGCATTTCCTGGGATCCTGCCCACTCTCGATGCTGTCACGACTATTGGACTTGGTCCCCTTGTCCTACAGGTACTCAGGTCTGGAAATCCACTGTTGTTGCATTGCTGGTGTTTGTTCTTCCTGCAGAATCCCCCTATCACGACTTCGGTGCTCTATGGGCGTAGTAGGTGCACTATACACCTACCTTTCAGGGTCTTGAGGTGGGCTATTTTTCTAACCCTCACTGTTTTCTTACAGTCCCAGCGACCCTCTACAAGCTCACATAGGTTTGGGGTCCATTCGTGGTTCGTATTCCACTTTTGGAGTACATGGTTTGTGTTGCCCCTATACCTATGTGCTCCTATTGCAATCTACTGTAATTTTAAACTGCTTGCATTACTTGTCTTGCTATTACTTACATAATTTTGGTTTGTGTACATATATCTTGTGTATATAACTTATCCTCATACTGAGGGTACTCACTGATATACTTTTGGCATATTGTCATAAAAATAAAGTACCTTTATTTTTAGTAATTCTGTGTATTGTGTTTTCTTATGATAATGTGCATTTGACACCAGTTGTATAGTAGGAGCTTTACATGTCTCCTAGTTCAGCCTAAGCTGCTTTGCCATAGCTACCTTCTATCAGCCTAAGCTGCTAGAAACACCCCTTCTACACTAATAAGGAATAACTGGACCTGGCACAGGGTGTAAGTACCTCTGGTACCCACTACAAGCCAGGCCAGCCTCCTACACTTACATTTACCCAAACAGTCAGACTGAGGATCCAAAACCTTTGGTACAAACATAAGAATGTTTAGTTAGGGCACCAGCATTTCACACGTCATTGTCAGCAATATATTTCCATTACCCCTCCTGGTAAATCTGCTACCTTTCAGGGTCGGAAATCAAGATGGAAGGCAGTAGTCTCCACACACACCTTTATGCATGCAAAATCTGAGTACAGACTAGCTTTACTAATACATAGTCCAATTGCACGTCATCCAAATAACACATACCTGTTTAGCATCGAAAGTAGTGACAAATCACATCGGTCCTGTTGTCACGTGCCTCATCCTCGTCTGCCTCCTCCTCAGCCTCAAAGTCACCGGCCTAAACCAGAGCTCCAGCATCAATGTCCCCCTCCTCCAACAATAGGATGTGCCTCCTGAGGGCAAGATTGTGGAGCATGCAGCTTGCAACCACGATCTTGCAGACTTTCCCTGGTCGGTATTGTAAGGTGTAGGAAAGTACCATCTTGCCTGGCATGTTACCCCCATATTTCACTGTATACATGTTGTTTTAGTGAATGTGTCACTGGGACCCTGCCAGCCAGGGCCCCAGTGCTCATAAGTGTGCCCTGTATGTGTTCCCTCTGTGATGACTAAATGTCTCACTGAAGCTCTGCTAATCACAACCTCAGTGGTTATGTTGTCTATTCTTTCCAAATTGTCACTAACAGGCTAGTGACCAATTTCACCAATTCACATTGGCATACTGGAACACCCTTATAATTCCCTAGTATGTGGTCCTGAGGTACCCAGGGTATTGGGGTTCCAGGAGATCCCTATGGGCTGCAGCATTTCTTTTGCCACCCATAGGGAGCTCTGACAATTCTTACACAGGCCTGCCACTGAAGCCTGAGTGAAATAACGTCCACGTTATTTCACAGCCATTTACCACTGCACTTAAGTAACTTATAAGTCACCTATATGTCTAACCTTCACCTGGTGAAGGTTGGGTGCTAAGTTACTTAGTGTGTGGGCACCCTGGCACTAGCCAAGGTGCCCCTACATTGTTCAGGGCAAATTCCCCGGACTTTGTGACTGCGGAGACACCATTACATTTGTGCATTATACATAGGTCACTACCTATGTATACCGTCACAATGGTAACTCTGAACATGGCCATGTAACATGTCTAAGATCATGGAATTGTCATCCCAATCCCATTCTGGCATTGGGAGACAATTCCATGATCCCCCGAGTCTCTAGCACAGACCCGGGTACTGCCAAACTGCCTTTCCCGGGGTTTCACTGCAGCTGCTGCTACTGCCAACCCCTCCTGGGGTCCAGCCAGGCCTGGCCCAGGAATGCAGAACAAAGGACTTCCTCAACACCCTCTGTGTTACACCCTCTCCCTTTGGAAAAAGGTGTCAGGGCTGGGGAGGAGTAGCCTCCCCCAGCCTCTGGAAATGCTTTGATGGGCACAGATGGTGCCCATCTCTGCATAAGCCAGTCTACACCGGTTCAGGGATCCCCCAGCCCTGCTCTGGCGCGAAACTGGACAAAGGAAAGGGGAGTGACCACTCTCCTGACCTGCACCTCCCAGGGGAGGTGCCCAGAGCTCCTCCAGCGTGCCCCAGACCTCTGCCATCTTGGATTCAGAGGTGTGCTGGCACACTGGACTGCTCTAAGTGGCCAGGGCCAGCAAGTGACGTCAGAGACTCCTTCTGATAGGCTCTTACCTGTGTTACTAGCCTATCCTCCTTCCTAGGTTGCCAAACCTCCTTTTCTGGCTATTTAGGGTCTCTGCTTTGGGGAATTCTTCAGATACCGAATGCAAGAGCTCACAAGAATTCCTCTGCATCTCTCTCTTCACCTTCTGCCAAAGGATCGCTCGCTGACTGCTCAGGACGCCAGTAAAACCGCAACAAAGTAGCAAAGACGACTACTGCAACCTTGTATCGCTGATCCTGCCGCCTTCTCGACTGTTTCCTGGTGGTGCATGCTCTGGGAGTAGCCTGCCTCCTTCTTGCACCAGGAGCTCTTGTAGGAGGCTTGCCTGGCTTGTAGTGGGTACCAAGGGGTACTTACACTCTGTACCAGGTCCAGTTATCCCTTATTAGTGTAGAAGAGGTGTTTCTAGCAGCTTAGGCTGATAGAAGGTAGCTATAGCAGAGCAGCTTAGGCTGAACTAGGAGACATGCAAAGCTCCTACTATACCACTGGTGTCATATGCACAATATCATCAGAAAACACAATACACAGATAGTACTAAAAATAAAGGTACTTTATTTTTATGACAATATACCAAAAGTATCTCAGTGAGTACCCTCAGTATGAGGATGCCAAATATACACAAGATATATGTACACAATACCAAAAATATGCAGTAATAGCAAAAGGAAGTAATGCAAGCAATGTAAAGTTACAGTAGATTGCAATAGGAGCACATAGGTACAGGGGCAACACAAACCATATACTCTAGAAGTGGAATGCGAACCACGAATGGACCCCGAACCTATGTGAGTTTGTAGAGGGTCGCTGGGACTGTAAGAAAACAGTGAGGGTTAGAAAAATAGCCGATCCCAAGACCCAGAAAAGTGGGTGTAAAGTGCACCTATATTCCCCAGAGAGCACAGAAGTCGCGATAGGGGAATTCTGCAAGGAAGACCAACACCAGCAATGCAACCAAAGTGGATTTCTGGACGAGAGTACCTGTGGAACAAGGGGAGCAAGTCCAAGAGTCACGACAAAGTCGAGATTGGGCAGATGCCCAGGAAATGCCAGCTGAGGGTGCAACGAAGCTGCCACTGGATGGTAGAAGCTGTGGATTCTGCAAGAACTAAGAGGACTAGGAACTCCCCCTTTGGAGGATGGATTTCCCACGTCGTGAAGAAGCTTGCAGAAGTGTTCCCACGCAGAAAGACCGCAAACAAGCCTTGCTAGCTGCAAGGGTCGCTGTTAGGGTTTTTAGATGCTGCTGTGGCTCAGGAAGGACCAGGATGTCGCCACTTGCGTGAGGAGACCGAGGGGGCGCCCAGCAAGACAGGGAGCCCTCACAGAAGCAGGCAGAACCCACAGAAGTGCCGGAACAGGCACTACGGAGAGGAGTGAACTGGAGCTCACCCGAAGACACAAAAGGAAGTCCCACGACGCCGGAGGACAACTCAGGAGGTTGTGCACTGCAGGTTATAGTGTCGGGGATCCAGGCTTTGCTGTGCACGAAGGAAATCCTGGAAGAGTGTACAGGAGCCAGAGCAGCTGCAAATCACGCGGTACCCAGCAATGCAGTCTAGTGTGGGGAGGTAAGGACTTACCTCCACCAAACTTGGACTGAAGAGTCACTGGACTGTGGGAGACACTTGGACAGAGTTGCTGAGTTTCAGGGGCCACGCTCGTCATGCTGAGGGGGGACCCAGAGGACCGGTGGTGCAGTCTTTTGTTGCCTGCAGTTGCAGGGGGAAGATTCAGTCGACCCACAGGAGATTACTTCAGAGCTCCTGGTGCAAGAAGGAGGCAGGCTACCCCCAGAGCATGCACCACCAGGAAACAGTCGAGAAAGCCGGCAGGATGAAGCGATACAAGGTTGCAGTAGTCGTCTTTGTTACTTTGTTGTGGTTTTCAGGCGTCCTGAGCAGTCAGCGGTCGTTCCTTTGGCAGAAGGTGAAGAGAGAGATGCAGCGGAACTCTAATGAGCTCTTGCATTCGTTATCTAAAGAATTCCCCAAAGCAGAGACCCTAAATAGCCAGAAAAGGAGGTTTGGCTACCCAGGAAGGAGGATAGGCTAGCAACACAGGTAAGAGCCTATCAGGAGGAGTCTCTGATGTCACCTGCTGGCACTGGCCACTCAGAGCAGTCCTGTGTGCCAGCAGCACCTCTGTTTCCAAGATGGCAGAGGTCTGGAGCGCACTGGAGGAGCTCTGGGCACCTCCCCTGGGAGGTGCAGGTCTGGGGAGTGGTCCCACCTCTTTTCTTTGTCCAGTTTCGCGCCAGAGCAGGGCTGGGGGATCCCTGAACCAGTGTAGACTGGCTTATGCAGAGATGGGCACCATCTGTGCCCATCAAAGCATTTCAAGAGGCTGGGGAGGCTACTCCTCCCCAGCCCTCACACCTTTTTCCAAAGGGAGAGGGTGTAACACCCTCTCTCTGAGGAAGTCCTTTGTTCTGCCTTCCTGGGCCAAGCCTGGCTGGACCCCAGGAGGGCAGAAACCTGTCCGAGGGGTTGGCAGCAGCTGCAGTGAAACCCCGGGAAAGGTAGTTTGGCAGTACCCGGGTCTGTGCTAGAGACTCGGGGGATCATGGAATTGTCTCCCCAATGCCAGAATGGCATTGGGGTGACAATTCCATGATCTTAGACATGTTACATGGCCATGTTCGGAGTTACCATTGCGACGCTATACATAGGTAGTGACCTATGTATAGTGCACGTGTGAAATGGTGTCCCTGCACTCACAAAGTCCGGGGAATTTGCCCTGAACGATGTGGGGGCACCTTGGCTAGTGCCAGGGTGCCCACACACTAAGTAAGTTAGCACCCAACCTTCACCAGGTCAAGGTTAGACGTATAGGTGACTTATAAGTTACTCAAGTGCAGTGGTAAATGGCTGTGAAATAACGTGGACGTTATTTCACTCAGGCTGCAGTGGCAGGCTTGTGTAAGAATTGTCAGAGCTCTCTATGGGTGGCAAAAGAAATGCTGCAGCCCATAGGGATCCCCTGGAATCCCAATACCCTGGGTACCTTAGTACCATATACTAGGGAATGGTAAGGGTGTTCCAGTATGCCAATGTGAATTGGTGAAATTGGTCACTAGCCTGTTAGTGACAATTTGTAAAGTAAAGAGAGAGCATAACCACTGAGGTTATGGTTAGCAGAGCCTCAGTGAGACAGTGAGGCATCACACAGGGAACACATACATATAGGCCACAAACTTATGAGCACTGGGGTCCTGGCTAGCAGGGTCCCAGTGACACATAACAAACATACTGAAAACATAGGGTTTTCACTATGAGCACTGGGCCCTGGCTAGCAGGATCCCAGTGAGACAGTGAAAACACCCTGACATACACTCACAAACAGGCCAAAAGTGGGGGTAACAAGGCTAGAAAGAGGCTACTTTCTCACAGCTCTGAAGAAATCTCCCGTGGGACGACGGAATCTTCCCCCTGCAACAAAAGATTGCATCACCGGTCCTTTGGGTCCCCTCTCAGCAGAACGAGCGTGGTCCCTGGAACTCAGCAACTCTGTCCAAGTGACACCCACAGTCCAGTGACTCTTCAGTCCAAGTTTGGTGGAGGTACGTCCTTGCCTCCCCACGCTAGACTGCATTGCTGGGTACCGCGTGATTTGCAGCTGCTCCGGCTCCTGTGCACTCTTCCAGGATTTCCTTTGTGCACAGCCAAGCCTGGGTCCTCGACACTCTAACCTGCAGTGCACAACCTTCTGAGTTGTCCTCTGGCGTCGTGGGACTCCCTTTTGTGTCTTCGGGTGGACTCCGGTTCACTCCTCTTCCAAGTGCCTGTTCCGGTACTTCTGCGGGTGCGGCCTGCTTCTGTGAGGGCTCCCTGACTTGCTGGGTGCCCCTCTGTCTCCTCATCCAAGTGGCGACATCCTGGTCCCTCCTGGGCCACAGCAGCATCCAAAAACCCTAACCGCGACCCTTGCAGCTAGCAAGGCTTGTTTGTGGTCTTTCTGTGTGGGAACACCTTTGCAAGCTTCTTCACGACGTGGGACATCCATCCTCCAAAGGGGACGTTTCTAGCCCTCTTCGTTCTTGCAGAATCCACAGCTTCTACCATCCGGTGGCAGCTTCTTTGCACCCTCAGCTGGCATTTCCTGGGCATCTGCCCACTCTCAACATTGTCGCGACTCTTGGACTTGGTCCCCTTGTTTCACAGGTACTCAGGTCCGAAAATCCACTATTGTTGCTTTGCTGGTGTTGGTCTTCCTTGCAAAATCCCCCTATCACGACTTCTGTGCTCTCTGAGGGTTATAAGTGCACTTTACACCTACTTTTCAGGGTCTTGGGGTGGGCTATTTTTCTAACCCTCACTGTTTTCTTACAGTCACAGCGACCCTCTACATGCTCACATAGGTTTGGGGTCCATTCGTGGTTCGCATTCCACTTTTGGAGTATATGGTTTGTGTTGCCCCTATACCTATGTGCTCCTATTGCAATCTATTATAACTTTACACTGCTTGCATTACTTCCTTTTGCTATTACTGCATATTTTTGGTATTGTGTACATATATCTTGTGTATATTTGGCATCCTCATACTGAGGGTACTCACTGAGATACTTTTGGCATATTGTCATAAAAATAAAGTACCTTTATTTTTAGTATATCTGTGTATTGTGTTTTCTTGTGATATTGTGCATATGACACCAGTGGTAAAGTAGGAGCTTTACATGTCTCCTAGTTCAGCCTAAGCTGCTCTGCTATAGCTACCTTCTATCAGCCTAAGCTGCTAGAAACACCTCTTCTACACTGATAAGGGATAACTGGACCTGGTACAGAGTGTAAGTACCCCTTGGTACCCACTACAATCCAGGCCAGCCTCCTACATTGGTTGTGCAGCGGTGGGATAAGTACTTGCAACTACTTACCACTTTGTCATATTGTACTTTTCATAAGAGAAAAATATACAAAACAAGTTCAGTGTATGTACACCTAACCAAAAAGTTTTGCTTTTCTTCTCTTACACTATCTACTAAGTGCTGAAAAGTAATCCTAAAGTTTCAAAAAGTTGAAAAAGTTTTTTTTCCTGTTCTTTAAAAAGTCCTAAACATTTTCTCTCTTTATCTGTCCCCAAACCTTTTTTCTATCATGTCTGGTGTGGGAACCCCTCTTAATTTGGTCAATACTACTTATGACCACCTTAACTTTAAGAGCCTAAGGAGTCTCTGCATTGATAGAGGTTTAGTGGTAGGTAAGAACCCTTCTAGAGAGTTACTGTCTAATATGCTTATTGAGAATGATAAGGCCCAGGGTGGCATCTCATCTGAAAAGTTGATAGATAGCTCACACTCTGACTCAGGGGAGCCCCCAGTAGGAGTGTTGCAGGGTTTGTATGAGGCTGGACTGGCTTGTAGTGAGTACCAAGGGGTACTTACAACTTGCACCAGGCCCAGGTATCCCTTATTAGTGTATAGGGTGTCTAGCAGCTTAGGCTGATAGATAATGGTAGCTTAGCAGAGCAGCTTAGGCTGAACTAGGAGACGAGTGAAGCTCCTACAGTACCACTAGTGTCACTTGCACAATATCATAAGAAAACACAATACACAGATATACTAAAAATAAAGGTACTTTATTTTTATGACAATATGCCAAAGTATCTCAGAGTGTACCCTCAGTATGAGGATAGCAAATATACACAAGATATATGTACACAATACCAAAAATATGCAGTATAGTCTTAGAAAACAGTGCAAACAATGTATAGTTACAATAGGATGCAATGGGGACACATAGGGATAGGGGCAACACAAACCATATACTCCAAAAGTGGAATGCGAACCACGAATGGACCCCAAACCTATGTGACCTTGTAGAGGGTCGCTGGGACTATTAGAAAATAGTAAGGGTTAGAAAAATAGCCCACCCCAAGACCCTGAAAAGTGAGTGCAAAGTGCACTAAAGTTCCCCAATGGACATAGAAGTCGTGATAGGGGAATTCTGCAGGAAAGACACAAACCAGCAATGCAACAATGATGGATTTCCAGTCGAGGGTACCTGTGGAACAAGGGGACCAAGTCCAAAAGTCACAAGCAAGTCGGAGATGGGCAGATGCCCAGGAAATGCCAGCTGTGGGTGCAAAGAAGCTGCTACTGGACAGTAGAAGCTGAGGATTCTGCAGGAACGACAAGGGCTAGAGACTTCCCCTTTGGAGGATGGATACCTCACGCTGTTGAGAGTTGTGCAGAAGTGTTTTTCTGCTGAAAGACCGCCAACAAGCCTTTCTAGCTGCAAATCATGCAGCTGGGGTTTTTGGATGCTGCTGTGGCCCAGGAGGGACCAGGATGTTGCCAATTGCATCTGGAGACAGAGGGGGCATCGAGCAAGACAAGGAGCTCTCTCAGAAGCAGGCAGCACCCGCAGAAGTGCCGGAACAGGCACTACAAAGAACAGTGAAACGGTGCTCACCCAAAGTTGCACAAAGGAGTCCCACGCCGCCGGAGGACAACTTAGAAAGTCGTGCAATGCAGGTTAGAGTGCCGTGGACCCAGGCTTGGCTGTGCACAAAGGATTTCCACCGGAAGTGCACAGAGGCCGGAGTAGCTGCAAAAGTCGCCGTTCCCAGCAATGCAGTCTGGCGTGGGGAGACAAGGACTTACCTCCACCAAACTTGGACTGAGGAGTCACTGGACTGTGGGAGTCACTTGGACACAGTTGCTGGATTCAAGGGACCTCGCTCATCGTGCTGAGAGGAGACCCAGGGGACCGGTGATGCAGTTCTTTGGTGACTGCGGTTGCAGGGGGACGATTCCGTCGACCCACGGGAGATTTCTTTGGAGCTTCTAGTGCAGAGAGGAGGCAGACTACCCCCACAGCATGCACCACCAGGAAAACAGTTGAGAAGGCGGCAGGATCAGCGTTACAGAGTTGCAGTAGTCGTCTTAGCTACTTTGTTGCAGTTTTGCAGGCTTCCAGCACGGTCAGCAGTTGATTCCTTGGCAGAAGGTGAAGAGAGAGATGCAGAGGAACTCTGATGAGCTCTTGCATTCGTTATCTAAGGAAATCCCCAAAGCAGAGACCCTAAATAGCCAGAAAAGAGGGTTTGGCTACCTAGGAGAGAGGATAGGCTAGCAACACCTGAAGGAGCCTATCAGAAGGAGTCTCTGACGTCACCTGCTGGCCCTGGCCACTCAGAGCAGTCCAGTGTGCCAGCAGCACCTCTGTTTCCAAGATGGCAGAGGTCTGGAGCACACTGGAGGAGCTCTGGGCACCTTCCAGGGGAGGTGCAGGTCAGGGGAGTGGTCACTCCCCTTTCCTTTCTCCAGTTTCGCGCCAGAGCAGGGCTGAGGGGTCCCTGAACCGGTGTAGACTGGCTTATGCAGAAATGGACACCATCTGTGCCCATGAAAGCATTTCCAGAGGCTGGGGGAGGCTACTCCTCCCCTGCCTTCACACCATTTTCCAAAGGGAGAGGGTGTAACACCCTCTCTCTGAGGAAGTCCTTTGTTCTGCCATCCTGGGCCAGGCCTGGCTGGACCCCAGGAGGGCAGAAACCTGTCTGAGGGGTTGGCAGCAGCAGCAGCTGCAGTGAAACCCCTGAAAAGGCAGTTTGGCAGTACCAGGGTCTGTGCTACAGGCCACTGGGATCATGGGATTGTGCCAACTATGTCAGGATGGCATAGAGGGGGCAATTCCATGATCATAGACATGTTACATGGCCATATTCGGCGTTACCCTTGTGAAGCTACTCATAGGTAGTGACCTATGTGTAGTGCACGTGTGTAATGGTGTCCCCACACTCACAAAGTCCGGGGAATTTGCCCTGAACAATGTGGGGGCACCTTGGCTAGTGCCAGGGTGCCCTCACACTAAGCAACTTTGCACCTACCCTTTACCAGGTAAAGGTTAGACATATAGGTGACTTATAAGTTACTTAAGTGCAGTGGTAAATGGCTGTGAAATAACGTGGACGTTATTTCACTCAGGTTGCAGTGGCAGGCCTGTGTAGTATTTGTCAGAGCTCCCTATGGGTGGCAAAATAAATGCTGCAGCCCATAGGGATCTCCTGGAACCCCAATACCCTGGGTACCTCAGTACCATATACTAGGGAATTATACGGGTGTTCCAGTATGCCAATGTGAATTGGTAAAATTGGTCACTAGCCTGTTAGTGACAATTTGGAAAGAAATGAGAGAGCATAACCACTGAGGTTCTGGATAGCAGAGCCTCAGTGAGACAGTTAGGCACCACACAGGGAACACATACATATAGGCCACAAACTTATGAGCACTGGGGTCCTGGCTAGCAGGGTCCCAGTGACACATAACAAACATACTGAAAACATAGGGTTTTCACTATGAGCACTGGGCCCTGGCTAGCAGGATCCCAGTGAGACAGTGAAAACACCCTGACATACACTCACAAACAGGCCAAAAGTGGGGGTAACAAGGCTAGAAAGAGGCTACTTTCTCACAGGGTTCCCTTCTTAATTTGCCCCTTAGCAGACCACCTAGCAATGCTGGTAGCAATGGAAGCTCCCATCACAGTAGGGATGTTTTTATTCCTGGAGGCCATGTTGTTAGGGTGCCAACTGTTAGGGACATTTCTCCCTCTGCTCATTCAAATCTTTCTTCTGTGTCAAAACATTCCCAACCCACCCACCCTGATGACAAGATGTTAGAAAGGGAACTCAATAAGTTGAGAGTGGAATAGTCCAGGCTGAAGCTTAAACAGCAACAGCTGGCTCTAGACAGGGAATCCCTAGACTTAGAAAAAGAGAGACAGAGGTTGGGGTTGGACCCCATGGTGGCAGCAGCAGTATTCCTGATAGCAATCCTGTGAGAGAGTATGATTCTAGGAATCTGCACAATATAGTTCCCCCTTACAAGGAGGGGGATGACATTAACAAGAGGTTTGCTGCACTTGAGAGGGCCTGTATGGTACGGGGGTCCCTCAAAGGCAGTGGGCTGCTTTCCTATGGCTATCTTTTAGTGGAAAGGGTAGGGATAGGCTCCTTACTGTGAAGGAAAGTGATACCAATAATTTTACAGTTTTGAAAAATGCACTCTTGGATGGATTTGGCTTAACCACTGAACAATACAGGTTTAAGTTCAGAGACAGACTTTGTTGACTATTCAGTGAAGGCCTTGGAGGGGTGGTTACATGGCAGTAAAGTTTCTGACTATGAAAGCCTGTACAATTTAATCCTGAGAGAGCATATTCCGAATAACTGTGTGTCTGATTTGTTACACCAATATCTAGTGGACTCAGATCTGACCTCTCCCCAAGAATTGGGAAAGAAGGCAGACAAATGGGTCAGAACAAGAGTGAACAGAAAAGTTCATACAGGGGGTGACAAGGATGGCAAGAAGAAGGATGGTAAGTCTTCAGACAAGGGTGGGGACAAATCTAAAAATGAGTCTTCATCAGGCCCACAAAAACACTCTGGTGGGGGTGGTGGGTCCAAATCCTCTTCTATTCAAGTAAAGAAACCATGGTGCTATTTATGTAAAGTAAAAGGCCATTGGACAACGGATGCCAGTTGTCCAAAGAAAAACACCAAGCCTCCCACTACCACAACCCCTACTGCAACCTCTAGTGCCCCTAGTAATAGCAGTGGTGGTGGGAGAAAACCTACTAATAGCCAATCCAAGGGAGTAGCTGGGCTCACTTTTGGTAATTTAGTTGGGGTTGGTCTTGTTATGGAGACCACTGAGGCTGTGTTAGTCTCTGAAGGTGCCATTGATTTGGTCACCTTGGTTGCTTGTCCCCTTAATATGGATAAGTACAAGCAACTTCCCCTAATCAATGGTGTTGAGGTTCAGGCCTACAGGGACACAGGTGCCAGTGTTACCACGGTAATAGAGAAACTGGTACACCCTGAACAACACCTACTTGGTCACCAGGACCAAGTGACAGACGCTCATAACAACACTCTTAGCCACCCCATGGCTGTTGTGAATCTCAACTGGGGGGGGGGGGGGTTTACTGGTCCAAAGAAAGTTGTGGTTGCTTCAGATTTACCTGTAGACTGTCTACTAGGAAATGATTTAGGGACATCAGCTTGGGCAGAAGTTGAGTTGGAGTCTCATGCAGCAATGCTGGGCATTCCTGGGCATATTTATTCTTTGACAAGGGCTCAGGCCAAAAAGCAAACAGGACAGGGTGACTTGGATCCTGGAACAATGGACCAAGTGCTCCCTAAAGCTAGGGTTAGTGAGGGTAAATCCCTACCCACTATCCCTCCCTCTACAGATGATTCAACTTCTGAGGAAGAAGAATTTCCCCCCTGTGCAGAACCTTCACCAGAGGAGCTGGCAGCAGACACTGCTGAGCTTTTGGGTGGAGGGGGCCTGCCAGGGAGGGTCTGAGTGTGGCACAGCAATCCTGTCCCACATTAGAGGGTCTAAGACAGCAAGCTGTCAAACAGCAAAATGGGGACGTCAGTGACTCACATAGAGTTTACTGGGAGGACAACCTCTTGTACACAGAGGCAAGGGACCCAAAACCTGGAGCAGCCAGGAGATTGGTCATTCCCCTGCAGTACAGAGAGTTCCTCTTAACTCTGGCACACGACATTCCCTTGACTGGACATTTAGGTTAGATTAAAACATGGGAAAGGTTTGTCCCCCTGTTTCACTGGCCTAGGATGTCGGAGGACACAAAGGATTTTTGTAAGTCCTGTGTGACCTGCCAAGCCAGTGGCAAGACTGGTGGCACTCCAAAGGCTCCCCTTATTCCACTGCCTGTGGTTGGGGTTCCCTTTGAAAGGGTAGGGGTTGACATAGTTGGCCCCCTTGACCCTCCTACTGCTTCAGGCAATAGGTTTATCATGGTGGTAGTGGACCATGCCAAAAGATATCCTGAAGTTATTCCTCTAAGGACCACTACAGCTCCTGCAGTGGCAAAAGCCCTCCTGGGAATCTTTTCCAGGGTGGGTTTCCCAAAAGAGGTTGTATCAGACAGGGGTAGCAACTTTATGTCTGCATACTTGAAGGCCATGTGGAAGGAATGTGGTGTCACATAGAAATTCACCACACCTCATCATCCACAAACAAATGGGCTGGTAGAGAGGTTTAACAAAACTCTCAAAAGAATGATAATGGGACTCCCTGGAAAACTCAGGAGGAGATGGGATGTCCTGTTACCTTGCCTCCTTTTTGCTTACAGGAGGTACCCCAGAAAGAAGTGGGCTTCAGCTCCTTTGAACTCCTATTTGGACACCCTGTAAGAGGTCTCCTAACACTTGTAAAGGAGGGTTGGGAACAACCTTTAAAAGCTCCTGAACAAGACATAGTGGACTATGTACACGGCCTAAGATCCAGAATGGCTGAGTACATAAAAAAGGTCAGTAAAAACCTTCAGGCCAGCCAAGAGCTCCAAAAGCAATGGCATGACCAGAAGGCTGTTCTGATTCAGTACCAACCAGGACAGAAGGTGTGGGTTTTGGAGCCTGTGGCCCCAAGAGCACTCCAAGACAAATGGAGTGGACCCCATCTCATTGGTGAAAAGAAGGGAGAGGTCACCTATTTGGTTGACCTGGGCACTGCCAGGAGTCCCCATAGGGTGCTCCATGTCAATCGTCTAAAACCCTACTATGACAGGGCTGATCTCACCCTGCTCATGGCAACAGATGAAGGACAGGAAGAAGAGAGTGACCCTCTCCCTGATCTCTTCTCTTCCACAGAACAGGGTGCTCTAGTGGAAGGTGTAGTTTTGGCAGACTGTCTTACTGCTGAGCAAAAAGACAACTGCATAAATATCCTGGGTCAGTTTTCTGAACTCTTTTCTACTGTGCCATGCACCACTTCTTGGTGTGAGCACACTATAGATATTGGAGACAGCATGCCTGTCAAAAGTAAGATCTACAGGCAGCCTGACCATGTCAGGGACTGCATAAAACAAGAGGTTCAGAAAATGCTTGAACTGGGAGTGGTTGAACATTCTGAAAGCCCATGGGCCTCTCCTGTGGTGCTTGTACCAAAGCCTCACTCCAAAGATGGAAAAAGGGAAATGAGGTTTTGTGTAGATTACAGAGGTCTAAACCAGGTAACAAAAACTGATGCTCACCCTATACCCAGGGCAGATAAGCTCATAGATACACTGGAATCTGCCAAGTATCTAAGCACCTTTGATTTGACTGCAGGGTATTGGCAGATCAAGTTATCAGAGGATGCTAAAGCAAAAACTGCATTTTCGACTATTGGAGGGCACTACCAATTCACAGTAATGCCCTTTGGTTTGAAAAATGCACCTGCCACTTTTCAGAGGTTGGAGGATACAGTCCTGCAAGGGTTGGAGGCTTTTAGTGCAGCATATCTGGACGATATAGCTGTCTTTAGCTCCACCTGGGATGATCACCTGGTCCACCTGTGGAAAGTTTTGGAGGCCCTGCAAAAGGCAGGCCTCACTGTCAAGGCTTCAAAGTGCTAGATAGGGCCGGGGAAAGTGGTTTATCTGGGACACCTGGTAGGTGGAGAACAGATTGCACCACTTCAGGGGAAAATCCAAACTATCATAGATTGGGTTCCCCCTACAACTCAGACCCAGGTGAGAGCCTTCTTAGGCCTCACTGGGTATTACAGAAGATTCATTAAGAACTATGGGTCCATTGCAGCCCCACTTAATTACCTCACTTCCAAGAAAATGCCTCAAAAGGTATTGTGGACAGCTAGCTATCAGAAAGCTTTTGAGGAGCTGAGCCAGGCCATGTGCACTGCACCTGTCCTAAAAAGCCCATGTTACTCCAAGAAATTCATTGTTCAAACTGATGCATCTGAATTAGGGGTAGGGACAGTCTTATCACAACGCAATTCTGAGGGCCAAGATCAACCTGTTGCTTTTATCAGCAGGAGGTTGACCCTTAGAGAAAAGCGTTGGTCTGCCATAGAGAGGGAGGCCTTTGCTGTGGTCTGGGCACTGAAGAAGTTGAGGCCATACCTGTTTGGCACTCACTTCATTGTTCAGACAGACCACAAACCTCTACTTTGGCTAAAACAAATGAAAGGTGAAATCCCTAAATTGTTGAGGTGGTCCATATCTCTACAGGGAATGGACTATACAGTGGAACATAGACCTGGGAGTACCCACCCCAATGCAGATGGACTCTCCAGATATTTCCACTTAGACAATGAAGACTCCTCAGGTCATGGCTAGTCTTATTGTCCTTCGTTTGGGGGGGGGGGTTGTGTAGGAAAGTACCATCTTGCCTGGCATGTTACCCCCATATTTCACTGTATATATGTTGTTTTAGTGTATGTGTCACTGGGACCCTGCCAGCCAGGGCCCCAGTGCTCATAAGTGTGCCCTGTATGTGTTCCCTGTGTGATGACTAACTGTCTCACTGAAGCTCTGGTAATCAGAACCTCAGTGGTTATACTCTCTCTGCTTTCCAAATTGTCACTAACAGGCTAGTGGCCAATTTCACCAATTCACATTGGCATACTGGAACACCCTTATAATTCCCTAGTATCTGGTACTTAGGTACCCAGGGTATTGGGGTTCCAGGAGATCCCTATGGGCTGCAGCATTTCTTTTGCCACCCATAGGGAGCTCAGACAATTCTTACACAGGCCTGCCACTGCAGCCTGAGTGAAATAACGTCCACGTTATATGCACAATATCATAAGAAAACACAATACACAGTTATACTAAAAATAAAGGTACTTTATTTTTATGACAATATGCCAAAGTATCTTAGAGTGTACCCTCAGTGAGAGGATAGGAAATATACACAAGATATATATACACAATAGCAAAAATATGCAGTATAGTCTTAGAAAACAGTGCAAACAATGTATAGTTACAATAGGATGCAATGGGGAAACATAGGGATAGGGGCAACACAAACCATATACTCCAGAAGTGGAATGCGAACCACGAATGGACCCCAAACCTATGTGACCTTGTAGAGGGTCGCTGGGACTATTAGAAAATAGTGAGAGTTAGAAAAATAACCCTCCCCAAGACCCTGAAAAGTGAGTGCAAAGTGCACTAAAGTTCCCCTAAGGACAAAATAGTCGTGTTAGAGGAATAATGCAGGAAAGACACAAACCAGCAATGCAACAACTGTGGATTTCCAATCTAGGGTACCTGTGGAACAAGGGGACTAAGTCCAAAAGTCACAAGCACGTCGGAGATGGGCAGATGCCCAGGAAATGCCAGCTGTGGGTGCAAAGAAGCTTCAACTGGACAGAAGAAGCTGAGGTTTCTGCAGGAACGAAAAGGGCTAGAGACTTCCCCTTTGGTGGACGGATCCCACTCGCCTTGGAGAGTCGTGCAGAAGTGTTTTCCCGCCGGAAGGACGCCAACAAGCCTTGCTACACGCAAATCGTGCGTTTGGCGTTTTTGGACGCTGCTGGGGCCCAGGAGGGACCAGGAGGTCGCAAATTGGACCTAAAGAGAGAAGGGACATCGAGCAAGACAAAGAGCCCTGACTGAAGCAGGTAGCACCCGGAAAAGTGCCAGAAACAGGCACTACGAGGATGCGTGAAACGGTGCTCGCCGAAGTTGCACAAAGGAGTCCCACGTCGCCGGAGACCAACTTAGAAAGTCGTGCAATGCAGGTTAGAGTGCCGTGGACCCAGGCTTGGCTGTGCACAAAGGATTTCCGCCGGAAGTGCACAGGGGCCGGAGTAACTGCAAAGTCGCGGTTCCCAGCAATGCAGCCCAGCGAGGTGAGGCAAGGACTTACCTCCACCAAACTTGGGCTGAAGAGTCACTGGACTGTGGGGGTCACTTGGACAGCGTCGCTGGATTCGAGGGACCTCGCTCGTCGTGCTGAGAGGAGACCCAAGGGACCGGTAATGCAGCTTTTTGGTGCCTGCGGTTGCAGGGGGAAGATTCCGTCGACCCACGGGAGATTTCTTAGGAGCTTCTGGTGCAGAGAGGAGGCAGGCTACCCCCACAGCATGCACAAGCAGGAAAACAGTCGAGAAGGCGGCAGGATCAGCGTTACAGAGTTGCAGTAGTCGTCTTTGCTACTATGTTGCAGGTTTGCAGGCTTCCAGCGCGGTCAGCGGTCGATTCCTTATCAGAAGGTGAAGAGGGAGATGCAGAGGAACTCGGCTGAGCTCATGCATTCGTTATCTAAAGTTTCCCCAGAGACAGAGACTCTAAATAGCCAGAAAAGAGGGTTTGGCTACCTAGGAGAGAGGATAGGCTACTAACACCTGAAGGAGCCTATCAGCAGGAGTCTCTGACGTCACCTGGTGGCACTGGCCACTCAGAGCAGTCCAGTGTGCCAGCAGCACCTCTGTTTCCAAGATGGCAGAGGTCTGGAGCACACTGGAGGAGCTCTGGACACCTCCCAGGGGAGGTGCAGGTCAGGGGAGTGGTCACTCCCCTTTCCTTTGTCCAGTTTCGCGCCAGAGCAGGGGCTAAGGGGTCCCTGAACCGGTGTAGACTGGCTTATGCAGAATTGGGCACATCTGTGCCCAACAAAGCATTTCCAGAGGCTGGGGGAGGCTACTCCTCCCCTGCCTTCACACCATTTTCCAAAGGGAGAGGGTGTCACACCCTCTCTCAGAGAAAGTTCTTTGTTCTGCCATCCTGGGCCAGGCCTGGCTGGACCCCAGGAGGGCAGCTGCCTGTCTGAGGGGTTGGCAGCAGCAGCAGCTGCAGTGAAACCCCAGGAAGGGCAGTCTGGCAGTACCAGGGTCTGTGCTACAGACCACTGGGATCATGGAATTGTACCAACAATGCCAGGATGGCATAGAGGGGGCAATTCCATGATCATAGACATGTTACATGGCCATATTCGGAGTTACCATGGTGAAGCTACATATAGGTAGTGACCTATATGTAGTGCACGCGTGTAATGGTGTCCCCGCACTCACAAAGTTCAGTGAATTGGCTCTGAACAATGTGGGGGCACCTTGGCTAGTGCCAGGGTGCCTTCACACTAAGTAACTTTGCACCTAACCTTTACCAGGTAAAGGTTAGACATATAGGTGACTTATAAGTTACTTAAGTGCAGTGTAAAATGGCTGTGAAATAACGTGGACGTTATTTCACTCAGGCTGCAGTGGCAGGCCTGTGTAAGAATTGTCAGAGCTCCCTATGGGTGGCAAAAGAAATGCTGCAGCCCATAGGGATCTCCTGGATCCCCAATACCCTGGGTACCTCAGTACCATATACTAGGGAATTATAAGGGTGTTCCAGTAAGCCAATGTAAATTGGTAAAAATGGTCACTAGCCTGTCAGTGACAATTTGGAAAGAAATGAGAGAGCATAACCACTGAGGTTCTGATTAGCAGAGCCTCAGTGAGACAGTTAGTCACTACACAGGTAACACATTCAGGCACACTTATGAGCACTGGGGCCCTGGGTTACCAGGGTCCCAGTGACACATACAACTAAAACAACATATATACAGTGAAAAATGGGGGTAACATGCCAGGCAAGATGGTACTTTCCTACATTAAGTAACTTATAAGTCACCTATATGTCTAATCTTCACCTGGTGAAGGTTGGGTGCTAAGTTACTTAGTGTGTGGGCACCCTGGCACTAACCAAGGTGCCCCCACATCGTTCAGGGCAAATTCCCTGGACTTTGTGAGTGCGGGGACACCATTACATGCGTGCACTACCTATGTATAGCATCACAATGGTAACTCCGAACATGGCCATGTAACATGTCTAAGATCATGGAATTGTCACCCCAATGCCATTCTGGCATTGGGGAGACAATTCCATGATCCCCTGAGTCTCTAGCACAGACCCGGGTACTGCCAAACTGCCTTTCCCGGGGTTTCACTGCAGCTGCAGCTGCTGCTGCTGCCAACCCCTCAGACAGGTTTCTGCCCTCCTGGGGTCCAGCCAGGCTTGGCCCAGGAAGGCAGAACAAAGGACTTCCTCAGAGAGAGGGTGTTACACCCTCTCCCTTTGGAAAAAGGTGTCAGGGTTGGGGAGGAGTAGCCTCCCCCAGCCTCTGGAAATGCTTTGATGGGCACAGATGCTGCCCATCTCTGCATAAGCCAGTCTACACCAGTTCAGGGATCCCCCAGCCCTGCTCTGGCGCGAAACTGGACAAAGGAAAGGGGAGTGACGACTCCCCTGACCTGCACCTCCCAGGGGAGTTGCCCAGAGCTCCTCCAGCGTGCCCCAGACCTCTGCCATCTTGGATTCAGAGGTGTGCTGGCACACTGGACTGCTCTGAGTGGCCAGGGCCAGCAGGTGATGTCAGAGACTCCTTCTGATAGGCTCTTACCTGTGTTACTAGCCTATCCCCCTTCCTAGGTAGCCAAACCTCCTTTTCTGGCTATTTAGGGTCTCTGCTTTGGGGAATTCTTCAGATACCGAATGCAAGAGCTCACCAGAGTTCCTCTGCATCTCTCTCTTCACCTTCTGCCAAAGGATCGACCGCTGACTTTTCAGGACGCCTGCAAAACCGCAACAAAGTAACAAAGACGACTACTGCAACCTTGTATCGCTGATCCTGCCGCCTTCTCGACTGTTTCCTGGTGGTGCATGCTGTGGGGGTAGCCTGCCTCCTTCTTGAACCAAGAGCTCTGAAGAAATCTCCTGTGGGACGACGGAATATTCCCCCTGCAACTGCAGGCAACAAAAGACTGCATCACTGGTCCTCTGGGTCCCCTCTCAGCACGACGAGCGTGGTCTCTGGAACTCAGCAACTTGTGCACGCGTGAAATGGTGTCCCGCACTCACAAAGTCCGGGGAATTTGCCCTGAACGATGTGGGGGCACCTTGGCTAGTGCCAGGGTGCCGAACACACTAAGTAACTTAGCACCCAACCTTCACCAGGTGAAGGTTAGACATATAGGTGACTTATAAGTTGCTTAAGTGCAGTGGTAAATGGCTGTGAAATAACGTGGACGTTAATAAACTCAGGCTGCAGTGGCAGGCCTGTGTAAGAATTGTCAGAGCTCTCTATAGGTGGCAAAAGAAATGCTGCAGCCCATAGGCATCTCCTGGAATCCCAATAACCTGGGTACCCTAGTACCATATACTAGGGAATTATAAGGGTGTTCCAGTATGCCAATGTGAATTGATGAAATTGGTCACTAGCCTGTTAGTGACAATTTGTAAAGTAAAGAGAGAGCATAACCACTGAGGTTATGGTTAGCAGAGCCTCAGTGAGACAGTTAGGCATCACACAGGGAACACATACATATAGGCCACAAACTTATGAGCACTGGGGTCCTGGCTAGTAGGGTCCCAGTGACACATAACAAACATACTGAAAACATAGGGTTTTCACTATGAGCACTGGGCCCCGCTTAGCAGGATCCCAGTGAGACAGTGAAAACACCCTGACATACGCTCACAAACAGGCCAAAAGTGGGGGTAACAAGGCTAGAAAGAGGCTACTTTCTCACAGCTCTGAAGAAATCTCCTGTGGGACGACGGAATATTCCCCCTGCAACCGCAGGCAACAAAAGATTGCATCACTGGTCCTCTGGTTCCCCTCTCAGCACGACGAGCGTGGTCCCTGGAACTCAGCAACTCTGTCCAAGTGACACCCACAGTCCAGTGACTCTTCAGTCCAAGTTTGGTGGAGGTAAGTCCGTGCCTCCCCACGCTAGACTGCATTGCTGGGTACTGCATGATTTGCAGCTGCTCCGGCTCCTTTGCACTCTTCCAGGATTTCCTTTGTGCACAATCAAGCCTGGGTCCCCGACACTCTAACCTGCAGTGCAGAACCTTCTGAGTTGTCCTCCGGCATCGTGGGACTCCCTTTTGTGTCTTCAGGTGGACTCCGGTTCACTCCTCTTCCAAGTGCCTGTTCCAGTACTTCTGCGGGTGCGGCCTGCTTCTGTGAGGTCTCCCTGACTTGCTGGGCGCCCTCTCTGTCTCCTCATCCAAGTGGCGACATACTGGTCCCTCCTGGGCCACAGCAGCATCCAAAAACCCTAACCGCGACCCTTGCAACTAGCAAGGCTTGTTTGCGGTCTTTCTGCGTGGGAACACCTCTGCAAGCTTCTTCACGACGTGGGACATCCATCCTCCAAAGGGGAAGTTTCTAGCCCTCTTCGTTCTTGCAGAATCCACAGCTTCTACCATCTGGTGGCAGCTTCTTTGCACCCTCAGGTGGCATTTCCTGGGCATCTGCCCACTCTCGACATTGTCGCGACTCTTGGACTTGGTCCCCTTGTTTCACAGGTACTCAGGTCCGGAAATCCACTGTTGTTGCTTTGCTGGTGTTGGTCTTCCTTGCAGAAACCCCCTATCACGACTTCTGTGCTCTCTGGGGCTTATAGGTGCACTTTACACCTACTTTTCAGGATCTTGGGGTGGGCTATTTTTCTAACCCTCACTGTTTTCTTACAGTCCCAGTGACCCTCTACAAGCTCACATAGGATTGGGGTCCATTTGTGGTTCGCATTCCACTTTTGGAGTATATGGTTTGTGTTGCCCCTATACCTATGTGCTCCTTTTGCAATCTATAGTAACTTTACACTGCTTGCATTACTTCCTTTTGCTATTACTGCCTATTTTTGGTATTGTTTACATATATCTTGTGTATATTTGGCATCCTCATACTGAGGGTACTCACTGAGATACTTTTGGCATATTGTCATAAAATAAAGTACCTTTATTTTTAGTATATCTGTGTACTGTGTTTTCTTTTGATATTGTGCATATGACACCAGTGGTATAGTAGGAGCTTTGCATGTCTCCTAGTTCAGCCTAAGCTGCTCTGCTATAGCTACCTTCTATCAGCCTAAGCTGCTAGAAACACCTCTTCTACACTGATAAGGGATAACTGGACCTGGTACAGAGTGTAAGCACCCCTTGGTACCCAGTACAAGCCAGGCCAGCCTCCTACATAAGGCACCACCGGACACATGGAGGCAACAAAATCTAGCTTTCAAGAGGCCTTAAGTTTTCTCACTCACCCGCCTGGTCCGGCTATGTGCCTCATTGTACCTGTTCTCCCCTCCTGTAGTTGCTTGCCTAAAATATGTCTGGATCCAGGGCAGGTTGGGGCATCCAGAGTCACCTGTGTGGAAAAGGAGAAATGATGATAGGTAACAATGCTGGGCATAGTGCAGACTGTGTAGGGAGGGATATCAAACGCCTGACATGGAGAGCAGTACACATACCTATTAGCCAGGCCCTTTCTCCCTGTAGCTGTAACATCAGTGCAGGGACACAATGTCCTCAAGATGTAGGAATCATGTACCAAACCAGGGAATTTCACTGTTACATGTGTTATGTACTCATCTGCAAGACACACCACTTGCATATTGAGCGAATATGTACTCTTCCGGTTTCTGTTGACCTGTTCATTGGCCCTCAGAGGTACCAAGGTGATGTGAGTCCCATCAATTGCCCCTATTACATGTGGGACATGTGATATATTGTATTGTAGAAGGCTGCTTTACAAGTGGGCAATTCAGTACGCTGTGGGAACCTTTTGTACCTGTTCACATGCTTGAGTAGGGCATCCAGCACATCCTGTAACACCTTACTGAACTTGGGCTGAGATATCCCTGCAACCAGTCACACAGTCACCTGAAACAAGCCACTGGCCAGAAAATGCAGGACTGGCAACACCTGGACTGTTGGAGGGATGGTATGGGGATTTCCCAAAGCCGGCAGGGTGACCAACTGGGTGACCAATTACCTGATGGAACGTGGTTCTGTTGATAGGTCATGATGATATGGTGCTCTTCCATGGTTTCAAGATCTACTAGGGGTCGGTAGACTGGTGCATTCCTCATCACTCCATTTTGGCGGTATCTAGGCAGGGAGGCAAACAACAATCTAGCCACCTCTGACAATGTTGTGAACAATTTATGACATCTGACAATCATGAAGTATTGGTCATGTAAGTTGGCTGTCATGTTATGGAAAGACACATTATTCCACCCTCCATTCCTACCCAGATAATGCCACATAATGCCATACCTGTGACAAGAGACGTATACAGGACATGTAGTGAAGTATAAAAAAAGACTTTCCATGTGTTCCACCACACGGATTGTCAATACAAAAGTATGCAGTGACAAGTGTGGTGATGTCACCTGACACCCACTACATATATGATTGTCACAAAATGTGACCTACATGAATCATTTTGTGATGATATGCAGGTAATGACACAGTGTGAACCCAGGACAAAAGTCATGTAACATACTAAAATGGCATCCGCCTGTCCTGCATACATAGGACGGATGGAAGTGACCTCATTCCGCCAGCGGCAGTCGTCATGGCGAAAGGCGGTTCGAACCACCATGCAACTCCTCATTGGTTAACATTGACGTCTATGGGAAACAAGGCCCAATGACGATCACCGCCGCCGATGACGGTCATGACCGCTACAGTTGTGACCTCCATTTTATATGGGCAAGCTCACTTGACTCCTGGCATTCAGGCAAGGAAGACCTCCATTTTGTGTGCTGCTGTGTCCTGAATCTTGGAGCCATGATCGCACGCACTGCAGGGGAGAGGGCCCCAGCCTTCACAGCTGAGGAGCTCGAGAAACTGGTGGAAGGGGTCCTACCCCTGTATGGGTGGTTGTATGGGGCTCCAGGGCACAGGTCAGTACAACGTCCTTTGTCCGACATTTTGGGTCATGACTGACGGCAATTGTATGTGCACATTGACATGTGATGACTGATTTGAGGTATTGCATGCACATGATGTGTGTGGTATATTGGCAATGTGTATGGGCCCTGTATGTTGTGTGTCACCAAAGGTTGCAGCTATAATGGTATCATTTACATCATGTCCTCCATTTTCTCAGTGTTTCCCATGCAGGTCAGTGCCCACCTGAAAAAATGGGTTGTGAAGAGCCATCGCCAAGGAAGTGCAGACCACGGGGATCCATAGCCAGCAGAGCACCCACTGCAGGAAGCGGTAGGAGGACCTGAGACGCTGAGCCCAGAAGACCCCAGAGGCCCAGCTGGGGACGGCGTCCCAACATGGAAGGGGTGCCCATTGGAATCTGGCCCGCTATGCAGTGTGCAAAACCAAGCACACTATGCAGAGGGTTCAGGCAACCACACATTGGTTTCCAGAGGTAAAAATTAGGCCACCTAATGCTCCAATTTTTATGGTGGCTGGTCGACCAGTTAGGCTAATCCAGGAGATGTGCTAAGTATTGCGGTCCTCACAAATCCAATCATGCACCACACACACTCAATGAATACCTTTTATATACATTTTAAGACCAAGATCTCGATAATACGTTAAGTACTTTTCAAGTTATGACTTTTAAAAGTTTTAGCAAAGTTAGTCTTTCTGTGCATAATTACGCACCATATGAATCACTGGGCAGTCACTTTTAAAAAATGCATTAAAAATTGCACAATTACGTTACCAGTCTCTTCTTTTGCAGGGTGGTCACAATGGTTGGTGGGCACCTCATGCCATCTGGAGACCTCGGGCGGTTCCCGGTTTCGGCGGGAGCAGCGTTGGAAAGATTCTTGGCACAGGCACAGGGCCACCTGGATGGGCCACTTGGAAAAGGAACTGGTTTGTAGATTTAAAGTTGGTGCCTGGGGGTCCCCTTGCGCTGATGAGGTCCCAAGGGGTTAGTGACCCGGGGCACACAGCAGATCTCGTGATGCAAGGACCAGGGCGGACAAATGCAGGGTGCTTTGGAGGATTTGGACGCTCTGCGCAACGGAGTCCACTGGAGCTGGATGTGAGTCTCTTTGCGGGCAGCTTACAGGACAACAGAGGCACTCTGGTTGGAGGTCCGGGGTGTTCCTGAAGTCCCTCAACTGGGGCTTTGTCCTGATCCTTTTTCAGCTCTGGGGGAGGTGGTTTTCTGCTGGTTCAACATCAGCTGACCAGTACCCATGGTATTGGTGTATCTCAGCCACTATGGGGTGCAGTGCCACCAAACTCGGCACAGTTGTGGGACACTTCTGGGCGGTCTTCGGTGTTTTGTCGGGTCCAGCTGTCACTTCCGGTCACGGAGATATCAATGATTCAGTGACGTGATCCTCACTGGTCTGTTAGTCCTTTGCAGGTTTCTTGATTTTCTTGAGTGGTGCTTCCACTCAGGAGGGAGATTTAGGCTATTTGTAAAGCCTGGAGGTCCTCTGGAGCTTTTGAGGTCAGTCCAGTGGTCAGCTCCTCTGCAATCGCGATTGTTGGGACTCTGGTGCAGCAAGCAGGGGTCTTGGAGCCTCTTCTATGGCAGCAGGTCCTGGGTTCTCATCCTGGCAGTTTATTTGGTGCTGTCTTCTTTCTTTCTCTTCAAATCCAAATTCCTGGTCTAAGGGAGCTCACTAAATACTGAATTTAGTGGGCGTTTTAGGGGGAACCTGGTAGTGTCCAATGAGACACTTACCCTTGGGTGGCTACAACTACTCCAGTGACCACTTCCTGTGGGACGGGTAACTTCCCTAAACCTGATTGGCTATTTTCCTCCATTCCAAGATGGAGAAAAATGAGATAGAGGGTCCACTTCGCATGCAAGCCCTTAGGGGTGGTGCATGCTCAGTGAGGCCACTCCTGCTATCCTTTGTCTGGTTTCCCGCCCCAAGTGGAGGTTTGAAAAGGGGGAGCACTGGGCTGCTACCAGCAGGCCCGGGGGGCTCGAGTTTCAGAGGCTGTAGCCCTTTGAAGCTCACCGCCAGGGTGTAGCACATTCCTGAGGGAGGGAGAGCTAGCTCCTCCACCCAGGAAGGGCACTGCCTTACAAACCAGAGAGCCAGGGCTCTCCTCCAGATTTGTATATTGGCCGTCTGGAGTGGCAGGCTGGATGGAACCAGTCAGCAACTATGACCGTTAGGGCTATCTTTTGCAGGGGGCACCTCTAAGGTGACCCCTGGGTACATTTAGGAATAAATCCAATACTGGTACCAGTTTGGATGTATTATTCTGAGTTGTTTGATACCAAACAACCCAGGGTGCAGAGTAACCATCATGTAACTGATCGGGTTTGACCAGTGCCCAGTACATGTATGTAAAATGGCTGCTCTGTTCACTCATCATGTCTTGGGTTTGTCAATGACACATTGGGGGCATATTGCCCATGCAGCTATGCCTCCACACATAGTATGGTGCACCCTGCCTTATGGCTGTAAGGCCTGCCCGAGGGGTGACTTACCCATAATATATGTAGTGTAGGGTGGATAGGGCACACGGAGGGTGTGCCATGTCAAGTTTGTTTTTTAGGTTTGTCCCAGTACATTCAGGCTGCAATGGCAGTGCTAGGTGCATCTGGGTGCAGGGCCCTTGGGGATGGCACAATCAGTGCTGCTGCCTTCAGGGGTCTACTCTTAATATCATTTGCCCTGGGACTGGGGTACCCATTTACTAGGGACTTGTAGGGATATTTAAGAGTGTATCCACTTGTGGCAAGCATCAGAACAGATTTTGGGAAAGAGCTCTGGCCCAGGGAACCTGTTTAGCAGGGGCCCTGGGAACTACCAACTTCTAGAACACATCAACATCAGGCAAAAAGTGGGGGCTAACCATACAAAAAGAGAACTCCTCTCACAGTGCCCGTGGACCCTGACCCCCCTAATGGCCCGCATACTGGCGGTGGCCTACCAAGAGTTGGGTGGGTGCTTGAGGGCAGCACAGCAGCCACAAGGGGGTAAGTGAAGACTGTTAGGTGACTTCTGCATGGTTGTCTACTGTGATCCTCACTAGACTTGGGATTTACGTGTTCAGAGGAAATTTGGGGAGTGTACAGTCCTGGATGTCACACCAATCATGTTGGGGTGTGATACGTTAGCTATGTAAAGCCATGCAGGAACAGAAGTGGTGGTACTGTAACACACATTCTATTGTACATATGATTTACTCAAATGTACAGGCATTTTACTGGCTTCATACTCCATCTCTGCGTATACTATAGTAGTCCAAATTGATCATGTTGGCACTGTATTATGGTATTGAAAGGTATGTTTAGTTTACATTGCAATTGATTTAATAGCAATCTCAATGGACATCTGTACGGAATATAATCCACACATACCTGTAATTTAGTTTGTGTGTGCACAGTTCCACTGAGGTCAGATTTGTTACATCCTGTCATGACTGACATGTAGTTGGGGATTTTCATGGAATAAGTTGTTGGATTAGACAGTTAGCCAGTTGACAGGCATGTAGGAGTTTTCAATCAGGTGTCTAGGTTGCAGGGATAAGGTAATCGGTGATTCGTTTGGGTATGGCTTAAAGGACTCTATTGCTCATGACTGCAATATGGGCTCTTGTTTCCCGACAGGGGTAAATGTGTGTAATGTTTGTATGTGATGTGGATGTGTAGGTTTTTACCATTTCCTCCCTTTCTTTTGGTCCCACAATCCTTCTCTGTCCACCTCTGTCTATGTGTGCATTAGCATCATCTGGAAAAGGAGGAAGGGCAGCAGCGAGTGGGAGTAAAGCAGCTCACTGGACCCAGGAGGCTGGCACCAGCGAAGCCGAGGGGACCAGTGGTACAGAGGTGCACCACAGGGGAGACTGGAGCTACCATGACATCTGATTCAGATTCCTCCTCCGATTGTGGCCCTCTGTCGGTGGCGGAGACAACTGGGACCACCCCAGCACCATCCTTGTCTGCCCCCCCCTTTACCAACACATCCCTCCCTGTATAGCGAGATACAACACTGGGAGGACTTCCAGTTCATTTGTGATGGCGGCCGCGGTGGCGTCTGTGTACCTGGAGGTGAGTGTCTCCTTTTGTACTTTCTGTTTCCGCCAAGAATTTCATTGCGGTCAGCCCGCCCTGGATATCCAGGCGGTCTGGTGACTCATAATATGGTGGGTGGGACATTGGTTCCTGCCAGCCTGAAGTTGGCTACTGTCGCTGGCTGCTGCTCCGTCGGTGGTGGCGGTACTGGCGTTAAGTTGTCTGTGTTGCATTAGGTTCACCTCCACCCTGACGGCGGTCTTACTGCCACCGCCGGCGTGGCAGTCCGGTTACCGCCAATCTCGGGAATGACCACCTTGGTGTTTGTATTTGACGAGGCAGTAAGTGCAAATTTAGGAAGGTGTTTCTCTGCCACAGAGGCTTCAGATAACATAGCTTCCAGTCTGATACCATGGAGGTAAGGATCTCTGGCAGAAATGAACGTTTATCCACTATCGGAAAACAAGCACATGCTGTGGTGCCCATACTTGCTGTGTTGATCCCGAGTGATAGGCCACTTTGTTCCAAGGCTGTTAGTTTGGCCTCTATTCGAGTAACATAGCTAGCTAGAGCTTGCTTAGGATCCAGTTGTACGTCCAACTTGTCAGATTGCCAAGTAAGAGCATTTGTTGTAGCTTCACAGTTAACAATGCCAATAAGTTGCTCTGAGCAGAGTTGGATGGGAAGATTAGTGTTTCAATTCCCAATTGAGCAGCTGGAAGAGCAGCTAGAGGACCCGGATGACTAGGATCTTGAGCAAAGGGTCATTCTTGATTAGAGTCTTTGCTATCCCTGATCTTAAGTGGCATTTCTTCCGAATCGAGGGTGAGGGGTCGGCCGCCATGATCTCTTTGCTGGATTTTGATGATATCTCTATTATATTGGTATCCAACTGCTGTATTGAGACATTTTTTTTATTTGCCCAAGGCCTCAGAGGAGGATTAGTGGTCCTAACAGTAGCTGAGTGAACTAGAAAGTTGACAGATAGAGACCACGTTGCTTGATTTGAGGGCAACACAGCCTGTTTCTTGAAAAAGTCCAATATTGTTTCTGGGGTTTGTGCTTTATGTTTGGGTTTGATTTGAGCCACTGTTTTCTTCGATGTCAGACCTTCCTGAAGCTCACTGTGTTTTTTGCCACAGGCCATTACAAGAGCTGTTGCAGGCTGCTGCATTGAAGATTGTGCGAAGGTTTGATACGGTGCTCCCAATCCCCCTAGGAACCTTTTGGATCTGTGTTTACATTTGCTACCACCAGGCATTCTTGGCATAGTGGCAAAGAATAGGATTGAACCGTGTGCCGCTTTGCGCAGTCCTTAATTTAGTAATTTTGATCTTAGATTACCGCTTACAGAAGCTCCCACTCCTCCTCCTTTTCTTTCTTATCCAAAACATGAATCCTAGGCACAGAGATCATAACTGGAACGTTCTCCACTCCAAATGTTGGCAGTTGGAAAAATTTGCAGTAGTTTGTGTCTGGGTAAAGCTCCATAATCGTTGTCTAAAAGTCCTGAGTGCACTGGCTGGTTCCGATGAGGCCGGCAGTGAGTAGGATGGGGTAGTACCATAGGAGACAACTGGGCGGAGGTAGTCTGCATTGCAGATTGGCGTTGAGCTTGAGTAAACTGGATAAATTGTTGCTTTAGGTTATGTTGGTGTTATGATTGGGGGTTTAAAAATTAGGCGTCTGAAGGAAATCCAAGAAGAAGTAATTCAAAGGCAGCCTGGTCACATCAATTCCAGCCAACCGGGGCGGGGGGAGGGCGGGGGTGCGAGTCACACCAGCTGCAAGTCGCACACAGCTTTAGCCGGGCCACTTCCGCAGGAGTTCTGGGGCACACACTTAGCAGTGGCTGACTACAGCCACCGCACTCCACCCGAAGGAAGGCGTTTGGTGAAACATGGCTAGGCTTGGCAAAGCTGCAGTGAGATTGTAGGACTTTCAGATAGCTTACAGTCTCGTCATACTGGTTGTCGTACTCGTTGTCGTACTGGTTGCTAGAGCATATGTCAGAGCAAGTTGCAGAGCTTGACACTTAATGACAGATATCAAGGGTTCAATTAAATTCAGCTCAAAAAGATCTCACTATTGTAGGAGGCGTACGGGCGTTAAAAAGGGTTAGGCGCTTCGTCCAGTGCTTTAGAGCAGTGAATCCCAACCTTTTTATCGCCGCGGACCGGTAAATGTTTGATAATTTTTCCGTGGCCCGCTTGTATTGATTTAATAATTTTAATTTAATTGTATTTAAACATGCCTTCAAGATTTGAAGACCTCGGGCGGCCCGGTGCCGATTGATCCGCGGCCCGGCACCGGTCCGCGGCCCGGGGTTTGGGGAACACTGGTCTAGAGCAGTGAATCCCAACCTTTTTATCGCCGCGGACCGGTAAATGTTTGATAATTTTTCCGTGGCCCGCTTGTTTTGATTTAATAATTTTAATTTAATTGTATTTAAACATGCCTTCAAGATTTGAAGACCTCGGGCGGCCCGGTGCCGATTGATCCGCGGACCGGCACCGGTCCGTGGCCCGGGGTTTGGGGAACACTGCTTTAGAGTGCTTCAGAGCATTTCAGAGCATGTGTGGGCTGTGGTGCCAAGGGGGAGGCAAAAAGTGAAAGCATGAGCCTTAGCCAGAACCACAGGTTAGGGAGTGTAAGAGCGAGGAGCTACGAAAGACAGCCATGTATATGCCCTACACATTCTAAACTGTTCTCCCCTGGCAGTGCCTCAGCTCGCTGTCCGCTGCTGCTGTCGCAGCGTGTATTCCGTGCTGAGCGGCCACCACCCATGGAGCTCCTTCGCCTCCGCCTCTACCACCTCCGCCTGCTTGTTGAGGGCACCCGGGCTGTCCGGGCTTCGGCAAGAATTTACCTGCCACCCGGCGTTAGGCAGATGCCATGGACGCCACAAACAAGTCACTCCACGCAGCTTCTCTCCTCTGCGCCATGCCCCTGTCCTCCGACCACTGCTCAGCCACCTGCAGTACAATTTGTAAAATGAGAGAAACCATGCTGAATTTCAGCCAGTTGTCAGCCATTTCTGGGGAACAGCACTTATTCTCCTTCATCAGAGACTGAATATGAGGTAAGAGGGAGAAAAACACACAGATGAGAAAGACGGAGGAAGAGAATGATGAAAAATTGGCACTAAAGAAGAAAGTAGAAACCAGCAAGAGTGAGAGAAAGCGGCAGCAGCGTCTGGTAGTGAATTAAAGAAACCTGAGGTGAATTCAACACTATGCTGCCTTGATATTTGGCAAGCCATTTTTTAATGGCACCGCCGGGGTAGAACTTTGTGCGCCAACACTCATTCTTTTACAAATTGGGCACTAGAGAGACACATATGGCAGCGAAGGTCAATACAATTTACATTGATGAGAATGTGAGAGTAAAGCCAATATAGGAACTGGGTGATAATGGGAGTGTGTGGCTTGGACGCCATTCAAGATGGCTGTGTAGCGTCAGAACTCCACTCTGACGGTTCGCTTTGAACTCCTGCATACATAAAAAGTGGACATTTTTCATCAGGATTTTGCTAAAAAGTGGCATCCGACCTCATGGTGAATAGATTACTGACTTTACTTCTCCTTCCATTAAGGATTTTGGCACTTATGACGCTGTTTGTTACCATTTCATATAACTGCCACAATTTTGTTTACGATGCAGTGGATGAGACTGTGATTTACCTTCTCATGTCCTGTGGGAGCATCTTCCCTCAGTGATTTATCCTCCTCAGGTGCCCTTAACTTATATTTTTTTAGCCAATTACTAAGTTACTTTGAGGAAAGTATATATTTACTGTGCTTTATTCTTAGGAACCTGCATTTTTACCTCACCCCAGCTTGATCTAATTGTTCTCCATGGATACCCCAATACATTCTGAGGTCCTTTTGCCATACAATGTGTCACTCACTCACAAATCATTGGTGAATTTCTCCCTCAGTATATGTTTATCTATGAGACTCAGTATTACTCTAATTTAAGCAGTTTTAGTTATACATTCTTAGAAGCTTAGAGTTTTATGGGGAGAATACTTAATTGGAAGTCTCCCCATATCTCTTCCTCCACCTCTTTATGTGGCAACACTCTTCTCCCCAATATCAGTGATAAACCTATGATATCTATGGCAGAAGCAGTGGTTCCTCAGGCAGGTCCATGTCTGTAATTATTCCTAAAGCTCACGTATCAACCACATCTTTACCCTACTCTTCAAATAAGCGGCTAAGAAAAGACCCTCCTTCTCTGGAACAGCCTTCTCCCTTGTCCATGGAACCTCTGATAGAAAAAATAAGATTTTTAAAACCTTTTATGGGGGATACTACCACAATACTTCACAGTCTTTAAGCCAAGTAGTCTTATATAAACAAACGTGTCTCAGAGTTAGAGCGATGAGAAAGCGACATTTAAGATTCTACATCTACAATTCATAAAATGCAAACAGAAATTAATGACTTAAAGAAACACACTGAAGACCTTGAAAATAGGAACTACAAGAAACATCTCAGAATTTATTTTCTACCTGAAAATGTGCAGGGTTCATCAAATTCTTCAAAGACTTAATTCTAAAAGTACGAGACCTTCCTTCTTCTACTTCGCTCACCATTCACCGTACTCGTAAACTGGGACCAGAACTAACTCTAAGCCTAGATGCACTGTCATCTTGTTTTTGGAACACATGGATCTTCTCAAAGTACTCAATGCAGCAAAAATGAAGAAACATGTTACATGGTCTTGGTAAGAATTCTGCTTTTCTCAGTTTGCCACTAAAATTACAGCTGATAGACACACACAATTTCTAGAGCTCATGCCGCAACTAATGCCAGATTTGGCCTTATCTATCACAGTTGCCTTAAAGTAACTTATGAAGATAAAACATCAACATACAAGGATCTAGTGAAGCCGAAATCTTTCCTTCACCAGAACAGAGAAGGTCCAATGGAATAGTCTACATAATAATGCATCCTTCTTATTTCTTTTTTAGCCATGCTTGTCATTTGTTCCTAAATTTACTTCTCCTAGTTAACCCCATGATTTTTTCTTTGGAGCATTTCTCCATACCTCAATGTTTTTACCTGATATTTTGACCATCTGGAGTTTCCTCTTGTCTGTCTTGTTTCGTGGTTTCCCCCTCACCCTATACTCATGGGTTCTCCTCCCTTAGGTATGCCTTACAGTCATCAGTTTTCCAACCTGTACTGTCTTTTCTGTATGTTTATCATCTTTTCTCTCTGTCCTATTCTTTCTTTTCTTCGCTTTCTCTCTACACCTTTTCTCATTCTCTATTTTACAATTTCTATATCCAGAAAATATTTCTCTCTTTTTCATTTTCCCATAACGTTTCTTCATCTATCTATCTATCTATCTATCTATCTATCTATCTATCTATCTATCTATCTATCTATCTATCTATCTCTCTCTCTATATATATATATATATATATATACATATATACATATAAATATATATATATATATATATATATGTATTGTGAGAAAGTAGCCTCTGTAGGAGGCTGGCCTGGCTTGGAGTGGGTACCAAGGGGTACTTACACTCTGTACCAGGTCCAGTTATCCCTTATTAGTGTAGAAGAGGTGTTTCTAGCAGCTTAGGCTGACAGAAGGTAGCTATACCAGAGCAGCTTAGGCTTAACTAGGAGACATGCAAAGCTCCTACTATTCCACTGGTGTCATATGCACAATATCATAAGAAAACACAATACACAGATATACTAAAAATAATGGTACTTTATTTTTATGACAATATGCCAAAAGTATCTTAGTGAGTACCCTCAGTATGAGGATGCCAAATATACACAAGATATATGTACACAATACCAAAAATATGCAATAATAGCAAAAGGAAGTAATGCAAGCAATGTAAAGTTACAGTAGATTGCAATAGGAGCACATAGGTATAGGGGCAACACAAACCATATACTCCAAAAGTGGAATGCGAACCACGAATGGACCCCAAACCTATGTGAGCTTGTAGAGGGTCGCTGGGACTGTAAGAAAACAGTGAGGGTTAGAAAAATAGTCCACCTCAAGACCCTGAAAGGTAGGTGTAAAGTGCACCTACAACCCCCAGAGAGCACAGAAGTCGTGATAGGGGGATTCTGCAAGGAAGACCAACACCAGCAAAGCAACAACAGTGGATTTCTGGACCTGAGTACATGTAAGGCAAGGGGACCAAGTCCAAGATTCGCGACAGTGTCGTGAGTCGGCAGATGCCCAGGAAATGCCAGCTGAGGATGCAAGGAAGCTGCCACCGGGTGGAAGAAGCTTGGTGTTCTGCAAGAACGAAGAGGACTAGGAACTTCCCCTTTGGAGGATGGATGTCCCACATCGAGAAGAAGCTTGCAGAGGTGTTGCCACGCAGAAAGACCGCAAACAAGCCTTGATAGCTGCAAGGGTCATGGTTAGGGATTTTGGATGCTGCTGTGGCCCAAGAGAGACCAGGATGTCGCCACTTGGATGAGGAGACAGAGGGGGCGCCCAGCAAGTCAGGGAGCCCTCACAGAAGCAGGCAGCACCCGCAGAAGTACCAGAACAGGCACTTAGAAGAGGATTAAACCGGAGTTTACCCGAAGTCAGAAAAGGGAGTCCCACGACACTGGAGGACAACTCAGAAGGTTGTGCACTGCAGGTTAGAGTGTCGGGGACCCAGGCTTGGCTGTGCACAAAGGAAATCCTGGAAGAGTGCACAGGAGCCGGAGCAGCTGCAAATCACGCAGTACCCAGCAATGCAGTCTAGCTTGGGGAGGCAAGGACTTACCTCCACCAAACTTGGACTGAAGAGTCACTGGACTGTGGGAGTCACTTGGACAGAGTTGCTGAGTTCCAGGGACCACGCTCGTTGTGCTGAGAGGGAACCCAGAGGACCGGTGATGCAGTCTTTTGTTGCCTGCGGTTGCAGAGGTAAGATTCCATCGACTCACGGGAGATTTCTTCAGAGCTCCTGGTGCAAGAAGGAGGCAGGCTACCCCCAGAGCATGCACCACCAGGAAACAGGCGAGAAAGCCGGCAGGATGAAGTGATACAAGGTTGCAGTAGTCGTCTTTGCTACTTTGTTGCGGTTTTGCAGGCGTCCTGAGCAGTCAGCGGTCTATCCTTTGGCAGAAGGTGAAGAGAGAAGTGCAGAGGAACTCTGGTGAGCTCTTGCATTCGGTATCTGAAGAATTCCCCAAAGCAGAGACCCTAAATAGCCAGAAAAGGAGGTTTGGCTACCTAGGAAGGAGGATAGGCTAGTAACACAGGTAAGAGCCTATCAGAAGGAGTCTCTGACGTCACCTGCTGGCCCTGGCCACTCAGAGCAGTCCAGTGTGCCAGCACACCTCTGAATCCAAGATGGCAGAGGTCTGGGGCATGCTGGAGGATCTCTGGGCACCTCCCCTGGGAGGTGCAGGTCAGGGGAGTGGTCACTCCCCTTTCCTTTGTCCAGTTTCGCGCAAGAGCAGGGCTGGGCGGGATCCCTGAACCGGTGTAGACTGGCTTATGCAGAGATGGGTACCATCAATGCCCATCAAAGCATTTCCAGAGGCTGGGGGAGGCTACTCCTCCCCAGCCCTGATACCTATTTCCAAAGGGAGAGGGTGTTACACCCTCTCTCTGAGGTAGTCCTTTGTTCTGACTTTCTGGGCCAGGCTTGGCTGGTCCCCAGGAGGGCAGAAACCTGTCTGAGGGGTTGACAGCAGCAGCAGCTGCAGTGAAACCCCAGGAAAGGTAGTTTGGCAGTACCCGGGTTCTGTGCTAGAGACCCAGGGGATCATGGAATTGTCTCCCCAATGCCAGAATGGCGTGGACGTTATTTCACTCAGGCTGCACTGGCAGGTCTGTGTAAGAATTGTCAGATCTCCCTATGGGTGGCAAAAGAAATGCTGCAGCCCATAGGGATCTCCTGGAACCCCAATACCCTGGGTACCTAAGTACCATATACTAGGGAATTATAAGGGTTTTCCAGTATGACAATGTGAATTGGTGAAATTAGTCACTAGCCTGTTAGTGACAATTTGGAAAGCAGAAAGAGCATAACCACTGAGGTTCTGGTTAGCAGAGCCTCAGTGAGACAGTTAGTCATCACACAGGGAACACATACAGGGCACACTTATGAGCACTGGGGCCCTGGCTGGCAGGGTCCCAGTGCCACATACACTAAAACAACATATATACAGTGAAATATGGGGGTAACATGCCAGGCAAGATGGTACTTTCCTACACAACCCCCCCCCCCCCCCAAATGAAGGACAATAAGACTAGCCATGACCTGATGAGTCTTCATTGTCCAAGTGAAAATATCTGGAGAATCCATCTTCAGTGGAGTGGGTACTCCCAGGTCTATGTTCCACTGTATAGTCCATCCCCTGTAGAGATATGGACCACCTCAACAATTTAGGGTTTTCACCTTTCATTTGTTTTAGCCAAAGTAGAGGTTTGTGGTCTGTCTGAACAATGAAGTGAGTGCCAAACAGGTATGGCCTCAACTTCTTCAGTGCCCAGACCACAGCAAAGGCCTCACTCTCTATGGCAGGCCAACGCTGTTCTCTAGGGGTCAACCTCCTGCTGATAAAAGCAACAGGTTGATCCTGGCCCTCAGAATTGAGTTGTGATAAGACTGCCCCTACCCCTAATTCAGATGCATCAGTTTGAACAATGAATTTCTTGGAGTAACATGGGCTTTTTAGGACAGATGCAGTGCACATGGCCTGTTTCAGTTCCTCAAAAGCTTTCTGACAGCTAGCTGTCCACAATACCTTTTTAGGCATTTTCTTGGAAGTGAGATCATTAAGTGGGGCTGCAATGGAGCCATAATTCTTAATAAATCTCCTGTAATACCCAGTGAGGCCTAGGAAGGCTCTCACCTGGGTCTGTGTTGTAGGGGAAACCTAATCTATGATAGTTTGGATTTTCCCCTGAAGTTGTGCAATCTGTTCTCCACCTACCAGGTGTCCCAGATAATCCACTTTCCCCTGCCCTATCTGGCACCTTGAAGCCTTGATAGTGAGGCCTGCCTTTTGCAGGGCCTCCAAAACTTTCCACAGGTGGACCATGTGATCATCCTAGGTGGAGCTAAAAACATCTATATCGTCCACATATGCTGCACTAAAAGCCTCCAACCCTTGCAGGACTGTATTCACCAACCTCTGAAAAGTGGCAGGTGCATTTTTCAAACCAAAGGGCATTACTGTGAATTGGTAGTGCCCTCCGATAGTCGAAAAATGCAGTTTTTGCGTTAGCATCCTCTGATAACTTGATCTGCCAATACCCTGCAGTCAAATCAAAGGTGCTTAGATACTTGGCAGATGCCAGTGTATCTATGAGCTCATCCGCCCTGGGTATAGGGTGAGCATCAGTTTTTGTTACCTGGTTGAGACCTCTGCAGTCTACACAAAACCTCATCTCTCTTTTTCCATCTTTTGAATGAGGCTTTGGTACAAGCACCACAGGAGAGGCCCATGGGCTTTCAGAGTGTTCAACTACTCCTAGTTCAAGCATTTTCTGAACTTCTTGCTTTATGCAGTCCCTGACATGGTCAGGCTGCCTATAGATTTTACTTTTGACAGGCAAGCTATCTCCAGCATCAATTGTGTGTTCACACCAAGATGTGGTGCCTGGCACAGTTGAAAAGAGTTGAGAAAACTGACCTAGGAGATTTATGCAGTTGTCTTTCTGCTCAGCAGTAAGATAGTCTGCCAAAACGACACCTTCCACTAGAGCATCCTCTTCTGTGGAAGAGAAGAGATCAGGGACAGGGTCACTCTCTTCTTCCTGTCCCTCATCTGTTGCCATGAGCAGGGTGAGATCAGCCCTGTCATAGTAGGGTTTCAGGCGATTGACATGGAGCACCCTATGGGGACTCCTTGCAGTGCCCAGGTCAATCAAGTAGGTGACCTCGCCCTTCCTTTCAACAATGAGATGGGGTCCACTCCATTTGTCTTGGAGTGCTCTTGGGGCCACAGGCTCCAATACCCACACCTTCTGTCCTGGTTGGTACTAAATCAGAACAGCCTTCTGGTCATGCCATTGCTTTTGGAGCTCTTGGCTGGCCTGAAGGTTTTTACTGGCCTTTTTCATGTACTCAGCCATTCTGGATCTTAGGCAGAGTACATAGTCCACTATGTCTTGCTTAGGAGCTTTTAAAGGTTGTTCCCAACCCTCCTTTACAAGTGTTAGGGGACCTCTTACAGGGTGCCCAGAGAGGAGTTCAAAGGGGCTGAAGCCCACTCCTTTTTGGGGTACCTCCATGTAAGCAAAAAGGAGGCAAGGTAACAGGACATCCCATCTCCTCCTGAGTTTTTCAGAGAGTCCCATTTTCATTCCTTTGAGAGTTTTATTAAACCTCTCTTCCAGTCCATTTGTTTGTGGATGATAAGGTGTGGTGAATTTGTATGTTACACCATATTCCTTCCACATAGCCTTCAAGTATGCAGACATAAAGTTGCTACCCCTGTCTGATATAACCTCTTTTGGTAAACCCACCCTGGAAAAGATTCCCAGGAGGGCTTTTGCTACTGCAGGTGCTGTAGTGGTCCTTAGAGGGATTGCTTCAGGATATCTTGTGGCTAACTAAGATAAACCTTTTGCCTGAAGCAGTAGGAAGGTCAAGGGGGCCAACTATGTCAACCCCTACCCTTTCAAAGGGAACCCCAAACACAGGCAGTGGAATAAGGGGAGCCTTTGGGGTGCCACTAGTCTTGCCACTGGTTTGGCAGGTCACGCAAGATTTACAAAAGTTTTTTGTGTCCTCTGACATCCTAGTCCAATGAAACAGGGGGACAAGCCTTTCCCATGTTTTAATCTGACCCAAATGTCCAGCCAAAGGAATGTCATGTGCCAGAGTTAGGAGGAACTCTCTGTACTGCAGGGGAATGACCAGTCTCCTGGCTGCTCCAGGTTTTGGATCCCTTGCCTCTGTGTACAAGAGGTTTTCCTCCCAGTAAACTCTATGTGAGTCACTGACACCCCCATTTTGCTGTTTGACAGCTTGCTGTCTTAGACCCTCTAATGTGGGACAGTGCTGCTGTGCCACACTCAACTCTTCCCTGGCAGGCCCCCCTCCACCCAAAAGCTCAGGAGTGTGTGCTGCCAGCTCATCTGGTTAAGGTTCTGCACAGGGAGGGAATTCCTCTTCCTCAGAAGTATAATCATCTGTAGAGGGAGGGATAGTGGGTAGGGATTTACCCTTACTAACCCTAGCTTTAGGGAGCACTTTGTCCATTGTTCCAGGATCCAAGTCAATCTGTCCTTTTTGCTTTTTGGCCTGAGCCCTTGTCAAAGCAAAAATATGCCCAGGAATGCCCAGCATTGCTGCATGAGCCTCCAACTCCACTTCTGCCCAAGCTGATGTCTCTAAATCATTCCCTAGTAGACAGTCTACAGGTAAATCTGAGGCAACCACAACTTTCTTTGGACCAGTAACCCCCCCCCCAAGTTGAGATTCACAACAGCCATGGGGTGGCTAAGAGTGTTGCTATGAGCGTCTGTCACTTGGTACTGGTGACCAAGTAGCTGTTGTTCAGGGTGTACCAGTTTCTTTATTACCATGGTAACACTGGCACCTGTGCCCCTGTAGGCCTGAACCTCAACACCATTTATTAGGGGAAGTTGCTTGTACTTATCCATATTAAGGGGACAAGCAACCAAGGTGGCCAAATCAATGGCACCTTCAGAGACTAGCACAGCCTCTGTGGTCTCCCTAACAAGACCAACCCCAACTAAATTTCCAAAAGTGAGCCCAGCTACTCCCTTGGATTGGCTATTAGTAGGTTTGCTCCCACCTCCACTGCTATTACTAGGGGCACGAGAGGTTGCAGTAGGGGTTGTGGTAGTGGGAGGTTTGGTGCTTTTCTTTGGACAGCTGGCATCAGTTGTCCAATAGCCTTTTACTTTACATAAATAGCACCAAGGTTTTTTTACTTGATTAGAAGAGGATTTGGACCCCCCACCAGAGTGTTTTTGTGGGCCCGATGAAGACTCATTTTTAGATTTGTCCCCACCCTTGTCTGAAGACTTACAATCCTTCTCCTTGCCATCCTTGTCACCCCTTGTATGAACTTTTCTGTTCACTCTTGTTCTGACCCATTTGTCTGCCTTCTTTCCCAATTCTAGGGGAGAGGTCAGATCTGAGTCCGCTAGATATTGGTGTAACAAATCAGACACACAGTTATTCAGAATATGCTCTCTAAGGATTAGATTGTACAGGCTTTCATAGTCAGAAACTTTACTGCCATGTAACCACCCCTCCAAGGCCTTTAATGAATAGTCAACAAAGTCTACCCAGTCTTGTGAGGATTCTTTTCTGGTGTCTCTGAACTTAATCCTGTATTGTTCAGTGGTTAAGCCAAATCCATCCAAGAGTGCATTCTTCAAAACTGTAAAATTATTGGCATCACTTTCCTTCACAGTAAGGAGCCTATCCCTACCCTTTCCAATGAAAGATAGCCATATGATAGCAGCCCACTGCCATTGAGGGACCCCCTGTACCACACAGGCCCTCTCAAGTGTAGCAAACCACTTGTTAATGTCATCCCCCTCCTTGTAAGGGGGAACTATCTTGTGCAGATTCCTGGAATCATCCTCTTTAACAGGATTACTATCAGGAATACTGCTGCTGCCACCATGGTGTCCTAACCCCAACCTCTGTCTCTCTTTTTCTAAGTCTAGGGATTCCCTGTCTAGAGCCAGCTGTTGCTGTTTAAGCTTCAGCCTGGTCGCTTCCACTCTCAACTTATTGAGTTCCCTTTCTAACATTTTGTCATCAGGGTGGGTGGGTTGGGAATGTTTTGACACAGAAGAAAGATTGTAATGAGCAGAGGGAGACCTGTACCTAACAGTTGGCACTCTAACAATCTGGCCTCCAGGAACAAAAACATCCCTACAATGATGGGAGCTTCTATTACTACCAGCATTGCTAGGTGGTCTGCTAAGGGGCAGATGAGGAAGGGAACCCTGTAACACTCCCTCAAGGGGCTCCCCTGAGTCAGAGTGTGAGCTATCTATCAACTTTTCAGATGAGGTGCCACTCAGAAATCTCTAGTAGGGTTCTTTCCTACCACTAAACCTCTATCAATGCAGAGACTCCTTAGGCTCTTTAAGTTAAGGTGGTCATAAGTTGTATTGACCAAAATAAGAGGAGTTCCTACACCAGACATGATAGAAAAAGGTTTAGAGACAGATAAAAGATAGAAAACGCTTCAGGACTTTTTAAAGAACAGAAAAAAACTTTTTCAACTTTTATGAAACTTTTTGAAAGTTTAGGAGTACTTTTCAGCACTTAGCGGATAGTGTAAGAGAAGAAAAGCAAAACATTTTGGTTAGGTGTACATACACTGAACTTGTTTTGTATATTATTCTCTTATGAAAAGTACACAATGACAAAGTGGTAAGTAGTTGCAAGTACTTATCCCACCGCTGCTCAACCAATGTAGGAGGCTGGCCTGGCTTGTAGTGGGTACCAATAGGTACTTACACTCTGTACCAGGTCCAGTTATCCATTATTAGTGTAGAAGAAGTGTTTCTAGCAGCTTAGGCAGATAGAAGGTAGCTATAGCAGAGCATCTTAGGCTGAACTAGGAGACATGCAAAGCTCCTACTATACCACTGGTGTCATATGCACAATATCATAAGAAAACACAATACACAGATATACTAAAAATAAAGGTACTTTATTTTTATGACAATATGCCAAAAGTATCTCAGTGAGTACCCTCGGTATGAGGATGCCAAATATACACAAGATATATGTACACAATACCAAAAATATGCAGTAATAGCAAAAGGAAGTAATGCAAGCAATGTAAAGTTACAGTAGATTGCAAAAGGAGCACATAGGTATAGGGGCAACACAAACCATATACTCCAAAAGTGGAATGCGAACCACGAATGGACCCCAAACCTATGTAAGCTTGTAGAGGGTCGCTGGGACTGTAAGAAAACAGTGAGGGTTAGAAAAACAGACCACCCCAAGACCCTGAAAGGTAGGTGTAAAGTGCACCTACAACCCACAGAGAGCACAGAAGTCGTGATAGGGGGATTCTGCAAGGAAGACCAACACAAGCAAAGCAACAACAGTGGTTTTCCAGACCTGAGTACCTGTAAGACAAGGGGACCAAGTCCAAGAGTTGCGACAGTATTGAGAGTGGGCAGATGCCCAGGAAATACCAGCTGAGGATGCAAGAAAGCTGCTACCGGGTGGAAGAAGGTTGGTGTTCTGCAAGAACGAAGAGGACTAGGAACTTCCCCTTTGGAGGATGGATGTCCCACGTCGTGAAGAAGCTTGCAGAGGTGTTCCCATGCAGAAAGACCACAAACAAGCCTTGCTAGCTGCAAGGGTCACGGTTAGGGTTTTTGGATGCTGCTGTGGCCCAGGAGGGTCCAGGAGGGACCAGGATGTCGCTACTTGGACGAGGAGACACAGGGGGCGCCCAGCAAGTCAGGGAGCCCTCACAGAAGCAGGCAGCACTCGCAGAAGTACCAGAACAGGCACTTGGAAGAGGAGTGAAACGGAGTCCGCCCAAAGTCAGAAAAGGGAGTCCCACGACGCCGGAGGACAACTCAGAAGGTTGTGCACTGCAGGTTAGAGTGTCAGGGACCCAGGCTTGGCTGTGCACAAAGGAAATCCTGGAAGAGTGCACAGGAGCCAGAGCAGCTGCACATCACGCGGTACCCAGCAATGCAGTCTAGCGTGGGGAGGCAAGGACTTACCTCCACCAAACTTGGACTGAAGAGTCACTGGACTGTGGGAGTCACTTGGACAGAGTTGCTGAGTTCCAGGGGCCACGCTCGTCATGCTGAGAGGGGACCCAGAGGGCCGGTGGTGCAGTCTTTTGTTGCCTGCGGTTGCAGGGGGAAGATTCCGTCGACCCACAGGAGATTTCTTCAGAGCTCCTGGTGCAAGAAGGAGGCAGGCTACCCCCAGAGCATGCACCACCAGGAAACAGGCGAGAAACCCGGCAGGATGAAGCGATACAAGGTTGCAGTAGTCGTCTTTGCTACTTTGTTGCGGTTTTGCAGGCGTCCTGAGCAGTCAGCGGTCGATCCTTTGGCAGAATGTGAAGAGAGAAGTGCAGAGGAACTCTGGTGAGCTATTGCATTCGGTATCTGAAGAATTCCCCAAAGCAGAGACCCTAAATAGCCAGAAAAGGAGGTTTGGCTACCTAGGAAGGAGGATAGGCTAGTAACACAGGTAAGAGCCTATCAGAAGGAGTCTCTGACGTCACCTGCTGGCCCTGGCCACTCAGAGCAGTCCAGTGTGCCAGCACACCTCTGAATCCAAGATGGCAGAGGTCTGGGGCACGCTGGAGGAGCTCTGGGCACCTCTCCTGGGAGGTGCAGGTCAGAGGAGTGGTCACTCCCCTTTCCTTTGTCCAGTTTTGCATCAGAGCAGGGCTGAGGGATCCCTGAACCGGTGTAGACTGGCTTATGCAGAGATGGGAACCATCTGTGCCCATCATAGCATTTCCAGAGGCTGGGGGAGGCTACTCCTCCCCAGCCCTGACACCTATTTCCAAAGGGAGAGGTTGTAACACCCTCTCTCTGAGGAAGTCCTTTGTTCTGCCTTCCTGGGCCAGGCCTGGCTGGACCCCAGGAGGGCAGAAACCTGTCTGAGGGGTTGGCAGCAGCAGCAGCTGCAGTGAAACCCCGGGAAAGGTAGTTTGGCAGTACCCGGGTTCTGTGCTAGAGACCCGGGGATCATGGGATTGTCTCCCCAATGTCAGAGTGGCATTGGGGTGACAATTCCATGATCTAACCCATGTTACATGGTCATGTTCGGAGTTACCATTGTGACGCTGTACATAGGTAGAGACCTATGTACAGTGCACGCGTGTAATGGTGTCCCCGCACTCACGAAGTCCGGGGAATTTGCCCTGAACAATGTGGGGGCACCTTGACTAGTGCCATGGTGCCCACACACTAAGTAGCTTTGCACCCAACCTTCACCAGGTGAAGGCTAGACATATAGGTGACTTATAAGTTACTTAAGTGCAGTGGTAAATGGCTGTGAAATAACGTGGACGTTATTTCACTCAGGCTGCACTGGCAGGCCTGTGTAAGAATTGTCAGATCTCCCTATGGGTGGCAAAAGAAATGCTGCAGCCCATAGGGATCTCCTGGAACCCCAATAGGCTGGGTATCTCAGTACCATATACTAGGGAATTATAAGGGTGTTCCAGTATGCCAATGTGAATTGGTGAAAGTGGTCACTAGCCTGTTAGTGACAATTTGGAAAGCAGAGAGATCATAACCACTGAGGTTCTGGTTAGCAGAGCCTCAGCGAGACAGTTAGTCATCACACAGGGAACACATACAGGGCACACTTATGAGCACTGGGGCCCTGGCTGGCAGGGTCCCAGTGCCACATACACTAAAACAACATATATACAGTGAAATATGGGGGTAACATGGCAGGCAAGATGGTACTTTCCTACAGCCTCTTTTTAGCATGGTTACCCCCATTTTTGGCCTGTTTGTCAATGTGTTTTTACCGTCTCACTGGGATTCTGCCCAATTAGGACCCCAGTGCTGACAGTTGTGGCCTATAGGTCAGTGTGTTTTACTGTGTTGTCATTATGCTTGACTGTGTCACTGGAGTTCTGCTAACCAGAACTCCAGTGCTTGTGCTCTCTCTGTTTGTCACTATAGTTTAGTGACTACAGATTCAAATTCAGATTGGCATACTGGAGCCCCCTTATAAGTAGACATCAAACTCCTTATTTCTATGTTTTCCCAATTTAAAGTTACACCTAAAGGATGCTTCAAGGTAACCCCAGTGTTAACCTACTAGAGAGATGGGCCTTGCAGTGGTCAAAAACGAATTTAGCAATTTTTCACGACCAGGACATTTTAAACTAAAACGTACATGCCCAACTCAATAAATACACTGCACAATGCTCTTGGGGCTAACTAGGGCCTACCGTAGGGGTGACATATGTAATAAAAAGGAATGTTTGGGCCAGGCAAGTGGATGCACTTGCCAGGTTAAAATGGCAGTTTAAAACTGCACACACAGACTCTGCAGTGGCATGCCTGAGATATGTTTGAAAGGCTACTGTAGCGGGTAGCACAATCAGTGCTGCAGGCCACTAGTAGCATTACATTAACAGGCCCTGGCCACATATGGTGCACTTTATTAGAGTCATACAAATAAATTAAATATGCCTATTGTGGACACACCAATGGTACCATGTTCGAAGCAGAGAGCACATGCACTTATCACTAGTTAGCAGTAGTAAAGTGTCCAGAGTCTTAAAGCCAACAAAAAACAAGGTCTGAAAATGAGAAGAAAGAGGGCAAAAAGTCTTGGGATGATTCTGCAGAAAGGGCCATTTACAACACACACGTCTATATTTACAAGGATTAACAAATTACTGTGCTAAGGCAACGTTTTGCCAAAATTACTTGCACTGCACAAGATAGTTTACAATGCCATGGATGCGTCATATTCACAATACAGCGCACCATGGCGTAAGATACCATGGATGTGTCATAAATTCTAAAGCATTAGTGGGAAGGATGCTGCAATGCATCAGCCTCATAAGTGGCACATTGCTGAAGTTGGGCTTTCTAGAAGCACAACTTCAGCAATGCATCAAAAAACATAGGCGATGCATCAGTTCTAAATGACGTAAGTAGCCTAATGGATGGGGATCAATGTAATAGAGTGTGAAATGGTTGAGAACTTACTTTGGACTCTATTACATTGGTCCTGGGTGTAATGTAGACAAGTATGGCTATGTTTCACATTAAAGTGGGCATGGTCTACTCATGTGTATGTAGATGACTAGGTATGTGTGACATAGTGAATGACACCTGAATGAGTGGATACAACTAGAAGTTGTGATGTAATGTGGCAAATCATGTGTTACGTACCTTATGTGTGTACTTACCTGTTGTGCTTTGGAGCACCCTTGGTTGCCCATGGGACCCATTCCTATAAGGATATATGGATATGTGACAATCCTGACCTGTCCCTTACATGGAGTGGATAGATTCACATTGCCTTGCTGCAGTGGATGATATTATATCAGGTGCCATGGTCCCAAGTTCGTCAAGGGGTCCTGCAACACGATTGTTACACGTATAGGCCTACTACTATTTGAGAGGATGTGCTTCAATTACTTGTTAGAGTGTGTTAAGTGACTTTAGCTGGTCAGATTCCTAGTACGCAGTCACTGTGTCATTTCCCACACCTGGGTTACAGTGGCGTAGGAAATTTGACGCATTCCAGGCTCAAAGCAATGCATCTTAAAGATGCACCACACACTGCCAGAATCGTAAATATCACTGCATCAGAAGTTAGTGAGATGTAAGTGAAAGTTTACAAGGGAACGCCTACCCTGCATACGTTATGAATTGCATTGTGGTGCAGCTGGTTCTAGCACAGGTATTTTTTGATGCAGGCCTACAAAAACTGATGCATTGGGGCTAATGCATCGCCTTATAAAGATGGAGTAAAGAGTGCTCCGCGAAAGCATCAAAAACAATGACGCAACGGTGACGCAAGCTTCTTGTAATAATGCCCCAAAATTTATACATATTACTAAAGAATTGTTTGCATTGAATAACACTCCAAATATTACACTACATATGTTATGGGACTCCTTTGAAGCCTTAGCAAGAGATTTCATTCTTCATTATGTGGCTCATGAAAGGACACAATGTAACATAACTTAAGAACAGGCTTCTTCTTAGGCAAAATGGTAGATATTATGGATGCAAAAACAAGACAGACAAACTTTTGGCTAATTATTTAAAGGTCAGACAAGAGCGTAAAATGGTCGACTCCAATAGAGATTAACATAATCAAATTCTTGTAAGAGATTAAGAAATTCTGAAGGAATGTGCCACCTTTAATGAGTCTTTTATCTCAGATTCACATATAACTACTTACCTGAGTTCCAGATTCTGTTATCTCAGATTCACAATTACTCCTTACTTGAGTTCCATCCCTAAACATGAGCTAAATAAATCTGACATAACTCTTAAAGACATTATGGAGGCTCTCAGTACATTAAAACCTAACAAAACTCCAAGACCAGATGGTTTTTACATCGGAATTCTACTCGCATCTATCTACACTTTTGTTCTTCTGGCTCCTTAAACTCTTTCAGTATGTCTCTCATTCCCATAATGCATCAAGCACTTTCTAAGATGCAAAGATGCTCTTATTTGTTCAATTACCAAACAAAATAGAGACTTAAAATTGCATAACAATTATTGTCCACCTTCCCTTGATAATGTTGATTATAGATGTTTTGCAACAATTCTGGCTCTTAGATTTGATCCTTTACTTCCTTACATAATTAACCCAGAGCAAGTTGACTTTATAAAGGGCCGCTTCTCTTAACACAATACCAGATGTATTTTTAATGTGCTTGGCATGGCTTCAGACCTCCCCCAAGAACTCGCCATTATTAGTTGGAGAATGAAAAAGCATTTGTTCGAGTTTGCTGACAGTTTATTTTTAGAACACTCAAATGGTTTGGTTTTAGAGAAACAATTCTCAGCATGATCTGTCTGCTTTACTCATCTCCTAAAAAAGTGATTTTTGTTAAGAATATGACTATTTTTCTTTACATAGGGGTGCATGTCAGGATTGTCCTAATCACTCTTTTTATTTACACTTGCTTTAGACCTGTTTTTATTAAGAATCAAACAAAACACAAACAATTCTGTTTTTTTCCATAAAGACTCGAAATTAAAATTGTCAGTCTAAGCTGACTATATCTATCTTTAGCTTTCTAATCCTAATGATTCAATTCCTGCCTTTCAATCAGAAGTTCATAATTTTGCTGCTGTCTTCCACTATAAACTCAATCTTAGTAAATTTTAAATTTTACCTGTTAAGAAATTCTGCATAACAGATAATTTCAAACATCTAGGGTTTTCTTGGAAATTATCACCAACTTTATTAAAACAACTCAAATTGAAGTTTGATGACATGATCCAAAAAGTAGAACATTATTCCAAATCGATTCATTGTTCTTATATTGTTGGGGTGGAATAAACTCTGTGAACATGCTGCTACCCCCCACATCATGTATTTCATCTCATTGATACCAATACAAATTTCAATACAATTCTTTAAAAACATAGAATCTGTTCTTTATATTTTTTCTGGAATAATGTAAATGTTACGATATCTTTCTTGCGGCTAAAACATGCTAAACAACATGGTGGTGTAAATGTTCCCAACTTTCATAAATTTCACTAAGCTTTTTGTCTTAAACAAACAAGTTACTGGCTCAACAATAAAGCTGATCCACCTGAACCTTTATGGGTTTTTATTATTGAACAATCATTAGTGGCTAAGAATACTCCTAACCCCTTCTCAATAGCACCGACTCCATTTCAATTGCCACAATCTTGGATAGGAGTATACTTAGCCACTAATGATTTAATGGAAGTAATGCCTTTATCTTTCCATGCTTTCCAAAATAGAGTTCTGTTGTTTATCTTGAGATTATTATTATGCCACGTGTAAGGATTAAAAGAAATCGTATAATGTAAGATACTGTGGTAGGACAAACAGATGTGCGTTGAAGCTGACACACGAGCATTTTTTTCAAATGTTAAAAGTCGATTCTTTAGTTCACTTAGGGCCAGATGTAGCAAAAGTAGATTTTGCGACTCGGAAATTGCGATGCGGTGCGACTCGCAATTTCTGAGTCGCAAAACCATATGCAGAATGGTGTCTCAGACACCTTCTGCGAGCTGCTATGGGGTCGCAAAGACCCACCTCATTAATATTAATGAGGTGGGTCGCATTTTGTGACACCATAGCGAGTCCCTGCACTCACAGGGAGGTTAGCTTGCTGAAGGCAGCAGACCTCCATGTCTGTGACTGCTTTATAAATAAAGCAGTTATTTTTTTTATTTTGCAGCCCGTTTTCCTTAAAGGAAAACGAGTTACAAAATAAAAAAACCATTTGGTTTCGAATTTTCAGAGTAGGCAGTGGTCCATTGGACCACTGCCTGCTCTGAAAACCTCTTTTTGGCAACATTTACAAAGGGGAAGGGGTCCCATGGGGACCCCTTCCCTTTTGCGAATGGGTTACTGTAGGAGGCTGGACTGGCTTGTAGTGAGTACCAAGGGGTACTTGCACCTTGCACCAGGCCCAGTTATCCCTTATTAGTGTATAGGGTGTCTAGCAGCTTAGGCTGATAGATAATGGTAGCTTAGCAGAGCAGCTTAGGCTGAACTAGGAGACGTGTGAAGCTACTACAGTACCACTTAGTGTCATATGCACAATATCATAAGAAAACACAATACACAGTTATACTAAAAATAAAGGTACTTTATTTTTATGACAATATGCCAAAGTATCTTAGAGTGTACCCTCAGTGAGAGGATAGGAAATATACACAAGATATATATACACAATAGCAAAAATATGCAGTATAGTCTTAGAAAACAGTGCAAACAATGTATAGTTACAATAGGATGCAATGGGGAAACATAGGGATAGGGGCAACACAAACCATATACTCCAAAAGTGGAATGCGAACCACGAATGGACCCCAAACCTATGTGACCTTGTAGAGGGTCGCTGAGACTATTAGAAAATAGTGAGAGTTAGAAAAATAACCCTCCCCAAGACCCTGAAAAGTGAGTGCAAAGTGCACTAAAGTTCCCCTAAGGACAAAATAGTTGTGTTAGAGGGAGAATGCAAGGAAAACACAAATCAGCAATGCAACAACGATGGATTCCTGACTGAGGGTACCTGTGGAACAAGGGGACCAAGTCCAAAAGTCACAAGCAGCTCGGAGATGGGCAGATGCCCAAGAAATGCCAGCGGTTGGTGCAAAGAAGCTCTTACTAGGCTGAAGAACTGTGAATACTGCAGGAACGACAAGGGCTAGAGACTTCTCCTTTGGAGGATGGATCCCCCACGCCTTGGAGAGTCGTGCAGAAGTGTTTTCCCGCCGGATGGACGCCAACAAGCCTTGCTACACGCAAATTCTGCTTTGGCGTTTTTGGACGCTGCTGGGGCCCAGGAGGGACCAGCAGGTCGCAAATTGGACCTGCAGAGAGAGGGGACGTCGAGCAAGACAAAGAGCCCTCACTGAAGCAGGTAGCACCCGGAGAAGTGCCAGAAATAGGCACTACGAGGATGCGTGAAACGGTGCTCGCCGAAGTTGCACAAATGAGTCCCACGTCGCCGGAGACCAACTTAGAAAGTCGTGCAATGCAGGTTAGAGTGCCGTGGACCCAGGCTTGGCTGTGCACAAAGGATTTCCGCCGGAAGTGCACAGGGGCCGGAGTAGCTGCAAAGTCGCGGTTCCCAGCAATGCAGCCCAGCGAGGTGAGGCAAGGACTTACCTCCACCAAACTTGGGCTGAAGAGTCACTGGACTGTGGGGGTCACTTGGACGGTGTCGCTGGATTCGAGGGACCTCGCTCGTCGTGCTGAGAGGAGACCCAAGGGACCGGTAATGCAGCTTTTTGGTGCCTGCGGTTGCAGGGGGAAGATTCCGTCGACCCACGGGAGATTTCTTCGGAGCTTCTGGTGCAGAGAGGAGGCAGACTACCCCCACAGCATGCACAAGCAGGAAAACAGTCGAGAAGGCGGCAGGATCAGCGTTACAGAGTTGCAGTAGTCGTCTTTGCTACTATGTTGCAGGTTTGCAGGCTTCCAGCGCGGTCAGCGGTCGATTCCTTATCAGAAGGTGAAGAGGGAGATGCAGAGGAACTCGGCTGAGCTCATGCATTCGTTATCTAAAGTTTCCCCAGAGACAGAGACTCTAAATAGCCAGAAAAGAGGGTTTGGCTACCTAGGAGAGAGGATAGGCTACTAACACCTGAAGGAGCCTATCAGCAGGAGTCTCTGACGTCACCTGGTGGCACTGGCCACTCAGAGCAGTCCAGTGTGCCAGCAGCACCTCTGTTTCCAAGATGGCAGAGGTCTGGAGCACACTGGAGGAGCTCTGGACACCTCCCAGGGGAGGTGCAGGTCAGGGGAGTGGTCACTCCCCTTTCCTTTGTCCAGTTTCGCGCCAGAGCAGGGGCTAAGGGGTCCCTGAACCGGTGTAGACTGGCTTATGCAGAATTGGGCACCTCTGTGCCCAACAAAGCATTTCCAGAGGCTGGGGGAGGCTACTCCTCCCCTGCCTTCACACCATTTTCCAAAGGGAGAGGGTGTCACACCCTCTCTCAGAGGAAGTTCTTTGTTCTGCCATCCTGGGCCAGGCCTGGCTGGACCCCAGGAGGGCAGCTGCCTGTCTGAGGGGTTGGCAGCAGCAGCAGCTGCAGTGAAACCCCAGGAAGGGCAGTTTGGCAGTACCAGGGTCTGTGCTACAGACCACTGGGATCATGGGATTGTGCCAACTATGCCAGGATGGCATAGAGGGGGCAATTCCATGATCATAGACATGTTACATGGCCATATTCGGAGTTACCATGGTGAAGCTACATATAGGTAGTGACCTATATGTAGTGCACGCGTGTAATGGTGTCCCCGCACTCACAAAGTTCAGTGAATTGGCTCTGAACAATGTGGGGGCACCTTGGCTAGTGCCAGGGTGCCCTCACACTAAGTAACTTTGCACCTAACCTTTACCAGGTAAAGGTTAGACATATAGGTGACTTATAAGTTACTTAAGTGCAGTGTAAAATGGCTGTGAAATAACGTGGACGTTATTTCACTCAGGCTGCAGTGGCAGGCCTGTGTAAGAATTGTCAGAGCTCCCTATGGGTGGCAAAAGAATTGCTGCAGCCCATAGGGATCTCCTGGAACCCCAATACCCTGGGTACCTTAGTACCATATACTAGGGAATTATAAGGGTGTTCCAGTAAGCCAATGTAAATTGGTAAAATTGGTCACTAGCCTGTTAGTGACAATTTGAAAGTAATGAGAGAGCATAACCACTGAGGTTCTGGTTAGCAGAGCCTCAGTGAGACAGTTAGGCACCACACAGGGAACATATACATGCACACCTATGAGCACTGGGGCCCTGTGTGACAGGGTCCCAGTGACACATACATATAGGCCACAAACCTATGAGCACTGGGGTCCTGACTAGCAGGATCCCAGTGACACATAACAACCATACTGAGAACATAGTGTTTTCACTATGAGCACTGAGGCCTGGCTATCAGGATCCCAGTGAGACAGTGAAAACAGTGACAAACACCCTGACATACACTCACAAACAGGCCAAAAGTGGGGGTAACAAGGCTAGAAAGAGGCTACCTTCTCACACAACCCCCCCCCCAAACGAAGGACAATAAGGCTAACCTTGGCCAGTTGAGACTTTATTGTCTAAGTGGTGATAAGTAGAGAGTAGCTCTGCAATAGACTGGTTACTCCGTTTATCATCCACTATATGGTTACTTCCCTGTGGGGATGTAAACCACCCTGTTTGAAGTTTTTTAGCTAAGCAACAATGTGAAGATGTATTTTCAGAGTTTCTATCAGTAAGTTTTAGTTTAGAGCAGTGGGAATTGTCCACTGAACCTATTTGTAGTGATGGAAATGCCAGACAGGGATGCTGTCTCAGAAAAGCCATAGCTGGGCAAAAACTTTGTCCATCTGGCTGGAAGAGAGAACAGGGATGCTGTTTCTCTTGAGTTGGAGCAGGGCAGGGATGCTGTCCTATCAGCTCCACACTAGGGCAGGGATGCTGTCCTAAGTGTTGTGAGGCAGTGCAGAGTTTCTGCACTAAAGTTTCTCTGGGAGGGTTGGAGGGATGCTCCATGTTAACTAAAATGGTGCTCTTTTTCTCACCAATGTTAGTTATCCCACAGAGAGGTACTTCCACCTCAGGGAGTCCAGCTTTGCTAGCTGATGATTCCCTTGGAACAGGTGCCACCCCAGGAGAGGTTTCTCCCACCACAGGAATAGTATCCTGAATGGTAGGGTGGTTAGGGGATACTGTGATACCCTTTTTACCTGTTGATGGAGAGGGATCCTGAGTTTTCAGGCCTTCTCTCCTTTGCTTTTTCATTTCACTTGAAATGAGAGGGAACAATTCCTCAGGGATGCCCAGCATGGCTGCATGGGCATAAAACTCTACATCAGCCCAACCTGAGGCCTCTAGGTCATTACCTAAGAGACAGTCTACAGGTAAGCTAGGTGATACCACCACCTGCTTAGGGCCAGTAACTCCACCCCAACTAAACTGAATTATAGCTAAGGGAAGAAACTTAGTGGAGTTATGGACATCAATAATCTTATACTGTTGTCCAATGATGTGTTGATCAGGGTGCACTAGGTTTTCAGTCACCAAAGTGAAACTGGCACCTGTGTCCCTGTAGGCCAAGGCCTCAACACCATTTATTGTAACTGTCTGCCTGTACTTATCCATTGTAAGGGGACAAGCAGCCAGTGTGGCAAGGCCAGTGCCACTAGGTGTGACAGAAACTGTCTTGGGACTGATGACATCAGTTTCCACTATGGACCCATAAGTGAACCCAACTACACCCTTTGCTTGACTGTTGCCAGCAGTCCCACCACTAGTACCACTACTGCTAGGGGCACTAGAGCTTGATGTATTAGTGGTGGTAGGCTCAGGGGGTTTACCTGGACAGGACTTATCCCCTGGCCTATGGCCTCTATTTTTACACACAAAGCACCAAGGCTTTTTAATGTGTGCAGGTTGGGAAGAAGAGGAAGAATTTGTTTTATCCCCACCCTCTGAAGAGTGTTTAAGATTTGAAGTGGGATCTTTGGTTTTACCCTTATCCCCATGCTTATCTTGAGATTTTTCACCATCTTTCTTCTTATTGCCATCTTTGTCACCCCCTGTATGAACTTTTCTGTTCACCCTTGTTCTGACCCATTTGTCTGCCTTCTTTCCCAATTCTTGGGGAGAGGTCAGATCAGAGTCTACCAGGTACTGGTGCAACAAATCAGACACACAATTATTAAGTATATGCTCTCTCAGGATTGTGTTATACAGGCTTTCATAATCAGTAACTTTACTGCCATGTAACCACCCCTCCAAGGCCTTCACTGAATGGTCAATGAAATCAACCCAGTCTTGTGAAGACTCCTTTTTGGTCTCTCTGAACTTTATCCTGTACTGTTCAGTGGTTAAGCCATAACCATCCAGGAGTGCATTCTTAAGAACTGTAAAATTATTGGCATCATTTTCTTTCACAGTAAGGAGTCTATCCCTACCCTTTCCACTAAATGATAGCCATAGGATAGCAGCCCACTGCTTTTGAGGGACATCCTGTACAGCACAGGCCCTCTCAAGTGCAGCAAACCACTTGTTAATGTCATCCCCCTCCTTACAAGGGGGAACTATCTTGTGCAGATTCCTGGAATCATGCTCTTTTGCAGGATGACTATGGGGAATACTGCTGCTGCCACCATGGGTATCTAAACCCAACTTCTGTCTTTCCTTCTCTAATTCAAAAGACTGTCTATCCAAATCCAGCTGTTGCTGCTTGAGATTCAGTCTGGTTTGTTCCACTCTCAATCTATTGAGCTCCCTTTCTAACAATCTGTCATCAGGGTGAGTGGGAGGGACATTTCTAGATACAGAGGTATGATGGGAATGAACAGAAGGAGACCTGTCCCTTACAGAGGGCACCCTAACAGCTTGGCTACCAGTATAATGTGAGAGCACACCATCAGTATGGTGTGATTCAACCTCTGTACCAACTATGCTAGACTGTCTAGTAATGGGCAGGCTGAGAAGTTTCTTTCCTGAACCTTTTCCTGGGGGAGTCCCTGGATCAGATTGAGAACCATTAGCTACTTTTTCTACAGATTGGGCACTTATGGCCTTATCCTGTACTCTAAGCATGTTAATTAACAGTTCTAAGGAAGGATTCTTCCCTACACTCAAACCTCTCTCTATGCAGAGACTCCTTGCTCCTTTCCAGCTAAGGTGATCATATGCAAGTTTGGACAGTTCAACATTTTTTCCTGTGCCAGACATTTTTTTTAGAGAGAGTTAAAGTGTGGAAAAAGAAAAAAAAAATTCAGAACTTTTTGGAAAGACAGAAAAACTTTTTAAACTTTTAAGAACTTTTTGAAAGTTTTAGAAGTACTTTTCAGCACTTAGAAAAGAGTGAAAAGAGGAAATGCAAAACTTTTTGGCTATGTGTATATACACTGACCTTGTTTTGTATATTTTTCTCTTATGAAAAGTACAATGACAAGAGTGGTAAGTAGTCTCAAGCACTTATCCCACCACTGCACAACCAATGTAGGAGGCTGGACTGGCTTGTAGTGAGTACCAAGGGGTACTTGCACCTTGCACCAGGCCCAGTTATCCCTTATTAGTGTATAGGGTGTCTAGCAGCTTAGGCTGATAGATAATGGTAGCTTAGCAGAGCAGCTTAGGCTGAACTAGGAGACGTGTGAAGCTACTACAGTACCACTTAGTGTCATATGCACAATATCATAAGAAAACACAATACACAGTTATACTAAAAATAAAGGTACTTTATTTTTATGACAATATGCCAAAGTATCTTAGAGTGTACCCTCAGTGAGAGGATAGGAAATATACACAAGATATATATACACAATAGCAAAAATATGCAGTATAGTCTTAGAAAACAGTGCAAACAATGTATAGTTACAATAGGATGCAATGGGGAAACATAGGGATAGGGGCAACACAAACCATATACTCCAAAAGTGGAATGCGAACCACGAATGGACCCCAAACCTATGTGACCTTGTAGAGGGTCGCTGGGACTATTAGAAAATAGTGAGAGTTAGAAAAATAACCCTCCCCAAGACCCTGAAAAGTGAGTGCAAAGTGCACTAAAGTTCCCCTAAGGACAAAATAGTCGTGTTAGAGGGAGAATGCAAGGAAAACACAAATCAGCAATGCAACAACGATGGATTCCTGACTGAGGGTACCTGTGGAACAAGGGGACCAAGTCCAAAAGTCACAAGCAGCTCGGAGATGGGCAGATGCCCAAGAAATGCCAGCGGTTGGTGCAAAGAAGCTCTTACTAGGCTGAAGAACTGTGAATACTGCAGGAACGACAAGGGCTAGAGACTTCTCCTTTGGAGGATGGATCCCCCACGCCTTGGAGAGTCGTGCAGAAGTGTTTTCCCGCCGGATGGACGCCAACAAGCCTTGCTACACGCAAATCGTGCGTTTGGCGTTTTTGGACGCTGCTGGGGCCCAGGAGGGACCAGCAGGTCGCAAATTGGACCTGCAGAGAGAGGAAACGTCGAGCAAGACAAAGAGCCCTCACTGAAGCAGGTAGCACCCGGAGAAGTGCCAGAAATAGGCACTACGAGGATGCGTGAAACGGTGCTCGCCGAAGTTGCACAAATGAGTCCCACGTCGCCGGAGACCAACTTAGAAAGTCGTGCAATGCAGGTTAGAGTGCCGTGGACCCAGGCTTGGCTGTGCACAAAGGATTTCCGCCGGAAGTGCACAGGGGCCGGAGTAGCTGCAAAGTCGCGGTTCCCAGCAATGCAGCCCAGCGAGGTGAGGCAAGGACTTACCTCCACCAAACTTGGGCTGAAGAGTCACTGGACTGTGGGGGTCACTTGGACGGTGTCGCTGGATTCGAGGGACCTCGCTCGTCGTGCTGAGAGGAGACCCAAGGGACCGGTAATGCAGCTTTTTGGTGCCTGCGGTTGCAGGGGGAAGATTCCGTCGACCCACGGGAGATTTCTTCGGAGCTTCTGGTGCAGAGAGGAGGCAGACTACCCCCACAGCATGCACAAGCAGGAAAACAGTCGAGAAGGCGGCAGGATCAGCGTTACAGAGTTGCAGTAGTCGTCTTTGCTACTATGTTGCAGGTTTGCAGGCTTCCAGCGCGGTCAGCGGTCGATTCCTTATCAGAAGGTGAAGAGGGAGATGCAGAGGAACTCGGCTGAGCTCATGCATTCGTTATCTAAAGTTTCCCCAGAGACAGAGACCCTAAATAGCCAGAAAAGAGGGTTTGGCTACCTAGGAGAGAGGATAGGCTACTAACACCTGAAGGAGCCTATCAGCAGGAGTCTCTGACGTCACCTGGTGGCACTGGCCACTCAGAGCAGTCCAGTGTGCCAGCAGCACCTCTGTTTCCAAGATGGCAGAGGTCTGGAGCACACTGGAGGAGCTCTGGACACCTCCCAGGGGAGGTGCAGGTCAGGGGAGTGGTCACTCCCCTTTCCTTTGTCCAGTTTCGCGCCAGAGCAGGGGCTAAGGGGTCCCTGAACCGGTGTAGACTGGCTTATGCAGAATTGGGCACCTCTGTGCCCAACAAAGCATTTCCAGAGGCTGGGGGAGGCTACTCCTCCCCTGCCTACACACCATTTTCCAAAGGGAGAGGGTGTCACACCCTCTCTCAGAGGAAGTTCTTTGTTCTGCCATCCTGGGCCAGGCCTGGCTGGACCCCAGGAGGGCAGCTGCCTGTCTGAGGGGTTGGCAGCAGCAGCAGCTGCAGTGAAACCCCAGGAAGGGCAGTTTGGCAGTACCAGGGTCTGTGCTACAGACCACTGGGATCATGGGATTGTGCCAACTATGCCAGGATGGCATAGAGGGGGCAATTCCATGATCATAGACATGTTACATGGCCATATTCGGAGTTACCATGGTGAAGCTACATATAGGTAGTGACCTATATGTAGTGCACGCGTGTAATGGTGTCCCCGCACTCACAAAGTTCAGTGAATTGGCTCTGAACAATGTGGGGGCACCTTGGCTAGTGCCAGGGTGCCCTCACACTAAGTAACTTTGCACCTAACCTTTACCAGGTAAAGGTTAGACATATAGGTGACTTATAAGTTACTTAAGTGCAGTGTAAAATGGCTGTGAAATAACGTGGACGTTATTTCACTCAGGCTGCAGTGGCAGGCCTGTGTAAGAATTGTCAGAGCTCCCTATGGGTGGCAAAAGAATTGCTGCAGCCCATAGGGATCTCCTGGAACCCCAATACCCTGGGTACCTTAGTACCATATACTAGGGAATTATAAGGGTGTTCCAGTAAGCCAATGTAAATTGGTAAAATTGGTCACTAGCCTGTTAGTGACAATTTGAAAGTAATGAGAGAGCATAACCACTGAGGTTCTGGTTAGCAGAGCCTCAGTGAGACAGTTAGGCACCACACAGGGAACATATACATGCACACCTATGAGCACTGGGGCCCTGTGTGACAGGGTCCCAGTGACACATACATATAGGCCACAAACCTATGAGCACTGGGGTCCTGACTAGCAGGATCCCAGTGACACATAACAACCATACTGAGAACATAGTGTTTTCACTATGAGCACTGAGGCCTGGCTATCAGGATCCCAGTGAGACAGTGAAAACAGTGACAAACACCCTGACATACACTCACAAACAGGCCAAAAGTGGGGGTAACAAGGCTAGAAAGAGGCTACCTTCTCACAGTTACCACCAGTGTGACACTGCTGGTAACTGCGAATTGCTTTGCAACCGCATTCGCGGTCACAAAGCAATTTAGCATAGTGATGCGAGTCGCAAATAGGAAGGGAACACCCCTTCCTATTTGCGAGTCGCATTCACAATTTGCGAGTCGGTACCGACTCGCAAATTGTGAATAAGCATCGCAAATGGCATTTTGCATGGCACAAACTGCGATTTTCGCAGTTTGCACCATGCAAAATGCTTGCTACATCTGGCCCTTAATTCCTTCCGAACAGTAGGACGTTAGTGTACTCCTGTCACTGCAAGTGAGTGAAATGCTACCTAGGTGAATGCATGGAAAATAATATTGTCATCACTAAAAAGTGTAACAGCCATGACAGTCAGGGCTACAACAGAATTATCCTGGTATTCCATTCCAGTGAGGTTGCTCTGCATTGTGTATGCTAATTATAATCTCAGTTTGAAGTCTGGGGAAGAGACAGTTTTAGCATCTTTCTTGTTCAGACTAAGGTAATTGTAGGAAAGCACCATCTTGCCAGGCATGTTAGCCCCATTTTCACTGTATGTATGTTTGTTTTTGCCCATGTGTCACTCGGATCCTGCTAGGCGGGACTCCAGTGCTCATCATGTATGTCCTGAATGTGTTCCCTGTGTGGTGCCTAACTGTATTACTGAGGCTCTGCTAACCAGAACCTCAGTGTTTATGCTCTCTCTGCTTTCTAAAATTGTCACTGCAGGCTAGTGACTAATTTTACCAATTCTCATTGGCACACTGGAACACCCATATAATTCCCTTGTATATGGTACCTAGGTACTAAGGGTATTGGGGTTCCAGGAGATCCCTATGGGCTGCAGCATTTATTTTGCCACCCATAGGGAGCTCTGACAATTCTTACACAGGACTGCCACTGCAGCCTGAGTGAAATAACATCCACGTTATTTCACAGCCATTTTTCACTGCAAATAAGTAACTTATAAGTCACCTATATGTCTAACCCTCACTTGGTGAAGGTTAGGTGCCACGTTACTTAGTGTGTGGGCACCCTGGCACTAGCCAAGGTGCCCCCACATCGTTCAAGGCAAATTCCCCGAACTTTGTGAGAACGGAGCCACCATTACACGCGTGCACTACACATAGGTCCCTACCTATGTGTAACATCACAATGGTAACTCCAAACATGGCCATGTAACATGTCTAAGATCATGGAATTGTCACCCCAATACCATTCTGGTATTGGGGGGCCAATTCCATGATGCCCCGGGTCTCTAGCACAGAACCCGGGTACTGCCAAACTGCCTTTCCGGGGTTTCCACTGCAGCTGCTGCTGCTGCCAACCCCTCAGACAGGTTTCTGCCCCCCTGGGGTCTGGGCAGCTGAGGCCCAGGAAGGCAAAACAAAGGATTTCCTCTGAGAGAGGGTGTTACACCCTCTCCCTTTGGAAATAGGTGTGAAGGGCTGGGGAGGAGTAGCCTCCCCAGCCTCTGGAAATGCTTTGATGGGCACAGATGGTGCCAATCTCTGCATAAGCCAGTCTACACCAGTTCAGGGATCCCCCAGCCCTGCTCTGACATGAAACTGGAAAAGGAAAGGGTAGTGACCCCTCCCCTGACCAGTAGGTGCCCATAGCTCCTCCAGTGTGTCCCAGACCGCTGCCATCTTGGATTCAGAGGTGTTGGGGAACAATGGACTGCTCTGAGTGGCCAGTGCCGGCAGGTGACGTCAGAGACCCCTCCTGATAGGTGCTTACCTCTTTCAGTAGCCAAGCCTCCTTTCTTAGAAGCCAAACCTTCTTTTCTGGCTATTTAGGGTCTCTCCTCTGGGCTATTCCTCAGATAACAAATGCAAGAGCTCACCAGAGTTCCTCTGCACTTCCCTCTTTGACTTCTGCCAAGGATCAACCGCTCACTGCTCCAGGATGCCTGCAAAACCACAACAAAGTAGCAAGATGACTACCAGCAACATTATAGCGCCTCATCCTGCCGGCTTTCTCGACTGTTTCCTTGTGGTGAATTCTCTGAGGGCTGTCTGCCTTCACTCTGCACTGGAAGCCAAGAAGAAATGTCCTGTCGGTCGATGGAATCTTCCCCCTGCCAACGCAGGCACCGGTCCTCTGGGTCCCCTCTCATCCTGACGATCATGGTCCCCGGAACACAGGAGCTGGGTCCAAGTGTCTCCCACAGTCCAGTGGCCCTTCTGTCCAAATTTGGTGGAGGTAAGTCCTTGCCTCCTCACACCAGACAGCAAACCTGTGTACTGTGTGATTTGCAGCTGCTCCGGCTTCTGTGCACTTCTCCAAGGATTCCTTTGTGCACAGCCTAGCCAGGGGGCCCCAGCACTCCGTCCTGCAGTGCTCAACCCGCTGAGTTGGACTCCGACGTCGTGGGACCCTCCTTTTGTGACTCTGAGTTCACAGACCTTCTAAGTGCCTGCTCCAGTAGTTCTGCGGGTGCTGCCTGCTTCTGCGGGGGCTCTCTGAGTTGCTGAGCGCCCCCTGTGTCTCCTCCTCCAAGAGGTGACATCCTGGTCCTTCCTGGTCCCCAGCAGCACCCAAAAACCTCAGCTGTAACTCTTGCAGCTAGCAAGGCTTGTTTGTGGTATTTCTGCCTGGAAACACTTCTGCAATATCCAGCACGCCGTGGGACATCTTCCATCCAAAGGAAATGTTCCTAGCCCTTTTCGTTGTTGCAGAATCTTCCACCCGGAGGCAGCCCTTTTGCATCTTCTTCCGGGGTTTAGTGGACACTTTCATGACTCTAAGACTTGGTCCCCTTCATTTACAGGTCCTCAGGTCCAGGAATCCGTCTTCAGTGTTTTGCTGGTGCTTGTGGTTCTTGCAGAATCCCCTGTCACAACTATTGTGTCTTTCTTGGGTAGTAGGGTAACTTTACTCCTACTTTTCAGGGTCTTGGGGTGGGGTATTTTGGACACCCTTACTGTTTTCTCACAGTCCCAGCGACCCTCTACAGTCCCCCGTAGGTCTGGGGTCCATTCGTGATTGCATTCCACTTTTGGAGTATATGGTTTGTGTTGTCCCTAGACCTATGCCTACCTGCTGCATCCTATTGTGATTTTGCATTGTTTGCACTACTTTTCTTACTGTTGCTTACCTGTTTTGGGTTTGTGTACATATAATTTGTGTATATTACTTACCTCCTAAGTGAGGGTATCCTCTAAGATACTTTTGGCATATTGTCACTAAAATAAAGTACCTTTATTTTTAGTAACTTTGAGTATTGTGTTTTCTTATGATATTGTGCTATATAATATAAGTGGTATAGTAGGAGCTTTGCATGTCTCCTAGTTCAGCTGCTTTGCCATAGCTACCTTCTATCAGCCTAAGCTGCTAGAAACACCTCTATTCTACTAATAAGGGACAACTGGACCTGGCACAAGGTGTAAGTACCACAAGGTACCCACTATAGCCCAGGCCAGCCTCCTACAGTAATCAATAATAAAAATATATAAATAATATAAAGTAAACCAACATTCATAGAGAGGAGGTATTGGTCAGCTCTCTTCAGCTACTGGATTGTTGGAGCATCTATCACATTATTCTAAAGCCCACAGGACAGCATACATAGAGAGGGGAGTGGGTCAGCAGGAGACCCAAGGGCCCCAGGGAGGCTCTAGTGCAGTTTGCTGTTGCAGCACTTTTAGATGTACTTTGCTGGACTGTCTTTCCCAGCGGGATAAATGGACCAGGTTGCTACTTACTGCAAATGCTTTCTTTGTTCATAGACCGTATCTCTCTTCCTGTTCTGACAACGTGACGGGACACTGACACTGCATCGCACTGCTGCATCGCATCGCCCAAGCTCAAGCTGCTGTTACACTGCTCTGCTGGCGATTTGAGGAACTGCCATGGTGCCACAGCCGTTGTCACAGCTTCTTGGATGCTGATCACTGGTCAAACCGCTGCCGCTGTCTGCCTTCTTGTGGTGCTGTAGTGCCATGTGCCATGGTCGCTTCTTGCGGGGCTGCGGTGCTGTGTGCCACGAGCACCATTGGGCCATTGGGCAGCTTTTAGGCTGGCTTTGTGAGCTTTTACGGTACCAACGGTACCTACAGTGCCTACGGTGCCTACAGTGTTACCTACAGTATCAACTACCTGCCTCAGATACCTCAGTTACCTTGTATTGTACCTCACAGTCATCAGCCCTCCGATTCCCAGCCCAAAGTCCTAAGCCTAAAGATCTTCGGGTCTATCACTGTACTGACCATGGTGTAGTCCGTGGATGTAGGATGTGAATACAGCATATTCCCATCTTTTCAACCAGCCCTTCAGTCTTTTCTCTCATTTCATAGCATCACAACCTCACAGTCCTCACAGTCCGCTAGTACTGTCCGCTCCTACAGCATGCTGACTCAGTTGAACCTGCCATGTGGCGGACACCAGAGGACATGGGATATTGGATATCAGCAGGTTTCTGATGGTAACGCAACATAACGCAAGGTGAGGTGTGGCAGGTTCTGGTGTGGGGAGGTGTTGGAGTGGCTTTGGGTTCTGGAGTGGCTCAGAGTGGCAACTGTATACTTTTGCAGACATTTGCAGACTTGTAGTCTCCCACACGTCTCAGGTAAGTACAGTTTAGCTTTTTAGTATTGACTCTGGAGACCGCAATGATTGCAGAAGGATGTGCAGTAACTGTGTCTGAGGTATTGAATGCATTGTATGTTACAAACTGGTAGCGCAGTCGCTTCTTGAATTGGATTGCATTGGTTGTGGTGTCACAATTGGGTGGACAAGGGATTTCCAGGACTTCCCAGACTTTCAGGACGTAGTGTCCGAGGATGCGGAAGCAGCTCATCTTAAACAGGTGTGGCTTGTGGTCCTGGTGCCCTCCCTCTGATTATGAACTGATCGCTAAATTGATCTAAATCCTGAATTTAGCTTTAAACGAACAGTGTATTCATATGTAATTTTTTGATCCTTCTAATAAGTGGAGACAAGCTTCTTACCTTTCCCATTTGCATGCTCGGGCCCCTCAGTTGTTGAGGTGTGGCGGTGTGTTCTTTAGCTCTAGAGACTGGACGATACGCTGAGGTCTGCGTATAAAAGAACTATAGATCTAAATATTCCTTGATACAGAAGATGCGCTCAGGAAAGGTTAGGGCAACTCAGCGATTAATCAAGAGAAACAAGAGAAAACAAAAATCTCCATCTTTGCTGCTAGCTAATAATCGGAAGATAAAAATTAATCAGGAGCATCAGACTTTAATTTTTCCCATTTCATGAATGACTGAGAAATCTGTAAAAATCCCTCATAAATTTGACTTTCTGAAGAATCCAGTTGAAGCACTTTTCACTATCCCTAAAGGATCAGTGGTTCTTCCACTTCCTATTTCCCCAATTAAAAGTGAAAGTAGTCATGTATATGAGAAGGGGGAAAAAATGTGGCTTGAAGTGGAGGCGGTGGTGGAGGTTAATGCTTCTGGTAATGTTATAGAATTATTGGAGGAAAAAGAGAATGCCTGAGGTTCTATTAGTGATTTAGAGTTACTAACTTTAAGATCATCATCTCCATCTCCAGTTGCCCCAACGTTTCCATTGGGAAATATTTTAAGAGGATCCTTGGAAAAAGGTGATCCGGTCCCCTTAGAGGAGAATGTTATTGTAAAGAAAGGCGGACAGATGCGCTGTGATAAAAAGTCTCAAAGTACCTTTTATGCTTTTGACAACGAAGGCTCTTTTAAACGAAGTCTACAATTTCAGAATACCTCTGACTTGTGCCCTGATAAATGGGTGCCTAAAAATATTGATTCAATAGATACTGAGGTTAACATACAAGTAGTGCAGGCTACTGCTTCAGTTATACAGGAGGAGATAAAAGGATTCCGAGCGTCCGTGAACCACTACAAGTTCAAATACCCAACTATTCTGGCCAGGAGGGTAGCAATGACGATCGTCAGCTTTCACAAAGCCCCCTCAGAAAATTAGATCAAGTTGCTGTGTGGGATATTTTCTTTAAGACCTCGCAATTAACTCTTGATGATCTGTCCTACCAGTCCACAAAAATGGATGTGGTGGTGGATTTATTGAATGTTATGGATAAATCTGTATCAGGGATCAACCAAAACTTGCCTGACTTATATGCTTTGATTAAATGAGCACAGAATTATGCAGAAACAATGAAGCCGGATTGTACATGTTCTCCAATAACTAATAAGCATGTTATACTTCCAGAGGTTCTAAATACATTAATGGATAATTTTAAGGTTAACTTCAACATTGTTAAATGGTAGAAATGTAGCCTACTTGAATCAACAGCAAGAGGCTAGTGTCTGTCCAAATGAGGGAAGTGTTATTGATGATGTCTACTGTACTGGGGGAAGAATTGGTATTAAAGAGGGAAGTTTTAATGAGGATGTCTGCTGTTAGTGATAATGCCTGTCATACCAAGTCACTAGGAAAGGGGCAAGTCCACAATACTGGAACACTAATCAAAAAGATCCCTGCCCAACCATTACAACCAATTAAACAATTGGATGATCAATCTAAACAACTAGATGAACATATTACTAAAAGGCAAAAGAAAAAACAACGGAAAGTTAGGAAATTTTCAAAGGATGCCCCAGCTGTTGCTTTTGATGTCGGTGTGAGTACATTAAAAACCTCTGCCATAGGAAATGGGAATAGAAAGAGCTCTAAGCAAAATCTAAATAAAAAGGGTAGCCCTTTGGTTACTAAGTTGTTCCTGCTATTTAACACTCAAAAAGGTGATCAGGATCATCTGGGAACAAATGAGCCTACCTTATGTCAGGGGGAATCAGTAGTTAAGGAGCATCAAGGTCCCCTTAATGCTAAGGGATGGGTGTATGTGAATCTGGAATCTACAATTTCTAAAACACAACAAAAATGTGGGGACAGCAACATAGGTACCAACCCAGGGGATGAAAGTGAGATTATAAAACCTGAGGGACAAGGAATGATAACTAGTAAGATACTACTTGAAGGTGTTTCTGTAGAAGGTGCACACAAAGTAGAGGATATTGAGGGTAAAGGAAGCTGTCCTGTTATTGAGCAATTGGACACCACTGTGTGAAGAGTGCAGGGAAGGGATGTCCATGCAAGGCCTACATTTGAGGCCAAATTGGTAAACAGGTCAGATGAAAGGATGGATTTAAGCCACCTGGGGCGGTCTGACTAAGATTTGAGCTCCTGGATCCTGATAAAGGATCTAAGTGGTCCAGCTTTTGATGTAGAATAGGTTGTGTCTAAAGGGGGTTCCTGTTATAGATCCCCCTTAGGTGGTAATCAAATAATCTTTGCGCCACAATATCAGGCCAGGGGCCTGCATGACATACTTAATCGTGGAAACATATTAAAACTCTTACAAGTAATATCCTCGCTTAATTATATTCAGACTACAGACTTTGACTCTATAAAATCTTTGCCTGTGTCTAAGGAGGATGAAAGTAACACCCAAGAATCCACCTTGGAAACATGAATGACATCTCAGCTTGCAAGCCAGGTTTTAAATGAAAAAGTTATTTTTTTAAATGGGGAATTATGCTTAAAATACCTCGACAGATAGGTTATCCTGACACCTTAGAAATTCAAAGTACCTCGTCAAAATCAAACAAAATGAGAGGTCCAAAGGAACATTTCTCAGTTCTTAGAAATGTAACTGAGAACTCAATTTCACCTGCTAATCCAGATCTCATTTTCCATCAGACGAGATATACATCAGCTATTAGAGACCACTTTGAGCAGTTAAGATTAGGGTGGTTGTCAGCTGCTCTCCACAATGGTAGTCGTCATTGACAATTATACAGTCCACCGTTACGACCCGGAATGGTAAGATCTCATGAACAATAATTTAAAATCTACTCTTCGAACATAAATGGGATTAGTTCAGATAATCAACAAAAGGACTTAACAAGTCTATAAAATGATTTTCAAATTATTTTATTGCAGAAGACCTGGGCTACGAAAGCCTTTACAATAGATTGGTACATGGGCTTTTTTCCCCACGCATGAAAGGTAAAAAAGTTTGGAGACACAAGGGGGGTCTCACAACCTTTATAGCAGTAGAGTAAAAGACGTCTTGCATACAACTAGAAGTGGATAATGCAACATTTTTGGTAGTTAAAATGCTAAATAGGCACAAAAAGATTGTGAGACCACTCTTGGTTATTAATATTTATCTTCATCCTGACGCTCATTCTAGGAAGCTTATGACCTCCAAATTGGTAGAAATTATATTAATAAGCTTACAAAAACCTGTTGCTCAAGAGCTTCTAGTAGCTGGCGACTTGAACATGAAATTGTTGTTGCCTTTTGAAAGAGAGGAACAGATTCGGCAACAGGATCTCATATGGGCAGTTCCACAGCAATCAATGGGGCCTATAGGTTTAGGTACAACTGATGCCAAGGTGGTTTCTTTTGTTAAAACTTTGGAGGCCCTTGGACTTAGACTCCTGAATGGGAGAGTCCAGGAAGGTGTCCCCCCAACAGCATCCTGCTATCTTTCCAGAACCCAATCAACAATTGACTATATAGTGGTTTTGCTGCCTTTAATAAACTTAGTAACCCTAATTATCAGATTGTAAAGACAGACAAGAGTGACCATGGTCAACAGAGAATGGAGATTAATTATTGTTTCCCCACACATAACCTGTAGCTACACTCCCAGGGTATGTTACCAATACTAATTATAAGAAACTTCGTTGGTGCGAAGGTTCAATGGATACTTTAGGTGTAAATGCAATTGTGTTGTATAACCATTGTTTGAACGATGAAATTGGTGATCCAATAACTACATGGTCAACCTTTTTAGTTAAATTCTCAGCTAGGTTTCCTACTGAAAGTTTCAAAAAGTCTATCAGTGCCAGGAACGTGAAAAAGAAACAAATACAATTACAATCTTAGCCTCTATTGTTTAATAAAAAGGAAGTGAAACTTAAATTTAAGACTAGCTAAGAAGCAACCAAGAGATTGTCAAATTCAAAATGATCTAAAATCATTCATAATACCTATTGGAAGCAAATTTGGGAATATAAGACATGGAAAAGACATGACTTTTGGGCAAAGGCATTATTTTTAAGTAAAAAAAGTAATTCACAGGGGTTCTAGAAAATGGTATATGGTCTGAATAAAGCTCCTATGACCCTTACAAGTTTGAATATTTCAGAATCGTCTTGGATTGACTTTTTAACACAGCATTTTAATCGAACTAAGGAAATAAAAAAGATGCATTTAATATGGGCGGTGTAGGAGGTGATTCGCACCCAGGAGAGGGTGTTAATATGGTCCCTGTAGCTCAAAAGGGAGTAATAGAATCAACATTTTCTGTGGCTCAGGCTACTGGACTGATTAATAAGAGTAGGCAGACAGGGGCTCCAGGCCAAAATGGGATCCCACATTTAGGCCCCCATTATGACAATGGCGGTAAGTGCAGCTTACCGCCATGCTGTCTGCCACCAACATACTGCGGCAGTATACCGATATGGGTATTATGACCCACACATAGAAATCCGCCACTATACAGACACACACACAAGTCCGCCAGCCCAAAGGGCAGTGATAAACTAGTGGTACCAAAACCCACACCATTACGCCAACAGAAATACGCCCACAACATCATGACCCACGAATCACCGCAGCAGTCATTCAACCGCGGTAAACCATTGGCGGTACAGACCCTGTGCTCAAAATACACACACACATACAAAACTACACCACATTCGACAATTCAAACTACACACACCTGACACACATACACACACCACACCCTCACCACTATAAAACACACACCCACACTAGCCACAACCCTTTACTACCCAAAGATTTTGACAACTGAGAGAGAGACAAGCCAGGAGCACCAGCTGAATCTGAGCCACAAAACACCATCACCCATACACCATCCACGCACCTCACAGCACACACCCCAACACATCACCCCACACACCCTCACACACACCACTCACACTACTGCCATGGCACCACAAAGACACCCCAGGTTCTCTGAGGAGGAGCTAAGGGTCATGGTGGAGGAAATCATCTGGGTAGAGCCACAGCTATTCGGATCATAGGTGCAGCAGACGTCCATTGCTAGGAAGATGGAGCTATGGCGGAGAGTCATGGACTGGGTCAACACCGTGGGGCAGCACCCAAGAACAAGGGATGACATCAGGAAGAGGTGGAAAGACCTACAGGGGAAGGTACATTATGTGGTTTCTAGACACCAGATAGCAGTACAGAGGACTGGCGGTGGACCCCCACCTCCCCTCCCACAACTAACAACATAGGAGGAGCAAGTCTTGGCAATCATGCATCTTGAGGGCCTGGCAGGAGTAGCAGGAGGACTGGACTCTGGTAAGTCAACTCTATACTACTCCTAGCCCCCTACGTGCATGCCATCACATATACCCACCCCTACCCTCACCCCATCACCTCACATACAACCCACCATCACAACCCACCTATCCCAGAACCCAGCACTGCACGCAACAACAGTGCATGGACACAACTCACAGCCCTGCATGGACTCCCATCACCACAGCATGCCCAGTAGTGGCAATCACTTAGCCACAGGACCCCCACACAACATCACCAGGGAGGAGGTGCCAGCAACATCCAGTCCACCCCCAGAAGAGGCCCACAGTGATGACAGCAGCTCTGCATGCCTGGATCAGGATGACCAACCTGGCCCATCAGGGACCTCTGGACAGTCGGTGACCCAGCCACATTCCCAAACCACCACAGAGCCTCCCCACTCAGGAAACACCAGCACAGCACCCACCCAGCGGGCCCATCCCTCTGTCCCCAGGACACGTCAATCAGCAGTGTGTCCACCACTACAGGGAGCCCAGGCAACCGCACAGACACAGGACGATCAGGGACCTGGGGTCAGTGGCAGTGGGCACACGGTTCAGGGGACAGAGGCACAGGACAACAGGGAAGCTGGGAGGACTGCTGTGCGACAGGGGGAGGAGAGGCCCAGGGAACCGACTCCCCACGATGCACTCACCAACATCCTGGGAGCATACCACCATTCCCAGAAGACCATGGGCCAGACACTGGCCAAGCTGCAGAAGACCCAGGGGCTGCAGGAGGGACAGTACCTGGGGATCAGGGAGGACCTGAGGGACATCCACACCACTGTGTTCACCATTGCAGGGGTGCTGACAGACATGGCCAACACCATGAGGGAGGCAGTGTCATACCAACGGGCCCCTGACACTAGCCACACTGAAGAACAGCCCTCTACCTCCGTCGACGTTAGTGGACAGGAGGCCCCGCTACTGGAACAACGGGCCACCAGCACCCCACCCCCTGCAGAAGGAGAACCACCACACAAACGGTCCCTGAGATCAAGGCAGAAGCCAGAGAACATTGCCAAAACCCCCACCAGAAAAATAAGACTCCCCTGATTGTCACCCTTATATCCCACTCTTTCACCCTGTCTACCTTTAACTGACATTGCTCCACTTCCTATGAATCTGGCCTTCAGGAGCCCAAAGGTGTGCTCAATGATCCTCCTTGTTCGCCCATGTGCCTCATTGTAACGTTCCTCTGCCCTTGTCCTGACATTCCTCACTGGGGTCAGTAGCCATGTGAGGTTGGAGTGACCAGAGTCACCTGTAAATATCGAGGGATACCTGTTAGCCACACACTCACCCTTAGGGCCAACCCCACACCCATATACCTACATCAACTGGGTGGGCTCACCTATTAGCCACACCCAGTGCCTCTGGAGTTGAGCCATCACATATGGGATGCTGCTATTCCTCAACATAAAGGCATCATGCACAGAGCCAGGATACTTTGCATTGACATGGGAGATGTACTGGTCTGCCAAACACACCATCTGCACATTCATAGAGTGAAAGCTCTTTCGATTTCTGAACACCTGTTCATTTCTCCGGGGGGGGACAAAGGCAATATGTGTACCATCAATGGCACCAATGATGTTGGGGATATGTCCCAGTGCATAGAAGTCAGCCTTCACTGTGGCCTAATCCTCCACCTGGGGGAATACAATGTAGCTGTGCATGTGTTTCATCAGGGCAGACAACACTCTGGTCAGCACATTTGAGAACATAAGCTGTGAAATCCCTGATGCCATGGCCACTGTTGCTTGGAAGAAACCACTTGCCAAGAAATGGAGCACTGACAGGACCTGCACTAGAGGGGGGATACCTGTGGGGTGGCGGATAGCTGAAATCAAGTCTGGCTCCAATTGGGCACACAGCTCTTGGACTGTGGCACTATCAAGTCTGTAGGTTAGGATAATGTGGCTGTTCCCCTTTGTCGCCAGGTCCAGCAGGGGTCTGTACACAGTGGGATGTCTCCATCTCCTATTCATCCTCAGCGGTTGAACTCTAAGTTGAAAAACTGTGAGCAGAAGGTCATATTCAAACATATACTCAGATTAACATGCAATTTTTGTTTTACAGAAACAGTATGTGAACTTGAAAGTCAGTTGATGTGCCTGTGTCTGCTGTGATGCAGTTAGGTGCCATGGCCTGTGCCCCCCTGAAATGGCAGCTGCCTGACCTGTGAGGAGGCACAAGTGGAAATGTAATTGCGCTGGCCTTGTGCACCGTTGCGGTCGGCAGTCGACGACTGCCGTGCAACACCACATTGGTTATCATTGGGGCCTACGGGTTCCAGGAGCCAATGGCGATGTACGCCGGCGGTGACGGTATGCACCGCCGTGGACGTGACCGCCCTTTTCTATCTGTTTACTTACTTGCTACCTGACCTTCAACAGGAGAGGACCTACACTGCAAGTGCTGCTGTGACCCGTCTCTGGAAGCGACCACGGCTGGAGTGTCTGGGGAAAGGGCCCCTGCCTTCATTTCAGAGGAGTTGGAGAAACTGGTGGATGGGGTCCTACCCAAGTACCGTTTGCTTTATGGTCCTCCAGACCAACAGGTGAGTATACTGTGATCATGATGCGTGGGGCATGAATGTATGGAGTGCTGTGTGTGTAAGCCTCATGTGGGGTGCTGAGGGGTCCTGGGCAGAGTGCTGCATTTATGGTGGTCAATGTCTGTGCATAAGGGGATGGGAGGGATATGGTGGGCCATGAGTATGACAGTCCAGTCGGTATGACTAATCCCTTGTCTGCTGTATTTTTCCTGCAGGTCAGCACTCATCTGAAAAAGGGTATTTGGCGTGCCATCGCCAAGGAGGTGCAGACCCTGGGGGTTTTTGGCAGGCGGAGCACCCACTGCCGCAAACGGTGGGAGGACCTGCGCCGCTGGGCAAGGAAGAGGCCCAGCCGGGGCTGGCCTCCCAACGAGGAAGGGGTGCCCATCGTACTCTGACCCCTGATGTTGCGCATCCTGGCGGTGGCCTATCTGGAGTTGGATGGGCGAATGAAGGCATCCCAGCAGCCGCAACGGGGTGAGTACAGATTCAGGTTCCTGACTTTGCGCACGTTAACGTGTTACCTGGGTGGGGGATGTGGGCTGTGGCTGCCCCTAGGCCAGGGCGAACATGGCAGGGTAGGTTCCATGATGGGCAAGTTCAGATGCACTCCAACCACAATAATGTTGGTGGGCATGTACTACTGGGCAGGGTCCTGTGGGTTTCAGGTGTGCAGCTAATGGCATTAGGCATAGTACCCCATGGGCTGGTGACTAGCATTGTAACTGGTAGTGCATGGCCTAGTGCATAGGGCTGTTCCCTTTGAGTTGTGTACGCCAACGGTAGTGTTGTTGCTGGTACTGACCAAGTGTATCCTCTGTCTCTCCCCCCCTTTTTGTTTCGTCACCCTGTTCTTGTGTGCATTAGCATCATCTGGCGGAGGAGCAGAGGCAACGGCGATGGAGGGAGCTGCATCCCACATGGGCCTGGAGGCTGAATCCACCGACAGTGAGGTCACCAGTGGGACGGAGGACAAGGGGAGCACCACGACGGAGACAGGAGGGGGCAGTACCAACAGCGACTCCTCCTCCGATGGAAGCTCCTTGGCGGTGGCGGACACCTCTGTTCCCACCCCAACTACAGGTACAGCCGCCACCCCCATACCAGCACCGCCCTCCCAGCAGCCCCCCAGCGAGTTTCCCGTGCCTGCTTACCCAGGAGGGTGGGCATCTCCTTCGCCCCAGGCACCTCAGGCCCTGCCACAGTCAGCCCTGCTTCCCTCAGTGAGGAGGCTATTGCCATCCTGAGATCCCTCTCGGTTGGGCAGTCAACCATATTGAATGCCATTCAGGATCTAGCAGGGCATTTGCAACAAACAAATGGATATTTGGAGGGAATTCACTCTGGCGTGGCGGCCGAACAGAGAGCATTCCAGGCTCTGGCGAATCACTGATGGCAGCCATTGTCCCTGTCTATAGTCTCCCCCTCCAACTTCCTCTACCCAGTCCCAATCCCCTCAACCCCAGCCAATCCCAAGCACACCTTCAGACCTGCATGCACCCAAATCAACACACAGAAGTGGCTCAGGCAAACACAAGCACCACACTTCATCCCACGGGCACTCACACAAGCACCATCCAGATGCTGACACACCAACATCCACTGCCTCCACTGTGTCCACCTCCTCCTCGTCATCCACCTCCCGCCCAGTAGCGTCTCCACTCACACCTGCATGCACTACATCCTCATCCACTACCTCCATCACCAGCACACCTATCACTAAACGGCCCTCAATGGCAGTCACCACCCCCACATCCCTGCACACGTCCCCTGTGTCCTCTCCCACTGTGCCAAGAACTCTGCGACGCCCTGTCCACCTTCTTCCACCAAAAGATCGCCGACATCCACGACAGCCTCAACACCACGCCTCCGCCAGACCCCACTCCCGACAACCCCTCCTGCGCCAACCTCCTTACCGCCTGGACCCACGTAGACGACGCCGAAACTTGCAAGATCATGAACTCCATCCACTCTGGATCCCCCTCAGACTCTTGCCCACACCACGTGTACAACAAAGCCGACTCTACCATCGACCCCCAACTTCGAAAGGTCATCAATTTATCCTTCGAAACCGCGACTTTCTCAGACAGCTGGAAGCACGCCGAAATTCACAGCCTCCTCAAGAAACCCAACGCAGACTCCAACGACCTCAAAAACTTACACCCGATCTCCCTCCTCCCCTTCCCAGCGAAGGTCATCGAGAAGATCGTCAACGCTCAGCTTACCCACCACCTCGAGGACAACTCCATCCTGGACCCCTCCCAGTCCGGCTTCAGGCGCAACCACAGCACCGAGACTGCTCTCCACGCCGCCACAGATGACATCAGACAACAAATGGACAACGGCGAAACATCTGCCCTCATCCTCCTGGACCTCTCCGCAGCCTTCGACACGGTCTGCCACCGCACCCTACTAACACGCCTCTATGAAGCCGGAATATGAGAAAGAGCCCTCAACTGGATCTCCTCTTTTCTCTCCGGCAGAACCCAGAGAGTCCGACTCGCACCCTTCCGCTCCGAAGCCACCAACATCATCTGCTGCTTACCCCAAGGCTCCTCTCTAAGCCCGACGCTGTTCAACGTCTATATGGCCCCCCTCGCACAACTGGCCCGTCAGCACAACCTTAGCATTCTGTCCTACGCCGACGACACCCAGCTCATCCTCTCCCTCACCAAAGACCCTCACACCACCAAAACCAACCTCCACGAGGGAATGAAATCCATTGCCAAGTGGATGACAAATAGCCGCCTGAAGTTGAACTCCGACAAGACGGAAGTCCTCATCCTCGGACGCATCCCCTCGGCCTGGGACGACTCCTGGTGGCCCACCGCGCTGGGACCCCCCCAACGCCAGCCACCCACGCACGCAACCTTGGCTTCGTCCTCGACTCCGCCCTCACCATGTACAAGCAGGTCAACGCAGTTTCCTCCTCCTGCTACAACACCCTCTGCATGCTCTGTAGAATCTACAAATGGATCCCGACGGAAACCAGAAAAACGGTGACCCAGGCCCTCGTCAGCAGTAGACTAGACTACGGCAACGCACTCTACACAGGCATCCCAGCAAAGGACATCCGACGACTCCAACGCATCCAAAACGCCTCCGCCCGACTGGTCCTCGACGTACCCCGCCGATGCCACATCTCCCACCACCTGAAAGACCTCCACTGGCTCCCCGTGGACAAGAGGATCACCTTCAAGCTCCTCACCCACGCCCACAAGGCACTCTTCAACGCCGGACCTGCCTACCTGAACAACAGACTCAACTTCTACGTCCCCCCCCGCCAACTCCTCTCTGCCAACCTCTCCCTCGCCATCGTCCCCCGCTTCCAACGCAGGACCTCTGGCGGCAGATCCTTCTCCTACCTCGACGCCAAGACCTGGAACACCCTCCCGACACCCCTGCGGCAGACCCAGGACCTTCTTACCTTCAGGAGACTCCTCAAGACCTGGATCTTCGACCAATAGCAGCACCCCCCCTATCCAACCCTCAGCGCCTTGAAACCCTGATGGGTACGTAGTGCGCTTTACAAATATCTTGATTGATTGATTGATTGATTGTCTGTGACCCCTCCTCCCAAAGTACACAAACGCAAGCACACAGACACTGAACAGCCATCCACCTCACAACTGCATCCAGCCCATGCACCTGCACCCAAACACAGCAGACTGACACCTCCTACAACCACTCCCTCTTCTTCCACTACCAAACCTTCACCCTCTTCCCACCCCAGTGTCCCTAAGAAGCTTTTCCTCACCACCATTGACCTATTCCCGACCCCTCCCCCACGTCCTTCACTTCGGGCCATGGTGGCCAGAACCCAGCCCAGCACCTCAGCCGCCCAGTCCACGGCCACTGTGGTTTCTGCAGCTACTGCAGGTGTGAGAGGCTCCAAGGAGGCTCCTGTCAACACAGCCAGTGTGCCAGCACCACCTGCCAAGGACAAGCAGGGGCCGCCACCTAGCAAGGGCAAGAAGGGGACACCAGCCAGCAAGGGGAAGGAGGCACCACCAGCGAGCAAGGGGAAGGAGACACCACCAGCCAGCAAGGGCAAGAAAAGAACACCAGCGAGGAGGCACCACCGTCTGCCAAGGGCGGGAAGGGGCACACAACACCAGCCATGGCACTTCAGCCGTCCGAGGCTGCAGGGGAAGGGCTGGAGCCTCCCCCCACCACTGACAGCACCGCCACCTGCATTGCAGCCAACACCGCCACATGCACCCCGGCCAGCACCGCCACCTGCCCCGCCGCCAGCAGCACCACTGCCAGCAGCAGCAATCCCAGTGGACAGCCGTCCGAGGATGCAGGGGAAGGGCTGGAGCCTCCCCCCCCACTGACAGCACCACCACCTGCACTGCGGGCAGCACCACCACCTGCACCGCAGCCAGCCGCACCACCTACCCCGCCGGCAGCAGCACCACTGCCAGCAGCAGCAGCCCCAGCTGGCAGCCATCCAAGGGTGCAGGGGAAGGGCTAGAGCCTCCCCCCACCACTGACAGCACCGCCACCTGCAGCGCAACTGCCATCCACTGAGCAGCCGTCACCACCAGCAAGCAGTGTGTAGTAGTAACTACATGGGCTGCAGTGCGTCCTGTCCCCTGCAACTCCTGTCGGTGTGACACCCAGGTGAGAGACTGTGACCTTGCACCATCCAAGATGAAGCACACTGGGCACAAAGCCCTCTCCAGAACCAGTGGAAGAAGGCATCCACTCACCCCCTCCTTGGCAGGATGAAGCACACTGGGCACAAACCCCCCTCCATAACCAGTGGAAGAAGGCATCCATTCACCCCCTCCTTGGCAGGATGAAGCACACTGGGCACAAAGCCCCCTCCAGAAGCAGTGGAAGAAGACATCCACTCACCCCCTCCATGGCAAGATGAAGCACACTGGGCACAAAGCCCCCTCCAGAACCAGTGGATAAGACATCCACTTGAGAGACTGTGGCTTTGCACTCCCCAGGACCAAGCAGTGGGCAAACCACCCACTTGAGAGACTGTGGCCTTGCACTCCCCAGGACCAAGCAGTGGGCATGGAGCCCCCCCAGGCCAGTGGCGTTGTACCATCTTCCGGCTGAGGTGCCCCCCCATTCCTCGTCCCCCTGAGGTTCCTGTGTGTTTTCGACCTGATGCCCCTGCAGTGTTCTCTCGGTATTGAGGCAGGAGTCAAGTGTGGCCTTGACCTATGTGTTATGGCCCCGTGGGCCATGGATATTTTGGAGTGGGCATTGTTCCTCCTTTTGTATATATTGTACATACCGGCGTTTGTGTTCCTGATATATGAGGAGGTACACCAGCGTTGAAAAAATGTGCAGCTCCGGCTCCATGGCATCGTGCGTCTTCCTTGAGTGTCGAGAGGTGAGCTGTTTCCCTTTAGTGTACTGTTTCCGCCATGCTTTTGATGGCGTTGGTACCGCCCCGGAAAAGGTGGCAGATAGGCCTGTTGTAATGCTGTGGGCGGTACATTGTCTTCCGTCTGGCAGTTGCCAGTTACCGCCCCGGTGTTTGTAGCTACCTACGTGGCGGTCGGTGTGTTAAAGTGGCTGTCTGTGTTGGCAGTTTCCCCTATGGTCATAATTCCATTTTTATTACCACACTTTATCACCGACTGCCAGGGTTGTAATGAGGGTCTTATTATTTTATTATATTTAAAAAAAATGGGATTCTGGGCAGAAAGGATGGTTACGGTTTTTAACAATTCTTTAGAGCTCAAAACCATCCTAAGCTCTTGGAGGGGTGCAATAATTCACCCAATAGATAAAGGAGGAAATCGCTCCTGTCCGGGGAATTATCGTTTAATTATTTTAACAGACTCTGAGGCAAAATAATATGCAGATTTACTTTTAGAGACCCTTCACAGCTAGGAGACTGAAAATAATATTATTCCAGCCAATGAGTCAGGCTTCGATAAAGGGCCAGGAATGGCAGTTAACATTTTATTCCTTTCCATTATCATAGATAAGTGTGAGCAAAGAAATCAACCTCTGTATTTGTGTTTTGTTGATTTTAAATCTGCTTTTCACCTGTTACAGCTTAGTCAGGTCTTGGAAAGGTTAGCCTCGTGGGGTATCCCTGCTCAGTTACTAAAAGCTGTACAAATGTTATACACTGATAAACGGGTCAGAGGGAAGATAGGGAAGGGTCCCTTTCTGTCAAGGAAAATCGAGACAAAACAAGGGCTCAAGCAGGGCTGCATGCTTGCACCATATTTTTTTTTATTTCTTTTGATCAGACCTGACTGTTAAGGTAAACCAGGTGAATGCTCATCTTCCAAAGATTGGAGATATGTTTATCTCAAGTCTGCTTTATACACACGACGTTATTATTTTAAGTCAAACCAAAGTAGGATTACTGTGACTTATTGCTAGTATATCTGAATTTGCTGAGGCTAATAGAATGATAATAAATGAGAAAAAAACGAAAGTTATGGAAGTAAGTAAAAAAATACAGAAATAATATAAGTGGAACCTGCAAGGGCAAGAATTAGAACAAGTTAAGTTTTATAGATATCTGGCTGTATTATTGGATGAGAAGGGATCCTTTCTTCCTCAAAAGTTGGATTTACAGCAGAAAGGAAATTTTCTGTTGCCTGCTTTCCGCACTTTGCAAAGATGACTAGATGGTCCTAGTTATCGACCTCTGTTACAAGTAATTGCTGCTAAATTCATGTCAACGGAAGCGAAGCTCTGCGAGGAAGAAATGCTGGTATTTTGAACAGGATAGTTGGAAACGTTTTTAGGTCTCTGTTCCATCTTCCTGGGAACTCATCTCAGATTAGGCTACAGTTTGGATATTTGAACCAAACCATACCAAGAAAGGGTAGTTAAATTAAGATTTGAAAAAATGTACAACAAACAATGGGGAATCAACTTTGTCAGGCACTTTGGAAGGAGATGAGTTTGAATCCCTCGGCTCCATCCGGCAGTATGTGGATCAGGGCTTGGATGATTTGGGGGCTCAGATATTGTGGGATAAAAGTCTCTCTTCTGATGCTTTAAAAAAAATCATAAATCGTACAGTGAAGAGCTAATCCTTAATTATGGATAAAGGTCTTCTTGCGGATAGATCCCGTTCATGGATGATACTAAATGAGTTTAAAACCCTAAAATATTAGTTATACCTGGAGGAGGGTTGGTCAAAAAAGATAAAGATTCATTTATTAAATATCCTTAAATTACCCCAAAAATGAATAACTCTGCCCCTTCTATATTTCTGGAAAGGAAAACAAACTTGTGTGGATCTGACTATAAATGGAAATCTTGACAAAAGGAAGAATACATCACCAATTGGCAAATGTGGTAAATCCCTCTTCCCTACATGTACAATGGGTGGGTTTAGATGAACACTTATTCTTAAACAAGCAGTGGCAAAGCCAATGTGTCTGTCACTGGCTGCCTACATTTTGATTTCATGTGTTCATATTGTTTGTGAATGCTTTTGTAAAATTGAACATTGGGCTGACTAACTATTTCATGTTTTTTGCTGTGGGGTTGGCGGAATAAAAATGTGAATGACATAACAACTGACCACTAGATGAAGAGAAGTTGCTAAAATACCCTATTAGTAAATATATTATGTATATGATGTCATTGAAATGAAAAGGTTTCATCTAGCATCAGACCTAAAAAATAAATTGCTATCAAGAAAAACGAAATGTATTTATAACAGTTTCAACTATTGGGAATGGTACCTTGCATAGCTCCTATCCCCCCTTCATGAGAAAACTGAACACCTAAAAGCTAATGAGTAGAAAAAAATGAAGGGATGGAAAGTTTAGCAAAAACAACACAACAGCAGGAAAATATTATGGCTCCACAATTGTAGAACAGACTAAGGCGGTCATTACAACCCTGGCGGTGAAAGCCGCTTACCGCGGTGCAGAAGACCGCCAACACACCGCCGCGGCCGCGGAATTCCGCCACAGCTATTATGACCCACATTTCGGAATCCGCCAAAATTCAGACACCCACACGAGTCCGCCTCACCAAAGGTCAGTGGTAAACTGGCGAAAACTAAACCTCCACCATCACACCAACAGAAATACGCCCACACTATCACGACACACGAATCCACGTGGCGGTCTTTCAACCGTGGTATTCCATTGGCGGTACACACTGCCACGCTCAAAATGCACACACTCTTACAAAACACAGCCACATTGGACAATTCCAAATACACACACCTGCTACACATACACACACCACTCCCACACACCCATTACAATATAAAACACACACCCACATCACCCACAAACCAACACGACAAAAAAAATCCGAAAGAAGGCCAGAGAGAGATAGCACTAGCAAGAACAACAGCATCCACAGGCACACAACACCATCACCCACAGAACTTCCACACACCTCACACAACACACCACTACATATCAGCACACTTAACACCACACACTCCACCCCACACATCACCTACACCACCCCATGGCATGGCAAAGACACACCAGGTTCTCGGAGAAGGAGCTCAGGGTCATGGTGGAGGAAATCGTCCAGGTAGAGCAACAGCTATTCGGAGCACAGGTGCAGCACACCTCAATTGCAAGGAAGATGGAGCTATGGCGAAGAATAGTGGACAGGGCCAACGCAGTGGGACAGCACCCAAGAAATCGGGAGGACATCAGGAAGAGGTGTAACGACCTACGGGGGAAGGTGAGTTCCGTGGTCTCAAGAGAGGACTGGCGGCGGACCCCCATTTCCTCCTCCACAACTAACAACATGGGAGGAACAGGTCTGGCAATTCTGCATCCTGAGGGCCTCGCAGGAGTAGGTGGAGGAATGGACTCTGGTAAGACAAATCTTAATTATTACATCCTCCACCCTACCTGCATGCCATCACATACCCCCACCCTCACCCTCACCCCCAGCACCCCAACTCCTCACATATGTCCCAACATCACAAACCACCCATCCCAACACCAAGTCCTGCATGCAACAACAAAGCATGGACACCCATCACTAAGGCATGGCCACTGCACATACCCATACAACCCCCTAAACCATCCTCACACAAGGTCCCACACAGGAATGCAAGCACTGGGGTACACGGTCACCCACCCATTGCACACCATGACACACACAGATGTAATAACCATCCTTTTATACCCCTGCAGGACCCCTACCCAACGTCACCGGACAGGAGGGTCCACACATGTCCACACCACCAACAAAAGAGGCCCACAGTAATTTTGAAATAGTGTATTAGTGATTACAGTGACAAAATGCTCTTTCAATTGTAATGTCAACATACCTATGTCACACAGCTCTAGTCCATGAGGAATCTAAGCAGATGTAACACAGTGGGACCCACATCTGTGAAATCGTAAGGGAAAGTGACAACTCAGTGACCATACACTGGGTGAAAACGACACACAGTAGAGAGGTAGTAGTGTTAAAGTACATGTAGTAGGCAGGTCTGCACTCTTACCTGTGTCTCATTGGAAATATTGCTGGATCACTGAGTCCCTGTTGTTCATGTCTTCTTCCTCTGCTTCCTCATCTTCACTGTCCACAGGCTCCACAGCTGCAACAACACCGCCATCTGGACCATCCTCCTGCAGAAAAGGCACCTGTCGTCGCAAAGCCAAGTTATGAAGCATACAGCAGGCTATGATAATCTGGCACACCTTCTTTGGTGAGTAGAATAGGGATCCACCTGTCATATGGAGGCACCTGAACCTGGCCTTCAGGAGGCCGAAGGTCCGCTCGATCACCCTCCGAATTCACCCATGGGTCTCATTGTATCGTTTCTCTGCCCTTGTCCTGGGATTCCTCACTGGGGTCAGTAGCCATGACAGGTTGGGGTAACCAGAGTCACCTGCAAATGGTGAGGGACAACTGTTAGACACACACTAACCTGGAGGGATATCCCCAGACCCAGACAACCATTCCCACTGACTTGCCTCCAGGTACTCACCTAATAGCCACACACAGTGTCTTTGGAGTTGACCCATCACATAAGGGATGCTGCTATTCCGCAGGATGTAGGCGTCATGCACTGACCCAGGGAACTTGGCATTCACATGGGAGATGTACTGGTCTGCCAAACATACCATCTGTACATTCATAGAATGATAACTCTTCCGGTTTCTGTACACCTGTTCACTCCTGTGGGGGGACCAAAGCCACGTGGGTCCCATCAATGGCACCTATGATGTTGGGGATGTGTCCCAGGGCATAGAAATCCCCTTTCACTGTAGGCAAATCCTCCATCTGAGGGAAAACTATGTAGCTCCGCATGTGTTTCAGAAGGGCAGACAACACTCTGGACAATACGTTGGAAAACATAGGCTGGGACATCCCTGATGCTATGGCCACTGTTGTTTGAAAAGACCCACTTGCAAGGAAATGGAGCACTGACAGCACTTGCACTTGAGGGGGGATTCCTGTGGGATGGTGGATTGCTGACATCAGGTCTGGCTCCAACTGGGTACACAGTTCCTGGATTGTGGCACGGTCAAGCCTGTATGTGATAATCAAATGTCGCTCCTCCATTGTCGACAGGTCCACCAATGGTCGGTACACCGGAGGATGCCGCCATCTCCTCACATGTCCCAGTGGACGGTGCCTATGAAGGACAACAGCGAGCACAGAGTCAAACAACTCAGAGGTACACACCCACAGTTTACCCAGAACACCAATCATACACAAAAGGTGGCCTGTATGTGTTGAGTCTAGGCCTAGGTATGTGTGATGAAATGAAGCCATATGGGCCCCTGAAATGGCAGCTGCCTGACCTCTAAAGTGGGACATTGGGATGTGAGGTAACTGCGCTGGCGTTGTACACCGTCGCAGTAGGCGGTCGAAGACCGCGGCGCAAAGCTGCATTGGTTAAAATTGCACCCTATGGGTCCCAGGAGCCAATGACGATGTACGCCGGCGGTGACGGTACGCACCGCCGTGGACGTGACCGCCATTTTCTATCTGTTCAATCACTCGATACCTGATCTTCGACAGGAGAGGACCTACACTGCAAGTGCTGCTGTGACCTCGGTCTGGAAGAGACAATGGCTCGAGTGTCTGGGGAAAGGGCCCCTGCCTTCACATCAGAGGAGTTGGAGAAGCTCGTGGATGGGGTCTCCCCCCAGTACACGCTACTCTACGGCCCTCCAGACAAACAGGTAAGTACACAGAGAGCATGTTGTATGGGCTATGTCTGTGTGGAGAGGGCTGGATTAAGAAGGAAGGGGGGAGAGTGCTGCGTGCATGAAAGAAGGTAAATGCATGTGCCACATGGCAAGGGTAGGGATGGGGCCAATCACTTTGATGGTGCAGTTGGTAATAACTTCTCTTTTTCCCCTGTACATTTCATGTAAGTCAGCGCCCACCAGAAAAAAGATATTTGGCGTGCCATCGCCAAGGACGTCCGGACCCTAGGGGTCTACCACAGACGGAGCACCCACTGCCAGAAAAGATGGGAGGCCATTCGCCGCTGGAGCAAGAAGACGGCGGAGGCTCAGCTGGGGATGGCCTCCCAACGTGGGAGGGGTGCCCGTCGCACCATGACCCCCCGGAATTGTTCAGGATCCTGGCGGTGGCCTACCGGAAGTTGGATGGGCGTTTGAGGGCATCACAGCAGCCACAAGGGGGTGAGTACACTCTCATTCTGCTGACTTTGCGCGCAGTGGAGGGGTCTGGGTGGGGGGGGTGGGCTGTGAGTTTCCCTAGGCCAGGGCAAGTTCCGTAGACAAGGCCCCTCCGTAAGGCAGGCCATGTGGCACCCCAGCCCAGCTCTGTAGTGTGCCAAGTACACCTAGTCATGCCCCTGTGGCATCTATGTCTGCAGATGTCGTCCATACCCTTGTAGGCCATTTCCCAGGAATTGAACAGTGGAGCCCAAGGGCGGGGCGTAGTGCAGGGGGCTTCTGTGTCTGTCGTGTCCGCCAACGGTAGCGGTAATGCATGCACTCAACATGTCTTTCTTCTGTCTCCTCCCCCCCTTTTGTGGTCTCCCTGTTCTTGTGTGCATTAGCATCATCAGGCGGAGGAGCAGTGGCACCGGAGCAGGAGGGAGTTGCATCCCACATGGCCCTGGAGGGCGACACTACGGAGTCTGAATTCACCAGTGGGACGGAGGGCGAGGAAAGCTCCACAGCGGGGACAGAAGCCGACACCAGTCACACCGACTCATCCTCTGATGGGAGCTCCCTACCAGCACCGCCCTCCCAGCAGCCCCTCAGCCTTTGCCCCGTGCCCGCTCACCAGGGTGGGCATCACCTTCACCCCAGGCACCTCAGGCCCTGCCCCAGTCACCCCTGCTGCCCTCAGTGAGGAGGCCATTGACCTCCTTAAGTCACTCACTGTTGGGCAGTCTACCATTTTGAATGCCATCCAGGGTTTAGAGAGGCAGTTGCAACAAACCAATGCATTCCTGGAGGGCATTGATTCTGGTCAGGCAGCCCTTCAGTGAGCTTTTCAGACTCTGGCCTCAGCACTGATGGCAGCCATTGTCCCCGTCTCTAGCCTACCCCCTCCAACTTCCTGCACCCGACCCAATCCCCTGTACCTCAGCCTATCCCAAGCACACCTATAGACCAACATGCACACACCTCAACACCCAAGGGAAGCTCAGGCAAGCATAAGCACCACACATCCCACAGGCACTCACGCAAGCATCACACACATGCAGACACACCAACATCCACTGCCTCCACTGTGTCCCCCTCCTCCTCGTCTCCCTCCTCCCTCCCTGTCTCGTCTACACTCACACCTTCATGCACTACCTCTACAGCCACTACGTCCCTCTCCAGCACACCCACCACCACACCCCGCTCACGTGCAGTCACCACCCCCATTGCCATTCACACTTCCCCTGTGTCCTCTCCCAGTGTGTCTGTGACGCCCCCTCCCAAGATACACAAACCGAGGCACACACCCACCCAACAGTCATCCACCTCACGACAGCCTCCAGCGCATGAACCTTCACCCAAAGTCACCAAACGTACACCTCCTACAACCACCACCTCTTCCTCCACTCCCAAACCCCCTCAAGCTACCCGTCCCAGCGTGTCCCAAAAACTTTTCCTGTCCAACCTTGGCCTCTTTCCCACACCTCCCCCACCCCGTCCGTCTCCTAGGTCCCGAACTAGCACATCAGCCACAACATCTCCGGGACCAGTGGTGCCTGTAGTCACCGGAATCTGGAGTGCCCCGGAAACCAGGGCAGCCAGTGTGGCACGGAGCCACAGCAGCTGTGAAGCATCAGAAGTTGGCCAGTGCCCTGCGGGAGAGGGGGAAGACCCAAGCCACCAAAGCTGCTCCCAGGGGCCCCGTTGGGAGTGTGGAGTCAGCTGTGACACCTTCCAAGGTGGGGAAGGGCCACAAGAAACCTGGCAAGTCTGGGAAGAGCAGCACGGCAGAGAAGTCCACCATCATCCCCGATGCCCAGGAGGCCACCGCCAGCCCACCTGCCCAGGAGGCCACCGCCAGCATCAGCTGAGCTGCCCAGGAGGCCACCGCCAGCATCAGCCCAGCTTCCCAGGAGGCCACTGCCAGCACCAGCCCACCTGCCCAGGAGGCCACCGCCAGCATCAGCCCAGCTTCCCAGGAGGCCACTGCCAGCACCAGCCCACCTGCCCAGGAGGCCACCGCCAGCACCAGCCCACCTGGCCAGGAGGCCACCGCCAGCACCAGCCCTCTGGGCCATGAAAGACCACCAGCAAAAGTCTCGCTGGGCCATGAAGGACCGCCAGCAAAAACCCCACTGGGCCATGAAGGACTGCCAGCAAAAGCCCCGCTGGGCCATGAAGGACCACCAGCAAAAGGCCCGCTGGGCCATAAAGGACTGCCAGCAAAAGCCCCGCTGGGCCATGAAGGACCCTGCAATGGAGACCGTCATCTCAAGCACCGCTGCACAGGGCACCGCCATCTCAAGCACCGCTGAACAGGGCACCGCCGTCTCAAGCACATGGTGTATATATATATTTCTGCCTACTTGCTTTTAATATATTACAATGGTTACATTCATTTTCTATTGTCTTTGCATTCTTCCGGGGAGCTTGGGGGGTGTAACTGTGATGTATTGATATGCATTAGTGTGTGTGTGTTGTAGTGGGTGAGGGTGGGGGTGGGGGTGTTGCGTGTGTGTGTCCCTGTTTTTTCCCTCCCCCCTCCCCTGTGTCGTAGGTGCAGTACTCACCGTGGTCTTCGCAGCCGGCGTTCGTGCTCCTGGTAGAGGAGCAGGAAGGCTATTGCAGGGAGAATTTGAAGTTCCGGATCCATGGCGTCCTCGTTCCTCGTGGGGTGTGTAGAGGTGAGCGTTTTCCCTTCGGGGTTCCTGTTTCCGCCGTGTTTTAATCCGCGGTGAATCCGCCCCGGAAAAGGTGGCGGATTGGCCTGTCATAATAGTGTGGGCGGTACATTGTCTCCCGCCTGTCTGTTGGCGGTGACCACTGCGCTGTTTGTTTGTACCACCGTGGCGGTTGGAGTGTTAAAGTGGCTGTCTTTGTTGGAGGTTTCCGCATCGGTCGTAATTGCAATTATTTTACAGCCGACCTGTTGGCGGTATTACCGCCGCTTTAACATCGACCTCCAGGGTTGTAATGACCACCTAAATTCCTTTTGCTACACTCCTGTGATTTTACAGTTGTGGTGGAGTGCAATTTAGTGTTTCAGGCACTTATGCCATGACAATAATGTTTATCTGTGTGCATCGTATTAATCAATTAACAGTAGGCTGCAGAACTAAATGTACACATAGTGATATATATATATATATATATATATATATATATATATATATATATATATATATATATATATATATATGTGTATAAAATAAAGGTTGCAGGGACGTCATAGTTAGTGTAGGAGGCTGGCCTGGCTTATAGTGGGTACCTTGTGGTACTTACACCTTGTGCCAGGTCCAGTAATCCCTTATTAGTAGAATAGAGGTGTTCTAGCAGCTTAGGCTGATAGAGGTAGCTATAGCAGAGTAGCTTAGGCTGAACTAGGAGACATGCAAAGCGCCTACCATACCACTTATATCATATAGCACTATATCATAAGAAAACACAATACTCAGAGTTACTAAAAATAAAGGTACTTTATTTTAGTGACAATATGCAAAATGTATCTCAGAGGATACACTCCCTTAGGAGGTAAGTAATATACACAAATTATATGCACACAAACCCAAAACAGATAAGTAACAGAAAAGTAGTGCAAACAATGTAGAATCACAATAGAATGCAATAGGGAGAAATAGGCCTAGGGGCAACACAAACCATATACTCCAAAAGTGGATTGCGAACCACGAATAGACCCCAGGCCTAGTGTAGTGTGTAGAGGGTCGCTGGGAGTGTAAGAAAACACTAACGGTGTCCAAAATACCCCACCCCAAGACCCTGAAAAGTAGGAGTAAAGTTACCCTACTATCCCAGAAAGACAGTAAAGTCGAGATAGGGGATTCTGTAAGGACAAAAACTGACTGCAAAACACTGAAGACGGATTTCTGGACCTGAGGACCTGTAGAGGAAGGGGACCAAGTCCAAGAGTCACGCAAGTGTCCGGGGGGGGCAGGAGCCCACTAAACCCCAGATGAAGGTGCAAAAGGGCTGCCTCTGGATGGAAGAAGCCAAAGATTCTGCAACAACGGAAGGTGCCAGGAACTTCTCCTTTGGTCAGAAGATGTTCCAAGAGTCGTGGTTGAGGATTTTGGGTGCTGCTAGGGCCGATGAAGGACCAGGAGGTCACCCCTTAAAGGAGGAGACATAGGGGGCACTCAGCAACTCAGAGAGCCCATGCAGAAGCAGGCAGCACCCTCAGAAGTACCTGAACAGGCACTTAGAAGATCTTAGGACAGCGGTCGACTCAGAGTCACAAAAGAGGGTCCCATGACATTGGAGTCCAACTCAGCGAGTTGGACAATGCAGGACGAAGTGCTGGGAACCTGGGCTAGGCTGTGCACGAAGGAAGTCTTGCAAAAGTGCACAGAACCCCGAGCAGCTGTAGTTCACTCAGTACACAGGATTACTGTCTGGCGTGGGGAGGCAAGGACTTACCTCCACCAAAATTTGGACAGAAGGGCCACTGGACTGTTGAAGACACTTGGACCCAGCTCCTGTGTTACAGGGTCCACGCTCGTCAGGATAAGAAGCGGTGATGCAGATGTTTGGTGCCTGCGTTGGCAGGGGAAGATTCTGTCAACCCACAGGAGATTTCTTCTTGGCTTCCAGTGCAGGATGAAGGCAGACAGCCCTCAGAGCATGCACCACCAGGAAACAGTCAAGAAAGCCGGCAGGATGAGGCGCTACAATGTTGCTGGCAGTCTTCTTGCTACTTTGTTGAAGTTATGCAGGCGTCCTGGAGCAGTTAGCGGTCAATCCTTGGCAGAGGTTGAAGAGGGAAGTGCAGAAGAACTCTGGTGAGTTCTTGTATTCGTTATCTGGTGAGATGCCCACAGGAGAGACCCTAAATAGCCCACAGAGGAGGATTGGCTACTGAGAAAGGTAAGCACCTATCTGGAGGGGTCTCTGACGTCACCTGATGGCACTGGCCATTCAGGGCTGTCCATTGTGCCCTCACACCTCTGCATCCAAGATGGCAGAGGTCTGGGACACACTGGAGGAGCTCTGGGCACCTCCCCTGGGAGGTGCTGGTCAGGGGAGTGGTCCCTCCCCTTTCCTTTGTCTAGTTTCGCACCAGAGCAGGGCTGGGGGATCCCTGAACCGGTGTAGACTGGCTTATGCAGAGAGGGCACCATCTGTGCCCATCAAAGCATTTCCAGAGGCTGGGGGAGGCTACTCCTCCCCAGCCCTTCACACCCATTTCCAAAGGGAGAGGGTGTAACACCCTCTCTCAGAGGAAATCTTTTGTTCTGCCTTCCTGGGACCAGGCTGCCCTGGCCCCAGGGTAGCAGATACCTGTCTGAGGGGTTGGCAGCAGCAGTAGCTGCAGTGGAGACCGAGGAAAGTTAGTTTGGCAGTAGCCGGGCTCTGTGCTGGAGACCCGGGGATGCATGGAATTTTCCCCCCAATACCAGAATGGTATTGGAGTGACAATTCCATGATCCTAGACATGTTACATGGCCATGATCGGAGTTACCACGGTGACACTACATATAGGTATTGACCTATATGTAGTGCACGCATGTAATGGTGTCCCCGCACGCACAAAGTCCGGGGAATTTGCCCTGAACAATGTGGGGGCACCTTGGCTAGTGCCAGGGTGCCAACACACTAAGTAACTTTGCACCTAACCTTCACCAACTGAGGGTTAGACATATAGGTGACTTATAAGTTACTTATGTGCAGTGAAAATAGCTGTGAAATAACATGGACGTTATTTCACTCAGGCTGCAGTGGCAGTCCTGTGTAAGAATTGTCTGAGCTCCCTATGGGTGGCAAAAGGAATGCTGCTGCCCATAGGGATCTCCTGGAACCCCAATACCCAGGGTATCTAGGTACCATATACAAGGGAATTATAAGGGTGTTCCAGTGTGCCAATGAGAATTGGTAAAATTAGTCACTAGCCTGCAGTGACAATTTTAAAAGGAGAGAGAGCATAAACACTGAGGTTCTGGTTAGCAGAGCCTCAGTGATACAGTTAGGCACCACACAGGGAACAAATATAGGCCACAAACTTATGAGCCCTGGGGCTCTGGCTAGCAGGATCCCAGTGACACATATCAAACACACTGACAACTTGGGGTTTTCACTATGAGCACTGGGCCCTGGCTAGCAGGATCCCAGTGAGACAGTAAAAACACACTGACACATACTCACAAACAGGCCAAAAGTGGGGGTAACAAGGCTAGAAAGAGGCTACCTTCCTACAGTTAGAGAATAGAATTAAAAAAAAACACAGAAAGTTGCTTAAAAGACAAAGTTGCAGGGATGTTATAGTTAGGATCATATAACGTGCAAACCATAGAAATTCATCTGTTTTACTTAGAGTTATCTCAAGTAACTATAACTCATGCGCTAAGGTAACTATAACTCGCACCTCTGCCATGTACAGTTTTTTAATCAACACATTACTGCAAAAATTAAATTGATATTATCAGTGATGTCATCAAAGATGTCATGAGTACTGTCATTTGTGGGGTAATTAGCAGTACATGCTGAAAGCAGAGGTTTCATCTCTTTCCCCGCACGCAAACATACATGCAGGGAAAGAGATGAAAACATTGCTCCACAAGCAAGGAGCTGCTATTTAAAGTAGCTTTCTGCATGTGGGAGCAGTGCCAGCGCGGTTCTCTCCTGGCACCAAGCATCTGCTTGTGTGCTGCTTTAAAGTTATTATATGGAGAGAGCATTGCAAGCACAAGCAAGATGTTTGGTTTGAATGTCATAGTTATGTTTTGATGCCCAGTAACGCACGGTTACTTGTGGCCTACTTGGTAAAGGTCCTGGACTGTCACTCAGTAAGCTGAAGGTTCAAATTCTGGTATCTCATGGCAGTGTGTCTGTTTATTTACTAGTGTTTTGACTGTTAAACATTCCAAGTGATGGAACAAAAAAGGAAGGTGATTAATGCTATAAAGACTGCACATCCGTTATAATGACAGGCTAGTTTATCCAAATTTATAGTGTTAGGGTGCTAAATCCGGTAATACACTCAACCACCCAGGTGTCTACTGCACTGGTCATAACGTAGTTATGATCTGTGCTGAAAGAATTCATTAACCGGTTCTGTGCCTTGGACGAGATGATCTCGTCCAAGGCTACAGTTCCCCTGTGCCTTGGACGAGATCATCTCGTCCATGGCACAGGGGAACTTGGGGGCGCGCTAGCGCGCCCCCGTGCACCCCCCTTCTCCCCCCCTGTGACGTCAGCGCGCGAGCGCGCGCTGATTTGTCACAGGGGCCTCCCTAGTCGCGCTGGAAGCTCTGCTTCCAGCGCGATTGAAAAAGAAATGCAAAAGCATTTCTTTTTCAATCACTTGGGAGGCCCGGAGGGGCTTCAAAGGGAAGGAAAAGTATTTCCTTCCCTTTGAAGTCCCTCCGAGGGTTTCAAAAGCCGGATTGCTTGCAATCCGGCTTTTGAAACCCCACTAGACACCAGGGATTTTTTTTTTTATTGAAACTGACAAAAGGGAGCGACCCCTTGGGCAAGGGTCGCTCCCAGGGGGGGCATTTTTTTGAGAAGGCCTTTTCTGCCCCCCCTGGGGGCAGAAACCTCTAGGCACCAGGGACCATTTTTTTTTTTTTATGTTTCATTTCTTTTTTTTTTGGTGGGGAGCGACCCCTTAGGCAAGGGTCGCTCCCCTTGGGGGAAAATTATACTTTGGCCATTTCTGCCCCCCTTGGGGGCAGATTGGCCTATTTTGATGAGGCCAATCTGCCCCCAAGGGGGGTAGAAACCACTAGACACCAGGGATTTTTTTTATTTTTTTATTGTTATTGACAAAAGGGAGCGACCCCTTGGGCAAGGGTCGCTCCCAGGGGGGGCATATTTTCGGGAAGGACTTTTCTGCCCCCCCTGGGGGCAGAAACCTCTAGGCACCGGGGACCATTTTTTTTTTTTTTTTTAATGTTTCATTTTTTTTTTTTTTTGGTGGGGAGCGACCCCTTAGGCAAGGGTCGCTCCCCTTGGGGGAAAATTATATTTTGGCCATTTCTGCCCCCTTTGGGGGCAGATTGGCCTATTTTGATGAGGCCAATCTGCCCCCAAGGGGGGTAGAAACCACTACACACCAGGGAGTTTTTTCTTTGCGTGAATTTCACGCAAAGGGAGTGACCCCTTAGGCAAGGGTCGCTCCCTGGGGGGGAGGGCAATTTATTTTAGGCCATTTCTGCCCCCCATGGGGGCAGTTCGGCCTATTATTAGGCCGAACTGCCCCCAGGGGGGGGGGCAGAACCCTCTAGGCGCCAGGGCAATTTTTTTTTTTGTGTTTTTTTTTTTTTGTTGTTTCTTTTTATAGAGATGGGGAGCGACCCATCAGGCAAGGGTCTAAATTGTATTTAGACCATTTCTGCCCCCCTGGGGGCAGATTGGCCGATTTTAGGTCAGTCTGCCCCCAAGGGGGCAGAAACCACTAGGCACCAGGGATTTGTTTTTTGGCGCCAATGTCACGCAGGGGGAGCGACCCCGTAGGCAAGGGTCGCTCCCGGGGCGGGGGTGGGGGCTGGGGGGGCAAATTTATTTTAGGCCATTTCTGCCCCCCCTGGGGGCAGTTCGGCCTCTTATTAGGCCGAACTGCCCCCAGGAGGGGGGCAGAACCCTGAGGGCACCAGGGCAAATTTTTTTGTTGTGTTTTTTTTTTTTTTTTTTTGTTTTTTTCGAGATGGGGAGCGACCCATCAGGCAAGGGTCGCTCCCCTGGGGGGCAAATTGTATTTAGGCCATTTCTGCCCCCCTTGGGGCAGATTGGCCGATTTTAGGTCAATCTGCCCCCAAGGGGGCAGAAACCACTAGACACCTGGGATTAGTTTTTTGGCGCCAATGTCACGCAGGGGGAGCGACCCCGTAGGCAAGGGTCGCTCCTGGGTGCGGGGGTGGGGGCTGGGGGGGGGAAATTTATTTTAGGCCATTTCTGCCCCCCCTGGGGACAGTTCGGCCTATTATTAGGCCGAACTGCCCCCGGGGGGGGGGGGCAGAACCCTCAGGGCAAATTTTTTTGTTGTGTTTTTTTTTTGTTTGTTTGTTTTTTTCGAGATGGGGAGCGACCCATCAGGCAAGGGTCGCCCCGCTGGGGGGCAAATTGTATTTAGGCCATTTCTGCCCCCCTGGGGGCAGATTGGCCGATTTTAGGTCAATCTGCCCCCAAGGGGGCAGAAACCACTAGGCGCCTGGGATTTGTTTTTTGGCGCCAATGTCACGCAGGGGGATCGACCCCGTAGGCAAGGGTCGCTCCCGGGGGCGGGGCTGGGGGCTGGGGGGGGCAAATTTATTTTAGGCCATTTCTGCCCCCCCTGGGGACAGTTCGGCCTATTATTAGGCCGAACTGCCCCCGGGGGGGGGGGGGCAGAACCCTCAGGGCACCAGGGCAAATTTTTTTGTTGTGTTTTTTTTTTTGTTTGTTTGTTTTTTTCGAGATGGGGAGCGACCCATCAGGCAAGGGTCGCTCCCCTGGGGGGCAAATTGTATTTAGGCCATTACTGCCCCCCTGGGGGCAGATTGGCCGATTTTAGGTCAATCTGCCCCCAAGGGGGCAGAAACCACTAGGCGCCTGGGATTTGTTTTTTGGCTCCAATGTCACGCAGGGGGAGCGACCCCGTAGACAAGGGTCGCTCCCGGGGGGGGGGTCTGGGGGGGGCAAATTTATTTTAGGCTATTTCTGCCCCCCCTGGGGGCAGATCGGCCTATTATTAGGCCGATCTGCCCCCAGGGGGGCAGAAACCTCTAGGCGCCAGGGCAAATTTTTATTTTGTGTTTTATTTTTTTTTGTTGTTTCTTTTTTTAGAGATGGGGAGCGACCCATCAGGCAAGGGTCGCTCCCCTGGGGGGCAAATTGTATTTAGGCCATTTCTGCCCCCCTGGGGGCAGATTGGCCGATTTTAATTCAATCTGCCCCCAAGGGGGCAGAAACCACTAGGCACCTGGGATTTGTTTTTTGTCGCCAATGTCATGCAGGGGGAGCGACCCCGTAGGCAGGGGTTGTTCCCGGGTAGGGGCAGGGGGGGCTTGGGGGGTCAAATTTATTTTAGGGCATTTCTGCCCCCCCCCCCTCCCTGGGCCGGCTGAGCTAGAGGCCAAACTCCACAGGTAGGCACTTTGCAAAAAACACCTCTGTTTTCTGTGAAAAAATATGTTCTGTCCACGTTGTGTTTTGGGCCATTTCCTTTCGTGGGCGCTAGGCCTACCCACAGAAGTGAGGTACCATTTTTATCGAGAGACTTAGGGGAATGCTGGGTGGAAGGAAATTTGTGGCTCCTCTCAGATTCCAGAACTTTCTGCCACAGAAATGTGAGGAACATGTGTTTTTTTAGCCAAATTTTGAGGTTTGCAAAGGATTCTGGGTAACAGAACCTGGTCCGAGCCCCGCAAGTCACCCCTCCTTGGATTCCCCTAGGTCTCTAGTTTTCAGAAATGCACAGGTTTGGTAGGTTTCCCTAGGTGCCGGCTGAGCTAGAGGCCAAAATCTACAGGTAGGCACTTCGCAAAAAACACCTCTGTTTTCTTCCAAAATTTTGGATGTGTCCACGTTGCACTTTGGGGTGTTTCCTGTCGCGGGCGCTAGACCTACCCACACAAGTGAGGTATCATTTTTATCAGGAGACTTGGGGGAACGCTGGGTGGCAGGAAATTCGTAGCTCCTCCCAGATTTCAGAACTTTGTGCCACAGAAATGTGAGGAACATGTGTTTTTTTAGCCAAATTTTGAGGTTGGCAAAGGATTCTGGGTAACAGAACCTGGTCCGAGCCACGCAAGTCACCCCATCTTGGATTCCCCTAGGTCTCTAGTTTTCAGAAATGCACAGGTTTGGTAGGTTTCCCTAGGTGCCGGCTGAGCTAGAGGCCAAAATCTACAGGTAGGCACTTCGCAAAAAACACCTCTGTTTTCTTCCAAAATTTTTGATGTGTCCACGTTGCGCTTTGGGGTGTTTCCTGTCGCGGGCGCTAGGCCTACCCACACAAGTGAGGTATCATTTTTATCGGAAGACTTGGGGGAACGCTGGGTGGAAGGAAATTTGTGGCTCCTCTCAGATTCCAGAACTTTCTGCCACAGAAATGTGAGGAACATGTGTTTTTTTAGCCAAATTTGGAGGTTTGCAAAGGATTCTGGGTAACAGAACCTGGTCCGAGCCCCGCAAGTCACCCCTCCTTGGATTCCCCTAGGTCTCTAGTTTTCAGAAATGCACAGGTTTGGTAGGTTTCCCTATGTGCCGGCTGAGCTAGAGGCCAAAATCTACAGGTAGGCACTTCGCAAAAAACACCTCTGTTTTCTTCCAAAATTTTGGATGTGTCCACGTTGCGCTTTGGGGTGTTTCCTGTTGCGGGCGCTAGGCCTACCCACACAAGTGAGGTATCATTTTTATCGGGAGACTTGGGGGAACGCTGGGTGGCAGGAAATTCGTAGCTCCTCCCAGATTCCAGAACTTTGTGACACAGAAATGTGAGGAACATGTGTTTTTTTAGCCAAATTTTGAGGTTTGCAAAGGATTCTGGGTAACAGAACCTGATCCGAGCCCCGCAAGTCATCCCATCTTGGATTCCCCTAGGTCTCTAGTTTTCAGAAATGCACAGGTTTGGTAGGTTTCCCTAGGTGCCGGCTGAGCTAGAGGCCAAAATCTACAGGTAGGCACTTCGCAAAAAACACCTCTGTTTTCTTCCAAAATTTTTGATGTGTCCACGTTGCGCTTTGGGGTGTTTCCTGTCGCGGGCGCTAGGCCTACCCACACAAGTGAGGTATCATTTTTATCGGGAGACTTGGGGGAACGCTGGGTGGAAGGAAATTTGTGGCTCCTCTCAGATTCCAGAACTTTCTGCCACAGAAATGTGAGGAACATGTGTTTTTTTAGCCAAATTTTGAGGTTTGCAAAGGATTCTGGGTAACAGAACCTGGTCCGAGCCCCGCAAGTCACCCCTCCTTGGATTCCCCTAGGTCTCTAGTTTTCAGAAATGCACAGGTTTGGTAGGTTTCCCTAGGTGCCGGCTGAGCTAGAGGCCAAAATCTACAGGTAGGCACTTCGCAAAAAACACCTCTGTTTTCTTCCAAAACTTTTGATGTGTCCACGTTGCGCTTTGGGGTGTTTCCTGTCGCGGGCGCTAGGCCTACCCACGCAAGTGAGGTATCATTTTTATCGGGAGACTTGGGGGAACGCTGATTGGAAGGAAATTTGTGGCTCCTCTCAGATTCCAGAACTTTCTGCCACAGAAATGTGAGGAACATGTGTTTTTTTAGCCAAATTTTGAGGTTTGCAAAGGATTTTGGGTAACAGAACTTGGTCCGAGCCCCGCAAGTCACCCCTCCTTGGATTCCCCTAGGTCTCTAGTTTTCAGAAATGCACAGGTTTGGTAGGTTTCCCTAGGTGCCGGCTGAGCTAGAGGCCAAAATCTACAGGTAGGCACTTCGCAAAAAACACCTCTGTTTTCTTCCAAAATTTTGGATGTGTCCACGTTGCGCTTTGGGGTGTTTCCTGTCGCGGGCGCTAGGCCTACCCACGCAAGTGAGGTTTCATTTTTATCGGGAGACTTGGGGGAACGCTGAGTGGAAGGAAATTTGTGGCTCCTCTCAGATTCCAGAACTTTCTGCCACAGAAATGTGAGGAGCATGTGTTTTTTTAGCCAAATTTTGAGGTTTGCAAAGGATTCTGGGTAACAGAACCTGGTCCGAGCCCCGCAAGTCACCCCTCCTTGGATTCCCCTAGGTCTCTAGTTTTCAGAAATGCACAGGTTTGGTAGGTTTCCCTAGGTGCCGGCTGAGCTAGAGGCCAAAATCTACAGGTAGACACTTCGCAAAAAACACCTCTGTTTTCTTCCAAAATTTTTGATGTGTCAACGTTGCGCTTTGGGGTGTTTCCTGTCGCGGGCGCTAGGCCTACCCACGCAAGTGAGGTATCATTTTTATCGGGAGACTTGGGGGAACGCTGATTGGAAGGAAATTTGTGGCTCCTCTCAGATTCCAGAACTTTCTGCCACAGAAATGTGAGGAACATGTGATTTTTTAGCCAAATTTTGAGGTTTGCAAAGGATTTTGGGTAACAGAACCTGGTCCGAGCCCCGCAAGTCACCCCTCCTTGGATTCCCCTAGGTCTCTAGTTTTCAGAAATGCACAGGTTTGGTAGGTTTCCCTAGGTGCCGGCTGAGCTAGAGGCCAAAATCTACAGGTAGGCACTTCGCAAAAAACACCTCTGTTTTCTTCCAAAATTTTGGATGTGTCCACGTTGCGCTTTGGGGTGTTTCCTGTCGCGGGCGCTAGGCCTACCCACGCAAGTGAGGTTTCATTTTTATCGGGAGACTTGGGGGAACGCTGAGTGGAAGGAAATTTGTGGCTCCTCTCAGATTCCAGAACTTTCTGCCACAGAAATGTGAGGAGCATGTGTTTTTTTAGCCAAATTTTGAGGTTTGCAAAGGATTCTGGGTAACAGAACCTGGTCCGAGCCCCGCAAGTCACCCCTCCTTGGATTCCCCTAGGTCTCTAGTTTTCAGAAATGCACAGGTTTGGTAGGTTTCCCTAGGTGCCGGCTGAGCTAGAGGCCAAAATCTACAGGTAGGCACTTCGCAAAAAACACCTCTGTTTTCTTCCAAAATTTTTGATGTGTCCACGTTGCGCTTTGGGGTGTTTCCTGTCGCCGGCGCTAGGCCTACCCACACAAGTGAGGTATCATTTTTATCGGGAGACTTGGGGGAACGCTGGGTGGAAGGAAATTTGTGGCTCCTCTCAGATTCCAGAACTTTCTGCCACAGAAATGTGAGGAACATGTGTTTTTTTAGCCAAATTTTGAGGTTTGCAAAGGATTCTGGGTAACAGAACCTGGTCCGAGCCCCGCAAGTCACCCCTCCTTGGATTCCCCTAGGTCTCTAGTTTTCAGAAATGCACAGGTTTGGTAGGTTTCCCTAGGTGCCGGCTGAGCTAGAGGCCAAAATCTACAGGTAGGCACTTCGCAAAAAACACCTCTGTTTTCTTCCAAAATTTTGGATGTGTCCACGTTGCGCTTTGGGGTGTTTCCTGTCGCGGGCGCTAGGCCTACCCACGCAAGTGAGGTATCATTTTTATCGGGAGACTTGGGGGAACGCTGAGTGGAAGGAAATTTGTGGCTCCTCTCAGATTCCAGAACTTTCTGCCACAGAAATGTGAGGAACATGTGTTTTTTTAGCAAAATTTTGAGGTTTGCAAAGGATTCTGGGTAACAGAACCTGGTCCGAGCCCCGCAAGTCACCCCTCCTTGGATTCCCCTAGGTCTCTAGTTTTCAGAAATGCACAGGTTCGGTAGGTTTCCCTAGGTGCCGGCTGAGCTAGAGGCCAAAATCTACAGGTAGGCACTTCGCAAAAAACACCTCTGTTTTCTTCCAAAATTTTTGATGTTTCCATGTTGCGCTTTGGGGTGTTTCCTGTCGCCGGCGCTAGGCCTACCCACACAAGTGAGGTATCATTTTTATCGGGAGACTTGGGGGAACGCTGGGTGGAAGGAAATTTGTGGCTCCTCTCAGATTCCAGAACTTTCTGCCACAGAAATGTGAGGAACATGTGTTTTTTTAGCCAAATTTTGAGGTTTGCAAAGGATTCTGGGTAACAGAACCTGGTCCGAACCCCGCAAGTCACCCCTCCTTGGATTCCCCTAGGTCTCTAGTTTTCAGAAATGCACAGGTTTGGTAGGTTTCCCTAGGTGCCGGCTGAGCTAGAGGCCAAAATCTACAGGTAGGTACTTCGCAAAAAACACCTCTGTTTTCTTCCAAAATTTTTGATGTGTCCACGTTGCGCTTTGGGGTGTTTCCTGTCGCCGGCAATAGGCCTACCCACACAAGTGAGGTATCATTTTTATCGGGAGACTTGGGGGAACGCTGGGTGGAAGGAAATATGTGGCTCCTCTCAGATTGCAGAACTTTCTGCCACAGAAATGTGAGGAACATGTGTTTCTTTAGCCAAATTTTGAGGTTTGCAAAGGATTCTGGGTAACAGAACCTGGTCCGAGCCCCGCAAGTCACCCCTCCTTGGATTCCCCTAGGTCTCTAGTTTTCAGAAATGCACAGGTTTGGTAGGTTTCCCTAGGTGCCGGCTGAGCTAGAGGCCACAATCTACAGGTAGGTACTTCGCAAAAAACACCTCTGTTTTCTTCCAAAATTTTTGATGTGTCCACATTGCGCTTTGGGGTGTTTCCTGTCGCCGGCGCTAGGCCTACCCACACAAGTGAGGTATCATTTTTATCGGGAGACTTGGGGGAACGCTGGGTGGAAGGAAATATGTGGCTCCTCTCAGATTGCAGAACTTTCTGCCACAGAAATGTGAGGAACATGTGTTTTTTTAGCCAAATTTTGAGGTTTGCAAAGGATTCTGGGTAACAGAACCTGGTCCGAGCCCCGCAAGTCACCCCTCCTTGGATTCCCCTAGGTCTCTAGTTTTCAGAAATGCACAGGTTTGGTAGGTTTCCCTAGGTGCCGGCTGAGCTAGAGGCCAAAATCTACAGGTAGGCATTTCGCAAAAAACACCTCTGTTTTCTTCCAAAATTTTGGATGTGTCCACGTTGCGCTTTGGGGTGTTTCCTGTCGCGGGCGCTAGGCCTACCCACGCAAGTGAGGTATCATTTTTATCGGGAGACTTGGGGGAACGCTGAGTGGAAGGAAATTTGTGGCTCCTCTCAGATTCCAGAACTTTCTGCCACAGAAATGTGAGGAACATGTGTTTTTTTAGCCAAATTTTGAGGTTTGCAAAGGATTCTGGGTAACAGAACCTGGTCCGAGCCCCGCAAGTCACCCCTCCTTGGATTCCCTTAGGTCTCTAGTTTTCAGAAATGCACAGGTTTGGTAGGTTTCCCTAGGTGCCGGCTGAGCTAGAGGCCAAAATCTACAGGTAGGCACTTCGCAAAAAACACCTCTGTTTTCTTCCAAAATTTTTGATGTGTCCATGTTGCGCTTTGGGGTGTTTCCTGTCGCCGGCGCTAGGCCTACCCACACAAGTGAGGTATCATTTTTATCGGGAGACTTGGGGGAACGATGGGTGGAAGGAAATTTGTGGCTCCTCTCAGATTCCAGAACTTTCTGCCACAGAAATGTGAGGAACATGTGTTTTTTTAGCCAAATTTGGAGGTTTGCAAAGGATTCTGGGTAACAGAACCTGGTCCGAGCCCCGCAAGTCACCCCTCCTTGGATTCCCCTAGGTCTCTAGTTTTTAGAAATGCACAGGTTTGGTAGGTTTCCCTAGGTGCCGGCTGAGCTAGAGGCCAAAATCTACAGGTAGGTACTTTGCAAAAAACACCTCTGTTTTCTTCCAAAATTTTTGATGTGTCCACGTTGCGCTTTGGGGTGTTTCCTGTCGCCGGCGCTAGACCTACCCACACAAGTGAGGTATCATTTTTATCGGGAGACTTGGGGGAACGCTGGGTGGAAGGAAATATGTGGCTCCTCTCAGATTGCAGAACTTTCTGCCACAGAAATGTGAGGAACATGTGTTTCTTTAGCCAAATTTGGAGGTTTGCAAAGGATTCTGGGTAACAGAACCTGGTCCGAGCCCCGCAAGTCACCCCTCCTTGGATTCCCCTAGGTCTCTAGTTTTCAGAAATGCACAGGTTTGGTAGGTTTCCCTAGGTGCCGGCTGAGCTAGAGGCCACAATCTACAGGTAGGTACTTCGCAAAAAACACCTCTGTTTTCTTCCAAAATTTTTGATGTGTCCACGTTGCGCTTTGGGGTGTTTCCTGTCGCCGGCGCTAGGCCTACCCACACAAGTGAGGTATCATTTTTATCGGGAGACTTGGGGGAACGCTGGGTGGAAGGAAATATGTGGCTCCTCTCAGATTGCAGAACTTTCTGCCACAGAAATGTGAGGAACATGTGTTTTTTTAGCCAAATTTTGAGGTTTGCAAAGGATTCTGGGTAACAGAACCTGGTCCGAGCCCCGCAAGTCACCCCTCCTTGGATTCCCCTAGGTCTCTAGTTTTCAGAAATGCACAGGTTTGGTAGGTTTCCCTAGGTGCCGGCTGAGCTAGAGGCCAAAATCTACAGGTAGGCACTTCGCAAAAAACACCTCTGTTTTCTTCCAAAATTTTGGATGTGTCCACGTTGCGCTTTGGGGTGTTTCCTGTCGCGGGTGCTAGGCCTACCCACGCAAGTGAGGTATCATTTTTATCGGGAGACTTGGGGGAACGCTGAGTGGAAGGAAATTTGTGGCTCCTCTCAGATTCCAGAACTTTCTGCCACAGAAATGTGAGGAACATGTGTTTTTTTAGCCAAATTTTGAGGTTTGCAAAGGATTCTGGGTAACAGAACCTGGTCCGAGCCCCGCAAGTCACCCCTCCTTGGATTCCCCTAGGTCTCTAGTTTTCAGAAATGCACAGGTTTGGTAGGTTTCCCTAGGTGCCGGCTGAGCTAGAGGCCAAAATCTACAGGTAGACACTTCGCAAAAAACACCTCTGTTTTCTTTCAAAAAAATGGGATGTGTCCACGTTGCGTTTTGGGGCGTTTCCTGTTGCGGGCGCTAGGCCTACCCACACAAGTGAGGTATCATTTTTATCGGGAGACTTGGGGGAACATAGATAAGCAAAACAAGTGCTATTGCCCCTTGTCTTTCTCTACATTTTTTCCTTCCAAATATAGGAGAGTGTGTAAAAAAGACATCTATTTGAGAAATTCCCTATAATTCACATGCTAGTATGGTCACCCCGGAATTCAGAGATGTGCAAATAACCACTGCTCCTCAGCACCTTATCTTGTGCCCTTTTTGGAAATGCAAAGGTTTTCTTGATAGCAATTTTTTACTCTTTATATTTCAGCAAATGAATTGCTGTATACCCCGTATAGAATGAAAACGCACTGCAGGGTGCAGCTCATTTATTGGCTCTGGGTTCCTCGGTTTCTTGATGAACCTACAAGCCCTATATATCCCCGCAACCAGAGGGGTCCAGCAGACGTAACAGTATATTGCTTTCCATAATCTGACATTGCAGGGAAAAGTTACAGAGTAAAACGTAGAGAAAAATTGATGTTTTTTTCACCTCAATTTCAATATTTTTCTTTTTCAGCTGTTATTTTCTGTAGGAAACCCTTGTAGGATCTACACAAATGACCCCTTGCTGAATTCAGAATTTTGTCTACTTTTCAGAAATGGTTAGGTTTCTGGGATCCAGCATTGGTTTCATGCCCATTCCTGTCACTGACTGGAAGGAGGCTGAAAGCACAAAAAATTGCAAAAATGGGGTATGCCCCAGTAAAATGCCAAAATTGTGTTGAAAAATTGGGTTTTCTGATTCAAGTCTGCCTGTTCCTGAAAGCTAGGAAGCTGCTGAGTTTAGCACTGCAAACCCTTTGTTGATGCCATTTTCAGGGGGAAATCCACAAGCCTTCTTCTGCAGCCACTTTTTCCAATTTTTTTGAAAAAAACAAAATTTTCACTGTATTTTGGCCAATTTCTTGGCCTCCTTCAAGGGAACCCACAAAGTCTGGGTACCTCTAGAATCCCTAGGATGTTGGAAAAAAAGGACGCAAATTTGGCTTGGTTAGCTTATGTAGACAAAAAGTTATGAGGGCCTAAGCGCGAACTGCCCCAAATAGGCAAAAAAAGGCCTGGCACAGGAGGGGGAAAAGGCCTGGCAGCGAAGGGGTTAATCAAAATACCAGAGCACACCAAGGAAGTCCAAACAATAAACGGCAAAAAGTCCATAAAGAAATTCCTCTTCTTCTTCCAATGAAAAATCTTTATTTCTGGTGAGTATAGAGAAACACAAAACAGCCAAGACATGTTTCGTCGAAAGGACCAATTAGTGTAAGATGCTTTCTCTTCGCTGGACTTTGATGTCTCAACCTATATTCATGCATATGATTTCATCCATATACATTATAATTCGCCTTGAAAAAGTCCTTTGGACGAAACACGTGTTGGCTGTTTTGTGTTTCTCTATACTCACCAGAAATAAAGATTTTTCATTGGAAGAAGAAGAAGAATTTCTTTTCATTTTGATTAATGAATTCCTAGTGATGAAAACTGTAAGTCTTTTTGCCATCAAAATCTTTGGGTTGAATGCCCTAACTATGGCCCTCATTACAACCCTTGCGGTCGGTGTTGAAGCGGCGGTAAGAACGCCAACAGGCAGGCGGTAAAAAAAAATTGAATCACGACCATGGCGGAAACCGCCAACATAGACAGCCACTTTAACACTCCGACCACCACGGCGGTACAAACACCCCGGCGTTCACCGCCAAAAGACTGGCGGAAGACAAGGTACTGCCCACCCTATCACAACCTGGCAATCCGCCACCTTTTCCGGGGCAGAACCAACGCAAACAAAAACACGGCGGAAACAGGACTTGGAAGGGAAAACACTCCCCTCTCCACACCCCACGAGGAACCAGGACGCTATGGAGCCAGAACTCCAGATGCTCCCTGCGATGGTCTTCCTGCTCCTCTATCAGGAGCACTAAAGACGGCGGCGACGACCACAGTGAGTACTGCACCTACAACACATGGGAGGGGGGAGGGAAAAGAGAGTGACACACACACGCAACACCCCCACCTCCACCCTCACCCACAACACCATACACACAAATACATGCTGCAACATTACATATACACCCCCCCTTCAATAAAGCAAGGACAAAAGGAATTGATTTGAACAAATGTAATCAATAAAAATCAGATAGTGCAATTTCAAAAATCAGTATATACAAATATGTACAGCAACTACACAAGTCCGGATATTACTCAAACATCGTCTGTGGATCAGAGTCCCAAAATGCATGGGCGAGGCCCACGCATGACACCAGACTTCAAACGGAGAGAACACTGCAGGGGCATCAGATTGAAATGAAACAGGCATCTCAGCCTGATGAATGCGCGACATCACTGCTCCACGAGGGGGCTCCATGCCCACTGCTGTATCCTGGGGAGTGCAAAGCCACAGTCTCTCAAATCTCTCCAGTGGGTGGTTTGCCCACTGCTTTATCCTGGGGAGTGCAAAGCCACAGTCTCTCAAGTCTCTCCAGTGAGTGGTTTGCTCACTGCTTTATCCTGGGAAGTGCAAAGCCACAGTCTCTCAAGTGGGTGGTTTGCCCACTGTTTTATCCTGGGGAGTGCAAAGCCACAGTCTCTCAAGTCTCTCCAGTGGGTGGGTTGCCCACTGCTTCATCCTGGGGAGTGCAAAGCCACAGTCTCTCAAGTCTCGCCAGTGGGTGGTTTGCCCACTGCTGTATCCTGGGGAGTGCAAAGCCACAGTCTCTCAACTGGATAACAGTCTCCACTGGTTCTGGAGGGGGCTTGGTGCCCAGAGTGCTTCATCCTACCAAGGACAGAGGTAGTGGATGCCTTTCTCCACTGGCTCTGGATCGGGCTTGGTGCCCAGAGTGCTTCATCCTGCTAAGGACTGAGGTAGTGGATGCCTTTCTCCTCTAAAAGTCGTGCATCATGGAAGCTGCCCAGGCTCCTGGAACTGACCACCAGCCTCGGACGACTGACCACTGGGGATGGCAGCCATGTCTGCAGTGGTGCCACTGGCTCATGATGTTGCGGGGCCGCTGGCGGTGCTTGCGGCGGGGTCAGTCGCGGCGGTGCTGACGGCGGCCTCTGTGGCAATGGCGCTGGCGGCGGCCTCTGTGGCAGCGGTGCTTGCAGCTGCCTCTGTGGCATTGGTGCTGGCGGCGGGCTCTGTGGCTGCGGTGCTGGTGTCGGGCTTTGTGGCGGCGATGCCGGTGGCGGGCTCTGTGGCGGTGGTGCTTCTGGCGGGCTCTGTGGCAGCGGTGCTGGTGGCGGGCTCTGTGACTGCGGTGCTGGTGGCGGGCTCTGTGACTGCGGTGCTGGTGGTGGGCTCAGTGACAGCGGTGCTGGTGGCGGCCTCAATGACAGCAGTGCTGGTGGCGGTGCAGGTGGCGGTCTTCTCCGCCGTACAGGTTGACGTCGGCGTGGACAGAAGGTGTGACACTGGTCCAATTGTCGGTGCCACCATGCCCTCTCCTGACCTGCCCTTTATTTTCAGGCCCTTCCCCACCTTGGATGGTGGCACAGCTGTCTTGCCACCATCCCCTTTCGTTTTCCCTGAGCCCTTGGTGGCAGGTGTTTTCTGCTTCTCCCTCCGGGATGTGGGCAACTTTTTAACTTTTGCAGGTGGCGGAATGTCCTTGCCCTCGCTCCGTGGCACACTGGCAGCCCTGTTGGTTGGCGCACTCCAATAGACCGCAGTTGCTGGCACCACTGTGTCTGGTGATGTGGTGGCTGAGGTGCTGGGTTTGGACCTGGAAAGCCTGGCCCTAGGGGACGGATGGGGGGGAGGTGAGGGGAAGAGGTCAATATTAGCCAGGAAAAGTTTTTTAGACACACTGGGACGGGTAGATGGAGGGGGTTTTGGAGTGGAGGAAGAAGTAGTGGTTGTAGGAGGTGTGCGTTTGCTGAATTTGGGTGAAGGTGCATGGGCTGGAGGCTGTTGTGAGGTGGATGGCTGTTGGGTGGGTGTGTGCCTGCATTTGTGCAGTTTGGGAGGAGGGCTCACATACACACTGGGAGAGGACACAGGGAATGTGTGAATGGTAGTGGGGTGGTGAGTGCACGTGAGCGGTGTGTGGTGATGGGCGTGCTGGTGATGGAGGTAGTGGCTGAAGATGTAGTGCATGCAGGTGTGAGTGGAGACGAGACTGGAAGGGAGGAGGGGACATGGAGGAGGGGGACACAGTGGAGGCAGTGGATGTTAGTATGTCTGCATGGGTATGATGCTTGTGTGAGTGCCTGTGGGATGTGTGGTGCTTATGTTTGCCTTTAGCCACCCTTGTGTGTTGAGATGTGTGCATGCTGGTCTGATGGTGTGCTTGGGATAGGCTGAGGTAAAGGGGATTGGGTCTGGGTGGAGGAAGTTGGAGGGGGGAGGCTGGACACAGGGACAATGGTTGCCATCAGTGCTGAGGCCAGAGCCTGAAATGCTCTCTGTTGGGCTACCTGGCCATAATGAATGCCCTCCAGGTATGCATTTGTTTGTTGCAAATGCCTTTCAACACCCTGGATGGCATTCACAATGGTAGATTGCCCAACAGTGAGGGATCTCAGGAGGTCAATAGCCTCCTCACTGAGGGCTGCAGGGCTGACTGGGCAGGGCCTGAGGTGCCTGGGGCAAAGGAGATGCCCCACCCTCCTGGGTGGGCGGCCACGGGACACACGCTAAGGGGCTGCTGGGAGGGTGGTGCTGGTAGGGGGGCGGCTGTACCTGTTGATGCGGGGGGCACAGAGGGACCCCCCACCGCAAGGGAGCTCCCATCAGAGGAGGAGTCGCTGTCGCTGCTGTCACCTCCTGTCCCTGCCGTGGAGCTCCCCTCGCCCTCCGTCCCACTGGTGTCTTCAAACTTTGTTGTCTTGCCCTCCAGGGCCAAGTGGGATGCAGTTCCCTCCTGCTCTGGTGCCACTGCTCCTCCGCCTGGTGATGCTATTGCACACAAGAACAGGGAGACAACAAACGGGGAGGGGGAATGACAGAAGAAAGACATGTTCAGTGCATGCAATACCACTACCATTGGCGGACACTACAGACACAGCAGCCCTCTGCACTACACCATGCACTTATAGTTCCTAGATTAATCACAGGACCATGGGGTACAAGGCCTATGCCCGATTGCTGCACACATGGAAGTCACAGGAGCCTGACTAGGTGTAGATGGCGCTTACCACCGGTGGGGTGCCACTTAGCCTGCCTCACAAAAGGACCTTGCCTACAAAGCTCGCCCTGGCCTAGGGTAACCCACTGCCCACCTCCCCCACCCAGACACCTCATACTGCGCGCAGAGTCAGATTGATGTGACTGTACTCACCCCTTTGTGGCTGCTGTGATGCCCTCAAGCGCCCATCCAACTCCAGATACGCCACCGCCAGGATCTGGAAAATCAGGGGGGTCATGGTGACATGGGCACCCCTTCCACGTTGGGAGGCCCTCCCCAGCAGGGCCTCCGAAGTCTTCTTGCTCCAGCGGTGAATGTCCTCCCATCTTTTCCAGCAGTGGGTGGTCCGTCTGTGGTGGACCCTCAGGGTCCGGACATCCTTGGCGATGGCACGCCAAAAAAACTTCTTCTGGTGGGCGCTGACCTACAGGAATAGTATAGGGAAAAATGGAAAACTTTAACCTTCCGGACTGTCACAGTCATTGGGCCACGTTCCCACCCTTGCCCTGACGCACATACACTCACCGTCTGCTCATGCAGGGCTCAGTCCCCCCCACCCATGTATCTTCCATCCACACCACTCCAAACAGGCATTGCCCATGCAGAATGCTCACAGTGTACTCGCCTGTTTGTCTGCAGGACCGTAGAATAGCGTGTACTGGGGAGGACCCCACCCACTAACTTCTCCAACTCCTTCGAAGTGAAGACATGGGCCCTTTCCCCAGACACATGAGCCATTGTTGCTTCCAGACTGAGGTCACAGCAGCACCTTCAGTGTAGGTCCTCTCCTGTTGAAGGTCAGGTATCAAGTGAGTGTACAGATAGAAAATGTTGGTCACGTCCGTGGTGGTGCGTACCGTCACCACCGGCGTACATCGTCATTAGCTCCTGGGACCCATAGGGTCTAATGTTAACCAATGCAGGATTGCGCCGCGGTCTTTGACCGCCTACCGTGACAGTGTAGAGCGCCAGCGCAGATACCTCATATCCCCTTGTCCCACCTTACAGGTCAGGCAGCCGCCATTTCAGGGGGCCATATGGCATTAAAAATAACGGCGTCACACCTATCTAGGCCTTGCATACACACAGTAACAGGCACATTGAGGATTAACAAATGTGTGCAAATGACATTTTGTAATACCTCAGTGTTGGCTGACTCTCTGCTCTCTGTTATCATCCATAGGGCACGTCCGCTGGGGCAGGTGATGAGATGGCGGCATCCTCAGGTGTACAGACCACTGGTAGACCTGTCGACAATGGAAGAGAGACACGTAATAGTCACCTACAGACTCGATCGTGCAACAATCCATGAACTGTGTGCCCAGTTTGAGACAGTCCTGATGTCAGCAATCCGCCATCCCACAGGGATCCCCCCTCTAGTGCAGGCCCTGTTAGTACTCCATTTCTTGGCAAGTGGGTCTTTTCAAACTACAGTGGCCATTGCATCAGGAATGTCCCAGCCAATGTTCTCAAACGTGTTGTCCAGAGTGTTGTCTGTCCTGCTGAAACACATGCGCAGCTACATCGTTTTCCCTCAGATGGAGTATTTGCCTACAGTGAAAGGTGACTTATATGCCCTGGGACATATCCCCAACATCATAGGTGCCATTGATGGGACCCATGTGGCCTTGATACCCCGCAGGAGTGAACAGGTGTACAGAAACCGGAAGAGTTACCATTCTATGAATGTGCAGATGGTGTGTTTGGTTGACTAGTAAATCTCCCATGTGAATGCCAAGTTTCCTGGCTCAGTGCATGATGTTTACATTCTGAGAAATAGCAGCATCCCTTATGTGATGGTGCAACTTCAGAGGCACCGTGTGTGGCTAATAGGTGAGGACAAGGACCCTGTACCCTGTGAATAGTTGTGTGGTACTGGGGTTGTCCCCATGGGTTAGTGTCTGTCTAACAGTTGTCCCTCGACATTTGCAGGTGACTCTGGGTACCCCAACCTGTCATGGCTACTGACCCCAGTGAGGAATCCCAGGACAAGGGCAGAGGAACGCTACAATGAGGCACATGGGCAAACTAGGAGGGTTATAGAAAGAACCTTCGGCCTCCTGAAGGCCAGGTTCCGGTGCCTCCATATGACAGGTGGTTCTCTGTACTACTCACCAAAGAAGGTGTGTCAGATCATCGTGGCCTGCTCTATGCTGCACAACTTGGTTTTGCGATGCCAGGTGCCTTTTCTGCCGGAGGATGGTCCAGCTGGAGGTCTTGTGGCAGCTGTGGAGCCTGTGGACAGTGAAGAAGAGGAGGCAGAAGAAGAGGGTATTGACAACAGAAACAACATTATCCAGCAATACTTCCAGTGAGACACAGGTAAGAAGATATCACTGCCTCACACATCTCATACAATTGTTTGACCTATCATAAGTCTGTCATTTTCACTCAGTGTATGGACCCTGACTTGTCACTTTGCCTTTCCATTTAACAGATGTGGGTCCCACTGTGTGACCTCTGCTATATTACCTCATGGACTAGAGCTGTGTTACATCGGTATGTTGACAATAAAATTGACATTGCTATATTCCATAGTTGTTGCAAACACATTTTTGTGAAAGCACAGACTGACTCTAGATTGTTTTGTGATTCAAGGGTTTTTATTTCTGTGCCAATAAGTGGAGGGGTTTGTAAAATGGTCAGGGGTGATGGTGGAGGAATTTCCATCGCAGAGTCCAGTCTATTTGTTTCACAGGTTCATTGTCCAAAGGGGCATAGGAAGTGGAGCTAGGGCAGTTTAAGGATGGACAGGGTAACAAAGTGTGACAGAAGGATGACATTCAGGGGGGCCTCATTTCCTGGCGGGGTCTTGGCATTGTTCTCTGTCTTGTTCCTGGATCGCAGGGACCGTTTGTGTTGTGGTTCTCCATCTGTAGGGGGTGGGGTGCTGGTGTCGTGGTCCTGTGTTGGTGCCTTCTGTCCAGTAGTGCCGGCGGAGGTGGAGGGCTGTTCATCATCCAGGCTAGTGTCAGGGGCCCCTTGTTGTGCCACAGTGTCCCTCCTGGTGTTGACAAGGTCCTTCAGCACCCCTACAATGGTGACCAGGGTGGTGTTGATGGACTTGAGTTCCTCCCTGATCCTCAGATAGTGTTCCTCCTGCAGCCGCTGGGTCTCCTGAACGTTGGCCAGTAACGTTGCCATCATCTCCTGGGAATTATGGTACGCTCCCATGATGTTGGAGAGGGCCTCGTGGAGAGTGGGTTCCCGGGACCTGTCCTCCCTCTGTCCTACAGCAATTCTCCTAGTTCCCCTGTTTTCCTGTGCCTCTGTCCCCTGAACCGTGTGCCCACTGCCCCCAGGTCCCTGATGTTCTTGGGTTGGTGGGTTTGCCTGGGTTCCCTGTAGTGGTGGGCACACTGCTGCTTGACGTGTCCTGGGAACACAGGGATGGGCCCGCTGGGTGGGTGCTGTGCTGGTGTTTCCTGAGGGGAAGGCTCTGTGGTGGCATGTGCCAGTGTCAGGGGAACCGACTGTCCTGAGGTCCCAGATGGGCCGGGCTGGTCATCTTGATCCAGTTGGACAGAGCTGCTGTCATCACTGTGGGCCTCTTCTCTGGGGGGAGTGAACACGTCTGGAACCTCCTGTCCGGTGACGTTGGGTAGGGGTCCTGCAGGGGTGTAAAGGCATGATTATTGCATCTGTGTGTGCCATCCAGTGCTTGCATTCTTGTCTAGGACCTTGTGTGATAATTGGTTTGGGGTCTGTATGGGTATCTGTTGTGGACATGCTTTGGTTATGGGTGTCCATGCTTTGGTGTTGCATGCAGGGCTTGGTGTTGGGATGGGTGGGTTGTGATAGTGGGACATTTGTGAGTTGTTGGAGTGAAAGGGGTGAGGGTGGAAGTATGTGATGGCATGCAGGTATGGTGGGGGAGATGAGGTAGTAAAGAGTTGACTTAGCAGGATGACTGCCAGGAGTACAATTGCATCACTGTGTCGGTGGTGCCTGTATGCTTCAGGATGATGCAGGATATTGCAAGGCCGGCCGAGAGCCTCTTAGGCACGTGTCCTGTCGGCCATCTTGCGTGGCCACACCCTCTATGGGACTTTTTAAACTCTATTTCATAACTAGAACATCCCTATAACCTTTGTTTTTTTCATTGAATTTCTATGTTTTTTTAACCTAAATTAATTTTAATTAATATACATTAATTCAACCTCCGCTGCGCATGGACTTTGGCCGTGCGCTGCAGGGGTTGGCTGTAGGGCCTGAAGGTTGATTGAGAGAGAGAGACATTTAAAGGAAGACTTTGACAGAGAGAAATTGAGAGAGAAAAAGAGAGTTTTTTACACTTTGATGAGTGATAAACTTAAAATTTGATATTTTAGGACAAAATGAAATGAAAAATGTATTCGTCAAGTAAAAAGAGTGTAATCACTTTTCAGTATATACCTTAAATATTTTAATATGAAAAATAATTAAAGTTGGGATGTGACCTAGATCGGACCCCTCAACCTTCAGGGTGAAGGCCTAAGACCATAACCTCTAGGCCACAAGTGACTTTTCAATATAGGTTCCAGACATAGGCTGTCATTACAACATTGGCGGAAAATCCCGCGTACCGCCGTGCAGAAGACTGCCAACATACCACTGCGGCAGCGGAATTCCACTACAGCTATTACGACCCACAGCTCGGAATCCGCCAAAATCCAGACACCCACACAAGTCCGCCACACCAAACACCAGTGATAAACTGGCGATAACAAAACCTCCACCGTCAAGCCAACAGGAATACGCCCACACTATCATGACGTACGAATCCATGCAGCGGTCTTCCAACTGTGGTATTCCATTGGCGGTACATACCGCCGTACTCAAAATACACACACATTTACAAAACACAACCACATTGGACAAATATAAATACACACACCTGGTACACATACACACACCACTCCCACACACCCAATCCAATATAAAACACACACGCACATCACCCACAAACCCTTACTACCAAAATTGAGAAAGAAGGCCAGAGAGAGACACCACCAGAAACAACACTAGCATCCACAGGCACACAACACCATCACTCACACACCATCCATGCACCTTAGACAACACACACAAACACATCCCCTCACACTTCACAACACACACCACCTCACACATCACCCACACCACATCATGGCACCACAACGACACCCCAGGTTCTCTGAGGAGGAGCTAAGGGTCATGGTGGAGGCAATCGTCCGGGTAGAACCACAGCTATTTGGATCAGAGGTGCAGCACACCTCCATTGCTAGGAAGATGGAGCTATGGCGCAGAATCGTCGACAGGGTCAACGCAGTGGGACAGCATCCAAGAGCACAGGATGACATCAGGTAGAGGTGGAATGACCTACAGGGGAAGGTGCGTTCCGTGGTCTCAAGACACCAGATTGCAGTACAGAGGACTGGCAGCGCACCCCCACCTCCTCCCCCACAACTAACAACATGGGAGGAGCAGTTCTTGGCTATACTGCATCCTGAGGGCCTCGCAGGAGTAGCAGGAGGAATGGACTCTGGTAAGTCAAATCTTTAACTACTTCATCCCCTACCCTACCTGCATGCTATCACATACCCCCACCTTCGCCCTCACCCCCATCACTCCAATTCCTCACATATGTCCCACTATCACAAACCACCCATCCCAACACCAAGCCCTACATGCAACACCAAAGCATGGACACCCATCACCATTGCATGGCCACTGCACATACCCACACACACTCCTAAACAATTAGCACACTAGGTCCTACACAAGAATGCAAGCACTGGGGTACAGGGTCACCCACCCATTGCACACCATGGCACACAAAGATGCAATAATTATGCCTTTATACCACTGCAGACCCCTACCCAACGTCACCAGAGAGGAGGTTCCAGACATGTCCACTCCACCCACAGAAAAGGCCCACAGTGATGACAGCAGCTCTGTCCAACTGGATCTAGATGACCAGCCCGGCCCATCTAGGACCTCGGGCCAGTCGGGTCCCCTCACACTGGCACAAGCCACAACAGAGCCTTCCCCCTCTGGAAACACCAGCACAGCACCCACCCAGCGGGCCCATACCTCTGTCCTCAGGACACGTCGAGCAGCAGTGTGTCCACCACTACAGGGAACCCAGGCTAACCCACCACCCTAACAACAGCAGGGACCTGGGGGCAGTGGCAGTGGGCACACGGTTTAGGGGACAGAGGCCCAGGAACACAGGGGAACTGGGAGGGCTGCTGTGCAAAAGGGGGAGGACAGGCCCAGGGAACCCACTCTCCACGAGGCCCTCTCCAACATCATGGGAGCCTACCACCATTCCCAGGAGACAATGGCAACGGTACTTGGCATATTGTCATAAAAATAAAGTACCTTTATTTTTAGTATATCTGTGTATTGTGTTTTTTTATGATATTGTGCATATGACACCAGTGGTATAGTGGGAGCTTTGCATGTCTCCTAGTTCAGCCTAACCTGCTCTGCTAAGCTACCCTTTTCTATCAGCCTAAGCTGCTAGACACCTCTTCTACACTAATAAGGGATAACTGGACCTGGTGCAGAGTGTAAGTACCCCTTGGTACCACTACAAACCAGGCCAGCCTCCTACATTGGTTGTGCAGCGGTGGGATAAGTACTTGCAACTACTTACCACTTTGTCATTTTGTACTTTTCATAAGAGAAAAATATACAAAACAAATTCAGTGTATGTACACCTAACCAAAAAGCTTTGCTTTTCTTCTCTTACTCTATTGCTAAGTGCTGAAAAGTACCTCTAAACTTCCAAAAAGTTTCTTAAAAGTTGAAAATGTTTTTTCTGTTTCCTTAAAAAGTTCTGAAACTTTTTCTTTCTTTTTCTGTCCCTCAAACCTTTTTCTATCATGTCTGGTACAGGTCAAACTCTTGATCTGCCCAGCACTGCTTATGACCACCTTAGCTGGAAAGGTGCAAGGAGTCTCTGCATTGATAGAGGTTTAGGGGTAAGGAAGAATCCCTCCAGAGAATTGTTAGTTAATATGCTCATTGAAAATGATAAGGCCTTAGGTGGCACATCAGGTGAGAAATTAGCAGATGGTTCACACTCTGATTCTGGGGTAGCCCCAGTAAGAATGTTAGATAGTATTTTTCCCAACCTGCCCCTTAGCAGGCCACCTAGCATGGCTGGTACTAATGTGAGCTCTCATCACAGTAGGAGTGTCACTCCTGCAGGCCAGGTTGTTAGAGTGTCAACTATTAGGGACAGGTCTCCCTCTGTTCATTCACACCATTCTTCTGTGTCTAAGCATGCCCAACCCACCCACCCTGATAACAGAATGTTAGAAAGGGAGCTCAATAGATTGAGAGTGTAAGAGTCCAGGCTGAAGCTTAAACAGCAACAGCTGGCTCTAGACAGGGAAACTTTAGACTTAGAAAAATAAAGGCAGAGGTTGGGGTTTTGACCCCATGGTGGCAGCAGCAGTATTACAGATAGTAATCCTGTGAAAGAGCATGATTCTAGGAATCTGCACAAGATAGTTCCCGCTTATAAGGAGGGGGGTGACATTAACAAGTGGTTTGCTGCACTTGAGAGGGCCTGTGTTATACAGGGGGTCCCTCAAAGGCAGTGGGAACCTATCCTATAGCTATCTTTCAGTGGAAAGGGTAGGGATAGACTCCTTACTGTGAAGGAAAGTGATGCCAATAATTTTACAGTTTTAAAGAATGCACTCCTGGATGGTTATGGCTTAACCACTGAACAACACAGGATTAAGTTCAAAGAAACCAAAAAGGAGTCTTCACAAGACTGGGTAGACTTTGTTGACCATTTAGTGAAGGCCTTGGAGGGGTGGTTACATGGCAGTAAAGTTTCTGACTATGAAAGCCTGTATAACTTGATCCTGAGAGAGCATATTCTTAATAACTGTGTGTCTGATTTGTTACACCAATATCTAGTGGACTCAGATCTGACCTCTCCCCAAGAATTGGGAAAGAAGGCAGACAAATGGGTCAGAACAAGAGTGAACAGAAAAGTTCATACAGGGGCTGACAAGGATGGCAAGAAGAAGGATGGTAAGTCTTCAGACAAGGGTGGGGACAAATCTAAAAATGAGTCTTCATCAGGCCCACAAAAACGCTCTGGTCGGGGTGGTGGGTCCAAATCCTCTTCTAATCAAGTAAAGAAACCATGGTGTTATTTATGTAAAGTAAAAGACCATTGGAAAACTGATGCCAGTTGTCCAAAGAAAAGCACCAAGCCTCCCACTACCACAACCCCTGCTGCTACACCTAGTGCCCCTAGTAATAGCAGTGGTGGTGGGAGCAAACCTACTAATAGCCAATCCAAGGGAGTAGCTGGGCTCACTTTTGGTAATTTAGTTGGGGTTGGTCTTGTTAGGGAGACCACAGAGGCTGTGTTAGTCTCTGAAGGTGCCATTGATTTGGCCACCTTGGTTGCTTGTCCCCTTAATATGGATAAGTACAAGCAACTTCCCCTAATAAATGGTGTTGAGGTTCAGGCCTACAGGGACACAGGTGCCAGTGTTACCTTGGTAATAGAGAAACTGGTCCACCCTGAACAACACCTACTTGGTCACCAGTACCAAGTGACTGATGCTCATAACAATACTCTTAGCCACCCCATGGCTGTTGTGAATCTCAACTGGGGGGGGGGGGGTTACTTGTCCAAAGAAAGTTGTGGTTGCCTCAGATTTACCTGTAGACTGTCTACTAGGGAACGATTTAGAGACATCAGCTTGGGCAGCAGTGGAGTTGGAGGCTCATGCAGCAATGCTGGGCATTCCTGGGCATATTTTTGCTTTGACAAGGGCTCAGGCCAAAAAGCAAAAAGGACAGCGTGACTTGGATCCTGGAACAATGGACCAAGTGCTCCCTAAAGCTAGGGTTAGTAAAGGTAAATCACTACCTACTATCCCTCCCACTACAGTAGATTCAACTTCTGAGGAAGAAGAATTTCCCCCTTGTGCAGAACCTTCACCAGAGGAGCTGGAAGCAGACACTGCTGAGCTTTTGGGTAGAGGGGGGCCTGCCAGGGAGGAGCTGAGTGTGGCACAGCAGACCTGTCCCACACTAGAGGGTCTAAGACAGCAAGCTGTCAAACAGCAAAAGGGGGATGTCAGTGACTCTCACAGAGTTTACTGGGAGGACAACCTCTTGTCTACAGAGGCAAGGGACCCAAAACTTGGAGCTGCCAGGAGATTGGTTATTCCCCTGCAATACAGAGAGTTCCTCCTAACTCTAGCCCACGACATTCCCTTGGCTGGACATTTGGGGCAGATGAAAACATGGGGCAGGCTTGTTCCCTTGTCTCATTGGCCTAGAATGTCAGAGGACACAAAGGAATTTTGTAAGTCCTGTGTCACCTGTCAAGCCAGTGGCAAAACAGGTGGCACCCCAAAGGCTCCCCTTATTCCACTACCTGTGGTTGGGGTTCCCTTTGAAAGGGTAGGGGTTGACATAGTTGGCCCCCTTGACCCTCCTACTGCTTCAGGCAATAGGTTTATCTTGGTGGTAGTGGACCATGCCACCAGATATCCTGAAGCAATTCCTCTAAGGACCACTACAGCTCCTGCAGTGGCAAAGGCCCTCCTGGGAATCCTTTCCAGGGTGGGCTTCCCAAAAGAGGTGGTATCAGACAGGGGAAGTAATTTCACGACTGCTTACTTAAAGGCCATGTGGAAGGAATGTGGTGTGACATACAAGTTCACTACACCCTATCATCCACAAACAAATGGACTGGTTGAGAGGTTTAATAAAACTCTCAAAGGAATGATAATGGGACTCCCTGAGAAACTCCGCAAGAGATGGGTTGTCCTGTTACCTTGCCTCCTTTTTGCTTACAGGGAGGTACCCCAGAAAGGAGTGGGCTTCAGCCCCTTTGAACTCCTATTTGGACACCCTGTAAGAGGCCCTTTAACACTTGTGAAGGAGGGTTGGGAACAACCTTTAAAAGCTCCAAAGCAAGACATAGTGGACTATGTACTTGGCCTAAGATCTAGAATGGCTGAGTACATGAAAAAGGCCAGCAAAAACCTTCAGGCCAGCCAAGAGCTCCAAAAGCAATGGCATGACCAGAAGGCTGTTTTGGTTCAGTACCAACCAGGGCAGAAAGTGTGGGTCTTGGAGCCTGTGGCCCCAAGAGCACTCCAAGACAAATGGAGTGGACCCCACATAATTGTTGAAAAGAAGGGAGAAGTCACCTACTTGGTTGACTTAGGCACTGCCAGGAGTCCCCTTAGGGTGCTCCATGTCAATCGCCTGAAACCCTACTATGACAGGGCTGATCTCACCCTGCTCATGGCAACAGATGAGGGACAGTAAGAAGAGAGTGACCCTCTCACTGATCTCTTCTCTTCCACAGAACAAGATGCTCTAGTGGAAGGTGTAGTACTGGCAGATTGTCTTACTGCTGAGCAGAAAGACCACTGCATAAATCTCCTGGGTCAGTTTTCTGAACTCTTCTCTACTGTGCCAGGCACCACTTCCTGGTGTGAGCACACAATAGATACTGGAGACAGCTTGCCTGTCAAAAGTAAGATCTATAGGCAGCCTGACCATGTCAGAGACTGCATAAAGCAAGAGGTACAGAAAATGCTTGAACTGGGAGTGGTTGAGCACTCTGAAAGTCCATGGGCCTCTCCTGTCGTACTTGTACCAAAACCTCATTACAAAGATGGTAAAATGGAAATGAGATTTTGTGTTGACTACAGAGGTCTCAACCAGGTAACCAAAACTGATGCTCACCCTATACCCAGGGCAGATGAGCTAATAGATACACTGGCATCTGCCAAGTATCTAAGCACCTTTGATTTGACTGCAGGATATTGGCAGATCAAGTTATCAGAGGATGCAAAAGCAAAAACTGCATTTTCAACCATTGGAGGCCATTACCAATTCACAGTAATGCCTTTTGGATTGAAAAATGCACCTGCCACTTTTCAAAGGTTGGTGAACACAGTCCTGCAAGGGCTGGAAGCTTTTAGTACAGCATATCTAGATGATATAGCTGTCTTTAGCTCCAGCTGGGATGATCACCTGGTCCACCTATGGAAAGTTTTGGAGGCCCTGCAAAAGGCAGGCCTCACTATCAAGGCTTCAAAGTGGCAGATAGGGCAGGGGAAAGTGGTTTATCTGGGACACCTGGTAGATGGAGAACAGATTGCACCACTTCAGGAGAAAATCCAAACTATTATAGATTGGGTTCCCCCTACAACCCAAACTCAGGTGAGAGCCTTTGTAGGCCTCACTGGGTATTACAGGAGGTTCATAAAGAACTATGGCTCCATTGCAGCCCCTCTTAATGACCTCACATCTAAGAAAATGCCTAAAAAGGTATTATGGACAGCAAACTGTCAGAAAGCTTTTGAGGAGCTGAAGCAGGCCATGTGCTCTGCACCTGTCCTGAAAAGCCCCTGTTACTCCAAACAAATCATTGTCCAAACTGATGCATCTGAATTAGGGGTAAGGGCAGTCTTATCACAACTGAATTCTGAGGGCCAGGATCAACCTGTTGCTTTTATCAGCAGGAGGTTGACCCCTAGAGAAAAGCGTTGGTCTGCCATAGAGAGGGAGGCCTTTGCTGTGGTCTGGGCACTGAAGAAGTTGAGGCCATACCTGTTTGGCACTCACTTCATTGTTCAGACAGACCACAAACCTCTACTTTGGCTAAAACAAATGAAAGGTGAAAACCCTAAATTATTGAGGTGGTCCATATCTCTACAGGGAATGGACTATACAGTGGAACATAGACCTGGGAGTACCAACTCCAATGCAGATGGACTCTCCAGATATTTCCACTTAGACAATGAAGACTCATCAGGTCATGGCTAGTCTTATTGTCCTTCGTTTGGGGGGGGGGGGGTTGTGTAGGAAAGTACCATCTTGCCTGGCATGTTACCCCCATATTTCACTGTATATATGTTGTTTTAGTTGTATGTGTCACTGGGACCCTGCCAGCCAGGGCCCCAGTGCTCGTAAGTGTGCCCTGTATGTGTTCCCTGTGTGATGACTAACTGTCTCACTGAGGCTCTGCTAACCAGAACCTCAGTGGTTACGCTCTCTCTTTGCTTTCCAAATTGTCACTAACAGGCTAGTGAACAATTTCACCAATTCACATTGGCATACTGGCACACCCTTATAATTCCCTAGTATATGGTACTGAGGTACCCAGGGTATTGGGGTTCCAGGAGATCCCTATGGGCTGCAGCATTTCTTTTGCCACCCATAGGGAGCTCTGACAATTCTTACACAGGCCTGCCACTGCAGCCTGAGTGAAATAACGTCCATGTTATTTCACAGCCATTTACCACTGCACTTAAGTAACTTATAAGTCACCTATATGTCTAACCTTTACCTGGTAAAGGTTGAGTGCTAAGTTACTTAGTGTGTGGGCACCCTGGCACTAGCCAAGGTGCCCCCACATCATTCAGGGCAAATTCCCCGGACCTTGTGAGTGCGGGGACACCATTACACGCGTGCACTGTACATAGGTCACTACCTATGTACAGCTTCACAATGGTAACACCGAACATGGCCATGTAACATGTCTAAGATCATGGAATTGTCACCCCAATGCCATTCTTGCATTGGGGAGACAATTCCATGATCCCCCCAGTCTCTAGCACAGACCCGGGTACTGCCAAACTACCTTTCCTGGGGTTTCACTGCGGCTGCTGCTGCTGCCAACCCCTCAGACAGGTTTCTGCCCTCCTGGGGTCCAGCCAGGCTTGGCCCAGGAAGGCAGAACAAAGGACTTCCTCAGAGAGAGGGTGTTACACCCTCTCTCTTTGGAAAAAGGTGTCAGGGATGGGGAGGAGTAGCCTCCCCCAGCCTCTGGAAATGCTTTGATGGGCACAGATGGTGCCCATCTCTGCATAAGCCAGTCTACACCGGTTCAGGGATCCCCCAGCCCTGCTCTGGTGCGAAACTGGACAAAGGAAAGGGGAGTGACCACTCCCCTGACCTGCACCTCCCCTGGGAGGTGCCCAGAGCTCCTCCAGTGTGCTCCAGACCTCTGCCATCTTGGAAACAGAGGTGCTGCTGGCACACTGGACTGCTCTGAGTGGCCAGGGCCAGCAGGTGACGACAGAGACTCCTTCTGATAGGCTCTTACCTGTGTTGCTAGCCTATCCTCCTTCCTAGGTAGCCAAACCTCCTTTTCTGGCTATTTAGGGTCTCTGCTTTGGGGAATTCTTTAGATAACGAATGCAAGAGCTCATCAGAGTTCCTCTGCATCTCTCCCTTCACCTTCTGCCAAGGAATCGACCGCTGACTGCTCTGGACGCCTGCAAAACCGCAACAAAGTAGCAAAGACGACTACTGCAACCTTGTATCGCTGATCCGGCCGCCTTCTCGACTGTTTTCCTGGTGGTGCATGCTGTGGGGGTAGTCTGCCTCCTCTCTGCACTAGAAGCTCCGAAGAAATCTCCCGTGGGTCGATGGAATCTACCCCCTGCAACTGCAGGCACCAAAAGACTGCATCACCAGTCCTCTGGGTCCCCTCTCAGCATGACGAGCGTGGTCCCTGGAACTCAGCAACTCTGTCCAAGTGACTCCCACAGTCCAGTGACTCTTCAGTCCAAGTTTGGTGGAGGTAAGTCTTTGCCTCACCACGCTAGACTGCATTGCTGGGTACCGCGTGATTTGCAGCTGCTCCGGCTCCTGTGCACTCTTCCAGGATTTCCTTTGTGCACAGCCAAGCCTGCGTCCCGACACTCTAACCTGCGGTGAACAACCTCCTGAGTTGTCCTCCAGCGTCGTGGGATCTTCTTTTGTGACTTCGGGTGTGCTCCGGTTCACTCTTCTTCGTAGTGCCTGATCCTGCACTTCTGTGGGTGCTGCCTGCTCCTGAGAGGGCTCCTTGTCTTGCTGGGCGGCTCTTCTGTCTCCTCACGCAATTGGCGACATCCTGGTCCCTCCTGAGCCACAACAGCATCCAAAAACCCTAACCGCGACCCTTGCAGCTAGCAAGGCTTGTTTGCGGTCTTTCTGCATTGGAACACCTCTGCAAGCTTCTTCACGATGTGGGACATCCATCCTCCAAAGGGGAAGTTCCTAGTCCTCTTCGTTCTTGCAGAATCCACAGCTTCTACCATCCGGTGGCATCTTCTTTGCACCCTCAGCTGGCATTTCCTGGGCATCTGCCCAATCTCGACTTTGTCGCGACTCTTGGACTTGGTCCCCTTGTTCCACAGGTACTCTCGTCCGGAAATCCATCGTTGTTGAATTGCTGGTGTTGGTCTTCCTTGCAGAATTCCCCTATCACGACTTCTGTGCTCTCTGGGGAACTTAGGTGCACTTTACACCTACTTTTCAGGGTCTTGGGGTGGGCTATTTTAATAACCTTCACTGTTTTCTTACAGTCCCAGCGACCCTCTACTAGCTCACATAGGTTTGGGGTCCATTCGTGGTTCGCATTCCACTTTTGGAGTATATGGTTTGTGTTGCCCCTATACCTATGTGCTCTCATTGCAATCTATTGTGACTGTACATTGCTTGCATTGCTTTCTATTGCTATTACTGCATATTTTTGGTATTGTGTACATATATCTTGTGTATATTTGCTATCCTCATACTGAGGGTACTCACTGAGATACTTTTGGCATATTGTCATAAAAATAAGGTACCTTTATTTTTAGTATATCTGTGTATTGTGTTTTCTTATGATATTGTGCATATGACACCAGTGGTATAGTGGGAGCTTTGCATGTCTCCTAGTTCAGCCTAAGCTGCTCTTACTAAGCTACCCTTTTCTATCAGCCTAAGCTGCTAGACACCTCTTCTACACTAATAAGGGATAACTGGACCTGGTGCAGAGTGTAAGTACCCCTTGGTACCACTACAAACCAGGCCAGCCTCCTACACATGTGCCTCATGGCAAGGGTAGGAACGCAGGCCAATGACTGTGACGGTCCGGACAGATATATCTTCTCCTTTTCCTCTGTACTATTCCTGTAGGTCAGCACCCACCAAAAGAAGGATATTTGGCGTGCCATCGCCAAGGACATCTGGACCCTGGGGGTCCATCACAGACAGAGCACCCACTGCCGGAAAAGATGGGAGGACATTCGCTGCTGGAGCAAGAAAACGGCGGAGGCCCAGCTGGGGACAGCCTTCCAACGTGGGAGGGGTGCCCGTCGCACCATGACCCCCCTGATGTTCCGGATCCTGGCAGTGGCGTTTCCGGAGTTGGATGGGCGCTTGAGAGCATAACAGCAGCCACAAGGGGGTGAGTACACTCTCATTCAGCTGAATCAGCGCGCATTATGAGGTGTCTGGGTGGGAGAGGTGGGCTGTGGGTTCCCATAGGCCAGGGCGAGTTTAGTAGGCAAGGTCCCTTCGTAAGGCAAGTCATGTGGCACCCCAATCCACCAGTGTTCAGAGCCAACTACACCTAGTCAGGCTCATGTGACTTCCATGTGTGCAGCAATCGGGCATAGGCCTTGTACCCCAAGTCCCTGTGATTAATCAGGGAACTCTAAGTGCACAGCGTAGTGCAGAGGTCTTCTATGTCTGTAGTGTCCGCCAATGGTAGTGGTATTGCATGCACTCAACATGTCTTTCTCCTTTCTCCCCCCCCTTTTTTTGGTCTCCCTGTTCTTGTGTGCAATAGCATCATTAGGCGGAGGAGCAGTGGCACCGGGGCAGGAGGGAGCTGCATCCCACATGGCCCTGGAGTGCGAGACAACAGAGTCTGAAGCCACCAGTGGGACGGAGGGCGAGGGGAGCTCCACGGCAGGGACAGGAGCTGAGACCAGCGACTCGGACTCCTCCTCTGATGGGAGCTCCCTTGCGGTGGCGGGCCCCTCTGTGCCCCCCACATCTACAGGTACAGCCACCACCCCCCTACCAGCACCGCCCTCCCAGCAGCCCCTCAGCATGTGCATCGCATGGCCGCTCACCCAGGAGGGTGGGCATCTCCTTTGCCCCAGGCACCTCAGCCCCTGCCCCTGTCAGCCCTGCTGCCCTCAGTGAGGAGGCCATGGACCTCCTCAGATCCCTCACTGTTGGGCAGTCTACCATTCTGAATGCCATCCAGGGTGTAGAGAGGCAGTTGCAACAGACCAATGCATACCTGGAGGGCATTCATTCTGGCCAGGCAGCCCAACAGCGAGCTTTTCAGACTCTGGCCTCAGCACTGATGGCAGCCATTGTCCCTGTGTCCAGCCTTCCCCTCCAACTTCCTCCACCCAGACCCAAACCCCTGTACCTCAGCCTATCCCAAGCACACCATCAGACCAGCATGCACACACCTCAACACACAAGGGAAGCTCTGGCAAACATAAGCACCACACATCCCACAGGCACTCACACAAACATCAAACCCATGCAGACATACCAACAGCCACTGCCTCCACTGTGTCCCCCTCCTCCTCGTCTCCCTCCTCCCTCACTGTCACGTCTCCACTCACACCTGTATGCACTACATCTTCAGCCACTATGTCCATCACCAGCACACCCATCACCACACACCGCTCACGTGCACTCACTACCCCTACTACCATTCACACATCCCCTGTGTCCTCTCCCAGTGTGTCTGAGAGCCCACCTCCCAAGGTACACAAACGCAGTCACACACCCACCCAACAGCCATCCACCTCACAACAGCCTCCAGCCCATGCACCTTTACCCAAAGTCAGCAAACGTACACCTCCTACAACCACTACCTCTTCCTCCACTCCCAAACCCCCTCCATCTACCCATCCCAGTGTGTCTAAAAAACTTTTACTGTCCATCCCTGACCTCTTCCCCTCACCTCCCCCACCCCTTCAGTCCCCTAGGGCACGCCTTTCCAGGTCCCAACCCAGCACCTCAGCCACCACATCAGCGGGAACAGTGGTGCCAGCAGTAACCGGCTTCTGGAGTGTGCCTAGCAGCAGGGCAGCCAGTGTGCCAAGGAGCCACACCATGGACAGTCCCCCACCTCAGAAGCATAAGAAGTTGGCCACTGCCCAGAGGGAGAAGGGCAAAACACCTGCCACCAAGGGCTCTCCAGGACTACAGTTGGGAGTGGGAAGACAGCTGCACCACCATCCAAGGTGGGAAAGAGGCACAGAAAGAAAGGGAAGTCGGCGGCAACCTGCACGGCAGACAAGACCGTCCCCAGCACCGCTGCAAAGGACACTGCCGCCACCAGCACCGTTGCCCAGGACACCGCCGCCACCAGCACCGCTGCCAAGGACACCGCTGCCACCAGCACCGCTGCCCAGGACACCGCCGCCACCAGCACCGCTGCCAGGGACACCGCCGCCACCAGCACCACTGCCCAGGACACGGCTGCCACCAGCACCGCTGCCCAGGACACCGCCGCCAGCAGCACAGCTGCCAAGCACACCGCCGCCAGCAGCACGCTCACTGAGCCACCCACCAGCACTGCAGGCCAATGAGCGCCGCAAGCACCGCCGCTACTGAGGCCTCCACGAGCTGCATGGAGCATTCTACGCACAAAGCCCTCACTAGAACCAGTGGAGATTCACCTCCACTACCTCAGTCCTTGGCAGGATGAAGCACTCTGGGCACAAAGCCCACTCCAGAACCAGTGGAGAAAGGCATCCACTACCTCTGTCCTTGGCAGGATGAAGCACTCTGGGCACAAAGCCCCCTCCAGAACCAGTGGAGATTCACATCCACTACCTCAGTCCTTGGCAGGATGAAGCACTCTGGGCACAAAGCCCCCTCCAGAACCAGTGTATAAAGGCATCCACTACCTCTGTCCTTGGCAGGATGAAGCACTCTGGGCACAAAGCCCCCTCCAGAACCAGTGGAGAAAGGCATCCACTACCTCAGTCCTTGGCAGGATGTAGCACTCTGGGCACAAAGCCCCCTCCAGAACGCGTGGAGATTCACATCTACTACCTCAGTCCTTGGCAGGATGAAGCACTCTGGGCACAAAGCCCCCTCCAGAACCAGTGGAGAAAGTCATCCACTACCTCAGTCCTTGGCAGGATGAAGCACTCTGGGCACAAAGTCCCCTCCAGAACCAGTGGAGAAAGGCATCCACTACCTCTGTCCTTGGCAGGATGAAGCACTCTGGGCACAAAGCCCCCTCCAGAACCAGTGGAGACTGTTATCTGCTTGTGACACTGTGGCTTTGCACTCCCCAGGATAAAGCAGTGGGCAAACCACCCACTGGAGAGACTTGAGAGACTGTGGGGGTTATTCTAACTTTAGAGGAGTGTTAATCCGTCCCAAAAGTGACAGTAAAGTGACGGATATACCACCAGCCGTATTACGAGTTCCATAGGATATAATGGACTCGTAATACGGCTGGTGGTAAATCCGTCACTTTTCCGTCACTTTTGGGACGGATTAACACCTCCTCCAAAGTTAGAATAACCCCCTGTGTCTTTGCACTCCCTAGGATAAAGCAGTGGGCAAACCACCCACTTGAGAGACTGTGGCTTTTCACTCCCCAGGATAAAGCAGTGGGCAACCACCCACTGGAGAGACTTGAGAGACTGTTGCTTTGCACTCCACAGGATAAAGCAGTGGACAAACCACCCACTGGAGAGACTTGAGAGACTGTGGCTTTGCAATCCCTAGGATAAAGCAGTGGGCAACCCACCCACTGGAGAGACTTGAGAGACTGTGGCTTTGCACTCCCCAGGATACAGCAGTGGGCATGGAGCCCTCTCGTGGATCTGGCGTCATGTACTCATCCGGCTGAGGTGCCCCCCCCTTCCCTTCCCTCTGAGGTGCCTGTTGTATTTCTATCTGATGCCCCTGCAATGTTCTCTCTGTTTTGATCGAGTATCTTGTGTGGGCTTCGCCCATGCATTTTGGGCCCAGTGGTCCACGGACTATCAATGGTGCAGTACCTGTACTTGTATTCTTGGTGTATATATTTGTTAATAGTGTATATATATATTTTTGAGTACTGGATTTTTTATTGATTACAATCATTTCCTTTTGTCTTTGCATTCTTCCCGGGTGGGGGGGGTGTAACTGTAATGTATCAACATGTATTAGTGTGTTGTAGTGGGTGAGGGTGGGGGTGTTGCATGTGTGTGTCACTCTCTTTTCCCTCCCCCCTCCCCTGTGTCGTAGGTGCAGTACTCACCTTGGTCTTCGCAACCGGCGTTCATGCTCCTGGTAGAGGAGCAGGAAGACAAAGGCAGGTAGAATTTGGAGTTCTGGCTCCATGGTGTCCTGGTTCCTCATGGGGTGTGTTGAGGTGAGCGTTTTCCCTTCCAAGTCCTATTTCCGCTGTGTTTTTGTTCGCAGTGAATCTGCCCCAGAAAAGGTGGCAGATTGGCCTGTTGTAATACTTTGGGTGGTACATTGTCTTCCGCCTGTCTGTTGGCGGTTACCGCCGCGGTGTTTGTATCGCCGTGGCGGTCGGAGTGTTAAAGTGGCTGCCTATGTTGGCGGTTTCCGCGATGGTCGTGATTAAATTTTTTTTACCGCCGGCCTGTTGGCGGTCTTACCGCCGCTTTAACACCGACTGCCAGGGTTGTAATGAGGGCCATTATCAGAAGCTTCATAGAGAGGGAGATAAATCAGCCAGACTTTTGGCATGGTTGCTTCGTTGGGAGAGGGTGGTGACCCCCATTTTAGCTATCCGTAGTGGGCAGGGACATCACCTGTCCCGGAGGTGCGACATTTTACTGGTGCTGCAGGAATACTTTGGAACACTTTATGAAGCAAGACCGCAGGTTGATGAGGCTCAGTTAGAGGGATTTCTGGCACGGGCAAAACTGCCACGTCTGAATGGGGAAGAGGCTCAGGACCTTGAGGAGGACATATCTCTGTAAGAGGTGACCAACGCCATAAAAGCGCTCACAGCTTCCAAAGTGGCAAGCGGTGATGGCTTCCCGGCGGAGCTCTAAAAAGCCTTTGCAACCACATTGGAAGACAAACTGCTGGAGGTCTTCCGTGAGGCACGCCAGATCGGGGTCCTCCCGCAGACCATAAGGGAAGGGGTGATATGCCTGATACCGAAGCTTGGGGCAGATTTACTAAATCCTGCTGCATATAGGCCTCTCACCATTTTAAACACAGATCTTAAAATACTCTGCAAAGTAACAGCAACACGATTGACGATGAGTGCATGAGGACCAATGTGGTTTCATGCCGGCATGCAGCACCTCTCACAGTCTTCACAGGCTGACACAAATACTCTATGAGACGATAGAGCGGGGTGGAGAATACGCGTTGGTCTCTCTGGACCTTGAAAAGGCATCTGATAGGGTTGAGTGGGCCTTCTTGAAGGCGGTGCTGCAGGGTATGGGGTTTGGTCCTGTTTTCTGCTCCTGGATAAGCCTCTTATACATGGACCTGTTGGTTCGCATTAAGGTGGGGGGGACCTCAGATGCCTGGCAGGTGGGGAGAGGCATTAGACAGGGGTGCCCCCTATCGCCCATGTTGTTTGCCTTGGCAACAGAGCCACTTGCACTGTTGCTGAGGGAGGAATTGGCGCAGTGGGGTATTGAAATAGGAGGTACGACCCATATCCTCTCGCTCTATGCCGATGACACACTGGTCTACATATGGTCACCCGAGGTATTGATGCCTATCCTGATACAGTTATTGGAAGACTTTCACGAGGTTTTGCATCTCAGAATTAACAAACATAAGTCACTGCTCTTCCCTTTAGGAGACCAGGTGGGGAGGGCAAGACCGCAACTGCCGATTGTGGGGCTTCGATGGGAACTGGACAGCTTTCAATATTTGGTGATCAGAGTAACACACAATGTAGACCAGCATAGGCTACAAAATGTCGACAAGCTTTTGCAGAGACTAGAAAACGCTGTTAAATTCTGGAATAGTCTACCGCTTCCGATGATAAGAAGGGTGGCACTAGCAAAGATAGGCTTCCTTCCCCGTTGCCTCTATTTAGTCCAGAACTCTTTATTTCCCCCTGGAAGACTGTTTTTTTTCGCAAATTGAACAGCATATTAATTTAATTGATTTGGACAGGCAAACATGGCTGGACATACACTTCTATTACTACACGGCGCACCTACAGCCTGCTGCTAGATGGCTGGCTCCAACAGATAACTGGGAGAAGCAGTTATTGGGGAATGGGTAGAGTGCTAACACACTACCCCAGCTACTGATGCAGGGAGGCAGGTCAAACACCCCAGTACCATACTTGGTTATACACACAGCTAGTATATGGTGGAAAGTGGTGCATACGGTCATACAGGCAGCTCCCTTTAGCAGAAAGCTGAATATATGGGGTTTGAAATCTTTTCGAGACATAGACTCTAACATGTCCATGGCACAGTGGCGAGAGGGTGGATGCATGAAGGCCGGCTCCTTATACCCAGGGGACACATTTATTACCTTACAAGAGGCACAGGATACCTTTGGGATAGGTCCACATCATGTTTTGCACCTCGCAAAATTGGAGAGTGTTGCAAGGGAGATCTGGATGGGATTTCCAGCTGCTCCTAAAACCTCCGCTGTATTGGAGGCGCTCATTGAATGAGTAGAGGGGAGACACCTAATAACTCTTTCTTTTACAAAGCCATTTGAACTGATGGGATGCTGTGTTGATACCCTACATGAGGCATGAGGGTGCTGGATCTGTAGAATAATCCAACCCGCTTTGTTGCTGGCCAAAAGGAGAGTGGCCATCGACTGGATGAGCACACGGCTACCAATGTTCACAGACTGGCTCAGGGACATACTGGAATGGGGGGTAGCCGAGGAGATCCAAATGAAAATGTCATGTGCAGACAGTGGGGTAGCTGCAGCCGTGCAGCTCTGGCCTCATTTACTGGGGAGGTTCCCTGAGGAGGACACTACATCAAGGGAGGATTCTGAAGGGGAAGAATAATGAAGGTGTGAGATGCGCACTGACACCAGATACGGAATCAATTGGTTGGGAATTGCAAACTCCGGGAGTGCCCACACGATTGTGCAGGTTGACGAGTTGGGTGGGGCTTATGTATAGAAAATGTTTCGAAGGCTACCCTCAGAATTTTTAAGGTACAAAATGCTGGTAATTGATGCTATCTTTTTATGGCTTGACCTCAGTACAATCCATGCCGATTTCTAAATATTGTATGCGAAGTTGTTGACATGCACTGTATGTACATATAAGGTTTATTTTACAAAACCAAAAAAGCAGTCTAAAAAAAAATCCCATAGAAATTCACTTAAAAAACAAAGGTTACAGGGATGCTATAGTTAGGCTCAGTACAAAAGGTGATTTATTGAAGAATGGTGATTATTAAGAAAAAGATGACTGTTTATTCTAGAGAACTGTGAGATTTAGCTTGCCTTATTAAATTGTATCTGTGGTTATGTAACAGGTGGAGATGGAAAAGAGCCTCCTGTACCCGGCAGAACAAACTGTTGCTAATTTCAAGGCCACACAGCTGTATATTCTTTGTTCAATGCCAGGAACCTGGGGAGCCTACCTGCTCTGAGAGAACCTTCTTAAGAACCGTCCAGAGGTAGTCTGTTGGATGGAGCTTCCAGAACCTTCTTCTGTGTATTAATTGTGTGTGCTTTAAAACATTTAGTAGACCGCGTCCTGACTGCTAAGAGAAGACCTATCTCAACTCTGCTGATCCCCCCTGCCTAGGGTGTTGAGCTTTATGCTTGAATGCCTGTTTCTTCCCACAGAACCTTAATTTGCCTCTTCTGATGCTGACACATTCCTCTTTGAAATTCCCCTTGCCACTTTCAGAGCTTTATTTACATTAGGGGAGTTCCTTTATGGAACATATCCACTTTATGGTTTTTGCTTTGTAACGTATCAGATTTTGCATCTTCTTTCGTTTAATATACAAATTCAGATGGCGCAATTATATGGATATGTATTGCTTTTGGATACATTGATATCACTGATTGATGGTTGTTTGTAACCTGACTACATTTTGCTAATAAACCTTAAGGTTTAGACACCACCTCTCAGTCTTTAGAATGGATCCACATTAGTTCAACTGATATTGAAATGTATTGCTGATGCTAACTCCTTTCATATGCTTTCAGACGACAACTAAAGGTCCAAACAACCAGTGGAGGACCCCGTACGATGATCACACAAAGATATTTAGGTACAGGTAAATTTGCCCCAACAGTTGTTTGAGATGACGTAATAGTATTTATGTTCCAGTGTCAGAGCAGTTAGATGGCTGAGAATTTGATTTGAGTGCTCCCCTAATCCAAAGCATCCCCTAAACAGCAAATCTAGTCCTCCCTAGGGACTCTGTTGGCGACCCTTGACTCAGAAAAGATTCTAAACTGGCCTCCACATCAAGACGTCTGAGAGGAGGGTCGCAAAGGTTGGAGGCAGACTGTTTTGACATATAGCAGTGATGCTTACTGGCCCAGTGACTTCTGGTAACAAGAATTCCTCTGCTGTTTTTTAATGAATGATAGATTTTGTAGTCATGAGCATGATGTCTTTCCAGTGCTGATCATGAACATCAGAAACTGTGCGAGTGGAAAAGTGATTGCAATCAGCCCTAGTACAAACATCGTTGGCGTTGGTTATAGCTGACTGCGAAAATGTTTTTAAAATGTTGAGTGAAAGATGGAGGATGAATGGTGTCCAATGAAACAGCAAGGTTAGTCCTTCTCATTTTCTCATGTTTGCATGGGCAGGGCAAGTACAAAACAAGTGAAATAGGACACATTGTCTCACAATCCTTATGTCTCATTCGTTGCATGTGAGAGTCACACATCTGGAGGTTGGTTGAGTAGTAGCTCACTGCAGCCTAAGTGTTATACCTGATCAGAAGAGCCTGAACCCAAACTTTAAATGTGACTCACTATGGGGTGAGCAGCTTGTGTAAGCAGTAAAACTGCAGGAAGCTGTCCCATCACTGACAGAGCCTACTATAAACTAATGAAGGATGGGAGGACTCACTATGGTCTCAACAGTGTCTTGCTTCACAACTTGTGTAAGCCATGAGATGTTTTTAATTTATTTTAATTATTTCAAAATTTTGTTCATAATTTAATTTTTGTCATTTCTCGTGTTGCCATTTGTTGTGTGCTAGTGCTTGTTGTGATGTCATCAAGAATGCTAATTATTTCTTCATTTTCAAAAGACGTTGTCTGTACCAGAGGAGTGGTTCTCAGTAAATGGTTGTAGAGCGATGGAGCAAAAAGATGGTCCCATCCATTTGTTCCAGGTGAGAGTATGCAATTGAGGAGCAGGAAGCAGTATACCTGCATCACTTACCAGCTTTGCCCTTACATGTTTACCCGTTTTTGTGCTGAGGAAGAGCTCTTTGCTATTCTCCAATAATAAATGCAATAATCATCACTGTATTATTCTGTATCTTTATAATTAGTTATGAAATAGTGGGTATTTATATTGTTTCTCTTCCACTCTAGTGCTCCTTTATCTCCCTGCTCCCTCTCCCAGTTTCCTCTGTTTACATCTGTATTGGAATGTTCCATAGAATTTTGACAGTTAAACTTAAAGTAAGGTGAAGTGAATTTGGGATGTCCTGTTACTGAGGCTTGTGACATAAATGTCATCATTTCCTCAGCCCAGCTATCATGGTTTTCACTTCAACATTGGTGAGTAGTATGAGGTGTTCGGCTGTGCAGGGGACAGCTGACAACAACCAGTATGCAAGAAGCAGGTCCCCCCAGGGGATTGTAAATAAAGGGATAAAAAGAAAACATGTATCCTTATAGACGACATAGGTAAGTGAGAACACATGCAAGGTAGGAAGAGGCCCAGTGTTTACCTAGGGCTTCCTACAAAATTGAAACGTGTAAATATTTCCTCAGAGACGTGTGGGATACAATACAGCTTGTGACGCACTCACCTGCTTACTCCATTACGAAAATCAGGGCCAGTAAAGTTGAGTCATAAGGATGACTGCATGGTCTTTGTCAAAGAGCTGTTGGATATCCACAGTGTTGCTACCTTTCATGCGACTGTTGAGGCGAGAAAGAGCTCTTTGTGGAAGGAGGAGGCCTGAGGTAACTGGGGAGTAGCAGGCCACGTCCCCGTTCTCTTCATGTACGCTACTGCTGATGGTTTGTACCTGTCTAAGCCATTTGTGAAGGAACAGTCTGTGGGTGGAGCTGAGACAGTTGGTAATGGGGGGTGAGTAAACCCGTCTCCCTTTCCATGCTGTTGGTGTGACCAAGAGGCCTGCATGGAGGGAGCAGCTTGTGGAGATAGTCTGACGAAAAGCAGTACTGGTGTAATCTGAGGCAGGGTATCGTGAGTGTGGAGCTACCTCTTGCACTGGCCTGGGAATAATCTGTGGGCATAATCCAGCAACAAGCCGTTCCTGCAGGCTCAGCCTTCTGACTCCACGTGTATGTTAAGGAGAGAAATGGAAACTAGACTTCAAGGTCACAACTACTCCCTTCCTTTGTATTGTCTTCCTGAGAGTATAAATACTGAGGCACTTAATGAAGTAGACCCAATGGGACTAAGATATTAATAGTGGTTGATATCCAACCAGGATTAAAGTGGCATTTCATTGTATGGGATTAATAAAGATGTGTGATATAATATCAACACTAGTTTAGCAAGGCTGTTTGTGTACCCTTGTTATATAATCCTTACTACCACTATCCAGAATAGCAGCAGCAAGCATAACTCAACCCTCGCCCTTTTTGAAAGAAGAAGGTGAGCCAGCTGTGCCGTGAAAGGAGTGGGTAAAACTGTTTGAGTCATATTTGATAGCAATGGAAGGTGAAAGGATCTCTCCACTGAGGAAGCAACACATCCTCTTACACAACTTAGAAACAAAGGGAAGGAAAGTACATGAACATTTTACAGATCCAGAGCTAGAGGAAGATGATGATTCAACATATGTATATCACATGACCTATCACAAATGAGAAGAGCACCTTGTCAGAAGGTAAATGTAGACCTGGAGAGACATAAATTATTTAGTAGAATAAAGGGAAAGAATAAAAAAGTAGTTAGCTACATATCTTGCCTGAGGGGCATGTCGAACACCAGTGAATTTGGACCCTTGTGTGACTCATTAATTAGGGGCCAACTGGTTTGATGCACCAAGAATCCCTGCATCCAAGAGAAGTTGCTAGCACATAATCCAGATTTAAGGAAGGCTACTGACATGGCAAAAAGTGTGGAACACCCAGCAGAGTGCAGCAAGGAACTGAAACAAAAAACTGGTTCTGATACTGTAAATGTGGTAAAAGATACATGAAGTGCATACCAGGAAGAAACTGGACCATGAGAAGGAGGTGAACAAACACAAATGTTATCGTTGAGGGAACAACAATCATTTAGCGAACAGTCTAAGTTGTGCAGGAGGGAACAGTATGAGTAGTAAGTGCAATAAGAGGGGACACTATGCCAGAGTATGTCGGAATGTGAAAATGGTGAATAAGCAAGTGCATGGGACTGAAAGTATGAATGACAGTAGAAGTAAATTATATTGTAGTAAAAGTAAAGCAATAGGACGGTGAAAATAATTATCCTGTTTGTGATGTATCTATTGATGGTGTGAAAGTAACAGTGTTTGTGGACTCCAGTTCACCGTTTACCTTCATAGACCATAATATTTTCAAGGATAGATTTAAGGATAAAGGATATATTTTACAGCCAGCAGATGTTAAGCCGGGAGGGTATAATAGAGACCCAGTGGATTTGGTGGGCACGTTAACAATGCTCATTTCCTTTAAAGAAAGCTACACATTTGGAAAGGTCTATGCAGTAGAGAATAGTTCTACCCTATTGGGCATTCATTGGAACTGGGAATAAAATTAGGTCTAAATGCCACTGAGCAAGTTACGGTGGTGGAAATGTCAATTACAGGTATGGGTGTCTGCAAAGAATTTCCTGGTTTGTTTGAGGACCGTAGGGTCATCTAACACAATTTCAGCATAGAATAAAATTGAAAGAAAAAGCAGTGCCATTGGTACATAAAGCTTGACCCGTTCCCCATCTGATGCAGGACCCTTTGAAACAAGAACTAAAAAAACCAAGAGGTCATTGAACCCATCAAGAGTTTGCTATGGTTAGCTCCCATTGTAGTTACTAAAAAAGGGAGGAAGGGGAATCCAGTTATTCATAGACCTATAGGTTGAAAGATTCCCCCTGCGCTGAATAAATGAGATGATAAGTCATACAGAGGTAGCCAGCTGCTTCAGCGTTATAGGTCTCTCGTCAGCATAACACCAGATTGAACTACCTCCTGATACAAACTTACTCACATCTTTCACAAACCCCAATGGAGCATAGAGATTTTGGAGGATGCCCTTTGGCTTAGCCTCTGCAGCCACTGTTTTCTAGAGAGTGATGCAGAAAATGTTGGAAGGCATAGGGAATGTTTTGTGCTTCCAAGATGACATCCTTGAGTATGGCGTCTCGGAAAGAAGTGCAAAACTGCTCAGTAAGAAAGGTTTTATTGCTCTCAGTGTAGGAGGTTTAACACTCAAATTTCAAATTTATTGACATATCGAAATATAAAATCTCATTTTCATACAATGAAAATATAATCAATAAAACAGTTGAAAATAAGATTACAAATACAAAAATACATAACTGTATACATATTTATAAACCCAGAAAAAGGATAAAAATCATATATTAAGATTCTCCTTCAGTTTCCGCAGTTCATAAAACAGACAGCACAAAAAGTCAAGAACAGTTGGTACAACATCATTACTAATGACCTCATTAAAACATATCTATACTCCGAACTATCTTAATCATTCGTAGAGATCAACAATCAGTGTGCAAAAAAAAAATTACATTACAACATAAATAATGGAGAACAATTGGGCCCATCTCAATACTGGTGACCTCACAGAGATAACACTATGGTAATCTATGGCTCCAACCCAACTCGGCCAAGAGCCTTAAGTTCTCTGTGATGAATACATCAGGTAGCAAAAATGAATTTTCGAAATTGCTGCTACAATCACCCACGATGAATCACTCTTACAAAGCCAATAAGCATTAGCATGATCAAAGAGTGTTACAATTTTACATAAGGGCACAATCCATGTTCTCCGTGGGGCTATGTAACTAGGGCAGAAAAAAGAAAAAAGTTAAACTGTTTCTTTGGCCGTCGGGCATAGTTTACACTTGGTATCACCATGCCCCATAGGGGACCACAGGTCAGTAAAAGCGGCCACAGGTAAAATACCAAATCTGAACTGCAGAAACATCAGGCACTGGCTGGTCTAATCATGTCCATAAAATGTTCTGCTAGTGGTTCCTGCTTTACAAGTAGAAATTAACTTGCAGATAGCCTTTTACGCCTGTTTTAAAAACTCCAACAGTAGCCTTCACCCACAATTTCTGCTTTACTAGGGGAACAGCATTGAATGGAATCGCTTCAGGATTATCCCAGAACTGGAGGAACTGAGCTCTACCCATGTTAATCTGAGCTTCTGCAACCAAGTGACCTTCTCCAGGGAATTTGCTAGCCTCATTATGCCCCCTAATCGCTCCCTGTAAGGCTCCAATTCTTCTGTTGTCCAAAGGCAAATCCAATACAGTAAGGGCTTTAGAGCTTCAAGGTGTTTGATTGAATGCAACCGAAGGCATGAACGGGGTACCCTTTCCCATCCCCGTGATGTATCTTAAGCAATTATTTTCCTTAACTGCAAGGATGTTCAAATTGCTCAAATCTAACAACACTGTACCATACAGTGTACCAGGTTTGTGATTAAGGTCCCACGCTGCAAAAAAGTGAGATGGGGAGAACGTGCTTTTTCTGTGCAAGCATCCAGACTCTGGAATGGCTTGCCGCTTCCACTACGACAAATACGGAATCATTTGACCTTTAGGAAGGGCCTGAAACCTTGGCTCTTCGCAAACTAATTAGTAGTACCCTCCGTTTTCTCTTCTTTGCATTTAGGTTCGCATTGCGCTTCGATGCTCACGCCGGAATGCGCTCTACAAATAATTCAATACAATACAATACATACAGGGCTGCTCCCCTTACCTGGGTCTTATATATTTCCATTATAGGATTTAATAGGGGACACTGGGCAACTTTGGCCATCCGGCCTAAAGCTCCCCCCTAAGACATACTACATGGGAGCTTCTCCTGGTGTGAGCATCCCACCCGCCGGAGTCAGGTAGTCTTACCCCTAGATAGTCGAACTCAGTGACTCTCTATGTTAACAGAGTTCAGGGACATTCCAGCTTTCACCTTTTTCTTTCCATGACAACAGACCATCAGTTTCATTTTTGATGCATTGACCTCTAGCCCATAATTTTTGCAGGACAGACAAAAAATATTAACTAAATTCTGGAGGCCCCTCAAAGTTTTCGCCATGATAAGAGTATCGTCCACATAGAACGAACTTTGGTATTTTTTGGTAGGCTAGGTAAATTATTCACGCAATTAGTCAAATACTCAATACAGGTATTGATGTACAGAAAGAAGAAGGTGGGGCCAGTACAGGGCCTTGCCACACCACCTCTGGACTTTAAATTAATCTGTCAACAATTCGCAATATTACCACACCTGATTCGTGCATATGTACCTTTGTGTAGGAAATTAATCAGATTTAAAAGTCCAGGTGGGACTTCCATTTGTTTCAGTGTACACCACAGCTTTCCCTTTCGAACTAAATAAAAAGCTGCTCGGACATCAATGAAAACAACATATAAGTTCTCCCCGCCAATATCTGCAGTCTTCCATCTGATTGACAAAAATCTCTAGACTTGATCTACTGCACTGATTGTGGGTCTCAATCCTGCCTGCAAGCTTGATATGGCCCTGCTCTCCTCGATCCATTGCATCAGCTGATCGAAAATCTGCCTGGCAAAAATCTTTTGCAGATTGTCAATCAGGCTGATTAACTGAAAATGTACTGGATTACTGGGGTTACCCTTTTTTAAAAAGAAGGACTATTTCTGCCCCCTTCCATGAGTGGGGGATATGCACACCAGCAGCTACTGCATTACAGACCGTGTTGATATAAGGTACCAAAATATTGGGATTAAATGTATAAAGATTGTCCAGTATTTTATCAAGGCTGGGGTCCTTGCTCCATTTGAGTGAGTTTTCAGCCGCTAATGTTTCAGTAGAGGTAAACTTAGGTAGAAGAACTCTCTCCCCCGAAGGCACTCACCACTTCGGGTCTGGAGTCATCCCTGACAGAACTGAGTGTACTAAATGTTGTACCCATTTATCTGAAATGATTGATGACTCCATCGGAGGCTGGGACACCTTATTATCATTTGATATCAACTTCCAAAATCATCTATGATCATTGTGCCTCGCTGCTTCCTACATGATTTAGTAAACCACCATGGATTCGCTTTGGTCCCATCTTGCCTTCTGAATCTTTAACAAATAATACTTTAACAGAATCATATAATTTTAAGTGCTCATCCACAAACTTCCCATGATCAGACCAAAGTTGAAGCATAACTTCTATGTGGGTAGCCATCAGTTGATACAAACGCTTCCCACTTGACATTTCAGCTGTGTTTCGTCACTTTAAGATGTTGGCCAGGGTCCCCAGGAACAGAGTCCTCTGTATACAGAAACAGATTTCTGACAGAAAGTAACAATGGATCATGGTCACTTTCTGCGTGTTCCAAAACCTCCATATCAACCATATGGCCCCATAGGCCTATAGCTAGGAGCAGGTAATCTATATGATTCCTACACATCCTGTCTAAATGTTGGAGCTAAATTGGCATCGGAACGAGAATGGCCATTATATGCCCAGAGGCCTTTTGATAATGTGATATCAACAACCTGTAATGCAACCCTGGTCAACCTACACCTGCTAGTCGCAGCCAATTTCTGAATTCACCGAAGGAGGTCCTCCTCCCAATAACGATCCTGGGCAACTTGATAGGGCTCAAAAGCAGTGTTGAAATCCCCAGCTATCAACACATAAAAGGCTTTATCAAATCTTCCAAGCAGATTGTCTAACAGGCAAAGAGTTTTGGATTCACCGCTCTTTCCCACACTTCTGTTTTAAAGATTTATCAACAGGAGCGGGAATTCTTTGTTAGTAGTTAGAACTGGGCCCTAAACTTCAGCAGAGCCCAGATCCCTCTCTCGGCTCTACACTTAAGGTTTCCACTGAGCTACATTATTAAACCTCCTGAGGGCCTGCCAGACACCACCCTACCACAGGAATTCAGAAGCTCTTATAACCTGGTCCATACTTGGGTTCCAAGGCCCAGGTTTCCTGGAAGATACAAATAGTGTGCTGGTCTATAAATTCCCCCGAAGGAGTTTAGCCCCTAGTTTAGCCCCTAGTCCAGCTATATTCCAGTTTATCATTTTGACTATATCCTCAAAAGTAATGGGGAATTGTGCTGGGGGATCACCAACTGGATTTTGGGCAAGAATTTCTCCCATATCTGGATAGGTTAAGTGCAGTTGGGAAGGTTCTTATATCGCTGCTGGGGAACTAGCATCTTTGGGCTGAGAAAGGTCCACAACTGCCCCACACACCACAAAGGAGAGAGGGTTTGGTAGGGGACCTAATAAGCTCTGTTTCTTTGGACCCATGAGTCAGTCCACATCAGCCAATGATGAAGGATCCCTCCTTCGAACATTTCTATGTAGGAGTAATGCAGACACTGAAGGTTGTATGTTCCCTAGAACCATGTTGCAATCCCACGGGGAATGAGGCCTAAACGTGGATAAATAGCTGCAAGTCTGTGCAGGGAAGGGCCCCTCTGTATTGGACCAACCTTGCAGCAGTTTAGAAAAACCTGATTAACAATTGAGGGTGAGTTAAAATTAAATACAATGCTGTCCCCCTCGCATTGCTTATGCAACAAACCCACCCATGCCACCCTCCTCACCATTAATATTGAAGATGCTAGGGAATAAGGAAAAGAAGCATTAATATGCAACAATTCTGGTTCTTCAATTCAGCGAAGGATTCCATGCTATTTAACTGGGGGTTAGGGACATTTGTAATTACTGCCACCAGAGAACTGGTCTCAGGGGTAAGGTGAAGAACTCCGTAAACCTTTTTGCAACCCTCTTCCTCCTTACTGATCTTTGCAACCTGCCAATTAACAACCTCCTGACCACTGCTGCTCCCTGGGTTCTCCTCACCACCACCCGCCTTCTTGGTCGATGCTACTCTGCTGACGTTGTTCCATGGATATCACAGTAGATGTGGCCCCATACACCTCAGTGGCAGATCCAGAGGCAGGGTGATCAACTTTGCAGTGGGGCACTAAACACACTGAATTCCCATTAGAAGATGAGGGAACCCCTGTCTGCACCACTGCCGGGGTGAGGCTATGCAAAGACAGCGACTGAAAAAGAGGACGTTTAGAAAAAAGATCATTGGTAAACATTTGTACAACTTTCCCCAAGGTCTCCTTAACAGCTAATAGGTGCTTTTCAACTGGGCACAGTCTCTTATCTATCTGCTCCAAAAGCTGCTCTGACAAAAATCCATTTGAGCCCCCCAGTGCCCTCTTAGCCCCACATCTATCTGTTCCAAGACTTATAGGTACTGTAGTGTGTGCGTGTTTGCTCTTTGGAGGTTTTTGACTGTGCTTTTGCTTTCCTCTGAAATCCAAATTTCCAGGTATACAATCTTCAGGACGATTTTTATCCAGTGAGGGATCGCCAAATGATAGATCTGCAGAATTAGTAGCCAGCCTCTCCTGGCAGTGTGCAGAGATGCTACTGCTGACTCATTAACCCTCGCAGACCGAGTCCTGTCTGCCCGCGGGCAAGCTGACAACACACTGACGAAGCAGACAAGGCATGGCGGTGCCGCCTGAGGTGAGCGAGAGGTGCGTGAGGCAGCCTCCTGGTGGTGCACGGTGGCTGCTCGCTTTGACTGCCGGGCTCAGTGTTCATACACTGTACTATGTTGCTACTGGAACTAGCCCGGTTTAGTGCTGCATGACTCTCTCTTTGCACTCACTCAGCTCCTTAGGCACTTGGAGGGACCAGAAACTCAAAATTGAGAAATGCCAAAGAGGAGTAGGCTCTGTACAATATCTGGTTCATACCAGCTCCAAAGACAGGGTTAAACCTAAACTTGATTGGGTTATAGCAGTTAAAGAAGCACCTCCACCCACAAACAAAGAAGAACTGAAGTCCTTCTCTGCTTGGCTGAATATACGGCTACAGACCCTTTCCTCAAGAAAGGAACCCCTTTTGACTGGGATCAAGAATACCAAAATGTTTTTGACATAGTAAAACAGGCCATCACTAAAGCGCCATCATTGGAAACCTTTGATGCTATGAGAAAAACCTTTCTGACCACTGATGCCAGTGGTAAGTGTTTAGGGGCTATTCCGGCACAAGTAGTAAATGGTAAGGAAAGGATCATAGCATTTGCTTTCAGAGCTCTTAAAGAATTGGAGTATAATTATTCCACTATAGAAAGAGAGGCATCAACCTGTTATTGGGCCATAACCACTTTACATTGTTCTTGTGGGGGTTACCTTGCACGCTACAAACAGAACACAAACCTCTTATCGTTATCTTTACCTCGAAGGGAAAGGATAAGACCACTCCCCATATTGCAAAATGGATCGCAGGTGTAGAAGGGTACTTTTTTAAGGTCGATAATGTTCAAGCTAGCAAAACCGTAGCCGCAGATTGCTTGTTGAGACTATCGAGGAGAGGGGAAGAAGAGGAAGAGACCAGCTCTTATAATCCCATTTTAAAGTCAATGTTCCAAGGTTAACGAAAGAGGAATGGGGAAAGAGCATGACTAATGATTTGACACTGAAGCTAGTCAAAGACAGAATTGTCCAAGGATGGCCAGCAAGACTCAATGATTTACAAGGGGAAATCAAAAATCTTTGGGGTGCACTACATGAGTTAAGTATATGCAATAACAGAGTGATCAGAGGAGATAGAAGGCTACCATCTACAGAATTATGAGATTGACTAGTGGAGTTAGCCCATGAAGGCCACTTGAGCAGGAGCATCACCAAATCCAAAGTCAGAGCTAGTTATTGGTTTCCTGGTATGAATAACATTGAGGCAAATAATGTAAAGAAGTGTTTAAGGTTTTAAGGTATGCAATGAGTGATAAAACCAAGGGCCAGATGTAGCAAAGGTTTTTACCCCTTCTGTGTCTATGGCAAATAGTGTTCGTACATAAGGCCCCAAAAGTACTAGAAAAGAACCATTAATCTCAGTGGAGGTACCCCTCAAGCTATGAGACAAACTGGGTTTGGACAATATTGGTTCTTTCAGTCATTCCACATGGGCAGTCAATTTTATGCTAACACTAGTGGAATACCATTCCTAGTGGATTATCACGCATGTGGTAAACCACACATGATCTCATCAAGTTCCTCACTGACTCATTTTTGATGGAAAGCACAACCAACACTCTTATAATAGACAAACGGTTACAACTCACTTCAGATGCTATGAAAGAGTTACTTACGAAGATATCCATCTAACATCATAAATTGGCTTTGTTTTGCCCCAGAGCAAATTGGTTAGTAGAGTGGGTAAACAGAATGATCAAGGAATGTATTCATTTGGCTAACCTCTTGGGTGAACCTGCAGACAAAGCTCTGAAGTGAATGTTGTGGTCATATCACACAGTTCCTATAGCTGTCATTTGTATATTTCAGTTCCTTTCACTTAAAGGTAGACTCCCTGGTACAAAAATAATTCCAAATTGGCTGTGTGGGGGACAACTGAGGTGGGTGCACAGAGAAAAGACTTCTGATTGAGTTTGTCAACATCAAGATAAATGCAAGAGGAGATATGACTTGAAATATGGCACTAAAAGCAAAAAAAATGGAAGTGGGTGACTGAATATTGTTTAAACATCCTGATTCCCATCGATGGGATAACAGTAGTTTTTCTAAACCCTTGAGAGTGACAAAAGTCCATAGAAATGTGTTGACCTTGGAAGATGGGAAAGTATCTCTGGTTGAAATAATTCCAATTACATATAATGATTCTCCCTTCAGTACAGAGTTGGGCGGAGCTCCTTGACCATCAAGAAATACAGGAGTACCCTCCTGGTATAAAGACTATAATTTTCGTTGAATTATGTGAAGGAGCTGTGTCTCTGATATCATCAATGTATTATTTGGTATCTTTATACTTAGTCATGAAATGCATATGCATATGTATATTGCTTCTCTTACCACTCTAGTGTTCCCTTATTGTCTTAGCTTGACTCTTGCTCTAGGCAACACTGTTAGTTTAAGCAGGACAGTACTTATGTTTGTAGGTGACTATGCCAATCCTACAATAAGTCGCAACTTTCGTCCAAACCCTCCTGGCTCACAAGCAGCACCTCACCAAAAACCCAAACAGTAAAAGGTGATTTGTGGCACTCTTTACGCATGGACTCAAGAGGGCGAGATCTCAGGGAGTGCCGTGGTTAAACGGAGATAACCTCTTTCTCACATGAACAACATGTCTCAATCAAACACACAAGCAATGAAAGAGATGCAGTAAAATCTTAATAGGTTTTTATTAACAATCCTGCAATCTACGATAAATTACATGGGCTGCAATGATTAGGATAATGAACAGTGCAAGAAACAGAATTGTGAAAACGAGAGTCATTAGTACAAAGACCCCCACCATCTTGTAACATAAAATGACTTTAGATATGATATATGTCCTAACACCCTAACATGATGAATCTAACCCCTAACCTAAAGAGAGCTAGGTGTGATAAACCTAATCTGCCAATGTGGTATCCATGAGAAGAGCCCCCCAACCCTCGTTATCCTGGAATGAGGTCTCTCGATCAGACTCCAAGGAGACACGAAGACTGGGTTACGTCAAGGCTATGTGCAGCATGGATGGAGTCAATGGCATCTGGTAGGAATCCCTCTGACTGTCTGTGTGAGATATATTTATACAGGTCTGATCAGACCCCTGATGTAGGTCTGTTCCTAAACAATAGATAACAAGACATGCTTGAGTCGGCGATTACATAAACAATTCCCTTGAAAGCGCAAAGAGGGAAAGTACCTAATCTGAATACCTACAGCTTGTTTATCTTTGTCGCTTGATAGTGATGCCTTAACACAGTGGTACTGATAACATGAAACTAAAACACTGGCCTAACTAAAAACAATGCAGCCATATTGGAACGATACAATTAACTATTGTGCTGAAACAGAGCAAACTAAGTAGGATAAAAGTCACTGGCTGACAGGGGCATGAGTCTTCAAGCCAGAAGGCTAAGCTAACTCCTGCTTCCCACTAAAACATGATAGAATTCACTACATTATCTCCCCATTCCCTCTCCCAGTTCCTCCTGTCCACATCTGTATTAGAACATGCCGTAGATTTGTTTTAGTTGAACTTGAAGTAAGGTGAACTGACTTTGAGGTGTGTTACTGAGGATTGTGAAATAAATCTCATCATTTCCTCAACCCAACTCTAGTGATATTCACTTCAACAGTCTGGCTTTCTGTGTGTAAAAACTGGGTTATTATTTGTGTTGGGTGAGGACCTCACTCAAATAATAATCATAGTCCTGGCCATGGTGAACTACAAAAGTCACTATATACAGTAGACCTGTTCTTAACCCTCTGGTAGCTTGGCACAAAAGCATTCATGTATAACTTAGAGGTAATGTGTATAGTATTTATGTAGAATGCAAACAGTAATACAGTGAAAAACAATACAGGAAAAGTCCCAAATCAATTTAGAAATATAGAGAACATTTTAATGAACAGAATGACACCAAACAACAAAACTGCAATAAGTAGAACTAGTGATATGAAGTTTTAAAGTTTGAGGTAAAAATAGTACCAAAAAGCACAAAGTGCCAACCGCGATTATCTTTATGCGCTAGACTGGGTCACAGTCAAAAGTGAAGGCCCCCACAGTAGATTGTGTGTTGGATACAAAGATCAAGTTCATCCCATTGGAAAGGTTGTACTTAGAAACTTTTTTGGAGAAGAGTCCTCGTTGATGGGAGTCGTCGGTGCATCCGACTCCAGGCTGGATCAGAAGAGGGACTCATCCACAGGGGCCTAATGGAGTCCCAGTCATCAGTCAGATCTTTGAGTTGACCGGAACCCTGGGCCAGTCATGGTCGATGGAAAGAGCTGGTTGATGATAAGGATAAGAACTTTGTGTTGCGAGAAACTCAGGGTGGTTGTTGTTGACGCAAAGTGCTCCATTAGGGGGAAGTCCAGAGTATATATCTGTAACGGTCTCATCGACAGTTGAATGCAGGTTCCACGCTGGCCTTGGTGAAGTCTGTTTGCATCAGTCTGGTTGTTGTTCACATGAGAAACTTTGCACAGGATGTCCAGACAGATTAATCCAACCTGCAATTGATCAACAACTGCTTGGACTGCAGCTGTGGTTTCAGCGGCATCCCAGTATGAGCCTCTGGTTCTTTTAGGGAAAGTTTCATAAAAAACATGTGTCTAGTTCTGCAGATTTTGGACAGGAGAAATACACTCTAATATCACCCAAAAGGTCCAGGACCTGAGGGATCCCTTTTGGGTTTGGACTCACTCCAGCAGAGGCCAGTAGCATGGTCCAGGTCAATTCCACATATACTCTACCATCACCCAAAGGGTCCAGAATCTGAGGGGCCACCTTTTGGGGGATTGGACGCACTCCAGCAGAGGCCAGTAGCATGGTCGAGCACAGTTCCAGTTGGAACTGGTCAGTAGGAAAAGCAGAAGATGGCCTCTGGAAACATGTTGTGCACCTGTAGCTCACATAGCTCAGCCAACTGACCCTTGGAGGTCCTGGCTTCAATTACACAGGTACAGGGCTTTAGATAGCAGAGCAGTTCTTCTGAATATCCACAGGTCAAGGGGAGTTCTCCTTTCAGGTTCTGAGGATGCCAAGTGTATACCCAGTGCCAGCCTGTGGGTGAGAGACACCCCTTTGTGTAACCCAAAACTTCCCTTTCCCCTGGGTTTGCCACCAGTCTGTCTAGTGAAAGGAGAGGAAAGCCCAGGAGTGATCTGCATTTGCCAGTGTCAGGGTAGGCATATTCTGAATTCAGGAAGGAACTTGATATAGCCCTCAAGCTACCCTTTGAAACTCATGAAGGGACTGGATACAATCCCCCCCGGCCATCCTGCTCAAGAGAGGAATCTCAGTGCTTACATTTCAGCCAGTGACTGTCGGTGGTATGGGGGTGGGGGGAGGGCAGTACTTATTTTTGAGGACCTGCACTTATTTTTCCACATCAAATATTTTCCAATAGTATGAGAGGGAAAACAGGTCAGAAAGACGGAGGAAAAGAAAGGTGAAACAACAGGTACATAGGAACAAAACAGGCATCTGCAATAGTCACATAAACAGGCAGGGAAGTGGTGTGAGGTGGATTTAAAACTACTCACCCTTGGTAATCAGCACACAGACGTTTAATAGCTCCTGCCAGGGGCTTCTGAGCATGACTTTAGGCACTATGGCCTTCATTGCAACCCTGGCGGTTGGCAGAGAAGTGGCGGTCTTACCGGCAACAGGCTGGCGGTAAAAAAAATTGAATTATGACCATGGCGGTTACCGCCATGGTCATCCGCCACTTCTCCGAACCGACCGCCAGGGAGGAGATGACCGCTGGGCTGGAGACTTGGGTCTCCAGCCCGGTGGCCGTCACAAGACCGCCGGCGGTATCATGACCCGGCTGACCGCCATGGATTTCATGGGGTTGGGAACCGCCATGAAATCCATGGCGGTAAGCTCTATCAGTGCCAGGGAATCCCTTCCCTGGCACTGATAGGAGTCTCCCCCACCCCGAGGGAAAGGTGTGTTTGTAGTTTTGTCTGTGTGTGTGAAAAATTCCTTGTGAAATCCAACAGACACCTCCCCATACCCAACTGAAACCTCCTATACCCAACGTTTTGTTTACCAGAAATTACATTAATTAGGGGGGTGTAACATCCCAAACAACCCCCCCTGAAGCTGAACCCCTTCTAATTAAGCACTGGAAATACTCTTCCCCACACCCATGGCCCCTTTGTATACTCTTCCTCACACCCAAGACCCCTGTGTACACTGGAAAGAATGCACATCACACCAGGGAATAGTCATTAATAGTCGTGTGACCCTGGACACTAGGAGAAATGCACAATAGGTTTAGGCAGAAAAATTCCAACTTTCTAAAAGTGGCATTTTCAAAATAGTAATTTAAAGTCCGACTTTACAGTAACAAGGATTTCAAATTGCAATTTAAATTAGTGAAAGAATAATTTTTCTAGTTTCTCCCATACTCAGTTTATCACTTTTTTAAATGTAATAAGGTTAACCATTGTTAGTCAATTTGTGGCTAAACTTGCCACAGTGAAAAAGACGTTTTCAAGTCCCAGGACATGGAAAATTTGAGTACTGATGTCCTGCTGTTTAAATATCATCCACCCTGCCCTATGAGCGGTTAGGGGCTATTTTAAGGCTGACATAAATATTCAAAAAGAAGGTTTAGGCCTAACAAAAGTTTTTTTTTTTCCAGATCGAAAGGGCAGTATTAAAACTGAACACAAAGGTTGCAATGGCAGGCCTGATAGATGTTTTACAGTGCTACTTTAGTGTGTGGCACAATGAATGCTAAAACCAACATGAATCATTTAAGTTACAGATCCTGAGCACATGAACTACCTTGTACTAGTGACGTATAAGTCAATTAATTGCACTAATCAGGCGTATAACAATCTTCCCATGTTTGGAAGGGGGACACAAACACTTTACCCTTGTTGAGCAGGACTACAGTTCAGCAAAATAGGATAGCAAAGGCAACAATCTGGGGAATACCACGCAAAGGATGGTCATTTCCAACACTGCATATGACTGGGGCCCATATGATTCTGAGTCCCTGGGAGCGACTTTGGCTAGGGATGCCTTGCTGGATGCCTCACCACATTCAATCACACTGGCAAAGGTACCCCAGGCTGATTTTAGGATCCTCACATATGGGACGTTTTTGGCAGGTGTAGACCTGTAATGCTTGTCATCATAGTATAGTGCAGCTGCCAGCCCAGCAAGAGATATGAACATGTGACTGTTGACTGGAAATGGCACACCTGTCACACTTGTACGATTTGTTACCATGTGATGGTACAAAGTAGGAGGTATGGCCTTAGTTGGCGTGGGGTCCCGGAATGGTTACGGAGGTTTTCAGAGCTGCACGGCCAATGCCCTTCATCTCCTCAACACCACAGAGGTGTATATGGCTGCTTCCATAGCCTGTGTACAGACCAGTGCAGAGGTTTCATACAGGAGCAACAACAAAAAAAACACTCTGCACCAGACGCCCGTGTAAGGAGTAACAATACTGTGTGTAACATGGCGGTAGCTTGAGAGTTATTAGGTCTGATAGTGAGGTCACAACATGACGTACTCTGCCGTTCCCAGAAAAAAAAGTGCATACTGGGGTTGGATATGTGCATACTTTACACAGCTAATTTGGAAGTTTCAAACTTACCGAAATAAATTATGTGGATATGGGCCCAGTTATGACTGAGGAACAAGAGAATCAGACACAGAGCAATGTAAATAGCATCTACTAAATTGGACCTGCACGTAAAAAGCAGAACCGACTAATCACAAACTAAGGGTGAAATTAAGCGGCATTCACCAGAGTGTGACAAAGATGAGGATGTGGCAAAACTGCTAACGTGAAAAATGACGCCTCAATGTCACAAGTTGAATTTGGTTTTCCTGCAGTGAAACACAGTTCGACGGGTGCTCTGCTACTACAAGTCATTAAATCATCCCATCCATCAAATTTGAAAACATTTTTGCAATTATAGAGTGTTCCATGGTACAAAATAACACATCGGAGAAGACCAACTTCTCAAGAGGAACAGAAGCCACATTGAACCTTATACTAGGGCAGCACCAAGGAAACATTAATAACAGTATCCAAAAACTAAAATATGCAGGACACACTAAGATTGTGGTTGTGCTGTAATTGCCAAAGTCACTTGATAAAGTGGCAAACGCTAGGGAACAACATCGTGATAAAAGCAAAACACAACTATGGAAATAAATCTTTACCTTCTTAATAACAAGTCTTTGATGAGGGGAAGATTATGAGGAAATGCTGAACGATAAAAAACGATAGAAGGATGAAAAAACTAAAATGATTAAAATCTTCTAAAGTGCAAAAATGTACTTAAAGAGGAAAGTGTTTTCATTTCATATACGTATGATGCCTAATAGTGTGACAAAAACATACTTAAGTTTGATAGTCCAATGCAAGTCATAAGAAGTAAATGCTCAGTTGATATTAGAGAAAAAATTAGCCTGGTCCACATTCTTGTTGTTCAGGGATTCCTTCTCTTAGAACAAACCCACACATGACAAAGTAGTGGGAGTGGGGAAATGAGCTAGTCAAACTCACCTAAATATTTGGGTCTCCTCCTTTTGGTACATTCTCATGCAAGTCACACAGCTTTTCTCAGTATGCTTTCCACAATAGTAATCAAGATCGTTTATCATCCGCCCCCACACGGGGGCTTGATTCACAAAGAAAACATACACTTTTGAGTAATTTACTCTTTTAAGTAAGTTTGCTACTTTTTGGCTATTCACAAAATCCAAATGTAAATTTACTTCAGAAGGGTAACTTACCTGCCTCCACTATATTGATGAAAGCCCTGGGGTTAATCACAAACCACAGGGGGTGTTCACAAAGGTAACTTACTTCTCATTGGGCATCAGGCCTGTGGGATTTTGGGGTACAAAAATGAAAAAATATGATTTAAACATGTCTGTACTGCAGTTTGTACAGGATAGATTCAACTTCCTGGAGAGGATCGAACTGGATAGAATACATCTGCCACTGTCCCTCACTCATGCTGATCTTCACCATGTCTCTCTGCGTAAGGCAAGAACAGAAACATCCTGGAAACTCCTCTGTTTGCCTGCTCACGTGGAGGTCATTGTACTAGCACTGAGAAGAACACAGAGCTAAAATCTGCAACCACTGCTTGTGAAAACAGAGAACGCCTCACTGGTAGATCCCATGATACATGGAAAAGCCCCTACAGTGTAAGAACACAACACTAATGACTTCATTTAGAGCTCAGTGGGCTGTCTGACATGTCACCGGGGAGGCAAAAGCACTGCTTCTCCCTGTACAACGGCAGTTGGTGTGCGATATTTAGAGTTCACAGCTTTCTGCAAGACAATTTTCACCAAAAGTGTTGCTTCCAATATGCAGAAGACTTTTTCTCAAAAATGCCATGTTGCCATGTCATGGCAACTCAATAGCAATTTTTAGGTCTGATCTTAAGACAGCTTTTGCTGTCTCAACACTAGGGATGGGCATAACTCATGGAGTTTTACTCAGAAGAATTCCGTGGCATTCCGCCCACCACTACACACAATACAGTATACAGCTTTTGATCTTCAGTGTTGCATCCTCCTGGTTCCCAGTGAACAGGAGGCTTTCTCGCACCGTTATCACTTGATACTTGTCACCAACTTTTCTTTCTCAGGCCTCACTATCCGAAGTCTAATACATAACAATAAGCCTTTCTGTAACTAAGGAGGAACGCAATATCACACCTGCAGAGGAGAGAAAACAGCATACTGGCATTTAGTACATTTAAAAAAAGCTCTTTTTCCATTGCCAACTTTGTGATTTTCTGAATTACAATCTTTGCGACTGCAATATGACTTTGTACATCAGACCCCAAATGGCATAATGAGAAATGTGCCAACTTCCTGAAAATGATTGAAAGGACACTCTTTGATATACCCGCACCAACTGTCACTGAAGTCTTGTAACTACCAGAGGCTAAGAGCTGTAGAGTACACAAAACCTCAATGTGTGTGGGTACTGTCGTGCTGCGCTTGGTGCACCTGCCTAAAATAAGCTGCAGCTCATTCAAATCACTTGCTTAATAAGACTTATGTTGCTCCACTACCAAATTGCAAAATGGGTTTAGTACATTCAAAAAAATCAATTTTTCCGTTGCAAACCTTGTGATTTTCTGAATCACAGGCTCTGCAACTGTAATATGACTTTGTACATCAGACCCCAAATGGCATGAAGAGAACTATGCACATTTCCCGAAAATCATTGAAAGGGCCCTCTGTGGTATGTCTGCACCAACTGTCACTGCAGTCTTGTACCTACCAGAGGCTAACAGATGTAAAGTACACAAAACATGAACGTGTGTGGGTATTGAGTCTTGGTACGTGCCTAAAATAGGCTGCAGCTCATCAATCAGGCTTAAAATCACTTGCTTACTGAACCTATATTTAGAATAAATGTTCTTCCTTAGTTTATTCAAGCAGAGTCACCTATGCCTCAAATTGTTTCCTCTCACCTCTTGCTTTCATGCTTTTTTATTAGGATGAAATCCCGTTTGCAACAGGTCAGAGTGCTGTCATTGTCAAAGTCTACTTTGCATTTTGTATTTCCTTCTTTATTATTTCACACCTGTTTAGCAGCTGCATAATTTTAGATTCACTAATCCCAGTTGCAACCTTTGATGCAAACTTCAATGTATGCAATGCTGTGCTATTTTTTAAAATCCTTGCTTTGCGGCCCTTAGAACATAGAAAATGGACAATTTAGTGGTCTTAAACTAATATATGCATAAGTTATAACTCAAAAAGAATTTGTGCACAATTGCTCATGGGCCTGTGCACAATATGTGGGGACGAAAGCAAAACAAAATGTGTTGTGTATGTATTTTCTTCTTGAACAACGAATGATGTCAGTCTAGGTCGTCATTCTCGTTGTCTAACAATTATATGCCCATTGTTACTTTGTCAAACCTTGGTCAGTGTTACATATTGGAGCTCGATCTCTGCAGACGTTTTTGATTTGCCTTGCCACAATGCACTCACCTTTTCGCATGCAGTATGCTTTCTTGTTTCCCAGTTGTAGCATGAGGAAAAATGAATTTCATCAAAATGCAAGAGGTTAAAAGTCACAGAGGTCTGTTGTGACTGCATAAGATGATATCAACTTCCATTAATGAGAGTTTTCATCAATACTATATGTTAGAAATGGGGTCTCTAGTAAGCAGTGGTTTGCACCCTGTCCAAGCAGGGGACCTCACTCTAGTCAGGGTATAGGGGCCACATAGCTAAGATAACCCTGCTAACCCCCTTGGTAGCTTGACTCAAGCAGTCAGGCTTATCTCAAAGGCAATGTGTAAAGTATTTGTACACACATAGAGTAACACAGTGAAAACACCACAAAAGTACTTCATACCAGTTTAGAAAAATAGCCAATATTTATCTGAGTAAGACAAGACCAAAATTAGTTTTCAAAGATTAAATCAGTATAGTGCTTAGAAACACAATTGTTCCAAATGGGGCTATCACGGTGTCTTGACCAAGTCGCTTCAATCAGTCTGACGCCACTTGCGAGCGAGTGCGGGCTGGCACTGAGTCGCATAGATCTCAAGGACAGTACCTTTGAAAACAATGAGGAAACAAAGACTTTGCATGGAGTCGGGGAGGTAAAGCTTCTTTGGAGCCGGTGCGTCATCGGTTCCTTACTGCGGCAGTGAGGCATCAGTTCCTTACTGCTAGGCAACGGTGGAGAGGCATTGGTTCCTTACAATTGCAGGGCAGGTGAGGGAGTTTTGGTTTCTTAGACAAGGCGGGGTCAATTAATCGAGTAGGTCAAGATGCGAGGCATTGACTTTGTGGAGTTGCAATCAAACTACCGGGCCACAGGTGCTGTGGTGGAGTCGGAGTCAGGTGCCATGGACGTTTATGACACAGCACTAGGGACTCACGCTGTGGCGGGACTTCGACCCTGTGTTGCAGGTGGTGGTCATTGCACTCAGCGGGGACCACTGCTCCGGTGCAGGTGGCGGTGTGGATTCAGAGAGTGGTGCCTGTTCTGAAGTTGCTCTGGAGTCAATGTGCTTAGTTTCTTCTTGGTTGCACCAGAGCTCACTTCCAAGGGCCCGAGAATTGGATTTGGCACCACTTGACAAGTCTAGACTCTCAGCTGGAGAGCCCAGGTGCTGGCAGGTGAAGTCTTTGATGGCCCTGAGACTTCTTAGCAGGAGGCAAACTCAGTTCAAGCCCTTGGAGAACCTTGGAAACCAGGATGTAGAAAGCTAAATCCAGTCCTTTTACTCCAAGACAGAAGCAGCAAGCAGCAGGCCAGCAGAACAAAGCAACAGGCAGAGTGGCAGTCCTTCCTACAGGATCCAGCTCTTCTTCCTGACAGAATTTCCTCAGCCCTGAAGTGTCTAACTACGTGGTGTCAGAGGTCCAGTACTCATACCCATTTCTGTCTTTGAAGTAGGTGGACTTCAAAGAAAAGTATTTGTAGTGCACAAGACCCTGCCTTTCCCTGCCCTGCCCGCAGACCCACTCCAGGAGGTTAGAGAGGGCCTTGTGTGAGGACAGGCACAACCCTATTCAGTTGCAAGTGTCAGCTCCTCCCACCACTCTAGCTCAGGAAGACCCATCAGCCTGGTGATGGCCTATCAGGATATGTAGGGCACACCTCAGCTTCCTTTGTGTGACTGTCTAGAGTGAATACACAAACAGCCCAACTGTCATCCTGACCCAGACACATATTCAGCAGACAGGCAGAGGCACAGAATGGCTAAACAAGAAAATGTCCACTTCCTAAAGTGGCCTTTTCAAACTTACAATTCAAAAACTAACTTCACCCCAAAGATGTATTTTTAAATTGTGAGTTCAGAGACCCCAAACTCCACATCTCTAGCTGCGCTCAATGGGAAATTATACATAAAACACATTTCAGGGGAATACCCATGTTACCCTATGAGCAAGACAGGCCTTGCAATAGTTAAAAACAAATTTAGCAGTATTTCACTATAAGGACATGTAAAACGCACCAGTACATGTTCTAACTTTTAAATACTCTGCACCCTGCCCATGGGGCTGCCTTGGGCCTACTCTAGGGGTAACTTACATGTAGTTAAAGAGAAGGTTTCGTACTGACAAGTGGTGTAAAACTGCACACACAGGCGCTGCAATGGCAAGCCTCCTCAGGGAGTCAGTGACTGCTTAGAAAATTAACTGATATTAACAGATTAATAAAGTGTATAGAAATCAAGTGGTTAAATGCACAGTTGACCATTTTAAAAGGTACTGTAAATGACAAGGAATTTGAACATGGAGGCTAAAATTTAAATTAGTATCCTCAGATTGATTTGTGGGAGCAGTTCTGGTGCATCAAACAAAATATACTATAGACGATGTGTGGCTTCAATTGAATTTAGAAAAGCTGCAACCTTCCTAATAAATCAAAAAAATGAATTCTTTTTTATTTAATTTGTTTTCAAATTACATAAAATGTTTCATCATTTGTTTATGTATTTGATGGACTGCTTGTTTTGGTATTTTTTTTTTATTGCCTTGTGTAGGAAAGTACCATCTTCCTTGGCATGTTTCCCCCATTTTTACCAGTATGTCAGAATGTTTTTGCCTGTCTCACTGGGATCCTGCTGGTCAGGACCCCAGTGCTCATAGTTTATGGCCTAATGTGTGTGTATGTATAGTGCTTGACTGTGTCACTCAGGCTCTGCTAACCAGAACCTCAGTGCTTATGATCTCGCTGCTTTTAAACTTGTCACTATAGGCTAGTGGCTTCATTTACCAATTTCAATTGGCACACTGGACCCCCCTCCCCCTTATAAGTCCCTAGTATATGGTACTTAGGTACCCAGGGCATTGGGGTTCCAGGAGATCCATATGGGCTGCAGCATTTCTTTTGCCACCCATAGGGAGCTCAGACAAACCCTTGCACAGGCCTACCATTGCAGCCTGAGTGAAATAACGCAAACATTATTTCACAGCCATTTTTCCTGCACGTAAGTAACTTATAAGTCACCTATATGTCTAACCTTCACTTGCTGAACGTTAGGTGCAAAGTTACTAAGTGTGAGGGCACCCCTGCACTAGCAAAGGTGCAGCCACATAGTTCAGGGCCATTTCCCTGGACTTTGTGAGTGCGGGGACGCCATTATACCAGTGCACTACATATAGGTCAATACCTATATGTAGCTTCACAATGGTAACTCCGAATATGGTCATGTAATATGTCTAAGATCATAGAATTGTCCCCCCATTCCAAATCTGGTATTGGGGAGCCAATTCCATGCATCCTAGGGGCTCCACCATGGACCCCCAGTACTGCCAAACCAGCTCTCTGTGGCTTGCACTGCAGCTACAGCTGCTGCCACCTCACAGACAGGGTTCTGCTCTCCTGAGGTCTGGGCAGCCCAGTCCCAGGAAGGCAGAACAAAGCATTTCCTCTGAGAGCAGGGTGTTACACCCTCTCCCTTTGGAAATAGGTGTTACAGGCTGGGGAGGGGTAGCCTCCCCCAGCCTCTGGAAATGCTTTGAAGGGCACAGAGTGTTCCCTCCTTGCATAAACCAGTCTACACCAGTTCAGGAACCCCTTGTCCCTTGCTTTGGCATGAAACTGGACAAAGGAGAGGGGAGTGACCACTCCCCTGTCCATCACCACCCCAGGGGTGGTGCCCAGTGCTCCTCAAGGGTGTCCAAGACTTCAGCTATCTTGCTTTGCAAGGTGTGGGGGCACTCTGTAGGGCTCTGAGTGGCCAGTGCCAGCAAGTGACGTCAGAGACCACTCCCGATAGGTCCATACCTGACAAGGTAGCCAATCCCCCTCAGGGCTATTTAGGGTCTCTCCTGTGGGTTCTCTTCAGATTCTGCTTGTAAGTTTCCTTCAGGAATCCTCTGCAACTACTTCAGCATCCTCGGATCAACCACAGCCTGCTCCAGAAACGCTGTAATTGCAACAAAGTATCCACAAAAGATACTTTTCTTCTGCAACCTCAGCTCCAAGTCAGCAATTGCAACAGTTTCCACGGTGTGCACGCTCTGGGGACTCCCTGTCTTCATCCTGCACCAGAAGGACCGAAGAAATCTCCCATGGGGTGACGGAGTCACTCCCCTGCTCACGCAGGCACCTTCCAGGATGACGACCAGTACCCTTGGACTCCTCTCACAGCAATGAGCGTGCTCCTAAGGACACAGAGGGTGGATATCATCGACATACACTGTCCAGAGGTCCTGATGACACAATTTGAAGGAGGTAAGACTTTGCCTTCACCAAGAGCGACGATATCCCTGTGTACTGCATCTTCTTCACCTCCTGAGGCCTCTGTGCACTATTTGCAAAATTCCTTCATGCACAGCCTGGCCCAGGTTCCCAGCACTCCATCCTGTGATGCTCAACTCACTGAGTTGTTCTCCAGCGCTGTGGGACCATTCTTTGTTGTGCTGCATCAACCGCGTTTTGCAAATCCTTTGTCCCCATGTCCTGGGACTCCTGAGGGTGCTGGCTGTCATCCTGAGGACTCTTTGAAGTGCTGAGAGCCCCTTCTTCCTTCTCACACAGAGTTGAAGCCCCCTGTCCCTCCTCGGTCCATCCAAAACACACTTTTGTCATCACCAAGGCTTGTTGGCAACTTCCAACAGGAAATCACATCTGCAACGATCTTCAGGTTGTGGGACATCCTTTGCATCATGCAGGAACCTGCTGGCATCTTCCTAGGGTTCATTCCTGCAGTCTTCGACTAAAAGTCTAAGCTGCTAGAACACTACTACTTCACTAAAAAGGGATACCTGGTATAAGGTGTAAGTACCCAATGTACCCACCACGAACCAGGCCAGCCTCCTACACCTTGTGGTTCAAATCATCAACAATATTTAGGCTTGTGTCCTTGAGTTCCAGTAATGAGTCAGTAGGGGGTCCTTGGTTGCCAATAATGATTCACAGGGGGTCCCCGGGTTCTAGTAATGATAAAGTGGGGGTCCCCAGAAGTCAAAAGGTTTGGAACTGCTGTAACTAGTAAATCAAATATGTCAATCATGGATAAACCAATCACAAATACATTTTAGACAGACAGCATATGTGCTTTAGCATTGTTTACCAGTGGTAAAGTGCCTAGAGTCCTAAAGCCAACAAAAACAGGTCAGAAACAATAGCAGGAAGAAGGCAAAAAGTTTGGGGATAACCCTGAAAAAAGCCCAGGTCCAACACTATACTACACTGCAGACCCCACAAATAGAAAACAGGGTATAGAGGACTACATAGATGCCCTGACTGTCCCTGCCCTTATTCTGGAGGAAGAAGTTGAGGCCAGGCTACTGATATAATCATACTAGAAATCTGAGTAGCAATTAAGGGTTTGGCAAGGGGCAAAGTGCCGGGAGCCGAGGAGCTGCCTTTGGAGTTTTATGCCATGTATGTTGAACACCTCACACCTAGGTAAGTGGAGAACAGCTTGCCATCTTCGTGAGGGAAGAATTGGTGATGCCATTGCTTAACCCGGAGCACCCCAAGCAAGAAATGAAGGACTACAGGGCATTTTCGATGTTGAATGTTGACTATAAAATCCTGAGTTGTATAATAGCTGCCTGATTTTTCCCACATATGATATGACCAACGTCAGGCGGTCTTTGTATCCAGCTACAACATGACAATCAATTTACATTGACTGCTGGCATCCTATAGGATGAGGCCTGTGCAGTTGGTGAGATGAGGGTGACTGCAGTGGATGTCAAGAAGGCCTAGATGGTCGTACCTTTACACAGTCATAGAAAAAGAAATTGGGGAAGGGCTTTGTGAGTTGGAGTAAACTATTACACTCAAACACCACAGTTCAAGTTAAAATAGGAGGCATGATCTCGGACAGGTGAGCAGTGGGATTGGGACCCAGCAGGGATGTCCGTTGCCACCAGTACTATTCGCACCAGTGGTGGAAGCCTTAGCCTGTAAAGAGCCAGTGGGTCTTCACTATGAAGGAATTTTGGTCGGAGGTACAATGTATCATATTGCTTTATATGCAGAGGATATGTTGCTCTTTTAAAAAAAATAAACAAACTGAGCCATCGAGGGCTATTCAGCTGCTTAATAGTTTTGGGGACATTTTGGGACTCCCCATCAATAGGCAAAGGACTAGCCTGTTTCCCATTTGTTCAAATTTGGAAAGACACCTAATTCCAGACGAGTTAGTGTGGGAACTTGTGTCTCTGAAATATTTGGGAGCACGAATATATCAAGAAGACCAAGACCTTTTAGAGGGAAACATAGGGACAGCAGTGTTGGCACTGCAAGCCATGATAGAGTTACAACACATGAAATATTATGAGGCAATAGGAGACACACCCATCCGGACATATTGGGATCTACTCCAGTTGTTACTGGATCCCAAATGGACAAATACTGAGCGCCATGGACTACTAGCAGTTGCCAAACATTGGTGTCTGCAGTGCCTACAAACAACTAGAACAGAGAACCCTCTTCACCTGATGTCCCTTTAGAATTCCAGTCAGTACTACCACACAATGGTAACTGGAGGGGGGCTGGATGACTGTCAGAAACTAGGTATTGAACGCATGGGGAACCTATTTCAAGATAGGTACTTGATTGCATTTGAGGATTTGAGGACCGACTTTGACCTACCGGTGGGGCAGTTCTTGCTCTATGGGGCGGTATTGGCTATGATTAAAAAACACTGGTAAGGCCAACATACCGACTCCTCCCTACACCAGGGTTGCCATGCCATATACACCACCACAAGCATATCAATTCTATACCTGGTGCTCCAAAGGGCCATCAACACCCCTTTGAAAACTTTACTGGACAAATGCGCAGCAGATGTTTTAACACAGATAAATGATTCTGATTGGTTGAAAATATTGGGGTAGGTACACAAAGTTTCTAGAAATGCCCAATGTAAACTGATTAATTTTTATTTCCTCTCCAGAGCATATCTCACACTGGGCAGGATTAATAAAATGTGCCCAAATTCCAAGGCTACCTGCCCCAGGTGCGGTGCAGTGGGGGTGGAAATGCTTCACATGCCATGGGAGTGTGCATATCTCTGTATTGGCTGGAGGTTGTCAACTTTATTAATGAAGCCACTGGACGTAACTGGACGTAACGTATTGCATTTAGCCACGATATGATTGCTGGGTCCCATCCAGGTACATTGACCGGGCCTTTATCCTAAAACAACGCTAGAGAACGACTAAGTGGAAAGCAACCACATGGCTGCAAATTGATGAATGGAAACAGGAGCTCATTAGTTGGCCTATGTATGAGAGCTGCATACTATTTGGTGAAGCAAAAAGATGGAGGAACTCCATGGAACTGGCGAGAGCTTGGGGGAGTCTGCTGGACGATGTAAGAGAAGTAGATTTTGCCTCCGTGGGCAGTGCCTCTCCTTGATGAGGCAGCTGCCCGACTGAGGATGCAGGGGGTGGACTTCACTAAACTTCGAGATATACCCGCTAGACAGACGTGCCAGTCATCTTGGTTTTAGACAAATGCTGACGTTCCTCCTCTTATACTCCTATCTATAATAGAACAATAGGCTGAATCCGGCTAAAATGAACCCCATGGCATATTAATAACAGTAGACAATAGGACAGGGAGCAGGGATGGGTGGGTTAATCCGAGTTGAATTGTTTGATGGTAATTGCTAGACTCATAGCAAAGTAAAAAATAGTAATTTGTGACCAGGAAGGATTGCTCATCTGTCAAATTAGCGAAATGGTTAAAACTGTACTGGGATAATGCATCGACTTGTTTGAAAATGATAATACAATATGTTGGAAAAAATAAGATGATAACAACCTGTCAGCAAACTTTCTGACTTTGAAAACATTTCCAACTATTGTTTGGCCTGCTCGTTTGGCAGTGTAATTAGTTGGCCTTCGTATTGGTGGGTTGCGTTTGACTTGCGAACTACTAAGTCATGGCTAGTTCATGCGTTGACTTTCTGGCCTCTTCTTTTCCCTTCATTTCCCATCTGCCCTACTACCCCCTTTCACTCTTTCCCTCTTTCCCTTCAGGTACTATGTTACTGCTCTTACTTCAATTATCTTCTTCCTATTTCATTGATATATTACTACCTTCTATGCTCCATCGCTGTAGAGTCCAAGTAAGTACACCCCAATGCATTTCATTATAGTTGAGAGTAGATATTTATGAATGGGGCTGTATAAGTAGTGAGATGATGTGTCTAGGTATTTGTTAAGGCTTTTTGCTTGGATAGATGATCAATGCATGCACCTGTGGGTCGTTCTTAGAGCGCAGTAGTTCATGCAATGGATGCGTATATATATATATATATATATATATATATATATATATATATAAAACAAACTTCAAATACTCGAAGTGAACTCATGTGGCCCGAGAGGGGTGGTGCGAAAACCGGCACGAGCAAGCCGGTAATTATGATTCACCAAAACAAAAAAGAAAAAAGTAAAAATCGCACGCTCAGGATTCAGGGCAAGTGGAAACAGTGTTTAATCAAAGCACAACGCGTTTCGGCTGACACAGCAGCCTTGGTCACGTGATATTCACCACCAATCAAACATAGCTAAATACCATTAGTTCATAGACATAAAAATAAGACAAACAACAGTTACAAGGTACAGGATAAGAACCTAAGAGTACAACCTTAAATAACATTACATTATACCAGGATTTTAGTGACTGGTGGAATCTATACCAGTACACATAATTGTCAAATATATAAATAAATAAATACATATAAATATATAAATATATAAGTATACAAATATATAATTATACAACCATGTGACCATATAGAATAAATATGTAAAGGGATAAAATATCATATAGAGGCAGAAGGTAAAACACCAAAATAGAACACCGGGCTAATGTATTATGTATTATCATAAAATATTATCACTTAAAGGCCCAACGGTGAACTATAATCACCCAATGCAAAGGATAAATCAAATAAACATTCCTAACCTGCAATGGTTATGATATTGATACCCCTATATCGCTTTTTACATAATTAATATTAATACACCAGACCAATAGTATATCAGAAATCTTTATAATATTTTCTTATCTTATAACCTGCACTGCCAACACCCAATAACGTGCAATACGACGAGAGCGGTGGCAGGTAGACATCAGCATTAATTTCAGCCGACCCAATGAATCTGAAAAAGATATATACACATATTGAATAAATGACCATAGTTACCCCAATCTAATCAACTCCTAAAACCATATCATAAACACTATATTAATTCTGAAAAAAGAAAAACTGATAACACATCTCTTATTTTTTAATATTCAGAAAAAATATTCAGAAAAAAATAAATATATATTAATACATTCTAATAGTACATTCATCTTTTCTTAAATAAAATAATAGTCATCACTAGCCGAATTCTACCCTATTCTAGTAGTATCACTACCACATCTCAACTTAGAGACCATGGCCTTCAAGGTTTTTTTCGTCGTATTGCACGTTATTGGGTGTTGGCAGTGCAGGTTATAAGATAAGAAAATATTATAAAGATTTCTGTTATACTATTGGTCTGGTGTATTAATATTAATTATGTAAAAAGCGATATAGGGGTATCAATATCATAACCATTGAAGGTTAGGAATAATTATTTGATTTATCCTTTGCATTGGGTGATTATAGTTCACCGTTGGGCCTTTAAGTGATAATATTTTATGATAATACATAATACATTAGCCCGGTGTTCTATTTTGGTGTTTTACCTTCTGCCTCTATATGATATTTTATCCCTTTACATATTTATTTTATATGGTCACATGGTTGTATAATTATATATTTGTATACTTATATATTTATATATTTATATGTATTTATTTATTTATATATTTGACAATTATGTGTACTGGTATAGATTCCACCAGTCACTAAAATCCTGGTATAATTTAATGTTATTTAAGGTTGTACTCTTAGGTTCTTATCCTGTACCTTGTAACTGTTGTTTGTCTTATTTTTATGTCTATGAACTAATGGTATTTAGCTATGTTTGATTGGTGGTGAATATCACGTGACCAAGGCTGCTGTGTGAGCCGAAACGCGTTGTGCTTTGATTAAACACTGTTTCCACTTGCCCTGAATCCTGAGCGTGCGATTTTATTTTTTATTTTTTGTTTTGGTGATATATATATATATATATATGTGTAATCACATTGCCACGTATGGATGTTCAAGGATGTGTATGGCTAGGGTGTGAAACATGACGTGGGCGTGTCCCAATGCAAGAAGGGTGTGTATTGAGAGCATAAATGTCTATACACATGCATGAGTTCAGGCCATGACCACTGTTAGTGGTTGTGTAGGTGCACATAAATATTCATTGGGTGGGTGCGTGTGTTTGATTTGGCCTTTTCTGCAGGGTCATCCCCATACTTTTTGCCTTCCTCTTCCCTTCCCTTTTTGCTGAATTTGTTTTCGTTGGCCATGCGACTCTGGGCACCTTACCACCTCCAACCTTATCAGTCCGTAGTGAAGTGGTACTACATTTACCCAGGGCCCATAAATGAAATGCTACTAGTGGGCCTGTAGATGTTAGTGTGCCACTCACTTAACTAGGCTTTTAAACATGGCCAGGCCTGCCACTGCAGCCTGTGAATGCAGTTGTAAACTGACATTTTGACTTGGCAAAATAAACTTTTTGCCAGACCTAACCTTCCTTTTTAATATATATGTCACCCCTAGGGTAGGCCGGAAGTTGGATACAGACTTTTAGCCTTTACGTGTCCTGGAAGTGAGAAATTCTTAAACGTGTTTTCACTACTGCAAGGCCTGGCTCTCAATAAGATAACATTGATTTCCTTATTATATTTACTAAATTATAACTTTCAATTGGGAGCAGGTAGGAATGTCCAGTTGGGCATCTAAAGAATTGTAATTTAAGACTCTCTGAAATGGTAAAGTCAGATTTTAAGTCACAATTCTGAAAATGCCACTTTTAGAAAGTTGGACTTTTCTTGTCCTAACCCAGGGTTCTGCAAAGTCGGTCCTGGAGAGCCGGGTCCATGCCAGATTTTTAGCATATCCCCATTTAGAAAAATGTCGATTTCTGAAACATCTTTTTTATAAATGTGGATATGCTAGAAACCTGGCATGGACCCGGCTCTCCAGGACCGACTTTGCAGAACCCTGTCCTAACGATTAGGTGTCTGCTGCCTGTACCGTGGGTCACATGACTATTGTAGATGGCAGTTAATTTTGATTACTTCTCCCAGACAGTGAGCCAAAGGGGATTAGTGGCTGGCAGGATGGGCCATCTCTGACTTAATGAGGGGGAAGCTGTCACCTACCACACTGGCACATCATAAAGGCTCTGCCCAGCACACTCATGAAGGGTTTGACAGCAATCTGTTGTGACCCCAGACAAGCAGGACCAGGGCAGGTAGGTATGAAATTCCAAATACCTCAGGCGATGGAAATCTCCGGAACCTTCTCCCACTTCAGAGTGGAGACCAGGTATAAAAAATGGAACCCCAGACAACCCAACTCTTCAGTACATCTATGGACCTGTGGAAGAGTCAGGAGGACTGCTGTGCTGCTGTGCAAGAAGGATTGCTACTCTGTTGCGCACAACATCTCCTCATAACTCTTTCGGAACCACCGCTGTGCAATACTTTCCCAATGCATGACTTCCATTACAAGCACCTTGTCGACAGCATCTACGACGATGAAGCAGGTCTCCACATTATGGTTCTGCTGCTCCCTGGAACTGCTGCTTCAGATGCATCCTTGATGCAGAATCTCCCAACGCTCCACAAACCAGGATTTTAGATACTTTTGTGCAGTGGGCCTAACTTGGACACGGTATCCAGCCTATGCTCCATCATGGTTGACCTAAACCTGTGACTTTTTCTCAGTCCTGGGCAACCAGATAACTAGAGGTGGCGCTTTATGCTTTTAGGCACTAGTTTCAATCTTTAAAGTTGCATATCTCCAGTTCTACCCATTGGGTTTTTGTCATTTTGGTCCTGAATAATTTACTACATTTTGCTCTATTTTATAAATTGGTGTGGGATTTTTCTTGTGTTGTGTTTTTACTGTATTTTTGTTTGAACTGCTGCATAACTACTTTATACATTGCCTCTAAGTTAAGCCTGACTCATTGTGGCAAGTTAGAAGAGCGTTAAGCACAGGTTAATTTGGGGTTTCACTTCACCATGATAGAAATTGTGGTTGCTGCTTGAGTAGGGTTTCAACCCCCTCAACCACTACCCCAATTTACAACAGGGTGTATATCTATTACTTCAAATTCCGGGAAAAGGTTGTGAAATCTGAAACGTTTGTGACAGTACCTCGAAAGAAGTGGGCAATGGTATTCATGCAAAATGTATGCATGCAAGTGATGTAAAGACATTTTAATCCAGCAGTTGTGATGATGTGCCCTACTACTTAGTAATGTCTTGATATATGCCAATGTTTTTCGGATACTAGGTGATAAGTGAACAAATGCCAACAACCACTGGCAAAAGCCAACAGGTCTGGCTTTTGATTAGGTCTGGTGTTAGCCAAGACCTTTTGATTTTACTAAAATTATATGTCTAATATACATACATAAAAGGACTTTCAGCCACCTTTATTCATCCATTGGTCTTTTGTTGTGTCATTTACATTTTGCTTCCACTCACTACAGCATACAGCAAGGGACAATGAATCATCCTTTTTCAGCCACTGGTTACCTTTACATTGAGTGACTAAATTTAGCCTTTTCAGAAGAAGCACATCCTTACACAAAGTAGTTCCCTTCAGTGCCAGTGTTTTTGTTTTAACTTAAAGTATTATTGCCAAGATGGTGGACAGCCAGTAATTCTACATTGCTCCAATACTCCCCATCAAAATCCTGCGGAGTCATGATTTAAAAAGTGAAATACCCTGGGATGAATTTGCTGCTGATGTCATGAAGCAGAGGTTGCCCCAGGTCGCTTAATTACCAGCTAGGAGAAGCCCTGGTGGTGGAGGTCTCTGAGGTCGGGCCTGGAGGGAGTGTACCAGCCAGGTTCGGAGATTGCCACAGAGCAGCAGTGCCTTACTTCTACCTTGTCTCTGTGGTCTGGGCTGTCAGGTACTAGCTGGCGCTAGAGGAGAGAGGGTTCCTGGACAACACTGGGGGTTCAGCTGCCTGGGATAGCCTACCCGTGCTGTGACAGGCTCGACGGCGACAGAGCTCAAGGAGAGGCCTGGAGGGTGGAACGGCCTGCAGTGCCCTAGCTAGATATGAAGAACTCCCATGGGGCACTTCACAAGGGTACCTGAAATGGTGTCCTTTTGTCTCATTGCTGTGCCCGGCAGCTGGGATGGGGGGGCCTTGCCTCCTGAGGGGGGATACCGAGGTTGAGGTGAGCAGTTTCTGTCCCTCTGGGTGTGAAAGGTGCCCTCAGCCTGCCTGGAGCTGACTGATGTGCTGGTGTGGTAGGGATCCTCGCTGATGATGTGGGGAGTGACACCCAAATTGACATGGATCCTCTGAGCCCATCGCTGGGTGGGGTGCTGCTTCCCCTCCTCCTGCCCTGGAGCAGGTAGCAGCCTCAGGTAGAACCAGGGCACTGAACCCCCCTTCTGCTCCCAATGCCCGCTGGCTGAAATTGCCCACGCTCTCCACTCTAAGTTCCCTGACCCCTCTGTGAGAAAGTAGCCTCTTTCTAGCCTTGTTACCCCCACTTTTGGCCTGTTTGTGAGTGTATGTCAGGGTGTTTTCACTGTCTCACTGGGATCCTGCTAGCCAGGGCCCAGTGCTCATAGTGAAAACCCTATGTTTTCAGTATGTTTGTTATGTGTCACTGGGACCCTCCTAGTCAGGACCCCAGTGCTCATAAGTTTGTGGCCTATATGTATGTGTTCCCTGTGTGGTGCCTAACTGTCTCACTGAGGCTCTGCTAACCAGAACCTCAGTGGTTATGCTCTCTCTGTACAAATTGTCAGTAACAGGCTAGTGACCAATTTCACCAATTTACATTGGCATACTGGAACACCCTTATAATCCCCTAGTATATGTTACTGAGGTACCCAGGGTATTGGGGTTCCAGGTGATCCCTATGGGCTGCAGCATTTCTTTTGCCACCCACAGGGAGCTCTGACAATTCTTACACAGGCCTGCCACTGCAGCCTGAGTGAAATAATGCACACATTATTTCACAGCCATTTTCACTGCACTTAAGTAACTTATAAGTCACCTATATGTCTAACCTTTACCTGGTAAAGGTTAGGTGCAAAGTTACTTAGTGTGTCGGCACCCTGGCACTAGCCAAGGTGCCCCCACATTGTTCAGGGCAAATTCCCCGGACTTTGTGAGTGCGGGGACACCATTACACGTGTGCACTACACATAGGACAATACCTATGTGTAGCTTCACAATGGTAACTCCGAATATGGCCATGTAACATGTCTAAGATCATGGAATTGCCCCCTCTATGCCATCCTGGCATTGTTGGCACAATCCCATGATCCCACGGGTCTGTAGCACAGACCTGGGTACTGCCAAACTGCCTTTTCAGGGGTTTCACTGCAGCTGCTGCTGCCCACCCCTCAGACAGGTTCCTGCCCTCCTGGGGTCCAGCCAGGCTTGGCCCAGGAAGGCAGAACAAAGGACTTCCTCAGAGAGAGGGTGTTACACCCTCTCCCTTTGGAAAATGGTGTGAAGGCAGGGGAGGAGTAGCCTCCCCCAGCCTCTGGAAAGGCTTTCATGGGCACACATGGTGCCCATTTCTGCATAAGCCAGTCTACACCGGTTCAGGGACCCCTCAGCCCTGCTCTGGCGCGAAACTGGTGCCCAGAGCTCCTCCAGTGTGCTCCAGACCTCTGCCATCTTGGAAACAGAGGTGCTGCTGGCACACTGGACTGCTCTGAGTGGCCAGGGCCAGCAGGTGACGTTAGAGACTCCTTCTGATAGGCTCCTTCAGGTGTTGCTAGCCTATCTTCTCTCCTAAGTAGCCAAACCCTCTTTTCTGGCTATTTAGGGTCTCTGCTTTGGGGATTTCCTTCGATAACGAATGCAAGAGCTCATCAGAGTTCCTCTGCATCTCTCTCTTCACCTTCTACCAAGGAATCGACTGCTGACCGCGCTGGAAGCCTGCAAAACTGCAACAAAGTGGCGAAGACGACTACTGCAACTCTGTAACGCTGATCCTGCCGCCTTCTCAACTGTTTTCCTGGTGGTGCATGCTGTGGGGGTAGTCTGCCTCCTCTCTGCACTAGAAGCTCCGAAGAAATCTCCTGTGGGTCGACGGAATCTTCCCCCTGCTACCGCAGGCACCAAAGAACTGCATCACCGGTACCCTGGGTCTCCTCTCAGCACAACGAGCGAGGTCCCTTGAATCCAGCAACTCTGTCCAAGTGACTCCCACAGTCCAGTGACTCTTCAGTCCAAGTTTGGTGAAGGTAAGTCCTTGCCTCCCCACGCCAGACTCCATTGCTGGGAACCGCGACTTTTGCACTCCGGCCTCTGTGCACTTCCGGCAGAAATCCTTGGTGCACAGCCAAGCCTGGGTCCACGGCACTCTAACCTGCATTGCACGACTTTCTAAGTTGTCCTCCGGCGGCGTGGGACTCCTTTGTGTGACTTCGGGTGAGCACCGTTTCACTCCTCTTCGTAGTGCCTGTTCCGGCACTTCTGCAGGTGCTGCCTGCTTCTGAGAGGGCTCCTTGTCTTGCTCGACGCCCCTTCTGTCCCCTGACACAATTGGCGACATCCTGGTCTCTCCGGGGCCACAGCAGCATCCAAAAATGCTAACCGCACGACTTGCAGCTAGTAAGGCTTGTTGGCTGTCTTTCTTCAGGAAAACACTTCTGCACGACTCTCCACGGCGTGAGGGATCCATCCTCCAAAGGGAAAGTCTCTAACCCTTGTCGTTCCTGCAGAATCCTCAGCTTCTACTGTCCAGTAGCAGCTTCTTTGCACCCACAGCTGGCATTTCCTGGGCATCTGCCCATCTCCGACTTGCTAGTGACTTTTGGACTTGGTCCCCTTGTTCCACAGGTACCCTCGACTGGAAATCCATTGTTGTTGCATTGCTGGTTTGTGTCTTTCCTGCAGAATTCCCCTATCACGACTTCTATGTCCTTTGGGGAACTTTAGTGCATTTTGCACTCACTTTTCAGGGTCTTGGGGTGGGCTATTTTTCTATCCCTAACTGTTTTCTTACAGTCCCAGCGACCCTCTACAAGGTCACATAGGTTTGGGGTCCATTCGTGGTTCGCATTCCACTTTTGGAGTATATGGTTTGTGTTGCCCCTATCCCTATGTGTCCCCATTGCATCTGATTGTAACTATACATTGTTTGCACTGTTTTCTAAGACTATACTGCATATTTTTGGTATTGTGTACATATATCTTGTGTATATTTGCTATCCTCATACTGAGGGTACTCACTGAGATACTTTTGGCATATTGTCATAAAAATAAAGTACCTTTATTTTTAGTATATCTGTGTATTGTGTTTTCTTATGATATTGTGCATATGACACTAGTGGTACTGTAGGAGCTTCACTCGTCTCCTAGTTCAGCCTAAGCTGCTCTGCTAAGCTACCATTATCTATCAGCCTAAGATGCTAGACACCCTATACACTAATAAGGGATACCTGGGCCTGGTGCAAGGTGTAAGTACCCCTTGGTACTCACTACAAGCCAGTCCAGCCTCCTACATTGGTTGTGCAGCGGTGGGATAAGTGCTTTGAGACTACTTACCACTCTTGTCATTGTACTTTTCATAAGAGAAAAATATACAAAACAAGTTCAGTGTGTGTACACATAACTAAAAAGTTTTGCATTTCCTCTTTTCACTCTTTTCTAAAGTGCTGAAAAGTACTTCTAAACTTTCAAAAAGTTCTAAAAAGTTTTAAAAGTTTTTTTCTGTCTTTCTAAAAGTTCTGAAACCTTTTTTCTCTTTTTCTATCACTTAAACTCTTTCTAAAATGTCTGGCACAGGCCAAAATGTTGATCTGTCCAAAATTGCATATGACCACCTTAGCTGGAAAGGAGCAAGGAGTCTCTGTGTAGAAAGAGGTTTGAGTGTAGGGAAGAATCCTTCTTTGGAATTATTGCTTAACATGCTTAGAGAACAAGATAAGGCCAAAGGGGCCACATCTGTTGAAAAAGTAGCAAATGGTTCCCAATCTGATCCAGGGACTCCCCCAAGAAAAGATTCAGGAAAGAAACTTCTCAGCCTGCCCATTACTAGACAGTCTAGCATAGTTGGTACAGAGGTAGAGTCACATCATACAGATGGTGTGCTCTCACATTACACTGTTAGCCAAGCTGTTAGGGTGCCTTCTGTAAGGGACAGGTCTCCTTCTGTCCATTTTCATCATACTTCTGTGTCTAGGAATGTCCCTCCCACCAACCCTGATGACAGATTGTTAGAAAGGGAACTCAATAAGTTGAGAGTGGAACAAACCAGACTGAAGCTTAAAAAGCAACAGCTGGATTTGGATAGACAGTCCTTAGAACTAGAGAAGGAAAGACAGAAGTTGGGTTTTGAAACCCATGGTGGCAGCAGCAGCATTCCCCATAGTCATCCTGCAAGAGAGCATGATTCAAGGAATCTGCACAAGATAGTTCCCCCTTATAAGGAGGGGGATGACATTAACAAGTGGTTTGCTGCACTTGAGAGGGCCTGTGCTGTACAGGATGTCCCTCGAAGGCAGTGGGCTGCTATCCTATGGCTATCATTTAGTGGAAAAGGTAGGGATAGGCTCCTTACTGTGAAAGAAAGTGATGCCAATCATTTTACAGTTCTTAAGAATGCACTCCTGGATGGTTATGGCTTAACCACTGAACAATACAGGATAAAGTTCAGAGAGACCAAAAAGGAGTCTTCACAAGACTGGGTTGATTTCATTGACCATTCAGTGAAGGCCTTGGAGGGGTGGTTACAAGGCAGTAAAGTTACTGATTTTGAAAGCCTGTATAACTTGATCCTGAGAGAGCATATTCTTAATAATTGTGTGTCTGATTTGTTGCACCAGTACTTGGTGGACTCTGATCTGACCTCTCCCCAAGAATTGGGAAAGAAGGCAGACAAATGGGTCAGAACAAGGGTGAACAGAAAAGTTCATACAGGGGGTGACAAAGATGGCACTAAGAAGAAGGATGGTAAGTCTTCTGACAAGGGTGGGGACAAATCTAAAAATGAGTCTTCATCAGGCCCACAAAAACACTCTGGTGGGGGTGGTGGGCCCAAATACTCCTCAAATCAGAACAAGGAAAAGAAACCATGGTGCTATTTATGTAAAATAAAAGGCCATTGGACAACAGATCCCAGTTGTCCAAAGAAAAGCACCAAGCCTCCTACCACTACAACCCCTACTGCTACACCTAGTGTCCCTACTAATAGCAATGGTGGTGGGAGCAAACCTACTAATAGCCAATCCAAGGGAGTAGCTGGGCTCACCTTTGGTAACTTAGTTGGGGTTGGTCTGATTAGGGAGACCACAGAGGCTGTGTTAGTCTCTGAGGGGGCTATTGATTTAGCCACCTTGGTTGCTTGTCCCCTTAACATGGATAAGTACAAGCAACTACCCTTAATAAATGGTGTTGAGGTTCAGGCCTACAGGGACACTGGTGCCAGTGTCACAACGGTGATAGAGAAACTGGTCCACCCTGAACAACACCTACTTGGTCACCAGTACCAAGTAATTGATGCTCACAACAACACCCTTAGCCACCCCATGGCTGTTGTAAATCTCAACTGGGGTGGGGGGTGGGGTTACTGGCCCAAAGAAAGTTGTGGTTGCCTCAGATTTACCTGTAGACTGTCTATTAGGGAATGATTTAGAGACATCAGCTTGGGCAGAAGTGGAGTTGGAGGCTCATGCAGCAATGCTGGGCATTCCAGGGCATATTTTTGCTTTGACAAGGGCTCAGGCCAAAAAGCAAAAAGGACAGGGAAGCTTGGATCCTGGAACAATGGACCAAGTGCTCCCTAAAGCTAGGGCTAGTAGAAGTAAAGCACTACCTACTATCCCTCCCTCTACAGTGGATTCAACTTCAGAGGAAGAAGAATTCCCACCCTGTGTAGAACCTTCACCAGAGGAGCTGGAAGCAGACACTGCTGAGCTTTTGGGTGAAGGGGGCCTGCCAGGGAGGAGCTGAGTGTGGCACAGCAGACCTGTCCCACACTAGAGGGTCTAAGACAGCAAGCTGTCAAACAGGCTAATGGGGATGTCAGTGACTCTCACAGAGTTTACTGGGAGGACAACCTCTTGTACACTGAGGCAAGGGATCCTTAACCTGGAGCTGCCAGGAGATTAGTGATTCCTCAGGAGTACAGAAAGTTCCTCCTAACTCTTGCTCACGACATTCCCCTAGCTGGACATTTGGGGCAAAAGAAAACTTGGGACAGACTTGTTCCCCTGTTTCATTGGCCAAGAATGTCTGAGGACACAAAGGAATTTTGTAAGTCCTGTGAAACCTGTCAAGCCAGTGGCAAGACAGGTGGCACTCCAAAGGCACCCCTTATTCCACTGCCTGTGGTTGGGGTTCCCTTTGAAAGGGTAGGGGTTGACATAGTTGGCCCCCTTGACCCTCCTACTGCTTCAGGCAATAGGTTTATCTTAGTGGTAGTGGACCATGCCACAAGATATCCTGAAGCAATTCCTTTAAGGACCACTACAGCACCTGCAGTGGCAAAGGCCCTCCTGGGAATATTTTCCAGTGTGGGCTTCCCAAAGGAAGTAGTATCAGAGAGGGGAAGCAATTTCATGTCTGCATACTTAAAGGCCATGTGGAAGGAGTGTGGTGTGACTTATAAGTTCACTACACCCTATCATCCACAAACAAATGGACTGGTGGAGAGATTTAACAAAACTCTCAAAGGCATGATTATGGGTCTCCCTGAAAAACTCCGCAGGAGATGGGATATCCTGTTACCATGCCTCCTTTTTGCCTACAGGGAGGTACCCCAGAAAGGAGTGGGCTTTAGCCCCTTTGAACTTCTTTTTGGACACCCTGTTAGGGGTCCACTCACACTTGTTAAGGAGGGTTGGGAACAACCTTTAAAAGCTCCAAAACAAGATATTGTGGATTATGTACTTGGCCTCAGATCAAGGATGGCTGAGTACATGAAAAAGGCCAGTAAAAACCTTCAGGCCAGCCAAGAGCTCCAGAAGCAATGGCATGATCAGAAGGCTGTTTTGGTTCAGTACCAACCAGGGCAGAAAGTGTGGGTCTTGGAGCCTGTGGCCCCAAGAGCACTCCAAGATAAATGGAGTGGACCCCACACAATTGTTGAGAAAAAGGGTGAAGTCACCTATTTAGTTGACTTAGGCACTGCCAGGAGTCCCCTTAGGGTGCTCCATGTCAACCGCCTGAAACCCTACTATGACAGGGCTGATCTCACCCTGCTCATGGCAACTGATGAGGGACAGGAAGAAGACAGTGATCCTCTACCTGATCTCTTCTCTTCCACAGAACAAGATGCTCTAGTGGAAGGGGTAGTTTTGGCTGATTGTCTGACTGCTGAGCAGAAAGACCATTGCATAAATCTCCTTGATCAATTTTCTGAACTCTTCTCTACTGTGCCAGGTACCACTTCTTGGTGTGAGCACACTATAGATACTGGAGACAGCTTGCCTGTCAAAAGTAAAATCTATAGGCAGCCTGACCATGTCAGAGACTGCATAAAGCAAGAGGTGCAGAAAATGCTTGAACTAGGAGTGGTTGAGCACTCTGAAAGTCCATGGGCTTCTCCTGTGGTACTTGTACCAAAACCTCATTCCAAAGATGGAAAGAAGGAAATGCGGTTTTGTGTAGACTACAGAGGTCTCAACCAGGTAACCAAAACTGATGCTCACCCTATACCCAGGGCAGATGAGCTAATAGATACACTGGCATCTGCCAAGTATCTAAGCACTTTTGATTTGACTGCAGGGTATTGGCAGATCAAATTATCAGAAGATGCTAAACCTAAAACTGCATTTTCAACCATTGGAGGACATTACCAATTCACAGTAGTGCCTTTTGGATTGAAAAATGCACCTGCCACTTTTCAGAGGTTGGTGAACACAGTCCTGCAAGGGCTGGAAGCTTTCAGTGCAGCATATTTGGACGACATAGCTGTATTTAGCTCCAGTTGGGGTGATCACCTGGTCCACCTATGGAAAGTTTTGGAGGTCCTGCAAAAGGCAGGCCTCACTATCAAGGCCTCAAAGTGCCAGATAGGGCAGGGTAAGGTGGTTTATCTGGGACACCTTGTTGGTGGGGAACAGATTGCACCACTTCAGGGGAAAATCCAGACTATCATAGACTGGGTTCCCCCTACTACTCAAACTCAGGTGAGAGCCTTCCTAGGCCTCACTGGGTATTACAGGAGGTTCATTAAGAACTATGGCTCCATTGCAGTCCCTCTTAATGACCTCACATCCAAGAAAATGCCTAAAAAGGTATTATGGATAGCAAACTGTCAGAAAGCTTTTGAGGAGCTGAAGCAGGCCATGTGCTCTGCACCTGTCCTGAAAAGCCCTTGTTACTCTAAAAAATTATATGTCCAAACTGATGCATCTGAATTAGGAGTAGGGGCAGTCCTATCACAACTTAATTCTGAGGGCCAGGATCAACCTGTTGCTTTTATTAGTAGGAGGTTGACCCCTAGAGAAAAGCGTTGGTCTGCCATTGAGAGGGAGGCCTTTGCTGTGGTCTGGGCACTGAAGAAGTTGAGGCCATACCTGTTTGGCACTCACTTCATTGTTCAGACAGACCACAAACCTCTACTTTGGCTAAAACAAATGAAAGGTGAAAATCCTAAATTGTTGAGGTGGTCCCTATCCCTACAAGGAATGGACTATACAGTGGAACATAGACCTGGGAGTAGCCACTCCAATGCAGATGGACTCTCCAGATATTTCCACTTAGACAATGAAGACTCATCAGGTCATGGCTAGTCTTATTGTCCTTCGTTTGGGGGGGAGTTGTGTAGGAAAGTACCATCTTGCCTGGCATTTTACCCCCATTTTTCACTGTATATATGTTGTTTTAGTTTTATGTGTCACTGGGACCCTGTCATCCAGGGCCCCAGTGCTCATAAGTGTGCCTGAATGTGTTACCTGTGTAGTGACTAACTGTCTCACTGAGGCTCTGCTATCCAGAACCTCAGTGGTTATGCTCTCTCATTTCTTTCAAATTGTCACTAACAGGCTAGTGACCAATTTTACCAATTTACATTGGCTTACTGGAACACCCTTATAATTCCCTAGTATATGGTACTGAGGTACCAAGGGTATTGGGGTTCAAGGAGATCCCTATGGGCTGCAGCATTTCTTTTGCCACCCATAGGGAGCTCTGACAATTCTTACACAGGCCTGCCACTGCAGCCTGAGTGAAATAACGTCCACGTTATTTCACAGCCATTTACCACTGCACTTAAGTAACTTATAAGTCACCTATATGTCTAACCTTTACCTGGTAAAGGTTAGGTGCAAAGTTACTTAGTGTGAGGGCACCCTGGCACTAGCCAAGGTGCCCCCACATTGTTCAGGGCAAATTCCCCGGATTTTCTGAGCGCGGGGACACCATTACACGCGTGCACTACACATAGGTCAATACCTATGTGTAGCTTCACAATGGTAACTCCGAATATGGCCATGTAACATGTCTAAGATCATGGAATTGCCCCCTCTATGCCATCCTGGCATTGTTGGCACAATCCCATGATCCCAGTGGTCTGTAGCACAGACCCTGGTACTGCCAAACTGCCTTTTCAGGGGTTTCACTGCAGCTGCTGCCAACCCCTCAGACAGGTTTCTGCCCCCCTGGGGTCAAGCCAGGCTTGTCCCAGGATGGCAGAACAAAGGACTTCCTCTGAGAGAGGGTGTTACACCCTCTCCCTTTGGAAAATGGTGTGAAGTCAGGGGAGGAGTAGCCTCCCCCAGCCTCTGGAAATGCTTTCATGGGCACAGATGTGCCCATTTCTGCATAAGCCAGTCTACACCGGTTCAGGGACCCCTTAGCCCTGCTCTGGCGCGAAACTGGAAAAAGGAAAGGGGAGTGACCACTCCCCTGACCTGCACCTCCCCTGGGAGGTGTCCAGAGCTCTTCCAGTGTGCTCCAGACCTCTGCCATCTTGGAAACAGAGGTGCTGCTGGCACACTGGACTGCTCTGACTTGGCAGAAGGTGAAGAGAGAGATGCAGAGGAACTCTGATGAGCTCTTGCATTCGTTATCTAAGGAATTCCCCAAAGCAGAGACCCTAAATAGCCAGAAAAGGAGGTTTGGCTACTTAGGAGAGAGGATAGGCTAGCAACACCTGAAAGAGCCTATCAGAAGGAGTCTCTGACGTCACCTGCTGGCACTGGCCACTCAGAGCAGTCCAGTGTGCCAGCAGCACCTCTGTTTCCAAGATGGCAGAGGTCTGAGCACACTGGAGGAGCTCTGGGCACCTCCCAGGGGAGGTGCAGGTCAGGGGAGTGGTCACTCCCCTTTCCTTTGTCCAGTTTCGCGCCAGAGCAGGGCTGAGGGATCCCTGAACCGGTGCAGACTGGCTTATGCAGAGATGGGCACCATCTGTGCCCATCAAAGCATTTCCAGAGGCTGGGGGAGGCTACTCCTCCCCAGCCCTGACACCTTTTTCCAAAGGGAGAGGGTGTAACACCCTCTCTCTGAGGAAGTCCTTTGTTCTGCCTTCCTGGGCCAAGCCTGGCTGGACCCCAGGAGGGCAGAAACCTGTCTGAGGGGTTGGCAGCAGCTGCAGTGAATCCCCGGGAAAGGTAGTTTGGCAGTACCCGGGTCTGAGCTAGAGACTCGGGGGATCATGGAATTGTCTCTCATTGAATTGTCTCTCATGGAATTGGGGGATCATTCTGGCATTGGGGTGACAATTCCATGACCCTAGACATGTTACATGGCCATGTTCGGAGTTACCATTGTGACGGCATACATATGTCGTGACATATGTATAGTGCACGCGTGTAATGGTGTCCCCGCACTCACAAAGTCCGGGGAATTTGCCCTGAACAATGTGGGAGCACCTTGGCTAGTGCCAGGGTGCCCACACTCTAAGTAACTTAGCACCCAACCTTTACCAAGTAAAGGTTAGACATATAGGTGACTTATAAGTTACTGAAGTGCAGTGGTAAATGGCTGTGAAATAACGTGGACGTTATTTCACTCAGGCTGCACTGGCAGGCCTGTGTAAGAATTGTCAGATCTCCCTATGGGTGGCACAAGAAATGCTGCAGCCCATAGGAATCTCCTGGAACCCCAATACCCTGGGTACCTTAGTACCATATACTAGGGAATTATAAGGGTGTTCCAGTATGCCAATGTAAATTGGTGAAATTGGTCACTAGCCTGTTAGTGACAATTTGGAAAGAAATTAGAGAGCATAACCACTGAGGTTCTGAATAGCAGAGCCTCAGTGAGACAGTTAGTCATAACACAGGTAACACATACAGGGCACACTTATGAGCACTGGGGCCCTGACTGGCAGGGTCCCAGTGACACATACAACTAAAACAACATATATACAGTGAAATATGGGGGTAACATGCCAGGCAAGATGGTACTTTCCTACAGCTCCCCACTGCTAAGCCCAATCTGACACACAAAAAGGATGGAAAAATGATTGGCAGATTGAATTGTGTTGATATTTGGAGTGCACTGCACCTGCCCACTCTGGAATACTCCTGTTACTCAGCAGCCCATTGGACATGCAGCAGATTAGATTTTATACTGGTAACAAAGCCTCAGGATAATGTTGATAATAGAGCACCAGGGGCCTCCTCCCCAGCCTGGGAAGCTTTCAAAACTATGTTAAGGAGAGAATGCCTGGGTAAGGTTGTTGGGCTCCAAAGACAACTTCAGCTTGATCAACACAGTGGGAAAAGCAGGTATCTCTGCTACATAAGTTGGTGGGCTCAGATGCTGCATGTCACTTTGAATTGCTTGAGTTTATGTTGTATGACGGTTAAGAAATTTTAATATTTTAATGTTTGTGGATTTGTTTACTTGGGCTTGTAGGCTGAAGTCCCTTTGTATGTAGCTACATAATCTATTTTTGCAACCTGTGGTTGGGAGCCTGACACATTGTATGGTGCACATTTGCTATGCTTTGAAAGTAGTTTTTGAACATTCCTTGTCATACAGGTGGTGGCTTATACTAGTATCCACACCTGGGTTTATGGTGTTTTCTTTGGTTCAACAGGCGGTACACATGGTGTGATTTGATAGATTACACATACTGTTTTATAATTAATTTTCCTTATGTGAGGTATTATTTGACAACATTGAGTCCTGATGATGGTCTGACAGGCCTCTGACTGCCACATAAGGCCGAAACATCGACATTATCTTCTCATTTGACAAGCTGAATTGAAAGTCCATGATATTGCTTCAACTGGGACTGAAAACCATGCAATGATTGTGCAAGACTGTGTCATGAGGAGGGTTTTAACCCCTTCCTGGATCTTCTGTTGGGATTCAACCTTGTGATTGTAGGAGGCTGGCCTGGTTTGCAGTGGGTACCTTGGGTACTTACACCTTATACCAGGTCCAGTTATCCCTTATGAGGGAAATGTAGTACTGCTCTAGCAGCTTAGGCTGATGGGGGTAGCTAAAGCAGAGCAGCTTAGGCTGAATTAGGAGACATGCAAAGCTCATGCAATACCACTTATAGTTACACACTACTTATACACAAGTATAGACAATTCTCAGTGTTACCAAAAATAAAGGTATTTATTTGGGTGACACAGTACCAAAAATATCTTAGAGGTAAGTATTATACACAATATAGACACCAAAATAAGGTAAGTAATTAGACATAGGATACTGCAAACAATAGGAAATGTTAGAGAATGCAATGGGAGAAAATAGGTCTAGGGGCAACACAAACCATATACTAAGAAAGTGGAATGTGAATCATGAATTCCCCCCTAGACAAGTGTAGTGTGTGCAGAATCACTGGGGGAGTACAGAATACAGTAAATGTAAGTAAATTACCCCACCCCAGAGCCCAGAAAAACAGGAGTAAAGTACTGCAAGTTTCCTTAGGACACACAACACCTCATGATTGGAATTATTGCAAGTCTGCAAACAACAAACAGTGGATTCCTGGGCCTGAAGACCTGCAAATGAAGGAGACCAAGACCAGAAGTCAAAAAAGTTCCAGGAAGGACAGGAGCCCCTGCCAGCCCAGAAGAGGGTGCAAAAGAAGAGTCCCCGGTTGGACGAAGACTGCAGAAATGCACCCTAGGAAGATGCCAGCAGATTCCTGCATGATGCAAAGGATGTCCCACGAAGGGAAGTTGGATGAAGGCGAGTTTTGGCACTGGGTTCCTCCAACAAGCCTTGGTTCCGGCAAAGTCGCATTTTTGCGCCCACTAGGCGCTATCTGGACCCAGGAGGGACCTGGGGGCCTCACCTCTGTGTGAGGAGGTAGAGGTGGCTCTCAGCACTTCAGAGAGCCCTCAGAGCACCAGATAGCACCCACTGGAGTCCCAGGACACGCGGACAAAGGAGGTGCAAAATGCATTTGGTGCAGCACTACAAAGGTAGGTCCCACGCCTCCAGAGAACAACTCAGCGAGTTGAGCATCAAAGGATAGAGTGCTTAGGATCTGGGCCAGGTAGTGCACGAAGGAATTTTGCAAATAGTGCACAGAGGCCTCAGGAGGTGAAGATGATGTGGTGCACAGGGGTACTGTTGTTCTGGGGGAAGGAAAAGTCTTACCTCCTCCGAATTGCAACAGCAGGACCTCACGACAGTCTGTGTCAATGGGGTCCACCCTCTGTGTTCCAAGGAGCATGCTCGTCGCTGTGAAAGGAGTCCAAGAGAACCATTCGTTAACTTAGAAGGAGCCTGCTTGAGCAGGGGAGTGACTCCGTCACCCCACAGGAGATTTCTTCGGTCCTTCTGGTGCAGGGTGAAGACAGGGAGTCATCAGAGCGTGCAAACCATGGAAACTGTTGCAGTTGCCGGCTGGAGCTGAAGTTGCAGAAGAAAAGTATCCCTTGTTGTAGGAGGCTGGACTGGCTTGTAGTGAGTACCAAGGGGTACTTGCACCTTGCACCAGGCCCAGTTATCCCTTATTAGTGTATAGGGTGTCTAGCAGCTTAGGCTGATAGATAATGGTAGCTTAGCAGAGCAGCTTAGGCTGAACTAGGAGACGTGTGAAGCTACTACAGTACCACTTAGTGTCATATGCACAATATCATAAGAAAACACAATACACAGTTATACTAAAAATAAAGGTACTTTATTTTTATGACAATATGCCAAAGTATCTTAGAGTGTACCCTCAGTGAGAGGATAGGAAATATACACAAGATATATATACACAATAGCAAAAATATGCAGTATAGTCTTAGAAAACAGTGCAAACAATGTATAGTTACAATAGGATGCAATGGGGAAACATAGGGATAGGGGCAACACAAACCATATACTCCAAAAGTGGAATGCGAACCACGAATGGACCCCAAACCTATGTGACCTTGTAGAGGGTCGCTGGGACTATTAGAAAATAGTGAGAGTTAGAAAAATAACCCTCCCCAAGACCCTGAAAAGTGAGTGCAAAGTGCACTAAAGTTCCCCTAAGGACAAAATAGTCGTGGTAGAGGAATAATGCAGGAAAGACACAAACCAGCAATGCAACAACTGTGGATTTCCAATCTAGGGTACCTGTGGAACAAGGGGACCAAGTCCAAAAGTCACAAGCAAGTCGGAGATGGGCAGATGCCCAGGAAATGCCAGCTGCGGGTGCAAAGAAGCTTCGACTGGACAGAAGAAGCTGAAGTTTCTGCAGGAACGAAATAGGCTAGAGACTTCCCCTTTGGTGGACTGATCCCTCTTGCCTTGGAGAGTCGTGCAGAAGTGTTTTCCCGCCGGAAGAACGCCAATAAGCCTTGCTACACGCAAATCGTGCGTTTGGCGTTTTTGGACGCTGCTGGGGCCCAGGAGGGACCAGGGGGTCGCAAATTGGACCTGAAGAGAGAGGGGACGTTGAGCAAGACAAACAGCCCTCACTGAAGCAGGTAGCACCCGAAGAAGTGCCAGAAACAGGCACTACGAGGATGCGTGAAACGGTGCTCGCCGAAGTTGCACAAAGGAGTCCCACGTCGCCGGAGACCAACTTAGAAAGTCGTGCAATGCAGGTTAGAGTGCCGTGGACCCAGGCTTGGCTGTGCACAAAGGATTTCTGCCGGAAGTGCACAGGGGCCGGAGTAGCTGCAAAGTCGCGGTTCCCAGCAATGCAGCCCAGCGAGGTGAGGCAAGGACTTACCTCCACCAAACTTGGGCTGAAGAGTCACTGGACTGTGGGGGTCACTTGGACAGCATTGCTGGATTCGAGGGACCTCGCTCGTCGTGCTGAGAGGAGACCCAAGGGACCGGTAATGCAGCTTTTTGGTGCCTGCGGTTGCAGGGGGAAGATTCCGTCGACCCACGGGAGATTTCTTCGGAGCTTCTGGTGCAGAGAGGAGGCAGGCTACCCCACAGCATGCACAAGCAGGAAAACAGTCGAGAAGGCGGCAGGATCAGCGTTACAGAGTTGCAGTAGTCGTCTTTGCTACTATGTTGCAGGTTTGCAGGCTTCCAGCGCGGTCAGCGGTCGTTTCCTTATCAGAAGGTGAAGAGAGAGATGCAGAGGAACTCGGCTGAGCTCATGCATTCGTTATCTAAAGTTTCCCCAGAGACAGAGACCCTAAATAGCCAGAAAAGAGGGTTTGGCTACCTAGGAGAGAGGAAAGGCTACTAACACCTGAAGGAGCCTATCATCAGGAGTCTCTGACGTCACCTGGTAGCACTGGCCACTCAGAGCAGTCCAGTGTGCCAGCAGCACCTCTGTTTCCAAGATGGCAGAGGTCTGGAGCACACTGGAGGAGCTCTGGACACCTCCCAGGGGAGGTGCAGGTCAGGGGAGTGGTCACTCCCCTTTCCTTTGTCCAGTTTCGCGCCAGAGCAGGGGCTAAGGGGTCCCTGAACCGGTGTAGACTGGCTTATGCAGAATTGGGCACCTCTGTGCCCAACAAAGCATTTCCAGAGGCTGGGGGAGGCTACTCCTCCCCTGCCTTCACACCATTTTCCAAAGGGAGAGGGTGTCACACCCTCTCTCAGAGGAAGTTCTTTGTTCTGCCATCCTGGGCCAGGCCTGGCTGGACCCCAGGAGGGCAGCTGCCTGTCTGAGGGGTTGGCAGCAGCAGCAGCTGCAGTGAAACCCCAGGAAGGGCAGTTTGGCAGTACCAGGGTCTGTGCTACAGACCACTGGGATCATGGAATTGTACCAACAATGCCAGGATGGCATAGAGGGGGCAATTCCATGATCATAGACATGTTACATGGCCATATTCGGAGTTACCATGGTGAAGCTACATATAGGTAGTGACCTATATGTAGTGCACGCGTGTAATGGTGTCCCCGCACTCACAAAGTTCAGGGAATTGGCTCTGAACAATGTGGGGGCACCTTGGCTAGTGCCAGGGTGCCCTCACACTAAGTAACTTTGCACCTAACCTTTACCAGGTAAAGGTTAGACATATAGGTGACTTATAAGTTACTTAAGTGCAGTGTAAAATGGCTGTGAAATAACGTGGACGTTATTTCACTCAGGCTGCAGTGGCAGGCCTGTGTAAGAATTGTCAGAGCTCCCTATGGGTGGCAAAAGAAATGCTGCAGCCCATAGGGATCTCCTGGAACCCCAATACCCTGGGTACCTCAGTACCATATACTAGGGAATTATAAGGGTGTTCCAGTAAGCCAATGTAAATTGGTAAAAATGGTCACTAGCCTGTCAGTGACAATTTGGAAAGAAATGAGAGAGCATAACCACTGAGGTTCTGATTAGCAGAGCCTCAGTGAGACAGTTAGTCACTACACAGGTAACACATTCAGGCACACTTATGAGCACTGGGGTCCTGGGTTACCAGGGTCCCAGTGACACATACAACTAAAACAACATATATACAGTGAAAAATGGGGGTAACATGCCAGGCAAGATGGTACTTTCCTACACAACCCCCCCCCAAACGAAGGACAATAAGACTAGCCATGACCTGATGAGTCTTCATTGTCTAAGTGGAAATATCTGGAGAGTCCATCTGCATTGGAGTGGCTACTCCCAGGTCTATGTTCCACTGTATAGTCCATTCCCTGTAGGGATATGGACCACCTCAACAATTTAGGATTTTCACCTTTCATTTGTTTTAGCCAAAGTAGAGGTTTGTGGTCTGTCTGAACAATGAAGTGAGTGCCAAACAGGTATGGCCTCAACTTCTTCAGAGCCCAGACCACAGCAAAGGCCTCCCTCTCAATGGCAGACCAACGCTTTTCTCTAGGGGTCAACCTCCTACTAATAAAAGCAACAGGTTGATCCTGGCCCTCAGAATTAAGTTGTGATAGGACTGCCCCTACTCCTAATTCAGATGCATCAGTTTGGACATAGAATTTTTTAGAGTAACAAGGGCTTTTCAGGACAGGTGCAGAGCACATGGCCTGCTTCAGCTCCTCAAAAGCTTTCTGACAGCTTGCTGTCCACAATACCTTTTTAGGCATTTTCTTGGATGTGAGGTCATTAAGAGGGGCTGCAATGGAGCCATAGTTCTTAATGAACCTCCTGTAATACCCAGTGAGGCCTAGGAAGGCTCTCACCTGAGTCTGAGTGGTAGGGGGAACCCAATCAATAATAGTTTGGATTTTCCCCTGAAGTGGTGCAATCTGTTCCCCACCAACAAGGTGTCCCAGATAAACCACCTTACCCTGCCCTATCTGGCACTTTGAAGCCTTGATAGTGAGGCCTGCCTTTTGCAGGGCCTCCAAAACTTTCCATAGGTGGACCAGGTGATCATCCCAGCTGGAGCTAAAGACAGCTATATCGTCCAAATATGCTGCACTGAAAGCTTCCAGCCCTTGCAGGACTGTGTTCACCAACCTCTGAAAAGTGGCAGGTGCATTTTTCAAACCAAAAGGCATTACAGTAAACTGGTAATGTCCTCCAATGGTAGAAAATGCAGTCTTAGGTTTAGCATCTTCTGATAATTTGATCTGCCAATACCCTGCAGTCAAATCAAAAGTGCTTAGATACTTGGCAGATGCCAGTGTATCTATAAGCTCATCTGCCCTGGGTATAGGGTGAGCATCAGTTTTGGTTACCAAGTTGAGACCTCTATAGTCTACACAAAACCGCATTTCCTTCTTTCCATCTTTAGAATTGGGTTTTGGTACCAGTACCACAGGAGAAGCCCATGGACTGTCAGAGTGCTCAACCACTCCTAGTTCCAACATTTTCTGAACTTCTTGCTTTATGCAGTCCCTGACATGGTCAGGCTGCCTATAGATCTTACTTTTGACAGGTAAACTGTCTCCAGTATCTATAGTGTGCTCACACCAAGAAGTGGTGCCTGGCACAGTAGAGAAGAGTTCTGAAAATTGTCCTAGGAGATTTATGCAATTATCTTTCTGCTCAGCAGTAAGACAATCAGCCAAAACTACACCATCCACAAGAGCATCTTGTTCTGTGGAAGAGAAGAGATCAGGTAGAGGATCACTGTCTTCTTCCTGTCCCTCATCAGTTGCCATGAGCAGGGTGAGATCAGCCCTGTCATAGTAGGGTTTCAGGCGGTTGACATGGAGCACCCTAAGGGGACTCCTGGCAGTGCCTAAGTCAACCAAGTAGGTGACTTCACCCTTCTTTTCAACAATTGTGTGGGGACCACTCCATTTATCTTGGAGTGCTCTTGGGGCCACAGGCTCCAAGACCCACACTTTCTGCCCTGGTTGGTACTGAACCAAAACAGCCTTCTGATCATGCCATTGCTTCTGGAGCTCTTGGCTGGCCTGAAGGTTTTTACTGGCCTTTTTCATGTACTCAGCCATCCTTGATCTGAGGCCAAGTACATAATCCACAATATCCTGCTTAGGAGCTTTTAAAGGTTGTTCCCAACCCTCCTTTACAAGTGTGAGTGGACCCCTAACAGGGTGTCCAAAAAGAAGTTCAAAGGGGCTGAAGCCCACTCCTTTCTGGGGTACCTCCCTGTAGGCAAAAAGGAGGCATGGTAGAAGGATATCCCATCTCCTGCAGAGTTTTTCAGGGAGTCCCATAATCATGCCTTTGAGAGTTTTGTTAAATCTCTCCACCAGTCCATTTGTTTGTGGATGATAGGGTGTTGTGAACTTGTACGTTACACCACACTCCTTCCACATGGCCTTTAAGTATGCAGACATGAAATTGCTTCCTCTGTCTGATACTACTTCCTTTGGGAAGCCCACCCTGGAAAATATTCCCAGGAGGGCCTTTGCCACTGCAGGTGCTGTAGTGGTCCTTAAAGGAATTGCTTCAGGATATCTTGTGGCATGGTCCACTACCACTAAGATAAACCTATTGCCTGAAGCAGTAGGAGGGCCAAGGGGGCCAACAATGTCAACCCCTACCCTTTCAAAGGGAACCCCAACCACAGGCAGTGGGATAAGGGGTGCCTTTGGAGTGCCACCTGTCTTGCCACTGGCTTGACAGGTTTCACAGGACTTACAAAATTCCTTTGTGTCCTCAGACATCCTAGGCCAATGAAACAATGGAACCAATCTGCCCCAAGTTTTCATTTGACCCAGGTGCCCAGCTAGGGGAATGTCATGTGCCAGTGTTAGGAGGAACTTTCTGTACTCCTGAGGAATCACTAATCTCCTGGCAGCTCCAGGTTTAGGATCCCTATGCTCAGTGTACAAGAGGTTGTCCTCCCAGTAAACTCTGTGAGAGTCACTGACATCCCCATTAGCCTGTTTGACAGCTTGCTGTCTGAGACCCTCTAATGTGGGACAGGTTTGCTGTGCCACACTCAGCTCCTCTCTGGCAGGCCCCCCTTCACCCAAAAGCTCAGCAGTGTCTGCTTCCAGCTCCTCTGGTGTAGGTTCTGCACAGTGAGGGAATTCTTCTTCCTCAGAAGTAGAATCCACTGTAGAGGGAGGGATAGTAGGAAGTGGTTTGCTTCTACTAGCCCTAGCTTTAGGGAGCACTTGGTCCATTGTTCCAGGATCCAAGCTTCCCTGTCCTTTTTGCTTTTTGGCCTGAGCCCTTGTCAAAGCAAAAATATGCCCTGGGATGCCCAGCATTGCTGCATGGGCCTCCAACTCCACATCTGACCAAGCTGATGTCTCCAAATCATTCCCTAATAGACAGTCTACAGGTAAATCTGAAGCTACCACAACTTTCTTTGGACCAGTTACCCCCCCCCCAGTTGAGATTTACAACAGCCATGGGGTGGCTTTGTGTTATGTTGTGAGCATCGGTTACTTGGTACTGGTGTCCAAGTATGTGTTGTTCAGGGTGCACCAGTTTCTCAATCACCATTGTGACACTGGCACCTGTGTCCCTGTAGGCCTGGACCTCAACACCATTTATTAGGGTTAGTTGCTGGTACTTCTCCAAGTTATGGGGGCAAGCAACCAAAGTGGCTAAATCAATAGCCCCTTCAGAGACTAAAGTAGCCTCTGTGGTCTCCCTAATCAGACCAACCCCAACTAAATTACCAAAAGTGAGCCCAGCTACTCCCTTGGATTGGCTATTAGTAGGTTTGCTCCCACCACCACTGCTATTAGTAGGGACACTAGGTGTAGCAGTAGGGGTTGTAGTGGTAGGAGCTGTGGTGCCTTTCTTTGGACAACTGGGATCTGTTGTCCAATGGCCTTTTATTTTACATAAATAGCACCATGGTTTCTTTTCCTTGTTCTGATTAAAGGAGGATTTGGACCCACCACCCCCACCAGAGTGTTTTTGTGGGCCTGATGAAGACTCATTTTTAGATTTGTCCCCACCCTTGTCAGAAGACTTACCATCCTTCTTTTTGTTGCCATCTTTGTCACCCCCTGTATGAACTTTTCTGTTCACCCTTGTTCTGACCCATTTGTCTGCCTTCTTTCCCAATTCTTGGGGAGAGGTCAGATCAGAGTCCACCAAGTACTGGTGCAACAAATCAGACACACAATTATTAAGAATATGCTCTCTCAGGATTAAGTTATACAGGCTGTCATAATCAGTAACTTTACTGCCATGTAACCACCCCTCCAAGGCCTTCACTGAATGGTCAATGAAATCAACCCAGTCTTGTGAAGACTCCTTTTTGGTCTCTCTGAACTTTATCCTGTACTGTTCAGTGGTTAAGCCATAACCATCCAGGAGTGCATTCTTAAGAACTTGAAAATTATTGGCATCATTTTCTTTCACAGTAATGAGCCTATCCCTACCTTTTCCACTAAATGATAGCCATAGGATAGCAGCCCACTGCCTTTGAGGGACATCCTGTACAACACAGGCCCTCTCAAGTGCAGCAAACCACTTGTTAATGTCATCCCCCTCCTTATAAGGGGGAACTATCTTGTGCAGATTCCTGGAATCATGCTCTTTTGCAGGATGACTATGGGGAATACTGCTGCTGCCACCATGGGTATCTAAACCCAACTTCTGTCTTTCCTTCTCTAATTCAAAAGACTGTCTATCCAAATCCAGCTGTTGCTTTTTAAGCTTCAGTCTGGTTTGTTCCACCCTCAACTTATTGAGTTCCCTCTCTAACATTCTGTCATCAGGGTTGGTGGGAGGGACATTTCTAGAAACAGAGCTATGATGGGAATGAACAGAAGGAGACCTGTCCCTTACAGAAGGCAACTTAACAGCTTGGTTTACAGAAACATTACTACCAGTATGGTGAGAATAAATGTTTTTGCTATGATGTGAGATAACACTATTTCCTTGGTGTGGCTCATCATCATTACCATCTATGCTAGATTGTCTAGTAATGGGCAGGCTAGGAAGTTTCTTTCCTGAATCTTTTCCTGGGGGAGTCCCTGAACCAGATTGGGAACTATTAGGTACTTTTTCAACAGATGGGCCACCTCTGGCCTTATCCTGTTCTCTAAGCATGTTAATTAACAGTTCCAAGGCAGGATTCTTCCCTACACTCAAACCTCTCTCTATACAGAGACTCCTTGCTCTTTTCCAGCTAAGGTTGTCATATGCAAGTTTGGACAGATCAACACCTTGGCCTGTGCCAGACATTTTTTAGAGAGAGTTAAAGTGATAGAGAAAGAGACAAAAGTTTTCAGAACTTTTTTGGAAAGACAGAAAAAAAACTTTTTTAAACTTTTAAGAACTTTTTGAAAGTTTAGGAGTACTTTTCAGCACTTAGAAAAGAGTGAAAAGAGGAAATGCAAAACTTTTTGGCTATGTGTATATACACTGACCTTGTTTTGTATATTTTTCTCTTATGAAAAGTACAATGACAAGAGTGGTAAGTAGTCTCAAGCACTTATCCCACCACTGCACAACCAATGTAGGAGGCTGGACTGGCTTGTAGTGAGTACCAAGGGGTACTTGCACCTTGCACCAGGCCCAGTTATCCCTTATTAGTGTATAGGGTGTCTAGCAGCTTAGGCTGATAGATAATGGTAGCTTAGCAGAGCAGCTTAGGCTGAACTAGGAGACGTGTGAAGCTACTACAGTACCACTTAGTGTCATATGCACAATATCATAAGAAAACACAATACACAGTTATACTAAAAATAAAGGTACTTTATTTTTATGACAATATGCCAAAGTATCTTAGAGTGTACCCTCAGTGAGAGGATAGGAAATATACACAAGATATATATACACAATAGCAAAAATATGCAGTATAGTCTTAGAAAACAGTGCAAACAATGTATAGTTACAATAGGATGCAATGGGGAAACATAGGGATAGGGGCAACACAAACCATATACTCCAAAAGTGGAATGCGAACCACGAATGGACCCCAAACCTATGTGACCTTGTAGAGGGTCGCTGGGACTATTAGAAAATAGTGAGAGTTAGAAAAATAACCCTCCCCAAGACCCTGAAAAGTGAGTGCAAAGTGCACTAAAGTTCCCCTAAGGACAAAATAGTCGTGTTAGAGGAATAATGCAGGAAAGACACAAACCAGCAATGCAACAACTGTGGATTTCCAATCTAGGGTACCTGTGGAACAAGGGGACCAAGTCCAAAAGTCACAAGCAAGTCGGAGATGGGCAGATGCCCAGGAAATGCCAGCTGCGGGTGCAAAGAAGCTTCGACTGGACAGAAGAAGCTGAGGTTTCTGCAGGAACGAAAAGGGCTAGAGACTTCCCCTTTGGTGGACGGATCCCTCTCGCCTTGGAAAGTCGTGCAGAAGTATTTTCCCGCCGGAAGGACGCCAACAAGCCTTGCTACACGCAAATCGTGCGTTTGGCGTTTTTGGACGCTGCTGGGGCCCCGGAGGGACCAGGGGGTCGCAAATTGGACCTGAAGAGAGAGGGGACGTTGAGCAAGACAAAGAGCCCTCACTGAAGAAGGTAGCACCCAGAGAAGTGCCAGAAACAGGCACTACGAGGATGCATGAAACGGTGCTCGCCGAAGTTGCACAAAGGAGTCCCACGTCGCCGGAGACCAACTTAGAAAGTCGTGCAATGCAGGTTAGAGTGCCGTGGACCCAGGCTTGGCTGTGCACAAAGGATTTCTGCCGGAAGTGCACAGGGGCCGGAGTAGCTGCAAAGTCGCGGTTCCCAGCAATGCAGCCCAGCGAGGTGAGGCAAGGACTTACCTCCACCAAACTTGGGCTGAAGAGTCACTGGACTGTGGGGGTCACTTGGACAGCGTCGCTGGATTCGAGGGACCTCGCTCGTCGTGCTGAGAGGAGACCCAAGGGACCGGTAATGCAGCTTTTTGGTGCCTGCGGTTGCAGGGGGAAGATTCCGTCGACCCACGGGAGATTTCTTCGGAGCTTCTGGTGCAGAGAGGAGGCAGGCTACCCCCACAGCATGCACAAGCAGGAAAACAGTCGAGAAGGCGGCAGGATCAGCGTTACAGAGTTGCAGTAGTCGTCTTTGCTACTATGTTGCAGGTTTGCAGGCTTCCAGCGCGGTCAGCGGTCGTTTCCTTATCAGAAGGTGAAGAGAGAGATGCAGAGGAACTCGGCTGAGCTCATGCATTCGTTATCTAAAGTTTCCCCAGAGACAGAGACCCTAAATAGCCAGAAAAGAGGGTTTGGCTACCTAGGAGAGAGGAAAGGCTACTAACACCTGAAGGAGCCTATCAGCAGGAGTCTCTGACGTCACCTGGTGGCACTGGCCACTCAGAGCAGTCCAGTGTGCCAGCAGCACCTCTGTTTCCAAGATGGCAGAGGTCTGGAGCACACTGGAGGAGCTCTGGACACCTCCCAGGGGAGGTGCAGGTCAGGGGAGTGGTCACTCCCCTTTCCTTTGTCCAGTTTCGCGCCAGAGCAGGGGCTAAGGGGTCCCTGAACCGGTGTAGACTGGCTTATGCAGAATTGGGCACCTCTGTGCCCAACAAAGCATTTCCAGAGGCTGGGGGAGGCTACTCCTCCCCTGCCTTCACACCATTTTCCAAAGGGAGAGGGTGTCACACCCTCTCTCAGAGGAAGTTCTTTGTTCTGCCATCCTGGGCCAGGCCTGGCTGGACCCCAGGAGGGCAGCTGCCTGTCTGAGGGGTTGGCAGCAGCAGCAGCTGCAGTGAAACCCCAGGAAGGGCAGTTTGGCAGTACCAGGGTCTGTGCTACAGACCACTGGGATCATGGAATTGTACCAGCAATGCCAGGATGGCATAGAGGGGGCAATTCCATGATCATAGACATGTTACATGGCCATATTCGGAGTTACCATGGTGAAGCTACATATAGGTAGTGACCTATATGTAGTGCACGCGTGTAATGGTGTCCCCGCACTCACAAAGTTCAGGGAATTGGCTCTGAACAATGTGGGGGCACCTTGGCTAGTGCCAGGGTGCCCTCACACTAAGTAACTTTGCACCTAACCTTTACCAGGTAAAGGTTAGACATATATGTGACTTATAAGTTACTTAAGTGCAGTGTAAAATGGCTGTGAAATAACGTGGACGTTATTTCACTCAGGCTGCAGTGGCAGGCCTGTGTAAGAATTGTCAGAGCTCCCTATGGGTGGCAAAAGAAATGCTGCAGCCCATAGGGATCTCCTGGAACCCCAATACCCTGGGTACCTCAGTACCATATACTAGGGAATTATAAGGGTGTTCCAGTAAGCCAATGTAAATTGGTAAAAATGGTCACTAGCCTGTCAGTGACAATTTGGAAAGAAATGAGAGAGCATAACCACTGAGGTTCTGATTAGCAGAGCCTCAGTGAGACAGTTAGTCACTACACAGGTAACACATTCAGGCACACTTATGAGCACTGGGGTCCTGGGTTACCAGGGTCCCAGTGACACATACAACTAAAACAACATATATACAGTGAAAAATGGAGGTAACATGCCAGGCAAGATGGTACTTTCCTACACTTGTGGATACTTTGTTGCTGTTACAGCAGTTCCAGGAGCAGGCTGCGGTTGATCCGAGGTCACAGGATGAAGTAGTAGTTGCAGAGGATTCCTGTTGGAAACTTGCAAGTAGAATCTGAAGAGAACCCACAGGAGAGACCCTAAATAGCCCTGAGAGGGGGATTGGCTACCTTATCAAGTAAGGACCTATCAGGAGGTGTCTCTGACGTCACCTGCTGGCACTGACCACTCAGAGCCCTCCAGAGTGCCCCCAGACCTTGCAAAGCAAGATGGCTGAAGTCTGGGACACACTGGAGAAATTCTGGGCACCACTCCCTAGGTGATAGACAGGGGAGAGGTCACTCCCCTTTCCTTTGTCCAGTTTCGCACCAGAGCAGGGGACAAGTGGTCCCTGAACCGGTGTAGACTGGCTCATGCAAGGAGGGCACCATCTGTGCCTTCAAAGCATTTCCAGAGGCTGGGGGAGGCTACCCCTCCCCAGCCTGTAACACCTATTTCCAAAGGAAGAGGGTGTAACACCCTGCTCCCAAAGGAAATGCTTTGTTCTGCCTTCCTTGGACTGAGCTGCTCAGACCCCAGGAGGGCAGAACCCTGTCTGTGAGGTGGCAGCAGCTTTAGCTGCAGTGCAAGCCTCAGAGAGCTGGTTTGGCACTACTGGGAGTCCATAGTGGAGCCCCCAGGATGCATGGAATTGGCTCCCCAATACCAGATTTGGAATGGGGGGACAATTCCATGATCTGAGACACCTTACATGGCCAAATTCGGAGTTACCATTGTGAAGCTACATATAGATTTTGACTTATATGTAGTGCACACATGTGATGGTGTCCCCACACTCACAAGTCCGGGGAAATGGCCCTGAACTATGTGGGGGCACCTTTGCTAGTGCAAGGGTGCCCTCACACTTAGTAACTTTGCATCTAACCTTCAACAAGTGAAGGTTAGACATATAGGTGACTTATAAGTTACTTAAGTGCAGTGAAAATGGCTGTCAAATAGTGTGTGCACTATTTCGCGCAGGCTGCAATGGCAGTCCTGTGTAAGGGTTTGTCTGAGCTCCCTATGGTGTGGCAAAAGAAATGCTGCAGCCCATATGGCTCTCCTGGAACCACAATGCCCTGGGAACCTAGGTACCATATACTAGGGATTTATAAGTGGGGTCCAGTGTGCCAATAGAAATTGGTAAATTAAGTCACTGGCCTACAGTGACAAATTGAAAAGCAGAGAGAGCATAAAAACTGAGGTTCTGATTAGCAGAGCCTCAGTGACACAGTTAGGCACTACACAGGCATACACATTAGGCCAAAAACTATGAGCACTGGGGTCCTGGCTAGCAGGATCCCAATGAGACAGGCAAAACACACTGACAGACCCTCACAAACAGGCCAAAAGTGGGGGTAACCATGCTAGAAAGAGGCTACTTTCTCACACAACACCCCCAATAAGGCTAACCGTGGCCAGTTGAGACTTTATTGTCTAAGTGGTGATAAGTGGAGAGTAGATCTGCAATAGAGTGGTTACTCCCTTTATCATCCACTGTATGGTTACTTCGCTGTGGGGATGTAATCCACCCTGTTTGGAGATTTTTACCTAACCAACAGTGTGAGTAAATTCTCAGAGTTCCTATTAGTATGTTTTAAAGTTGGGCAGTGGGATTGGTCCACTGGGCCTATGTCAAATACAGGAATGCTAGACAGGGATGCTGTCTCAATAAAGCCATAGCTGGGCAATAACTTTGTCCATATGGCTGTTAGAGAGAACAGGGTTGCTGTTTATCTTGAGTTGGAGCATGGTAGGGTTGCTGTCCTATAAGCTCTACACCAGGACAGGGCTTCTGCCCTAAGTTTTTAGAGGTAGAGCAGGGCTGCTGCATTAAAGTTTCTCTGGGAGGGCTGGAGGGAGGCTCTATATTTACTATAGCTGTGGGCTCCTTTCGTACAGGTTCCACCCCAGAAGAGGTTTCTACCACCACAGGAATGGTATCTTTAGTGGCAGGGTGGGGAAGGGATACTTTGATACCTATTGGTGGAGAGGGATCATGGGATTTCAGGCCTTTTTCTCTCCTTTGCTTTTTCATTTCACCAGAAATGAGAGGAAGCAATTCCTCAGAGATACCCAGCATGGATGCATGGGTATTAAACTCTACCTCAGCCCAACCAGAGGCCTCTAGGTCATTTCCGAAAAGACAATCTGCCGGTAAACTAGGTGATACCACCACCTGCTTAGGGCCAGTAACTCTACCCCAACTAAGTTGAACTACAGCTAAGGGGAGAGACTGAGTGGAGTTATTGGCATCAGTAACTTGGTACTTGTGTCCAGGGAGGTTTTTGCTAAGGTGACACTAGGTTTTCAGTTACCAAAGTGATACTGGCACCTGTGTCCCTGTAGGCCTGGGCCTCAACACCATTTATTAAGATTGACTGCCTCTACTTATCCATGATAAGGGGGCAAGCAGCCAATGTGGCAAGGCCAATGCCACCAGGTGGGACAGAAACAGTCTTGGGACTATCTACCCCAGTTTCTATTATGGTCCCAAAAGTGAACCCAACTACACCTTTAGTTTGACTATTGCCAGTAGTGCCACCACTATTACCACTACTGCTAGGGGCACTTCAGTCCGATGTCTTAGTGGTGGTAGGCTCAGGGGCTTTACCTGTGCAGGACTTATCCCCTGGCCAGTGGCCTTTATTTCTACACACATAGCACCAAGGCTTTTTCTGATTGTGTGAAGAGATTGAAGAGGATTAAGAAGTTCTATCCCCTCCCCCAGAGGACTGCTTTAGACCTGAAGAAGGATCCTTATGTTTATTTTTATCCCCATGCGTTTCCTGAGATTTTTCACCATCTTTCTTCTTCCCATCCTTGTCACCCCCTGTATGAGCTTTTCTGCTCACCCTTGTTCTGACCCATTTGTCTGCCTTCTTTCCCAATTCTTGGGGAGATCTCAGATCTGAGTCCACAAGATACTGATGCAACAAGTCAGACACACAATTATTCATGCTCTCTCAGAATCAAGTTATATAGGCTTTCATAATCAGTTACCTTACTGCCATGTAACCAACCTTCTAGGGTCTTCATAGAACAGTCTACAAAGTCTGTCCAGTCCTGTGAGAACTCCTTTCTGGTCTCTCTGAACTTAAGTCTATACTGTTCAGTGTTTAAGCCCAGACCATCCTAGAGTGCATTTTTAAGAACCTGGTAATTATCTGCATCATCCTCTCTGACAATAAGAAGTCTCTCTCTACCTTTGCCAGAGAAGGATAACCAAAGGATAGCAGACCACTGTACTTGAGGGACCCTCTGAACTATACAGGCCCTCTCAAGTGCAGCAAACCACTTGTTGATGTCATCACCATCCTTGTAAGGAGGGACAACTTTGTGCAGATTCCTAGAATCAAATGAGGGTTCCCTAACATTTGTATTACTAAAACTGCTGCTGCCACCATGGGAAACTAACCACAAACCCTGCCTCACTTTCTCCACAGCCAGGGATTCCCTGTCTAAGGCCAACTGCTGCTGAATTAGCTTCAGTCTGGCCTTTTCTAATCTCAGCTTTCTGAGTTCCCTATCTAGGGACTGGTCCTCAGGGTTAGAATTAAATGAAGCCTCTGAAACAGAGGTAAGATGAGAGTGTGTAGAGGCCAACCTATCTCTAACAGGGGCCACTCTAGTGACCTGGCCTCTAGGGGTGAAGGGAGCCCTACTTGAATGTGAACCCTCACCACGACCATTTATACTAGGGGCTTGTTGACAGATAGGTCTGTGGAGGACCTTCCCTAGGATTGTCATCTTGCTCCTCTGAGCTTTCCTGGTTAGAGTTATCCTCTACCTCTTCCTCAGTGCTGATTCCCTGGTGATCCTGTAGGAGGAGATTTAAGAGGAACTCCTTATTGGGGTTCTTCCCAATCCCTAAAACATCTTTCAATACAGAGACCCCTCAAACTTTTAAGGTTAGGATTCTCATAGGTAGTCTTGAGAACTCTAGGGGTAGCTTCTACAGAAGACATATTGAAAGAAAAAAGTTTAGGAAAGTGAGTAAAAAGTTGGTAGAATAACAGAGCTAACTTTTTAGAGAAAAGAAGAAAACTTTTCAGAACTTTGTAAAAACTATTGAAAAGTTTAAAAAACTTTTAAGAAAGTTGGAAAACTGTTATTAGGTATATATTGTATATGCTCTAAGTATAGGAGCAAGCTTTTCTTGTGAAAAGCACAGGTAACAAAGTGGTAAAGCAATTGCAAGTACTTATTCCATCGCTGCTGCCAATGTAGGATGCTGGCCTGGTTTTTAGTGGGTACCTTGGGTACTTACACCTTACACTAGGTCCAGTTAGCCCTTGTTAGTGAATGTAGTAGTGTTCTAGCAGCTTAGGCTGATAGAGGTAGCTATAGCAGAAAAGCTTAGGCTGAACTAGGAGACATGCAAAGCTCATGCAATACACAAGTATAGACAATACTCAGTGTTACCAAAAATAAAGGTATTTATTTGGGTGACACAGTACCAAAAATATCTTAGAGACAATACTCCTTCTGGAGGTAAGTATTATACACAATATATGCTCTAGACACCAAAATTAGATAAGTATATAGTCATAGGACAATGCAAACAGGAGGAAATCCTATAGAATGCAATGGGAACAAATAGGTCTAGGAGCAACACAAACCATATACTAAAAAAGTGGAATGTGAATCACAAATTCCTCCGTAGACAAGTGTAGTATGTGCAGAATCCCTGGGAGAGTAGGAATACAGTAAAGGTAAGTAAATTACCCCACCCCAGAGCCCAGAAAAGCAGGAGTAAAGTACTGCAAGTTTCCTTAGGACACACTACACCTCGTTTTGGGGATTTTGCAGCAGCCAACCAAGTCTGCAAAGAACAACTGCTGGATTATTGGACCTGAAGACCTGCAAAGGAAGGGGACCAAATCCAGAAGTCAAAAGAAGTTCCAGAAAGGACAGGAGCCCCTGCCAACCCAGAAGAGTCCCCGGTTAGTAGAAGACTGCAGAAATGCACCCTAGGAAGATACCAGCGGGTTTCTGCATGATGCAAAAGATGTCCCAAGGCATGAAGATCGTTGGAGACGAGATTTCATGATGGAAGGCGCCAACAAGCTTTGGCTATGACAAAAGTGTGTTTTTCATCTATATGGCACTGAATGGGCCCAGGAGGGACCTGGGGGCCTCAATTCTGTGTGAGGAGGAAAGGGGGGTTCTCAGCAATTTAGAGAGCTCTCAGGATGCCAGCCAGCACCCCCAGAAGCCACGGGATCTGGGTTCAAAGGAGGTGCAAAATGCAGTTGATCCAGCAAAACAAAAGAAGGTCCCACGCTGCCGGAGAACAACTCAGCGCGTTGAGCGTCGCAGTGTGGAGTGCTGGGGACCTGGGCCAGGCTGTGCACAATGGAATTTTGCAAAGAGTGCACAGAGGCCTCAAGAGGCGAAGAAGACACAATACACAGGGGTACAGTCGTTCTTGGGGAAGGCAAGGTCTTACCTCCAAATTGCGTCAGCAGGACCTCAGAACAGTTTGTAGATGATGTCCACCCTCTGTGTCCTTATGAGTATGCTCGTTGCCGTGTGAGGAGTCCCAGGGTACTGGCTGTTGCCTTGGAAGTTGCCTACTTGGAGCAGGGGAGTGACTCGTGTCACTCCACAGGAGATTTCTTCGGTCCTTCTGATGCAGGATGAAGACAGGGAGTACCCAGAGCATGCACACCGTGGAAACTGTTGCAGTTGCTGACTTGGAGCTGAGGTTGCTGAAGAAAAGTGTCTCTTGTAGACACTTTGTTGCAGTTACAGCGTTTCTTGGAGCAGGCTGCAGTTGATTCGAGGTCAGAAGAGTCTGAAGTTGTTGCAGAGGATTCCTGAAGGAAACTTGCAAGCAGAATCTGCAGAGAACCTAGAGGAGAGACCCTAAATAGCCCTGAGAGGGGGATTGGCTACCTTATCAGGTATGGACCTATCAGGAGAGGTCTCTGACGTCACCTGCTGGCACTGGCCACTCAGAGTCCTCCAGAGTGCCCCCAAACCTTGCAAAGCAAGATGGCTGAAGTATGGGACACACTGGAGGAGCTCTGGGCACCACCCCTGGGGTGGTGATGGACAGGGGACTGGTCACTCCCCTTTCCTTTGTCCAGTTTCCTTCCAGAGCAGGGGTAACGGGGGCCCTGAACCAGTGTAGACTGGTTTATGCAAGGAGGGCACCATCTGTGCCCTTCAAAGCATTTCCAGAGGCTGGGGGAGGCTACCCCTGCCCAGCTTGTAACACCTGCTCTCAGAGGATGTAACACCCTGCTTGTAGGAAAGTACCATCTTGCCTGGCATGTTGCCCCCATTTTTCACTGTATATATGTTGTTTTAGTTGTTTGTGTCACTGGGACCCTGCCAGCCAGGGCCCCAGTGCTCATAAGTGTGCCTGTCTGTGTTACCTGTGTAGTGACTAACTGTCTCACTGAGGCTCTGCTATCCAGAACCTCAGTGGTTATGCTCTCTCATTTCTTTCAAATTGTCACTAACAGGCTAGTGACCAATTTTAACAATTTACATTGGCTTACTGGAACACCTTTATAATTCCCTAGTATATGGTACTAAGGTACCCAGGGTATTGGGGTTCCAGGAGATCCCTATGGGCTGCAGCATTTCTTTTGCCACCCATAGGGAGCTCTGACAATTCTTACACAGGCCTGCCACTGCAGCCTGAGTGAAATAACGTCCACGTTATTTCACAGCCATTTTACACTGTACTTAAGTAACTTATAAGTCACCTATATGTCTAACCTTTACCTGGTAAAGGTTAGGTGCAAAGTTACTTAGTGTGTGGGCACCCTGGCACTAGCCAAGGTGCCCCCACATTGTTCAGGGCCAATTCCCCGGACTTTGTGAGTGCGGGGACACCATTACACGCGTGCACTACACATAGGTAGTGTAGCTTCACAATGGTAACTCCGAATATGGCCATGTAACATGTCTAAGACCATGGAATTGCCCCCTCTATGCCATCCTGGCATTGTTCGAACAATCCCATGATCCCAGTGGTCTGTAGCACAGACCCTGGTACTGCCAAACTGCCTTTTCAGGGGTTTCACTGCAGCTGCTGCTGCTGCCAACCCCTCAGACAGGTTTCTGCCCCCCTGGAGTCAAGCCAGGCTTGTCCCAGGATGGCAGAACAAAGGACTTCCTCTGAGAGAGGGTGTTACACCCTCTCCCTTTGGAAAATGGTGTGAAGGCAGGGGAGGAGTAGCCTCCCCCAGCCTCTGGAAATGCTTTCATGGGCACAGATGTGCCCATTTCTGCATAAGCCAGTCTACACCGGTTCAGGGACCCCTTAGCCCTGCTCTGGCGCGAAACTGGACAAAGGAAAGGGGAGTGACCACTCCCCTGACCTGCACCTCCCCTGGGAGGTGTCCAGAGCTCCTCCAGTGTGCTCCAGACCTCTGCCATCTTGGAAACAGAGGTGCTGCTGGCACACTGGACTGCTCTGAGTGGCCAGTGCCACCAAGTGATGTCAGAGACTCCTTCTGATAGGCTCCTTCAGGTGTTGCTAGCCTATCCTCTCTCCTAAGTAGCTAAACCCTCTTTTTTGGCTATTTAGGGTCTCTATCTCTGGGGAAACTTTAGATAACGAATGCAAGAGCTCATCAGAGTTCCTCTGCATCTCTCTCTTCACCTTCTGCCAAGGAATCGACTGCTGACCGCGCTGGAAGCCTGCAAAACTGCAACAAAGTAGCTAAGACGACTACTGCAACTCTGTAACGCTGATCCTGCCGCCTTCTCGACTGTTTTCCTGGTGGTGCATGCTGTGGGGGTAGTCTGCCTCCTCTCTGCACTAGAAGCTCTGAAGAAATCTCCCGTGGGTCGACGGAATCTTCCCCCTGCAACCGCAGGCACCAAAGAACTGCATTACCGGTCCCTTGGGTCTCCTCTCAGCACAACGAGCGAGGTCCCTTGAATCCAGCAACTCTGTCCAAGTGACTCCCACAGTCCAGTGACTCTTCAGTCCAAGTTTGGTGGAGGTAAGTCCTTGCCTCCCCACGCCAGACTGCATTGTTGGAAACCGCGTATTTTGCAGCTACTCCAGCTCCCGTGCACTTCCGGCGGAAATCCTTTGTGCACAGCCAAGCCTGGGTCCACGGCACTCTAACCTGCATTGCACGACTTTCTAAGTTGGTCTCCGGCGACGTGGGACTCCTTTGTGTAACTTCGGGTGAGCACCATTTCACACATCCTTGTAGTGCCTATTTCTGGCACTTCTCCGGGTGCTACCTGCTGCTGAGAGGGCTCCTTGTCTTGCTCAACGTCCCCTCTCTCTCCTGACACAATTTGCGACATCCTGGTCCCTCCTGGACCACAACAGCATCCAAAAACGCTAACCGCACGATTTGCAGCTAGCAAGGCTTGTTGGCGGTCTTTCGGCGGGAAAACACTTCTGCACAACTCTCTACGGTGTGAGGGATCCGTCCTCCAAAGAGGAAGTTTCTAGCCCTTGTCGTTCTTGCAGAAACCTAAGCTTCTTCTGTCCAGTAGAAGCTTCTTTGCACCCACATCTGGCATTTCCTGGGCATCTGCCCATCTCCGACTTGCTTGTGACTTTTGGACTTGGTCCCCTTGTTCCACAGGTACCCTCGACTGGAAATCCATCATTGTTGCATTGCTGGTTTGTGTCTTTCCTGCAGAATTCCCCTATCACGACTTCTTTGTCCTTTGGGGAACTTCAGTGCACTTTGCACTCACTTTTCAGGGTCTTGGGGTGGGCTATTTTTCTAACCCTCACTATTTTCTAATAGTCCCAGCGACCCTCTACAAGGTCACATAGGTTTGGGGTCCATTTGTGGTTCGCATTCCACTTTTGGAGTATATGGTTTGTGTTGCCCCTATCCCTATGTGTCCCCATTGCATCCTATTGTAACTATACATTGTTTGCACTGTTTTCTAAGACTATACTGCATATTTTTGGTATTGTGTACATATAACTTGTGTATATTTGCTATCCTCATACTGAGGGTACACTCTGAGATACTTTGGCATATTGTCATAAAAATAAAGTACCTTTATTTTTAGTATAACTGTGTATTGTGTTTTCTTATGATATTGTGCAAGTGACACTAGTGGTACTGTAGGAGCTTCACTCGTCTCCTAGTTCAGCCTAAGCTGCTCTGCTAAGCTACCATTATCTATCAGCCTATGCTGCTAGACACCCTATACACTAATAAGGGATAACTGGGCCTGGTGCAAGGTGCAAGTACCCCTTGGTACTCACTACAAGCCAGTCCAGCCTCCTACACTGCTCTCAGAGGAAAAGCTTTGTTCTGCCTTCCTGGGACTGGGCTTCCCAGACCTCAGGGGGGCAGAACCCTGTCTGTGAGGTGGCAGCTGCTGTAGCAGCAGTACAAGCGTCAGAGAGCTCGTTTGGCAGTACTAGGGGTCCATGGTGGAGCCCCCAGGGTCAATGGAATTGGCTCCCCAATACCAGAATGGAATGGGGAGGACAATTACACAACCTTAGACAAGCTGCATGGCCATATTCGGAGTTACCATTGTAAAGCTACATATAGGTATTGACCTACATGTAGTGCATGCGTGTAATGGTGTCCCCGCACTCACAAAGTCTGGGGAAATGGCTCTGAACTATGTGGGGAAACCTTTGCTAGTGCAAGGGTGCCCTCACACTTAGTAACATTGCACTTAACCTTCAGCAAGTGAAGGTTAGACATATAGGTGACTTATAAGTTACTTAAGTGCAGTGAAATTGGCTGTGCAATAGTGTGTGCACTATTTCACACAGGCTGCAATGGCAGTCCTGTGTAAGGGTTTGTCTGAGCTCCCAATGGTGTGGCAAAAGAAATGCTGCAGCCCATATAGATCTCCTGGATCCCCAATGCCCTGGGTACCTAGGTACCATATACTAGGAACTTATAAGAGGAGTCCAGTATGCCAATAGAAATTGGAAAATGAAGTCACTGGCCTACAGTGACAAATTTAAAAGCAGAGAGACCATAAGCACTGAGGTTCTGATTAGCAGAGCCTCAGTGACACAGTTAGGCACTACACAGGCATACACATTAGGCCACAAACTATGAGCACTGGGGTCCTGGCTAGCAGGATCCCAGTGAGACAGGAAACAAAACACTGACATATAGGTTTTTATCTATGAGCACTGGGGTCCTGGCTAGCAGGATTCCAGTGAAAACACACTGACGCACACGAACAGGCCAAAAGTGGGGGTAACCATGCTAGAAAGAGGCTACTTTCTCACAGGGTTGTTTTTGAGATGGACATTCGTTGGATTTGTTGTAAATTCTTTTGAACTTCCTGAATCCTATTGAATAATATATTGGATTTTAACAGTACGAAGTTGTCTTATTCATTAATTGAAGACAGGATCATATGTACACATACTATATCGAAACAATTCCTCTAGGAGCATTTATAAGTGAGACATTGTATGTACCTAGTTCTTAGGGGAATATTGGGTTGCCCCTAAATGTGTTCATTTACAAGAACCAAGGTATCACTGAGATGGCCCCTTTATCATTAAGCGACTTATTGGTCTTTTGAGAACTATGATACATGCTGTTGAACCCCTCATTTAGTTAGTGTAGGGAAGTACCATCTTGCCTGGCATGTTACCCCCATTTTTACTTGTGTGTTAGTGTTTTTTTGCCTGTGTCACTGGGATCCTGCTAGCCAGGACCACAGTGCTCATAGTTTGTGGCCTATATGTGTTCCCTGTGTGGTGCCTAACTGTGTCACTGAGACTCTGCTAACCAGAATCTCAGTGCTTATGCTCTCTCTGCATTTTAAATTGTCACTGCAGGCTAGTGACCATTTTCACCAATTCTATTTGGCACACTGGAACACCCTTATAATTCCCTAGTATATGGTACCTAGGTACCCAGGTGAAGGAAAGTACCATCTTGCCTGGCATGTTACCCCCATTTTCACTGTATGTATGTTTGCTTTTGCCCTTGTGTCACTGGGATACTGCTAGGCAGGACCCCAGTGCTCATAGTGTATGCCCTGTATGTGTTCCCTGTGTGGTGCCTAACTGTATCACTGAGGCTCTGCTAACCAGAACCTCAGTGTTTATGCTCTTTCTGCTTTCTAAAATTGTCACTGCAGGCTAGTGACTAATTTTACCAATTCTCATTGGCACAGTGGTACACCCATATAATTCCCTTGTATATGGTACTTAGGTACCCAGGGTATTGGGGTCCCAGGAGATCCCTATGGGCTGCAGCATTTTTTTTGCCTCCCTTAGGGAGCTCAGACAATTCTTACACAGGCCTGCCACTGCAGCCTGAGTGAAATAACGTCCATGTTATTTCACAGCCATTTTTCACTGCACATAAGTAACTTATAAGTCACCTATATGTCTAACCCTCACTTGGTGAAGGTTGGGTGCCAAGTTACTTAGTGTGTGGGCATCCTGGCACTAGCCAAGGTGTCCCCACATCGTTCAGGGCAAATTCCCCGAAATTTATGAGTGCGGGACACCATTACACGCGTGCACTGCACATAGGTCACTACTGATGTGTAGCGTCACCATGGTAACTCCGAACATGGCCATGTAACATGTCTAAGATCATGGAATTGTCCCCCCAATACCAGGACCCCCGGGTCTCTAGCACAGAACCCTGGTACTGCCAAACTGCCTTACTGGGGTTTCCACTGCAGATGCTGCCAACCCCTCAGACAGGATTCTGCCCTCCTGGGGACTGGACAGCCCTGGCCCAGGAAGGCAGAACAAAGGATTTCCTCTGAGAGAGAGTGTTACACCCTCTCCCTTTCGAAATAGGTGTGAAGGGCTGGGGAGGAGTAGCCTCCCCCAGCCTCTGGAAATGCTTTGATGGGCACAGATGGTGCCCATATCTGCATAAGCCAGTCTACACCGGTTCGTGGATCCCCCAGCCCTGATCTGGCGTAAAACTGGACAAAGGAAAGGGGAGTGACCACTCCCCTGACCAGTACCTCCCAGGGGAGGTGCCCAGAGCTCCTCCAGTGTGTCCCAGACCTCTGCCATCTTGGATTCAGAAGTGTTGGGGGCACACTGGACTGCTCTGAGTGGCCAGTGCCAGCAGGTGACGTCAGAGACCCCCTCTAATAAGCTCTTACCTCTCTTGGTAGCCAAACCTCCTTTTCTGGCTATTTAGGGTCTCTCCTCTGGGGTATTCTTTAGATAACGAATGCAAGAGCTCACCAGAGCTCCTCTGCACTTCGACTTCTGCCAAGGATCGACCGCTGACTGCTCCAGGATGGCTGCAAAACCACAACAAAGTAGCAAGACGACTACCAGCAACATTGTAGCGCCTCATCCTGCCGGCTTTCTCGACTGTTTCTTGGTGGTGAAACCCTCTGAGCTGGACTCCGACGTCGTGGGACCCTTCTTTTGTGACTCCGGTTTCACAAATCTTCTAAGTGCCTGCTCCGGTACTTCTGCAGGTGCTGCCTGCTTCTGCGGGGGCTCCCTGAGTTGCTGAGTGCCCCCTCTGTCTCCTCCTCCAAGGGGCGACATCCTGGTCCTTCCTAGTCCCCAGCAGCACCCAAAAACCTCTACCGAGATCCTTGCAGCTAGCAAGGCTTGTTTGCAGTATTTCTGCGTGGAAACACTTCTGCAACATCCAGCACGCCGTGGGACATCTTCCATCCACAGAAGAACTTCCTAGCTCTGTTCGTTGTTGCAGAATCTTTGGCTTCTTCCACCCGGAGGCAGCCCTGTTGCACCTTCATCCGGGGTTCCCTGGGCTACTGCCCTCCCTGAACACTATTGCGACTCTTGGACTTGTTCCCCTTGCCTTGCAGGTCCTCACGTCCAGGAATCCGTCTTCAGTGTTTTGCTGGTGCTTGTGGTTCTTGCAGAATCCCCCTATCACTACTTTTGTGTCTGTCTGGGGTAGTAGGGTAACTTTACTCCTACTTTTCAGGGTCTTGCGGTGGGGTATCTTGGACACCCTGACTGTTTTCTTACAGTCCCAGCGACCCTCTACAAGCTCCCATAGGTCTGGGGTCCATTCATGATTCACATTCCACTTTTGGAGCATATGGTTTGGGTTGCCCCTAGACCTATGTTCACCTATTGCATCCTATTGTGATTCTACATTGTTTGCACTACTTTTCTTACTGTTACTTACCTGTTTTGGGTTCGTGTACATATATATCTTGTGTATATTGCTTACCTCCTAAGTGAGGGTATTCTCTGAGATACTTTTGGCATATTGTCATAAAAATAAAGTACCTTTATTTTTAGTAACTCTAAGTATTGTGTTTTCTTATGATATTGTGCTATATGATATACGTGGTATAGTAGTAGCTTTGCATGTCTCCCAGTTCAGCCTGAGCTGCTTTGCCATAGCTACCTTCTATCAGCCTAAACTGCTAGAAACACCTCTATTCTACTAATAAGGGATAACTGGACCTGGCACAGGGTGTAGGTACCACAAGGTACCCACTATAAGCCAGGCCAGCCTCCTACACTGCCCCTCCTGGACACTTGCGTGACTCTTGGGCTTGGTCCCCTTCCTTTGCAGGTCCTCAGGTCCAGGAATCCGTCTTCAGTGCTTTGCAGTCAGTTGTTGTCTTTGCAGAATCCCCTATCTCGACTTTACTGTCTTTCTGGGGTAGTAGGGTAACTGTACTCCTACTTTTCAGGGTCTTGGGTTGGGGTGTCTTGGACACCCTTAGTGTTTTCTTACACTCCCAGTGACCCTCTACACACTACACTAGGCCTGGGGTCCATTCGTGGTTCGCATTCCACTTTTGGAGTATATGGCTTGTGTTGCCCCTAGGCCTATTGTTTCCTACTGCATCCTATTGTATTCTACAGTGTTTGCACTACTTTTCGAACTGTTTACTTACCTGATTTGGTTTGTGTGTATATTTTGTGTATTTTACTTACCTCCTAAGGGAGTATATCCTCTGAGATATTTTTAGCACATTGTCACTAAAATAAAGTACCTTTATTTTTAGTAACTCTGAGTATTGTGATTCTTAAGATATAGTGCTATATGATATAAGTGGTATAGTAGGAGCTTTGCATGTCTCCTAGTTCAGCCTAAGCTGCTCTGCTATAGCTACCTCTATCAGCCTAAGCTGCTAGAACACTACTAATCTGCTAATAAGGGATAACTGGACCTGGCACATGCTGTAAGTACCATCAGGTACCCACTATAAGCCAGGCCAGCCTAATACCCTGGCGATGGAGGGAGCTGTATCCCACAGGACCCAGGAGGCAGAGTCCACCGACGCTAAGGGCACCAGTGGGACGGAGGGCGAGGGGAGCACCACGGCGGAGTCTGGAGGGGACAGTTCAGACTCTGATACCTCCTCCAATGGAAGCTCCCTGTTGGTGGCGGACACTTCTGTGACCACCCCCACTACAGGTACAGCCGCCACCCCCGTACCAGCACCGCCTTTCCAGCAGCCCCTCAGCGAGCCCCTCAGCAGCACCACCACCAGCAGTGGGCAGCTGCCCGAGGCTGCAGGGGATGAGCAGGAGCCCCCCCATCCACCACCAGCAGCAGCACCACCATCTTTACCACCAGTGGGCAGCCATCCGAGGCTGCAGGTGATGGGCTGGAGCTTCCCCCCACCAGCGGCTGCAGCAACACCACTACTATCACTGAGCAGCCATCACCGCCGGCGCACGGTATGTAGTCCTGCCTCCATGAGCTGCTGTGCGGCCTGCCCCCAGAAAATCCAGTGGGCATGACACCCACCTGAGAGACTGTGCCCTTGAACTCTCCAGGATCAAGAGCACAGGGCACGATGTCCCCTCCAGAACCAGTGGGTAAGACACCCAGCAACCCCAGCTTCCCAGGATCAAGAGCACAGGGCACGATGCCCCCTCCAGAATCAGTGGGCAAATCACCCACCTGAGAGACTGAGGCCTTGCACTCCTCAGAACCAAGCACAGGGTATGTTGCCCCTCCAGAGCATGTGAGCAAATCACCCACATGAGAGACTGTGGCCTTGCACTCCCCAGGGCCAAGCACAGGGCATTTTGCCCCCTCCAGAGCATGTCGGCAAATCACCCACCTGAGAGACTGTGGCCTTGCACACCCAGCACAGGGCATGTTGCCCCCTCCAGAACTAGTGGTCTTGTTCCATCTGCCGGCTGAGGTGCCCCCGTTCCCTGTCCCCTTGAGGTGCCTGCCTATTTTCCAACTGATGCCCCTGCAGTGTTCTCTCCATGTTGGTGCAGGTGACAATTGGGGCCTTAGACTTAGGCCTGTAGTCCTCTGGCCCACGCACACTGAGGACTGGGCAGTGTCCCTTGAACTGTACATTTGTAATCCCAGTTACACTGCATATTTCTTATTTCTACTGTGTTGATCTTATTACACTCACTTTCATAAATTTATGTAGTCCTTGCATTTTTCATCCGAGGTACGGGGTACAAATGTTTTGGTAATGCAGCTGATTGTGTGTATGGTGTTGCGGGTTTGTGTGTGTTGCATGTGGGTGTCACTCTCTTTTTCCTCCCCCCCTCCCTTGTCTGCTAGGCGGATGTACTCACCGTCGTCGTCTTCGCTGTCGTTGGTGTTCGTGGTGGAGCAGCACGTAAAAGAGCAATGGCAATGCATGTAGCTCGGGCTCCATGGCAGCATGGTTGTTCCCTGTGTCTCCAATGGTGAGTCCTTTCACTTCTGTGCAGTGTTTCCACCAGGCTTTTATGTCGTTGGTACCGCCCCAGAAAAGGTGTCGGATTGCAGGATCATAATATGGTGGGCAAGCCATTGGCTCCCGCTTGGCTGTAGGTGGCTATTGTCGTGGTGGCTGTTGTTTTCACCCTGGCGGTCGGTGTGGTAAAGTGGCTATCTATCTGAGTTCTCACCGCCATGGTCATAATTTGGGGGTAATTAATGCCAGCCTGTTGGCGGTATTACCGCCACTTTATCACGGAATATGAAGTCATTAAACTATAGTGACTAATTTGGAAGTGGAGGGAGCATAAGCACTGGAGTTCTGGTTAGCAGAACTTCAGTGACACAGTTAAGCACTACTGACAACATACACATAGGCCACAAACTATGAGCACTGGGGTCCTGGCTAGCAGGATCCCAGTGAGACAGGCAAAACACACTGACAAATAGGGTCATACACTATGGGGGTTATTCTAACTTTGGAGGAGTGTTAATCCGTCCCAAAAGTGACGGTGAAGTGACGGATATACCACCAGCCGTATTACGAGTTCCATAGGATATAATGGACTCGTAATACGGCTGGTGGTAAATCCGTCACTTTTCCGTCACTTTTGGGACGGATTAACACCTCCTCCAAAGTTAGAATAACCCCCTATGTGTACTGGGGTCCTGGCTAGCAGGATCCCAGTGAGACAGTAAAACACACTGTCAAACACTCACAAACAGGCCAAAAGTGGGGGTAACCATGCTAGAAAGTGGCTACTTGCTCACAAGAGGGCATCAGTTTTACAAACACAACAGGATTCCACTTTTGCCTAACTAGAAAAATTGCATAAGAAATTGGTAATGACTGAGCTACACGCCAAGTTTTAAACAAGTTGTTTAAATGAAATCTCAGCCCAGTGGGATTAGAAGTACAGAAGTTTCTGATATTTTTGTGGATGATGAGGAATTTAAAATTGGGTTCAGTTTTGTTTCAAACCGATGCTCAAGAAGTTTGATCGTCCTTAGCATAGAAACAGCTCTAAAACATATAGAAAGGATTAATAAAAAGATTGCAGAGCTAGACATTTTTTTATTGGAGGATCAAACTATAACCAATGCTAAGGAAACTCTGAAAAAGTTAGAAGCTACCATTTCTGTTTTTGAAAGAACTAGTATCCTGAAGAAAAGAGATAAGCTTCAAAAAGACATCAGGAGATACAGTAAAGAGCGCACATATCCATATTTAAACAAACATTTTTACCAAAATGGTACAGTAAATACTGGTGGTACTCAGAAATATATTGTTTCTTTCTCTACTACTAGTGATTCTGACAGTGACAATTCTGTTTCTACTGCGGGCCGCCCTAACACTGAACCCTCCACCTCTAGACAAACTTTTTTAGAAAGGGGCCAGAGACCACCATGTGGAAGGGTAAGGAACTTCAGGCGGGGGGGGGGGTTCAAGAACCAATACACCCCAGGGTTCAGACAAACTAGGAATCAATATGACGAGTGGTAGAAAATATGGCACATATTCCTGGTTTGGAGGAGGTAGCGATCTTCAACTTGTCCACACACAAGTTAAGTTCTAAGGAAATTGAAGTTCTAGTACTGGTCTATCCTTTGTGTCAACTCATAGGAATTACCCATTTTTTACTCAAATATTTATATACATTTTTTAGGACCTTGAGACTTAAACGTTGGCTTACCAAAAAACCACTTGAGTCCAGAAAGTATCATAGGCTTGCAATGTGCCTCTATAGTTTTTCCTCCAACTAACTTGATGCCAAAGGAAATCATGTTTGAGAATGCAGTTCTGTCTGAGGTAGAGAAAGTATTCGAGGAACATTAATATGCGCAGGCCAACTTTATTAGAGCTCACAATGAAGCTTTATCCTCTCTAGCAGCAATAAAAATATAGGCCCTCATCATGACATTGGTGGTAAATGCCACATACAACCTCGTGACGGCCGCCAATATACCGCCGCAGTGGCGAACATCCATTCGCCATATTATGAGACCCACACACCAAACTGACAGAATACTGCAACAAACACATATCGGCCAGCCCAAAGGTCAGTGTTAAAGGGCCTTATTACAAATTTGGAGGACGGTGTTAATCCGTCCCAAATGTGACGGTTATACCACCTACTGTATTCGAGTTCCATAGGATATAATGGACTCGTAATACGGTAGGTGGTATATCCGTCACATTTGGGACAGATTAACACTGTCCTCCAAAGTTGTAATAAGGCCCAAAGTGTCGGTATGAACACCCCCATACCGTTACGCCAACAAAACAACGCCCACCACATCATGAACCACAAATCACCACAGTGGACATTCAATGGCGCTAAACCATTGGCAGTACACACTGCCGCGCTCAGAATGGACACCCAAATACAAAACAACACAATATTGGCAAATACCAAAAACACATACCTGACACGCATACACCCACCACACCCACCCACAGCACTCTAAAACACACACCCACATTACCCACAACCCTTTACGAATACAAACTATTGCCAACAGACTGACAGCAAGACCACTGCGACAACTAGACACATACACCACATATACCCAAACATCCCTCATGCACACCACTACGCACACCCAACCTCAGTACCCCCACACTTACACACACCACACAACACCCAGGTCCCCACTAAGGCACCCCCGTTTCACAGATGAGGAGTTGCGGGTCATGGTGGAGGAAATAGTCAGGGTAGAGCCATAGCTGTTTGGAGCACAGGTCTAGCAAATACCCATTGCCAGGAAGATGGATGGCGGAGAATCGTGGACAGGGTGAACGCGTGGGACAGCATTCAAGAACAAGGGACGACATCAGGAAGAGGTGGAACGACCTACAGGGAAGGTACGTTCAATAGCATCAAGGCACCAGCTTGCCATACAGAGGACTGGCTGTGGACCCCCACAGCTCACAGCATGGGAGGAGAAGGTCTTGGCAATACTGCATCCTGAGGGATTCACTGGAGTTTCCGGAGGACTGGACACTTGTAAGTCAACATTTGTTACTTATCATTCCCCATATCTGCATGCCATCATACACCCTCACCCTCATTCCCATCATTCCACTCCGTCCCACACAATGCACCTACACATATGACTAACCCTAATGCCAATCCCTGCATGCAATACCAAGGCATGGCCAGCCCTCCCAGCCCTGCATGGACACCCATCACTAAAGCATGTACAGCATAGGGGAACTAACAATCCCACAATACATCACCATACACTATTAAAGGTGGCAGGGCAACAGCAACGATAGAGGGGAAGCTAGGGATGTACAATATGTCACAGGCATGAAGTATAATACATCACTTATATCCCCCCCAGGTGCCGCAGCCAATGTCAGTGGAGAGGAGGTGCCACAATAAACCAGTCCCCCAACAGAAGATGCCCCCAGTGATGACAGTAACTCTGGACTTCTGGATCTGAACAAACTACCTGGCCAGCAGGGTACACTGGACAGTCAGTCACCCCAGCCTACTCACAGTTCACCACAGAGCCTCTGTGTTAGAAATGGGGTTTCTGGTTGGCTAGGGTATGCACCTCAGCCAGGCAGAACCTACCCACTCTAGTCAGGGCTAGGGAGTTACACGTCCAAGATAACCCGTGCTCACCCCCTTGGTAGCTTGGCACGAGCAGTCAGGCTTAACCCGGAGGCAATGTGTAAAGTGTTTGCATAACACACACAACACATGTGACACAAAATGTACACCACAAAGTAAACACAACACTGAGCTATGTAAAAATAATCTGTATTGCACAAAACATAATTAGACCAACATTACACGTAAGTAATACCCTGCTACCTTAGCAGTTGTCAGAATGTTACACAAGTTACTAATACTGTGCAAGAATATGCAGTTGTCACATTAGAACACGAAAGTACTCAGGATTCTGCAACATAAGCAGTAGTCAGGAATTATAGTAAAAGGTATATGCACTTGTCATGAACAATCACTAAATAAAAAGAACATTAGAGAATATATCACAAGTCATACAATTACATATCAGCTAGACATGCCCATAAAAGGAACATTAGCACATGTATGTAGAAACAGTAAACAGGTAGGAAACCTAAAACATCTATAAGTCTGTACTAGGCTTCCAGAACCTAGATTCCCTGAAAAGTACCTGTTTCTGTAGTAGAGGCACTCCCAGTGCCTAGAAGTTGAGCATGGGGGCCCCCGGCGCTCCTATGCGCAAAACAGAGGCCACGCGGTGCTCTTTAGGGGGGAGGGGTGTTCAGCACCCTTGCTCTCTTGTGGTTAGAACGGGCCCCTCCGGGGACCAGTGATCCTGGTGGGGGGCCTGCCTCGGCCACCTCACACCTTGTCCGTGGGGTGGGGGCCGGGCGTGGCCCAGCGACAATTAAGTGGACAAAAGAAAGGCAGGAAGGGACCTTCCCTGAGGTCTCCTTTACCGATTGCCTCAAGAGAACAAATTGCCCGAAAACAGGAGCGCCCCGCTCCTTGCACAGCGACCGGGGAAGGGGGGCGCTCCTCGTGCCTTCCCCGAGTCCTGCTTGGGGTGGAAGAAAACTCAGACACCTCCGGGGGCCTGCGAGAAACACTCGCCCGCACCCTATGTGGTGCGCGAGTGAGGGAAGCTGCTCCCGAGTCGCCGGGAGGCTTGCTGCAGGACCGAAGGCGGCTGGGGCCCGGGGGTGCTCTCAGAAGCGGTAGGTGCCTCGGGGGCACCGAGAAGAGCATGCTTGCTCTGGATCATTTGTTTGTGTACCCCGGGGGCACTGAGAGAAGAGCGATCCCCGCGCTTCAAGTAATTGAACAAACCCGGCTGCGGCGGTGATCCGGGGGAGGAAATCAAGTGCTTTCAAACCGCTAAAGCAAGTTTTGAGACCAGGGCTGCGGCGGTGTCCTTGGGCAGCAGTAAAGTGCTTTTCAGAGCGCTTAGGGCAAAGCTAAAGCCGGGGCTGCGGCGGTGATCTTTTTCTGCAGTTCCAAGAGAGAGCGCTCTTTCCAGCGCTTAGTTAGGACCTACAGAGATCAGTGCAGGGGTCAGGGACACAGCACCCTTCCCCTGGGAGCAACCAGGAGACAAGGGAGCACAGGGCTGGTGGGCTCAGCTACAGGCCAGGACAAGGGTTGCAGATGGTGGCAGTTTCCTCTAGTGACCAGGCGGGTCACAGATCAGCACAGCAGCAGCAGTCCAAGGTGGTTTCCTGGTGAGTCCATTCATCAGCGTTCTGTGTCCAGTTTCAAGTTCCCAGAGTGTTCCAATTGTGGGGAAAATTCCCCTGTACTTATAGTCAGTTCTTACAGTGTTTTACAATGTTAGGGAGAGGTTTCCAGCTAGTTACAACTGGTTCTGGGTGTGACCCCTCTCTCCTTTCAGCACAGGCTCCAAATATCAGTGGGGGTTAACGCCCCTATTGTGTGAGGCCAGGGCCCAGTCTTTACAAATGCCTCTCCCTTCTCTCAGCCCAGGAAGGCTTTACAATATGTAGATGCACCTCTGTGTCACCTCCACCCTCCCTGTGTTCAGGCTGTCTGAGAAGTATGCACAAAGCCCCAACTGTCAGTCTGCCCAGACGTTGATTGGAGACAAGCTGCAAAACACCAAAGTTATAAGCACAGATAAATGCGCACTTTCTAGAAGTGGCATTTCTGTGATAGTAATAAAAAATACACCTACACCAGTAAGCAGCATTTCTCACCACTATATCAGCCATACCAACCATGCCTACGCTACCCTCATAAATCAGACAATACCCTTTACACATAAGGCAGGGCATTTCCAATGCAATCCTATGAGGAGGCAGCACTCACAGCAGTGAGACACCAAGTTAGGATGTTCGTCACAACCAGGACAGGCCACGCAACATGGCACATGCCCTTCCTTCTACATACATGGCACCCTGCCCAAAGGGCTAGCTAGGGCGTACCTTAGGGGTAACTTACATGTAGTAAACGGGGAGTTCTTGGCCTGGCGAGTAAATTTAGATGCCAGGTCCCTGTGGCAGAAAACTGTGCACACAGGCTCTGCGCTAGCAGGCCTCAGATAGGTTTGTTTGACAGGTTACTTCACTGGGTGGCGCAAGCAGCGCTGCAGGCCCACTAGTAGAATTTAATTTACAGGCCCTGGGTATAGGGATACCACTTTACAAGGGACTTATAGGTGAATTAAATATGCCAATCAGGTATAATCCAATCATACCAAATTTGTAAGAGAGAGCACATGCACTTTAGCACTGGTTACCAGCGAAAAAGTGCTCAGAGTCAAAACGTCAGCCAACAAAGGTTAGAAAAATAAGGAGGCAAAAAGCAAAAAGTCTGGGGAATGACCCTGTAAAAGGGCCAGGTCCAACATGATCCCCTCCCAGCCCAAATCCAGGGGAGAACAATCAATACCTTGATGGACTTCCCTGATTAGGGCGATAGAACCAGGACCCTGGCCTGCAACTGCAGGGACATGATCCAGTTCTACGCCAATCTGAACCCAGTTGAATTCCTCTGTCTATGCTCCCAAGACAATCTAAGTTCACCCATGGAGGCATCCTAGTTGTCTGTGGCCAGAGCCATGTCCCAGGCCAGCCCTGGGCCTCTGGCCTTTGAAACCTCTCAGAATGGGGGGCAGGAGCGCCAGGCGCATAACATCCTGTTTCCACTCTCTTTCCCACCAGTTCAGGAGTTACCCCCTGCCACTGGTCTTCTAGCCTAGGGACTGGTCCCATAGCCTGAATAGGGTCCAGGGGAGAATCTCTCCTCCTGCCCCTCCTTCTAGGGTTCCGCCTCCTCTGAGGAGGAGTCGTACCCACAGAATCTAGAACTGCCAGGGCGCTTGTTACAGTGGTCCTGGTCAGCTCACCCACCAGTTCAGAGGATCCCCCCGGTAACTGGTCTCCCAACCCAGGGTCCTTCCCCTCTGGCTGAGCTGGGGTCAGGAAAGAGCCTTTCCTCCTGCTGCCCCTCCTTCTAGAGTTCCGCACACTCCCATCAGGAGTGATACCCCCAGAAGTAATGGTAGAGAGACTTGGGACAGCCTTCTCCACCTCCAGGTCAAGGGAGCTACCCTGGACCTTGTTCTCCAACCTAGGGACGGTTGCCTTGGGCTGGACAGGAGTCAGGGGAGTGCCCTCCCTCAAACTCTCCCTTACAGGAACTGAATCCCTAGGGCATGCATCTTCCAACCTAGGGACGTTACCCTTTTGCTGGACAGGAGTCAGGGAAGTGTCTTCCTGTGAATCCCCCCTTGTAGGAACTGAATCCCTAGAGAATGCATCAGTAGAGAGGCTGGTTACAGCAGTCTCTGTTCCCAGATCTATGGGGTTGCCCATGATCTGGTCCTCCAGCCTAGGGACAATACCCTTTTGCTGGACAGGAGTCAGGGGAGTGTCCTCCCTCAAACCCTCAAAAGGAAGCACCTGCACCCCCCTCTGCGGGGTGGTGCTGCTGATCTCCAGAGTTGGAGCAACTCTGTTCCCAGGTGTCCCCCCTTCTCCTTCAGACTTTAGGGCATCCTTTTTACAGGATTGGCCTTCGGTTACGACTACCTTCCCGCCTTGGGGCCCCTCTCGGGTACCTTCCAAGACCTGCGGAGGGGCACAGGTCCCTGTGGATCCTGCACCCTCCCCGCTCAGAACGTTGTCGGGGTTGGTTAAATTCTCACCTCGGTGTACCGGGAAGGAGCCCTCTAAGGCATACGTAAGAGGATAGGTCCTTAACAATCCTACTTCCTCCCTGCTGAAACCTTTACCTGGAACAGTTCAATTCCAGCCTTGGGGCCCCTTCTGGGTGCCTTCCAAGACATGCGTAAGAAGACAGGTCCCTCTGGATCATGCACCCTCCCCGCTCAGAATTTGGCCTGATTTACCCAGAACCTCCCCCACCCCTTCCAGGGGTGATCCTAAAACGGCCCTTGGTGTCTGACCAGCTCCCCTGGCACTAAGCCAGAGGTCAGCCTCCTTTGCAAGTTCCCTGGTGTCAGAGAACTCACAGTAAGACAGGTGTTGGCGTAGCTCTGAAAAACAGCAACGGACATGTGTTCTCTTAGAATGAGACTAAACAGCCCTTCATAAGTGTTTGCTCTGCTACCCTCCACCCATCCTGTTAGTGCTTTGCAACAAGTCCCCATGAAATCCTCCCAAGACTGGTGAGACCGCTTCCTGCTGCCTCCGAACCTCAACCTGTAGTCTTCAGGGGTGAGACCATACTTTTCTATCAGGGACTTTCTGATGTGGGGATACCCCTGCCTGTCACTCCCTTCTGGGGCCAGTAGGACATCCCTTTCCACCTCAGGAATATAGCTCTCTAGGACAGTTCCCCAATCTTTCTCAGGAATCCTGCGCGCAACTAGAGCTTCCACATAATCCCTAAGCCACTGACGTATGTCATCTCCTTCCTTGAACCCAGGTACCAAATCTGTGGGTAGGTAAGGATTGTGCCTAACACTACAAATGCTGCCACCACTGGCCTCCACCTGCATTAATGGTGAGTCCAGATTTGTAAGACTGCGCTCTAGAGCAAGCCTGTCTCTGTTAAAGGCCCTTTCAGCCTCTGCCATCCTCTCCTGGACTAAGGCTTTTTCAACCTCAGCCTGTCTCTCTTCTACAGCCAGCCTGGCTAGCTGCAGCCTCAGGAACCTCTCTTCCCGCCTATCTCTGAGCTCCTCAGGTGACAGGGAATGAGAGGTGGCGCTGCTGCTACGCAAGGACCCAGTAAGGGACTCCCTATCTATGGGGACTTCTCTCACTACTGGCGTCCCTGGCCAGTCATCTTCTCCCTCAGTGTCTAACTCCTCGGGGTCACTATTCCCCTGGAGTGTGGACTGGGGACCCTCCTCCTCAGAGTCCTCACTACTCTCATGGATCTCTCTAGGGCCTCCCTCAGAACCATCCCTCTCTTGGGCCTCTTTTTGTGCTATGTAGTCTGCCTCCTCAAAATTAAACAGGGGTCTCCTGAGGATCCCTATATGGGCTTCAGCCTCTATAAAAGGTATACCTCTCTCCCTGCAGAATCCCCTTAACTCTTCTAGAGTGTAATACAACATATCATCCATGTCAAAGGAAGACTCCATTTTGTTAAGAGCACAACACTATCGTAAACACAAGAGTCAAAAGTGTGAGTATACAACACAGGAGTAACAATAAAATGACTAGCTTGAGAGAACAGGAGAATAATTTAAAAAGAGAATTAAAACATGTAATGGTCTAAGTGCAATTTGCGATGCAAAAATGAGTCACAAGGTACTGTGCAAGAGCAAGTCCTATCCCACCGCTCCCACCAATCTTAGAAACGGGGTTTCTGGTTGGCTAAGGTATGCACCTCAGCCAGGCAGAACCTACCCACCCTAGTCGTCAGGGCTAGGGAGTTACATGTCCAAGATAACCCGTGCTCACCCCCTTGGTAGCTTGGCACGAGCAGTCAGGCTTAACCCGGAGGCAATGTGTAAAGTGTTTGCACAACACACACAACACACATGACGCAAAATGTATACCACAAAGTAAACACAACACTGAACTATGTACAAATAATCTGTATTGCACAAAACATAATTAGACCAACATTACACGTAAGTAATACCCTGCTACCTTAGCAGTTGTCAGAATGTTACACAAGTTACTAATACTCTGCAAGAATATGCAGTTGTCACATTAGAACATGTATGTACTCAGGATTCTGCAACATAAGCAGTAGTCAGGAATTATAGTAAAAGGTATATGCACTTGTCATGAACAATCCCTAAATAAAAGGAACATTAGAAAATATATCACAAGTCATACAATTACATATCAGCTAGACATGCCCATAAAAGGAACATTAGCACATAAATGTAGAAACAGTAAACAGCTAGGAAACCTAAAACATCTATAAGTCTGTACTACGCTTCTAGAGCCTAGATTCCCTGAAAAGTACCTGTTTCTGTAGTAGAGGGACTCCCAGTGCCTAGAAGTTGAGCATGGGGGCCCCCAGTGCTCCTGTGCGCAAAATGGGGGCCAAGCGGTGCTCTTTGGGGGGGAGGGGCGTTCAGCACCCTTGATCTCTTGTGGTTAGAACGGGCCCCTCCGGGGACCCGTGATCCTGGTGGGGGGCCTGCCTCAGCCACCTCACACCCTGTCCGTGGGGTGGGGGCCGAGCGTGGCCCAGTGACAATTAAGTGGGCAAAAGAAAGGCGGGAAGGGACCTTTGCAGAGGTTTCCTTTCCCGATTGCCTCGAGAGAACAAATTGCCCAAAAACAGGAGCATACCGCTCCTTGAGCAGCGATCGGGAAAGGGTGGGCGCTCCCCGTGCCTTCCCCGAGTCCTGCTTGGGGTGGAAGAAAACTCGGACCCCTCCGGGGGCCCGTGAGAAACACTCACCCACACCCGATGTGGTGCGCGAGTGAGGAAAGCTGCTCCCGAGCCGCCGGGAGGCTTTCATGCTGGACCGAAGACGGGTGGTGCCCCAGGGGTGCTCCCAGAAGCGGGAGATGCCTCGGGGGCGCCGAGAAGAGCATGCTTGCTCCGGATCCTTTGTTTGTGTGCCTCAGGGGCACTGAGAGAAGTGCGATCCCCGCGCTTCGAGTAATTGAACAAACCCGGCTGCGGCGGTGATCCGGGGGAGGAAATCAAGCGCTTTCAAATCGCTCAAGCAAGTCTTGAGACCCGGGCTGCGGCGGTGTCCTTGGGCAGCAGTAAAGCGCTTTTCAGAGCGCTTAGGGCAAAGCTAAAGCTGGGGCTGCAGCGGTGATCTTTTTCTGCAGTTCCAAGAGAGAGCGCTCTTTCCAGCGCATAGTTAGGACCTACAGAGATCGGTGCAGGGGTCAGGGGCACAGCACCCTGCCCCTGGAAGCAACCAGGAGACAAGGGAGCACAGGGCTGGTGGGCCCAGCTACAGGCCAGCACAAGGGTTGCAGATGGTGGCAGTTTCCTCTAGTGACCAGGCAGGTCACAGATCAGCACAGCAGCAGCAGTCCAAGGTGGTTTCCTGGTGAGTCCATTCATCAGCGTTCTGTGTCCAGTCTCAAGTTCCCAGAGTGTTCCAATTGTGGGGAAAATTCCCCTGTACTTAGTCAGTTCTTACAGTGTTTTACAATGGTAGGGAGAGGAGGTTCCAGCCAGTTACAACTGTTTCTGGGAGTGCCCCCTCTCTCCTTTCAGCACAGGCTCCAAACATCAGTGGGGGTCTAACGACCCTATTGTGTGAGGCCAGGGCACAGTCTTTACAAATGCAGGTGTGCCCCGCCTCTCCCTTCTCTCAGCCCAGGAAGGCTTTACAATATGTAGATGCACCTCTGTGTCACCTCCACCCTCCCTGTGTTCAGGCTGTCTGAGAAGTATGCACAAATCCCCAACTGTCAGTCTGCCCAGAAGTTGATTGGAGACAAGCTGCAAAACACCAAAGTTATAAGCACAGATAAATGCGCACTTTCTAGAAGTGGCATTTCTGTGATAGTAATAAAAAATACACCTACACCAGTAAGCAGCATTTCTCACCACTATCACAGCCATACCAAACATGCCTACGCTACCCCTCATAAATCAGACAATACCCCTTACACATAAGACAGGGCATTTCCAATGCAATCCTATGAGGAGGCAGCACTCACAGCAGTGAGACACCAAGTTAGGCTGTTCGTCACTACCAGGACAAGCCACGCAACATGGCACATGCCCTTCCTTTTACATACATGGCACCCTGCCCAAAGGGCTAGCTAGGGCGTACCTTCGGGGAAACTTACATGTAGTAAAAGGGGAGTTCTGGGCCTGTCGAGTAAATTTAGATGCCAGGTCCCTGTGGCAGAAAACTGTGCACACAGGCTCTGCGCTAGCAGGCCTTAGATAGGTTTGACAGGCTACTTCAGTGGGTGACGCTAGCAGCGCTGCAGGACCACTAGTAGCATTTAATTTACAGGCCCTGGGTATAGGGATACCACTTTACAAGAGACTTATAGGTGAATTAAATATGCCAATCAGGTATAATCCATCCATACCAAATTTGTAAGAGAGAGCACATGCACTTTAGCACTGGTTAGCAGTGAAAACGTCAGCCAACAAAGGTCAGAAAAATAAGGAGGCAAAAAGCAAAAAGTCTGGGGAAGGACCCCGTAAAAGGGCCAGGTCCAACACTCCGCCATCAGTATCTGTAGGAAGTTGGCTCTGTATATACTATCTCAAAGTAAGAGATAGTGTGCACAGAGTCCAAGGGTTCCCCTTAGAGATATGATAGTGCAAAATTAGATAATCCTAATGCTCTATTTTGTATTAGTGTGGTTGAGCAGTAGGCTTATCAGAGGGTAGTGATAAACATTTGTTGTACACACACAGGCAATAAATGAGGAACACACACTCAAAGACTTAACTCCAGGCCAATAGTTTTTATATAGAAAAATATATTTTCTTAATTTATTTTTAGAACTTCAAGTTCAAGATTTGAAGGAAATACATAAAATGCAAGGTACTCCACACAGGTAAGTTAGGAACTTTGAATTAAAGCAGTAACATATACAGTTTATGTTAAAACGACAATAATCTATTTTAAAAGTGGACACTGTGCAAAAATCAACAGTTCCTGGGGGAGGTAAGTAATGGTTAGTTTGTCAGGTAAGTAAGACACTTACAAGTCTCAGTTCCTGGGTATAGGCAGCCCACCGTTGGAGGTTCAAGGTAACCCCAAAGTTACCACACCAGCAGCTCAGGGGCGGTCAGGTGCAGCGATCAAAGAGGTGCCCAAAGCACATAGGTGCCTATGGAGAACAGGGGTGCTCTGGTTCCAGTCTGCCAGCAGGTAAGTACCTGCGTCCTCGGAGGGCAGACCAGGTGTCGCGTGGGCTCTCATTATCCTAAATGAGACTACTGGATTTCTAGGCAGCAGGGTCGTTCACGGTGTGGGGGACTGAGTCGGACCCACTTAGAAGGACCTCTGTCACCCTAAACCTGGTTTTGCTCCGGCTAACTAGCAGTGCCTCATTTCTCCCAAGGGGAAGAGATGATTGGGCAGCCGAGCGCATGACATCTTTGGAACTTCTCAGGGAAGTCGTGGTCACTCAGATCCAAGCCAACTCTCTCATTTACAACATGATCTCATATACAAATGACAAAGGCAGTATAAGTTTTATATAATGTTTTAATAAAACGACTGCATTTTAGATATTAAGGCGTGAGCCGCAATAACCAGAACCATACAACACAGTAGGATTGAAATAGTCACGAGGAGAGTGAAACATAAGAACAACGCTATCATGGTGTTTAACTATTTCTACTCTCTCTCAGCTAGTTCTATTTCGAGCACAGCATGTTAAGCTTCTAACTTGCCTTTCCGAATCCCCGGGGAGACATCAGCCCTCATACCTGAGCAAAGGCCTGTGATCTGGTTCAGCATCTGCAACGAGGCAGTCAGCGTCTAGTTGTGGTTCCCCCGTCGGAATCTCCCTCTTGCGTGTATTGGGACAAGGAAGTATTTTTATAACTAACATGTCAGCGTGATCACAAAATGTCCCTACGCAGGAATGCCAAAGACTAAACTCCTACCACGTCTATCGGCAATGTACCAGACTGTATCCTTGACTGAAGCACAGAGTGAACAGGAATGTGTTGTGGAGAACTCCAGTGCTGAAGTAGGCTAAACAGTGTGATTTAAAAAATAAAACAAGACCGTAGAACTTGTTATTTAAAAAATAACAGTATGATGCCAAATAAAAGCATTTAGAGCAAAGTGCACAGAGGCTCTAAGCTGCGAGCAAAGGAATAAAATACATCCAGGGCAAAATACACAAAGACCTATAGCTTGAAGCTAATGCGCAAAGGATACATAAAACTGACCACACTACAAGGGGGGTTCTGTAGAGCACTGGGGGGGACACAAGTATGGACACAAAACACACCCTCAGCGGAACAGGGCGGCCGGGTGCAGTGTGCAAAGCAGGAGTCAAGTTTTGGATAGGAAAGAATGGAGGGACCCGGGGGTCACTCTAGCGGAGCAGGCAGGTCACAGGGGGGCTTATCGGGTCAGCCACCAACTGGGCTAGGCAGAGGGTCGACTGCAGGCCAGTCCTGAACTGAGGTTCGGTTCCTTCTGGTCATGGGGGCTGCGGGTGCAGTGATTGGTCCAGGCGTTGGGTTCCTTGTTACAGGCAGTCGCGGTCTGGGGGAGCCTCTGGATTCTCTCTGCATGTGTCGCTGTGGGGGTCCAGAGGGGTCCTCTCGGCTACTCACGGGGTCGCAGTCGCCTGTGAGTCCTCCCTGTGGTGTTGGTTCTCTGGATCTCGAGCCGGGGGCATCGGGTGCAGAGGAGGAAGTCTCATGCTTCCGGCGTGAAGAGTGAAGTCTTTAGAAATTGCAGAAAAGTTGCAATTTGTTTCTGTTGTTGAGCAGAGCCACTGCACACTGTAGTTCCTTGGTCCTTAGGTTCAAGGCAGTCCTCTGAGGCTTCAGAGGTCGCTGGTCCCTGTCGGATGCGTCGCTGTTGCAGGTTTTTGAGTCAGGAGACAGGCAGTGTATTTAGGTCTGGGGGGCCGTAGCCAATGGCTACTGTCCTGAAGGGTGGCTACACCCTCTTTGTGCCTCCTCCCTGAAGGGAGGGGGGCACATCCTTAATCCTATTGGGGGAATCCTCCAAAACTAAGATGGAGGATTTCTAAAGGCACTGACGTGGGAGATGTACTGGTCCGCCGGGCACACCATTTGCAGATTCAGAGAGTGGAAACTATTCTGATTCCTGAACACCTGTTCATTCTAGCGGGTAGAACAAACGCAACATGTGTACAGGCAATCGCCCCAATAATATTGGGTATATGTCCCATTGCATAGAATCCTGCCTTCACAGTGGCCAAATCTTCCATCGGGGTAAAGAAATGTAGCTGCTCTTGTGTTTCACCAAGACAGACAAAACTCTTGCCAGCACAACTGAGAACATTGCCAGTGACATTCCTGCTGCCAAGCCCACTTTCACTTGGAAAGAACCAGTTGCCAGGAAATGGAGCACTGATAGCATTTGCACAAGAGGGGGGATCCCAGTTGGATGACGGAAAGCTGATATCAGGTCAGGCTCCAACTGGGCACACAGCTCTGTGATTGTGACCCTGTCCAGTCTATAGGTGAGTATAATGTGCCTGTCCTCCAGTGTACCCAAGTCCACAAGGGGTCTGTACACAGGGGTTTGTCTCCTTCTCCCATTCTTCTGCAGTGGGGACACAAGAGTGAGTAGGCTGTCACAATTTGAACAATGGAACCACCACCTCAGTGTACATAAAGCCTCAATCTGATGGGACAGTCACCGGAGACCAACTTAGAAAGTCGTGCAATGCAGGTTAGAGTGCCGTGGACCCAGGCTTGGCTGTGCACAAAGGATTTCCGCCGGAAGTGCACAGGGGCCGGAGTAGCTGCAAAAGTCGCGGTTCCCAGCAATGCAGTCTAGCGAGGTGAGGCAAGGACTTACCTCCACCAAACTTGGACTGAAGAGTCACTGGACTGTGGGGGTCACTTGGACACAGTTGCTGGATTCGAGGGACCTCGCTCGTCGTGCTGAGAGGAGACCCAAGGGACCGGTAATGCAGCTTTTTGGTGCCTGCGGTTGCAGGGGGAAGATTCCGTCTAGTGCAGAGAGGAGGCAGACTACCCCCACAGCATGCACCACCAGGAAAACAGTCGAGAAGGCGGCAGGATCAGCGTTACAGAGTTGCAGTAGTCGTCTTAGCTATTTTGTTGCAGTTTTGCAGGCTTCCAGCGCGGTCAGCAGTCGATTCCTTGGCAGAAGGTGAAGAGAGAGATGCAGAGGAACTCGGATGAGCTCTTGCATTCGTTATCTACAGTTTCCCCAGAGACAGAGACCCTAAATAGCCAGAAAAGAGGGTTTGGCTACCTAGGAGAGAGGATAGGCTACTAACACCTGAAGGAGCGTATCAGAAGGAGTCTCTGACGTCAACTGGTGGCACTGGCCACTCAGAGCAGTCCAGTGTGCCAGCAGCACCTCTGTTTCCAAGATGGCAGAGGTCTGGAGCACACTGGAGGAGCTCTGGACACCTCCCAGGGGAGGTGCAGGTCAGGGGAGTGGTCACTCCCCTTTCCTTTGTCCAGTTTCGTGCCAGAGCAGGGCTAAGGGGTCCCCTGAACCGGTGTAGACTGGCTTATGCAGAATTGGGCACATCTGTGCCCAAGAAAGCATTTCCAGAGGCTGGGGGAGGCTACTCCTCCCCTGCCTTCACACCATTTTCCAAAGGGAGAGGGTGTAACACCCTCTCTCAGATGAAGTCCTTTGTTCTGCCATCATGGGACAAGCCTGGCTTGACCCCAGGGGGACAGAAACCTGTCTGAGGGGTTGGCAGCAGCAGCAACTGCAGTGAAACCCCAGAAAAGGCAGTTTGGCAGTACCAGGGTCTGTGCTACAGACCACTGGGATCATGGGATTGTGCCAACTATGCCAGGATGGCATAGAGGGGGCAATTCCATGATCATAGACATGTTACATGGCCATATTCGGAGTTACCATTGTGAAGCTACATATAGGTAGTGACCTATATGTAGTGCACGCGTGTAATGGTGTCCCCGCACTCACAAAGTCTGGGGAATTGGCTCTGAACAATGTGGGGGCACCTTGGCTAGTGCCAGGGTGCCCTCACACTAAGTAACTTTGCACCTAACCTTTACCAGGTAAAGGTTAGACATATAGGTGACTTATAAGTTACTTAAGTGCAGTGTAAAATGGCTGTGAAATAACGCGGACGTTATTTCACTCAGGCTGCAGTGGCAGGCCTTTGTAAGAATTGTCAGAGCTCCCTTTGGGTGGCAAAAGAAATGCTGCAGCCCATAGGGATCTCCTGGAACCCCAATACCCTGGGTACCTCAGTATCATATACTAGGGAATTATAAGGGTGTTCCAGTAAGCCAATGTAAATTGGTAAAATTGGTCACTAGCCTGTTAGTGACAATTTGAAAGAAATGAGAGAGCATAACCACTGAGGTTCTGGTTAGCAGAGCCTCAGTGAGACAGTTAGTCACTACACAGGTAACACATTCAGGCACACTTATGAGCACTGGGGCCCTGGAGAACAGGGTCCCAGTGACACATACAACTAAAACAACATATATACAGTGAAAAATGGGGGTAACATGCCAGGCAAGATGGTACTTTCCTACACGACCCCCCCCCAAACGAAGGACAATAAGACTAGTCATTCCCTGATGGGTCTTCATTGTCTAAGTGGAAATATCTGGAGAGTCCATCTGCATTGGAGTGGCTACTCCCAGGTGTATGTTCCACTGTATAGTCCATTCCCTGTAGGGATATGGACCACCTCAACAATTTAGGATTTTCACCTTTGATTTGTTTTAGCCAAAGTAGAGGTTTGTGGTCTGTCTGAACAATGAAGTGAGTGCCAAACAGGTATGGCCTCAACTTCTTCAGTGCCCAGACCACAGCAAAGGCCTCCCTCTCAATGGCAGACCAACGCTTTTCTCTAGGGGTCAACCTCCTACTAATAGAAGCAACAGGTTGATCCTGGCCCTCAGAATTAAGTTGTGATAGGACTGCCCCTACTCCTAATCCCTCCCTTGTATGCTAGGTGGCTGTACTCACCGTCGTTGTCTTTGTCAGCGTTGATTTTCCAGGTGGAGCATGGCGTAGAACAGCATTGGGAAGGCTTGCAGTTCTGGTTCCATGGCGGTGTTGTCCTTCTCTGCGTCTTTGATGATGAGTCTTTTGTCTTCTGTGCAGTGTTTCTGCCAGGCTTTTGATGGCGTTTGTAACTGCCCCGGAAATCATGGCAGATTTCAGTGTCATGATATGGTGGGCGGTACATTGTCTTCTGCCTGGCTGTTGATGGCTACTGCCGTGGTACGTTGTATTAACACCCTGATGGATGTTGTGGTACATTGGCGTCTATGGGAGTTATCACCGCCATGGTCATAATTTGGTGGTAAATACCGCCAGCCTGTTGGCGGTATTTACGCCACTTTATCACTCTCCGCCAATGTCATAAGGACCACCATAGTTATCAAACCTGCTGATAATTTATTCAAGATAGAACAAATTATGAACAGGAAGTTTTAAGACAACTACATAATCCTTCACATTACAACAAATTAAAGAAAGATCCTACACTATCCATCAGAAATGAAATTCGTGAAGTGACCAATAAGGGTCTGCATGGTGGGTGGTTAAGCAAAATGGAATATGACTACCTCAATAAGGATGGTTTTGCCATACCAGCCTTTTATGTTTTACCCAAAATCCACAAAGATACAAAGAAGCCACCAGAAAGACCCATTGTGGCTTGCTGCCAGTCTGTTTTACAACCACTTGCAGAACATGTTGATTTTTTCATCAAACCGTTTGTACTTCCAACCAAGTCATACACAAGGGATAGCCTTCTGTGATCACTCAAATAGAAGGGGCTCCTTTTGATCCTGAGGTTGACATCTTGGTTACGATGAATATAGAAAATGTGTACACCAATATTCCACAAGGTGAGGCACCTGAGGTAATTCCCACAATTTTTGACTCTAGACCAAGACCTCATAGGGCCCTCACTGATTTTATCACAAGTTGTGCTCAGATGGCACTGGAATGCAACTATTTCCTATTCAATGATGAGGTCTTTACACAAATAATGGGAGTAGCGATGGGAACTATTTTTGCTCCTGATATTGCAAATCTATATGTGACCACATTTGAAGAGTATACCTTCTAGAAGGAGGGCAATCCTTATGGCAGTTAAATCACAAAAATACTCCGGTATATAGATGACATCTTCTTTATTTTGCGTGGTCCAATAAGTGACTTACTACAGTTTCACAAATGGATTAATAATCAAAACACATACATAAATCTTACCCTGGTGTATGATATCCATTCTTTTAATTTTTTAGATTTAAAAATGTCAGTTGATGAGTGTGAGCTGTATGTAGATCTATATACTAAAACTACTGCGAGAAATACTCTTCTGAGATATAATAGCTATCATCCCAGGAATTTAAGGGACAATTTATCGTTTGGACAATTCTTAAGGATTAAACGTTGTTGCACCAAGAAAGGCAACTGTTTTTTGGAAGCCAAGACTCTTATGTCCAAATTGATTAAAAGAGGCTATCCTTATAGACTGGTTAAAAGATCCCTGAAACATGCCTGATATTACTATCGACAAGCCTTACTCCAGGTCAAAGAGAAAGCTCTTCACTCGTGTATGACTTGTGTTACAAGTTTTGGGTCAGAGCCAAATGGAATTAAAACCATTATTTTAAAAAAGTGGCATTTATTAGCCTCTCTTGATATTCCACTTGAGAAACCATTATTTACCTTCAAGAGGAAAAAAAAACTTCAGAGACAGTCTAGTGAGGGCCTACATTGAACCAGAAACACGCATACTGAGTAACATCTGGGGGCTAACACCAAGTGTTGGACATTACCCCTGTGGGAACTACAGTGCATGTGCTTCCACTAAAATTGTAAAAAAATGTTGTCTAAAAGAGAGAACTTAGCAGTTGAAACATTTTTCTAATTGTGGTTCTAAAAATGTTATTTATTGTATTCAATGCCCATGTTCTTTGTTTTACATAGGTAAAACAACTACGGAGGTCAGAAAACAGATTATTCAACATCAGTCACGAATACAGTGTAATGTTGTGAATGCCCCTATGGTGGAACATTGGAATGTTATGAAACATGCTGCCAGCGATATGCACTGGTTTGTACTTGGTGATATAAATCTCTCAAAAAGACGTGTAAATGTGGACCGCCTGTTGACCATTAAAGAGAACCGTTGGATTTGGCTTGCAAATACAGTTAGGAAGGGTCTGAATCAACAGGTGGAATGGCAAATACTGGCAACGTCGTAGGTAGACTATCTTGAACGGAACAGTTAATGTGATGTATTCCACATAGAGAGTTATGGATCTTAACTGCCTTTCATGGTTCTGTGCCTGCAATTGCGGACACTGAATCGATATCTTGCAGTTCTACTAGAGAGGGTATGGCCCCTTTCAGGGTTTCATATTGTGTCCTTTTCCTTGTTATGGTTGGTATGAGGACTGTGAGTCCTTTTATCTGTACTTTCATTTCTGACATTTAGTTGTATTGGTTGTTGTGGTTGCTGGCTAATAATGCCCTGAGAATAATTGGTTGGGTCAATCTTTCTGTTCTGTGGATAAGCTAGACTCTGGGGCTACCTACAGCAGTGTTGTGAAAGTAGACTTAGTATCGAAGAGCATTTAGATGAGCCATTATTACATTTAAAGATAGCCACCACAGTTATTGCATTGGTCGTGTGACATGTTGTAGGAGGGTGGCCTGGCTTATAGTGGGTACCTTGTGGTACTTACACCCTGTGCCAGGTCCAGTTATCCCTTATTAGTAGAATAGAGGTGTTTCTAGCAGCTTAGGCTGATAGAAGGTAGCTATGGCAAAGCAGCTTAGGCTGAACTAGGAGACATGCAAAGCTCCTACTATACCACTTATATCATATAGCACAAAATCATAAGAAAACAAAATACTCAGAGTTACTAAAAATAAAGGTACTTTATTTTTATGACAATATGCCACAAGTATCTCAGTGACTACCCTCAGTTAGAAGGTAAGTAATATACCCAAGTTATATGTACACAAACCCAAAACAGGTAAGTAATAGTAAGAAAAGTAATGCAAACAGTGTAGAATTACAATAGGATGCAATAGGTGAACATAGGTCTAGGGGCAACACAAGCCATATACTCCAAAAGTGGAATGCGAATCACAAATGGACCCCAGACCTATGGGAGCTTGTAGAGGGTCGCTGAGACTGTAAGAAAACAGTCAGGGTGTCCAGGATACCCCACCCCAAGACCCTGAAAAGTAGGAGTAAAGTACCCCTACTCCCCCAATACGACACAATAGTCGTGAGAAGGGGATTCTGCAAGAACTACAAACACCAGCAAAGCACTGAAGATGGATTCCTGGACCTGAGGACCTGCAAGGCAAGGGGACCGAGTCCAAGAGTTGCGATAGTGTCCGGGGGGGCAGGAGCCCAGGAAACCCCGGATGAAGGTGCAAGAAGGCTGCCTCTGGGTCGACGAAGCCAAGGATTCTGCAACAACGAAAAGGGATAGGAACTTCTCCTTTGGATGGAAGATGTCCCACGGCATGATGGAGGTTGCAGAAGTGTTTGCAGGCATAAATACTGCAAACAAGCCTTGCTAGCTGCAAGGGTCGCGGTAGAGATTTTTGGATGCTGCTGTGGACCAGGAAGGACCAGGATGTTGCCGCTTGGAGGAGGAGACAGAGGGGGCACTCTGCAACTCAGAGACCCCCACAGAAGCAGGCAGCACCCTCAGAAGTACCATAGCAGACACATAAAAGATTTGTGAACCAGAGTACACACAGAGTCACAAAGGAGGGTCCCACGACGTCAGAGTCCAACTCAGAGGGTTGAGCACTGCAGGACGGAGTACTGGGGACCCAGGCTAGGCTGTGCACAAAGGAATCATTGATGAAGTGCACAGAAGCCGGAGCAGCTGCAAACCATGCAGTACACAGGTTTGCAGTCTAGCGTGGGGAGACAAGGACTTACCTCCACCAAACTTGGACTGAAAAATCACTGGACTGTGGGGATCACTTGGATATAGCTCCTGTGTTCCAGAGACCACTCTCGTCGAGATGAGAGGGGACCCAGAGGACTGGTGATGCAGAAGTTTGGTGCCTGCGTTAGCAGGTGGACGACTCCGTCAACCCACTGGAGATTTCTTTGGGATTTCCAGTGCAGGGTGAAGGGAGACAGCCCTCAGAGCATGCACCACCAGGAAGCAGTCGAGAAAGCCAGCAGGATTAGGCGCTACAATGTTGCTGGTAGTCATCTTGTTACTTTGTTGCGATTTTGCAGGCATCCTGGAGCAGTCAGCGGCCGATCCTTGGCAGAAGTCGTATAGGGAAGTGTAGAGGAACTCTGGAGAGCTCTGGAATTTGTTATCTGAAGAATACCCCAGAGGAGTGACCCTAATGAGCCAAAAAAGGAGGTTTGGCTACCAAGAAAGGAGGATTGGCTGCCAAGAGAGGTAAGAACCTATCAGAAGGGGTCTCTGATGTCACCTGCTGGCACTGGCCACTCAGAGCAGTCCAGTGTGCCCCCAACACCTATGAATCCAAGATGGCAGAGGTCTGGGACACAATGGAGGAGCTCTGGGCACCTCCCCTGGGAGGTACTGGTCAGGGGAGTGGTCACTCCCCTTTCCTTTGTCCAGTTTCACGCCAGAGCAGGGCTGGGGGATCCCTAAACCAGTGTAGACTGGCTTATGCAGAGATGGGCAGCATCTGTGCCCATCAAAGCATTTCCAGAGGCTGGGGGAGGCTACTCCTCCCCAGCCATCACACCATTTTCCAAAGGGAGAGGGTGTCACACCCTCTCTCAGAGGAAATCCTTTGTTCTGCCTTCCTGGGTCAGGGCTGCCTGGACCCCAGGAGGGCAGAAACCTGTCTGAGGGGTTGGCAGCAGCAGCAGCTGCAGTGGAGACCCCAGAAAGGCAGTTTGGCAGAACCGGGGTTCTGTGCTAGAGACCCGGGGGATCATGGAATTGTCTCCGCAATGCCAGAATGGCATTGGGGTGACAATTCCATGATCTTAGACATGTTACAGGGCCATGTTCGGAGTTACCATTGTGATGCTATACATAGGTAGTGACCTATGTATAGTGCACGTGTGTAATGGTGTCCCCGCTCTCGCAAAGTCCGGGGAATTTGCCCTGAACGATGTGGGGGCACCTTGGCTAGTGCCAGGGTGCCCACACACTAAGTAACTTTGCACCCAACCTTCACCAGGTGAAGGTTAGACATATAGGTGACTTATAAGTTACTTAAGTGCAGTGGTAAATGGCTGTGAAATAACGTGGACGTTATTTCACTCAGGCTGCACTGGCAGGCCTGTGTAAGAATTGTCAGATCTCCCTATGGGTGGCAAAAGAAATGCTGCAGCCCATAGGGATCTCCTGGAACCCCAATACCCTGGGTACCTGAGTACCATATACTAGGGAATTATATGGGTGTACCAGTATGCCTATGTGAACTGGTGAAATTGGTCACTAGCCTGTTGGTGACAAATTTGGAAGTAAAGAGAGAGCATAACCACTGAGGTTCTGGTTAGCAGAGCCTCAGTGAGACAGTTAGGCATCACACAGGGCACACATACACATAGTCCACAAACTTATGAGCACTGGGGTCCTGGCTAGCAGGATCCCAGTGACACATAACAAACAGACTTACAACATAGGGTTTTCACTATGAACACTGGGCCCTGGCTAGCAGGATCCCAGTGAGACAGTGAAAACACCCTGACATATACTCACAAACAGGCCAAAAGTGGGGGTAACAATGCTATAATGAGGCTACTTTCTCACACAACCCCCCCCAAACGAAGGACAATAAGGCTAACCTTGGCCAGTTGAGACTTTATTGTCTAAGTGGTGATAAGTGGAGAGTAGCTCTGCAATCGACTGGTTACTCCCTTTATCATCCACTATATGGTTACTTCCCTGTGGGGATGTAAACCACCCTGTTTGGAGTTTTTTAACTAACCAACAATGTGAAGATATATTTTCAGAGTTTCTATCAGTAAGTTTTAGTTTAGAACAGTGGGAATTGTCCACTGGACCTATTTCTAGTGATGAGAATGCCAGACAGGGATGCTGTCTCAGTAAAGCCATAGCTGGGCAAAAACTTTGTCCATATGGCTGTAAGAGAGAACAGGGATGCGGTTTCTCTTTAGTTGGAGCAGGGAAGGAATGCTGTCCTATGAGCTCCACACTAGGGCAGGGCTGCTGTCCTAAGTGTTGTGAGGTAGTGCAGGGTTTCTGCACTAAAGTTTCTCTGGGAGGGTTGGAGGGATGCTCCATGTTAACTACAATGGTGGACTTTTTCTCACCAATATTAGTTATCCCACAGAGAGGTACTTCCACCTCAGGGAGTACAGCTATGCCAGCTGATGACTCCCTTGGTACAGGTGCCACCCCAGGAGAGGATTCTCCAACCACAGGAATGGTATCCTGAATGGCAGGGTGGTTAGGGGATACTGTGATACCCTTTGTGCCTGTTGTTGGAGAGGGATCCTGAGTTTTCAGGCCTTTTTCTCTCCTTTGCTTTTTCATTTCAGTAGAAATGAGAGGGAACAATTCCTCAGGGATACCCAGCATGGCTGCATGGGCATGAAACTCTACCTCAGCCCAACCTGCGATCTCTAGGTCATTACCTAAGAGACAGTCTACAGGTAAGCTAGGAGACACTACCACCTGCTTAGGGCCAGTAACTCCACCCCAACTAAGCTGAACTATAGCTAAGGGAAGAAACTTAGTGGAGTTATGGACATCAATAATCTTGTACTGTTGTCCAATGATGTGTTGTTCAGGAGCCACTAGGTTTTCAGTCACCAAAGTGATACTGGCACCTGTGTCCCTGTAGGCCTGGGCCTCAACACTATTTATTGAAACTGTCTGCCTGTACTTATCCATTGTAAGGGGACAAGCAGCCAGTGTGGCAAGGCCAATGCCACTAGGCGTGAAAGAAACTGTCTTGGGACTGACTTCCCCAGTTTCTATGATGGACCCATAAGTAAACCCTACTACACCCTTAGTTTGACTGTTGCCAGCAGTCCCACCACTATTACCACTACTGCTAGGGGCACTATAGTTTGATGTATTAGTGGTGATAGGCTCAGGGGGTTTACCTGGACAGGACTTATCCCCTTGCCAATGGCCTTTATTTTTACACACATAGCACCAAGGCTTTTTAATGTGTGCATGTTGTGAAGAAGAGGAAGAATTTGATTTATCTCCACCCCCTGAAGAGTGTTTAGGATGTGAAGAAGGATCTTTGGTTTTACCCTTATCCCCATGCTTATCCTGAGATTTCTCACCATCTTTCTTCTTGCCATCTGTCACCCCCTGTATGAACTTTTCTGTTCACTCTTGTTCTGACCCATTAGTCTGCCTTCTTTACCAATTCCTGGGGAGAGGTCAGATCTGAGTCCACTAGAGATTGGTGTAACAAGTCAGACACACAGTTATTCAGAATATGTTCTCTTAGAATTAGATTGTACAGGCTTTCATAGTCAGAAACTTTACTGCCATGTAACCACCCCTCCAAGGCCTTCACTGAATAGTCAACAAAGTCTACCCAGTCTTGTGAGGACTCTTTTCTGGTTTCTCTGAACTTAATCCTGTATTGCTCAGTGGTTAAGCCAAATCCATCCAAGAGTGCATCCTTCAAAACTGCAAAATTATTGGCATCACTTTCTCTAACAGTAAGGAGCCTATCCCTACCCTTTCCATTGAAAGATAGCCATAGAATACCAGCCCATTGCCTTTGAGGGACCCCCTGTACCATACAGGCCCTCTCAAGCGGAGCAAACCACTTGTTAATGTCATCCCCCTCCTTGTAAGGGGGAACTATTGTGTGCAGATTCCTGGAATCATGCTCTCTCACATGATTGCTATCAGGGGAGGTGCCCAGAGCACCTCCAGTGTGCCCCAGACCTCTGCCATCTTGGAAACAGAGGTGTTGCTGGCACACTGGACTGCTCTGAGTGGCCAGTGCCATCAGGTGACATCAGAGACTCCTTCTGATAGGCTCCTTCAGGTGTTGCTAGCCTATCCTCTCTCCTAAGTAGCCAAACCTCCTTTTCTGGCTATTTAGGGCCTCTGCTTTGGGGAATTCTTCAGATACTGAATGCAAGAGCTCACCAGAGTTCCTCTGCATCTCCCTCTTCACCTTCTGCCAAAGGATCGACCGCTGACTGCGCAGGACGCCTGCAAAACCACAACAAAGTAGCAAAGATGACTACTGCAACCTTGAATCGCTTCATCCTGCCAGCTTTCTCGACTGTTTCCAGCTGGTGCATGCTCTGGGGGTAGCCTGCCTCCTTTCTGCACCAGGAGCTCTGAAGAAATCTCCCGTGGGTCGATGGAATCTTCCCCCTGCAACCGCAGGCAACAAAAGACTGCATCACCGGTCCTCTGGGTCCCCTCTCAGCACGACAAGCGTGGTCCCTGGAACTCAGCAACTCTGTCCAACTGACTCCCACAGTTCAGTGACTCTTCAGTCCAAGTTTGGTGGAGGTAAGTCCTTGCCTCCCCACGCTAGACGGCATTGCTGGGTACCACGTGATTTGCAGCTGCGCCGGCTCCTGTGCACTCTTCCAGGATTTCCTTTGTGCACAGCCAAGCCTGGGTCCCCGACACTCCAACCTGCAGTGCACAACCTTCTGAGTTGTCCTCCAGCATCGTGGGACTCCCTTTTCTGACTTCGGGTTGACTCCGGTTTACTCCTCTTCTAAGTGCCTGATCTGGTACTTTTGCGGGTGCTGCCTGCTTCTGTGAGGCCTCTCTGACTTGCTGCGCGCCCCCTCTGTCTTCTCATCCAAGTGACGACATCCTGGTCCCTCCTGGGCCACAGCAGCATCCAAAAACCCTAACCGCAACCCTTGCAGCTAGCAAGGCTTGTTTGTGGTCTTTCTGTCTGGGAATACCTCTGAAAGCTTCTTCACGACGTGGGACATTCATCCTCCAAAGGGGAAGTTCCTAGTCCTCTTCGTTCTTGCAAAACACCAAGTTTCTTCCATCCGGTGGCATCTCCTTTGCACCCTCAGCTGGCATTTCCTGGGCATCTGCCCACTCTCGACACTGTCATGACTCTTGGACTTGGTCCCCTTGTCTTACAGTTACTCAGGTCCGGAAATCCACTGTTGTTGCTTTGCTGGTGTTGGTTTTCCTTGCAGAATCCCCCTATCACGACTTCTGTGCACTCTGGCGGTTGTATGTGCACTTTACACCTACTTTACAGGGTCTTGGGGTGGGCTATTTTTCTAACCCTCACTGTTTTCTTACAGTCCCAGCGACCCTCTACAAGCTCACATAGGTTTGGGGTCCATTCGTGGTTCGCATTCCACTTTTGGAGTATATGGTTTGTGTTGCCCCTATACCTATGTGCTCTTATTGTAATCTATTGTAACTTTACACTGCTTGCATTATTTCCTTTTACTATTACTGCATATTTTGGTTTTGTGTACATATATCTTGTGTATATTTGGCATCCTCATACTGAGGGTACTCACTGAGATACTTTTGGCATATTGTCATAAAAATAAAGTACCTTTATTTTTAGTATATCAGTGCATTGTGTTTTCTTATGATATTGTGCATATGACACCAGTGGCATAGTAGGAGCTTTGCCTGTCTCCTAGTTCAGCCAGAGCTGCTCTGCTATAGCTAGCTTCTATCAGCCTAAGCTGCTAGAAACACCTCTTCTACACTAATAAGAGATAACTGGACCTGGTACAGAGTGTAAGTACCCCTTGGTACCCACTACAAGCCTACATTCAGATCATAAGTTACAATCATAACCTAGCACAGTGAGCTATGAACTGCCATCAAAGAGTTGCATGTAAACCACAAGGGTAGAAAGTTATGTTTTTCCTAGTCTTTAGTTTTCATACTTTTGCTAAAAAGAGTTCATTTGGGTTTAAATAAATTCTTATTAGTAAAGTCAACCCTAAACATTGTGTTACTTTCTGAATCACCTTTTTGTGCTTCCCCAGACCAAGCACTCTTAACAGATAGCTACCAATATGAATGACATTATGAATCCTACACCTTGCAGTCCCCTTTCTCTTATGTAACATTTTCTTTACATTGATTTACAACGTATGATTCATTGACACTGTATGTGTGTGTAATGTAAAGTGCTCTGACACCTTACACTGGTATGAGAAGCACTAAATGACAAATGAAATGTATGCGAGAGAGTGCCTATGGAGAGATGAGAGGCACTGTTGGAGGGTGATCGTGGGGGAATCATTAAAAGACCCGAATAAAGATTGCTGTATCTTGGTGCACTGTACAGTCATCATTTACTGGGCTTTAAAAACTAATTAAATTGAATGAAATGTGTTATAGAATGCACTCTTTTTCCACAGATTTTCTTGTGGAGGGAGAACCCCCCCAAAACCCCTTGAAGTGGTCAAGCTTGATCACTGCACTTGCTCACTATGCACCATATGGGGGCTGGACAGACAAAATTTGCAGGGGCTGTTTTGGGTTCCCAGTTTGGCCCTGTTGTCAGCAGCAGCGGATTCTTCCTCGCGGGCGGGGGGGGGAGCGTCACCCCTTTGCCAGGTGCGAGCCACCCCTGGTTGTTAGTATGTCTCAGGGCGACTGTAACATGGAAGAGCACTACAATAGTTCGTAAACACAGGAGATGTAAACACAGGAACGCTGGAGTCAGTGTTAGGATAATAAAGACAAAATCCTTTATTGGAGTGGACCCACTACCGTACCGGCTACCAATCAGATCCAGAGTCTGGAAACAGCTGTCTCCAACACTCTAGAACTGAATGGGGTTTTGGGGGGTAGCCGACCTCGGGAGGTCTCCCCCCTGGGATTAATATGGGAATGGAGCGGTCCATGACTGCCCGGGCTCCTTTAGGGCTTCAACCGGGGCATTGGGTATTTAGCCGGCCATCTTATAGTGAGGGTGACCATTTTGTGGAGGTTGACCTGGCGGCTGATTTTTGGTTAGCTATCTCGTTGTCCTAGCGGTTATCATCATTGGTTAGCATCGCCTTAAAATAGTAATCTTGTAAATTACATTTTCACTCTGCAGCGGTATTTTTCTTACCGTGGTGATAGTGGAAGTTAAGGTGCGTCAGACTTCGAAGTGGCTTGAAGAGGCGGGCAGATTGGATTTGCTTGCCTCAGGCACACTGCCTCAAGAGCAACCTGCAAGGCAGGCTACGGCGTTTCTGTTTGCATGCATGGGGACGCGCCCTAGTACTGGTGCTGTGTCTCAGGTGAGTGCATGAGGCCGCCCCTGTACCCACTGAGGGGGGTGGGCCTTGGGGATCAAGGCCCACATTGATAAGCCGCATTGCGGTATCGGGGAGGGTGGGGACTGTCCTGGGGCAGAGCCGGGTGGCGCGGCCTTTGAAAATATGCTGCTTCTCTCAGCGTTGTGAGAGGAACACAGGGTGGAAAGGGGATGGAGCGTCTTATAATGTTTGGGCCACAGCAGTGAAAGGCAGAGGGATGAGAAGAGGGATGGATGGGAGGGGAGGAGGGAGGAGCACAGGTGTTTACAGGAGTTTGGTTCCAGCAAAAAGGAAACTTGGTGAGCTTAATGACTATTTGGGGGCAGCTTCTGATGCTCAATACGAGCTACAGGCCATTGGGCCATTAGGCTGCCTGAGGCTGTAATTGATCTGATGGGGGAGGAAGGGGAGGATAGTGAGGTGGGGCAGCAGGTTGGCATTTCGTGGGATTAGGTGGTACAGCACGTTTAGTCTAATGACCTCAGCTGGCCATTGAAGGGGGTCAGGGCCTGGGATGGCGGCTGGGGTGCAGGAGCCAGGGGTACAGACTTCATCAAACATGGAGAGGGGCCCCACATAAGTGTTGGTGGAGGCCCATCTAGAGTGGAGCGAGGAGGAAGAGAAACGAGATAGGGAGGGCGTAGGTCGATGTAGACCCCCCATGCAGCCTGGGCCAGAGTGCCGGGGGCGCAGGGAGGGGAACAGAGGGGCTTGGGTGAGAAGTCGGGGATTTCAGTGAGTGAAGGGCTTAGTGGGGGTGACCAGTAATGGGATGGGGAGTAGATGGAGCCTGGTTGGGAGGGAGGGGAAGCCTTAGATAGGGACCTGTCCAGCACACTGGACCTCTGTTCTTCTTTTTTTCAGCATTCGGTGAGTGGCACAGCTAAGAAATCAGGGGAGCTTGCAGCAGCTCGGTACCCTCAAGGAGAAGAGAAGGCAGGGCCTGAGTGCCCGGCTGGACCAACGAGGAAGTGCAGAGGGCAGCAGTGGTGAAAAACTGCAACCCTGCGGAGGTGCACTGGGATGGCAGGTCTCGAGCAGCCTCCGGCATCCCAGGGCATCTCCCGAAACCAAGTATGGAGGCAAAGTGAGAGAGCTGGCTTGTATCGGCCTTTCAGCACCCACCGGCTGCCACCCAACACCTATATGCAGAATGCTATGGCTATGTTGAGGAGCAACCGGGTCTGTCAGGCCTGGCTTCACTTGAGCCGAGTAGTCATATGGTGCTTGACTATGGTGAGAAGAGCATGGAGGAAGAGAAGGTGTGGGTGGTGCATGGGTCACATTAGAGAGAGGAGGGGTGGAGGCAGAGTGACGGGGGTCTGGGCAAAGGGAGGAGCAGTTGGGACAGGGGGTGACAGGTGACACTGTCTATCATGTCTTTCAGGTTTCCAGTATAGCACAGGGTGATGGAGGTTTCTGAGGTGCAGCAAAAAAGGAGGAACTGTCAAGGTGGAGGAGCCAAGAGCGGCCACCAACCTTGACACCAGGTAAACAGATACAGAAGCTGCATAACACAATGGTATCTGTGGCAGTGGAGGCCACGGAACCAGGCAGTGGCAGTGAAGCCTGCCTTTGGAAAGGAGTATATATAACTGATATAGGAGTGAGCACTGGTGTGGACACAAGGACAGACGTTGGTGCAGCTGTTGCAAAAGGGGTAAAAGGGCAGGTGGCAGAGGAAGCAACAATGACCATTGCAGGGATAGAAGAGGTCAGGTGGCCGAGGACAAGACTGAAAAGAAGAATGATGGTCCAGAGAGCAAGGAGGTTAAGGTTAAAAAACTTCCATACATGGGGACCTCCAAGCCGCTGGAAGCACATTTAATGCTAGCCACAAAAGAGAAAATATGGAAAGTGGAGTATGTTGAAATATTGAATCTCCTTCATAGGGAAGTGCGGGCCAAAGAGGGTTCAAAGGAAGAGGAAGCTGAGCTGGCTAAGCACCCCAGGTACCTGTCGCAATTGAGAATTGGACGTCACAGTTTTTTATATTTGTCAGCGTATTCTGTGAAAAGTGTCCGGAGCAGTCAGAGGCCCTTCTTAAGTACATGGATGTGATTAGGAAGGTACAGTTGAATTACAGTGGATCTGCCTGGGTGCCCTATGATGAGGAGTTCCAGGCTCATATGGCAGTAGACCTGGAAGTACAATGGGGCGAGACTGACGCGGATCTGTGGCAGCACACCATCGGACCGGTAAAGTTTGGGAAGACAGTCTACAGCTAGTGGCCTTTTTCGTTTTCTTACCACCCCTTTCAGGAACATCCCACCCGTGGTGGGGAGGGGACTACGACAAAAGGGCAATCTGGCGGGCTCGGTAGTGACAGTCTGGGGCATGCTTCAATAAAGACCTATGTACACGAGAATACTGCTGTTTCCGGCATGAGTGTTCTTGATGTTCTGGAAGACAGTCACTGGTCAACTGCTAAGGCGGCCAGCTGGAGGGTCAGGGGGCCATGGGCAACCATCACAAGGGAGCGGGGTATCAGCAGTTCAATGCGAATACATCCATTCGAGAATGAAGCGCACAGGGCAGTGGGTGAAAGAGCTCCTACTTCAGTTAATCTTCTACTCCTACTGCAGTAAATTTTGGCTACAGCAGTATGACAGACAGGGCGACACTATTCTACTATGGAAGGGTTTCACATGGGGTTTCAACTGGGGTACACAGGACCTAGGGGGCGACGGTGGGCTGAAAATATGAAATCAGTTGGGACACACATACAGGTAATAAGGGAGAAACTACAGAAGGAGATTGCTGAAGGTTGCATAGCAGGCCCTTTTCTTGGTTGGCCGATGCAAAATCTGATGATACATCCATTGGCGTAGTCCCAAAGAAAGCGGCAGGGCGCTTCCGTTTGATACAACACTTGTCATGGCTGGAGGGCTCTTCGGTGAATGACTTAATTCCCAAGGAACAAGTATCTGTTTCATACGCATCAGTGGATGTGGCATTTTCATTGGTGGAGCAGGTAGGACAGGGGGCCCCCATGGCGATGAGCGACATCAAGTCAGTTTTTCGTCTGCTGCCGGCGCACCCTGCTGACTTTGAACTTCTGGGGATCAGCCTTCCAATTTGAAGGCTGTTGGTATGTCAATAAAGCGCTGCCAATGAGCTTCTCTGTTTCGTGTGCCCTTTTTGAATGTTTCAGTACATTCCTGCAATGGGTTTTTGAACAGAGTACAGGACATACAGTGATAACGCACTATCTAGATGACTTTTTCATAGTGGGGAAACCTGCGTCATCAAAATGCCTCAAGATGTTGGAGGCTTTTCAGGATGTAATGAAGGAGTTAGGGGTGTCCTTAGCCCTGAAGAAGACAGTAGGGCCTTCCACATCATTATCCTTTTTTGAAATTGAGATAGATTAATTGAACATGGAGGCCATATCCCTTCGGACAAGAACGTTTCCATGGCCCAATTGTTTGGTGACATGCTGGGAAAGGACAAAGTCACAGTCAGAGAGATTCAAGCACTGCTGGGGCACCTAAACTTCGCATGTAGGATGGAGAGGACTTTTTGTAGGTGGTTTGGGATGTCCATGGCGGTCCACCGTTTCCCTCATCACCATGTCCGCTTGTCAGAAGGGGTTAAGGAAGACTTAAGGATGGGGCTCAAGTTTTGGGAGGAATTCAAAGGAGTACCTTTGAGGCAATTGCAGGATGTGTAAAGGGATGCTCTTTTCACATGCAGCGGGGGAATGGGATTTGGTATTTACTAGCAGGGCAGGTGGTGCGCGGAGGAGTAGCCTTAGCAGTAGAAATGCGGTGGCAGAAGCACTGCTTTTTTGGAGGTCTTCCTTTTGGTAGTGGCAGTGACCCTATGTGGAAAAGACTTGGCCCACAAGAAAGTTCTTTTCAGAGTAGACAATATGGCAGTAGAACACGTTGTCAACTGACAATCGGCAAGGGTTAGTGACTAAACTGCTGCAGGCATTTGTGTTATTTGTCTAAGGCATGATATCGCATTTAGAGCAAGGCATGTTTCTGGCGTGGACAATGTCATTATGAATGCTTTGTCTTGTTCACAGTGGGAGAGGTTCCTTGGTCTGGCCACGGATGCGGAACTCAGGAAAGTGCAGGTGCCTCTTGAGTTATGGACATTAGGAGACAAAAGATGCTCCAGCTGGTTTGAACTCGCTAGCACTCTCCACACATCAAAGGTACTTGCAGTCCGGTAAGGCATTTGAGCAGAGCGGTGATTGTAGGCGATGGGAACTGTAGGAAAGTACCATCTTGCCTGGCATGTTACCCCTATTTTTACTTGTATGTCAGTTTGTTTTTGCCTGTCTCACTGGGATCCTACTAGCTAGGACTCCAGTGCTCATAGTTTGTGGCCTGAATGTGTGTCCCTGTGTAGTGACTAACTGTGTCACTGAGGCTCTGCTAATCAGAACCTCAGTGCTTATCTCTCTCTGCCTCTAAAATTGGCACTATAGGCTAGTGACCATTTTTACCAATTCTAATTGGCACACTGGAACATCCTTATAATTCCCTAGTATATGGTACCTAGAGTATTGGGGTTCCAGGAGATCCCTATGGGCTGCAGAATTTCTTCTGCCACCCATAGGGAGCTCAAACAATTCTTACACAGGACTGCCACTGCAGCCTGGGTGAAATAAAGTCCATGTTATTACACAGCCATTTTACACTGCACTTAAGTAACTTATAAGTCACCTATATGTCTAACCCTCACTTGTTGAAGGTTAGGTGCAAGGTTACTAAGTGTGAGGGCACCCTGGCACTAGCCAAGGTGCCCCCACATAGTTCAGGGCCATTTCCCCGGACTTTGTGAATGCGGGGACACCATTACACATGTGCACTACATATAGGTATATACCTATATGTAGCTTCACAATGGTAACTCAGAATATGGCCATGTAACATGTCTAAGATCATGGAGTTGTCCTCCTAGCCAAATCTGGTATTGGGGTGCCAATCCCATGCATCCCTGGGGATCCACCATGGAAGCCGGGTACTGCCAAACCAGCTCTCTGGAAGCTGCAAGGTTCACGGTTAGGGTTTTTGGATGCTGCTGTGGCCTAGGAGGGACCAGGATGTCGCCACTTGGATGAGGAGACAGAGGTGGCGCCCAGCAAGTCAGGGAGCCCTCACAGAAGCAGGCAGCACCCGCAGAAGTACCAGATCAGGCACTTAGAAGAGGAGTGAACCGGAGTCCACCCGAAGTCAGAAAAGGGAGTCCCACGACCCCAGAGGACAACTCAGAAGGATGTGCACTGCAGGTTAGAATGTCGGGGACCCAGGCTTGGCTGTGCACGAAGGAAATCCTGGAAGAGTGCACAATTCCTCAAAGCAGAGACCCTAAATAGCCAGAAAAGGAGGTTTGGCTACCTAGGAAGGAGGATAGGCTAGTAACAAAGGTAAGAGCCTATCAGAAGGAGTCTCTGACGTCACCTGATGGCACTGGCCACTCAGAGCAGTCCAGTGTGCCAGCAACACCTCTGTTTCCAAGATGGCAGAGGTCTGGGGCACACTGGAGGAGCTCTGGGCACCTCCCCAAGGAGGTGCAGGTCAGGGGAGTGGTCACTCCTCTTTCCCTTGTCCAGTTGCGCGCCAGAGCAGGGCTGGGGGATCCCTAAACCGGTGTAGACTGGCTTATGCAGAGATGGGCAGCATCTGTGCACATCAAAGGATTTCCAGAGGCTGGAGGTGGCTACTCCTCCCTAGCCATCACACCTATTTCCAAAGGGAGAGGGTGTCACACCCTCTCTCAGAGGAAATCCTTTGTTCTGTCTTCCTGGGCCAGGGCTGCTTGGACCCCAGGGGGGCAGAAACCTGTCTGAGGGGTTGGCAGCAGCAATAGCTGCAGTGGAGACCCCAGAAAGGCAGTTTGGCAGTACCGGGGTTCTATGCTAGAGACCCGGGGGATCATGGAATTGTCTCCCCAATGCCAGAGACATATTACATGGCCATGTTCGGAGTTACCATTGTGATGCTATACATAGGTAGTGACCTATGTATAGTGCACGCGTGTAATGGTGTCCCGCACTCACAAAGTCGGGGGAATTGGCCCTGAATGATGTGGGGGCACCTTGGCTAGTGCCAGGGTGCCCACACACTAAGTAACTTTGCACCTAACCTTCACCAGGTGAAGGTTAGACATATAGGTGACTTATAAGTTACTTAAGTGCAGTGGTAAATGGCTGTGAAATAACGTGGACGTTATTTCACTCAGGCTGCACTGGCAGGCCTGTGTAAGAATTGCCAGATCTCCCTATGGGTGGCAAAAGAAATGCTGCAGCCCATAGGGATTTCCTGGAACCCCAATACCCTGGGTACCTCAGTGCCATATACTAGGGAATTATAAGGGTGTTCCAGCATGCCAATGTGAATTGGTAAAATTGGTCACTAGCCTGTTAGTGACAATTTGCAAAGCACAGAGAGCATAACCACTGAGGTTCTGGTTAGCAGAGCCTCCGTGAGACAGTTAGGCATTACACAGGGAACACATACATATAGGCCACAACTTTATGAGCACTGGGGTCCTGGCTAGCAGGGTCCCAGTGACACATAACAAACATACTGAAAACATAGGGTTTTCACTATGAGCACTGGGCCCTGGCTAGCAGGATCCCAGTGAGACAGTGAAAACACCCTGACATATACTCACAAACAGGCCAAAAGTGGGGGTAACAAGGCTAGAAAGAGGCTACTTTCTCACAGTGTCACACCCTCTCCCTTTGGAAGCAGGAATTAAGGGCTGTGGAGGAGTAGCCTCTCCCAACCTTTGGAAATGCTTTGAAAGGCACAGATGGTGCACTCCTTGCATAAACCAGTCTGCACCGGTTCAGGGAACCCCCAGCCTCTGCTCTGGTGCGAAACTGGACAAGGGAAAAGGGAGTGACCACTCCCATTTCAATCACCACCCCAGGGGTGGTGCCCAGAGCTCCTCCAGTGTGTCCCAGACCTCTGCCCTCTTCAATCCAGAGGTGTGCTGGCACAATGTAGGCCTCTGAGTGGCCAGTGCCAGCAGGTGACATCAGAGACTCCTCCTGATAGGTGCTTACCTGGCTAGGTGGCCAATGCTCCATTGAGGGCTATTTAGGGTCTCTCCTATGGGCTTTTCCTCAGATAACGAATGCAAGAGCTCACCAGAGCTCCTCTGCATCTCCCTCTTTGACTTCTGGCAAGGATCGACAGCTGACTGCTCCAGGACGCCTGCACAACTGCAACAAGGCAGCAAGAAGACTACCAGCGACATTGTAACGCCTAATCCTGCCAGCTTCCTCGACTGTTTCCTGGTGGTGCATGCTCTGAGGGCTGTCTGCCTTCACCCTGCAAGACAAGAAGAAATCTCCTGTGGGTCAAAGGAATCTTTCCCCTGCTAACACAGGCACCAAACTTCTGCTTCACCAGTCCTCTGGGTCCCCACTCATCGTGACGAGCGTGGTCCCTGGAACACAGGTGCTGGATCCAAGTGACCCCGACAGTCCGGTGGTCCATCTGTCCATATTTGGCGGAGGTAAGTCCTTGCCTCCCCTCGCCAGACAGTATCCTGTGTACTGCGTGAACTGCAGGTGCTAGGGCTTCTGTGCACTTTTGCAAGGAATTCTTCGTGCACAGCACAGCCCAGGTCCGCAGTTTTTTTTAAACCCGTTTTCAGGTACTTCTGCGGGTGGTGCCTTCTTGTGTGTGGGCTCTCTTTGTTGCTGAGGGCCCCCACTGTCTCTTCTTCCAAGTGGTGACCTCCTGGTCCTCCCTGGGCTCGTGCAGCACCCTTTTTCTTCACCCGCAACCTTTGCAGCTAGCAAGGCTTGTTTGCGGTCTCTCTGCATAAGAACAACTCTGCATCCTCCAGTACGCCGTGGGACATCTTCTGTGCAAAGGAGAAGTTCCTGGCATCCTCCGTTGTTGCAGAATCCTCCGCTTCTTCCACCTGGAAGCAGCCATTTTGCACCTTCATCCAGAGTTTAGTGGGCTCCTGCCCCCCCGGACACTTTCGTGACTCTTGGACTTGGTCCCCTTCCTTTACAGGTCCTCAGGTCCAGGAATCCGTCTTTAGTGCTTTTCAGTCTGTTGTGGTGTTTGAAGAATCTCCTATCACAACTTTAGTGTGTTTCTGGGGCAGTAGGGTAACTTTACTCCTACTTTTCAGGGTCTTGGGTGGGGTATCTTGGACACCCTTAGGGGGTGATTCTGATTCTGGCGGGCGGCGGAGGCCGCCCGCCAGAATTCCGCCCCCATTATACCGCTCCGCGGTCAGAAGACCGCGGAGGGTATTATGAGTTTTTCCCTGGGCTGGCGGGCGGTCTCCAAAAGACCGCCCGCCAGCCCAGGGAAAAACTCCCTTCCCACGAGGATGCCGGCTCGTAATCGAGCCGGCGGAGTGGGAAGGTGCGACGGGTGCAGTGGCACCCGTCGCGTATTTCAGTGTCTGCAAGGCAGACACTGAAATACTTTGCGGAGCCCTCTTACGGGGGCCCCTGCCGTGCCCATGCCATCGGCATGGGCACGGCAGGGGCCCCCAGGGGCCCCGCGACCCCCCCTACCACCATCCTGTTCATGGCGGCTTTCCCGCCATGAACAGGATGGCGGTAGGGGGGGTCAGAATCCTCATGGCGGCGGAGCGCGCTCCGCCGCCATGAAGGATTCCCCCGAGCAGCGGTAAGTCGGCGGGAGCCCGCCGACTTGCTGCTTCTGACCGCGGCTGAACCGCCGCGGTGTTTTCGTACACTCCCAGCGACCCTCTACACACTATACTAGGTCTGGGGTCCCTAAGTGGTTTGCATTCTACTTTCTTAGTATATGATTTTTGTTGCCCCTCTACCTATTGCATCCTATTGTATTCTACAGTGTTTGCACTACTTTTCTAACTGTTTACTTACCTGATTTTGGTTTGTGTGTATAGTTTGTCTATTTTGCTTGCCTCCTGAGGGAGTATATCCTCTGAGATATTTTTGGCACATTTTCACTAAAATAAAGTACCTTTATTTTTAGTAACTCTGAGTATTGTGATTTTTATGATATAGTGCTATATCATATAAGTGGAATAGAAGGAGCTTTGCACTTCTCCTAGTACCGTTTAAGCTGCTCTTTTATAGCTACCTCTATCAGCTCAAGCTGCTAGAACACTACTATTCTACTAATAAGATATAACTGGACCTGGCACAAGGTGTAAGTACCATCAGGTACCCACTATAAGCCAGGCCAGCCTCCTACATTGGTGGTGCAGCAGTGGGATAAGTACTTGTAATTGCTTTACTATTTTGTCATTGGTGCTTTTCATAAGAAAACATATTCCAAATACTTAAAAATATAAACAGTTAACCTAAACAGTTTAAGGCCCTCATTCTGACCCTGGCGGTTTGAAACCGCCAGGTCAGAGGGCCGCGGATGCACCGCCAACAGGCTGGCGGTGCTTCATGGGCAATTCTGACCGCGGTGGTAAAGCCGCGGTCAGAAAAGGGCAACCGCGGTTTCCCGCCGGTTTACCCCTGGCCCAGGGAATCCTCCATGGCGGCGCTGCTTGCAGGGCCACCATGGGGATTCCGACCCCCTTCCCGCCAGCCTGTTCCTGGCAGTTTACACCGCCAGGAAGAGGCTGGCGGGAACGGGTGTCGTGGGGCCCCTGGGGGCCCCTGCACTGCCCATGCCACTAGCATGGGCAGTGCAGGGGCCCCCTAACAGGGCCCCATAATGATTTTCAGTGTCTGCTTTGCAGACACTGAAAATCGCGACGGGTGTGACTGCACCCGTCGCACCCCTGCAAATCCGCCGGCTCCATTCGGAGCCGGCTTCCTCTTTGCAGGGGCTTTCCCGCTGGGCCGGCGGGCGAACTTATTGAGATCGCCCGCCGGCCCAGCGGGAAAGTTAGAATCACCGCCGCGGTCATTTGACCGTGGTGCGGTGTTGGGTGGTGTTCGGAATGACCCCCTAAATCTCTTTCTAAAAACTTTCTAAAAAGTTTTCAAAAGTTTTGAAAAAGTTTGAAAGTTTTCCTGTTTTCTTTAGAAGTTTCTAAAACTTTTTTCCATCTATCTTAAACGCTTTCTTACAACTATGCCTGCAGTAGAGCTCACTCCCACAGTTGTCCAGGCAACCTATGGTAGTTTAAACCTTAAAGGTTTGAGGGGTCTCTGCATAGAAAGAGGTTTAAGCATTGGTAAGAACCCTACCAAAGATTGTCTCCTCAGCCTTCTACAAAGTGAACAGAACCAGTCTGGCCCATCCCAGGATCAGGAGGTAGAAGAGGAGGGTACCCAGTAAGAAACATGGGAGGGCCCTGAGGACTCTGGGGAGGGTTCCTCCAAAGACCTGTCAGCTAACAGGCCAGCTAGTGAAACTGGTAGTGGGAGGGGATCACACACTAGTAGGGCAACTTTCACTCCAAAAGGCCAGGTAATTAGAGTCCAGCCAGTTAGAGACAGGTCCACTTCTGCCAAATCCCACATTTCCTCTGTGTCCCAGAATTTCCAAGCCTCCCACCCTGAGGATAACACCTTAGACAGGAAACTCAGAAAGCTGAGGTTGGAAGAGACCAGACTGAAGCTGAGACAGCAGCAGTTGGCCTTAGACAGGGAATCTCTAGTTGTAGAAAGGGAAAGACAGAAGTTGGGGTTAGTTCCCCATGGTGGCAGCAGCAGTATTATTGATAGTAATCCTGTAAGAGAACAAGATTCAAGAAACCTGCACAAAATTGTCCCCCCTTACAAGGAGGGGGATGACATCAACAATTGGTTTGCTGCACTTGAGAGGGCCTGTATTGTACAGTTGGTCCCTCAAAGGCAGTGGGCTGCTATCTTGTGGTTATCATTCACTGGTAAGGGTAGGAATAGGCTCCTTACTGTTAGAGAAAGTGATGCCAATAACTGCAAAGTTTTGAAAGATGCATACTTCGATGGACGTGGCTTACCACTGAACAATACAGGATAAAGTTCAGAGATACCAGAAAAGAGTCCTCTCAAGACTGGATATATATTGTAGACTGTTCAGTGAAGCCCTTGGAGGGATGCTTACATGGCGGTAAGGTGACTGACTATGAAAGCCTATATAATCTTATTCTGAGACAGCATATTTTCAATAATTGTGTGTCTGACTTGTTACATCAGTACTTGGTAGACTCAGATCTGTCCTCTCCCCAAGAATTGGGAAAGAAGGCAGACAAATGGGTTAGAACAAGAGTGAACAGAAACATTCATACAGGTGGTGACAAGGATGGTAAGTCTTCTGACAAGGGTGGGGACAAAGATAAAAAGCATTCTGAGTCTTCTTCAGGCCCACAAAAATCCTCTGGGGGAGGGGGGTCCAAATCCTCTTCTAACAATCAAAAGAAACCATGGGCAAGTGATTCTACCTGCCCAAAGAAGAGCACCCAGACTCCCACTACCATAACCTCAACTGCGTTCTTTAGTGCCCCTAGTAATAGCAGAGGTGGATGGAGGTCTACTACAAATAGCCAATCAAAGGGTGTGGCTGGGCTCACCATTGGTAGTGTAATTGGGGTTGGTCTTGTTAGGGAGACCACAGAGGCTGTTTTAGTCTCTGATGGTGGTATTGACTTTTCCACCTTGGTTGCTTGTCCCCCTAATATGGGTAACTACAAGCAACTTACCCTAATAAATTGTGTTGAGGATGAGGCCTACAGGGATACAGGAGCCAGTGTCAGTATGGTGATTGAGAAACTGGTTCACCCTGATCAACACCTATTTGGTCAACAGTACCAAGTGACTGATGCTCATAACAACACTGTTAGCCACCCCATGGATATTGTAAATCTCAACTGGGGGGGGTTACTGGTCCAAAGAAAGTTGTGGTAGCCACTAATTTACCTGCAGACCGCTTACTAGGCAATGATTTGGAGACATCAGCTTGAGCTGAAGTGGAGTTGGAGGCGCATGCAGCAATGCTGGGCATTCCAGGGCATATTGTTGCGCTCACAAGGGCTCAGGCCCAGAAGCAAAGAGGACAGGAAAGTTTGGATCCTGAAATAATGGACCAAGTGCTCCCAAAAGCTAGGGGTAGGAAGGGTAAATCCTTGCCCACTATCCCTCCCTCTCCAGAAGATTCCCCTTTTGAGGAAGATGAATCCTCTCCCTGTGCAGAACCTACACCAGATGAGCTGGCAGCAGACACTGCTAAGCTTTTGGGTGCAGGAGGGCCTGCTAGGGAAGAGCTGAGTGTGGCACAGCAGACCTGTCCCACACTAACGGGTTTAAGACAGCAAGCTGTCAAACAGCAGAATGGGGATATCACTGATAGCCATGAGGTCTATTGAGAAGATAACCTCCTGTACATTGAGTCAAGGGACCCTTAACCTGGAGCTGCCAGGAGATTGGTCATCACTTTGCAGTATAGGGAGTTTTTTTTTTATCTTGGCACATGATTTTCCTTTGGCTGAGCATTTGGCCAAGAATAAAACTTGGGACAGACTTGTTCTATTGTTTCACTGGCCTCACATGTCAGAGGACACTAAGGAGTCTTGTCCCTCCCGTGTGACCTGCCAAGCCAGTGGCAAGACTGGTGGCACAACTAAGACCCCCTTAATTCCACTCCCAGTGTTTGGGGTGCCCTTTGAAAGGGTGGGGGTTGACATAGTTGACCCCCTTGACCCTCCAACAGCTTCAGGCAATAGGTTTATCCTTGTGGTAGTGGACCATGCCACTAGGTATCCTGAAGCCATACCCTTAGGGACCACTACAACTCCTGCAGTGGCAAACGTTTCCCTAAGGAAGTGGTATAAGACCGAGGTAGTAACTTCATGTCTGCATATCTCAAAGCTATCTGAAAGGAGTGTGGTGTAACTTATAAGTTCACTACTTCTTATCATCCACAGACAAATGGTCTGGTTGAGAGGTTTAATAAAACTCTCAAAGGCATGATTATGGGACTCCCTGAAAAACTCAGAAGGAGATGGGATGTCCTGTTGCCAAGCCTCTTTTTTGCTTACCGAGAGGTACCCCAAAAAGGAGTGGGCTTTAGCCCCTTTGAACTCCTCTTTGGACACCCTGTAAGACGTCCCCTTGCTCTTGTGAAAGAGGGTTGGGAACAACCTTTAAAAGCTCCCAAACAAGACATTGTGGATTATGTACTTGGCCTCTGATCTAGAATGGCTGAGTGCATGAAAAAGGCCAGTAAAAACCTTCAGGTCAGCCAAGAGCTCCAAAAGCAATGGCATGACCAGAAGTCTGTCCTGACTCAGTACCACCCAGGTCAGAAGGTGTGGGTACTGGAGCCTGTGGCCCCAAGAGCACTCCAGGACAAATGGAGTGGACCCCATCTCATTGTTGAAAAGAAGGGTGAGGTCACCTATTTGGTAGACCTGGGCACTGCCAGGAGTCCCCTTAGGGTGCTCCATGTCAATCGCCTGAAACCTTACTATGACAGGGCTGACTTAACCCTGCTCATGGCAACTGATGATAGGCAGGAAGAAGAGAGTGACCCTCTCCCTGACTTCTTCTCCACCACTGAAGCTGAGGGCTTAGTGGAGGGAGTGGTGCTTCCAGATTGCCTTACTGCTGAGCAGAAGGACAACTGTATAAATCTCCTAGACCAATTTTCTGACCTCTTCTCACTGATCCCAGGTACAACTACCTGGTGTGAGCACACAATCGACACTGGAGACAGCTTGCCTGTCGAAAGTAAGATTTATAGGCAGCCTGACCATGTCAGAGATGGCATAAAACAAGAGGTACAGAAAATGTTGGATCTGGGAGTGATTGAGCCTTCTGAAAGCTCATGGGCTAGCCCAGTGGTGCTTGTCCCCAAACCTCATAGTAAAGATGGTAAAAAGGAAATTAGGTTTTGTGTTGACTACAGAAGTCTCAATCAAGTAACCAAAACTGATGGTCACTCTATACCCAGGGCAGATGAGCTCATAGATACATTAGCTTCTGCCAAGTATCTAAGCACTTTTGACTTAACTGCAGGGTATTGGCAGATTAAGTTGTCAGAAGATGCTTAACCTAAAACAGCATTTTCCACCATTGGAGGGCGCTATCAGTTCACTGTTATGCCCTTTGGTTTGAAAAATGCACCTGCCACTTTTTAGAGATTGGTGAACACAGTCCTGCAATGGGTGGAAGCCTTTAGTGCAGCATATCTAGATGATATAGCTGTCTTTAGCTCCACCTGGGATGAGCACCCGGTCCATCTCTGGAAAGTTTTGGGGGACCTGCAAAAGGCAGGCCTCACTATCAAGGCTTCAAAGTGCCAGATAGGGCAGGGGAAAGTGGTTTATCTGGGCCACCTGGTAGGTGGGGAACAGATTGCACCACTGCAGGGGAAGATCCAGACCGTTATGGAATGGGCTCTCCCTACAACTCAAACCCAAGTGAGAGCCTTCTTAGGCCTCACAGGTACTATAGGAGGTTAATTAAGAACTATGGCTCCATTGCAGCTTCTCTTAATGACCTCACCAGCAAGAAAATGCCTAAAAAGGTATTGTGGACAGCTAGCTGTCAAAAGGCTTTTGATGAGCTCAAACAGTCCATGTGCTCTGCACCTGTCCTAAAAAGCCCTTGTTACTCCAAGAAATTCATAGTCCAGACTGATGCTTCTGAATTATGGGTAGGGGCAGTTCTATCACAGCTTGACTCTGAGGGCCAGGATCAACCTGTTGCTTTTATCAGCAGGAGGTTGACCCCTGGAGAAAAGCGTCGGTCTGCCATAGAGAGGGAGACCTTTGCTGTGGTCTGGGTACTGAAAAAGTTGAGACCATACCTGTTTGGTACTCACTTTATTGTTCAGCAGACCACATACCTCTGTTATGTCTTAAACAAAAGAAAGGTGAAAACCCTAAATTGTTGAGGTGGTCCATCTCCTTACAGGAAATGGACTATACAGTGGAACATAGACCTGGGAGTACCCACTCCAATGCAGATGGACTCTCCAGATATGTCATCTTAGACAATGTAGACTCATCTGGGCAAGGTTAGCCTTATTGTCCCTCGTTTGGGGGGGGTGTTTGTGTAGGAAAGTACCATCTTGCCTGGCATGTTACCCCCATTTTTACATGTATGTCATATTGTTTTTGCCTGTCTCACCTGCCTTTAATATTGTCACTTTAGGCTAGTGACCATTTTTACCAATTCTAATTGGCACACTGGAACACCCTTATAATTCCCTAGTATATGGTACCTAGGGACCCAGCATAGTTCAGGGCCATTTCCCCGGACTTTGTGAGTGCAGGGACGCCATTACACACGTGCACTACATATAGGTCAATGCGTATATCTAGCTTCACAATGGTAACTCCGAATATGGCAATGTAACATGTCTAAGATCGTGGAATTGTACCCCCATGCCAAATCTGGTAGTGGGGAGCAAATTCCATGCATCATGGGGGCTCCACCATAGACCCCCAGTACTGCCAAACCAGCTCTCTGAGGCTTGCAATATAGCTACAGCTGCTGCCACCTCACGGGGTTCTGCCCTCCTGGGGTCTGAGCAGCTCAGTCCCAGGAAGGCAGAACAAAGCATTTCCTTTGGGAGAAGAATGCAACACCCTCTCCCTTTGGAAATAGGTATTACAGGCTGGGTAGGGGTAGCCTCCCCCAGCCTCTAGAAATGCTTTGAAGATGATGACCTCCTTGCATAAGCCAGTCTACACTGGTTCAGGGACCCTTTGTCCCTGCTCTGGCGCAAACTGGAAAAAGGAATGGGGAGTGACCACTCCCTTGTCCATCCGTGTCCCAGACTTCAGCCATCTTGCTTTTCCCAGTGTGGGGACACTCTGGAGTCCTCTGAGTGGCAAGTGCCAGCAGATGGTGTCAGAGACCCCTCCTGATAGGTCCATACCTGATAAGGTAGCCAATCCCCCTCTCAGGGCTATTTAGTGTCTCTCCTGTGGGTTCTCTTCAGATTCTACTTGCAAGTTTGCAGCAGGAATCCTCTGTAACTACTACTTCATCCTCTGACCTTGGATCAACCGCAGACTGCTCCAGGAACCACTGTAACACCAACAAAGTATCCAGAAGGGCTACTTTTCCTCTGCAACTTCACCTCCAGCCAGCAACTGCAACAGTTTCCATGGTGTGCACTGTAGGAGGCTGGCCTGGCTTGTAGTGGGTACCAGAGATACTTACACCTTGTGCCAGGTCCAGTTATCCCTTATTAGTGTAGAAGAGGTGTTTCTAGCAACCTAGGCTGATAGAAGGTAGCTATGGCAAAGCAGCATAGGCTGAACTAGGAGACATGTAAAGCTCCTACTATACCACTGGTGTCATATGCACAATATCATAAGAAAACACAATACACAGATATACTAAAAAATAAAGGTACTTTATTTTTCTGACAATATGCCAAAAGTATCTCAGTGAGTACCCTCAGTATGAAGATGAGAAATATACACAAGATATATGTAAAGAAACCAAAATTATGCAGGTTATTGTAAGAAAAGTAATGCAAGCAGTGTAAAGTTACAATAGATTGCAATAAGAGCACATAGGTATAGGGACAACACAAACCATATACTCCAAAAGTGGAATGCGAACCACGAATGGACCCCAAACCTATGTGAGCATGTAGAGGGTCGCAGGGACTGTAAGAAAACATTGAGGGTTAGAAAAATAGCCCACCCCAAGATCCTGTAAGGTAGGTGTAAAGTGCACCTACAACCCCCAGAGAGCACAGAAGTCGTGATAGGGGGATTCTGCAAGGAAAACCAACACCAGCAATGCACCAACAGTGGATTTCTGGACCTGAGTACCTGTAAGACAAGGGGACCAAGTCCAAGAGTCGCAACAGTGTCGAGAGTGGGCAGGAGCCCAGGAAATGCCAGCTGAGGGTGCAAGGAAGCTGCCACCGGATGGAAGAAGCTTGGTGTTTTGCAAGAACGAAGAGGACTTGGAACTTCCCCTTTGGAGGGTGGATATCCCATGTCGTGAAGAAGCTTGCAGAGGTGTTCCCACACAGAAATACCGCAAACAAGCCTTGCTAGCTGCAAGGGTCGCGGTTAGGGTTTTTGGATGCTGCTGTGGCCCAGGAGGGACCAGGATGTCGCCACTTGGATGAGGAGACAGAGGGGGCACCCAGAAAGTCAGGGAGCCTCACAGAAGCAGACAGCACCCGCAGAAGTACCGGAACAGGCACTTAGAAGAGGAGTGAACCGGAGTCCACCCGAAGTCACAAAAGGGAGTCCCACGACAACTCAGAAGGTTGTGCACTGCAGGATAGAGTGTCAGGGACCGAGGCTTGGCTATGCACGAAGGAAATCCTGGAAGAGTGCACAGGAGCCGGAGCAGCTGTAAATCACGCGGTACCCAGCAATGCAGTCTAGCGTGGGGAGGCAAGGACTTACCTCCACCAAACTTGGACTGAAGAGTCACTGGACTGTGGGAGTCACTTGGACAGAGTTGCTGAGTTCCAGGGACCACGCTCGTCGTGCTGAGAGGGGACCCAGAGGACCGGTGATGCAGTTTTTTGTTGCCTGCAGTTGCAGGGGGAAGATTCCGTCGACCCACGGGAGATTTCTTCAGAGCTCCTGGTGCAAGAAGGAGGCAGGCTACCCCCAGAGCATGCACCACCTGGAAACTTCGAGAAAGCCGGCAGGATGAAGTGATACAAGGTTGCTAGTAGTTGTCTTGCTACTTTGTTGCGGTTTTGCAGGCGTCCTGAGCAGTCAGCGGTCGATCCTTTGGCAGAAGGTGAAGAGGGAGATGCAGAGGAACTCTGGTGAGCTCTTGCATTCGGTATCTGGTGAGATCCCCAAAGCAGAGACCCTAAATAGCTAGAAAAGTAGGTTTGGCTACCTAGTAAGGAGGATTGGCTACCAAGAGAGGTAAGAGCCTATCAGAAGGAGCCTCTGACGTCACCTGCTGGCACTGGCCACTCAGAGCAGTCCAGTGTGCCGCAGACACCTCTGTTTCCAAGATGTCAGAGGTCTGGGACACACTGGAGGAGCTCTGGGCACCTCCCTTGGGAGGTGCAGGTCAGGGGAGTGGTCACTCCCCTTTCCTTTGTCCAGTTTCGTGCCAGAGCAGGGCTGGGGGATCCCTGAACCTGTGTAGACTGGCTTATGCAGAGATGGGCACCATCTGTGCCCATCAAAGCATTTCCAGAGGTTGGGGGAGGCTACTCCTCCCCAGCCCTCACACCTATTTCCAAAGGGAGAGAGTATAACACCCTCTCTCAGAGGAAATCCTTTGTTCTGCCTTCCTGGGCAAGGGCTGGCTGGACCCCAGGAGGGCAGAAACCTGTCTGAGGGGTTGGCAGCAGCAGCAGCGAAACCCTGGGAAAGGCAGCTTGGCAGTACCCGGGTCTGTGCTAGAGACTCGGGGGATCATGGAATTGTCTCCACAATGCCAGGATGGCATTGGGGTGGCAATTCCATGATCTTAGACATGTTACATGGCCATGTTAGGAGTTACCATTATGATGCTATACATAGGCAGTGACCTATGTATAGTGCACGCGTGTAATGGTGTCCCCGCACTCACAAAGTCCGGGGAATTTGCCCTGAACGATGTGGGGGCACCTTGGCTAGTGCCAGGGTGCCCACACACTAAGTAACTTAGCACCCAACCTTTACCAGGTAAAGGTTAGACATATAGGTGACTTATAAGTTACTTAAGTGCAGTGGTAAATGGCTGTGAAATAACGTGGACGTTATTTCACTCAGGCTGCAGTGGCAGGCCTGTGTAAGAATTATCAGAGCTCCCTATGGGTGGCAAAAGAAATGCTGCAGCCCATAGGGATCTCCTGGAATCCCAATACCCTGGGTACCTCAGTACCATATACTAGGGAATTATAAGGGTGTTCCAGTATGCCATTGTGAATTGGTGAAATTGGTCACTAGCCTGTTAGTGACAATTTAGAAAGCAGAGAGAGCATAACCACTGAGGTTCTGGTTAGCAGAACCTCAGTGAGACAGTTAGTCATCACACAGGGAACACATACAGGGCACAGTTATGAGCACTGGGGCCCTGGCTGGCAGGATCCCAGTGACACATACAATAAAACAGCATATATACAGTGAAATATGGAGGTAACATGCCAGGCAAGATGGTACTTTGCTACACAACCCCCCCCCCCCCCCAAACGAAGGACAATAAGACTAGCCATGACCTGATGAGTCTTCATTGTCCAAGTGGAAATATCTGGAGAGTCCATCTGCATTGGTACTCCCAGGTCTATGTTCCACTGTATAGTCTATTCCCTGTAGAGATATGGACCACCTCAACAATTTAGGGTTTTCACCTTTCATTTGCTTTAGCCAAAGTAGAGGTTTGTGGTCTGTCTGAACAATGAAGTGAGTGCCAAACAGGTATGGCCTCAACTTCTTCAGTGCCCAGACCACAGCAAAGGCATCCCTCTCTACGGCAGACCAACGGTTTTCTCTAGGGGTCAACCTCCTGCTGATAAAAGCAACAGGTTGATCCTGGCCCTCAGAATTGAGTTGTGATAAGACTGCCCCTACCCCTAATTCAGATGCATCAGTTTGAACAATGAATTTCTTGGAGTAACATGGGCATTTTAGGACAGATGCAGTGCACATGACCTGTTTCAGCTCCTCAAAAGCTTTCTGACAGCTAGCTGTCCACAATACCTTTTAGGCATTTTCTTAGAAGTGAGGTCATTAAGAGGGGCTGCAATGGAGCCATAGTTCTTTATGAACCTCCTGTAATACCCAGTGAGGCCTAAGAAGGATCTCACCTGGGTCTGAGTTGTAGGGGGAACCCAATCCATGATAGTTTGGATTTTCCCCTGAAGTGGTGCAATCTGTTCTCCACCTACAAGGTGTCCCAGATAAACCACTTTCCCCTGCCCTATCTGGCACTTTGAAGCCTTGATAGTGAGGCCTGCCTTTTGCAGGGCCTCCAAAACTTTCCACAGGTGGACCAGGTGATCATCCCAGGTGGAGTTAAAGACAGCTATATCACCTAAATATGCTGCACTAAAAGCCTCCAACCCTTGCAGGACTATATTCACCAACCTCTGAAAAGTGGCAGGTGCATTTTTCAAACCAAAGGACATTACTGTGAATTGGTAGTGCCCTCCAATAGTCGAAACTGCAGTTTTTGCTTTAGCATCCTCTGATAACTTGATCTGCCAATACCCTGCAGTCAAATCAAAGGTGCTTAGATACTTGGCAGATGCCAGTGTATCTATTAGCTCATCTGCCCTGGGTATAGGGTGAGCATCAGTTTTAGTTACCTGGTTGAGACCTCTGTAATCTACGCAAATCCTCATTTCCCTTTTTCCCATCTTTGGAATGAGGCTTTGGTACAAGCACCACAGGACTTTCAGAGTGCTCAACCACTCCCAGTTTTTTTATTTTTTATTTTTTTTAAATATATGTTTATTAACATTTTGTTATTATACATTTACATGTTCATTCTTATTGCATTTCCACTTTTGGTACACATTTCGCTTTTATACTATACTTTGCTCTTTACTTATTGTTTGTTACTTTTATTGCTGTTAATCATTTTGTTCTTTATTTAATAAATTGTGTTCATTTACTTGCTAATGCGTATTTCCTTCCTGCATTTCACTGTTTTGTATAATTAACAATCAAACAATAAACTTAAACCCCTTCTCTCTTGTAACTTGGGAGGGAGTTAGGGTTGTTACAGGTGGGTGGACAAGGATAGTGTGGGATTGGGGAGGGAAGAGGAAAGGAGGGGAAAATACGAAGTGGAGGGTACACAACTCCAAGTGACATTAATGTTGATCTAATTGGAGGTAGGGAAAGGAGAAAGGGGGAAAAAGACCGTAAGCGGTCAACTTTACGGCTTCGTGTGAGTAGTTTTTATAGTTGGTGATATTTAAGGTACAATAGTGTATCAATTTTTGGACGTGGGAAAGGGTCAACCCAGGACGCACCGGCACACAGTGGGGGCGGCAGGTCCCCCATGCCTCTTGCTACCACTGTTGGCAGAGTGGGGGTCAGGGGGCTAATTGTCTTCACATCCATACTCTTGGTGCGGTCTATTTGTGATTTTGTGTCATTTTTGGGTGTCCGTTTATGTATGTCCCCCGTTTGGCTCTATCCTCAGTGTGGGTTGGATTTCACTTGTTTCTCCAACTGGGTTTGCCAGCCTCTTATTTATACTATCCCAGTTTGTCATTAAATCTTCCCAGCCCGGGGCAATAGGAACCTGGCGAATATTCCTGGCTTCTTCTGCTTTTAGGACCTGTAGTTCAGCTCTAGACCATGTTGAGATATCTCTTTTCCAGTCAGTCAGTACAGGGTGACCAGTAGCCTTCCAGCCCCTCGAGATTAGTCTCTTATAAAGGGCCAGGGAAAGGTCCAGGAAGCATCCCCTCACCTTTCCGTCAAGAGCAGCTGGTCTGAGGCCGAGCAGGCATAGCTCAGGGGTAGGCCTCAACTCAAACTCAAACTGTTCAGTTAGGATGGGCAATATTCCCCTCCAGCCAGCCTGTATCACTGGACATGTCCAAACCATGTGATCAAATTCCGCTCCTCCTCCTCCGCATCTCGGGCAAGTCCCAGGGGCCCCTCCGTATATGCGGAACAGTCTGTGGGGCGTGAGATACGTCCTGTGCAAATAGTTATATTGGATGTATCTTAACCGTGTGTTACGTGATATCATCCGGTGGTAGGCCAGTACTCTATTCCACTCTGAGTCAGATAGTTCCCTCCCAATCGTGTTCTCCCACCGCCCTCTCAGCAACCGTAAAGGGTCTAATGCTGCCTTACCTTGGGCCCGATATATTTTGGCGATCAGATGTGATTCCTCCCCTAATGACAGCAGTAAGTGCAGGACCTCGTGAGTGGCTGGTTCCGCATTCACTGTGCACCAGTGAGTTTTAAGAGTGTGTGCTAGCTTCCCGTAAAGTAGAAACTGCCCCCCGGGAACACCCTTTTCCGTTAATTCAGCAAAACTCCTCATCACACCCTCCTTGAAGAGCCCGCCCACTGCTTCTATTCCAGCCGCCAACCAAGGGCCAAGTCCTGCGTTTCCCGGTCCCCTTCCCCCAGGTTCCAGGGCAAACACCGAGAGTGGTAGAGCTGGGGAATATGGGGGACCCACTCCCACCTTTTTCGTACATCTTTTCCAGCATGCCATCGCAACTTTTATCATTATATTGTTCCCCGGGGGGGTTATCTTCCTGTTTGCCATACATGCTGCGATCCATGCCATGTCCGTTACTCCCTGGGCAGTACATAAATCCAGCTCGCCCCGGCCCGCCAGCCAGCCGGATACCCACTGTAGCTGGGACGCCAGGTAGTATGCCTCAAAGTCTGGTGCTCCCAATCCTCCCATTTGGGTTGGTCTACAGATATTCGTGAGTGTAGTTAGTCTACGCCCCTTGTCCCATATTAGTTCCCTGAGCAATGCATTTAGGTCGCGGAACAATGCCTGGGGGATCAACAGCGGCAAATTGGCGAAATAGTAGAGAAGTCGGGGGAGCATGATCATCTTGGATAGTGCCACTCTGGCCAACACTGGCAGTTTCAAAGAGCGCCAAAATCCTACTGAAGATCTCAGGGATCGGAGCGCTTTACCAAGGTTGCCCTCCCTTAAGTCTCCTGGGTCATGGTAAATCTGAATCCCCAGGTACCTGAAGGTCCGCGGGGCCCATTGGAAGTCCATATAGCACACTGCGGGATATCTGTAACCAGGCGTCAGGGGAAACACATATGTTTTGTTACGGTTAAGTCGTAATCCTGACACCTCACCGAACTCCTCTAGGGCCTCCAGAGCCCAGGGGAGACCGCTCACCCCATCTCTGAGATAGATCAAAATATCATCTGCATATAGCGAGATAATGTGGTCCGTTGGTCCCCACCGAATCCCTCTGCCCGCTCCTTCGCCACGTATCCAAGCTGCCAGGGGCTCCATCGCCAGGGCGAACAACAATGGGGATAGAGGGCACCCCTGTCTGATTCCCCGGTGTATTGAATAAGCACCGGAGACCGTCCCACCCGTCCTGACCCTTGCTAGTGGGGATGAGTATAATAGGTCCACCCATCTGGCCCATCCCTCTCCCAGGCCCATTTTTAACATTGCCGCCCTCAAGTAGTCCCATCTGATCGAGTCGAAAGCCTTTTCAAAGTCCACCGCTAGCATGGTCCCGTTTGGTGGCTTCGATTCACTGGGCATATGTAAAATAGAGAAAATTCATCTGAGGTTCAGAGAGGTGCTGCGACCTGGTATGAAACCATTCTGGTCAGGGTGTATCAGGGTAGGCATGTGGGGCAATAGCCGGTTGGCCAAGACCTTACTGAGAATCTTAAAGTCGCTATTTAGCATTGATAGTGGGCGGTAGTCAGCTACTGATGCCTCCCTGCTATTTGTTTTGGGGAGTGGTATTACCAATGCCTCACGTAATGTGCATGGGAGTTCTCCACTCTGTACCGATTCCATATACATTTCCATCAATCTAGGAACCAGCAAGGGTTTATCCTTTTTTATAAAAGTCCATAGGAAGACCGTCTGTGCCAGGGGTCTTCCCAGGGGCCAGTTGCGCAATTGCTTCGGTTATCTCATCTGTGGTCACTGGCCCTCCTAGGCCGACCCTGTCCTCTAGGTTCAGTATCGGCAGGGGAATCCGAGTCAGGAAATTGTCAAGAATCCCCGTCCCCAAGTCAGTGGGTTTCCTGTACAGGTGTGTGTAATAATCTCTGAATGCGTCATTAATGGATTCCGGGCTGAGTCTGCGTGTTCCCCCTCTGTCCAATACGCATGTGATGAGGTCACTATCTCCATTCGGGCACACCAGCCATGCCAGTAGTTTACCAGATCTCCCCTCCTCTGACTGCAAGGATGTCAGGTATCTCTGCATGCTGTGGCATCTAAGTCGCTCTTCGACTTGTGAATGCTCTCTGCGCGCACAATCGTACTCTACATCTACTTGTACTGCAGGGCCCTGCCTCAGCTCCCCTTCGTGAATGACCTTCTCCAGTGCGTTTAGTTCTCTCTCTAACGTGCGTCTTACCCCCAGGGACTGTCCAAGACAATAACCCCTTGTCACTACTTTGAGTGTCTCCCATTCTATGGCTCTGGTGGAAGTGGAACCCTTATTAGCTTCTGTGTGTTCTGTTAGGTAACATCGCAATTCCTCTCTATATGCCTGGTCTTCTAGCGCTGCAGGGAACATTCTCCATGTTGGTATAGGGGGTCTGTCCTGTGATACCCTCAGTGTCAGCAATAGAGGATTGTGATCCGATATTGTGCGAGCAAGGTACTCAGAGTGGGTCACACTTCGCGCCAGTCCTGCCGTGCAAACCATCCTATCAATTCTAGTGTGTACCTGGTGGAGGCCCGAGTAAAACGAATAGTCTCTGATAGTCAGGTGCTGCAATCTCCAGGCATCCACCAGTCCCCAGGTGTTTAGCCACTCAACTAGTTTTTGTGCTGTTTTGGTAGATGTTGCCCCCTGTAGTGGGGGGGTGGATCTGTCCAAACCTATGTCTAGCACTGCGTTAAAGTCTCCTCCTATTAATACTTCCCCCATGTGTTGATGAGTGAGGTGTCTGGACAGACCTGTCATGAATGAGGTTTGGTCCTGATTGGGGGCGTATATACAACTCAGGATTAACGGGAGCCCCTGTAATTTCCCCTCTAGTATGACAAACCTTCCCTCTCTGTCTATATTGGAGGAATCAATCATTAGGGGGACCCCCGCCCTAATCCAAATCAGAACGCCTCTTGCATAAGCTGAATATTCTGTGTCAAACACCTGTCCCCTCCATCTCCGTCTTAGCTTTTCTCCCTCTCCAAGCTCCAGGTGGGTCTCTTGTAGCATAGCTATCTGTACCCCTCTTCTTTTCAGGAAGGAGAGAATTCTATGTCTCTTGGCTGGAGTACCCATCCCCCTGACATTCCAGGTTATGATATTGTGGTCTGCCATCCTATCAATGAATGCCTGTTGTGTGTAGGCTCGGCGCGCCCAGGGCCCTGACCGACTCCCCCGCAAGCTTGTACCTTCAATGTAGTCGATCCATTTCACACATATAGCCGATTAAACTTGTAACTGCAAACTCCAACTCCCTATCCCCAGGGCACCTCCAGAACTGTAGGCTGCCCAACAAGTTATGCAACACTGCAAATTATTCAAACACATCTATGCAATACTCGCCGGCCGAATCTGACAGGCGAGAGTCAAGTCAGGGGGGTGGCCAGGTCCGGAGGGGCCCTTTTTCTGCTCAGCTTGTCTCGCCCTTCTGCGCCAGTGCGGGTTCAACCTATGCAAGTTTGTCGGCGGTCTGTGGGGTCACCCTCGGCGCGTAAGTCGAGCCCCCGGAGCCACCGGGCGAGGACACCACTGTGTCGTCTGTTTCTTCTTCAGAGCCCTCCCGGGGTGATGTCTCTCCACCCACCTTGGCCGCCGCCTCCAGAGCCTCTCTCTTGCCATTTTCCCTCTGTATCCGCGTTGGCGCCAGTCGTGGGCGATCTCTAGGTCTTTTCCCCCTCGGGGCCCGGCGGGTCCCGCTCGCCCCATTATTCTCGAGCGTAGGCCGCGCCGAGTGTGTCCCATGCCTTTCGAGCCATTCCCACGCCTCCTCTGGGGGTTGGAAGAACGTGGTCTCTCCCTCCGCAACCACTCGTAATCTTGCTGGATAGAGCAATGAGTACTGTATCCCCTCTTCTTGCAAGGCTCTTTTAACCGCTAGGAAGGAGGCACGCTTGTTTTGGACTTCCAGAGTGAAGTCAGGGAACAGAGTCGCCTCGCCATTGGCTACCTTAAATGGGCCCGTTTCCCTGGCTTTCTGTAAGAGGATGTCTCTGTCTCTGTAGTGCAGGAGTTTAGCAATTACAGCCCGCGGTGGCCTGGCAGGCGCCAGTGGTCTAGATGGCACACGGTGCGCTCGCTCCAGTGAGTAGAAGGGGGTCAAACTTCCTGGTGCAACAACCGTGCTTAGCCATTCCTCCAGGAATTCCACCATATTCGTCCCCTCGGGGAGGCCCACCACGCGCACATTATTCCTCCTGTTTCTACCCTCTGCGTCCTCGGCTCGCTGTTCAAGCTTTGCCACTCTGCCGGCTAAGGAGGTCATCTCTGCTGACACATCTTTTTGTTTTGGGACGACTTCCGCTAGTGTTGCTTCCGTTTCCTTTACTCTGTCGGCCAATTTATGATGATCAGCTCTCAGGAGGCCCACCTCTATCGCCACCTGATTGATGTCGCGCTGTACTGTGGATTTAGTGTCTTCAATGGCGCCCAATATCTTGTCTAGGGTGTCTTGCACTTTGATTTGTGACTGGTTCTGTGTGGTCGACTCATTGTCTCCCGGCGGTGTCGGTGGGTCCATGGCTTTGCTCTTATGTCTGCCCTTGGGGGGCATTGGTCAAGCAGGGAGAGGTGTCCCAGCGGGTCCGGCACGCAGTCTAGGCGCTTATGCTCTTCGCTGCTGATTTGTCCACTGATCTAGGCCTTGGTTATCTCTGTCACCAGACCCAGGCGCCCTAGGACAAGCAACGGGTACTCCGCCGGTCGCTCCCAGTGCGTTGAATGGTCGGGCCGTAGGTCTCCGTCAGCGCTGTGCAGTCCGGCCCTTCTGAAAGTCCGCGCCGTGGCCACAGCCGCGTCCCACTGGCCCCGCTCGTCCACGCGGGTCACCGAGTCCGCTCCCCGTTGAAGTTCACCCGGTCCGGCGCTCCCGACACCAGGCCTGCTGCTGGTCCCTCCAGGGCCAGACGGTTGAGTGTGCGCCGTGTTCAATTCCCAGGTCACTTCCCATCTACTCTCTGGATGAGAAATCAATTTGAGTTGATCCAGGGTTGCTGGGTTTCATTAATTGAATTGTGGTGTGTTTAAAAGGCGGGTACAGTAGACCCCCAATCCAGCCATGGCCCTGCCGATCAATAGAAATCCTATACCTGGCGTGAGGAGCACCCGACCCCCAACCCCACTGGGCGGTGCTGATTGGTGTGGGAAGACTCCGTGTTACTCCCACAGGATGAGTAATGTACAGTTGGAGCCGCCTGGGATGGAGAAAGTCTTGTTGTCCATGTCCTATGGCCCCCGGGCAATAGCCACGGTTACTCCAGCCATGTGATCCTGGGGGGGGGGTGTGCACTTAGCTGCCTCCCCGCCGGGCAGCCCTGGGGGGTTCCTCGCGCCCACGCGGCCGCAGCGCAGGCGGCCTCACAGTCAATGGGCACCAGGCCCCGCCCCCAGAGAGAGAGGTTGGCCCGCCACCGGGGGATCCTCCGCCCGCCGTAAGTGTTTGCCGCTAGTCCCCGTGGCTTTACTCCCGCGGTCTTACCCAGAGCCGCGGGCCCCGTCCGTCGGCAAGATTGCTGGTCCACCCGGCGCCGCGACCACACTTCAGCGGTCCCGTTCACTCGCGCTAGCCACTGCCCCAGATCCGGAGCGGGAGACCGCCCGGCCTGGCGCGCCCGGCCCCCGATCACCGGTGGGGCCGCGGGCTCCCACCAGCACCAGGCAGCCCGAGTCCCTCGGAGGTCCGCGCCGGGACCGCGACAGCTCCTCCGCGGCTCTGCCCGCTCACGCCGGCCGCCGCGTCCGTCTCCGAGCGCAGGACCGCCCGGTCTGGCGCTTCCAGGCAGCAGATTGGTGTTGGCCCCTCCGGAGCTGAACAGCTAAGCGTGCGTCATGTTCAGCTCCTTGGCCACGCCCCCTCAACCACTCCCAGTTCAAGCATTTTCTGAACTTCTTGTTTTATGCAGTCTCTGACATGGTCAGGCTGCCTATAGATCTTACTTTTGACAGGCATGCTGTCTCCAGTATCTATAGACACTGTGCCTGGCACAGTAGAAAAGAGTTCAGAAAACTGACACAAGAGATTTATGCAGCTGTCTTTCTGCTTAGCAGTAAAACAGTCTGCCAGAACTACACCTTCCACTAGAGCATCTTGTTCTGTGGAAGAGAAGAGATCAGGGAGAGGGTCACTCTCTTCTTCTTGTCCTTCAAGCAGGGTGAGATCAGCCCTGTCATAGTAGGGTTTCAGGCAATTGACATGGAGCACCCAAAGGGGACTCCTGGCAGGTCCCAAGTCAACCAAGTAGGTGACTTCTCCCTTCTTTTCAACGATAATGTGGGGTCCACTCCATTTGTCTTGGAGTGCTCTTGGGGCCACAGGCTCCAAGACCCACACCTTCTGTCCTGGTTGGTACTGAATCAGAACAGCCTTCTGGTCATACCACTGCTTTTGGAGCTCTTGGCTGGCCTGAAGGTTTTTACTGGCCTTTTTCATATACTCAGCCATTCTGGATCTTAGGCCGAGTACATAATCCACTATGTCTTGCTTAGGAGCTTTTAAAGGTTGTTCCCAGCCCTCCTTTACAACTGTTAGAGGACCTCTCATAGGGTGCCCAAATAGGAGTTCAAAGGGGCTGAAGCCCACTCCTTTCTGGGGTACCCTTCCTGTAAGCAAAAAGGAGGCAAGGTAACAGGACATCCCATCTCCTCCTGAGTTTTTCAGGGAGTCCCCTTATCATTCCTTTGAGAGTTTTATTAAACCTCTCAACCAGTCCATTTTTTGTGGATGATAAGGTGTGGTGAATTTGTATGTTACACCACATTCCTTCCACATGGCCTTCAAGTATGCAGACATAAAGTTGCTACCCCTGTTTGATACCACCTCTTTTGGGAAACCCACCCTGGAAAAGATTCCCAGGAGGGCTTTTGCCACTGCAGGAGCTGTAGTGGTCCTTAGAGGAATTGCTTCAGGATATCTTGTGGCATGGTCCACTACCACCAAAATAAACCTATTGCCTGAAGCAGTAGGAGGGTCAAGGGGGCCAACTATGTCAACCCCTACCCTTTCAAAGGTAACCCCAACCACAGGCAGTGGAATAAGGGGAGCCTTTGGGGGTGCCACTAGTCTTGCCACTGGCTTGACAGATGACACAGGATTAACAAAAATCTTTTGTGTCCTCTGACATCCTAGGCCAATGAAACAGGGGGACAAGCCTTTCCCATGTTTTCATCTGACCCAAATGTCCAGCCAAGGGAATGTCGTGGGCTAGAGTTAGGAGGAACTCTCTGTATTGCAGGGGAATGACCAATCTCCTGGCTGCTCCAGGTTTTGGGTCCCTTGCCTCAGTATACAAGAGGTTGTCCTCCCAGTAAACTCTATGTGAGTCACTGACATCCCCATTTTGCTGTTTGACAGCTTGCTGTCTTAGACCCTCTAATGTGGGACAGGTCCGCTGTGCCACACTCAGCTCCTCCCTGGCAGGCCCCCCTCCACCCAAAAGCTCAGCAGTGTCTGCTTCCAGCTCCTCTTGTGAAGGTTCTGCACAGGGGGGAAATTCTTCTTCCTCAGAAGTAGAATCATCTGTAGAGGGAGGGATAGTGGGTAGGGATTTACCCTTACTAACCCTGGCTTTAGGGAGCACTTGGTCCATTGTTCCAGGATCCAAGTCACCCTGTCCTTTTTGCTTTTTGGACTGAGCCCTGGTTAAAGCAAAAATATACCCAGGAATGCCCAGCATTGCTGCATGAGCCTCCAACTCCACTTCAGCCCAAGCTGATGTCTCTAAATCATTCCCTAGTAGACAGTCTACAGGTAAATCTGAGGCAACCACAACTTTCTTTGGACCAGTAAACCCCCCCCACCCCCCAGTTGAGATTAACAACAGCCATGGGGTGGCTAAGAGTGTTGTTATGAGCATCAGTCACTTGGTGCTGGTGACCAAGTGGGTGTTGTTCAGGGTGTACCAGTTTCTCTATTACCATGGTAACACTGGCACCTGTGTCCCTGTAGGCCTGAACCTCAACACCATTTATTAGGGGAAGTTGCTTGTACTTATCCATATTAAGGGGACAAGCAACCAAGGTGGCCAAATCAATGGCACCTTCAGAGACTAACACAGCCTCTGTGGTCTCCCTAACAAGACCAACCCCAACTAAATTACCAAACGTGAGCCCAGCTACTCCCTTGGATTGGCTATTAGTAGGTTTGCTCCCACCACCACTGCTATTACTAGGGGCACTAGGTGTAGCAGTAGGGGTTGTGGTAGTGGGAGGCTTGGTGCTTTTCTTTGGACAACTAGCATCAGTTGTCCAATGGCCTTTTACTTTACATAAATAGCACCATGCTTTCTTTACTTGATTAGAAGAGGATTTGGACCCACCACCCCCACCAGAGTGTTTCTGTGGGCCTGATGAAGACTCATTTTTAGATTTGTCCCCACCCTTGTCTGAAGACTTACCATCCTTCTTCTTCCATCCTTGTCACCCCCTGTATGAACCTTTCTGTTCACTCTTGTTCTGACCATTTGTCTGCCTTCTTTCCCAATTCTTGGGGAGAGGTCAGATCTGAGTCCACTAAATATTGGTGTAACAAATCAGACACACGGTTATTCAGAATATGCTCTCTCAGGATCAGATTATACAGGCTTTCATAGTCAGAAACTTTACTGCCATGTAACCACCCCTCCAAGGCCTTCACTGAATGGTCAACAAAGTCTACCCAGTCTTGTGAAGCCTCTTTTCTGGTTTCTCTGAACTTAATCCTGTATTGTTCAGTGGATAAGCCAAATCCATCCAAGAGTGCATTCTTTAAAACTGTAAAATTATTGGCATCACTTTCCTTCACAGTAAGGAGCCTATCCCTACCCTTTCCACTGAAAGATAGCCATAGGATAGAAGCCCACTGCCTTTGAGGTACCCCCTGTACAACACAGGCCCTCTCAAATGCAGCAAACCACTTGTTAATGTCATCCCCCTCCTTGTAAGGGGGAACTATCTTGTGCAGATTCCTAGAATCATGCTCTTTCACAGGATTACTATTTGGAATACTGCTGCTGCCACCATGGGGTCCAAACCCCAACCTCTCTCTTTCTTTCTCTAAGTCTAAAGATTCCTTGTCTAGAGCCAGCTGTTGCTGTTTAAGCTTCAGCCTGGACTCTTCCACTCTCAATCTATTGAGCTCCCTTTCTAACAATCTGTCATCAGGGTGGGTGGTTTGGGCATGCTTAGACACAGAAGAATGATGTGAATGAATAGAGGGAGACCTGTCCCGAACAGTTGGCACCCTAACAACCTGGCCTGCAGGACTAACATCCCTACTGTGATGAGAGCTCACATTAGTACCAGCTATGCTAGGTGGTCTGCTAAGGGTCAGGTTGGGAAAATCACCATCTAAAACTCTTACTAGGGGAGCCGCTGACTCAAAGTGTGAACCATCTCCTAACTTCTCAATGGATGTGCCAGCTAAGGCCTTATCATTCTCAATAAGCATGTTGGATAACAATTCTCTAGAGGGATTCTTTCCCACCCCTAAACCTCTATCAATGCAGAGACTCCTTAAACCCTTCCAGTTAAGGTGATCATAAGCAGAGCTGATCAGATCAAGAGTAGGACCTGCATCAGACATGATAGAAGAAAGGTTTAAGGAGAGATTAAAGAGAGAAAAAGTTTCAGGACGTTTTAAGGAAACAGAAAAAAACTTTTTCAACTTTTTAGAAACTTTTTGAAAGTTTAGAGGTACTTTTCAGCACTTAGCAAATAGTGTAAGAGAAGAAAAGCAAAACTTTTTGGTTAGGTGTACATACACTGAACTTGTTTTGTATATTATTCTCTTATGAAAAGTACAAAATGACAAAGTGGTAAGTAGTTACAAGTACTTATCCCACCGCTGCACAACCAATGTAGGAGGACGGCCTGGCTTGTAGTGGGTACCAAGGGGTACTTACACTCTGTACCAGGTCCAGTTATCCCTTATTAGTGTAGAAGAGGTGTTTCTAGCAGATTAGGCTGATAGAAGGTAGCTATAGCAGAGCAGCTTAGGCTGAACTAGGAGACATGCAAAGCTCCTACTATACCACTGGTGTCAGATGCACAATATCATAAGAAAACACAATACACAGATATACTAAAAATAAAGGTACTTTATTTTTATGACAATATGCCAAAAGTATCTCAGTGAGTACCCTCAGTATGAGGATGCCAAATATACACAAGATATATGTACACAATACCAAAAATATGCAGTAATAGCAAAAGGAAGAAATGCAAGCAATGTAGAATTACAGTAGATTGCAATAGGAACACATAGGTACAGGGGCAACACAAACCATATACTCTAGAAGTGGAATGCGAACCACAAATAGACCCCAAACCTATGTGAGCTTGTAGAGGGTCACTGGGACTGTAAGAAAACAATGAGGGTTAGAAAAATAGCCCACCCCAAGACCCTGAAGACTAGATGTAAAGTGCACCTATATTCCCCAAAGAGCACAGAAGTCGTGATAGGGGAATTCTGCAAGGAAGACCAACACCAGCAATGCAAACAAAGTGGATTTCCAGACGAGAGTACTTGTGAAACAAGGGGACCAAGTCCAAGAGTCGCAACAAAGTGGAGATTGGGCAGATGCCCAGGAAATGCCAACTGAGGGTGCAAAGAAGCTGCCACCGGATGGTAGAAGCTGTGGATTCTGCAAGAATGAAGAGGACTAGGAACTTCCCCTTTGGAAGATGGATGTCCCACGTCGTGAAGAAGCTTGCAGGGGTGTTCCCACGCAGAAAGACCACAAACAAGCCTTGCTAGTTGCAAGGGTTGCGGTTAGGGTTTTTGGATACTGCTGTGGCCCAGGAGGGACCAGGATGTCGCCACTTGGATGAGGAGACAGAGGGGGCGCCCAGCAAGTCAGGGAGCCCTCACAGGAGCAGGCAGCACCCGCAGAAGTGCCAGAACAGGCACTACAAAGAGGAGTGAACTGGAGCTCACCCGAAGACACAAAAGGGAGTTCAACAACGCCGGAGGACAACTCGGGAGGTTGAGCACTGCAGGTTAGAGTGTCGGGGACCCAGGCTTGGCTGTGCACGAAGGAAATCCTGGAAGAGTGCACAGGAGCTGGAGCAGCTGCAAATCATGCAGTACCCAGCAATGCAGTCTAGCGTGGGGAGGCGAGGACTTACCTCCACCAAACTTGGACTGAAGAGTCACTGGACTGTGGGAGTCACTTGGACAGAGTTGCTGAGTTCCAGGGACCACGCTCATCGTGCTGAGAGGGGACCCAGGGGACCAGTGATGAAGTCTTTTGTTGCCTGCGGTTGTAGAGCGAGGATTCCGTCGTCCCCGGGGAGATTTCTTCAGAGCTCCTGGTGCAAGAAGGAGGCAGGATACCCCCAGAGCATGCCCCACCAAGAAACAGGCGAGAAAGCGGCAGGATCAGCGATAAAAGGTTGCAGTAGTCGTCTTTGCTACTTTGTTGCGGTTTTGCAGGCGTCCTGAGCAGTCAGCGGTTGATCCTTTGGCAGAAGGTGAAGACAAAGATGCAGACGAACTCTGATGAGCTCTTGCATACGTTATGTAAAGAATTCCCCAAAGCAGAGACCCTAAATAGCCAGAAAAGGAGGTTTGGCTACCTAGGAAGGAGGATAGGCTAGCAACACAGGTAAGAGCCTATCAGAAGGAATCTCTGACGTCACCTGCTGGCACTGGCCACTCAGAGCAGTCCAGTGTGCCAGCAGCACCTCTGTTTCCAAGATGGCAGAGGTCTGGAGCACACTGGAGGCGCTCTGGGCACCTCCCCTGGGAGGTGCAGGTCAGGGGAGTTGTCACTCCCCTTTCCTTTGTCCAGTTTCGCACCAGAGCAGGGCTGGGGGATCCCTGAACCGGTGTAGACTGGCTTATGCAGAGATGGGCATCATCTGTGCCCATCAAAGCATTTCCAGAGGCTGGGGGGAGGCTACTCCTCCCCAGCCCTGACACCTTTTTCCAAAGGGAGAGGGTGTAACACCCTCTCTCTGAGGAAGTCCTTTGTTCTGCCTTCCTGGGCCAAGCCTGGCTGGACCCCAGGAGGGCAGAAACCTGTCTGAGGGGTTGGCAGCAGCAGCAGCTGCAGTGAAACCCCGGGAAAGGCAGTTTGGCAGTACCCGGGTCTGTGCTAGAGACTTCGGGGATCATGGAATTGTCTCCCCAATGCCAGGATGGCATTGGGGTGGCAATTCCATGATCTTAGACATGTTACATGGCCATGTTCGTAGTTACCATTATGACGCCATACATAGGTAGTGACCTATGTATAGTGCACACGTGTAATGGTGTCCCCGCACTCACAAAGTCTGGGGAATGTGCCCTGAACGATGTGGGGGCACCTTGGCTAGTGCTAGGGTGCCCACACACTAAGTAACTTAGCACCCAGCCTTTACCAGGTAAAGGTTAGACATATAGGTGACTTATAAGTTACTTAAGTGCAGTGGTAAATGGCTGTGAAATAACGTGGACGTTATTTCACTCAGGCTGCAGTGGCAGGCCTGTGTAAGAATTGTCAGAGCTCCCTATGGGTGGCAAAAGAAATGCTGCAGCCCATAGGGATCTCCTGGAACCCCAATACCCTGGGTACCTCAGTGCCATATACTAGGGAATTATAAGGGTGTTCCAGTATGCCAATGTGAATTGGTGAAATTGGTCACTAGCCTGTTAGTGACAATTTAGAAAGCAGAGAGAGCATAACCACTGAGGTTCTGGTTAGCAGAGCCTCAGTGAGACAGTTAGTCATCACACAGGGAACACATACAGGGCACACTTATGAGCACTCGGGCCCTGGCTGGCAGGGACCCAGTGACACATACACTAAAACAACATATATACAGTGAAATATGGGGGTAACATGCCAGGTAAGATGGTACTTTCCTACAGTGGGAAAGGAGAGGATTTCTTAAATCTGATGGATCCCCTGTAATGCTTAAAGATTTATTGGCTTAATTGATAAAGGCTTTAACTGTACCATCTAAGGAAGCAGTTATAAAATGTGCAGCACACACTAATGAGCAAGACCTTGTCTCCAGGGGTAATGCTTTGGCAGACTGGGAAGCAAAAGAAATAGCTAAAACATCTCCAAATTATAGTGAAGAAGATGAACGCACATTAGGGGTGATGACAAGCAGGCAACAGAATGCTACGGAATTACCCCCCCCCATATACAGAGACAGCAAATTTACATTTACGTGAATTGAAAGAACAAGCACTACCTCATGAAAGGGAGCTGTGGGAATAGCGAGGGTGTATACAGCCAGCAACAGATTTCATCTATAGGCAAGAAAGCACAGGTAACCAGTAATGCCGCAAGGCCTGTTATATATATAGCCCTAGAGCAACTACACCTCCCTGCACACACTGCCTAGGAATATCTTCTTGCTACATTAGGAGCAGATTGGTTCATTCCACAATTATCTGAAATGATCACTATGTATATTGCAGAGTGTGCAGTATGCCAACGATACAGCCCTAAACCCATACTAAAAGTGATTGTCTCAACAATACCTCGTCCGAGAGGCCCATTTAAAAAATATACATTTAGATTTTGTCAACATGATGGAAAGATGTAACAAATACAGATACCTTATTGTGGTGGTCTGCCGTTTCTCGAGGTGGATCGAGGCAAGACCATGTGTACATAATGATGCTAAAGCAGCAGACAATTTTCTGGTAAGAGAGGTGATACCTTGGTGGGAAATCCCAGAAGCGATCCGCTCCAATAACGGCACACACGTCGTTAATGTAATGTTTCAGCATATCTACACCTCTCTAGGAATTAAAATATAAATTGTTATCTGTTTATCATCCCCAAAGTAATGGTATAGTGGAACGCCTTAACGGCCTTTTAAAAAATAAAATCAGTAAACTATGTGCTACACTGCAGAAAAACTGGCTATATTGCCTTCCACTAGATTAATATGCCCTCAGAAATCAACCAGGAAGTGATCATCACTTGACCCCTCACCACATAGTCGCCGACTCCCTTAACAATAGCTTGACAGAAGACAGATGCTCAAAAGACAGCTGAAGTTTTAGGACACAAGATGAATAGTTATTTATCTCAGTTATTGAAGTCTGCCAAGTTCTTCTCTAAACAGGTGTTACGACAGGAGAAGTGCACCACAGCAGCCCAGCACACCAGTCCAATTTCCGGGAGCCAAGTGTACATCCGCAATTTTGTACAACGATAGAGGGACAGCAAGTTCGAGGGCCCCTACTTAGTTACCCAGAGCACACACAGCAGTGCAAGTGGAGGGAAGGAAGCCATGCATACATCTGTCAGACGTTGGATTGGCCTCTTCTTCATGTCACGCATCGCTATCATCACAGAAACTTTTAGAGGAGGGCAAAGAGAAGGACGAAGGACAACGTCCCCTTTAAAAACGCCAACGGAGTTCCTATTCGACACTGCGAGCAGACAGTTATGTATTTCAATTTTGTTCTTCTGTTCATGTCTTGTTATGTTAGCAACTGTATTGCAATGCCATTGTAGCCATTGTATGGAAATATGTCAGTATACTAAGTGCTTGCAGAGAGAAGTATATAAATATGAAAATATATCCCATAACATTCATGTTAGTTTATTAGATAATATTTGGTTCCAGCATATGACAGAGATAGGCATGCAGACTACTAATAAGTCATGTTTTGTTTGTTCCCTGATTCCACATGCTAGTGACACAGAAAGGCTGCAATCGTCAAAAGAGGTACCCCCAAATATTACTCAATGTTTATTACACCTGTATCTTTGTAGAATGCGAGAACGGATGCAGCCCCTAGAGATAATGGAGGGAGCGTTCTTAGTAAACACCACCCAATATGAGGAGGAGTTAGCTGACATAATGAATGTCCTGACAGACCGCAAAGAGTTACTAGTGAAGTTAGAAACTATGGCCGAGACAGGGGTCATGAGGTATAAGAGTATGAAATGGAAAGCTAGAATATTACAGCAGGAATTCCTGGGAATATCACAACCTACACTGTTCTGTAAGAACTACTCAGCCACACCTATGACCTATGATTGTTAAGAAAGGCCATATTTGTGGAGTAAATGGATCAGTATACGTCCATTGTCAGTGGCACCATAGCACAACATTTGAATGTAGAGCTCTCTCCTTATGGATGGGGAATTAGAGTGATAATAGCACGCAACAAAAATGTCAGGCTATATGGGATGAAAATATATCTAGATTAACATAGGTAGAAACATCATCCACTCTTGGAGCAAGTAGAACACTAATTGTTTTTTCTTTATGTTTCAGGGGGAACGTAACGGCCCCGGTGGGGAGGAACATCAATTGCATCACCACAAGGTATAATGCTGACATGCAATGGGGCACCTCCAGTCTGATGGACTACTATTGGCAGTGTGGAGAACCACTATATATGCGACTTCCTCCCGAATGGAGAGGTCTCTGTTCTTTGGTTACTGTGTAGACCACCTCCTCGGTGATTCCAGGGGTTGACATTTAAAAGTTACATGACCATTGTAGGAAAGTACCATCTTGCCTGGCATGTTACCCCCATTTTTTACTTGTATGTATGTTTGTTTTTGCCTGTGTCACTGGGATCCTGCTAGCCAGGACCCCAGTGCTCATAAAGTGTGCCCTGTATGTGTTCCCTGTGTGGTGCCTAACTGTATTACTGAGGCTTTGCTAACCAGAACCTCAGTGTTTATGCTTTTAAAATTGTCACTGCAGGCTAGTTACTAATTTGACCAATTCTGATTGGCACAATGGAACACCCTTATAATTCCCTAGTATATGGTACCTAGGTACTCAGGGTATTGGGGTTCCAGGAGATCCCTATGGGCTGCAGCATTTCTTCTGCCACCCATAGGGAGCTCAGACAATTCTTACACAGGACTGCCACTGCAGCCTGAATGAAATAACGTCACTGTTATTTCACAGCCATTTTACACTGCACTTAAGTAACTTATAAGTCACCTATATGTCTAACCTTCACTTAGTGAAGGATAGGTGCAAAGTTACTTAGTGTGATGGCACCCTGGCACTAGCCAAGGTGCCCCCACATTGTTCAGGGTAATTCCCCCAGACTTTGTGAGTGCAGGGACACCATTACACGCGTGCACTACATATAAGTCAATACCTATAAGTAGCGTCACAATGGTAACTCCGAACATGGCCATGTAACATGTCTAGGATCGTGGAAGTGTCACCCCAATACCATTCTGGTATTGGGGGGACAATTCCATGCATCCCCAGGGCCCCAGCATAGAGCCCGGGTACTGCCAAACTAACTTTCCGGGGTTTTCTCTGCTGCTACCGCTGCTGCCAACCCTCAGACAGGTGTCTGTCCCCCTGGGGCCTGAGCAGCCCAGTCCCAGGAAGGCAGAACAAAGGATTTCCTCTGAGAGAAGGGGTTACACCCTCTCCCTTTGAAAATAGGTGTTAAGGGCCTGAGAGGAGTAGCCTTTCTTGGCCTCTGGAAATGCTTTGAAGGGCACAGATGGTGACCTCCTTGTATAAGCCAGTCTACACCGGTTCAAGGATCCTCCCAGCCCTGCACTGCAGCGAAACGGGACACAGGAAAGGGGAGTGACTACTACCCTGACCAGCACCTCCCAAAGGGACGTGCCCAGAGCTCCTCCAGTGTGTCCCAGAGCTCTGCATCTTGGATGCAGAGGTGTGAGGACACAATGGACACTTCAGGGTGGCCAGTGCCAGCAGGTGACGTCAGAGACCCCTCCTGATAGATACTTACCTTTCTCTGTATCCAATCCTCCTCTGAGGGCTATTTAGGGTCTCTCCTGTGGGTTTCTCCACAGATAACGAAGGCAAGAGCTCACCAGAGTTCCTCTGCACTTCTCTCTTCGACTTCTGCCAAGGATTGACCGCTGACTGCTCCAGGACGCCTACAAAACTGCAACAAATTAGCAAGAAGACTAGCAGCAACATTGTAGCGCCTCATCCTGTCGGCTTTCTCAACTGTTTCCTGGTGGTGCATGCTCTGAGGGATGTCTGCCTTCACCCTGCACTGGAGGCCAAGAAGAAATCTCCTGTGGGTCGACAGAATATTCCCCCTGCCAACGCAGGCACCAAACTTCTGCATCACCGGTCCTCTGGGTCCCCTCTCATCTTGATGAGCATGGTCCCTGGAACACAGGAGCTAGATCCAAGTGTCCCCGACAGTCCAGTGGCCCTTCTGTCCAAATTTGGTGGAGGTAAGTCCTTGCCTTCCAACGCCAGACAGTAATCCTGTGTACTGAGTGGACTGCAGCTGCTAGGGCTTCTGTGCACTTTTGCAAGACTTCCTTCATGCACAGCCTAGCCCAGGTCCCCAGCACTCTGTCCTGCATTGCCCAACTCGCTGAGCTGGACTCCGACTTCGTGGGACCCTCTTTTGTTGTGCTGAGTTGACCGTCCTGCTCAGATCTTCTGAACACCTGTTCAGGTGCTTCTGCAGGTGCTGCCTGCTTCTGGTGGGCTCTCTGTGTTGCCGAGCGCCCCCTCTGTCTCCTCCTCTATGGGGCGACCTCCTGGTCCTGCCTGGGCCCTGGCAGCACCCAAAATCCTCAACCGTGACTCTTGCAGCTAGCTAGGCTTGTTTGCATACTTTTTGCATGGAAACAAGTCTTCATCCTGCAGCACGCCGTTGGACATCTTCTGACCAAAGGAGTAGTTCCTGGTGCCTTCCGTTGTTGCAGAATCTTTGGCTTCTTCCACTCAGAGGCAATCCTTTTGCACCTTCATCCGGGGTTTAGTGGGCTCCTGTCCCCGCTGGACACTTGCGTGACTCTTGGACTTGGTCCCCTTCCTTTACAGGTTCCTCAGGTCCAGGAATCCGTCTTCAGTGCTTTGCAGTCAGTTGTTGCCTTTGCAGAATCCCCTATCTCGACTTTACTGTCTTTCTGGGGTAGTAGGGTAACTTTACTCCTACTTTTCAGGTTCTTGGGGTGGGGTATCTTGGACACCCTTAGTGTTTTCTTACACTCCCGGTGACCCTCTACACACTACACTAGGCCTGGGGTCCATTCGTGGTTTGCATTCCACTTTTGGAGTATATGGTTTGTGTTGCCCCCAGGCGTATTGTCTCCTATTGCATTCTATTGTGATCTACAGTGTTTGCACTACTTTTCTAACTGTTTACTTACCTGATTTTGGTTTGAGTGTATATTTTGTGTATATTACTTACCTCCCAAGGGAGTATATCCTCTGAGATACTTTTGGCATATTGTCACTAAAATAAAGTACCTTTATTTTTAGTAACTCTGAGTATTGTGGTTTCCTATGATATAGTGCTAAGTGATATAAGTGGTATAGTAGGAGCTTTGCATGTCTCCTAGTTCAGCCTAAGGTGCTCTGCTATAGTTACCTCTATCAGGCTAAGCTGCTAGAACACTTCTAATCTACTAATAAGGGATAAGTGGACCTGGCACAAGGTGTAAGTACCACTAGGTACCCACTATAAGCCAGGCCAGCCTCCTACATTGGTGGTGCAGCGGTGGGATAAGTACTTGTAACAGCTTTCCCACTTTGTCATTGGTGCTTTTCATAAGAAAAACATATACCAAATACTTCAGAATATACACAGTAACCTAAACAGTTTAACTTTCCTTCTCTAAAAGTTTCTGAAAAGATTCAGAAGACTTTCTAAAGTTTTCAAAAGTTTGAAAAAGTTTTTCTCTGTTCTTTTAAAAGTTCCAACAATGTTTTTTCTTTTTCTATCCTGAACCTTTCTATCATGTCTGCAGTAGAGCTTACTCTCACAGTTGCCCAGGCAACATATGGGAATCTAAACTTTAAAAGTTTGAGGAGTCTCTGCATAGAAAGAGGTTTAGCAATTGGTAAGAATCCTAGAAAATATCTTCTCCTCAGCCTTCTCCTAGAAAGTGACCAGAACGAGTCTGGCCCATCCCAGGATCAGGAGGTAGAGGAGGGGGGTACCCAGTCAGACTCAGAGGAGTCCCCCGATGTTGCTGGGGAGGGTTCTTCCAAGGAACTGTCAGCTAATGTAGGAGGCTGGCCTGGCTTGTAGTGGGTACCAAACATGACATGCAAAGCTCCAACCATACCACTTATATCATATGCACAATATCATAAAAAAACACAATACACAGAGTTACTAAAAAATAAAGGTACTTTATTTTTATGACAATGTGCCAAAAGTATCTCAGTGAGTACCCTCAGTAAGAAGGTAAGATATATACACAAGTTATATGTATACAAACCAAAATTAGGTAAGTAAGAGCAAGAAAGGTAATGCAAACAGTGTAGAATTACAATAGGTTGCAATAGGCAAGCATAGGCAACACAAACCATATACTCCAAAAGTGGAATGCGAATCACAATTGGTCCCCAGACCTATGGGAGCTTGTAAGGGGTCGCTGGGACTGTAATAAAACAGTCAGGGTGTCCAAGATACCCCACCCCAAGACCCTGAAAAGTAGGAGTAAAGTGCACCTCCTACTCCAAAAGAGCACAATAGTCGTGATAGGGGGATTCTGCAGGAAGAACAAACACCAGCAGTGCAATGACAATGAATTTCCGGCCCTGTGGATCTGCAAGGCAAGTGGACCAAGTCAAATAGTCACGACAGTGTCCAGGGGGGCAGGAGCCCAGGAAACCCCGGATGAAGGTGCAAGGAAGCTGCCTCCAGATAGAAGAAGCTTGGAATTCTGCAAGAAAGAAGAGGACTAGGAACTTCTCCTTTGGAAGACAGATGTCCCACATCGCGATGAAGCTTGCAGAGGTGTTCCCACGCAGGAATACTGCAAACAAGCCTTGCTAGCTGCAAGGGTTGCGGTGGAGGTTTTTGGGTGCTGCTGAGGACCAGGAAGGACCAGAATGTCGCTTTTTGGAGGAGGAGACAGAGGGGGCGCTCAACAAGTCAGAGAGCCCTCACACAAGCAGGCAGCACCCGCAGAAGTACCCCAACAGGCACTTAGAAGAAGAGTGAACCAGAGTCCACGCGAAGTTACAAAAGGGGGTCCCACCACTCAGAAGGTTCTGCACTGCAGGACGGATTGCTGGGGACCCAGGCTAGGCTGTGCGCAAAGGAAATCCTGGAAGAGTGCACAGGAGCCGGAGCAGCTGCAAATCCCGTGGTACACAGCTTTGCAGTCTAGCATGGGGAGGCACGGACTTACCTCCACCAAACTTGGACTGAAGAGTCACTGGACTGTGAGAGTCACTTAGACAGAGTTGCTGTGTTCCAGGGACCACGCTCGTCAGGATGAGAGGGGACCCAGAGGACCAGTGATGCAGTCTTTTGGTGCCTGCGTTAGCAGTGGGAAGATTCCGTCGACCCACGGGAGATTTCTTCGGAGCTTATGGTGCAGGGTGAAGGCAGGCTACCCCCAGAGCATGCACCACCTGGAAACAGTCGAGAAAGCCGGCAGGATGAAGCGCTACAATGTTGCTGGTACTCGTCTTGCTACTTTGTTGCGGTTTTGCAGGCGTCCTGGAGCAGTCAGTGGTCGATCCTTGGTAGAAGGTGAAGAGGGAGATGCAATGGAACTCCAGTGAGCTCTTGCATTCGTTATCTGAAGAATTCCCCAGAGCAGAGACCCTAAATAGCCAGAAAAAGAGGTTTGGCTACCAAGTTAGGAGGATTGGCTACCAAGAGAGGTAAGAGCCTATCAGAAGGAGCCTCTGACTTCACCTGCTGACACTGGCCACACAGAGCAGTCCAGTGTGCCCCCAACACCTCTGTTTCCAAGATGGCAGAGGTCTGGGACACACTGGAGGAGCTCTGGGCACCTCCCCTGGGAGGTACTGGTTAGGGGAGTGGTCAGTTCCTTTGTCCAGTTTTGCGCCAGAGCAGGGCTGGGGGAGCCCTGAACCGGTGTAGACTGGCTTATGCAGAGATGGACACCATCTGTGCCCATCAAAACATTTCCAGAGGCTGGGAGAGGCTACTCCTCCCCACCCCGTCACACCTATTTCCAAAGGGAGAGGGTGTAACACCCTCTCTCAGAGGAAATCCTTTGTTCTGCCTTCCTGGGCCAGGGCTGCCTGGACCCCAGGAGGTCAGAAACCTGTCTGAGGGGTTGGCAGCAGCAGCAGCTGCAGTGGAGACCCCGGAAAGGCAGTTTGGCAGTACCTGGGTTCTGTGCTAGAGACCCGGGGATCATGGAATTGTCCCCCCAATACCAGAATGGTATTGGGGTGGGTGACAATTCCATGATCTTAGACATGTTACATGGTGAGGTTACCTATTTGGTAGACCTGGGCACTGCCAGGAGTCCCCTTAGGGTGATTCATGTCAACCGCCTGAAACCCTACTATGACAGGGCTGATCTCACCCTGCTCAAGGCAACAGATGAGGGACAGGAAGAAAAGAGTGACCCTCTCCCTGATCTCTTCTCCACCACTGAAGCAGATGCCTTAGTGGAGGGAATGGTTTTGGCAGATTGTCTGACTGCAGAACAGAAGGACACCTGCATCAATCTCTTAGGACAATTTTCTGACCTCTTTTCAACTGTGCCAGGCACCACATCTTGGTGTGAACACACAATTGATACTGGAGACAGCATGCCTGTCAAAAGTAAAATCTATAGGCAGCCTGACCATGTCAGAGACTGCATAAAGCAAGAAGTTCAGAAAATGCTTGACTTAGGAGTGGTTGAACATTCTGAAAGCCCATGGGCCTCTCTTGTGGTGCTTGTACCAAAGCCTCACTCAAAAGATGGAAAAAGGGAGATGAGGTTTTGTGTAGATTACAGAGGTCCCAACCAGGTAACAAAAACTGATGCTCACCCTATACCCAGGGCTGATGAGCTCATAGATACACTGGCATCTGCCAAGTATCTAAGCACCTTTGATTTGACTGCAGGGTATTGGCAGATCAAATTATCAGAGGATGCGAAAGCAAAAACTGCATTTTCGACTATTGGAGGGCACTACCAATTCACAGTAATGCCCTTTGGTTTGAAAAATGCACCTGCCACTTTTCAGCGGTTGGTGAATACAGTCCTGCAAGGGTTGGAGGCTTTTAGTGCAGTATATCTGAACGATATAGCTGTATTTAGCTCCACCTGGGATGATCACCTGGTCCACCTGTGGAATGTTTTGGAGGCCCTGCAAAAGGCAGGCCTCACTATCAAGGCTTCAAAGTGCCAGATAGGGCAGGGGAAAGTGGTTTATCTGGGACACCTGGTAGGTGGAGAACAGATTGCACCACTTCAGGGGAAAATCCAGACAATCATGGATTGGGTTCCCCCTACAACTCAGACCCAGGTGAGAGCCTTCCTAGGCCTCACTGGGTATTACAGGAGATTCATTCAAAATTATAGCTCCATTGCAGCCCCACTTAAAGATCTCACTAGCAAGAAGATGCCTAAAAAGGTATTGTGGACAGCTAGCTGTCAGAAAGCATTTGAGGAGCTCAAACAGGCCACATGCACTGCACCTGTCCTAAAAAGCCTGTGTTACTCCAAGAAATTCATTGTTCAAACTGATGCATCTGAATTAGGGGCAGTCTTATCACAACTCAATTCTGAGGGCCAGGATCAACCTGTTGCTTTTATCAGCAGGAGGGTGACCCCTAGAGAAAAGCGTTGGTCTGCCATAGAGAGGGAGGCCTTTGCTGTGGTCCGGGCACTGAAGAAGTTGAGGCCATACCTGTTTGTCACTCACTTCATTGTTCAGACAGACCACAAACCTCTACTTTGGCTAAAACAAATAAAAGGTTGTGAGAAAATAGCCTCTTTCTAGCCTTGTTACCCCACTTTTGGCCTGTTTGTGAGTATATGTCAGGGTGTTTTCACTGTCTCACTGGGATCCTGCTAGCCAGGGCCCAGTGCTCATAGTGATAACCCTATGTTTTCAGTATGTTTGTTATGTGTCCCTGGGACCCTGCTAGCCAGGACCCCAGTGCTCATAAGTTTGGGGCCTATATGTATGTGTTCCCTGTGTGATGACTACCTGTCTCACTGAGGCTCTGCTAACCAGAACCTCAGTGGTTATGCTCTCTCTGCTTTCTAAATTGTCACTAACAGGCTACTGACCAATTTCACCAATTCACATTGGCATACTGGAACACCCTCATAATTCCCTAATATATGGTACTAAGGTACCCAGGGTATTGGGGTTCCAGGAGATCCCTATGGGCTGCAGCATTTCTTTTGCCACCCATAGGGAGCTCTGACAATTCTTACACAGGCCTGCCACTGCAGCCTGAGTGAAATAACGTCCACGTTATTTCGCAGCCATTTTACACTGCACTTAAGTAACTTATAAGTCACCTATATGTCTAACCTTTACCTGGTAAAGGTTAGGTGCAAAGTTACTTAGTGTGAGGGCACCCTGGCACTAGCCAAGGTGCCCCCACATTGTTCAGAGCCAATTCCCTGAACTTTGTGAGTGCGGTGACACCATTACACGCGTGCACTACATATAGGTCACTACCTATATGTAGCTTCACAATGGGAACTCCGAATATGGCCATGTAACATGTCTATGATCATGGAATTACCCCCTCTATGCCATCCTGGCATAGTTGGCACAATCCCATGATCCCAGTGGTCTGTAGCACAGACCCTGGTACTGCCAAACTGCCCTTCCTGGGGTTTCACTGCAGCTGCTGCTACTGCCAACCCCTCAGACAGGCATCTGCCCTCCTGGGGTCCAGCCAGGCCTGGCCCAGGATGGCAGAACAAAGAACTTCCTCTGAGAGAGGGTGTGACACTCTCCCTTTGGAAAATGGTGTGAAGGCAGGGGAGGAGTAGCCTCCCCCAGCCTCTGGAAATGCTTTGTTGGGCACAGAGGTGCCCAATTCTGCATAAGCCAGTCTACACCGGTTCAGGGGACCCCTTAGCCCTGCTCTGGCGCGAAACTGGACAAAGGAAAGGGGAGTGACCACTCCCCTGACCTGCACCTCCCCTGGGAGGTGTCCAGAGCTCCTCCAGTGTGCTCCAGACCTCTGCCATCTTGGAAACAGAGGTGCTGCTGGCACACTGGACTGCTCTGAGTGGCCAGTGCCACCAGGTGACGTCAGAGACTCCTTGTGATAGGCTCCTTCAGGTGTTGCTAGCCTATCCTCTCTCCTAGGTAGCCAAACCCTCTTTTCTGGCTATTTAGGGTCTCTGTCTCTGGGGAAACTTTAGATAACGAATGCAAGAGCTCATCCGAGTTCCTCTGCATCTCTCTCTTCACCTTCTGCCAAGGAATCGACTGCTGACCACGCTGGAAGCCTGCAAACCTGCAACATAGTAGCAAAGACGACTACTACAACTCTGTAACGCTGATCCTGCCGCCTTCTCGACTGTTTTCCTGCTTGTGCATGCTGTGGGGGTAGTCTGCCTCCTCTCTGCACCAGAAGCTTCGAAGAAATCTCCCGTGGGTCGACGGAATCTTCCCCCTGCAACCGCAGGCACCAAAAAGCTGCATTACCGGTCCCTTGGGTCTCCTCTCACCACGACGAGCGAGGTCCCTCGAATCCAGCGACTCTGTCCAAGTGACCCCCACAGTCCAGTGACTCTTCAGTCCAAGTTTGGTGGAGTTAAGTCCTTGCCTCACCTCGCTGGGCTGCATTGCTGGGAACCGCGACTTTTGCATCTACTCCGGCCCCTGTGCACTTCCGGCGGAAATCCTTTGTGCACAGCCAAGCCTGGGTCCACGGCACTCTAACCTGCATTGCACGACTTTCTAAGTTGGTCTCCGGCGACGTGGGACTCCTTTGTGCGACTTCGGGTGAGCACCGTTTCACGCATCCTCGTAGTGCCTGGTTCTGGCACTTCTCCGGGTGCTACCTGCTTCAGAGCGGGCTCCTTGTCTTGCTCGACGGCCCCTCTCTGTTATGGTCCAATTTGCGACCTCCTGGTCCCTCCTGGGCCTCAGCAGCATCCAAAAACGCTAACCGCACGATTTGCAGCTAGCAAGGCTTGTTGGCGTTCTTTCGGCGGGAAAACACTTCTGCACGACTCTCCACGGCGAGAGGGATCCGTCCACCAAAGGGGAAGTCTCTAGCCCTTTTTGTTCCTGCAGAAACCTCAGCTTCTTCTGTCCAGTAGAAGCTTCTTTGCACCCGCAGCTGGCATTTCCTGGGCATCTGCCCATCTCCGACTTGCTTGAGACTTTTGGACTTGGTCCCCTTGTTCCACAGGTACCCTAGATTGGAAATCCACAGTTGTTGCATTGTTGGTTTGTGTCCTTCCTGCATTATTCCTCTAACACGACTTCTTTGTCCTTAGGGGAACTTTAGTGCACTTTGCACTCCCTTTTCAGGGCCTTGGGGAGGGTTATTTTTCTAACTCTCACTATTTTCTAATAGTCCCAGCGACCCTCTACAAGGTCACATAGGTTTGGGGTCCATTCGTGGTTCGCATTCCACTTTTGGAGTATATGGTTTGTGTTGCCCCTATCCCTATGTTTCCCCATTGCATCCTATTGTAACTATACATTGTTTGCACTGTTTTCAAAGACTATACTGCATATTTTTGCTATTGTGTATATATATCTTGTGTATATTTCCTATCCTCTCACTGAGGGTACACTCTAAGATACTTTGGCATATTGTCATAAAAATAAAGTACCTTTATTTTTAGTATAACTGTGTATTGTGTTTTCTTATGATATTGTGCATATGACACTAAGTGGTACTGTAGTAGCTTCACACGTCTCCTAGTTCAGCCTAAGCTGCTCTGCTAAGCTACCATTATCTATCAGCCTAAGCTGCTAGACACCCTATACACTAATAAGGGATAACTGGGCCTGGTGCAAGGTGCAAGTACCCCTTGGTACTCACTACAAGCCAGTCCAGCCTCCTACATTGGTTGTGCAGCGGTGGGATAAGTGCTTTGAGACTACTTACCACTCTTGTCATTGTACTTTTCATAAGAGAAAAATATACAAAACAAGGTCAGTGTATATACACATAGCCAAAAAGTTTTGCATTTCCTCTTTTCACTCTTTTCTAAGTGCTGAAAAGTACTTCTAAACTTTCAAAAAGTTCTTAAAAGTTTAAAAAGTTTTTTTCTGTCTTTCTAAAAAGTTCTGAAAACTTTTTTCTCTTTTTCTATCACTTTAACTCTCTCTAAAAATGTCTGGCACAGGCCAAAATGTTGATCTGTCCAAACTTGCATATGATCACCTTAGCTGGAAAGGAGCAAGGAGTCTCTGCATAGAGAGAGGTTTGAGTGTAGGGAAGAATCCTTCCTTAGAACTGTTAATTAACATGCTTAGAGTACAGGATAAGGCCATAAGTGCCCAATCTGTAGAAAAAGTAGCTAATGGTTCTCAATCAGATCCAGGGACTCCCCCAGGAAAAGATTCAGGAAAGAAACTTCCTAGCCTGCCCATTACTAGACAGTCTAGCATAGTTGGTAATGATGATGAGCCACACCATATAAATAGTGTTGTCTCACATCATAGCAAAAGCATTTATTCTCACCATACTGGTAGTGATGTTTCTGTTAGCCAAGCTGTTAGGGTGGCTTCTGTAAGGGACAGGTCTCCTTCTGTCCATTCTCACCATACTTCTGTTTCAAAGCATGTCCCTCCCACCCACCCTGATGACAGATTGTTAGAAAGGGAGCTCAATAGATTGAGAGTGGAACAAACCAGACTGAAGCTCAAGAAGCAACAGCTGGATTTGGATAGACAGACTTTAGAAGTAGAGAAGGAGAGACAGAAACTGGGTTTAGAAACCCATGGTGGCAGCAGCAGTATTCCCCATAGTCATCCTGAAAAAGAGCATGATTCCAGGAATCTGCATAAGATAGTTCCCCCTTATAAGGAGGGGGATGACATTAACAAGTGGTTTGCTGCACTTGAGAGGGCCTGTGTTGTACAGGATGTCCCTCAAAGGCAGTGGGCTGCTATCCTATGGCTATCATTTAGTGGAAAGGGTAGGGATAGACTCCTTACTGTGAAAGAAAGTGATGCCAATAAATTTACAGTTCTTAAGAATGCACTCCTGGATGGTTATGGCTTAACCACTGAACAATACAGGATAAAGTTCAGAGAGACCAAAAAGGAGTCTTCACAAGACTGGGTTGATTTCATTGACCATTCAGTGAAGGCCTTGGAGGGGTGGTTACATGCCAGTAAAGTTACTGATTATGAAAGCCTGTATAACACAATCCTGAGAGAGCATATACTTAATAATTGTGTGTCTGATTTGTTGCACCAGTACCTGGTAGACTCTGATCTGACCTCTCCCCAAGAATTGGGAAAGAAGGCAGACAAATGGGTCAGAACAAGGGTGAACAGAAAAGTTCATACAGGGGGTGACAAAGATGGCAATAAGAAGAAAGATGGTGAAAAATCTCAAGATAAGCATGGGCATAAGGGTTAAACCAAAGATCCCACTTCAAATCTTAAACACTCTTCAGAGGGTGGGGATAAAACTAATTCTTCCTCTTCTTCTCAACCCACACACATTAAAAGCCTTGGTGCTTTGTGTGTAAAAACAGAGGCCATAGGCCAGGGGATAAGTCCTGTCCAGGTAAACCCCCTGAGCCTACCACCACTAATACATCAAGCTCTAGTGCCCCTAGCAGTAGTGGTACTAGTGGTGGGACTGCTGGCAACAGTCAAGTTAAGGGTGTAGTTGGGTTCACTTATGGGTCCATAATAGAAACTGGGGTAGTCAGTCCCAAGACAGTTTCTGTCACACCTAGTGGCATTGGCCTTGCCACACTGGCTGCTTGTCCCCTTACAATGGATAAGTACAAGCAGACAGTTTCAATAAACGGTGTTGAGGCCTTGGCCTACAGGGACACAGGTGCCAGTATCACTTTGGTGACTGAAAACCTAGTGCACCCTGATCAACACATCATTGGACAACAGTATAAGATTATTGATGTCCATAACTCCACTAAGTTTCTTCCCTTAGCTATAATTCAGTTTAGTTGGGGTGGAGTTACTGGCCCTAAGCAGGTGGTGGTATCACCTAGCTTACCTGTAGACTGTCTCTTAGGTAATGACCTAGAGGCCTCAGGTTGGGCTGATGTAGAGTTTTATGCCCATGCAGCCATGCTGGGCATCCCTGAGGAATTGTTCCCTCTCATTTCTACTGAAATGAAAAAGCAAAGGAGAGAAGGCCTGAAAACTCAGGATCCCTCTCCATCAACAGGTAAAAAGGGTATCACAGTATCCCCTAACCACCCTACCATTCAGGATACCATTCCTGTGGTGGGAGAAACCTCTCCTGGGGTGGCACCTGTTCCAAGGGAATCATCAGCTGGCAAAGCTGGACTCCCTGAGGTAGAAGTACCTCTCTGTGGGATAACTAACATTGGTGACAAAAAGAGCACCATTTTAGTTAACATGGAGCATCCCTCCAACCCTCCCAGAGAAACTTTAGTGCAGAAACCCAGCACTGCCTCACAACACTTAGGACAGCATCCCTGCCCTAGTGTGGAGCTCATAGGACAGCATCCCTGCCCTGCTCCAACTCAAGAGAAACAGCATCCCTGTTCTCTCTTCCAGCCATATGGACAAAGTTTTTGCCCAGCTATGGCTTTTCTGAGACAGCATCCCTGTCTGGCATTTCCATCACTACAAATAGGTTCAGTGGACAATTCCCACTGCTCTAAACTAAAACTTACTGATAGAAACTCTGAAAATACATCTTCACATTGTTGCTTAGCTAAAACACTTCAAACAGGGTGGTTTACATCCCCACAGGGAAGTAACCATAGAGTGGATGATAAAGGGAGTAACCAGTATATTGCAGAGCTACTCTCTACTTATCACCACTTAGACAATAAAGTCTCAACTGGCCAAGGTTAGCCTTATTGTCCTTCGTTTGGGGGGGGGGTTGTGTGAGAAAGTAGTCTCTTTCTAGCCTTGTTACCCCCACTTTTGGCCTGTTTGTGAGTGTATGTCAGGGTGTTTTCACTGTCTCACTAGGATCCTGCTAGCCAGGGCCCAGTGCTCATAGTGAAAACCCTATGTTTTCAGTATGTTTGTTATGTGTCACTGGGACCCTGCTAGTCAGGACCCCAGTGCTCATAAGTTTGTGGCCTATATGTATGTGTTCCCTGTGTGGTGCCTAACTGTCTCACTGAGGCTCTGCTAACCAGAACCTCAGTGGTTATGCTCTCTCATTTATTTCAAATTGTCACTGACAGGCTAGTGACCAATTTTACCAATTTACATTGGCTTACTGGAACACCCTTATAATTCCCTAGTATATGGTACTGAGGTACCCAGGGTATTGGGGTTCCAGGAGATCCCTATGGGCTGCAGCATTTCTTTTGCCACCCATAGGGAGCTCTGACAATTCTTACACAGGCCTGCCACTGCAGCCTGAGTGAAATAACGTCCACGTTATTTCACAGCCATTTTACACTGCACTTAAGTAACTTATAAGTCACCTATATGTCTAACCTTTACCTGGTAAAGGTTAGGTGCAAAGTTACTTAGTGTGAGGACACCCTGGCACTAGCCAAGGTGCCCCCACATTGTTCAGAGCCAATTCCCTGAACTTTGTGAGTGCGGGGACACCATTACACGCGTGCAACTACATATAGGTCACTACCTATATGTAGCTTCACAATGGTAACTCCGAATATGGCCATGTAACATGTCTATGATCATGGAATTGCCCCCTCTATGCCATCCTGGCATAGTTGGCACAATCCCATGATCCCAGTGGTCTGTAGCACAGACCCTGGTACTGCCAAACTGCCCTTCCTGGGGTTTCACTGCAGCTGCTGCTGCTGCCAACCCCTCAGACAGGCATCTGCCCTCCTGGGGTCCAGCCAGGCCTGGCCCAGGATGGCAGAACAAAGAACTTCCTCTGAGAGAGGGTGTGACACCCTCTCCCTTTGGAAAATGGTGTGAAGGCAGGGGAGGAGTAGCCTCCCCCAGCCTCTGGAAATGCTTTGTTGGGCACAGAGGTGCCCAATTCTGCATAAGCCAGTCTACACCGGTTCAGGGGACCCCTTAGCCCTGCTCTGGCGCGAAACTGGACAAAGGAAAGGGGAGTGACCACTCCCCTGACCTGCACCTCCCCTGGGAGGTGTCCAGAGCTCCTCCAGTGTGCTCCAGACCTCTGCCATCTTGGAAACAGAGGTGCTGCTGGCACACTGGACTGCTCTGAGTGGCCAGTGCCACCAGGTGACGTCAGAGACTCCTTGTGATAGGCTCCTTCAGGTGTTGCTAGCCTATCCTCTCTCCTAGGAAGCCAAACCCTCTTTTCTGGCTATTTAGGGTCTCTGTCTCTGGGGAAACTTTAGATAACGAATGCAAGAGCTCATCCGAGTTCCTCTGCATCTCTCTCTTCACCTTCTGCCAAGGAATCGACTGCTGACCGCGCTGGAAGCCTGCAAACCTGCAACATAGTAGCAAAGACGACTACTGCAACTCTGTAACGCTGATCCTGCCGCCTTCTCGACTGTTTTCCTGCTTGTGCATGCTGTGGGGGTAGTCTGCCTCCTCTCTGCACCAGAAGCTCCGAAGAAATCTCCCGTGGGTCGACGGAATCTTCCCCCTGCAACCGCAGGCACCAAAAAGCTGCATTACCGGTCCCTTGGGTCTCCTCTCAGCACGACGAGCGAGGTCCCTCGAATCCAGCAACTCTGTCCAAGTGACCCCCACAGTCCAGTGACTCTTCAGTCCAAGTTTGGTGGAGGTAAGTCCTTGCCTCACCTCGCTGGGCTGCATTGCTGGGAACCGCGACTTTTGCAGCTACTCCGGCCCCTGTGCACTTCCGGAGGAAATCCTTTGTGCACAGCCAAGCCTGGGTCCACGGCACTCTAACCTGCATTGCACGACTTTCTAAGTTGGTCTCCGGCGACGTGGGACTCCTTTGTGCGACTTCGGGTGAGCACCGTTTCACGCATCCTCGTAGTGCCTGTTTCTGGCACTTCTCTGGGTGCTACCTGCTTCAGAGAGGGCTCTTTGTCTTGCTCGACGGCCCCTCTCTCTGCTGGTCCAATTTGCGACCTCCTGGTCCCTCCTGGGCCTCAGCAGCGTCCAAAAACGCTAACCGCACGATTTGCAGCTAGCAAGGCTTGTTGGCGTTTTTTCGGCGGGAAAACACTTCTGCACAACTCTCCACGGCGAGACGGATCCGTCCACCAAAGGGGAAGTCTCTAGCCCTTTTTGTTCCTGCAGAAACCTCAGCTTCTTCTGTCCAGTAGAAGCTTCTTTGCACCCACAGCTGGCATTTCCTGGGCATCTGCCCATCTCCGACTTGCTTGTGACTTTTGGACTTGGTCCCCTTGTTCCACAGGTACCCTAGATTGAAAATCCACAGTTGTTGCATTGTTGGTTTGTGTCCTTCCTGCATTATTCCTCTAACACGACTTCTTTGTCCTTAGGGGAACTTTAGTGCACTTTGCACTCACTTTTCAGGGTCTTGGGGAGGGTTATTTTTCTAACTCTCACTATTTTCTAATAGTCCCAGCGACCCTCTACAAGGTCACATAGGTTTGGGGTCCATTCGTGGTTCGCATTCCACTTTTGGAGTATATGGTTTGTGTTGCCCCTATCCCTATGTTTCCCCATTGCATCCTATTGTAACTATACATTGTTTGCACTGTTTTCTAAGACTATACTGCATATTTTTGCTATTGTGTATATATATCTTGTGTATATTTCCTATCCTCTCACTGAGGGTACACTCTAAGATACTTTGGCATATTGTCATAAAAATAAAGTACCTTTATTTTTAGTATAACTGTGTATTGTGTTTTCTTATGATATTGTGCATATGACACTAAGTGGTACTGTAGTAGCTTCACACGTCTCCTAGTTCAGCCTAAGCTGCTCTGCTAAGCTACCATTATCTATCAGCCTAAGCTGCTAGACACCCTATTCACTAATAAGGGATAACTGGGCCTGGTGCAAGGTGCAAGTACCCCTTGGTACTCACTACAAGCCAGTCCAGCCTCCTACAGGGGGGGTGTAGGAAAGTACCATCTTCCTTGGCATGTTACCCCCATTTTTACCGGTATGTCAGTATATTTTTGCCTGTCTCACTGGGATCCTGCTGGTCAGGACCCCAGTGCTCATAGTTTATGGCCTAATGTGTGCGTCTGTATAGTGCTTAACTGTGTCACTGAGGCTCTGCTAATCAGAACCTCAGTGCTTATGCTCTCTCTGCTTTTAAATTTGTCACTGTAGGCTAGTGACTTAATTTACCAATTTCAGTTGGCACACTGGACCCCCTCATAAGTCCCTAGTATATGGTACCTAGGTACCTAGGGCATTGGGGTTCCAGGAGATCCACATGGGCTGCAGCATTTCCTTTGCCACCCATAGGGAACTCAGACAAACCCTTCCACAGGCCTGCCATTGCAGCCTGCGTGAAATAACACACACGTAACTAACTTAAGTAACTTATAGGTCACCTATCTGTCTATTATTCACTTGCTGAAGGTTAGGTGCAAAGTTACTAAGTTTGAGGGCACCCTTGCACAAGCAAAGGTGCCCCACATAGTTCAGGGTAATTTCCCAGGACTATGTGAGTGCGGGGACGCCATTACATGCGTGCACTACATATAGGTCAATACCCATATGTAGTTTCACAATGATAACTCCGAATATGGCCATGTAACATGTCTAAGATCATAGAATTGTCCCCCAATTCCAAATTTGGTACTGGGGAGCCAATTCCATGCATCCTGGGGGCTCCACCATGGATCACTAGTACTGCCAAACCAGCTCTCTGAGGCTTGCACTGCAGCTACAGCTGCTGCCACCTCACAGACAGGATTCTGCCCTCCTGGGGCTGAGCACCTCAGTCCCAGGAAGGCAGAACAAAGCATTTCCTCTGACAGCAGGGTGTTACACTCTCGCCCTTTGGAAATAGGTATCACAGGCTGGGGAGGGGTAGGCTCCTAAAGCATCTGGAAATGCTTTGAAGGGCACAGATGGTGCCCTCCTTGCATTAGCCAGTCTTCACCTGTTCAGGGACCCCTTGTCCCCTGCTCTAGCATGAAACTTGACAAAGGAAAGGGGAGTGACCACTCCCCTGTCCATCACCACCCTAGGGGTGGTGCCCAGAGGTCCTCCAGTGTGCCCCAGACTTTCAGCCATCTTGCTTTGCAAGGTGTGGGGGCATTTTGGAGGGCTCTGAGTGGCCAGTGCCAGCAGATGACGTCAGAGACCCCGCCTGATAGGTCCTTACCTGATAAGGTAGCCAATCCCCCTCTCAGAGCTATTTCGGGTCTCTCCTGTGGGTTCTCTTCAGATTCTGCTTGCAAGTTTCCTTCAGGAATCCTCTTCAACTACTAGTTCATCCTCTGACCTCGGATCAACCGCAGCCTTCTCCAGGAACCACTGTAAAAGCAACAAAGTATCCACAAGAGATACTTTTCTTCTGCAACTTCAGCTCCAGCCAGCAACTGCAACAGTTTCCACTGTGTGCATGCTGCACCAGAAGGACGGAAGAAATCTTCCGTGGGCTCACGCAGACACCTTCCAAGACGACGACTGGTACCCTTGGACTCCTCTCACAGCAACGAGCATGCTCCTAAGGACACAGAGGGTGGACCCCATCAACATAGACTGTCCTGAAGTCCTGCTGACGCAATTTGGAGGAGGAAAGACCTTGCCTTCCCTGAGAACGATGGTGCCCCTGTGTACTGCGTCTTCTTCACCTCCTGAGGCCTTTGTGCACTATTTGCAATATTCCTTTGTGCCCAGCCTGACCCAGGTCCCCAACACTCCATCCTGTGACTCCCAACTCGCTGAGTTGTACTCCAGCGGCGTGGGACCTTTCTTTGTTGTGCTGCACCAACCATGTTTTGCACCTCCTTTGTCCCCATGTCCCAGGACTCCTGTGGGTGCTGTCTGGCATCTGTAGGGCTCTCTAAAGTGCTGAGAGCCCCCTCTTCCCCCTCACACAGAGTTGAGGCCCCCAGGTCCCTTCTGCGTCCAGCCAGTGCCATTTTGAGGCAAAACGCATATTTGTAGTAACCAAGGCTTGTTGGCGACTTCCAACATGAAATCACTTCTGCATCCATATTCACGCCGTGGGACATCCTTTGCATCATGCAGGAACCCGCTGGCATCTTCCTAGGGTGCATTCCTGCAGACTTCGTCCAACCGGGGACTCTTCTTTTGGACTCTCTTCTGGGTTGCCAGGGGCTCCTGCCCTTCCTGGCACTTCCTTTGACTTCTGGACTTGGTCCCCTTCTTTTGCAGTTCTTCAGGTCCAGGAATCCAGCAGTTGTTGTTTGCAGACTTGGTTGGTTACTGCAAAATCCAAATCACGAGTTGTAGTGTGTCCTAAGGAAACTTGCAGTACTTTACTCCTGCTTTTCTGGGCCTTGGGGTGGGGTAATTTACTTACCTTTACTGTATTCTTACTCTCCTAGCGATTCTGCACACACAACACTTGTCTACGGGGGAATTTGTGATTTGCATTCCACTTTCTTGGTATATGGTTTGTGTTACCCGTAGACCTATTTTCTCCCATTGCATTCTATAGCATTTCCTATTGTTTGCACTATCCTATGTCTAATTACTTACCTTATTTTTGTGGCTTGTGTATATATTGTGTGTAATACTTACCTCCAGAAGGAGTATTGCCTCTAAGATATTTTTGGCACTGTGTCACCCAAATAAACTACCTTTATTTTTTATAACACTGAGTATTGTCTTTAGTTGTGTATAAGTACAGTGTAACAATAAATGGTATTGCATGAGCTTTGCATGTCTCCTAGTTCAGCCTAAGCTGCTCTCCTATAGCTACCTCTATCAGCCTCAGCTGCTAGCGCACTACTACCTCACTAATAAGGGATAACTGGACCTGGTATAAGGTGTAAGTACCCAAGGTACCACTACAAACCAGGCCAGCCTCCTACAGGGTGCAAGGACAGGGGGAGCAGAACCATTTATTCATAATGCAGCTGGAAGTAGAAGGCCGCAATACAAAAGCTTTAGCGATAATCTGATAACACACTCACAGGGAGGGCGTACATTCTGATCCACATTCACAAGTGAAAGTGTACATCATTGTGTTTTTGGAAAGGGAACACGATGAGCTTCAATGCTTGAAGGCTAGCAGTTGTGCAAGGGCGGACAGACAGAAATGTTTGCAGGCGTGGAGGTACCTGAGGAAGGACATGCTGTTAGGCTTCAGAACGTGAGATCAAAAGTACAGTGATTATTAGCAAATGTATCCATGACAGATGTGTAACCTTCGCTCTCCTGTAAATGCATAATTAGATGCTTTCCCAAGGAGAAATATTGCTTTGTGTTAAAATAAGTAGAGATAACAATGTACAAAGTAAGTGCTTAAATTAATATGCATGACAAGTGATAAGACGCATTCAAGGTGTTTTGAGACTATAAAAGATGTTGTTCGTGATGATGAAGTTGAGTGCGGTATCAGTCGCTTAGCTGAGCTCCCCTCCCAGCCATAATTCATAAAAGCCCATATTATTTTGCCAAACAGTGTTGTGCCGTTTTTTCATCGCCTGACTCCACAACTCCTTGGAGTCAGGTGCTCCAGGGTTGATGTTTGGTATGTTTGCTTTTGTTGTCGCTTGGCAGCAGGTGCATTAGCGGGATCAGGGCCAGTTGGCACGGTTTGCACAGTTTTAGGCTTGAAAGCGGCAGCCCAGGTGGGAAAGGAGAGGGGACACTAAACGAACCACATTATTAAAATGTTCGGCAGGAAGTTCTAGTTGCAGAGTAATAGCATCTTGAAAGGATTTTTAAAAGTAGCAGTTGCAAAGATAAAAGGAAGAGGACAGGATTGCAATACTGTATGTGGGGAGGGTAGGCTACTCAGGGCTGGCTTTTGGGTGGTGCGAGCGGTGCGACCGCACTGGGCGCTGACCTCATGGGGGCGCTGTGTTTAGCAATAACTTCAGAAACTTGTGATTTAAAAGCACCTGCTGAAAAGTTCCTTGTGCGTTTAGCCTTCAAGAAACAATTAAAATGTCAAAATACCGCTTGTGATTAATGTTCCTGCTAGAAAGAGAGTGATGGGAGTTTTTCCTAGTGGTAGCTTTGACTCAACATAAAGTAGCATAGAGGGTTAATATGCCTGCTGCAAAAAACACAACTATGAGGCATATTTAAGAAAAGTGGTGCTGCACCTAGTGCAGCACCACTTTTCTTGCACCCCTTAGCGCCCTCCCTAATGCCACCATGCGTGCATCATATTTAAAATATGGTGCACCATGGCGGTAGTTAGGGGACTAGTGTCAGAATTTTTTACGCTAGTCCAGTGCTTTGCAGGATTAGCGGCAAAACGTTTGATGCTAATCTTGCAAAGCACCCAGAGGCCCACTGTAACCAATGGAAGCCTCCTTTTAATGCCTGCTCTGCACAGGTGTTAAAAGTGCCAGAAAAAATGATGCAAAGAAGTCTGAAAGATTTCATTGCGTCATGTTTTTTGGCCCACCTAACTGGGGGATGCCCCCTTTGCATACATTATGTCTGGCTTCAGGATTACCCTGCCTCTCTATTCTGTGTTCACACATTTAGTTGAAGCAACAGCATATTTAGGAGGAGGGCTTTGGGCACTGGCACCTTTTTATTTACAAATTAAGCACTGCCCTATGGGGCATATTTGAAAAACGTGGCGCTGCACACTGTGCTGTGCCACTTTTCTTACGCCCCTTAGCACCCCCCCAGCTCCACCATTTGTGCATCATATTTAAAATATGGCGCACCATGGCGGTAGTTAGGGGACTACTGTCAGAATTTTTGATGCAAGCCTGGCGCTTTTCAGGATTAGCATAAAAAATGTTGACACTAATCCTGCAAAGCACCCAGAGGCCTTTTGTAACCAATGAAGCCTCCTTTTAAAGCCTGCTCTAAGCAGGCGTTAAAAGTGCCGGAAAAAGATGACGCAAAGAAATCTGTCAGATTTCTTTGCACAATTTTTTGGGCCCCCCTAATGGGGGGATGCCACCTTTGCATACATTAGGCCTGGCACAGGCCTAATGTAGCGCAAAGGGTTACAAAGTGGTGCAATGCATGCATTGTGCCTCTTTGCAAATATGGTGCAGCATTTTTGGCCTTCTAACGCCACATTAGTGTAAAAAAAATGACACTAATGTGGCTCTGGAATGGCACTAGGGGCTCTTAAATATGCCCCTATGGCAGTGCTTAATTTGTGATTGTTGCTTCTGGTGCAGAGCACCGGCGCTTAGTTTTTGAGGGCTGGCGCTTATTTTTCTGCCTCGAGCAGTTACAGCACGAAAAAGACACATATGGGAAAGACGGAGGAAGAGAAAAACGAAAAAGCGTCACAATGGGAAAAAGCAGAAATCTGCAAGACTGAGCTGAAGGGGCAGGGAGCGCCTGTAAATGGACTGGAGAGGCCCGAGATGGCTTCAGGATTACGCTGCCTCTGTATTTCGTGTTCACACATTTAATTGCAGCAGCCGCATGTTTAAGTGAAGGGCTTTGGGCACCGGCACCTTTTTATTTACAAATTAAGCACTGCCCTATAGGGCATATTTGAAAAAAGTGGCGTTGCACACAGTGCTGTGCCACTTTTCTTGTGCCCCTTAGCAGCCCCCCTAATGCCACCATGTGTGCATCATATTTAAAATATGGCGCACCATGGCGGTAGTTAGGAGACTAGCATCAGAATTTGTTTATGCTAGTCAGGCGCTTTGCAGGATTAGCATCAAAAATGTTGACACTAATCCTGCAACACCCATTGTAACCAATGGAAGCCTCCTTTTAATGCCTGCTCTGAGCATGCGTTAAAAGTGCAGGAAAAAAATTATGCAAAAAAATCTGTCAGAATTCTTTGTGTCATGTTTTTGGGCCCCCCTAACGGGGGGATGTCGCTTTCCATGCATTATGCCTGCTGCAGGCATAATGTAGCACAAAGGGTTACAAAGTGGCGCAATGCATGCATTACGCCACTTTGTAAATATGGTGCAGCGTTTTTGTCCTTCTAACGCCACATTAGCTTACAAAAAATTACACTAATGTGGCATTAGAATGGCACTAGGGGCTCTTAAATATGTGCTGCACCACTTTTCTTGCGCCCCTTAGCACTCCCCTAGCACCACCGTGTGTGCGCTGTATTTAAAATACGGCACAACATGACGACATACAGGGGACTGGTGTCAGAATTTTTGACGCAAGCCCGGCGCTTCGCAGGATTAGCATAAAAAATGTTGATGCTAATTCTGCAAAGCACCCAGAGGCCCATTGTAACCAACAGAAGTCTCCTTTTAACGCCTGCTCTGAGCAGGCATTAAAAGTGCCGGAAATAAATGACGCAAATAAATCTTTGCGCCATTTTTTCGGCCCCACCTAATGGGGGAATGCTACCTTTGCATACATTATGCCTGGCTCGGGCATAATGTAGCGCAAAGGGATACAAAGTGGTGCAATACATGCATTGAGACACTTTGTAAATATGGCACGGTGTTTTTGGCTTTATAATGCCACATTAGTGTAAAAACAAACGACGCTAATGTGGTGTTACAATGGCGCTAGGGGCTCTTAAATATGCCCCTATATTTTAAGTGCCTAGCTGAGTGGATTAGTAAAGCCAGCTTTTACAAGTGCTTTAAAACTTATGAATATATGTGAGAGGGGAGCGATGGAGAGATGAGGGGAACATTTGCAGGATGGTAGTGAGTGAAACCGAGGAGGAGGTCATGGGGTGGGGGGGTGCCACAGTAAATTGTCGTACAGGGTGCCATCAGTCCTCAAGCCAGCCCTGAGGCTAAGGCTTGGGGAGGTGGTGTAGTTAAATCATATGTCTAGGAAGGTGGTTAGTTTGTGAGGCAAAGGGCAGGGTTCTTGTTATTGTTAGGAGCACCTGTCTTCCATAAAGCGACCTTTTCCACACAGCACAGTGTCAGTCTTGGTTATGTTCTCATTTTCCGCAAAGAGCATTCAATGTGATTGGAGTTACAATATAGAAAACACTTAAAAGAACAATTGCTAGTCAATAAACTAGATTATTAATACACAAAGAAAAACATATATACAAATTGCATATATAGAAAAGATAAGCACACATGTGGAGAAGTGTGGCTCAATGGTTAGAGTGGCAGACCCTAATACAGAAATCTGGCTGGGACCAGAGTTCAATTCCCGCCTTGCATGTCTTGAGCTCAATTTCCTCAGACCTGATAATTCTGGCATCTGTGTCTAATCTAATTCATGGGTCCCACTCTAACTCAGGGCAATAGCTTGCTTAATCTCCACAAGGGCCCCCACAACGCTGGGATGCCTGAGGTTGCCCAGGAGTGGGCACCTCACAGGGAAAAGCCCGGAGGGGTTCCACACGGTATGCGTAGTAAATGGTGAGTAGTGCGATATAAAAGTACGAAGTTTTATTACAGGCTTGGTTGTGTTGAAATCAGCAACTCCCTGTAATAGCTGCCCCTCCCAGCGCTCACCCTCTCGTAGCAACAGTTTATCAGACTGAAAAAAAGGAGAGTGGAGGAGCGGCTGTGCGTTCTGAAGCTGGGAGAGCCTGAGAACAGACCGCCTCGACGGAAATCTGCCACAGCAGCTCTGGTAAGTAAATTCGACAATTTCAATTCAGACGACGTAGCAGCTTTTATACGGACAGGTCGTTTAACACTTTTAACAGGGGTCTGAGAAAGGAAGGCGCCGTTTGAGGTTTTGGGCGCTGAGTAAACGTTTTGACTTTCTTCGTCACAGTGTATTTGTAGTAAGTACCCTTTGGAAACGGACATTTTCTCAACTGTGGTCAATTGATTTGAAAATAAATACTGGTCCGCCCCAGACTAAGAAACGGAAATAGAAGGAGAAAGGAAATCTGCGGAGTTCAAAATAACTGCACCTGTTACATCCGCGGTGGAGTTAGGGCAACTCTCTCTAAATGAAGCTGCTTGAGCCCTGCCCGGGTTGAATTGCTGAGCATGTCATGTAATGTGAATGAATCCAGACAGAGACTGCTATGTTTATAATAACTCACTTTACTCTGGATGGCGCGGTAGCACACCTGTTTTGTTATCGCCTGCTTTGCTTAAGGGCAGGGAGTGTGCGGGGGTCGCAATAGAACAGTCTGAACAACAGAAACAATGTTAGCCATACCCTCACCTCCCCTTTGCTGGTGATCAGTAGTACAGACCACCTGTTGTTTGCCGTCCTGCTCGGTTTGCTTAGTACCTTGAAGGGAAAACTATTGCAGTGATATAAAAAGAAATGGGACGTAGAGCAGAGAATAATTGGGCCTTTTCCAAAGCACTTCTTCGTTGGTGTGCCTGCGTAGCAAAACGTCCATTTCGAATAAGCGTGGCGTCGTATTTCTCTGAAAATGATTTGTTATGAATGAACAGATAACAAATGGACAACTTTGTCCTTGAAAAATGTAAGATATTGAAAGGATACGTTTTCATGAATTTGCCTTTAAATTGCCATCTATCTGCAAGGCATATGTATTTTAATGTATTATTTATGTTCCAGTAATCTTCGTTCTTTCCTCGTCCCAGTAATGATTAAATGATCTGTTTTCCTCGCAGACACGCCCTGCCTTCCTGGTTTTGCTGCCGCGTTCCATAGTGCTTAAGTGCCCGTTGTGAGTGGGAGAGAGGTAGGAGCTGCGTGTTGGCCCTAGCGGCTGGGGTTTGGTGGTCTTTTCGTTTTATAAAGGTCGCCTATTGCATGGGGAGCAGTTAAGCCTCGTTTTGTAAGGGCTGGAAGGAGGATAGTCTGAGGCGGTAATTATTAATATTTGTCGTAAGGTTCTTGATTAGAACTGCTACACATACTTATGAGTTTCGTTCCAGGTGATGTGTGATAGGTAGAGACCATACCACTGAGTGATAGTTGCTAGACCATATATATGGGATAAAGTAACCCCTTCTGTACATTATAAGTATATTGCAAGCCACCGAACGAGTTCCATAATCGTAAAGAGGAACGAAACAGAAGGCCGAGGTCCTTTATATGGTTATGAAACTCTGATCCTCGGACTTTGAAGAGTGGAGACATGACCCTAAAAGCGTTTTTGAGCCAGGGGATGAGTAACTAATAAGTTACTATTAATGCATATAGGTCATTGTAACTCTATAGGAAGTGGTCAATATCACTGGGAGCCAGTCGTCTCTTATGGGACCCTTAATATCCTCAATGATTTCCGAGCTGTTGACTGATGATTGATGCACAAATTCTTTGCTGTCTGACACCCTGGCAGGCACTGAAAAGCATTTAAAGATCAGGAGGGTGTCACCCTGGTCGCTCATCCAGGCCATATTGCAGATATATTGGCAATATGGTTGCTCCCATTTTTGTAAAGGAACTTAGGGACCTCAAAAATATTTATAACGTGCAACATGGTCCCCGGCATTTAGAGCTTCAAGGTGAACATGAAAAAACAATTCTTCATAAATAAGTACATCATAATGCACACAAGCCACTATAAAACAGTTACAGATACAGAAGCTATAAATGAGATACAATTAATTTCACATACCTGTTCCTGCTGACCTCTGGCAACCTATTTCCTCTCCCTATTGTACAGATTAAAAACCTTCATCATAGACTGAACCTAAATGGATGAGTAGCATACTCTTTTAGATTTTTGCTGCCGATTTTTAAGCTTTCTTATGAGCATGCCTAAGACCTGGCCTCCTGTCAAGGTCCTCCTGAAAATGGTTTCGCATCTATATGTCACTAAAGCTTTCCTTCCCCTTCACCACCTAAAACTAAGTACCTAGCTATTGCTGTTACAGTCCACACCTCAATGTCTTGCTACTTGCCGAACTTCACAGTCTTTTGATCTGACTTTCTTTCTGCAAAGGCCCTTTTGTCCTGTGTGCACTAATATCCTGAGTGCTCAGAAGAACATGTGAACACTAATCTGAAGAAGCATCCAAGTTCTAGCGCTCCCTGCTTAATGAATAATACCCTTTATGTAGATCTGCTGTAGAGGTTTGGACCTACTTGGCCTCAATTTTAGTAGTTTGTAGACAGAGATAAGTGAATTCACCCGCAGAACTGGTCAGTTCATTTACTTTATGTTGGTTCACCCAGATATGATTTTTACTATCAATAGCTTCCTGAAGTCATTCAATCTGATAATGTTCACAAATGTAGAACAAAAAGATGGCAGCCAGCAAGTGTTTCACCCCCTAGGCGGCTTGATCGCCTGGGGCTTTCTCAAGGCGCTCAATCAGAACTGGAGGTAAATTCATGCTACTCCATATATTATCTGTAGAGTCAAATGTACTTTAAATTTTGTTGTAAACATGATCAAAGGCAGGTCCATCTCCGGCTCACTCACTACCCAGGGATTTATCCTGTGACAAGATGTACTGTAAATGAACCTGCCTTTGATTATGTTTACAATAATATTCAAAGTATATTTGACATTATATATCATACATGTATCAGCATGAATGTTCGTGTCGGCTGCCATCCTTACATGTATATTTGTGGAAATTATCAGATTGAAAGACTTCAGGAAACTATCAATAGTAAAAATCATATCTGGATGAACTGACATAAAGAAAATGAAGTGATCAATTTTGTCGGTGGATTCCCCTATCTATGTCTACAAACTAATCTGAAGAGCCTCACAGCCAAAACAGCTACGCATATCAACACCTCCTACTTCAATATGTCTTGAAATATGCTTATTACAATCACATTTCTGCTATGGTGCACCCTCTGAAATCATTGATGTAGAGTAGATCCTGTTAAGACCCCAAGCATTTTAGCGACAATCCCACGCCCCATCACAGCCCTGTGAAACCTTTATTCATTCTGTACCTAAACCTTTTTCCATACCACCCCTTAAAACGGAACCTGCTTTGGCCCTAATATGTCTGCCTACTTGAAGAGTGACTTGCCTACTCAGGAACGTCTTGTAGTACACACTAGCATAGACTGAAAATGGTAACATCTGAATTTTAATATTTGTGGCTACATTGTGCCTTCTTTTTAAGTCTTTTCCTTTTGTTTGAACATTTCTTGCAACAAGTCTCCCTGAGTAATCATATAAACGTCTTCACGTATTCACCTGATGCTATTTTCCTCTTTGATGGGCATAATCAGATTGACTACCAACTGTTTTATAATACCAATATATGAAACTTCTATGTCTTTAAGTTAGGCTACTGCTGCTTCCTCTCTATTCCCATCCCCCCGCCCCCCACACACACATTTCGGTGTGCTGGGTCTTTCCTGTGTCAGTGTCCCTGTTGGACTTGTGCTTTTCGTAGCAAACTCTTTTTGTTTTGCTGTTTCTTTTCATTGATTCTCACAGGAATATAGGTTGGTTGCTTCTTTCCCCTCTTCATGCTCCTTTGTCTCCTTCCCTTTGTTCTTACAATATTTGTCTCAGTTGTCCCACCGTAACTTCTGATTGTTCATTGTGAGAAAGTAGCCTCTTTCTAGCCTTGTTACCCCCACTTTTGGCCTGTTTGTGAGTATATGTCAGGGTGTTTTCACTGTCTCACTGGGATCCTGCTAGCCAGGACCCCAGTGCTCATAAGTTTGTGGCCTATATGTATGTGTTCTCTGTGTGATGCCTAACTGTCTCACTGAGGCTCTGCTAACCAGAACCTCAGTGGTTATGCTCTCTCTTTTACAAATTGTCACTAACAGGCTAGTGACCAATTTCACCAATTCACATTGGCATACTGGAACACCCTTATAATTCCCTAGTATATGGTACTGAGGTACCCAGGGTATTGGGGTTCCAGGAGATCCCTATGGGCTGCAGCATTTCTTTTGCCACCCATAGGGAGCTCTGACAATTCTTACACAGGCCAGCCACTGCAGCCTGAGTGAAATAACGTCCACGTTATTTCACAGCCATTTACCACTGCACTTAAGTAACTTATAAGTCACCTATATGTCTAACCTTTACCTGGTAAAGGTTGGGTGCTAAGTTACTTAGTGTGTGGGCACCCTGGCACTAGCCAAGGTGCCCCCACATCGTTCAGGGCAAATTCCCCGGACTTTGTGAGTGCAGGGACACTATTTCATGCGTGCACTATTCATAGGTCCTACCTATGTATAGCGTCACAATGGTAACTCCGAACATGGCCATGTAACATGTCTAAGATCATGGAATTGTCTCCCCAATGCCATCCTGGCATTGGGGAGACAATTCCATGATCCCCCGAGTCTCTAGCACAGACCCGGGTACTGCCAAACTACCTTTCCCGGGGTTTCACTGCAGCTGCTGCTGCTGCCAACCCCTCAGACAGGTTTCTGCCCTCCTGGGGTCCAGCCAGGCTTGGCCCAGGAAGGCAGAACAAAGGACTTCCTCAGAGGGAGGGTGTTACACCCTCTCCCTTTGGAAAAAGGTGTCAGGGCTGGGGAGGAGTAGCCTCCCCCAGCCTCTGGAAATGCTTTGATGGGCACAGATGGTGCCCATCTCTGCATAATCCAGTCTACACCGGTTCAGGGATCCCCCAGCCCTGCTCTGGCTCGAAACTGGACAAAGGAAAGAGGAGTGACCACTCCCCTGACCTGCACTTCCGAGGGGAGATGCCCAGAGCTCCTCCAGTGTGCTCCAGACCTCTGCCATCTTGGAAACAGAGGTGCTGCTGGCACACTGGACTGCTCTGAGTGGCCAGGGCCAGCAGGTGATGTCAGAGACTCTTTCTGATAGGCTCTTACCTGTGTTGCTAGCCTATCCTCCTTCCTAGGTAGGCTTTTCTGGCTATTTAGGGTCTCTGCTTTGGGGAATTCTTTAGATAACGAATGCAAGTGCTCATCCGAGTTCCTCTGCATCTCTCTCTTCACCTTCTGCCAAAGGATCGACCGCTGACTGCTCTGGACGCCTGCAAAACCGCAACAAAGTATCAAAGACGACTACTGCAACCTTGTATCGCTGATCCTGCCGCTATCTCGCCTGTTTCCTGGTGGTGCATGCTCTGGGGGTAGCCTGCCTCCTTCTTGCACCAGGAGCTCTGAAGAAATCTCCTGTGGGACGACGGAATCTTCCCCCTGCAACCGCAGGCAACAAAAGACTGCATCACCGGTCCTCTGGGTCCCCTCTCAGCACGACGAGCGTGGTCCCCGGAACTCAGCAACTCTGTCCAAGTGACTCCCACAGTCCAGTGACTCTTCAGTCCAAGTTTGGTGGAGGTAAGTCCTTGCCTCCCTACGCTAGACTGCATTGCTGGGTACCGCGTGATTTGTAGCTGCTCCGGCTCCTGTGCACTCTTCCAGGATTTCCTTCGTGCACAGCCAAGCCTGGGTCCTCAACACTCTAACCTGCAGTGCACAACCTCCTGAGTTGTCCTCCGGTGTCGTGGGACTCCCTTTTGTGTCTTCGGGTGAGCTCCAGTTCACTCCTCTTCCAAGTGCCTGTTCCGGGACTTCTGCGGGTGCTGCCTGCTTCTGTGAGGCCTCCCTGACTGCTGGGCGCCCCCTCTGTCTCCTCACCCAAGTGGCGACACCCTGGTCCCTCCTGGGCCACAGAAGCATCCAAAAACCCTAAGCGCGACCTTTGCAGCTAGCAAGGCTTGTTTGCGGTGTTTCTGCGTGGGAACACCTCTGCAAGCTTCTTCACGACGTGGGACATCCATCCTCCAAAGGGGAAGTTTCTAGCCCTCTTCGTTCTTGCAGAATCCACAGCTTCTACCATCCAGTGGCAGCTTCTTTGCACCCTCAGCTAGTATTTCCTGGGCATCTGCCCAATCTCGACTTTGTCGCGACTCTTGGACTTGGTCCCCTTGTTCCACAGGTACTCTCGTCTGGAAATCCACTTTGGTTGCTTTGCTGGTGTTGGTCTTCCTTGCATAATTCCCCTATCACGACTTCTGTGCTCTCTGGGGAATATAGGTGCACTTTACACCTACTTTTCAGGGTCTTGGGGTGGGCTATTTTTCTCACCCTCACTGTTTTCTTACAGTCCCAGCGACCCTCTACAAGCTCACATAGGTTTGGGGTCCATTCGTGGTTCGCATTCCACTTTTAGAGTATATGGTTTGTGTTGCCCCTATACCTATGTGCTCCTATTTCAATCTACTGTAACTTTACTTTGCTTGCATTACCTCCTTTTGCTATTACTGCATATTTTTGGTATTGTGTCATATATCTTGTGTATATTTGGCATCCTCATACTGAGGGTACTCACTTAGACACTTTTGGCATGTTGTCATAAAAATTAAGTACCTTTATTTTTAGTATATCTGTGTATTGTGTTTTCTTATGATGTTGTGCAAATGACACCAGTGGTATAGTAGGAGCTTTGCATGTCTCCTAGTTCAGCCTAAGCTGCTCTGCTATAGCTACCTTCTATCAGCCTAAGCTGCTAGAAACACCTCTTCTACACTAATAAGGGATAACTGGACCTGGTACAGAGTGTAAGTACCCCTTGGTATCCACTACAAGCCAGGCCAGTCTCCTACATTAATCTACTCTCTCCTTCTGTATTGCTTGATTCTTTTTGCTGTTCTTCTATGTAACCGCGATTGCCCCTTTCTCTCTTTGGCTTCCCTCATCAAAAGTATGTGGAACAGGCATTAAGGCTCTTACATAGAGCAAACCTGCCTGGCAAGCAATAGAGCACTGAACAGAAACGTGAGAGCCCACGTGTGATGCAGAGGATGGTGTCTTGTGAGTGTGGTGATCCTGTTTTGTGGAGAGATGAGTCTTTTCAGGAGGAAAAGAGGATACTTTAGACTCTTGTTTTTTTGTTGGTGTTACAAAAAATGCATTTGTTGTCAGCAGGGACGCAGCTGTAGCGGTTAATGCATGCTAGCCAGCTTTAATTAATGTTGAGTGATACTTTTGTCGTAACTAGGTAGAGGATAAATAGGTGTTAGACAGCCCATTCTGAATTATGCTGTGGCAGGTTCTAAGACTCCGAAAGTCGTTCACTGATTTTGAGTTGTATGTCATCACTCCATTGGCGGATATTGAACTTGGTGTCAATTAATCACATATCCAAGGTTCACGGAGTGTCTGAATATGGTAAAATAGATGGATACCTGAGGGATTCCACATAAGGGATCCATTTGCAACTGAGAGTTTCTGGGGTCTTAAGCATCCCATATGAGTGAGCTGGTGGCACACGGAGTTCTTCAGTAAAGTGGGATATGTTGCTCATCCCTTGTTCTCCACTCCCCTTCCTGCATCAACGTCTCATCTCTTGGTGTTTCTTGAAACGGACGTGTTTGTTGGCTTATTATATGTATAAGGTGCGACTTGGTGCCCTGCCTTTTGAGTTTGGAGGTGAAGGTGCTAATTTCTGTCATAGCAGCCCATGGTCTACAGTACTGAATGCTAGAGAGAGATCTAGCAGTCAGTGAGTCTCTCTCAGACAACCCTCTTTACAGCATTTATTCTCTTGCTTGTATTGGCACTCCCTTTTTTCTTTATGCCCTCCTTTCTTCCATTCCCTTCTTTTGTTTTTCTTTCTTACTTCGTTCCTCTTTTGCACTCGAGTGGAGACCATAAACTCTTTTCCTTCTCCTTGTCCCATTTGGCTTATATTTGTGAGGGCTCTATTCTTTCATTTCTGACCCACACAGCTCTAGTATTTTCAGTGCCCTTAGCCTCCAGTCCGTTTTCCTCTGGGTGACTGGTACTGCAGTCTACCGCCCTCAGCTCTCTAACATCTCTTCCTTCAGAACACACTACAATGATGTGTTCCTTCTTGTCACAGATGTCTCCCTCCACCTCTCCTTCGTGATAACGAATCCATCCCAGTGTTAGTGTACTTTGGCATTGAACCATTCTTGACCTTACTTCATCAATGGTATTTTGGTCCCTTCAGGCTCTCACTTCTCTTGCCCATCTCGTTGCCTCCTTGCTCCACGTTGGTGCCCTCCATACCTCTCTACCTTGTCTATTGTATTCCAAGCTGCTTCCCTTTGCCTGTTTTTTCTTCTTCCACTCTGATGTGTGGTGGCACTCTAGTTGTCTCTCCCCTTTCTCAATTTTCTACTCATGGCCTTCACTGCCTCCATTGTTCCATGCATCAGTGTGGGATCCATTTCTCCCCAGTCACTTTTTCTGGTTCACTATTTTTCAACTTCTTTCAACCAATCCTCCAGTCGGCACTCATATGTTGTCAGTTCATGTTAGGCTCTGTCTTTACTTAGCTCCACTTTTCACTTGCCTTTGTTCTGTACTACTTTGTGGGACAGACACTCAGGTCTCATCTGCCATGTCTCCTGTTCGTATCGTTGCAAAGTCCTTACTTTTTCTTTGACTTGTCTTTAGCCAGACTTTTGCCACAAGCAGCAGCTTCTTTTTCCCTGGTTTACTTTCTTTTTTCCTTCTTTAACCGCTGCCCTCTTGTGGAGTGGGACGCTCATCATTCTTTTTTTAAATGAATTATTTTATTAGTTATACAAATAGCAAGAACACATTTGTGGTCTAAAAATATTCAACAGTTCACACATTACCATTCATATCACTTCAGTTGATACCGCTACTGTGCAGTAGTACATCAAGGTCCATAATTTGAATTTCTGTCCACAACGAGAACATAGGAGTATAGCTCTAACTTTCATGGGACAAGTCTTGTGTCAATTAACACAAATACCACGGCCCTTAAAATTTAAAGCACTTTCAGATCCCCAAACAGCATTTAAAGCATATCTATGTTACCTGCAGTGTTAAGCTGTTGAGAGTGATCTGGTTTTGTTTTGAGTTTGTGACAGGGAGTTCTAAGGGTTCCCTAATGCCTTTTGGTCTTAACATCCGTGGAATTATCTTTGTGTATGTTTTGACCAGATCTTTACAGTAAGCTAGGTCTTTTCAGAACATAAGTGATGGACTTTGTCCCCAATACGAAGATGCTTGGCCTTTAGCTAGGAGGACTGAGAGAGAATGCAATTTCTTATGCCTAGTGGATCTTTGACACATCCTAGTGGCACCATTCGAGGTGAGGGTGGAATACTCTGTCCAACCATGACAGAGGTATGTAGAAAGACTGATTGCCAATATGCTGTTATTGGTGTACATGACCAGTGACGGTGGAAATAACCCACTTCAGGAGTTCAACAGCTGCTGCATCTAGGTTGTCCCTGGGGTGTGTCACCCCTATGAGTCTTAATTTGCCTATTAACATCTGTAGCAATCTCCTATCATCTGACTTTCCACCACCATCCCTAGGCTGTACACTTTATTATCCTTTGATTTCAGCTCCTTTTGTGGCACTAGTGCTGTCACTCTACTCCCTCATTTTTAAATTACTCACATTGAGTGCTTCCTATACCTTTCCTCTTCCTCATAGAAAACTGAGGATTTGTAGCACAGCCACCATTTTGGTGGCGGTGAGAAGCAAAAAATGTCTATGAGTTGCCCTGGGCCTACTCATACCCCTCACCGATTTCGCTGATGGTGAGTGGGCTTATATCACGTTCATTATGTAGTATGGTGCACGTTCATTTTTGTAATATGGTGCAGGAAGCAAACCATTTTTTGCCGTCTCACATGTGGGGATGTCTTCTCTCAGCTGAGAGCATGCAACTAATGTCACTGCGCCCACCTCTCATTGACCCCCAGTAGAGAGTCAGGCTAATTCTCCTTCACTACAGGCCCCACTCTCCACCCTTTAATATTGGTCTTCGGCAGCCACCCCCTTATGGTTTGTGCAGGCACTCCGAAGTGTCATAAGGCATTACAATAAACAAACGTTATTCAGAGCTTTGAATGGTTTAATGAACAACCTGCTGTTGGTTCTCAGCGGAAGTATGTAATGAGCAAAGTCGAATACACTTCCTGCCACACCGAGCCCAGAGGCGAACATTACTTCCTTGTGCCTCTCTCTTTTCTCCATTACACAATGAGGCCCCTGTGCCTCGTAAACACACCCGCTACCAATACAAAAAGCACCCCCTCACCACACCTCCCGTTCTTCAGTTTAAAGTTTATTAATCATGATATTGTTAATTAAAACCTTTACAAGATATACAAAACAACTGTGTTAACAGATAACATGTGCACAATGTATACTGCTGGTGCCTGGTTTCTTCAGTATTTAACCCTACTGCTATTTAGAAACGAATGCTTTGCAGATAAAACTGAAATAAGAATTAGGCTACTCCAGAATTAGGTAACTTTATAGATATCTTGGCAAATCAGGTATACACATGGTAGAAATGCTGGAGTTTAAACTCTTTAATATTAACTTTAGTACTGCATAAAAGTTAATGCACATGGGTAAGACTGGCAGAAGAGTCACATTTTCACAAGTTAAAAACACCTCAGAAAGGGTCTATATACCCACCTGCAGTAACATAATAAAAACTTCAGTCAGCGTCCTAACCCGTACCTATATTCACAAATTAAAGTGTTCGCTACTTAATATTAGTACTACTTAAAAATCTAATGCACAGCAAGTAAAAACTGGAGGAGGGGTCGCACTGTAGCGAAATAGGGTCACTTCAATGGATGCCCTGAGAGTTTAAATATATACATGTACAACGCCAGTGCATGCTCTCCTCCAAAGTTGTCCTTAATTATAAGCACAGCAGATAAAACTGTCAAAAAGATCATACTTTAGCCAAATAAAACAAATAAAAGTGCCGTTTGTATGCTATTCTCCTAAGACTCTCCTCAGCAGAGACGGACAAACACACACTGTCTTGATAATAAACACATCAAAAGGTACGGGGAAAAAGATCACGAGTGGAGCAAATAGCTGCATATACATGCTATTCCCTAGAGACTTCATAAAACCCCAAATCCTTCAAAATATGGTGTTGTGGGTTTGTGAGTTCATTGGGGCATAGTGGAAAGGTCTTCCATTCTCACTCTGGCAGTTAGGTTTGCTTTGCTTGCGCCTGGCTGGAGGTCTTAAGTGCCTTCCTCCGACCGGGGTTGGCATGTCGGGGTTTCTGGGGGGGCGGTGTCTCCTCCGCTACCAGCTGATCGGCCTGCAGGACTGACTCTCTCCGTTGAGCCGCACCAGGTGGTCCGTTGAAAGCAGTCTGTCTGGGCTATGTGTTTTCTTGTTGACCATGGTTGCTTTGTGGGCGTTGGACCCTCCCCTTTTTGCAGGGTCATCTCCAAACATTTTGCCTTACTCCTCCTGTTTTTCTGACCTCTTTTTATTGGCTATAGGACTCTGGGCATTTTATAAATGCTGATCAGTGCTAAAGTTCATGTGCTCTCCCTTCTAAACTTGGTATGATTGGGTTACACCTGGTTGGCACATTTAATTTACCTGTAAGCCCCTTTTACAGTGGCATCCCTTAAACCCATGGCCTGTAAATTAAATGCTACTGGTAGGCTTGCAGCACAGCTTGCTCCACCCACAGAAGTAGCCTTTCAAACCTGTCTCAGGCCTGCCACCGCAGGGCCTGTGTGCACACTTTACTGCCACAGTGGTTTAACATTTAAATGTACTTGCTAGGCCTGGAACTCCCCTTTTACTACATATAGGTCAACGCAAAGTAGGTGGATTTTTATTGCCATTGTTAAAATGCCACTTTTAGAAAGTGGGCATTTCTCTGTACTCACGACTCCTGTGCTTTCTAGCCTGACGCGAATCCACGTCTGAGGTAGAGTGACAGCTGGACTTTGTGCATCCAGACAGCCATAACACAAGGAGGGTGGAGGTGTAACCGGATTACATTTGCTTACTGAATGGTGTCCCTGGGCTGGGAGAGGGGAGACGGGCGCACTTACATTTGTATAGGCTGTGCTGTGCCCTGACACAAAGGGCTTGTTTACCCCCTACTGATGTGTGGAACCAGGACTAGGGTGTAAGGGGGATATTGTGCACTTCTAAATGTTATTTGAAGTGCTCCCTGTAGGAGGTTGGCCTGGTTTGTTGTGGGTACCTTGGGTACTTAAACCTTATACCAGGTCCAGTTATCCCTTATTAGTGCAGTAGTACTGTTCTAGCAGCTTAGGCTGGTAGAGATAGCTACAACAGAGCAGCTCAGGCTGAACTAGGAGACATGCAAAGCTCATGCAATACCACTTATAGTAACACAGTACTATACACAAGTAAAGCCAATACTCAGTGTTACCAAGAATAAATGTATTTATGTGGGTGACTGTAGGAGGCTGGCCTGGCTTATAGTGGGTACCTTGTGGTACTTACACCTTGTGCCTGGTCCAGTTATCCCTTATTATTAGTAGATTAGTAGTGTTCTAGCAGCTTAGGCTGATAGAGATAGCTATAGCAGAGCAGCTTAGGCCTAACTAGGAGACATGTAAAGCTCCTACTATACCCCTTATATCATATAGCACTATGGGGGTCATTACAACCCTGGGTTTTGACGGAAGCACCACCAACAGGCTGGCGGCGCTTCCAAGGCCATTACAACTGTGGCCGGCGGTTTTCCGCCACACTTGCCCCGGCGATGATAGCCGACAGCCTTTTGCTGGCGGTTTGAACCGCCAGGAAAAGGCTGGCGGTACGGGGAGTCGCGGGGCCCCTGGAGGCCCCTGCACTGCCCATGCCACATGGCCCTGAAAAGTAGGAGTAAAGTTACCCCACTACTCCAGAAAGACAGTAAAATCGAGATAGGGGATTCTGCAAAGGCAACAACTGACTGCAAAGCACTGAAGACGGATTCCTGGACCTGAGGACCTGTAAAGGAAGGGGACCAAGTCCAAGAGTCACACAAGTGTCCAGGGGGAGCAGGAGCCCACTAAACCCTGGATGAAGGTGCAAAAGGGATGCCTGTGGGTGGAAGAAGCTGAAGATTCTTTAACAACGGAAAGTGCCAGGAATTTCTCCTTTGGTCAGAAGATGTCCCACGGTGTGCTGGAGGATGCAGAGTTATTACCACACAGAAAGATCGCAAACAAGCCTTGCTAGCTGCAAGAGTCATAGTTGAAGATAATGGGTGCTGCCCAGGCCCAGGAAGGACCAAGAGGTTGCCCCTTGGAGGAGGAGACAGAGGGGGCGCACAGCAACACAGAGAGCCCACGCAGAAGCAGGCAGCACCCGCAGAAGCACTTGAACAGCCGTTCAAGATATCTGAGCACAGCAGTCGTCTCAACACAACAAAAGAGGCTCCCACGAAGTTGGTGGTCAACTCAGCGAGTTGAGCAATGCAGGACGGAGTGCTGGGGACCTGGGCTGTGCGGTGCATGAAGGAATCCTTGCAAAAGTGCCCAGAAGCCCTAGCAGCTGCAGATCACGCAGTACACAGGATTACTGTCTGGCGTGGGAGGCAAGGACTTACCTCCACCAAATTTGGACAGAAGGAACACTGGACTGTCAGGGTCACTTGGATCCAGCCCTGAACAATTGGGGACACCTTGGCTTAGTAATTTTTCACCTAACCTTTACTAGGTGAGGGTTAGACATATAGGTGACTTATAAGTTACTTATGTGCAGTGTAAAATGGCTGTGAAATAACGTGGACGTTATTTCACTCAGGCTGCAGGGGCAGTGCTGTGTAAGAATTGTCTGAGCTCCCTATGGGTGGCAAAAGAATTGCTGCAGCCCATAGGGATCTCCTGGAACCCCAATACACTGGGTACCCAGATACCATATACTAGGGAATTATAGGGATGTTCTAGTGTGCCAATCAGAATTGGTGAAAATAGTCACCAGCCTGCAGTGACAATTTTAAAAGCAGAGAGAGCATAAACACTGAGGTTCTGGTTAGCAGAGCCTTCAGTAATAGTTAGGCACCACACAGGGAACACATACAGGCCACAAATTATGAGCATTGGGGTCCTGGTTAGCAGGATCCCAGTGACACAGGCAAAACAAACTGACACACAAGTAAAAATGGGGGTAACATGCCACGCAAGATGGTACTTTCCTACACACAGTACCAAAAATATCTCAGAGACAATACTCCTTCTGGAGATAAGTATCATGCACACAATATATACACTAGGCACCAAAATTATACAAGTAAATAGTCATAGAACAATGCAAGCAGTAGGAAATGCTATAGATTGCAATGGTAGAAATTAGGTCTGGGGCAACAAAAACCATATACTAAGAAAGTGGAATGCAAATCACAAATTCCCCCCTAGACAAGTGTAGTATGTGCAGATTCGCTGGGAGAGTAAGAATACAGTAAAGGTAAGTAAATTACCCCACCCCAGAGCCTAGAAAAGCAGGAGTAAAGTACTGCAAGTTTCCTTAGGACACACTACACCTCATGATTGGGATTTTGCAGCAGCCAACCAAGTCTGCACAGAACAACTTCTGTATTCCTGGACCTGAAGACCTGCAAAGGAAGGGGACCAAGTCCAGAAGTTGAAAGAAGTTCCAGGAAGGACAGGAGCCCCTGCCAACCCTGAAGAGGGTGCAAAAGAAGAGTCCCCAGTTAGTCGAAGACTGCAGGAATGCACCCTAGGAAGATGCCAGCGGGTTCTTGCATCATGCAAAAGATGTCCCACAGCGTGAAGATCGTTGCAGATGTGATTTCGTGTTGGAAGTCGCCAACAAGCCTTGGCTACGACAAAAGTGCGTTTTGCGTCACAATGGCGCTGGTTGGACCCAGGAGGGATCTGGGGGCCTCAACTCTGTGTGAGGAGGAAGAGGGGGCTCTCAGCACTTTAGGGAGCCCTTAGGATGCCAGCCAGCATCCCCAGGAGCCGCAGGATCTGGGTACAAGGGAGCCGCAAAATGCGGGTGATGCATCACAACAAAAGAAGATCCCACGCCGCCGGAGATCAACTCGGTGAGTTGAGCATCGCAGGATGGAGTGCTGGTGACCTGGGCCAGGCTGTGCAGGAAGGAATTTTGCAAATAGTGCACAGAGGCCTCAGGAGGTGAAGAAGATGCAGTACACAGGGGCACCTGCGCTCTCAGGGAAGGCAAGGTCTTACCTCCTCGAATTTGCGTCAGCAGGACCTCAGGACAGTACATATCGATGATGTCCACCCTCTGTGTCCTTAGGAGCACGCTTGTCGCTGTGAGAGGAGTCCAAGGGTACTGGTTGTTATCCTGGAAGGTGCCTAATGGAGCAGGGGAGTGACTACGTCACTCCACTGGAGATTTCTTCGGCCCTTCTGGTGCTGGATGAATACAGGGAGTCCCCAGAACGTGCACACCGTGGAAACTGTTGCAGTTGCTGGCTTGGAGCTGAGATTGTTGAAGAAAACTATCTCTTGAAGATACTTTGTTGCAGTTACAGCATTTCTTGAAGCAAGCTGCAGTTGATCTGAGGTCAGAGGATGCCGAAGTTGTTGCAGAGGATTCCTGAAGGAAACTTGCAAGCAGAATCTGAAGAGAACCCACAGGAGAGACCCTAAATATCATGAGAGGGGGATCAGCTACCTTATCAGGTATGGACCTATCAGGAGGGGTCTCTGACATCACATGCTGGCACCGGCCACTCAGAGCCCTCCAGAGTGCCCCCACACCTTGCAAAGCAAGATGACTGAAGTCTGGGACACACTGGAGGAGCACTGGGCACCACCCCTGGGGTGGTGATGGACAGGGGAGTGGTCACTCCCCTTTCCTTTGTCCAGTTTCGCGCCAGAAGTGGGGGGACAAGGGGTCCCTGAACCTGTGTAGACTGGTTTATGCAAGGAGGGCACCATCTGTGCCCTTTAAAGCATTCCCAGAGGCTATGAGAGGCTACCCTTCCCCAGCCTGTTACACCTATTTCCAAAGGGAGAGGGTGTGAGATCCTGCTCTCAGAGGAAATGCTTTGTTCTGCCTTACTGGGACTGGAGGCATTTGTGGGTGCTCATGAAAGAAGTAGCTCAGGTTTTCCCCACCCAAGAGAGGTGGTGGCGGGGGGTTTGCAGTGACCCAGATAGGACCCAGTGTAGTGGGACGGGTTGGGGGTCCCATGTCCTGTCTCATAAGAGAGGGAGTGGGGGTGGGCAGAGGCCCAGGTTGCCTGAGACCTAGTCCCAGAGCCTGGATGGTTCCATGAGAGAACACCACTGGGGGCGTCTAGTCTGTACTGGGAGAACTTCTGCTGAGGAGGACCCCATAGTGTCCTACAAACTTAGAGGAGGGGGCAGCATTTACAAGCGTCCGACCACTTCTGGTGTCTGGCATTACCACTCCTGGTGGGAAGGTGCAAAAGTCCAAAGAAAGGGGTAAGGGGGGACAGTCCCTAGTGAGAGGACCAAGGGGGTGAGGGGTTGCCAGCTCTGACGTCAGAGCACCCCAAGGCTGACCCTGGTGAGGCCACCCCTGGCCTAGAGGACCTTCAACACTGTCAGATAGACAAAGGACTGGAGACCTGCACCAGGCGAACTCTTACACAACCCAATGTGTTTCCCTGAGGAGGAAAGAGATGCCCCACTGGCCCTGGAAGGGAGTGGCAGGCAGGAGTACCCCCCCATGGAGGCACTGATAAGGAAGTATGGCTTTACCCCTGAGGAATACAGGTTGAGGTTCAGGGGCATCAAAAAGCTGTCTCGCCAGTCTTGGGGGGAGTTTGTGGAATATTTCTGCATGGCACTGGAAAGATGGGTGAAGGGTAGCACCGCAAACAATTTTGTAGGGTTCATTCTGATTATCAGAGAACACATGTTCCATTGTTGTTTTCTATGGCTACGCCAACACCTATTGAAGTGTAAGTTCTTTGACCCCAGGGAGCTTGACAAGGAGGCAGACCTCTGGGTGAGTGCCAGACGGTCTGGAAAGGCACTTGGGAGTGATCCTGTAAGGAGTGGCTCAGGTGTCCCCCCGCCAAGGGGTGGGGGGGTTTGCCGTAAACCAGTCGGGTCCCCTACGCATGGGGTGGGTGCAGGGTCCCATGTTCTTTCTGAGAGTAGGAGGAGAGGTGGGAGGGGGAGATGTCCCAGGTTGCCCTATGCCCAACTTCAAACCTAGAGAGTACCCGAGGGGTCCCCAGGAAGGGAACTTGGTAAGTACCGGGAATCATCTACTGAGTGGATCTGCAGAGTGTCAGGAGGACTTAGGGGCAGCTGTCATCAGTGTCCCACCAGTTCTGGTGTCTGGCAGTACCATTCCAGAGTGGAGGGCGCAGGAGGCCAGATGGAGGGGTGAGAGGGGGAGGCAGTCCCCAGTGATGAACCTGGAGGGTCAGGTGTCAGCTCTGAGGTCAGAGCTCCAGAGGAATGATCCTGGTGACACCACTTATGTTCTGGGGAGCTTCATGCTCTGCCAGATGGGCAAGGGTCAGGAGACCAGTGCAAGCCAGACTATTGCGCAACACCTGGGGAAGGTGTTTCCATGGGAGGGTAGGAATACTTCCCAAGAAGTCCTGGATTGCCAGGCTGAGGTCCAGTTTAAGGGTACAGGTTCTAGGCTGGATGGTCAGGTTCAGGTGGTGCCCTCTGACCTGGTAGGGGGGACGGTTTCCCCAATTGCCCCTCCCAGTGTGACTTCTGGGGTTACTCTCTTTTGTGGGCGGTGGTACAGAACTCTGGAAGGTAGGGCAGGGAAGGGAGAGACTCACCTCTGACCCTGGTTCAATCCAAGGGTAGGGCCCCTCGTTGGAAGACCAGTTACAGGCTAGTGGCTCTTGGGGTGTGGGAGAATTGTGCGGGACAGCTGTCTCCAGCACCCTGACAGTCCTGGACTCTGGGGATACTACTCCTAGGAGGAGGGTGCATAACCCCAGAAGGTGGGATGGGGAGTAAAGGCTCGCCCTGACCTCTGCCCAGTCTACAGGTGCAGACCCTAGGCTGGAGGACCGGTGGCAGGTAGAACCCCTGAACTGGTGGAAAGTGGGGTGGAAAGAGGGTGCTATGCACCTGGGGCTACCACACCCCACTTATAGAGGTTTCAGAGACCAGAGGCCCCTGGATGGCCTGGGGCCTTGCCCTAGCCACCAACAGCTAAGGAGCCCCCATGGGTTATGTTAGGTTGGCTGGGAAGCATAGATAGAGGGATCCAACAGGGTACCAGGAATGTGCTGCTGCAGCTGAGGGCCGAGGTCCATGTTCTATCACCCCAAGCAGGGAAGTCCATTGAGTTATTGATTGGTCTCCAATGGCCTTAGGCTGGTGGGGGATGTGTGCTAGACCTGGGTCTTTTTGCAGGGTCATTCACAAACATTTTGCCTTCCTCTTCCTGTTTTTCAGACCTCTTTTTGTTGGCTCAAGGGCTATGGGCGCTTTATCACTCCTGATCAGTGCTCAAGTGTATGTGCTCTCCCTTCTAACGTTGGTATGATTGGCTTACACCTGATTGGCACATTTAATTTACCTGTACAGTGGCATCCCTTATACTCAGGGCCTGTAAATTAAATGCTACTAGTGGGCCTGCAGTGTAGCTTGCACCACCCACAGACTTAGCCTTGCAAACCTGTCTCTGGCCTGGCACTGCAGGGCCTGTGTGCACACTTTACTGTCACATTAGCCTAGCATCTAAATTTACATGCCAGGCCTGGAACTCCCCTTTTACTACATTTAAGTTACCCCTAAGGTAGGCCCTAGGTAGCCTTATGGGGAGAGTGCTGTGTAGTAGGACATGTATTTTCTGATCTATGGAGAGCAGTATGGGCATGTTGGTAAGGTTGGAATGGTACTAAAAAGTGCTGCTTAATGGTGTAGGTGGATTTTTTATTACCATTGTAGAAATGCCACTTTTAGAAAGTGGGCATTTCTCTGTACTTATGACTCTTGTACTTTGCAGCCTGACTGCAATCCACGTCTGGGGTAGAGTGACAGCTGGACTTTGTGCATACTTTCCACACAGCCATAACACAGGGAGGGTGGAGGTGTAACAGGATTACATCTGTGTACTGAATGGTGTACCTGGGCTGGGAGAGAGAAGGCAGGTGCACTTACATTTGTATAGGCTGTGCCATGCCCCGACAAAGAGGGCTTGTTTACCCCCTACTGATGTCTGGTGCCAGGGCTGAGGTTGAAGGGGGAGGTTTAGTACTTCTAAAGGTGCTTTGAAGTGCCCCCTGAGATCAAAAAGAAAAATGAGTATAAGCGCAGGGGTTGTTCCCCATGTTTTTTAACACTTCTGGACTGAGGACATTTTGCCAGTGAGAAGAGCTGGATGCTTGAGGAGGACCTACAGTCTGCCTGTTGCTTTTCTGACTGGCCTGCAGCTGCTGCTTCTGCCCTCGGATTGAAGGGGCTGGACTTTTTTTTCTGTATCCTGCTTTCCAAGGTTGTCCAAAGGCTTGAACTGAGCTTGCCTCCTGTTCTGTCTCAGAGACATAAAAGACTTCATCTGCCAGTGCCTGGGCTCTTCTGCTAGAGTCCTGACGTGCCACGTGGTGTCACATCTAGTCCGTGGGCTCTTGGAAGTGGAAGCTGGTGACCTAAAGAAAAATCCATGCACGTTACCATTGCTGCAGAAAAACTGACCCAGCACCGTGGCTGAAAAATCGATGCAGCGATGGCAAAATCGACGCATCGCCTGCTTCAGCGTGGATACATTGTTGCAGTGTGTCTGGATTTTCCACGCATCATCCCTGGGCATCAAATCTTAAACATCAGTGCAAGGAACCGAGGCTGCATGGCCAGAAATTGATGCATCATTTTCCTGCAAGGAAAGATTCGACACATCGCCTCCCTGGTGGGGAAAGAATCGAAGCACGGCCTCACTTGTGAGTAAGGAATCGTTGCATTGCTTGCTTTTCAGATGCATCACCTCTCCTGCGGCTTTATTTTTGACGCATATAAGGTACTTTGTGCTAAAACAATGCATCCATTGGTTTCTATGGATTAATACTCTTTTAACTTTAAAAAGTGATATCTTTACTAGTGTAAGTTGGAAATCTCATTGTTTTAGTCTTACTTTACTTAGATAAATATTGTTTTTTTCTCAACTGGTGTGGAGTACTTTTGTGGAGTTTTCACTGTGTTACTGTGTGGGTACAGGTACATTACACATTGCCTCTCAGATAAGCCTTTGTGGAAGCAAAGAGAATTACTTTGTTTATCTTCATTGTTTTTTACTAACTTATTGAAGATACATGTTCTATGATGCAAAGTTACCGGGTTGCAAATTACAGAATGGATTACTTCTGACTGTATTGGCCCATGGGCAGTTTGATGTTGGTGATTTCTTAAGACAATGTTATTCAACGACTGATAGGAACTTTTCTGCGAGGTGGAAAACACAAAAAGCCTGTCAGTCTGTAACAATTACAGCTCCCTGTAGTTGGTATAGGCCTGCCTTATCTCAAGATATGTTTTGTAAGCATACTTGTAAATTTGTTATTAGTATGTATGTTCTTATTTTTACTTTAATAGCTTATAAAATGTTGATACTAATTACAGTAAAAATAAGAACTTGCATAATAATTAAAAATATGTTTACTTACGTATATCAGGACATTCACAACCCACCAAGAATTGCTGGAAGCCACATTTGGGAAATGCCGCCATAGAGGCCAAAGTGCAGTCTGAACCTGTCAGTCTCCTTTCCATTGCCTTCTAATGCGCTGTCCTAGCTGCCCCAATGTGGAAGACGTATGTGGTGCTATACCGTTTACTTTCATACATAGTTCATGGCAATGCAGCAGCTAATTGTTTTTCTAAACTGGAGCTATCTCGGGGGCTTACACAATGTAAGACCGTCCTACTCACCCATGAGCTCTGCTCCAAGGGAAAAAGGCAGTTGCCTCAATTCCAGTCTTGGTGGTCCTCCTCAGACTACTAAAGATGAGGTATCTATATGCCCTTTTAGCTAGTGTTTGAAAATCTAATGGAGAAAATGATTTTGCATGGGCTCTGAGTTATGAGCTTGTCAGTCAGACCTAAATCTCATGTCTCATTTTCTAAGTGCTACTGGTACACTTACACAGAACTCCGTTTAGTCAACTCTGAAAAAACACATTGCTCGACTGGCCTACCTTGACCAGAGAATGCTGTGCCTTTCTTGCTCTACGAGAATCCTAGAATGTTGAAACCTGTGAAACTGCCATTAACCACTTTCTTCTTGTGCTCAGCCCAGGGCCAGCCGCTCATTGCTTCCTACAGAATGAGTCCAACTCAGGTCACTCCCGCCAACTGTGGTGTTGCAGGCCCTGGCAGTATGATGTTCTATTTCCCATGAATACGCTTTATCCACGCCAATCCATTGACCAAGTGCACTCTGTCAAAACAGCAATCCCTTGAAAGTATTCTATCTCTCACTCCTTTGCCTTGACTACATGCAGAGGCAAATAATGAAAAGAGCCCAACACATCCCTCCAGACATTGACAAATTAGGTATCTTGGTTCCTTACATTACTGTGCCAAAAGGGAGGCCTGCCCGTGACACTACTGGTGAGGTGGGCATCCCACAGCAGTAGGATTGTAAAATCCTCCTGAAGGGGCAGTCACCAAAGCTTTGCTCCTGACATAATCCCCAACTGAGGCCAGGACCTAAGATACTACTTTTGCGCTGACTGTATGGCTCAAATTGTGCTGGACGTTTTGAACTTTGACCTATCATCAGACCCCGCAGGCTATAGTTTTCTTAGAGTGTTGAAAAACAGCCATTATTATACATAGCAAAATTTGGCCAGGCAAAATTGTAATTATGCTTGGGTAATTTTTCACAATTTCTTGCATTTTATTTTACGATTTTTGACAGAAATGCCTGAGATTATGTCATTATGCCATGTCGCATAATAGAGTACGAAGTATTTTCTTCACAGTCATCAACCAACAATATCAATAATTAATCAATAGTGACATTCACTAATCAATGAACAATCAATAGGAATCGATAATTAGAACACACCATGACCTTTCAGTCATGAATAACCACACCAGTTTAATTTAGTGTTAGGGTGTTTATTTCCTATTTGTTACAATCTAATATCATGTCTATTAGTCTCAATAGCAATAAACTCATCAGAAAACACCACTGATTAGTAATCAGAGCACAACTTAATCAATGCATCGGCAATATGCATTCAATATTTATGCACATCATTAATATGAATCAACTTAGCAGCGTCTCATTAGTACATGAATCAACAAAGCAAGATCTCAATCATTTGTCTATTTGCACGAAGTATTAGTGAATGCCTTATCTAACCACGAATTAGCATTAGCATGTTGGGCTTCATGCAAAACATTTAATGAACATGAATTTGGAAACATCTAAACTAAGGCCTCTATCAAAATAGCAGTTGGTACCTAGAAAGAAAAGGCAAACAGACAATCACAATTTGCATCAGATGGTTACCAATCCAACAGATCAGCAAGCAGTGTCAGTCTTCGTCCTCAGGACATCAGTCAATTCACCATCAGCAGAGATAGGACGGGGCAAAGTCTCAAGATAGCATAGCTAAGAAATGGATTACTTCTCTCAGATGGAGGAGAAGTTAGCATCAGGCAAGAATGGGGTAGAGGATGGTTAAAAGTAACAGGACAACTAAACTATTATATGGCAACTAGTAAAAGTCCTCTAGCAAAGGGCTCATAGCAAAAGGAATGGCAAATGGCAAGTGGTAAGAGTCAAAGTTAAAGTGGAAGTGGAAGTGTTCCTGTTTTCCTCGGGTTACGCCGTTAAATCCAGGATTAACAAGCCTTTTCATTAGTCTTCGTATACATTGGTGACCACTCCCCGTGGGCACCTTTCAAACGTGTGCATTATTTTCTATGTTAACACATTTTCTATGTAGCTTCATCACACAATATATTGCAAGCTTCTCGTATTAATATTGCTTTTAAAAGGCACACTCCAACAGTATCACAATAAAAATATCTATTCTGCTGACATTGGAAATGGGCTAATATGAAAAACGACCTCTCGGCTCCGCAGAGAACTGATATCCTGAAGGAAGTGAGAGAAGAAAGTGTGGCTCAAGAAAGAGTGACGTGATATCTGGTGGCTGGTTACCCAGTTGTCTACACTTTACATTGGGGTTGAAAGCCAGAGCATTTATCTGACGTGTCAAAGCCAAGACCTGAGAAATACTTTTAGTTACTTGCACCTGTTTATACAGCACCTTTCCAAAGATCTTTCAGTGTTTAAATATTTTTTTTTTTTAAGTCTGGAAAGAGATCTTACAGAAGAGTTCAGCCAGTTGAGTGCCTACTGCAGGTGTCTGTGTAGCTTAACTACTATATTGTCTCTTAGCATTAGTGAGTGTAAATACACATTGGAAAGAAAATTCCCAGTTGGAGCTGTAAATGACAGGTGTAATTGGAAGTTCTTTTCATTGACATCCCTTTCTATCCTCGAGCTACACAACTGTGGTAAGAGCCCACGCCTCCCTGGATCAGGGAGGGGGCGCCAATAATTGGGCAGGGTGAAGAGAAATGGGGCCGTGGAAGAGGGGGCCCGTCTCCTACACGGCAAAGACGTAATTTCCTCGATCGCTTCCCGGGAGGCAATGCATTCATTGTGAAGAGTCAGTGGCATAGCCGTATATAGGTGGGCGAGCCAAGGATCTGGCTCGAATCTTAGAGTTTGTGCACGAGCCAAGCACTGAAAATGTTTCCTATTTAAATTGCACAACAAACACCACATAAGATATGATAAAATAGTTTCAAAATTCAAAAAATGTGTATCCCTATAGCATGTGAAGCTTTGACATTAATACATCTCATTATAGAACTGCACTAAGAAGTACTTACTAAACGTAATAGTTTTTAAACATAAATGATTAGTGCGCTAATAGGCAAGGCAATTGCCATGTAAAACCTGGATGTGACCCAGATTATTATAGAGCAACATATGAGTCTTTTAAATCAAGCACAAATTCAGCATTCAGTGCTTGCAGGCATGGCGAGATAACATAATTTGCCCAGATTGGCATGCTTTTGAGGCAACGCAGAGACTCAGACCTGGTTCCCCAGTTTCCAATTTGTCAGCACTGGCCGTAGTGCCACATCCTAGGTAGAGGGAGGGAGACTGGCAGAAATCACATGAAAGCTTGGTATGGTCTTGAGCTTTCAATAGGATATCGAGCTGAGTCAGACCCAAGATTCAGGCTTGGCCCTGGCTTGAGCTTTCAGTGGCTCATCTCCCTGTAAGACCTTAACATGTTACTGCAGGGCCCCTATCCTTTTGAGGTCCCCAGTCAGTCCAAAGCTTGTGAATATTTGTAAGATATTGGAGACTAGGGGCTCATTATCACTGTCTACAGATGGGGTCCCACCCCTCAGGGGGCACCCCAAGCTGACAGCAACCCTCTAACTAACAGATCTACAGTGACAGGTAGGCCTAGAGACCAGGAATTAAGGTTTCCCTGCCCGCCGTTCTTGTTGATTGGTAGCCCAGGCCTGTGCTTCCTGCTACACATATTTTTAGTTGCACACATATCCTTATTGGCAGACCATTACAGGGGAAACATCATTGACAACCCGGTCACTGCAATGGTATGCATTTACCACGCTGCCATTAGCACGCATGTGTGTTTACAACGCATGCGTTTAGCACGCATGCCTTTACGACGCATATGCATGGTAAAGGAAGAGAAAGCAGTCTGGGTTGAGCATGAAGGAGCAGCGACCAGAGGAGAAAGAGGTAAGTGTAAGGGGTGTAGGGGCATTGAGGTAGTTTTTGGGATGGGGTCGGAGTCGTTTTTAGGACAGGGCAGGGTAGTTTTTAGGGTGGTGGTTGGTGTAGTTTTTAGGACAGGGCGGGGTAGGTTTTAGGGCAGTAGATTTAGAGTTTAGGGCGGGGGTCAGGGTCGTTTTTATGACAGGGTAAGGTAGGTTTTAGGACAGGGCAGGGTAGCTTTTGGTGGTCAAGGTGGGGGGTCACAGTACTTTTTAGGACAGGGCAGGGTAGGTGTTAGGACAGGGCAGGGTAGCTTTTAGGGATTAGGGCTGGGGGTCTGGGTAGTTTTTAGGAGAGGGCGGGGTAGGTTTTAGGTTTCAGGGTGGGGGTCTGGGTAGTTTTTAGGACAGGGCAGGTTTTAGAACAGTGTAGGTATTATGGTTTAGGGTGGGGGCCGGGGTTGTTTTTTGGACAGGGCGGTTTGGATTTTAGGACAGAGCTCGGTAGCTTGTATGGTTAAGGGGGAAGACAGGGGTCGGGGGAGTTTTTAGGACATGGCAGGATAGGTTTTAAGGTTCAGAGTGGGACCGGGGCGGGTAGTTTTTAGGGCAGGGTAGCTTTATGGGTTTAGGGTGGGGCGGGGTTCGGGGTCGTTTTTAGGACAGGGTAGGGTACGTTTTAGGGTTTAGGGCCGGGGTCCGGGTATTTTTTTAGGACAGGGTGGGTATTTTTCAGGACAAAGGTTTAGGATTTACGGAGTGGGATCGGGTAGTTTTTAGGACAGGTCGGGGTAGCTTTTAGGGTTTAGGGTGTGAGATTGGGGTAGTTATTAGGACAGGGCGGGTAGGTTTTAGTTTTCATGGCAGGGGGTCCGGGTAGTTTTTATGACAGGGCAGGTTTTACGAGCAGGTAGGTATTATGGTTTAGGGCGGGGATCGGGGTATTTTTTTAGGACAGGGTGGAGTAGGTTTTAGGATAGGACAGGGTAGCTTTTAAGGTTTATGGTGGAGGTGGGGTAGTTCTTAGGACAGGTTGGGGTAGGTTTTAGGACAGGACAGCTTTTGGGTTTAGGGTGGGGACGGGATTCAGGGTAGTTTTTAGGCCAGGGGACAGTGGGTTGTAGGGTTTTTGGTGGGCGGGGTTCAGGGTAGTTTTTAGGATGGGGTAGTTTTTAGGGCAGGGATTGTTTTGGGGTTTAGGGTGGGGTGGGGGTTGGGGTAGTATTTAGGACAGGGTGGGGTAGGTTTTAGGACAGGGTAGGTTTTACAGTTTAGGGCGGGAGTCGGGTGGTTTTTAGGACAGGATGGGGTAGGTTTTAGGACAGGACAGGGTAGCTTTATGGTGGGGGTAGGGGGTGGGGTAGGTTTTAGGTCAGGGTAGGTTTGGGGGGTTTAGGGCAGATGTCGGGGACGGGGTAGTTTTTAGGACCGGGAGGGATAGGTTTTAGGACAGGACAGATTAGCTTTTGAGGGTTCATGGCTGGGGGTCGCAGTAGTTTTTAGGACAGGGCAGGGTAGGTTTCAGAACAGGCAGGGTAGCTTTTAGGGTTTAGGGCGTGAGATTGGGGTAGTTATTAGGACATGGCGGGGTAGGTTTTAGGTTTCACGGCAGGGGTTCCGGGTAGTTGTATGACAGGGCAGGTTTTAGGAGCAGGTAGGTATTATGGTTTAGGGTGGGGGTCGGGGTATTTTTTAGGACAGGGTGGGGTAGGTGTTAGGATAGGACAGGGTAGCTTTTAAGGTTCAGGGTGGGGATGGGGGTTGGGGTAGTTTTTAGGACACAGTGGGGTAGGTTCTAGGACAGGACAGCTTTTGGGCTTAGGATGGGGACGGGGGATTTGGGGTAGTTTTTAGGACAGGGGAAAGTAGGTTGTAGGGTTTAGGGTGGGCAGGGTGTCAGGGTAGTTTTTAGGATGGGGTAGTTTTTAGGGAAGGGATTGTTTTGGGGTTTAGGGTGGGGTGGGGGGTCGGTGTGGTATTTAGGACTGGGTGGGGTAGGTTTTAGGACAGGTTAGGTTTTACAGTTTAAGACGGGAGTTTTTCAGACAGTGAGGGGTAGGTTATAGGACTGGGCAGGTAGCTTTTAGGGTTTATGGTGGGGGCAGGGGGTTGGGGTAGTTTTTAGGATAGGGTTGGGTAGTTTTTAAGAGAGGTGGGGGTTTAGGGCAGGGTGTGGGGGTCGGGTAGTTTTTAGGACAGGGCAGGTAGGTTTTAGGACAGGGCAGGGTAGGGTGTTTGGGTCTGGGCATGGGGTGGAAGGGGCAGTTTTAAGGGCTTGGGCGGGTGGAGTATAGTGTCAGGTGTAGAGGTCCGGGCAGAAATTACCACGCATGTTTCTTTACCAATCATGCTTTTACTACGAAATCCATTGTAATGGCTTGCGTGGCAAAGGCATGCATGGTAAAGACGCGGTCGTTGTAGAGTCCGCATTGTAAAGGCATGCGTGAGATACGCATGCGTTGTTCCATCATACATCTCCATTACAGCACACTGGTGGTGACTGATAACGGCACTACTTACTACATGGGACCCCCAAAACAACTCTTCCACAGTTACTGAGGGCCACTGGCAAGTAGACGAGCTAATGTCCAGATAGGATTGAGGGGGACTGAAGAGAGTATTCCCACTCTGTGTAGTCAGGCGGCAATAGTGATCCCCATACTTTTTCGCTCTGAGAAGGGCTCACTGTGTCAAACATTGCACTTCTGTATAATTAACTTGAGTCTGGAATGCCGTGAGCAGCACTGCTGGCTCTCCTGCGTTATGAGAGTGAGACTCGTTCTTCTGGCCTTTTCTCAGTGGCCATTTGTCTATTGAGTGGTCTTGAGTGGGGCAGAGCCGCTGCCAGAAGTACTACAGATATATGGCGCACTGTGTCTGCTGCTGAAGGGTTTGATTTATCAGTAGACTGAGTTGGTAGTGCTGTGTGCACAAGGCTGGCTCCCTGTTTTTCCAGATGAGTAACATTCTTCTGACATGGGTGTTGAAGCTTGCCAATGCAGAATTATTTTCTAGGGATAGGGTGTATCTCTCCAACAAAGAGCCTAACCTAGGCAAACAGTTCAAGGAACAATAGCTGGAAAAACTCACATTTTGGTAAAACTGTAACTTTTATGACCTAAAGCAGAGTTTCTGAAACGTTTGACTTTTGTAGATCCCCACTTAAACATTGCTGGAACCAAGGGACCCCAGTGAGTTATTAATGGAATCTGAAGACACCCACTGAGCCATTGCCGAAAGCGGGGGTCCACGGCCTAAGCATTTTCAATGGCTTAAATCACAAAGCAATACACAAAAAATAAAGACTCAAGTATTCATTAAACCATGACACAAAGGATGAAATATTTGATTTAGTGCTTGAAAAAAGATTTAAAAAATCTACATTTTAATTTTAATAAGAGGTTTGGAGCTTCTCAATGTTCATTTGAGGCCACTCACCGCCTATACAGATATTCTGTTTCATGCCATTGCACCGCTCTCACAAGTCAATCTGGGGATACTAACATAACCTTTGTCCTCTAATTTCAAAAGCCTTCATATTTACAGAACGTTTTAAAAATGTAAGTTGTACATTTTCTTTTTCTTTTATTTATATATATATTTATTAATCTGTTAATATTAATAAGTTTTCTAAGCAGTCGTGGACCCACTGAGTAGGCTTTGCTGACCCTCTCCCGTACCCGTCACAAAAAGGGGATCAGACCTCTAGTGATCCAGACTCTATGGCCTATTTTGGGGTTCCCTGTATTATGATCTTCTATGGGGCATGATAGATGTTGGTCACTTGGTGCCCTGAAGAGGGTTCTGAAAGTGGTTCCCTAGTTATTTGGGCTCTTTATTTGCCAGTCAACCTGTACCACTGGCTCCATGCAATTTTCTACTATGTTGTGACGTAATCAAGGCGACGTCTACCTTTAAATACTACTAACTTATCAAATATCCTTCTTCAATGAATTATGGTCTAAAAGATATGCTCCACAACTTTGTGCACATGCATTGTGCATGCTTTATACACAGCGGGAAGCTGCATAACTCAAGGGGACGGTGAGGGACGGAGACAAGGTAAAAATAAATAAAAAAAGCACTTACCTTCCCTACGTCCCTGTCTCCTCCTACTGCCTTACGCTCCTCTTCTTCTGGTGTCCCAGCATTCACTGCTGGGAAACCAGCACGGGCTCTCCAGCAATTCTGGCACTGCTTTCATACAAAACCTTGCTTGAAAGCAGTGCCAGGATTGGTCTGAGCAACAGTGACTGCTGCTCAGACAGAGCCCTGGGGTCTGTGCAGTTTCTCCAGCCTGGCTGTTAAAAACAGCTGGGCTGGATAAATCTAAATGCGCATGTGTGTGTGGCCGGCCTCAGACGGCCTGCCAAACACACATGCGCACTTACGTGCACTCTCCCCTCCTCCCCCTCCCATCTCCTGTGGTCCAGCCCTGCCCTCCCTGCACTGCTGGCTGTGCCAGAAGCAGAAAAATAAAACAGTAGTAAACTGGGGGTGATGCTCCTTTGCCATAGTGAAGGATCCGCCCCTGTTTATACATATTTCTGCAGCGGGCACCCCCAACACCGAGGTGGGCTCTATGCGGTTTTATCTGAATGATGTAGAAACACATAAATTCCCTCTCATTCACCCCCTATCATACCTTCATTTTCTTCTTTACAATCACACAAGTTGCTGTGTCTTCAGCCGCTTCTCTATCGCGCATTTTGTTTTAAGAGTTTTACCTGCACCTCTCTGCCTCGGAGTCTGGAACTTTCCATGGAGGTTCAGGCCTCTACAAGTTTTCTGCAACTTGACTTCTTATTCAAAATAGAATTGGACATCCTATTTGTTTTCTTCAAGACATGCAAAGATCAATGGATTTGAATACAGATGTAATTGAAATGTAGGTTAGGGAACAAGCAGAATCAACAAAAAAAAAAATGTTTCAGAACAAGGTGCCATTGAATGAGACTGGAGGGTAGAAACTCTCAGGTGAAGCAACAATGTTCTATGTGTACTCAGTTTTCGGAGTGGTATGTAAGAATCCAAGGCATACATGTTGAAACGTGGCCATGAAAAAATTGCCCGTGAAAGAGCGACTGGAGTTAGAAAATGGGTACAATTTAAGCTTTGCATATTGAGCTGGCTAAAGGGTGCCAGATTGAATACATCTACTAGATACCAGGAGATGGCCCTTCTCTTCTGTGCAGCTTATTCACCTCTACGCATCTTTTCAGTCTCCATGGTAGGGGATCACGCTTAATTCGGAAACAAACTTACGTTGGTTGTTTCCTTGAAAAGGGATATTCTGTGCCTGCCCCATCAAAATACAGAGATAATAGAGACATTTAGATGATCATGGCATGGATTAGCTCAGATAGTGTACAGATCTATTTATGGCTGGAAAATTGCCAATTGAACCTAGTGAACATCTGCTACTTTAAACCTAGGCCTGTGCTCCTTTGGATGAAGCAGAGGGCCAATGCAATATTTAGGTGAAGGGATGAACAGACTGACTCCTGGATCTCAGAACTCCTTAATGGCCTTCGCCTAATCTGGGAAAAACTGGCGTTCTTTTAAGATGAGTTCTTGCTGGTATCCTATGTCAATGCAGTGATCAGGAGTACAAAAGTGAAACTGTCTGTACTCCTAAAAAATAAATCACCCGTACCCAAACAAACCACCAGACAGAGCTGACTATACCCTTTGTAATGGCACACCTTGCCTACTTTGATAAAGAAAAGTAACCCCTAGGAGGAACAAAGAACTGTCCACCACTCAACACACTTCTCATGCACTCATTCACTCCAATGATCAGTCTTAATAAAGGAATATCTAGAAAAGTATTCAATAAATAATCCCATATAAAATACAAAAATAAAACAGCTATTAAAAAACCTTATTGGACCAGTGGTGAACCACTAGAAGAAAACTAATTTAAAACAAATAATATGGGTGGGAAAACACAAGCCATCCTCCCTAGTCTATCATCTTATGCTGTCCCAAGTTTGGTATATACTGGCTAATTGATTTGTGCACCTAATCTCTAATCTATTTTAGGCCAGTTCCAGTGGGTCCAGCAATCCAGCTTGCGTCAACACGTTTCGGTGGTCTTTCCCTACTGCAACATCATATACACAGTACTCCCAAATAACCTCACTCGTAGATTGCTAAGGCCACAAAACTGGGCAGCCAGAAGGTACTTCTGCACAATTATGATTGTATAAAACCTGCCCTTAAATCACTCAACTGGTTTTGGGCGGATGAAAGGATGAGAATCAAAGTGCATTGTTCAAAAGACCTGCTGGTGCATGGCCACAAAATACCTGATGAACTGGAATCACACAATGCACTCACTAGAAAGCATTGGTGCTCACTAACAGGAAAATAAAAGAATGACCCCACATGTCAGGCCATTTTATGAGTGATTCTGAACAGTGTTATCTTAAGGATTTTGGGGGCCCCAGGAAAGACATATTTTTGGGGCTCTTGTTTGGAACAAATGTGATTTTTTCTTTTTTTTACCCATTCCATGCTACTTTAAGCCTGCATTGTGCCAAACAGTTCTAAATAACATGTTGAACTTTAACAGGGTCACACAAAAACAGTTGAAATATGTCTTCCTTGGGACCCTAAAATCATTAAGAAGATACCGGAGAGAGAGGCAGAGTCAGAGGGAGAGGTAGGTAGAAATGAAGAGACGTTTAAATGTAGAAATAGAATAGACAGGGTCAAAAAGAGATAATGTCAGTTTTTCCAGGGGGTCCTTTGGAAACTGGTGGGCCTGGCAATTGCCCACTTTGCCCATGCTTTAAAATGTCAATGTTTTTGAATATATTTCTGAACAAAATACTGTCTGGCCGCTATGACATGGTGTTTGCTGTCTTTGGAATTTAAGTTTTCCCACCATGTCAGCAGGAGCACACTTGGGTGTCTTAATGCACCTGTGGGCCAATTGCCACACTTAAAAGGTCCATAGAACAATGTATCTATCCCTCACTTAGACACTCTGAATGAGCAAACAGTTGTTGTGGGTACAAGTCGTGACTGATAATTACTTGTTTTTACATAGCACTTTATACCTCACTTAGGCCACGTCCTAGTGCTTTAAGTAGAAGGTGTTACTATTGAATAATTTGTGTGATAGTACATATAGGGCCAGATGTAGCAAAGGTTTTTACCCATTCTGTGTCTATGGGAAAAAGGGTTCGTACATATGGCCCATAGTGATCTCACAAGGGAGTAAAACTGAGATGGTGTTTCTGTGGTTTAAAATCACACTGACCAACAGATCACGGAAGGTGTCAGTGTTGGACATTAATTAACTGGCCCATCTTGTCGGAGAACAGGACTTATATTGTAGATGACCCCATTGCGTACTGAGGGGCACCCAAAACCTCTCAATATTTTACCCTTGCTACAAGTAGTTTAATTTAGTGAATTGAAATTAAAAATAACCACTTGTTGAAGAGGCCACAGCCCATGCCCCAGTTGCTGAAATTAGCAGTCCCCCCTACAGTGCAGAGATGCCATAGCATAATGTTTCTGTGTGGCTTATGAAGGTAAACCAATACCTTTTGCTTTATGGTTGACTTGGATGAAGGGCTATCAACCCATCTGACCTAAAAAAACAACCATATGGGGAAGCTCCCCGTTTTTATGCAGGTCACTACATAACGTTCGTCTGTGGAGAAATAACGATCCTGGATCATCCTGAAGTATAAGAACATTTATTTTGTTCTTTTGGCTCCTGTATACGGAAGTTGAGCTGTAATAGATCAGCAAAGTGTTAGGGGTTTACCTCAAGACCAGCTGATCAGTACAAAGTGATGGATAACAATTTTTTTTAAGCTTCAGCCTGAACATCTGTGATACAAGGATTTACTCTATTTAGTGGTATCTGATCTTGTAGGATTCTTGTAGCCTGAGGAGGATTAGCTCTGCAGTCCAAAACCTGGGATTAAAATGTACTTAGCTGAAAGTAGGGTCTAACTCTATATGACAAGGTCAAGCAAAGGGGGTTGGTCTGTGAGCATGTAACATCTGTATGACATGGGGGATGACTTTTCAGTCAGAAGCCAGAGACTTTTAAGTCTTGTAACCCAAAGTTGTGCTGGCTGAAATCTTAATTGGTACAGTCAGTATTGTCTGAGTGATTATTCTTTTTTTTCGCTGCTGCCTATAGGATCTCTGAAACTCGGAAAGCTGTTTGAGGACTCGTCTCCAAAGTCAAGCTAAATGAGACATCAGACTGGCTGATATTTGGATAAAATGAGAGCTAGGGTTGCTGTCAGAAGAACGAGCCATAAGAGCTCTGTAACTTGAGGGTTTGCTGAGGTTTAAACTCATCAGATCTTTGTCGCCTGATGGCTGGCTCCTTCAGCATAACAGGTTTGTGATCACGATCAATGCTTTATTCGAGCTGGTGGTTGCAGGTGGGGGCCGCCGCACTCATTTTTAAAGACCAGAACTTACAAGAACGAGATAAAGGAGGAGGGTGGGTCTAGTGCTGCATTATAATGTGGAATCAAGACTGTACAGCTGTGGTATTCGCCACCCTGATTTGTTAAATCGCTGGCCGAGGGCAAAACAGGGCATGGAAATTATTCTTTTAGAAATAATACACCACATCCCAGCAAACAGCCACAGTCCGTATCCTTAGAACACTGATATGAAGTGATGTGTATGAAGACCTGGCCTTAAACAAATGGTCCAGAGCTCTCAAACAGAGCACAACAAACAAATACAATTTATACCCAAAAAAATGAGTGACATGCCAGTTGTCAAATGTACATTGGGATTAATCACTCTGAGGTATCCAAGGAAGCATCTCAGTGCCTCAGTAATGTGAAGCAGCTGGGACTGGATCCATGCAGCCAGCCAGAGGAAGGAAGTCAAAATAGTCTTAAAAACTGACAGAGGGGTTGAAGCTTGCATGAAGGTGTGTTCCTAGTGCATTTGTATGTGTGTTTGAGTTCATGCATACAAATGCATATGTGTGTGTATGTGTGCGGTAGCGTGCATCTGAGTGGGTTGGTCATGGCATATTGCTGATAACTCTTGACACATTGTGAGCATAAATATCATGAGCGTATCCATTCCTAGATTAAAAAAAAACTGGCACTAGCATAAAAGTGGAAATTTGTGCCATATTGGAGGGGTCCATGGCATGATGGCATCGTCAAGTCAGAAAATGCGGGCACTGGCATTTGGTGGTAACTTAATGTGCATTTTGAGAAACCATGGCACTATTTCTGTTGCAAATTACTTTGGTATTTACCTTTGCTTCCAATGTATATAGGCAGTGTTAGACCTGACAGCCTTAGGGTGGTCATCCCTCAACTTTTTGCCTGCCTCCACTTTTCTGACACTGTTTCTGCTGGTTTTAGGACTCTGCACACTTTACCACTGCCAATCAGTGCTAAAGTATATATGATCTCTCCCTTAAACATGGTGACAATGGCTCATACACAATTGGCATATTTAATTTACTTGTAAATCCCTAGTAAAGTGCACTACATGTGCCCAAGACCTGTAAATTAAATGCTACTACTGGGCCTGCAGCACTGATTGTGCCATCCACACAAGTAGCCCCATAACCATGTCTCAGGCCTTACATTGCACGATCTGTGGGTGCAGTTTCACTGCCACTTCGACTTGGCATTTCAAAGTACTTGGATTCAGCACCTGTGACTTAGTCCCGCATGCCCAGGATTTCCACGCATTGTCCTTGGGTGTCAAAAGACCCCGCATCGCAGTGAGGATCAAAGACTGCACGCTGGAAATTGATTCAAAGCCCTTGCAGCGTGGGAAGAATCGACACGTCATCTGTGCCGCGTACAGAAATTCGACGCACACCTTCCTTTTTCGACGCATCTCCTCTTCTGCGATCTTCGTGAGTGCAATTTTGCCGTAAACCAGGTACTTTGTGCACACAAGACAATTGTTGATTTTTAAAACCCTAAGACTCTTCTTATCATTGCAAAAGTAATATTTCAACTTGTGCTTATAAAACCTTGATCATTTTGACCTTAATTTAATCAGATAAATATCTTATATTTTTCTAAACCTGTGTGGTGTATGTTTGTGGTGTTTTCACTGTGTTATTACATGATTTTTTGCACAAATACTTTACACATTGCCTTCTAAGTTAAGCCTGCCTGCTCTGTGCCAAGCTACCAGAGGTTGGGTACAGGATAATTTGGATTGTGTGTGACTTACCCTGACTAGGATTGTGGTCCCTACTTGGACAAGGGTGTATAACTCTGCCAACTAGATACCCCATTTCCAACAGGCAGGCCAGCCTTTGTTGCTGGTGGATTGTTGAGTACAAGAGAGCGGTAAGACCCATGTTTTTGAGGGCGTGGCTGGAGGTTACGCAAGATGGCCCCTGCTCTTTAGAGCTCTGTGAGGCATCAGCACTTCCTGGAAAGAAGGAGATGTTTTCACATCAAAATGATTAATTTCTTCAGCATTTTTTAGCACCAGAGCACTGTGGCTGCATAAATATGCCTTTATCTTACAGAGACATCGAGTTTTGAAGTCTTTTCAGAGACTTCATGTGAGGGCCTGAGGTAATTATTTTTCTGCGTCATTTGCATTTCACTCCATAAGCCTCTGTACAAACCTAAACTTTCACAGAGATGTTTCTATTTGACTTTTAACTGCTTGACTGGATGTGATTCTACAAATCTAGTTTCCTCTGCAATGGAATATGTATTACCTTCTGACAGCCAGCTAAACTTTTGACCTCTCTCTTCAAACACATTTAGCTGAGGTTTTCAACTTTCAGTATTCACTGGCAGCTCTTGTCAAGGAGCTCTTTCAAATTGCTCTTCATAACATGGTAAATGCTTTCCTTTGAGGGGATTTTGTCCTTTTCAGAAGGTTCCCTTAAAACTAGTCACCAATTGTTTGACTATGTGCAGTAAAGTGCTTTGCTCTTGTTGTATTCTGTCATGCCTGTTATGAGAGAATAATTTAGGATTTTCTATTTATATATTTTTTATTACATTTTGCTCTGTTGTTGGAAACTTCTGGCAGCAGCTTCTCATCGTAACATAATTTCATCAACACCTCACATTGCTGGCTTCCTTTTACCAAATTGCTGCTGGCTTTTATGGTGAGACCACATAATTCTCAGAGTTGCCAGTCATCATCTTTCTCCAAATCTAATAATCCTCTTCGAGTGGTGCGCACACATATAACTAAATCTTTTCTACCATCAGCTTTAACAGTGGATAGTGCTGCAGTCTTTTTAAAGGATAGCGCCTCTTCATCTCATGCTGCTGGCGCAATTGGGAAAAAAAATCTAACACCTCCTCCGTCAAGCGCCCAAAAAAAGACCTTGATTCTCCCTCAAAATCACCTACACATCTTACTCTAGATGATGTCATGGAGGAATTACGTGCACTTAAGCCCTTTATGATCGATACTAATGCCTCTTTGCAACGTATTGAGGAGCAGTGGTCCCAACACGAACAACTAATTTGTACTCTGGAACAGAGAGTCAGTAACCTTGAAGATTGTAACACTGTCAATCCTCAGATCTCTAAAGACATAGCTCAACTTAAAAGGCTTACTGAAAACTTAGAAAACAGAAATAGGAGAAATAATCTTCACCTTTTTGGGATTCCAGAAGGTTCGGAAGGCTCTAACATGATTGCATTCCTTCAAAAAGCAATACCTTCAATTCTTCGCTTGCCTCTTACCTCTTCCCTCTCTATCCAACGGGCACATCGTTTAGGTCCACAGACTTCAACTGGCCCTCGTGCACATCCTAGAGGAATTATTATTCTCTTTCTCCAATTTACTGACTTGATTCAAATACTCTCGGAAGCCAAAAAGATGGGCTCTTTGCTATGGTCAGGTCATAAAGTGTTTTTCGCACAAGACTTCTCTCCTGCTACAGCTGCACGTCGCAAACAGTTTTTGGGCTTACGTCCACAACTCAAATCCTTGAATATTCGATATAGTCATCTTCACCCATGCCTTTTCAAAATTACATTCAAGGGCAAATCTTACTCGTTTGACGAACCTTCAGCACTACAAACGTTTATTAACCAAACAAAACAGAAGCAATGGAACTAGGAGCATCTGCAATTACTTGAAGATATAATTTAATTTGTCTTTAATGTCCTTTCTTTTTTTTTTCTGGACAGTTTAATAGTAATGGTTATGTTTAATATTTATATCTATGGTTTTCCTTCTCTGCATCTTATTATTTTTATATATATATATATATATATATATATATATATATATATATATATATATATATATATATATATATATATATATTTTTTTTAGATAGGCTTCTTTGTGCAATCCCCATGTTCCTTTCCCAACCGTATCCCTTTCTCACCATCCAAACTGTTCTCCTACACGTTCCACGGGTAAGCTTTGATTTTTATTGTTTTTCATGTCACAGTCCTTTACTGTAGTTATTACGTGATTTGGTCTCCTGAATGGTACATTTTTCGTTTGTATGTTTTTTTTTCTTCCATGAAACTCACCATCATATGTTTTAATATCTAATATCACTTTTCTTGTGCTGAAGCCACTCTTGCCTGTCTTTTCAGGTACTCCGCTGTACCTCTACCTTTTGGGGTATTCACTTTCTATCTTGTTTTCTTTAGCTTTCGTGGACTTTAGTCCCTGTATTGCCACATCCATGTATATACAACTTCTGGAGGTCATCTTCCTCCTTTTCTTTTTCTTTACTATCTTGTTTCTTTCCCATTTCTTTGCTTTTGCAAAAATGATATGCCTAGTTTTTTCCTTGTTACAGCAGTTGTTTATTAATACTTCTTGTTTTGCAACTTAGAATGTTACTTGGAATGTTAAGGGGCTTAAACACCCCATTAAACGTCAGCGTGTCTTATCTCACCTAGCTCGTTTGAAATGCCACATTGCTTTGTTGCAAGAGACTCACCTCAACGACTCTGAGGCAATTAAGCTTAAAAGCAATGGGTGGGGGACATTTTCTACTCCCCTTCCAACACAAACAAACATGGGGTAATTATACTCTGTCAAAAATCTCTCAAACCTACCATAATTTCACAGCATAAAGATACCGAAGGTTGCTGGGTACTTGTTACATTTACAATTGACAATATTTCTCTCACTATCCTAAATATATACTGCCCCACACATCCACATTTTTGGAAGAATCTTTCACACATTGTCTCTGAACATTCCTCAAACAATTTACTAATAGGTGGTGACTGCAACCAAATTCTCGATCCATTTTTGGACAGACGTTCCACGTCACGTTTCATTCCACATGCCTTCCACAAAGCTTTTAAAAACTTTATTTGACAGCATTCTCTCTCTGATTCCTGGAGAGTATGCAATCCCGACCTCTTGGAATATTATTTTTATTCTCCTACCCACCATTCCCATTCTAGGCTTGATTATATCTTTCTGAGTAAAGATTTATTGCTACATATGGTCAACTCTGAAATCGGTGCTATTTTGATCTCCGATCACGCACCTGTGATTACTGACCTTGATCTTTTTCTTAATGGTTCTAAAACATCTTCGTGGATGTTTGATAACTCTCTACTTTCAGATGCTACTTTTATCGCTTCCTACAGTAAGTTTATAGAAGAATACTTTCACATCAACGATAGTGATCAACTATCATTTCATTTTGTGTGGGATGCATTCAAAGCAGCCTCTAGGGGTTTCATCATAAGTTACGTCCACTCAAAAAAAAAGTCTGCTCAACAAAAATCGACTTCCATCCTTGAAAATATAAAGTCCCTAGAACATGAATACTATACTCATAAAACTAGTAAATCACATCTTGAAGCACTAGTCTCAGCTAAAATGGAGTTTAACCAATATACCACTGAACAAGCATGCAGCACCCTCCTGACAATAAATGCCAGATATTATGGTGGTAACAATATAGCTGGTTCTCTTCTAGCTCAATATTTGAAACAAAGAAAAGAAAAAACAACTATTAAATGTATCACAGATAACAATGGTGTTAAACACTTTAGAGATAAAGATATAGCATTGTGTTTCGCTTCTTACTATAAGGACCTGTACACTCCAGAACACATACCAACAGTTGAATCTCTCAACCAATATTTCTCTAATCTCAAACCAAGAGACCCATTGCAGATTGACCTCTCATCTTTAGACCAACCCCGACAACTTACCGAACTACATACAGCTTTACAATCTCTCCCCCAGGGTAAGGCTCCAGGCCCTGATGGCTTCACAATAGAATTCTTTACTCAGTTTGCTAAGTCTCTTTTCCCCAAACTCTTTCAATTACTTCATCATTTTATAATGTCAGGTTCTGCATCTGGCTCATTTACGGTGGCCATGATTTGTCTTATTCCCAAAAAAGATTGGGATGAGACTGACTGTAAAAATTATAGACCCATATCTTCAATTAATTCTGATTGTAAACTCTATGCCAAAGTTTTAGCTCTCCGTTTACTCCCATATATACCTGACCTTATTGATTCTCATCAATATGGTTTTATCCCTAATAGAAATGTAGCATATAATTCCCATACTTTTTTAAATATTATTAACAAGGCATCTAAACTTAAGATTCCTCTGGCAGCTTTATCATTGGATGAGGAAAAGGCCTTTGATAGGGTCTACTGGGGTTTCTTGTCGAAAGCATTGGAATGGCATGGACTAGGTACTAAATTCCGACATTTTATATCCATTCCTTATTCCTCACCATGTTCCTCGGTTATAACAAGTGGTATCTGATCTCCTTTTTCCCCTCTTAAAAGGGGTACTCGTCAGGGATGCCCATTATCTCCTTTACTATTTATTTTGGCTCTCAAACCTTTTCTATACCAATTAAAAACATCTGAACAATTTACGGGGTTTCAAATTAATAATGCACACATCAAATTTATGGCATATGCTGATGATATTCTTTTGTTCATGTCTCACCCTGACACTTCTCTTCCTGCATTCCTGCATAAGCTCAACTTATATTCTGATGTATCTGGCTATAAACTTAATATAGACAAAACAGTGGTCTTACCACTTAATGCTCATTGCACTGGCTCTGTATTCCTTGATGCAGGATTATCTTGGAATTCTTCTAAGATTAAATGCCTGGGGGTATGGTACTGCACTACTCTCAAGGATACATTAAGGACTAATTTAAAAATCTTATCTGCAAAGCTTGTAGATCTCACACAGAAATGGTCTCCGTTATATCTCACGTGGTGGGGCTGCTTGGACACCATTAAGTTGATGCTTCACCCTATCATTAACTTCTTCCTTGTGATGCTTCCTATTAAGATACCTAAACTTTTTTTTAGTTCAATTGATAAAATTCTATCCAAGTTCCTGTGGAACGGTAAACAATCCTGAATCTCTCTCTCGAAATTAAAACTTGCTAAAGTACAAGGTGGAGTTAATTTCCCTGACTTTATAACTTATCACAAATCTTTTGGCATTAAGCAAATACATCCCTATTTATCTACACTCAATGATGCCCCTAAAAAGCTATGGTTCTCTTTGGAAGAAACATTTATTTCTCCCTTTTACCATAAACACATTATATTTATGTCTAACCCCCCAAAAGTCTGGTTGCCCAGCACTATCTCCCATTCAGTCAATTTACTGAAACCTTTTTTTATTTTACATCTTACCCCCATTAATCAATTGTTTAACAGTCCTATTTGGCACAATAGTTCGCTTAGGAAACAAGGTAAAACCTTGTGTTGGAAGGCTTGGATGACTAAAGGTATTCTTCTCATTTCCCAATTATATCATAAAGACTCTATCATCCATTTTTACTACTCTCTCAGCAATTTATAATCTCCCTATTCATATGAAATCCCAATATATCATTCTTTCTACTCTAGTCCAAGAGGCCCTCAATAAACTTATACATCATAATCATTGTTCTCTTGCAAAATCTCCACACCCGATTGTAACTTCTAATTATCCTAGGGCAGCTGGAATTTATAAACTTTTAAGAACGTCTGTTTCACCTAGACTCAAATCACCTATTGAGACATTGTGGGAATCAGATCTTGGTGTTGTTTGGCCAAATTCTTTATGGGATAGAATATGGTATAAGATACATTCCACTGCATGCACTGCAAGCCTCACACAGACCCTATATTTTTTTTATAATAGACTTTTCTACACTCCTGTATGCCTTTACAAATTCAAACTTGCACAAAATGCCAATTGTTGGCGCTGCCACACTCAGCAGGGTGCTGACTTTCACATGTTTTTTTCCTGTCCATCCCTATCTACTTTTTGGTCCTCAATATGGTCTCGCATTTCAGCAATAGGTCAGATCTTCTTACCAATGTCATATGAATTGCTGTTTTTGGGTGGCATACACAATATCTGGAGTTCATTCAGGCCTTTTGGAAAATTGGTGGACCTTTTGCTTTCTATTGCAATCCCTATTATTACTTCTAACTGGAAATCTTCGGAGAACATTACTCTCAGACAGTGGTGGAATTCTTTATGTTATGATCATAGACTTGACAGCTACAAGCTTGATTCAACAGGAACTTTCTTCAAACATCATCAGCTATGATTGCCATTAAGTGACTATCTCTCACGCACTGCAAAGGAAATGGATTTTTCTTCTCCTTTTAAAAAAATGTCAATATATTTCCTGTTTTTCATCTTATATATACTTATTTCATCTTACATTTGCTGTAACTAATGTCTATTACCTCTCTCTCCACATGGCTATCACTTGATTCCATTTTCTATCCCTATAGCTCTTCTCCCTCTCTCTTTCTTCTTTCTTTATTCAAACTTGGAGTCTTTGATACTATATTGCTGTATATGCCTAATTCATGTACATGTTTAATATGCATTTATAAGTACAATATTCCTTATGCATATATATTCACAACTGCATATCTCTGTCCTGGCAATCTTAAGTTAATGTTCTTGTATTTGACTCAATAAAAAAACATCTTTTAAAAACAAAGACCCATGTTTTTAATCAAAGTTTGTTAATCCACCATGCTGATGTTGGAGAAATTATGATGGTGGTCTAATTCGCCAGGCAGGGTATCCGTCCCATTTGTGACAATGTATCCAGTCCTGCAAACTCTAAAGCAGGCCCTCCCTGTGTCACTGTTCAGTAAAAAAGTAGATCAGCTGCTGCGTGGGCAGAGAATTGAGGAGATTATTAATTGGTTAGGAGAAGTTTGCAGTTACCCCACGATGTTTTCAACAGTAGAGATTAATGTGTGAGGTATGGCTAACATTGGTATTCATTTCCTCAGATTATTGTTAATTAAACATTCTTATTGTCCTTTTTGTAATACAGATTGACTATATTGCTTGAATGCTTGTAAATGGGTTAAATTTATTTTGTATTAAAGACATTTCTTCATTACTTTAAAAATAAAAGTTAACAGGCTGTTTCTTTGAGGCACCACACATTCTGAGAAATAAAAAAAATTCCACCTCGGGTTACCCTGTACTTATTTACTGACTCTCTCATGCACATCAAGCGTGTTGTGGATTACCACAGGAAACCGCCTAAAACGGTGAGAAGTTTTAGCAGCAGTGAGCCTTCTGCATTTTAAAGTTTTGGTATATTTAATAAATACAGCAATTCTGTTACTTTACATTGTAGTATGCGCGTTTAAACATAGTAATGTGTGTGTATAAGGCAGTACAGCTGCAACGTTTCTGACTAGCCTAATCAATTACTCCATTGAGTTTAATGTTCGGGGAGGTTTTGCTAATTTTAGTAGTATTGTGCCCCAAACAGGTTTTTGTTTTTTTTAAAGAAAAAAAACGCATCATTGCTTGCCGCTTTGTTTAGCTTTTTTGTAAATTGTTTTAGCCTTGCTGCAGAGTAGCTGCGCTGATGCACAGCATGCTCCAAAACATCGACAAAGCCAAAATCTCTCATAAATGAGACTTACTTGCTTTTCCAATGCTTGTTTTTAGATTGTCATCTCAGTCTGTACTACTGTTTGTCATGTTTCCTGGTAGTTTTATTGTAAGAGTGATTTCTGCCAAGTATTGTGTTATAGATGTGCAATTCCACAACACATGTTTTGGATCAGGGTCTCCCTGATCGTTCTAGACGACAGTTCGGGAGATCTGTTACTGATTGCCAGTCTATCTAGGTTAGTTTGTTACCTAGATCCACCATCCAGACTCTCAGTGCCTGAAGGTTTACCCCAGACAGTTTAAAAAACCAAGCACCATCCCCAAAGCAACTTGTGACTGGGGTGTCTCGGATTCAGCAGTCCAGACTTCTCCAACAGGAGAAGGTTAAGAACCACTCTGATGGGATCAAATATATTTGTTGCAGGCAATGAAACATGTTTAGTGTATCACCTCAGATACAGCTCCAGACGCTGAATACTTGAGCTTACCCTGTCTGCGATGTCTGTAATTTTCTCTGCCTTTACAAAGTCTGACATGCACTACAGTGGTAGGGCACATGGATATGTCTCTGGGGGCAGTTTTAAGCAGAAGTTGGTTCCAGATGTTTCTGACTGTGTCATTTTCGTAAGTGATTTTTTGTCTGTTTTATGATAATAGATCAGTACTATGCTCCCCTCAATTCTTCATGTATGAATGGGTTTTCAGGACCAACGAGCTCTTTGGCCACCCATTGCAGCCGTACAGTTGAAGAGTACAATTCCAAAGTGACTACTCCCAGCCTTCTTCTGTAAGTTGTAATTGAAGTTGGAAAAAAGAGATGCTGTATGTCTGTGGCTGTCCCAATTTAAGATCTGTAACAAAGGGCCAGATGTAGCAATTTCCGAATTTCTGAATCGCAAATTCAAATGCAGAACGGTGTCTCAGACACCGTCTGCGAATCGCAATGGGGTCGCAAAGACCAACCTCATTAATATTAATGAGGTGGGTCGTATTTTTGCGACCCCATTGCGATTCCCTGCACTCACAGGGATGGTGGCCTGCTGGAGACAGCAGACCTCCAGGTCTCTGACTGCTTTTTAAATAAAGCATTTTTTTTTTTTTTTTGTATTGCAGCCCGTTTTCCTTTTGGATTTGTTTTTTCAGAGTAGGCAGTGGTCCATTGGAAAAAACATTTTTGGCAACATTCACAAAATTTGCAAATGGGTTACCACCAGTGTGACACTGGTAGTAACTGCGAATTGCTTTGCGACCGCGTTCGCGGTTAAAAAGCAATTTAGCATTGCAGTGTGAGTCGCAAATAAGAAGGGGACACCCCTTCCTATTTGCGAGTCGCATTCACATTTTGCGAGTCGGTACCGACTCGCAAAATGTGAATGAGCATCGCGATGCGTGTTTTGCATGGCGCAAACTGCGATTTCCGCAGTTTGCGCCATGCAAAACGCTACCTACATCTGGCCCAAAGTGTCTATTTCACAAGATATGACTTTGGGTAGATATAGAGCAATAGTAGCAAAGACATTGGGGAAACACACTGATATCACCATTCTGGCAATGGCAGTGTAGAGTTGGTATCTTCTTCCAAAATGTCAATTTGTGGGTATTTGACAAGGTCTTTGGCAGATTTCCCCTGATTAGGTTTGAAGGCTTACAATATAAGTGGACAGACAAGAATCTAAACGCACAAGTTTCCAGTGTCAGGGATATGGCAGGCAACTGCTGCAATTCAAATTTTTCTACTATTTTCAGTGGCTAGAAACATGACTTTTTTAAGTTGACCTTAAGTGCTACCGTCTCACCAGCATGTGTGAGAGATGTATTCGCTGAACTTAGGCCCGCCACTGTTAATTTTATTAGAGTAATATGTCACCTGCTTAGAGATTGTGTGCATGGATCCCCATGATTTGATCTATCTGTGAGTGCCCTCAGGTTGAAATATTTCTGCTAATGACTTGAATTTGAGGGCAAACGGAAGAGGAGACTATAGATATCCCTTGCATGTGCCATGTATTATTGTTGGGGGATCTGATGCAATTTTCCTAGTTTTCACACATGCGGTTAAGTTTAAACGTAGTAGAGTGATATGTGATAATCTCAGACCATCCTGGAAAGGACTATCAGGAGATGGTTCCAATTTATGGAATAGAAAGCTTTCTCCATATGTACAGATGTCACTGTTAGTAATCTTGATATTGTGTGCATGCAGCTACCTTGACACGAAGAAAACCTTCTAATGCTTCCCGCAGTGTATTGCAGCCCTCCCCCCAGCTCTAGCAGCTAAAGCGAGGTGCTGATTGGCCCTATACACTGGTGGACTCCCTCCATCTAAAACATCAGTTAGTTATTTATGGACCTTATGTGTCTGCAAGTTTGTAGACAAATACTCATAAAAGCACACTTAGGTAATGTTATGACAGAGGGCTATGGACCTTGGGCTGACATGCACAGTCAAGAGAACCAAAGGAGAAATGGTGAAAATAGGGAAAATAAAGTGAGAAAAATGAAAAGAGTAAGTAAAAGAAAGAGAAAAGAATGTTAAATTAAGGTTGGGGAGAAAAAAGATGTGTCGATGCAAATGGTGAATAAAGAAAGGGAGGGGAGAGGAATGATGAAAAAGGGAAGCAAACTGGAAAGGAAAGAAGGAAGAAAAGATGAAAGGGTGAATGGAAGAAAGGATGAATGAAAAGTGGGCAGGATGAAAGGAGGGACAGAATGCAAGGGAAAAAGGATGGATGAAAGGGTGAAAGAAAGAACAGAGGATAGGTTATCTGGTGGACTGAAGAGTGAAAGGATTGATAAGTGAAAGTGTGAGTAAACGTATAGGTGAACAAATGGAGGGAGGAAGAGAAAGGATAGATGGGTGGAAAGATTGATAGCTACATTGATATATCGATAGATGAAAGGATGAATGGATCCATGAACGGGTGGATGAAATAAAGAAAGTATAGTTGGATGTGTGAGTGGATGCAAAGGAAGAATAGATGGATAGATGGTTGTAGGGAGGAAGAAAGTGTGTATGGAACCCTTCTGCGGAGAGTCGGGTTCAATGACTTGATTTAAAGTGAGGGTAATTTTAATTTTCTGGCTACTCCCTTAGTTTCCATTTTGAACCTTTTAGTACGAAGCCTGATTGGGCTGAATGACTAAAGAAAAAATGACAATGTTGCTGATATGACTTCCTTGGTTGTAGGCTGCAAGGACGTGTTTTCTTGGCACTTTATGTAATTTGAGGGCTAACTGTGTACTATATGTGGTATAAAACTAGTCTAAGGAAAGTCCGTCGCTTGCAGCGTTAGCAGACGTTTTTCCTATTGCTGAGTCTCCTATTTCCATATTAACCTCTTCTCAAGACAGCAGAGTTTGTAATTTTTCAGTCCTGCGTTGCCTACATACCATATGTCTAGGTCAGTGAGATTATTGGGTTCGTAGTGTAGATGTTTATGATAAATTAACATTACAGCAAATTATCTAATTTATTTGTCCAACTAACCTGCCTTCAGTAGTTTTAGGTGCTGAAATAGGGCTGTGTTTTGTTTTTTAAGAGCAGAGCTAACTATCACATTGTATTCAAGTCTTCTGCATGCAAGGTGTTCACTCTACTGTGTTTCTGTTATGAAGCTTATGTCTATTTCCCTTTTCTAATTTTCGAATCAATTACCATCCTTTAGGGGGTCATTAGGGTCGAGCGAGCAAGCGGTGAGGCCTCTGTTGTAATCTCTCTGTGGTATTTTAACCATGCCCATGTCACGCCCGACACGTATATTAGTTCCTGGGCTTGCCTTTTAAAATACACTTGATTTAATTTGTGAAAGGTATGCATACCTTATGACTTTTCCAGTGTTTAGCCCTCCTTCAGTGCACCGGGCAACTACTGAAAACATTTGAGGCTTCCCGTTTTCAGCATGGTTTCTGGACCACTTCTTCTTTTTATTTCCTACACTCCGCAATCTTGCTGGGTTTTACACAGCGCAATCACGCTCTTTTTAAAAAAAAAACATTTTTTTGTAAATTTCCCCTGCCCCCCTGCACACCCCAACCCACCCTGCCTTACGCGTCCCCTAGGTTACAAAGCTAATAGCTCTAACTCGAGCAAACGCGACACCCATTGCATTGCAAATGCTTGTTTTTCTTCATTTGGGAGTTTCTCACAATCTGGGTCCGTGACTGTCTCGACCAGGATGCTGCCTGTGGACAACATTCGGGGGGCCGACGTTAACTCATGCTCTCTTTTTGCGCAGATATTCCAATGGCGGGAGTTGGAAAACCTCTAATTCAATAAGAATAAGTTTTCTTGGAAGTTTATGACCCACACATGAAAGAGTGATTGGAATTCCTGTGCCATGTGATTTTGGGGCGGGGGGGGGAGCTGTGTGAGGTGAGGCTGCATGTTACCTGGTAGATGTTTACTGTACGCTTCTGCGAGTGAGAGTAGAGAATACACCAGATCCACCATTCATCCATCTAGGGTCGATAGTGTATACAGCGGGCAACAATTATTGCTATTATTCAATCTCCCAGAGCCATGCCGGTTTGTAGCGTGTGATTTATTGTATTGCGTGCAAGGATGTGTTCAAAAGTGGTCACACTGAGGGGGCTGCAGCATGGCACCCGCGTATTGCTTTGAATGTGAGTGGCTTCTCGGCTGGTGCCTTTGATTTGCACATTCTCCTGGTGTTCTCAAAGTGCTCTGAAGAGTGTGAAATATGTTAAGATGCAGTCTGATAAAGAGGGAGAGAGTGATGTCACGTGTATAGCGCTGCGGAATGAATTAAGTAGCTTCTAGTCAATTCATTGTTTGCGAAAGTGATGCCGTGTTTTTTCTGTGTAGCCCTAATGGTGTCCAAAAAGATCCAACGTGCTCCATATTTTGATAAATAATGTAACTGCGACACATGATGAAAAATAATTAATAATTTAAATTACCAGCAATTCTATTACTCTGAGCCCGTCCTTTCTCGTTGCAGTAATTACCGAATGAATGGAACGAGGAAGTGGGGAGCATTTCACAGTTAAGTTTTCACCAAAACAGGGCATGGCCATACATGATATACTGTTTACTAATAATGGCCATGAGTCATTTCTTTCGTGATGTGGCATTAGTGATGTCTTTTTGGTACAAAATAAAGAAAATTCGCTAAAATGTTCACGATGCATATAATCATTCCATTAAGTGAAGTAACACCAACTTTCCTAGTGTCTAAACTTAAGAGTGAAGGTGTGGATATGGCCGTCAATGTCTTTTCACTTATCTAACGTAATTGGGTGCGCTTAGAAACAGCCTATTGGGTGCGATGAAGAAAAGTAGACCAGTAGCTCTAATCCTGGAAACACCCAGCCTGATGATGTTTCTTGCATCATTTTAGCTTATTTATCAATGTGCTTGATATAAACCAGCTTCTTCTAAAAGGTGACTCAAATTTAAAATATGATACAGCATTTAAGCATGAAATGAGCCTAGTAATTCGAGAAAGGCGAGCTGATACAAAGAACAGGTTTTGCAGAAACAATGGCGGTGTTGTAGGCTTGGGGTGCACCTACTGCTCAGTGTTGGCTTTCTGAGACACGCCGCACAGAGGGCTCATCCACACAGCGTACATGAAGGTCAGGGAAAGCCCCTACACCCATTAGTTCCAAGTTTGGTTCAGCTTTTAGAGGGAGCCTATGTGGGCTCAGGTTTGAAGGAATCTCAATACATAGCCTAGTGTGGGCCTCGCTTGAGCAGAAGATGCCAGCCTTAGTGCCCAAGATGAGCAGTGGTCGATGAGAATCCAAGAGCACAAGTCATATATCTATGCTTGGGCCTAGCTAAGGCAAGGCTGCCAGGCTGTCTTCTACATCACCGGCATTTAGGCCTTTAACGCACCTACAACCAGCAATGGGTTCATTAGTTTTTCAGTAAGGTTTACAACCCAAAGCAGCAGTTCTGAACTGTGCTCTGGCGACCTGTCTACTCGGGGGACTCTGCAACTGCTTAAAAAAACAAATATCAACACATTTAAAAAGTGTGTATAAAGAAGCAAAATGCAAACTTGATAATGTCGAAACGTTCCATAAATGCAAAATAATTTGAAATTAACTAAAAGCTAATGGTGAACCATTAAGGAGACGGAATACCTGTTTTGGGGTCTTCAAAGACATTTGCAGTGCTTTTTGCCATTATTCTGGTTGGTGGAATAGATTACTGCTTGGTTTGTTGTTCAGAAGTCCACCCAACTAGTATTAGGTTTACAAAGGAATCTGCGGTGGCTTCTGTAGGAGGTAATACTCAAAGGAGGCAGGTCACTAGTTTTGAGGTCACTGACAAGACAATACTGTCCTGGGTAGGCTTGTAGCTAGTTGTGTCCGAGTTAACTACGGCGTGCTTAAGTGCAGCAAGTGCAGTGGCACCAGGACCCAAGGGTGTGAGGTGCCAACTGCACCCCAATTATAGTTGCCTTTCAACCTCAAAACTGAAGGAGTTGGGAAGCATTTGCTTTATTTATATTATGGAACTTGACACCCTGGTCCCCCACTTGCTGAGTCTTGTATACGAGGGTGCTTTGCTGCATGGCAGACAGACCACCCTTTCTGTGGTCAGAAAAGCCATCTACCATGAGTTTTATTAGTTGCTAGATGACTGTCTGCTCAGGAGGAGCCTGGCCGCTTTTTAGGTCGAGGATGCAAACGCTCTGATGTCTTGTAATCTATCTATCTGTGGGCTTTTAAACATGCTCACCGCATGCCCATCACTACAAAAATCATTTATTATCGTTGGTAAATGCTTTATTACATTTGTTCCTCCTTGGGGCAGTTTTGTTACTGCCTTGGCCATCGACCCAGTTACATGGATAATTGCACTTTTGCCACTCCTTTTGACTGCGAGGGAACTTATTTTTCCTTTTGTGTCTCTTCTTTGCACTCAAGCACTTCTGTGCATCCCAAATGTTCTGCGTGTTCTCTTGACCTGTGAATATGTTCAGAGTATAGAATCATGTACAACCTGAAATGCAGGTAATGAATAGAATACAAACTACTTCCTCGGAGTACACTGCTCACCAGGCATCTGTTACTTTTTAGCTTCACTTAGTCCGTAAACCCCTCAGCATTTTCACCACAGTTGTTACTAGGTAGTGGCAGGTGTGATCTGAACATGTTTAGTACTCTTGACTGAGCACAGACCCTTTCTGATATGCCTGGTACCTGCAACTATCTTAGCATGTTGATTTCAATGCATCTAAGTAATCCAATTGCAAAGAATTCGGAGCATATATGTTTGCTATTGATATGGGGTTACCATCTAGCATGTGTTTCACCAGCACATATTTGCCATAGGGATCGATTATAGTGTAGAATTCTATCAAAGGCACAATTGCTCTGATCCATGTCAGTGTGCTGCTTCCAAATGATGAATATTTTGTTTAATATGATTATCAGTCCCATGTTCTGTGTATTTTCTTGGCTTCTGTGTTTAATAAAAAGAGCCTTACTCTCAAAGGTAAGCGTATACTCTTATGTAAGTTTACAATTGTGTACTGTTCATAAAGCTATTTTACTAGTAGTATCTTTACGACTGTGGAGTCTCTGCACATAAAAAGATAGGGCTGTCCTATTTTTTTATGTGCGCTGACTCCGCAGTCATAAACATTTGAATCGCAAAATTCCTTTGTGGATAGCATACAATTGTAAAATTACACAAAAGTGTACATTTACCTTTGTGAGTCAGGCCCTAAGTGGTTTGTGAACATGTGATATATATGTGCCACATCTACACAGACAAGTAGCCATGTTCAATTTTAAAAATATGTACCCAAAATGCAATTTTTAGTGCAATGTAGCTCGCACATGGACCTTAAGCATTTGTGAGCTTTACATGTGCACCACTTTTTTGGGGTACATCGGGAGGGAGGTAGGCCCATAGGCATCTTTGGTTTTGCATTTCCTAATTTGAGATTTCTGATTAGTCAATCACACATTTGGAAATGCAAAACCATTCATACCTATGGGCCTCTAGGCCCATAGGAACGAAAGGTGTAGCATTTTTTTAATAGTGATTTCTTAGTAGCGATTCATACTCTGTAGGAATCGCTATTAGGAAATCTCTGTTTTTGCACATGCCATTTTGCTTTTCCTAAATAGCAATTTCTTAGGATTCACTATTTTGGAATTGCAAAAACTGAGTTTTGTACGTATTCCCACACACAAGTTTGAACCACTTATATTATATTTGTATTATAGGACATTCCGTTTTGTTTTACACATGATGCAACATTAGCTCCCTCACCTGCCTATGTTTTATGATCTAATTATGTTCCATTTGCACTACTTCTGAAAAGTAATCAAACCTGGGTAAGTTCAAAGGCACTCACCTTTGAAAGGCTCTTCACCAGTCTGCCTGCAGTCATAGGGTAGACATGTAAAGGTGGTCTGGCTGCCTGGTTTGTTTTATGGCTCCTGGTATTGTCTCCGGTGTCCAGAGTGTAATTATTCTGTGGTTTCAACAGGCTCTGTGGAATGCCTTGCTATGACCTCATTGACTGTCTCCATGTATGCAGCTGAGGCTTGACCCTCAATTGGTTTATGTAGGCTACATAATCTCCATCTCTTATGATTACCTTTTGGTCTGTGACTCAGTGGTTGAATCACAACCTCATGGTGCTCTGCTGCCCATTTGTCCTCCCATTCTCTACACACCAGCAGGTCCATGAAAAAGTGTCCTTCCCCTAGGTCCACAATTTTGAGCTTAGTTAAGAAGAGAAGCATAAACATCAAAATCAGGGATCTGAAGATGTGTTTAATTTAATTAAATTTGTTTCATTGGGGTTGCACTGCAGAATTAAAGTCTGGGAGGAGGAATAGTTTGCTATCTTGTGTTACAAATAGTCCATTTCATGTCTAGAATTTTAAAATGCAGTCACAGTCTCTTTAGTTAAGTAATTTGGTGACCACTGGTTGTGTTAGGACTCCTGGCTTTGGGGGCACAGATTTGATTTAATTGCCCTTTTGATAGAGAAGACCTGGAGAGGCCACCTGGCACAATCCGGGTGCAGAACCACTCCTCGAGATTTAATTCCATTATGTGTCCCTTGGTCTTTTATTGAAACCCAGTAATATGCATATTGATTCTTCTGGAGTGCCCTTTCACATCCTCTGCAATGTATATTAGGACACACACTCGCTCAGTAATGTCTATGGCTTACTTCTGAAGTTCCTGCACAGACTGTCTTACCAAGCCTAAAACTGATTCAGTATTGGTGACCGTTTTGGAATTTGTTTGTGGATCTGTCCTGAGGAGATTAAACTCTATGGCCTGTGTCCATTTTCTGCATAATGACTTCATGGAACTAAAAGGTGATACAGTAGCATCCAGCTTTTCCAATTGAGGGGCATCCCATGTCAACGGTTCTGTCTTGACTGTTGCTGATCGTATGTCATTACTGTTGTGCTTTGTCACCTTTAGAAAATGTTTGCAGGGTTGCAGGGATCCTGGTTGGCCCATGTCTTTCTTTTGGGTTCTGTTACTTTCTGTCTGGGAATTTGCAATAGAAAGTTGTAGGAAAGTACCATCTTGCCTGGCATGTTACCCCCATTCTTCACTGTATTTATGTTGTTTTAGCCCTTGTGTCACCGGGATCCTGCTAGGCAGGACCCCAGTGCTCATAGTATGTGCCCTGCATGTGTTTCCTGTGTGGTGCCTAACTGTATCACTGAGCCTCTGCTAACCAGAACCTCAGTGTTTATGCTCTCTCCACTTTCTAAATTTGTCACTGCAGGCTAGTGACTAAATTTACCTATTATCATTGGCACACTGGTGCACCCATATAATTCCCTTGTATATGGTACTTAGGTACCCAGGGTATTGGAGTTCCAGGAGATCCCTATGGGCGGCAGCATTTCTTTTGCCACCCATAGGGAGCTCAGACAATTCTTACCAGGCCTGCCACGGCAGCCTGAGTGAAATGACGTCCATGTTATTTCACAGCCATTTTTCATTGCACATAAGTAACTTATAAGTCACCTATATGTCTAACCCTCACTTGGTGAAGGTTGGGTGCCAAGTTACTTAGGGCCAGATGTAGCAAGGGTTTAGCGAGTCGCAAACGGCGAAAATCGCCGTTTGCGAGTCGCTAAAGCCACTTTGCTATGTAGAACCGACTCGCAAAATGCATTTCCGACTCGCAAATAGGAAGGGGGTGTTCCCTTCCTATTTGCGACTCGCAATGCAATGCATTTTCATTTGCGACCGCGATTGCGGTCGCAAATCAAAGCTCAGTTACCATCCACTTGAAGTGAATGGTAACCCAGGTGCATTGTGTCTGGCAAAAAAAAATATTTTTCAGGGCAGGCAGTGGTCCAATGGACCACTACCTGCCCTGAAAAATACAGAAACTAAAGGTTTCGTTTTTTTTTTCAAAGTGCAGCTCGTTTTCCTTTAAGGAAAACGGGTAGCACTTTGAAAAAAAAGACTGCTTTATTTAAAAGCAGTCACGGACATGGTGGTCTGCTGTTCCCAGCAGGCCACCATCCCCGTGAGTGCCCTGAATCGCTATGGGGTCGCAAATTGCGACCCACCTCATTAATATTAATGAGGTGGGTATTTGCGACCTCATAGCGACTCGCAGAAGGTGTCTGAGACACCTTTCTGCATTCCAAATTGCGAGTTGCAATTTGCGAGTCGCTGGGACTCGCAAATTGCAACTCGCAATTTGGAACCTTGCTACATCTGGCCCTTAGTGTGTGAGCACCCTGGCACTAGCCAAAGTGCCCCCACATCATTCAGGGCAAAGTCCCCAGAATTTGTGAGTGCGGGGACACCATTACACGCGTGCACTATATATAGGTCACTACCTATGTATAGCGTCACAATGGTAACTCCGAACATGGCCATGTAACATGTCTAAGATCATGGAATTGTCACCCCAATACCATTCTGGTATTGGGGGGACAGTTCCATGATCCCCCAGGTCTCTAGCACAGAAGCCGGGTACTGCCAAACTGCCTTTCCGGGGTTTCCACTGCAGCTGCTGCTGCTGCCAACCCCTCAGACAGGATTCTGCCCTCCTGGGGTCTGGGCAGCCCCAGCCGAGGAAGGCAGAACAAAGGATTTCCTCTGAGAGAGGGTGTTACACCCTCTCCCTTTGGAAGTAGGTGTGAAGGGCAGGGGAGGAGTAGCCTCCCCCAGCCTCTGGAAATGCTTTGGTGCCCATCTCTGCATAAGCCAGTCTACACCAGTTCAGGGATCCCCCAGCCCTGCTCTGGCACGAAACTGGACAAAGGAAAGGGGAGTGACCACTCCCCTGACCAGTACCTCCCAGGGGAGGTGCCCAGAGCTCCTCCAGTGTGTCCCAGACCTCTGCCATCTTGGAAACAGAGGTGTTGGGGGCACACTGGACTGCTCTGAGTGGCCAGTGTGAGCAGGTGATGTCAGAGACCCCCTCTGTAGGAAAGTACCATCTTGCCTGGCATGTTACCCCCATATTTCACTGTATATATGTTGTTTTAGTGTATGTGTCACTGGGACCCTGCCAGCCAGGGCCACAGTGCTCATAAGTGTGCCCTGTATGTGTTCCCTGTGTGATGACTAACTGTCTCACTGAGGCTCTGCTAACCAGAACCTCAATGGTTATGCTCTCTCTGCTTTCTCACTAACAGGCTAGTGACCAATTTCACCAATTCACATTGGCATACTGGAACACCCTTACAATTCCCTAGTATATGGTACTGAGGTACCCATGGTATTGGGGTTCCAGGAGATCCCTATGGGCTGCAGCATTTCTAATGCCACCCATAGGGAGCTCTGACAATTCTTACACAGGCCTGCCACTGCAGCCTGAGTGAAATAACGTCCACGTTATTTCACAACCATTTACCACTGCACTTAAGTAACTTATAAGTCACCTATATGTCTAACCTCCACCTAGTGAAGGTTGGGTGCTAAGATACTTAGTGTGTGGGCACCCTGGCACTAGCCAAGGTGCCCCCACATTGTTCAGGGCAAATTCCCCGGACTTTGTGAGTGCGGGGACACCATTTCATGCGTTCACTATACATAGGTCACTACCTATGTATTGCGTCACAATGGTAACTCCGAACATGGCCATGTAACATGTCTAAGATCATGGAATTGTCACCCCAATGCCATTCTGGCATTGGGGAGACAATTCCATGATCCCCCGAGTCTCTAGCACAGACCCGGGTACTGCCAAACTGCCTTTCCCTGGGTTTCACTGCAGCTGCTGCCAACCCCTCAGACAGGTTTCTGCCCTCCTGGGGTCCAGCCAGGCCTGGCCCAGGAAGGCAAAACAAAGTACTTCCTCAGAGAGGAAGCGTGACCCAGACCTCTGCCATCTTGGATTCAGAGGTGCGCTGGCACACTGGACTGCTCTGAGTGGCCAGGGCCAGCAGGTGACGTCAGAGACTCCTTCTGATAGGCTCTTACCTGTGTTACTAGCCTATCCTCCTTCCTAGGTAGCCAAACCTCCTTTTCTGGCTATTTAGGGTCTCTGCTTTGGGGAATTCTTCAGACACCGAATGCAAGAGCTCACCAGAGTTCCTCTGCACTTCTCGCTTCACCTTCTGCCAAAGGATCGACCGCTGACTGCTCAGGACGCCTGCAAAACCGCAACAAAGTAGCAAAGACGACTACTGCAACCTTGTATCGCTTCATCCTGCTGGCTTTCTCGTCTGTTTCCTGGTGGTGCATGCTCTGGGGGTAGCCTGCCTCCTTCTTGCACCAGGAGCTCTGAAGAAATATCCCGTGGGACGACGGAATCTTCCCCCTGCAACCGCAGGCAACAAAAGACTACATCACCGGTCCTCTGGGTCCCCTCTCAGCACGACGAGCGTGGTCCCTGGAACTCAGCAACTCTATCCAAGTGACTCCCATAGTCCAGTGACTCTTCAGTCCAAGTTGGGTGGAGGTAAGTCCTTGCCTCCCCACACTAGACTGCATTGCTGGGTACCGCGTGATTTGCAGCTGCTCCGGCTCCTGTGCACTCTTCCAGGATTTCCTTTGTGCACAGCCAAGCCTGGGTCCCCGACACTCTAACCTGCAGTGCACAACCTTCTGAGTTGTTCTCCGGCGTCGTGGGACTCCCTTTTCTGACTTCGGGTGGACTCCGGTTCACTCCTCTTCAAAGTGCCTGTTCCGGTACTTCTGCTGGTGCTGCCTGCTTCTGTGAGGGCTCCCTGACTTGCTGGGCGCCCCCTCTGTCTCCTCATCCAAGTGACAACATCCTGGTCCCTCCTGGGCCACAGCAGCATCCAAAAAATTTAACCGCGACCCTTGCAGCTAGCAAGGCTTGTTTGCAGTCTTTCCGCGTGGGAACACCTCTGCAAGCTTCTTCACAACGTGGGACATCCATCCTCCAAAGGGAAAGTTTCTAGCCCTCTTCGTTCTTGCAGAATCCACAGCTTCTACCATCCAATGGCAGCTTCTTTGCACCCTCAGCTGGCATTTCCTGAGCATCTGCCCACTATCGACATTGTCGCGACTCTTGGTCTTGGTCCCCTTGTTTCACAGGTACTCAGGTCCGGAAATCCACTGTTGTTGCTTTGCTGGTGTTGGTCTTCCTTGCAGAAACCCCCTATCACGACTTCTGTGCTCTCTGGGGGTTATAGGTGCACTTTACACCTACTTTTCAGGGTCTTGGGGTGGGCTATTTTTCTAACCCTCACTGTTTTCTTACAGTCCCAGCGACCCTCTACAAGCTCACATAGGTTTGGGGTCCATTTGTGGTTCGCATTCCACTTTTGGAGTATATGGTTTGTGTTGCCCCTATACCTATGTGCTCCTATTGCAATCTACTGTAACTTTACATTGCTTGCATTACTTCCTTTTGCTATTGCTGCATATTTTTGGTATTGTGTACATATATCTTGTGTATATTTGGCATCCTCATACTGAGGGTACTCACTGAGATACTTTTGGCATATTGTCATAAAAAATAAAGTACCTTTATTTTTAGTATATCTGTGTATTGTGTTTTCTTATGATATTGTGCATATGACACCAGTGGTATAGTAAGAGCTTTTCATGTCTCCTAGTTCAGCCTAAGCTGCTCTGCTATAGCTACCTTCTATCAGCCTAAGCTGCTGGAAACACCTCTTCTACACTAATAAGGGATAACTGGACCTGGTACAGAGTGTAAGTACCCCTTGTTACCCACTACAAGCCCGGCCAGCCCCCTACACCCTCTGATAGGCTCTTTCCTTTCTTGGTAGCCAATCCTCCTTTCTTTGTAGCCAAACCTCCTTTTCTGGCTACTTAGGGTCTCTCCTCTGGGGTATTCTTCAGATAACGAATGCAAGAGCTCACCAGAGTAAAAAATGTTCTAGGTTTCGCGTCAAGAATTTTCAATTCTATTAAGGACACGGAGGCGAGGATTATGCTATCTCTTTCTTTACTGAGCCAAACACAGTAGCCAATTAAACATCAGTAAACAAAAAACTTCACATCCCAAGATGCTCTATACCCCAGTCACGTTCACCAATCATCTATCGTGACCTTAGTCCTTAATAAACATGACCCCCAACGTCATATCCTCTTTCTTTGTCCAAACAGATAACCATAACATTTCTATCCAAACTTCTTTGTAGATGCTCTTTCACCAAATCTTCTCATCCAACGCAAACATCTGTAGACAACTCAACCGGAGTAGTAAGTCGAATCCAACATCTTGTGAGCTGAAACCAAAAGTCGTCCTCCATCAATATCCTTATGATAACAACTCATGAATTCTTCTGATCGGATCCTAGGATAAACAATAATAGAAAATAATACCTCATACTGCCAGGTTATTCAGTATAACATTCTTTAAACAATTCTCTAAGGATAATACAGGGAGGGCATAAAAGTTACCATGTTTGAAAACTGAATATATGAAAGTATAACATCAATAAATAATATATGGTTGGGATAATCCTCGCCTCCGTGTCCTTAATAGAACTGAAAATTCTTGACCCGAAAGCTAGAATTTTTTTTATTCTGTGGCAGGACCGTAGGCTCAGATTATGCTAGTTCAAAGTTGATCAATAACAACAGAGGCAACATCAACAACAGGTTTAAAATAAAACTTACGAAAAGTACATTCAGAAGACCAGTCAGCTGTCTTCATAATATCCTCCAAACTTGAGCCTAGAGTATAAGATTTAGATGCCATAGCTCTCCTAACATAATGGGCTCCAAATTGACTGGTATCAATACCAGCTTCCCTCATTAACCATTTAATCCATCTCGAAAGAGAGGCTGAGGAAACTGGCTTAAATGGTTTCTGCACAGAAATCAATAATTGACCATCCATGGTCTGTCTAAACTCCTCAGTAACCAGTTCATAATCTTTCAAGCATTGTACCACACATAATTTTGAGTTATCCGGGTACCAAGGGTAAGTTACTGACCTGCAATTGGTTTTAGTCCTTCCGGTAACATTAAAAGTAACACCATTAGGAGAGTAAACTCTACCAGACAGATCCAAGGCCCTGACATCTGACACTCGCTTATAGGAAATTAAACATAGCAACATAGTAAAATTTGCTGAAATCTGTTTACGGGATAAAAACCTGTTACTAGGCCATGAATCTAAAAATGTTAACACAATGTTCACATTCCATAACACCGAATATTTGGCTTAAGGAGGCTTGGAAAATCGAATACCTCTCAATAATTTACAAACAAGGGGATTTTCACCCACTGGTTTACCATCAATATGTTTATGTCCAGCTGAAATAGCCGATCTAAAATTATTAATAGTCCTATATGCCAGCCCGAGGAAGCTAATTCTGCCAGAAAATTAAGAATCAGTTCAATATTTGACTCCAAGGGATTGATACTCCTTCCATAACACCAACTATCCCATCTACGCCATGCCAATGCAAATCTCTTGTGAGTGCTAGAGGCCCAGGCTTGCCTGATAAAGTTCTCAGCTTGTTGTGAAAGGCCTCGGGTTTTCCATTTTGCCCTGAAACCATCCATGCCATCAACGTAAGGGTCCCTGATATTATCAGTGGATGTTGAAGGCCCTCCGGACTCAATAATAGATTCTGCCGCGGAGGAATGAACTACAGACGAGCACAAGCTACCTGCAGTGCAACAGGGAATCGGGGTTGAGACCTCCAAAATGGAGTCACCAAGATTAGGTCCGATTTCTGTCTCTGGACCTTAGACAGGACCCTGGGAATCAATAGAAACGGAGGGAACGCATAACACTGAAACTGGGACCAATTCTGTAGAAAGGCATCTGTCGCTAAGGCTAGAGGGTCCGGTCTCCATCTGAAGAATTTCGGAATCTGAGTATTGAGGCGAGATGCAAAAAGCTCTATCTCGCAAGGGCCCCCATTACTGGACTATCTGTTGGAAGATAATTGGTTCCAGCCTCCAATCGCTGGTGTCTGTCAGATATCTGGAGTTCCAGTCTGCAATAGTGTTCTGAACTCCCGGGAGATATTCGGCCAGAATTACCAACCTGTGACTTAGGCAATAATGCCAAAACTCCTTGGCTATCTCTGCAAGAATCCTGGATTTTGTATCCCTCAGCTTGTTGACATAACGTACTGCTGAGATGTTGTCCATTCTCAGAAGGATGCAGCAGTCTGTCTTGAGAGGGGACAAGCTCTTTATCGCAAAAGACCCCGCTAGGACTTCCAAGCAATTGATGTGGAGATTTTGCTCCGTCATTGACCATCGACCCCCGGTCACTACAGACCCGCAGCGGGCTCCCCATCCCCACTGACTGGCATCTGATTCTATCACTACCTCTGGATGGGACCCGAATATGGCTCTGCCGTTCCATGCCTCCATGTGATGAAGCCACCACTGGATTTCCTCCTTGACCTCTGTGGATAACGGAAGCAAGGCCGAGTAACACAGACCCTGTCTTAAGTACCTCATCTTCAATCTCTGTAACGCTCGATAGTGCAGAGGGGCAGGAAAAATTGCCTGAATGGAGGATGCTAAAAGACCCACCAGCCGGGCAATGCTCCTTAGGGAAATGGTCGGACTGGCTAACGCTGAACGTAATTCCCTCTTGATATTGCAGATCTTTGATGAGGGGAGAATCAACTGTGCTTGAAGAGAGTCGATCTTGAAACCCAAAAACTCGATCACTTGGGTGGGAGTCAACTCTACAAGCTCCCATAGGTCTGGGGTCCATTCATGATTCGCATTCCACTTTTGGAGTATATGGTTTGTGTTGCCCCTAGATCTATGTTCACCTATTGCATCCTGTTTTAATTCTACACTGTTTGCATTACTTTTCTTACTCTTACTTACCTGTTTTGGGTTTGTGTACATATAACTTGTGTATATTACTTACCTTATAACTGAGGGTACTCACTGAGATTCTTTTGGCATATTGTCATAAAAATAAAGTACCTTTATTTTTAGTAACTCTGTGTATTGTGTTTTCTTATGATATTGTGCTATATGATATAAGTGGTATAGGAGGAGCTTTGCATGTCTCCTAGTTCAGCCTAAGCTTTGCCATAGCTACCTTCTATCATCCTAAGCTGCTAGAAACACCTCTATTCTACTAATAGATAACTGGACCTGGCACATGGTGTAAGTATCACAAGGTACCCACTATAAGCCAGGCCAGCCGCCTACAAAAGTACTCTCACTGTGTAAGAATAAAGGCTTCAAAGGCAGCACACTCCTTCAGTTGAGTACTGTTGTAATTGTATTTGTCCTTTGACATGCATTTTTTCAAAATATGTTTTATTGGCATCGGCATATTTAGTCAGTCAGGCGATGTGTAGACATTACACGTTGCTCTCTACAGCTCAACTATACCTAGCTTGTCAATCCCAGTAGCAGCAAGTCTACTCTGGGGATGGTTGGGTGTAGGGATGCTTCAAAAAATCTGTTCAGGGGTTGCCTTGCCTGCTGTCTCCTACTTTGCAATGCACATGCCCTGTAGCCCTGCTTGGGCCCCACCTTGTTAACTGTGCCATTATCCAATTGGCACTTGTGATAAACTGGTGAGTTCCACATTCGTGTGGGTTTCCCTCTGTTCAGAAATCCATGTTCGATTTAGTGTTTAAATACCAGATACTGTAGGATTTGGTCAGGTACATAAGTGCCTCAGAGCTTCACATCTAGCCCAGTATCTTATTTGGTGAGGCCTTCCTCAGATTTTTTAGAAGTGTGTGCTAGGTCTGCCTTGACTGTACTTGTAGACTTTAATAAAAACTGTTAGATAGGATATCATGCCAAATATGTACTGTTAGCATACGGAAGTCCATGTTTACTTCCTGGATGACTTCTACCACATATGTGATATGTAATATTACCTACCGGCGGTTACCAGTAGGTTGATATAGTTAGGACCTAGTTTCCATTGAAAAGTAATTTTTTGACTTAGCTTTATCTTTGGCGCCATATGATGAATCTTCACAGAATTTTCCAAAAAATAGTGTGCCTAAGGATTTTGTTGTGCATTAAAGGTTTTGGGGTGATCCGACAAGAGGGCACCGAGAAAAAAGAGGGAGTCCAAAATAGTGCTTTTCCAATGTTAACGCCCATAGAGATTTTAGGCAAGACTACAACACGAATCGCAGAACTGATTCACACCAAATTTGGCATAAAAGTAGATCTTGGTCCAGAAAGCACCCTTTTTGTTATTTGGTATAAATCTGTTCAGTAGTTACAGAGATATTAAAGGAAAAATACATTTGTGTATCTAGAGACAAGGATCCTCCTCAGATCCTCCTCGGATCTGGAGGAGAACCAAGACCCTGATTGGCCGGTTGCAACCTAACAGAAAAACAAGTAGGGGGTCAGGATACAGGTATCCTGACCCCCATGTGACAAGTGGAGGAGTCCCTTGGGTAAACAAATTCCCATTTGTTTTTTTTGGGCCAATCCGCTGATCCTCGTATCCTCCACAGTTCCTCCATGGATGCTTCTTGGTTCCAGGGGAAAAGAAAGGCCCTGATTGGCTGACTGCAACCTGACAGAAATATTAATGTGTGCTTTTAAAAAACATAGAAATTCACAGAAAAAAGGTTACAGGGATGTTATATTAAGGTTGACGTTTCACAAATGCAAAACCATAAAAATTAAGCAGTTGCAGTTATATTTATCTGGAGAAACTTTAACTCATGACACAAAGTAACTTTGGGCAACAAGTTATAGTTTCTTAACATAAGTATAAATGTAAGTATAAGTATAACTGCTGAATTTATATGGTTTTGTATGGGTAAAACGTCAACCTAAGTATAAGGTCCCTGTAACCTTTTTTTGTTTGTTTTTTCAGTGAAACAAAATCTCTCTCTATATATATATATATATATATATATATATATGGATACATCGTTCTGTAGCAGTTGCACAGCAAATAAAACGTATTTTTGCTTTGCATGTAGCTCATATAAGGTTTTGGATTATGTAGCCATTTAATATTATAAGGGATGTGGCCTGGCATTTCTTCGGTGGTGCATGTCAGGGCAAAGGAAATGCACAGAAGTTATACAGGCAAAGGGGTGTTTATCTACTGTAGTGATAAAAGAATGCATTCATTCTGTTACTTAGTGAAGACTCAGTGAGGTCTACTACTGAAAATAAGACAGATACAGTTTCTCCAACACTTGTCTGATAGTCATCGTAGCAAATCAAAAGAAAGCCTTAATGCACATGTTTCTAAGCTCTTCCTCAATGCAAGCAGGTGGTCAACATCTCCATTGTGGTGTGGGGGCACCATCTAAAGATGGTCTGCCCTCCAACAGAATACTCTTACATTTAAATGTAGTAGGAACATGGAGTATTATGCAATGATGCTGGTTAGGCTTCACTACATAATTCTCTCACAATTCCCCAAAGATGGTCCTTGAATTCACAATAGTAAATCCTTACCTCAGTCCTGGTAGAGTGGCAAAGAGCAGTCACGCTTTACTAGAGGTACTTGTGTTAACCATTTCAGAGTACCCATGTGGAACGATAAGTATGACCCAACTCGAAAGAAATTTGACACCAATTTCTAAAAATAAAACAGATTTTTATATTAGTTAAGACACCAAAATGAAGTAAATCACTTGGTGACTTGCAGGATGAGTTCAGATGAACCCACTTGATTTTAAGGTGAATCAGGTTCCAGAACCAAGCTTTGACAGCCAGACCAACTTTAACTGGCTCGTGGGGCCTGGATGCAGAGATGTCCTGGCTGACCTTGGTGCTGAACGTGAGAGCCGTGTGTGCTACAAAATGACACTTGTGACACTCAGCCACTTGTAGGTTGAGTTCCTGGGAGACGACTGGAGATTAAGCTTCTCTGGGCCTCTGTAACATGATTAATCAGGCAGAGCAGCTCTACCTAGCTCAGGCATCTTGGGTAAAGAGGTATGCTTGGATATCCTTGGTGCTGAACAGAAGCTGCTGATCTTGGTTTTACAATTGGGACTGTACTGGAAAAGAAACGGATGCAAACATTTGACAACAGAGCGACTGAGGTGGGTAGTTGAAATTGCACGGGTGTTCTATCAAGGTGTAGCGTCGAACAAAGGGGTCAGTAGCTGGACTGGCCACTGACAAACCTTGACAGAAGCAAGAACAGTGCTTGGAGATTTCGATGTTCTTGAGTCCATGGGAACATGGTAGTGGGCTGAAACTCACTAAAGGTCAGTGTTACAATTACCACAAGACACCTGACCACTTACTTTTGGTCCGTTCCTAGCCAGGAACGATGGGCAGTACTTTCTTGGTTCAGGGAGAGCGGTCTCAACCTGCAGGATGCAGGAAACTAGTGCCTCTAACCTAAGGGAAATCTGATGATGCCTTTCGGTTGCACTGGGGTACTCCTTCCCTTTGGAACCGGCCTCTAGTCTGGGACGAGTCGTAGTTATGCAGGTGCATGGTGGCTGCCACAGGAGTAGAGTTTTGTGCCTTTATTTTGTGGAGTTCTGGAGGTGCAGACACAGATCTCTTCTTTGTCCTTGGTCACAGTTCAGAGCAGATGTGAGGTTCTGGTGTCAGGGATGCCAGTTAAATCCTAGAGTTAGGGATGATATGGGCATGAGGCATATGATCATTGGACTCTAGTCCCTGTGGCTAATCCACCCCCTGAGACAACCTCATCCGGGAGTGTGTGTCAACTTTTCTACCCAGAACTCTCCATTTTGCTACTTTTCAAGAGGCAAAACCCCTCCTCGGCCATACAGAGCAGTTAGCCCACCCTAGAGATGTGGCTAGCTTTTTGGAGGTGTAAGCCTCCTGACTACCTAATTTTCCCACCTGCCCTGGTGCAAATGTGTCTGAGGGCAGTGGGGTGGCTTTGTCCTCCAGTGGGTGACAGCCTACTTGCATTTCAGAGTCGGTGTGCCCTTGAAGTTCTCCACCTTGATGTCCTTTTCACTATTCTTCCTGTCAGCAAGAGAGAGGGTACCTTCTGCCCAGGGAAGACTTTGTTCTGAATCCTGAAGGTGTTCACACTTCCTTGAAGGGGGTCAGAATTCTGTCATGGCGGCAACAGCTGCGGGCTGGCAACCAGAGCACAGAAAAGCTGGGGCAACCAGGTGGGCAACCTCTAAAGTTACCATCTAGGTGCATGCCACATCGCCTTCAACATGATATTTATGTCAACAGCGAGAAGGCATGTTGTTGAATACCAAACACTACATGTTTTGGCAGTGCCATCATGGAATTGGGGACCTCTAAATCACCTGGGTGCCAGCCCATGTTATCCTATGGACTGCCTAACACTTATGGTAGCCTCTGATGGAACAGGCCAGTATACCGACATATGAGCATGCACTTATATGTCCACACCTTTAATATAATGCACCGTGCCTTCAAGGCTCAGGAGGGCTTCTTTAGGGTGATTGACATAAATTGCAAATAGTCCATCAACTTTGCCACTCATGGCGTGGGCAAAGTAGAGTTTGAGCAGATTACTTTGTATCTGCAGTCTGCAGTGACAGGCCTGCTGCCAGTATTTTACTTGGGTCACTCGGAGTGGCACAAATAGTGCTTCGTGCCCTTTTGACCCCTTCAACACCCTTGCCCTGGGTACCACTGGTACCATATACTAAAAACTTATAAGGACGGGTTAGAGTCCTTGCCAATTGGGGATTCCAATTTGCATAAACACATTTAAGGAGAGAGCACTGGCACCGGGGCCTGGTTGGCAGGCTCCAGTGCGCTTTTAGAGTCATAGCCAACAGCATCTAGAGGAAAAGATGTAGGGGTGACCATCCAAAAAAGGTGCTTTCCTACAAGGATGCACTCCTAAAAATCATAATCTCTCTATGGCTTATGGAAATGCTACTGTCTCCCCAGACCATACCATGATTGTTGTTAATGTTACTCTTGTTGTTCGAGGTAAATATTTTATGCCTTTAATGTTATGTACTACAGTCAGCACCTTAGATTGCGACCCCTCTTTACCTGGTCATGTGCCCATTCTGTGGTGAGTTTAACCACTGCCTACTGGTGACTGAAGTTTATCAAAGTTCAGTGTTTGGTTGCACTTAAGTATGGTTGTGGTGGGAGTCGGGACTATTGCAGATTCTGAGTGTAACTTTTTTCTTCAGTTGGGTGTCACTTCCATAGTCGTAAACACTGCTGTTGGATTAGTGCTTAATTTGAGCCGGTGGGTGGCACAGGCACTTATTTTTGGGGGCCAGAACTAATTTTTCTGCATCAGGCATTTACTGCGAGCAAAAGACACATATGGGAAAGACGGAGAAAGAGAAGGACAGAAAAGCGTCACAAAGGGAGAATGCAGAAAGCTGCAAGAGTGAGCTGAAGAGGCAGGGAGTGGCTGTAAATGGATTAAAGAAGCTCGAGCTGGTTTTAGGATTACGTTGACTCAGTATTCCCTGCTCGCACCTGTAACTGCAGCAGCCCCGTGTTTCAAAGGAGACCTTTTGGGCACCAGCACGTTATTTACAAATTAAGCATTGTGTTGGATATCTATTTTAGACGATTGCATTAATGCACAAGTGATTAAACGCATACGTCAGAGGATCAATGGCAATATTACAAAAACTGAGTTCCAGTGGTTCTGATTATATTAAATCACGCATTTGTATTGTTCATGTTTTTTCCTGGATACACAAGTGAAATTATAAATTCAAGCAAATTTTGACAGTCATAGCCAACGAGTTTCGTTCCAACAGGAACTTTCTCAAGCAATATTGGTAATAATCCTTTTAACGTAAAACATGAGTTGACAGTCAATATAGTTTCATGAAATCAAAAGGAGATTCTCTCAGAAGAATTGTGTTTAACAACAATTCATCCTCACGTATATTAAGATTGGTATACAGATTAGGAAGGAAAGTTCTCCTATTACCTGTGTACTGTGAAGGGAGAACTTAATGTTTCCAAGTGCTTACCTTCGAATATCTGGAGATGGATGAGATAATATGAGAAACATTGGGCTTGTTGTTAAACACCATTCTTTAGCATTGTTGGCGAATCTTAACGAAACGCCTTTTAGTAACTCATGGATGTTTCTGAACAGAGTACAAGGATTCAGCATTCTTTCCCCAAAGTCTTTGAGTTAGTGTGTCGCTACAGACTATACAATGGATACCAATACACAATAAAAACATATACATTTGTATACCAATCTCAAACATCTTAAGGTTTCCCCGAAAAATATGAACAATAAAGATTTGCAATTGTATATAATCAGACTCCTGGACGTACTTATAGACTGGTTTCACACTAAACAAGCATTTGATATACAGTAGGTCTCGCATTTGCGAGAGTTAGAGGTATTGACTTTGTAAATGACAATGGGGGTTATTACAACTTTGGAGGAGGTGTTAATCTGTCCCAAAGGTGACGGTAAAGTGACGGATATACCACCAGCCGTATTACGAGTCCATTATATCCTATGGAACTCGTAATACGGCTGGTGGTATATCCGTCACTTTACCGTCACTTTTGGGACGGATTAACACTTCCTCCAAAGTTGTAATAACCCCCAATGTCTTTTTACCTATGTGCTCTGGTTTAGAGTGTAGGGGATGTATGTGGTGTGGAGTGGAATTATGTAGGTTAAATTGGAATTGTTAGTTGTGGAATTGTGTGGGGTGGAATTGTGTGTAGTGTAATTGTGTAGTGGACTAATGAATAGATAGAGATGAGAGCTGAACAGTATATATAGAAAGATAGAGGGGGATAGGTAATCTGTGTACGAAGTGGTGAATGAAGAGTGTGTGTGAGAGAGAGGATGAAGGGGAGAGCAGGCCATAGATGCATAAAGCGAGAGCTTCTGCCTCTAAAATGTAAAAAGTTGGTTATTTCGAAATCTAGGAATAGTACTAAATGTGTAGAAAGTTGGATAACTGTTTATTCTAAACTTTTCAAAAGCAACCCAATGTTCAATAAACAAGCTTCCTTCACATAGAAGGTACAATGCAAGCTTCCCTTACAGAGAAGGTACAACAAAATCTTCCCTCACATGGAAGGTACAATGCAAGCTTCCTCCACAGAAAAGGCACAATTCAAGCTTCCCTCACAGCGAAGGTACAATGCAAGATTTTCTCACACAGAAGGTACAATGCAAGCATCCCACACACAGAAGGTACAATGTAAGCTTATCTTGCACAGAAGGTACAATGCAAGTGCCCTCACACAGAAGGTGCAGGTTTCTCTCACAGAGAAGGCACAATGGAAGTTTCTCTAACAGAGAAGGTACAATGCAAGCTTCACTCACAGAAGAGATACAATGCAAGATTCACTCACAGAGAATGTACCATGCAAGCTTCTATCACACACAGCAGTTACAGTACAGGCAGCAGCAGTTCATGCTTCCCTCTCACACACACATTAGATACAGCACAGGTAGCAGTGCATTCACCCTCACAGAGAAGGTAAAATGTGAACTTCCCTCACACAAAGCAGATATGGCACAGGCAGCAGTGCAAGCTTCCCTCACACAAAACAGATACAGCACAGGCAGCAGTGCATTCTCCCCCACAGAGAAGGTAAAATGTATGCTCCCCTCACACACAGTAGAAACAGCACAGGCAGCAGTACAAGCATACCGCACACACGGCAGATACAGCACAGCAGCAAATCAAGCTTACCTCGCACACAGCAGATACAGCACATCAGCAATGCAAGTTTCTCTCACACACAGAGAAGATACAGCAAAGGCAGCAGCAGTGCAAGCTTCTCTCACACACAGCAGAAACAGCGCAGGAATTATGTGGTGTGGGATTGTGTGGAGTCATTTATTGGAAATATGTGGCATGGCATATTGTGGAATTATGTGGATAGTAATTAAATGGTATTAACAGTTGTGGAATTATGTAGAGTGAGATTGTGTGTTATGGACTTAATTATGTAGAATGGTATTGTGTGTTGTGAAATGGCAAGTTTTGGAGTTGAATTATGGTGGTGTGCTGTTAGATTTTGTGGCATGGTGTTTAACTTTGTGGTGTGTATTGGAGGTATGTGGTGTATTGTGGAATTGTGTTGTGTAGTTGAAATATGTAGTTTGGTGTGGAATTATGTGGTGTGTTTCGGAAATGTGTGGAGTTGAATTGTGTGTTGTGGAACTGTGTGGTATTTAGTGTAATTATGCTTTTTGGAATTATGTGTTATGGTGTGTAGTGCATTTATGTGGATTGTTGGTATGTGGCACAGAATGCATTTATGTCGGGTGTTTTATGTTGTGTTGGTAAAAGTGTAATTATGTGGAATGTTATTATGTGGCACTGAGTGCTATTATGCGGAGTGTAATTATGTTGAGTGGTGCAGAACTGTGTGGCATTGAATTGTGTGGTGTTGTCTGGAATTATATGGGATGGTTCGGAGTGGTATTATGTGGTATGTGTGGAGTAGTATGATGAGGTGCGGAATTATGTGGCATGTTGCAAATTTGCATTTATTTTATGGAGTGTAATAATGTGTTTTGGAATTTAATGGACTGAGGGATGGAAAGACTGCCCCGGGCCATAAACCCAATGTGTCCAAGTCCGATAACTCTGCTGCAGCACCATGGGGGGTGCATACAATGCTACTCCAGCCAAAACCTACCATTCCTTGGATTGGCCTCACCCACGATCAGTGGTCGAGTTAAAAGCAGTTCAGTGTGGAACGATTTTTTCTGTAAACAGTCCTCCTAACTATATTGTGTATTGTGGTGCCAAATGTAATTGCACAGCTAAACAAAATTTCCCAACAAGGGAGTAAGTGATTACAGTAGTATACATTCCTTAATCAAAGCTATATTTCTAGATCATTAAGAACATTTAAAACAACCTAGAAACCATTTAATGACCATATGTGTTTGTTACAAAGAAATGTGTCCTTAAATGAAATAACTGGTGACCAGATAATACACTCCAAAGCCCTCAGGATGGGCTCGCCCTTTCAAACTTTAAATATAATATTGTGATACATTTTCACAAACATATTAAAGGAGGATTTAACAGTGGTAAAATAGGGCATTATTCTCCTACAGTTCTGCAGACCAGTAAGCCACGTGTAAAATAGAACCAAACGATATAATAAAACGAGAGTGTTTTAACAGAAGCGTTAGTAAAGGAAAGATATACTTTAAGAAGTGATAAACATACACAAACCTATTTGCAGATCCATAAATAGTCGAGCTGCTTGTAAATATTTACAGCACGGCATAAAACATATGTAAATGCCTGCTGCTTTATGCTATTAACATGTTATGAAAAAGCCAGGAAAAAATTGCATACATCATTTAAATGGTGACAACTGAGCTGTGAAGTTCGGCTTTAGATGGGTCACTGCATGAGCAACATATCAGCAGAAGACGAGATTTTTTGTGCAATATCCGCTAAACACTTGTGCGCGTGTTAATGTTGACACTGGAAAAATGGTATTCCAGTCACATAAGTATGGCGCAGTCCACGTAGACTATGAAAATAGTTTGTCACCGTAATGTAATTTTGGTTAGCTAACAAGAGCACCGCTGTGGCCGCACATGAAAACAAATGGCAGAAAGAATGGGGAGGATGAAAAAGAAAGGAAGAGGAAGGAGACAGCGAAGAAGGATTGTGAGGGGGTTACATCGGCACAAGAAACAAGGGGTGGTGAGGGAAAATGGGTATGCGACGGGATAGGAGTGGACGAAGTGAGAGAGGCCCACTGACAGGAATAGGAGAAATGGCGTGAGGTGTTACAGAGATGGTAAAGGGACACAAATGAAAAGAAGGAGCGAGGTGGGGAGGGACATCAGCAGGAAGGAGAGTGCAAGGGGAAGGGAAATGTATGGTTGAAGAAAAATCAGGGATGGAGAGGTGGGGAGGAAGAGGATATGGGAAGTTTAGATAAAGAGATTGAAGAGAAGAGATTAGGGGGAGGTAAATCAGAGGTAAGGATAATCAGCTGGAGGAGAAAGAACCATTGGAGGATAGAGGAAGGAAGACAGATTAAAGAGACTGAAGGGGAAAGAGAGGGATGAAAATGAGACGAGGTAGTTGGGGAGCAGGGCCACCAGGCTGGAGGGATTAGGGGAGATGCGCTCCAGTAATGGAGGAGAGCCCAGGTAGCTGGTAATGTCAGAGCAACAGATACGGAGCGATATCTCTGCTGCTATCAGCACCATACAAGGCCCGGCAGGCAGGAAGGTGAGGGCTGCACCACCTCTGAGCTCAGGGACCGTGACCGAGGCGCAGAGAGGGGGAAGTGATGGACATGCAGGGACCAGCACAGGCAACGATACCCAGGCAGAGCCCACATGTGAAAGCATCAAATGAGACGGACAGGCGGAGACAGCAAGACCCTGTGACAGGCGAAGCTAAGCAGATAGAGTCAGAAAGTGACAGATATGCAGAGATGGAGGCAGAGATAGACAACGAGGCAGGAAATGATTTGCACTAAATAAGTCACAGGTTGGAAGAGAACACACTTCATATAGACGCACTAACCACTGAGCTGCCTTTTGCTGTGAGTAAGGAGGGGCATTTTTACAAGCTTGAAAATGTGACAACCTGTCCTGCATCACAAGACAAAGATCGACACAAACTGTGCACAACCCTATAAACAGGGTTAGGAAACACACACGGTATTTGTGTCAGCCTTTTTAGGTTCAGTGTGTGTGTTGTAGTGACTATGGACCTGGGAGACTTGAGTTCTAAGCCAGGTTTCCCTAGATTGCTACACTGTGTGATCCTAGGAAGAGCACAATCTTCTCCAGCACCCAAACACTAAAAAGCATCTCTTTTTAGAAAGACACTACGTAAACAACTGAATCTGCGCAAAGTTGCAGTGCCTAGAGGTGCCCGTGTGCCTGGTCAGGGTGCAGAGACCATGCCAGCCACTGACTTACTGGTTGTAGGACACACTGACTGCACACCTCAGAGATCCAAAACTCCGGCTTCATTTTCAGGACCCCTCCACAGCCCTCGGTCCCCACCGGGATAGGAATCCGGGATGGGGGATGTCCCCTCTGGATGGACAAGGGAGTTCGAATTGAGACACAAACAGAAAGGACACAGTGGATGCGTTGGTTCAGCAGTTAGCAAGGAGGGGGCGCCAGTCCATGGAGAATGGGGTGGTGTGGGCACATAGCCAGGAGAAAGAAAGGGAGGGGGATGCTCGGGTGAAAACTAGGGTCTTCCCCCACCTTGAGAGCTGCGTTTAGAGACTGAAAGTGGAAGATTGTGTGCGAGGGGCACTGGTGGCCCCCGTCTTCTCTCAAAGCCGGGGTTGGCGGTGGGGCGAAGTGGGGTCTCCTCATGCGTTAGAAAATATTAAAGCATATAATAATCTAGAGAAGGTGCGTGTACTTGGACAGCTGCATGGACAGTTCAACCCCTGAATCCCAGATAAACACATCCCGGTAAATGTGGTGGCCGGAAGTATCCATGTTGCAGCGATGACACATATATATTGACTTAACAGCAAGATGTCGCCCTTCTCATACTTCAATAGATAGCACTGAATTAACGCCCATTGATAATTAACTGTGAAAGTACTGCAGTGGTGACCCTGGCTGTATTAATTCACCCGGTTACCGCACCGCTAAGTGCCACAATCATGCTAGGACGGTAACCTCCACCCACTAACCCCTTGTCCCCCCCAACCTCCACCAGTCTCTGCAGGGCCTCTCTATACATCACTGCAGTCATAAGGCCCTTCTCTAGGGCTCGCTTTGCTCTGGTGGGGTTTCCCAAAAATATATCATGAGCACTTTTCCTCCCCGGTCCAACCACAGCCACCAGGGGTTGGTCCAGGCACTGCCTTACCTCTGCCGGCAACAAATGGTCAACAGCCAAAAAGGAGGCAATGGTGCCCCAGAAGCGCTCTCTTAGGCATCAAGCAAAGACAGGTTTACAACCTGTCACAGCCCTAACGGTCGGGAGTCCACAGAGGACGAGTCCATGGGTAAATTATTTGGGAGAGTCTTATGAAACCATACCAGAAACCACAACCTTCATGTATTGTGTTTGAGCGGCATCACAAATAGAAAGATGTTTGCCAGAGACAAGCAAATTTGAAATACTCCAGAAATATAATAAATGTTGCAGGTGTTATTTGAAGGAATGTTTCAGAATCAATCTTGTTGCTTTGCTTTCCGGGGGTATTCTTTGGTGTGTTATTACACTTGTACTCACGTTATTGAATTTGTACCACCCAACTTTGGAATGTCTAATTATGTCACGTTTAAGATGGCAGCGGAATTAGCCTACAGGTTTACAATACCATTTGGGGAGTGAGCGCACCCTGCAGTGTCCCTCTTCTATGTTTGTGATGCTGGTGCTGCCATGTTTCAAACAAGAGAGCAGCTCTGATCAGAGCGCAACAGCTGGACTTTTCTGGCTTGGGAGGAGGAAGCGGGAGAGATGAATGGTGCGATGAAATTCCAGCAGCTCAGCTTGAAGCATCCACACTGTGACATTGTGACACCAGGAAGAAAGGAAAAATAAAGTAGTCGCTGAAACCAAGAAATAAAGAACCATGGTGTAATTATACAGTAATTAGTCCCTGTTCCAAAAGAAAAAAAAGCAGGACAAAGAGGCATGACTCACCACCAGCAAGCAAGGATTTTTAAAGAACACTGCAACCAACAAATGAAATGGCTTGAAGCCCACAGTATAAGTATACTTTAAAGTATACAAGAGATCCTATGCTTATGCTTGACCTAAAAAGGAATTCAGAAGCATATTTATGGGGATTTGATGTGGGGCAGCACACCAAGTCTGTATTAATGCAATACAGTGCATTCCTGTCCTTTCCCCCAGTGCTGGTGCCTTTTCAGCAGCCTAGAGTCAACGCAGGCACCCTTGCATAAGGGTGCCTTCGTTGCATGCAGGATTGTTTTTGTGCAAGAAGGGGCACTTTACTGCACAAAAAAACAATCCAGAGAGACATTTTCCTCTTTCTGTGTGTGCTGCAGAATGCAGCACATCTGGAAAGAGGAGCAATACAAATATTTCTCTGTGTTGTGCCTCACCTCAAGAGGCGAAAGGTTTTGACGCTTCAGCAGGTTAACATGACTATGTAAATCTGGGGAAGTGCCAAAATCCATGGGAGTTGTGTGGGAAAACCCACTGCAACGCCCATGGAACGCCTCCCTGGTGCAGAGAAAGGCAACACAGCGACTTGCGCCTTCTAGCCTCACTCCATATCTATGAGGCCATGCAGAGCCATGCAAAGTAGCTTTCAGTGGCCTCATAGATATGATTATGTAGTCTCTGCTGCTGGAGGGTAAAAAAAAGTGACACTCTGGCAGCGCACGGGGCTCATAAATTTGCCCCTCAGTTTTTATATTACTGTGCACACACTAACTCCTGAATAATGTATTAACCACTTTTACAAAAGAGACAATATTCTGACCTGTGTTAGTTGACCCCATAGAGTTGCACCAGTTCACTACTTAAGAGTACAGAAATCCATTGTGGAGCTTCATACGATGCTAGCTACTATTGTAAATCATTTGGTGAACAACAGCATGTCACTTGGGATGTATGGAATATATCTTAGCAAACATCACAGGTCGGGTGCTCATAACCAAAAATAAGAAGCTGCGAGTACACAACTGCCCTGACCATCAACTTCAAACCATCCTGTAAGTGGGTTTCTTGCCATTCTTCCTCCTCCAAATAGTCTGATACCTGAGTTTCGAACCAGCCTACTTCTACCAAAAAACAATAAAAACTGATGTTGAGGCAAAGGATGAGACCCTACCATTTAACAACAGCATCTACTTTGGCGTGCAAGTCACACCATGAATAGAGATGCTGAGGCACTCAGCTCACTTAGCATGTCTGTTGCAGTCTGCAGTAGACAGAAGAAAAGGTTGCACTGATTGAGGGGGGACAGGAATGTGGTTGCTGAAGCTCACTAGACACATGGGATGAGGAGCCTGTGGTTGCTCCTGACTTGGCATAACTGACTGGTCCTCATGTTTGGAAAGAGCAGTCATGTTTCAGGTTTTTGACTGGATGCAGGTACTTTTTTCCAGTTTCCTAGAAGTGTGGAGAGTGTCATGCTTAGATTGTGTGGAGAATGAATAAAGCTTCTCAACTGTGCTGTCTAACCTTCAGTTTTGAACCCATCAGCAGTACTGTGTCTAGAAAAAGATAGCTTTATTCCTTATTTAATATCTTCATTAATTTGTGGTAAGGACTTTATTTGCATTGTCTTTTGTAAAAATACTTAGCTTTTCACAACTGAGACGTTTTCAGGTCTAGCCTACACAATGCATACACTGTGCTGCAAGACATACCGTTTAGAGTTCAGTAAGCTTACGTTATACCTGACAGCCTTAGGGTGGTCAACCCCCAACTTTTTGCCTGCCTCCCTCCTCTTTTCTGACACTGTTTTTGCTGGTTTTAGGACTCTGTGCACTTTACTACTACTAACCAGTGCTAAAGTGCATATGCCCTCTTCCAGAAACATGGTAAAATTGGTTCATACCCAATTGGCATATTTGACTTACTTGTGAGTCCCTAGTAAAGTGCACTACATGTGCCTAGGGCCTGTAAATTGAATGTTACTAGTGGGCCTGCAGCACTGGTTGAGCCACCCACATAAGTAGCCCATTAACCATGTCTCAGGCCTGCCATTGCAAGTCCTGCGTGTGCAGTTTCACTACCACTTCGACTTGGCATTTAAAAGTACTTGCCAAGCTCTAAACTCCCCTTTTCTACATATAAGTCACCCATACGGTAGGCCATAGGTAACCCATAGGGCATAGTGCTATGCAGTTAAAAGGCAGGACATGTACATGTGTGGTTTATGTCTTGGTAGTGGAAAACTCCTAAATTGGTTTTCCACTACTGTGAGGCCTGCTCCTTTCATAGGATAGCATTAGGGCTACCTTCATATACTGTTTGAGTGGTAGATTCTGATCAGAAAGGAGTAACCAGGTTGTATTTAGTATGGCCAGAATGGTAATACAAAATCCTACTTATTACTAAGGTTGGATTTTATATCACTAGCTTAGAAATGCCACTTTTAGAAAGTGAGCATTTGTCTGCACTTAAAATCCATCTGTGCCTTACAGTCTGTCTCCGGTACACGTCTGGGTTGGACTGGTTGACATCTCTCTTGTGTATATCACACAGACAACCACAAACACAGGATACTCATTCACACCTGCATTCATCTGCATACTGAATGGGTCTTCTTGGGCTGGGAGGGTGGAGGGCCTGACACTTACATTTCAAAGGCTAGTGGCCAAAATTTGACTCATCGCCTTACCGGACAGAGGCACGCCTGGATGACTTCGTCCCACACGCCCAGTTATTCCACACATCGCCCCGGGGAGTCAAAAAGAGCACTGCTTCGCAGTGAGGAACCAAGATTGCACCCCGGAAATCGACGCAAAGCCCCTTGCAGTGTGGAAAGAAATTACGCATTGTGTGTGCCACCCCGAAAATTCCGACTCACACCCTATTTTTCCAGCCATCTCCTCCTCTGCGGTCTCTGTGCGTGTTATTTTTGACACAACCCAGGTACTTTGTGGAACTAAGAGACAACTGTTGATTTCTAAGATTTAATTATCTTTTTAATCTTGCAAAAGTGATATCTCAACTTGTGCTTATTGAATCTTTATCATTTTGACCTTAATTTAACCAGATAAATATCTTATATTTTTCTAAACGTGTGTGGTGTATTTTTGTGGTGTTTTCACTGTGCTACTGTATGATTTATTGCACAAATACTTTACACATTGCCTCTAGGTTAAGCATGACTGCTCAGTGCCAAGCTACCAGAGGTTGGGCACAGTATAATTTGGATTGTGTGTGACTTACCCTGACTAGGATTGTGGTCCCTATTTGGACAAAGGTGAATATGTCTGCCAACTAGAGACCCCATTTCTACAGCTTACAACCCATCCAAAGCATACCATTAGTTGTTTTCATCATCAGACTCACGTGCAATCTTTTGATGGATTAGCTCCCTAGCCTTTCCTTCCTTTCTTGTGATAGTGCCTCCCTGGAGCATTGACCAAATACAGATTCTTCCTTGTCCTTGTTCTTCATTATCTTTACACATTATTTTCTTATTTTAGAAGCATTTTGCATTTTGGTATTAATCCTAGACATGCAGTATGCTTTCCTACTTTAAACAAAGGCATACAGCTTCCAATTTATGTTGATTTCACCCTACCTGATGTCTCTATTGTGGTTTTAGTTACACCCAGAACTGTACTACTCAACACCTCTATATTCTGTACCTCGTGTACTCTACACCAACCCTCTCAACACCACTCCATACTACTCTACTCAACTCTATGTTACTTTACTCTACGCCACTCTACACCATTCCACACTACTTCACTCTACATCACCTTGCACCATTGTAGGAGGCTGGCCTGGCTTATAGAGGGTACCTTGTGGTACTTACACCTTGTGCCAGGTCCAGTCATCCCTTATTAGTAGATTAGTAGTGTTGTAGCAGCTTAGGCTGATAGAGGTAGCTATAGCAGAGCATCTTAGGCTGAATTAGGAGAGATGCAAAGCTCCTACTATACCACTTTTATCATATAGCACTATATCATAAGAAACACAATACTCAGAGTTACTAAAAATAAAGGTACTTTATTTTAGTGACAATATGCCAAAAGTATCTCAGAGGATATATTACCTTAGGAGGTAAGTAATATACACAAAATATACACACAAACCAAAATCAGGTAAGTAAACAGTTAGTAAAGTAGTGCAAACACTGTAGAACACAATAGAATGCAATAGGAAACAATAGGCCTAGGGGCAACACAAGCCATATACTCCAAAAGTGGAATGCGAACCACAAACTGACCCCAGGCCTAGTGTAGTGTGTAGCGGGTCGCTGGGAGTGTAGGAAAACACTAAGGGTGTCCAAGATACCCCACCCCAAGACCCTGAAATGTAGGAGTAAAGTTACCCTACTACCCCAGAAAAACAGTAAAGTCGAGATATGCGATTCTGCAAAGACAACAACTGACTGCAAAGCACTGAAGACGGATTCCTGAACCTGAGGACCTGCAAAGGAAGGGGACCAAGACCAAGAGTCACGCAAGTGTCCGGGGGGGGCACGAGCCCACTAAACCCTGGATGAAGGTGCAAAAGGGCTGCCTCCAGGTGGCAGAAGCCAAATATACTGCAACAACGGAAGGTGCCAGGAACATCTCCTTTGATCAGAAGATGTCCCACGGCGTGCTGGAGGATGCAGATTTATTTCCCTGCAGAAAGATCACAAACAAGCCTTGCTAGCTGCAAGAGTCGCAGTTGAGGATTTTGGGTGCTGCCAGGGCCCAGGGAGGACCAGGAGGTCACCCCTTGGAGGAGGAGACAGACGGGGCGCTCAGCAACCAAGAGAGCCCACGCAGAAGCAGGCAGCACCCGCAGAAGCACCTGAACAGGCATTCACAAGATCTGAGCATGGTGGTCGTCTCAGCACAACAAAAGAGGGTCCCACAAAGTCGGAGTCCAACTCAGCATGTTGGGCAGTGCAGGACGGAGTGCTGGGGACCTGGGCTATGCTGTGCACGAAGGAAGTCTTGCAAAAGTGCACAGAAGCCCTAGCAGCTGCAGTTCTCGCAGTACACAGGATTACTGTCTGGCGTGGGGAGGCAAGGACTTACCTCCACCAAATTTGGACAGAAGGGCCATTGCACTGTCAGGGACACTTGGACCCAGCTCCTGTGTTCCAGGGACCACGCTCGTCAAGATGAGGGGGGACCCATAGGACCGGTGATGCAGAGGTTTGGTGCCTGCGTTGGCAGGGGGAAGATTCTGTCAACTCCCAGGAGATTTCTTCTTGGCTTCCAGTGCAGGGTGAAGGCAGACAGCCCTCAGAACATGCACCACCAGGAAACAGTCAAGAAAGCCGGCAAGATAAGGCGCTACAATGTTGCTGGTAGTCTTCTTGCTACTTTGTTGCGGTTTTGCAGGCATCCAGGAGCAGTCAGCTGTCGATCCCTGGCAGAAGTCGAAGAGAGAAGTGCAGAGGAACTCTGGTGAGTTCTTGCATTCGTTATCTGATGAGGGACCCTAAATAGCCCTCAGAAGAGGATTGGCTACAGAGAGAGGTAAGCACCTATCACGAGGAGTCTCCGACGTGACCTGCTGGCACTGGCCACTCAGAGGTCTCCATTGTGCCCTCACACCTCTGCATCCAAGATGGCAGAGGTCTGGGGCACACTGGAGGAGCTCTGGGCACCTCCCCTGGGCAGGTGCTGCTCAGGGGAGTGGTCACTCCCCTTTCCTTTGTCCAGTTTCGTGCCAGAGCAGGCCTGGGGGATCCCTGAACCGGTGTAGACTGGCTTATGCAAGGAGGGCACCATCTGTGCCCTTCAAAGCATTTCTAGAGGCCAGGAGAGGCTACTTCTCTCAGGCCCTTAACACCTATTTCCAAAGGGAGAGGGTGTAACACCCTCTCTCAGAGGAAATCCTTTGTTCTGCCTTCCTGGGACTGGGCTGCCCAGGCCCCAGGGGGTCAGAAACCTGTCTGAGGGTTGCCAGCAGCAGTAGCTGCAGAGAAAACCCCGGAGAGCTAGTTTGGCAGTACCCGGGCTCTATCCTGGAGCCCCGGGGATGCATGGAATTGTCCCCCCAATACCAGAATGGAATTGGGGTGACAATTCCATGATCCTAGACATGTTACATGGCCATGTTCAGAGTTACCATGGTGACGCTACATATAGATATTGACCTATATTTAATGGACATGTGTAATGGTGTCCCCGTGCTCACAATGTCCGGGGAATTTGCCCTGAACAATGTGGGGGCACCTTGGCCAGTGCCAGGGTGCCCTCACACTAAGTAACTTTGCACCTAACCTTCACTAAGTGAGGGTTAGACATACAGGTGACTTAAAAGTTACTTAAGTGTAGTGTAAAATGGCTGTGAAATAACGTGGACGTTATTTCACTCAGGCTGCAGTGGCAATCCTGTGTAAGAATTGTCTGAGCTCCCTATGGGTGGCAAAATAAATGCTGCAGCCCAGAGGGATCCCCTGGAACCCCAATACCCTGGGTACCTAGGTACCATATACTAGGGAATTATAAGGGTGTTCCAGTGTGCCAATCATAATTGGTAAAATTAGTCACTAGCCTGCAGTGACAATTTTAAAAGTAGAGAGAGCATAAATACTGAGGTTCTGGTTGGCAGAGCCTCAGTGATACAGTTAGGCACCACACAGGGAACACATACAGGGCACACTTTATGAGCACTGGGGTCCTGGCTAGCAGGGTCCCAGTGACACAGGCAAAAACACACGTGAATACAAGTAAAAAATGGGGGTAACATGCCAGGCAAGATGATACTTTCCTACAACCACTCCACTCCACGCCACTCTACACTATTCAACTCTGTGCCATGCTTCTCTCCTCTATGCCACTTCACTCTATGCCACTCTTCTCCACCCCAGTCTCTGCCACTCTACTCTACACCACTCCTTTCCACTCCATGCCACATTATGCCATTCTACTTCATTCTTCTCTTTGCCACTCTGTCATCCTACTCTATGCCACTGCACTCTACTCCACTCCACTCAATGCCACGCAACTCTACTCTATACCACTCTACGGTTCTTCACTCTACACCACTCCACGCCACTTGGCACCACTCCACTCTATGCCACTCTACTCTGTGCCACACTATGCCACTCTGCTCTGTGCCACTCCATGCTCCTGCACTCCATGCCACTCTGTACCACTCTTCTCTGTGCCACTCCTCTCTATTCTACTTCTCTCCACTCTACATCACTCTAAGCCATTCTACACCACTGCACTGCATTTCATGCCGCTCCACTCCATGCCACTACACTTTCCTCTACTCCAGGCCACTAACTTTTAGCCACGCTGAACAGCAGATGTGCTGCTGTAGATCATGACTAAATGGCATTGGCAAAGCCAGTAGCTCTAACATAGGCGAGACCCATTTAGGCAACCATCGAGGTCAGCTTTCATTATTGGCGCACCTCTGTGCTGTACAACATTAGGATAATATGAAGACATGTAAAATGGCAAAATTCCATACTTTATGAATGGCAGTCTCAATAAGTGCTAGCTGGGAACCTAGGTAAGGTCTCCCTTTTTCTTCTTTTTATATTTTCTTCGAATTTCTTAACTGAATTACAAGAAGTTCTGAGCCGTGGAGCACAAGTCTTTTTTTTATTTTTCAGTATTTTCTCCTCTCTTCTGCGATGTAAGACTGTTTTCCTCTTGCATTCGCAAAACATCCTTCATATTTTTTATGTTTTGATTGCGATAGAAACATATGCTTGAAAGACTTTTTACAAATTCTTGTTGCAGTGAACCTGTTTTATGCCGCTTGTTCGGCGACAGTATTTTGGAATTAAGCCAAGGATTCCTTGGACCTCAGAAAGGAGGCTCCTGCCCCACTTAGAGGAAGAAGACGACTAGCCCCGCGGCGGTCGGGAGCTGCTGTGAGGTGATGTGGGAGCTGCCGGCTCAAATTCCATGAGCTCCAGAGGCTGCAGCAGAGATTGTCTGGACCCCGGTCGCATCTAATAAGAAGGGCCAAGGATCAAGTTGTATATAACTGGTGTGGGGGTAGTAGGTGGCACTCTGCTGCACATGGATTGCCATGAGTCGGGGGCAGATTCTTAAACGTTAGTGCAGAGGTAAAACTGAGTTTTGGGGGCACTGCACAGTCCAGAATGCACATGGGGCTGGGGGGGGGGGGCAACTATATAATAGTGTACATTTTAGGATTCACGTGTACAGTATACACAAGACAGGGTATAGTGGCTACCCCATATGGCTCACTAGATGAAGAAAATATCAGAGAATGGAATCCTGGACTTTAAAGTTAACAAAGGCTGAAGCGGAGGGGGGGGGGGGGGGGGGCGTCGTTAAGGAGGGCTTGGGTTGGCGTCTGCTTCCTGGAGTGGCGCGGGGCTCCAGGCAGCGTGGCCCGCGAGTACCCTGACACCGGTCCCAGGTGGGCGGACTGTGTTCCTGTGCCCTGCCCCCGGGCACATTCGAGATCAGTTGGACAGCGCAGGCTGCACCCCCATGTCTGCACAGTGCTGTGCATACATGAAGGTTCGGCAAGGGAAAGTGCGGTGGGCCGAGAGCGTAGACGGGCGACACCACCCTGGGCACCGTGCTGGCAAGAGGAGCCCATAAGCAACTGTGCTTTGGGGGCATAAGCTTGCAATAAAAACAGAACCAGCACTGTGGACAGGGCCTAAACCAACTCTTTATTTTTGAAAGGCTTACAGTAAGAATGTGAATCAGGCTAAACTGGCACTTTTCCTATAAAGTCAGTGAGCTGGATTCCCTACACCCATGGACGTCATTTAGGGGTCGCAGCTGCGACCTCCAGCATGACCCTAGCGACCCCTGGCACTGCCTCTGCGACCCCTGGCATCAGAGGTCGCAAAATCAGTACCAGGAGCATTAGGGCAGGTCGTCCTTATGGACGTTGATTGGGGCCCCACTTCCTTGCTTCTAATCAGTTTTTTTTGCAGTAATAGTGAGCAATATATCATTCACTATTTGTGTAAAAAAATGGACTACAGTTAGCTAGAATATGAACCTCATTGTTAGCTGAGGTAAGTAAAAACACATTTACTTGTATGTTGTGTGCATGCTTGTGGTTGAGAGTATGCTTATTTTGAAGAGACTGTATGTATGCATGTGTGTGTATGTGTAAACGCGTATGTGTGAGTGAAAGTAAAGATGGAATGTCGTGTGATGTCACTTCTGCTACCCCTGGCATTTTGGTGAATTGACGTCCATGCCTCCATTTATTCCTGTGTGCACTCAATGGGTAGAGTATGGCTATTGCTCTTCTGCCACCTCAGGTATGCTGGCTGCAGTGGAATATTTCCCCAAATGCATCTTCCATTCCGTGCAGGGGTGACTTCCGTCCATAGATCACTTGACATAGGTTATATTCATATGCAGGATTATTACATCTCTTTTAAAGTTATATCTTTTGTTGTATTTTTTGAAGGCGCAGGCTTGGTGCATGGAGCTTCATTTTCCTCTTAGGTTTATTGCAGTTGACTGTCATTGTGGGTGGTTTTATCTCCCCAAACTGAAGTAGAAAATTCATTTTTAAAATATAGACTATTCTGTGCCTTGTATGTGGAACTCCCAATCGTATCTAGTTGAATTAGTGGGAGGCCTGGAGAGAAAGGCAAGGGACCGCTTATTTTCAACTGAGCAAAGGACCTGGAATCTGTTTTGTTTAATGCCATGTTAATTATTTTTGTATTGCAGGCCTTAGCAGAGGCCATAACCCTTCCTGTATTTCACACTCTTGATTTAGTCTCCCTTCAGTTAAAATGTTATCGAACAGTTATCAGTTAGATTGTTTTGGTAACATCAACGTCTAATAGTCAATACTGGCACCACATGAAGGTAAGTTCAGCATCCCCAGACAGTGGAAGTGTGTTGCTGGCATTCCTAAAGCCTGAGGGTGAAGACCAGACACTGAAGTGAGAGAGAATCGTGACAGAGCTCTCCTTAAAAGTTCAATGAGCATCTTGTTAGAAAGGGGCTGTTGATTACTTGACTTTTTGGAGTATTGCATCTTTTGTAACTATAGAAGTATGAGTAGTCGGAGTTCATTTTCCGTTGCTCTGGTGAGAAAGTTTCTAGGCGGGCCATTTCTTTTTGTCTGATTACTTTCATCGGAAAGCTGAGGGACAGCCAGATGTAAGATTTTACACTTCACTGTGTCTGTTCTGTAGGTACTCCAGATTTGAACAACCCCTGTGCTACCTGCCTTGATAAGCATTACTTTACACAAATTCACTAAAACAGACTCTGTTCTCCTTCATCCCACTCTGATTAGAGGGAAGGAGGAGAAGCATCTCTACGACAAACATTTAAAATACAAAATTCATCTTTTTTGCATTTTAATTCCATTTGATTTTATGGGTAAATTAAACCATATGTATTTGTATTTATCCCATAGGGGATGGTGGTGTGTGTCTTCGCTGGGGTTATCATGGCCTAAAGTGATATTGTAGCATGTGCAAATAACGGTTTTCTGCAGATTTGCATGCTATCGCTGAAAGCCTCAACAATATTCACAATATTCCTAGAACACTGAGTAAAAACTGACCTTAACTTAAAACGTCCGATTGTCAGCTCTTTTTTCTTTCGATTGGCTCGCTCCATCCTTTTTATTCTCTGTAGGTCTCCTCTCTGAGCACAGGCAACTCTAAGTCAGTGCATATTTGCCCTAATCCCTATTATTGTATTTCTGTGACGTTCCCATATCTCATTTCGAAGATCACAACCTCTCCTTTAAACGCCACACCCCTGCAATCTAACAATACCTATTCTGCTGTAGCTCTTCCACTTATACCACTACCCATTGCAATTCACATACCCCTAACACTAAATTGTATCTGCCACAAGAAAACTTGGGTATATGCATGGCTTGGTTTCCTTAAGAGCAGAAGACTTGTCCCAATGGCCAACAATAAGCAAAAAAGAAAACACTAAACCTGGATTCCGTAGCAGTATGCTTCTCAAAATAAAGAACTTCATCACCTTGTCAGGAGTAGTAAGTGCTATATAAGTGCAAATACAATACAATATATAACCAACACTAATACTACGACCATTAACTTAGTGGTTGGATAGTTAATTGTAGTTCATACAGACTACATTCATAATTTCCCCTTTACTGCTTGACACTTTTAAACTTACATAAGATAAAACTACTAAGGATCATGTCCATCGCTCAGTACTGTACCAGCCCAGAGCAATAAGCCACCCATTACTGTAGGAGGCTGGCCTGGTTTATAGTGGGTACCTTGTGGTACATACACCCTGTGCCAGGTCCAGTTATCCCTTATTAGTAGAATAGAGGTGTTTCTAGCAGCTTAGGCTGATAGAAGGTATCTATGGCAAAGCAGCTTAGGCTGAACTAGGAGACATGCAAAGCTCCTACTATACCACTTATATCATATAGCACAATATCATAAGACAACACAATACACAGAGTTACTAAAAATAAAGCTCTTTATTTTTATGACAGTATGTCACAAGTATCTCAGTGAGTACCCTCAGTAAGAAGGTGAGTAATATACACAAGTTATATGTACACAAACCCAAAACAGGTAAGTAAGAGTAAGAAAAGTAATGCAAACAGTGTAGAATTACATTAGGATGGAATAGGTGAACATAGGTCTAGGGGCAACACAAACCATATACTCCAAAAGTGGAATGCGAATCACAAATGGACCCCAGACCTATGGGAGCTTGTAGAGGGTCGCTGGGACTGTAAGAAAACAATCAGGGTGTCCAAGATACCCCACCCAAGACCCTGAAAAGTAGGAGTAAAGTACACCTACTACCCCAAAAGGACACAATAGTCGTGATAGGGGGATTCTGCAAGAACCATAAACACCAGCAAAGCACTGAAGACGGGTTCCTGGACCTGAGGACCTGCAAGGCAAGGGGACCAAGTCCAAGAGTCGCGTGTCCAGGGCGGGCAGGAGCCCAAGAAACCCCAGATGAAGATGCAAGGAAGCTTCCTCCGGATGGAAGAAGCTTAGGATTCTGCAACAACAAAGAGAGCTAGGAACTTCTCCTTTGGATTGAAGATGTCCCACGGCGTGCTGAAGGTTGCAGAAGTGTTCCCACGCAGAAATATCGCAAACAAGCCTTGCTAGCTGCAAGGGTCACATAGAGGTTTTTGGGTGCTGCTGGGGACCAGGAAGGACCAGGGTGTCGCCCCTTGGAGGAGGAGACACAGGGTGCGCTCAGCAACCCAGAGAGCCCCCACAGAAGCAGGCAGCACCCGCAGAAGCACCCGAACAGGCACTTGTAAGATTTGTGAACCGGAGCTGGCTCAGAGTCACAAAGGAGGGTCCCACGACATCGGAGTCCAACTCAGAGTGTTGAGCACTGCAGGAAGGAGTGCTGGGGACCCAGGCTAGGCTGTGCACAAAGGAAATCCTGCAGGAGTGCAAAGGAGCCGGAACAGCTGCAAATCACGCAGTACACAGGTTTGCAGTCTAGTGTGGGGAGGCAAGGACTTACCTCCACCAAACTTGGACTAAATGATCACTGGACTGTGGGAGTCACTTGGATAGAGTTCCTGTGTTCAAGGGGCCACGCTCGTCAGGATGAGAGGGGACCCAGAGGACTGGTGATGCAGTCTTTTGGTGCCTGCACTAGCAGGGAGAAGACTCCGTCGACACACAGGGGATTTCTTCTTGGCTTCTGGTGCAGTATGAAGGCAGGTTACCCCCAGAGCATGCACCACCAGGAAACAGTTGAGAAAGCCGGTAGGATTAGGCGCTACAATGTTGCTGGTAGTCATCTCGCTACTTTGTTGCGGTTTTGCAGGTGTCCTGGAGCAGTCAAGGAGGGAAGTGCAGAGGAACCCTGGTGAGCTCTTGCATTCGTTATCTGAAGAATTCCCCAGAGGAGAGTCCCTAAATAGCCAGAAAAGGAGGTTTGGCTACCAAGAAAGGAGGATTGGCTACCAAGAGAGGTAAGAGCCTATCAGAGGGGGTCTCTGATGTCACCTGCTGGCACTGGCCACTCAGAGCAGTCCAGTGTGCCCCCAGCACCTCTGTTTCCAAGATGGCAGAGGTGTGGGACACACTGGAGGAGCTCTGGGCACCTCACCTGGGAGGTACTGGTCAGGGGAGTGGTCACTTCCCTTTCCTTTGTCCAGTTTCACGCCAGAGCAGGGCTAGGGGATGCCTGAACCGGTGTAGACTGGCTTATGCAGAGATGGGCACCATCTGTGCCCATCAAAGCATTTCCAGAGGCTGGGGGAGGCTACTCCTCCCCAGCCCTTCACACGTATTTCCAAAGTGAGAGGGTGTAACACCCTCTCTCAGAGGAAATCCTTTGTTCTGCCTTCCTGGACCAGGGCTGCCTGGACCCCAGGAGGGCAGAATCCTGTCTGATGGGTTGGCAGCAGCTGCAGTGCAAACCCCGTAAAGGCAGTTTCGCAGTACCCAGGTTATGTGCTAGAGACCCGGGGGATCTTGGAATTGTCCCCCCAACGCCAGAATGGTATTGGGGTGACAATTCCATGATCTTAGACATATTACATGGCCATGTTCGGAGTTACCATTGTGACGCTACACATAGGTAGTGACCTATGTATAGTGCACGTGTGTAATGGTGTCCCCGCACTCACAAAGTCCGGGTTAATTGCCCTGAACGATGTGGGGGCACCTTGGCTAGTGCCAGGGTGCCCACACACTAAGTAACGTGGCACTCAACCTTTACCAAGTGAGGGTTAGACAGATAAGTGACTTATAAGTTACTTATGTGCAGTGAAAAATGGCTGTGAAATAACGTGGACGTTATTTCACTCAGTCTGCAGTGGCAGGCCTGTGTAAGAATTGTCGGAGCTCCCTACGGGTGGCAAAAGAAATGCTGCAGCCCATAGGGATCTCCTGGAACCCCAATACCCTGAGTACCTAAGTACCATATACAAGTGAATTATATGGGTGTACCAGTGTGCCAATGAGAATTGGTAAATTTAGTCACTAGCCTGCAATGACAAATTTAGAAAGCAGAGAGAGCATAAACACTGAGGTTCTGGTTAGCAGAGCCTCAGTGATACAGTTAGGCACCACACAGGGAACACATATAGGCCACAAACGTATGATCACTGGGGTTCTGGCTAGCAGGATCCCAGTGACACATAACAACCACACTGACAACATAGGGTTTTCACTATGAGCACTGGGCCCTGGCTAGCAGGATCCCAGTGAGACAGTGAAAATACCCTGACATATACTCACAAACAGGCCAAAAGTGGGGGTAACAAGGCTAGAAAGAGGCTACCTTCCTACAATTACCAACTGAAAAGGCGTGGGATAACTAAAGAAATTGTTCTGCATGCCGCTGGCCAATGGAGGGCTTTAATTTAATCCACCACAGCGGGTCCCAACTAGCCACATACTACGGAGGCTACTTGACAACTCAATATATCAATCAGGTATAGGATTAACACATTCCATCCCAGCGGATCTCTCCACCATTTCTTCATTAACTTTTGTCTGCTCAGAAACAGACATTTTAATAAAAATATACCAGAATGGACAACCCAGTGCAGCAACCAGCTAAGTAGAGCATAAACATAAGAAATACCTTGAAGGGACCTGCAGATCTGCCCACAGCTGACAGAGTATTGAAAACCATACACTGCACCCCTGCCTCCCACACTTCTTCATCCATCACAGTGGTAAGCATTGTGCCCCATAACATAATAACCACACCTTCGTGGTCATCACGCATGACAGAGAAACAAATCCTCCCTATGATCAAAACAAAGGTAACACACTTCCAACCACTCAAAGTACACAGTGTAGCATGCTTTCCATGTAGGCAAGTGTTTAAGTGCCCCACGCACGATGGTATGTGAGCCTTGCTACCCCCACTTTTGGCCTGTTTGTGAGTATATATCAGGGTGTTTTCACTGTCTCACTGGGATCCTGTTAGCCAGGGCCCAGTGCTCATAGTGAAAACCCTATGTTGTCAGTATGTTTGTTATGTGTCACAGGGATCCTGCTAGCCAGGACCCCAGTGCTCATAAGTTTGTGGCTGAAGTAGAGGAAAGTGTAGTGGCATGGAGTGGAGCGGCATGAAATGCAGTGGAGTGGTGTAGAATGGCTTAGAGTGATGTAGAGTGGAGAGAAGTACAATAGAGAGGAGTGGCATAGAGAAGAGTGGTACAGAGTGGCATGGAGTGCAGGAGCATGGAGTGGCACAGAGCAGAGTGGCATAGTGTGGCACAGAGTAGAGTGGCATAGAGTGGAGTGGTGCCAAGTGGCGTGGAGTGGTGTAGAGTGAAGAAACGTAGAGTGGTATAGAGTAGAGTTGCATGACATTGAGTGGAGTGGGGTAGAGTGCTGTGGCATAGAGTAGGATGACAGAGTGGCAAAGAGAAGAATGAAGTAGAATGGCATAATGTGGCATGGAGTGGAAAGGAGTGGTGTAGAGTGGTGTTGAGTAGAGTGGCAGAGACTGGGGTGGAGAAGAGTGGCATAGAGTGAAGTGGCATAGAGGAGAGAAGCATGGTATAGAGTTGAATAGTGTAGAGTGTCGTGGAGTGGAATAGCACAGAGTAGAGTGGCATGAAGTGGAGTGGCTGTAGGAAAGTATCATCTTGCCTGGCATGTTACCCCAATTTTAAACTTGTATGCACGTTTGTTTTTGCCTGTGTCACTGGGATCCTGCTAGCCAGGACCCCAGTGCTCATAAAGTGTGCCCTGTATGTGTTCCCTGTGTGGTGCATAACTGTCTCACTGAGGCTCTGCTAATCAGAACCTCAGTGGTAATGATCTCTCTGCTTTCTCAATTGTCACTAACAGGCTAGTGACCAATTTCACCAATTCACATTGGCATACTGGAACACCCTTATAATTCCCTAGTATATGTTACTGAGGTACCCAGGGTATTGGGGTTCCAGGAGATCCCATGGGCTGCAGCATTTCTTTTGACACCCATAAGGAGATCTGACTATTCTTACACAGGCCTGCCAGTGCAGCCTGAGTGAAATAACGTCCATGTTATTTCACAGCCATTTACCACTGCACTTAAGTGACTTATAAGTCACCTATATGTCTAACCTTCACCTGGTGAAGGTTGGGTGCAAAGTTACTTAGTGTGTGGGCACCCTGGCACTAGCCAAGGTGCCCCCACATCGTTCAGGGCAAATTCCCCAGACTTTGTGAGTGCGAGGACACCATTTCACGCGTGCACTATACATAGGTCGCTACCTATGTATAGCGTCACAATGGTTACTCCGAACATGGCCATGTAACATGTCTAAGATCATGGAATTGTCACCCCAATGCCATTCTGGAATTGGAGGGACAATTCCATGATCCCCTGGGTCTCCAACACAGAGCCCGGGTACTGCCAAACTAACTTTCCGGGGTCTCCACTGCAGCTACTGCTGCTGCCAACCCCTCAGACAGGTTTCTGCCCCCCTGGGGCCTGGGCAGCCTGGTCCCAGGAAGGCAGAACAAAGGATTTCCTCTGGGAGAGGGTGTTACACCCTCTCCCTTTGGAAATAGGTGTGAAGGGCCTGGGAGGAGTAGCCTCTCCTGGCCTCTGGAAATGCTTTGAAGGGCACAGATGGTGCCGTCTCTGCATAAGCCAGTCTACACCAGTTCAGGGATCTCCCAGCCCTGCTCTGGCGTGAAACTGGACAAAGGAAAGGGGAGTGACCACTCCCCGGACCAGCGCCTCCCAGACGAGGTGCTCAGAGCTCCTCCAGTGTGTCCCAGACCTCTGCCATCTTGAATGCTGAGGTGTGAGGGCACAATGGACAGCTCTGAGTGGCCAGTGCCAGCAGGTGACGTCAGAGAACCCTCCTGATAGGTGCTAGCCTTTCTCAGTAGCCAATCCTCCTCTGTGGGCTATTTAGGGTATCTCCTGTGGGTATCTCACCTGATAATGAATGCAAGAGCTCACCAGAGTTCCTCTGCACTTCCCTCTTCTACTTCTGCCAAGGATCGACCGCTGACTGCTCCAGGACGCCTGCATAACCGCAAAAAAGTAGCAAGAAGACTACCAGCAACAGCAACATTGTAGCGCCTCATCCTGCCGGCTTTCTTGACTGTTTCCTGGTGGTATATGCTCTGAGGGCTGTCTGCCTTCACCCTGCACAGGAAGACAAGAAGAAATCTCCCCTGGGTCGACGGAATCTTCCCCCTGCTAACGCAGGCACCAAACTTCTGCATCACCGGTCCTGTGGGTCCCCTCTCATCCTGATGAACATGGTCCCTGGAACACAGGAGCTGGGTCCAAGTGTCTTCAACAGTCCATTGGCCCTTCTGTCCAAATTTGGTGGAGGTAAGTCCTTGCCTCCCCACGCCAGACAGTATTCCTGTGTACTGCGTGAACTGCAGCTTGTAGGAAAGTACCATCTTGCCTGGCATGTTACCCCCATTTTTCACTGTATATATGTTGTTTTAGTTGTATGTGTCACTGGGACCCTGGTAACCCAGGGCCCCAGTGCTCATAAGTGTGCCTGAATGTGTTACCTGTGTAGTGACTAACTGTCTCACTGAGGCTCTGCTAATCAGAACCTCAGTGGTTATGCTCTCTCATTTCTTTCCAAATTGTCACTAACAGGTTAGTGACCATTTTTACCAATTTACATTGGCTTACTGGAACACCCTTATAATTCCCTAGTATATGGTACTGAGGTACCCAGGGTATTGGGGTTCCAGGAGATCCCTATGGGCTGCAGCATTTCTTTTGCCACCCATAGGGAGCTCTGACAATTCTTACACAGGCCTGCCATTGCAGCCTAAGTGAAATAACGTCCACGTTATTTCACAGCCATTTTACACTGCACTTAAGTAACTTATAAGTCACCTATATGTCTAACCTTTACCTGGTAAAGGTTAGGTGCAAAGTTACTTAGTGTGAGGGCACCCTGGCACTAGCCAAGGTGCCCCCACATTGTTCAGAGCCAATTCCCTGAACTTTGTGAGTGCAGGGACACCATTACACGCGTGCACTACATATAGGTCAATACCTATATGTAGCTTCACAATGGTAACTCCGAATATGGCCATGTAACATGTCTATGATCATGGAATTGCCCCCTCTATGCCATCCTGGCATAGTTGGCACAATCCCATGATCCCAGTGGTCTGTAGCACAGACCCTGGTACTGCCAAACTGCCCTTCCTGGGGTTTCACTGCAGCTGCTGCTACTGCCAACCCCTCAGACAGGCAGCTGCCCTCCTGGGGTCCAACCAGGCCTGGCCCAGGATGGCAGAACAAAGAACTTCCTCTGAGAGAGGGTGTGACACCCTCTCCCTTTGGAAAATGGTGTGAAGGCAGGGGAGGAGTAGCCTCCCCCAGCCTCTGGAAATGCTTTGTTGGGCACAGAGGTGCCCAATTCTGCATAAGCCAGTCTACACCGGTTCAGGGACCCCTTAGCCCCTGCTCTGGCGCGAAACTGGACAAAGGAAAGGGGAGTGACCACTCCCCTGACCTGCACCTCCCCTGGGAGGTGTCCAGAGCTCCTCCAGTGTGCTCCAGACCTCTGCCATCTTGGAAACAGAGGTGCTGCTGGCACACTGGACTGCTCTGAGTGGCCAGTGCCACCAGGTGACGTCAGAGACTCCTGCTGATAGGCTCTTTCAGGTGTTAGTAGCCTATCCTCTCTCCTAGGTAGCCAAACCCTCTTTTCTGGCTATTTAGGGTCTCTGTCTCTGGGGAAACTTCAGATAACGAATGCAAGAGCTCATCCGAGTTCCTCTGCATCTCTCTCTTCACCTTCTGATAAGGAACCGACTGCTGACCGCGCTGGAAGCCTGCAAACCTGCAACATAGTAGCAAAGACGACTACTGCAACTCTGTAACGCTGATCCTGCCGCCTTCTCGACTGTTTTCCTGCTTGTGCATGCTGTGGGGGTAGTCTGCCTCCTCTCTGCACCAGAAGCTCCGAAGAAATCTCCCGTGGGTCGACGGAATCTTCCCCCTGCAACCGCAGGCACCAAAAAGCTGCATTACCGGTCCCTTGGGTCTCCTCTCAGCACGACGAGCGAGGTCCCTCGAATCCAGCGACTCTGTCCAAGTAACCCCCACAGTCCAGTGACTCTTCAGCCCAAGTTTGGTGGAGGTAAGTCCTTGCCTCACCTCGCTGGGCTGCATTGCTGGGAACCGCGACTTTGCAGCTACTCCGGCCCCTGTGCACTTCCGGCGGAAATCCTTTGTGCACAGCCAAGCCTGGGCCCACGGCACTCTAACCTGCATTGCACGACTTTCTAAGTTGGTCTCCGGCGACGGGGGACTCCTTTGTGCAACTTCGGCGAGCACCATTTCACGCATCCTTGTAGTGCCTGTTTCTGGCACTGCTCCGGGTGCTACCTGCTTCAGTGAGGGCTCTTTGTCTTGCTCGACGTCCCCTCTCTCTTCAGGTCCAATTTGCGACCTTTTTGTCCCTCCTGGGCCCCGGCAGCGTCCAAAAACACCAAACGCACGATTTGCGACTAGCAAGGCTTGTTGGCGTCCTTTTGGCAGGAAAACACTTCTGCATGACTCTCCAAGGCGAGAGGGATCCGTCCACCAAAGGGAAAGTCTCTAGCCCTTTTCGTTCCTGCAGAAACCTCAGCTTCTTCTGTCCAGTAGAAGCTTCTTTGCACCCGCAGCTGGCATTTCCTGGGCATCTGCCCATCTCCGACTTGCTTGTGACTTTTGGACTTGGTCCCCTTGTTCCACAGGTACCCTAGATTGGAAATCCACAGTTGTTGCATTGCTGGTTTGTGTCTTTCCTGCATTATTCCTCTAACACGACTACTTTGTCCTTAGGGGAACTTTAGTGCACTTTGCACTCACTTTTCAGGGTCTTGGGGAGGGTTATTTTTCTAACTCTCACTATTTTCTAATAGTCCCAGCGACCCTCTACAAGGTCACATAGGTTTGGGGTCCATTCGTGGTTCGCATTCCACTTTTGGAGTATATGGTTTGTGTTGCCCCTATCCCTATGTTTCCCCATTGCATCCTATTGTAACTATACATTGTTTGCACTGTTTTCTAAGATTATACTGCATATTTTTGCTATTGTGTATATATATCTTGTGTATATTTCCTATCCTCTCACTGAGGGTACACTCTAAGATACTTTGGCATATTGTCATAAAAATAAAGTACCTTTATTTTTAGTATAACTGTGTATTGTGTTTTCTTATGATATTGTGCATATGACACTAAGTGGTACTGTAGTAGCTTCACACGTCTCCTAGTTCAGCCTAAGCTGCTCTGCTAAGCTACCATTATCTATCAGCCTAAGCTGCTAGACACCCTATACACTAATAAGGGATAACTGGGCCTGGTGCAAGGTGCAAGTACCCCTTGGTACTCACTACAAGCCAGTCCAGCCTCCTACATTGGTGGTGCAGTGGTGGGATAAGTGCTTGAGACTACTTACCACTCTTGTCATTGTACTTTTCATAAGAGAAAAATATACAAAACAAGGTCAGTGTATATACACATAGCCAAAAAGTTTTGCATTTCCTCTTTTCACTCTTTTCTAAGTGCTGAAAAGTACCTCTAAACTTTCAAAAAGTTCTTAAAAGTTTAAAAAAAAAAATTTCTGTCTTTCCAAAAAGTTCTGAAAACGTTTTTCTCTTTCTCTATCACTTTAACTCTCTCTAAAAAAATGTCTGGCACAGGCCAAAGTGTTGATCTGTCCAAACTTGCATATGACAACCTTAGCTGGAAAAGAGCAAGGAGTCTCTGTATAGAGAGAGGTTTGAGTGTAGGGAAGAATCCTTCCTTGGAACTGTTACTTAATATGCTTAGAGAACAGGATAAGGCCATAGGTGCCCCAGCTGTTGAAAAAGTACCTAATAGTTCCCAATCTGATTCAGGGACTCCCCCAGGAAAAGATTCAGGAAAGAAACTTCCTAGCCTGCCCATTACTAGACAATCTAGCATAGATGGTAATGATGATGAGCCACACCAAATAAATAGTGTTGTCTCACATCATAGCAAAAGCATTTATTCTCACCATACTGGTAGTAATGTTTCTGTAAACCAAGCTGTTAGGGTGCCTTCTGTAAGGGACAGGTCTCCTTCTGTTCATTCCCATCATAGCTCTGTTTCTAGAAATGTCCCTCCCACCAACCCTGATGACAGAATGTTAGAGAGGGAACTCAATAAGTTGAGGGTGGAACAAACCAGACTGAAGCTTAAAAAGCAACAGCTGGATTTGGATAGACAGTCTTTTGAATTAGAGAAGGAAAGACAGAAGTTGGGTTTAGAAACCCATGGTGGCAGTAGCAGTATTCCCCATAGTCATCCTGCAAAAGAGCATGATTCCAGGAATCTGCACAAGATAGTTCCCCCTTATAAGGAGGGGGATGACATTAACAAGTGGTTTGCTGCACTTGAGAGGGCCTGTGTTGTACAGGATGTCCCTCAAAGGCAGTGGGCTGCTATCCTATGGCTATCATTTAGTGGAAAAGGTAGGGATAGGCTCCTTACTGTGAAAGAAAATTATGCTAATAATTTCCAAGTTCTTAAGAATGCACTCCTGGATGGTTATGGCTTAACCACTGAACAGTACAGGATAAAGTTCAGAGAGACCAAAAAGGAGTCTTCACAAGACTGGGTTGATTTCATTGACCATTCAGTGAAGGCCTTGGAGGGGTGGTTACATGGCAGTAAAGTTACTGATTATGACAGCCTGTATAACTTAATCCTGAGAGAGCATATTCTTAATAATTGTGTGTCTGATTTGTTGCACCAGTACTTGGTGGACTCTGATCTGACCTCTCCCCAAGAATTGGGAAAGAAGGCAGACAAATGGGTCAGAACAAGAGTGAACAGAAAAGTTCATACAGGGGGTACAAAGATAGCAATAAAAAGAAGGATGGTAAGTCTTCTGACAAGGGTGGGGACAAATATAAAAATGAGTCTTCATCAGGCCCACAAAAACACTCTGGTGGGGGTGGTGGGTCCAAATCCTCCTTTAATCAGAACAAGGAAAATAAACCATGGTGCTATTTATGTAAAATAAAAGGCCATTGGACAACAGATTCCAGTTGTCCAAAGAAAGGCACCACAGCTCCTACCACTACAACCCCTACTGCTACACCTAGTGTCCCTACTAATAGCAGTGGTGGTGGGAGCAAACCTACTAATAGCCAATCCAAGGGAGTAGCTGGGCTCACTTTTGGTAATTTAGTTGGGGTTGGTCTGATTAGGGAGACCACAGAGGCTACTTTAGTCTCTGAAGGGGCTATTGATTTAGCCACTTTGGTTGCTTGCCCCCATAACTTGGAGAAGTACAAGCAACTAACCCTAATAAATGGTGTTGAGGTCCAGGCCTACAGGGACACAGGTGCCAGTGTCACAATGGTGATTGAGAAACTGGTGCACCCTGAACAACACATACTTTGACACCAGTACCAAGTAACCGATGCTCACAACATAACACAAAGCCACCCCATGGCTGTTGTAATCTCAACTGGGGGGGGGTAACTGGTCCAAAGAAAGTTGTGGTAGCTTCAGATTTACCTGTAGACTGTCTATTAGGGAATGATTTGGAGACATCAGCTTGGTCAGATGTGGAGTTGGAGGCTCATGCAGCAATGCTGGGCATCCCAGGGCATATTTTTGCTTTGACAAGGGCTCAGGCCAAAAAGCAAAAAGGACAGGGAAGCTTGGATCCTGGAACAATGGACCAAGTGCTCCCTAAAGCTAGGGCTAGTAGAAGCAAACCACTTCCTACTATCCCTCCCTCTACAGTGGATTCAACTTCTGAGGAAGAAGAATTCCCTCCCTGTGCAGAACCTACACCAGAGGAGCTGGAAGCAGACACTGCTGAGCTTTTGGGTGAAGGGGGGCCTGCCAGGGAGGAGCTGAGTGTTGCACAGCAAACCTGTCCCACATTAGAGGGTCTCAGACAGCAAGCTGTCAAACAGGCTAATGGGGATGTCAGTGACTCTCACAGAGTTTACTGGGAGGACAACCTCTTGTACACTGAGCATAGGGATCCTAAACCTGGAGCTGCCAGGAGATTAGTGATTCCTCAGGAGTACAGAAAGTTCCTCCTAACACTGGCACATGACATTCCCTTAGCTGGGCATCTAGGACAAATGAAAACTTGGGACAGGCTTGTTCCCCTGTTTCATTGGCCTAGAATGTCTGAGGACACAAAGGAATTTTGTAAGTCCTGTGAAACCTGTCAAGCCAGTGGCAAAACAGGTGGCATCCCAAAGGCACCCCTTATCCCACTGCCTGTGGTTGGGGTTCCCTTTCAAAGGGTAGGGGTTGACATAGTTGGCCCCCTTGACCCTCCTACTGCTTCAGGCAATAGGTTTATCTTGGTGGTAGTGGACCATGCCACAAGATATCCTGAAGCAATTCCTTTAAGGACCACTACAGCACCTGCAGTGGCAAAGGCCCTCCTGGGAATATTTTCCAGGGTGGGCTTCCCAAAGGAAGTAGTATCAGACAGAGGAAGCAATTTCATGTCTGCATACTTAAAGGCCATGTGGAAGGAGTGTGGTGTAACGTACAAGTTCACAACACCCTATCATCCACAAACAAATGGACTGGTGGAGAGATTTAATAAAACTCTCAAAGGCATGATTATGGGACTCCCTGAAAAACTCAGCAGGAGATGGGATATCCTTCTACCATGCCTCCTTTTTGCCTACAGGGAGGTACCCCAGAAAGGAGTGGGCTTCAGCCCCTTTGAACTTCTTTTTGGACACCCTGTTAGGGGTCCACTCACACTTGTAAAGGAGGGTTGGGAACAACCTTTAAAAGCTCCTAAGCAGGATATTGTGGATTATGTACTTGGCCTCAGATCAAGGATGGCTGAGTACATGAAAAAGGCCAGTAAAAACCTTCAGGCCAGCCAAGAGCTCCAGAAGCAATGGCATGATCAGAAGGCTGTTTTGGTTCAGTACCAACCAGGGCAGAAAGTGTGGGTCTTGGAGCCTGTGGCCCCAAGAGCACTCCAAGATAAATGGAGTGGACCCCACACAATTGTTGAAAAGAAGGGTGAAGTCACCTACTTGGTTGACTTAGGCACTGCCAGGAGTCCCCTTAGGGTGCTCCATGTCAACCGCCTGAAACCCTACTATGACAGGGCTGATCTCACCCTGCTCATGGCAACTGATGAGGGACAGGAAGAAGACAGTGATCCTCTACCTGATCTCTTCTCTTCCACAGAACAAGATGCTCTTGTGGAAGGTGTAGTTTTGGCAGATTGTCTTACTGCTGAGCAGAAAGACCATTGCATAAATCTCCTAGGACAATTTTCAGAACTCTTCTCTACTGTGCCAGGCACCACTTCTTGGTGTGAGCACACTATAGATACTGGAGACAATTACCTGTCAAAAGTAAGATCTATAGGCAGCCTGACCATGTCAGGGACTGCATAAAGCAAGAAGTTCAGAAAATGTTGGAACTAGGAGTGGTTGAGCACACTGACAGTCCATGGGCTTCCCCTGTGGTACTGGTACCAAAACCCAATTCTAAAGATGGAAAGAAGGAAATGAGGTTTTGTGTAGACTATAGAGGTCTCAACTTGGTAACCAAAACTGATGCTCACCCTATACCCAGGGCAGATGAGCTTATAGATACACTGGCATCTGCCAAGTATCTAAGCACTTTTGATTTGACTGCAGGGTATTGGCAGATCAAATTATCAGAAGATGCTAAATCTAAGACTGCATTTTCTACCATTGGAGGACATTACCAGTTTACTGTAATGCCTTTTGGTTTGAAAAATGCACCTGCCACTTTTCAGAGGTTGGTGAACACAGTCCTGCAAGGGCTGGAAGCTTTCAGTGCAGCATATTTGGACGATATAGCTGTCTTTAGCTCCAGCTGGGATGATCACCTGGTCCACCTATGGAAAGTTTTGGAGGCCCTGCAAAAGGCAGGCCTCACTATTAAGGCTTCAAAGTGCCAGATAGGGCAGGGTAAGGTGGTTTATCTGGGACACCTTGTTGGTGGGGAACAGATTGCACCACTTCAGGGGAAAATCCAAACTATTATTGATTGGGTTACCCCTACCACTCAGACTCAGGTGAGAGCCTTCCTAGGCCTCACTGGGTATTACAGGAGGTTCATTAAGAACTATGGCTCCATTGCAGCCCCTCTTAATGACCTCACATCCAAGAAAATGCCTAAAAAGGTATTATGGACAGCAAACTGTCAGAAAGCTTTTGAGGAGCTGAAGCAGGCCATGTGCTCTGCACCTGTCCTGAAAAGCCCTTGTTACTCTAAAAAATTCTATGTCCAAACTGATGCATCTGAATTAGGAGTAGGGGCAGTCCTATCACAACTTAATTCTGAGGGCCAGGATCAACCTGTTGCTTTTATTAGTAGGAGGTTGACCCCTAGAGAAAAGCGTTGGTCTGCCATTGAGAGGGAGGCCTTTGCTGTGGTCTGGGCTCTGAAGAAGTTGAGGCCATACCTGTTTGGCACTCACTTCATTGTTCAGACAGACCACAAACCTCTACTTTGGCTAAAACAAATGAAAGGTGAAAATCCTAAATTGTTGAGGTGGTCCATATCCCTACAGGGAATGGACTATACAGTGGAACATAGACCTGGGAGTAGCCACTCCAATGCAGATGGACTCTCCATATATTTCCACTTAGACAATGAAGACTCATCAGGTCATGGCTAGTCTTATTGTCCTTCGTTTGGGGGGGGGTTGTGTAGGAAAGTACCATCTTGCCTGGCATGTTACCCCCATTTTTCACTGTATATATGTTGTTTTAGTTGTATGTGTCACTGGGACCCTGGTAACCCAGGGCCCCAGTGCTCATAAGTGTGCCTGAATGTGTTACCTGTGTAGTGACTAACTGTCTCACTGAGGCTCTGCTAATCAGAACCTCAGTGGTTATGCTCTCTCATTTCTTTCCAAATTGTCACTAACAGGCTAGTGACCATTTTTACCAATTTACATTGGCTTACTGGAACACCCTTATAATTCCCTAGTATATGGTACTGAGGTACCCAGGGTATTGGGGTTCCAGGAGATCCCTATGGGCTGCAGCATTTCTTTTGCCACCCATAGGGAGCTCTGACAATTCTTACACAGGCCTGCCACTGCAGCCTGAGTGAAATAACGTCCACGTTATTTCACTGCCATTTTACACTACACTTAAGTAACTTATAAGTCACCTATATGTCTAACCTTTACCTGGTAAAGGTTAGGTGCAAAGTTACTTAGTGTGAGGGCACCCTGGCACTAGCCAAGGTGCCCCCACATTGTTCAGAGCCAATTCCCTGAACTTTGTGAGTGCGGGGACACCATTACACGCGTGCACTACATATAGGTCACTACCTATATGTAGCTTCACAATGGTAACTCCGAATATGGCCATGTAACATGCCTATGATCATGGAATTGCCCCCTCTATGCCATCCTGGCATAGTTGGCCCAATCCCATGATCCCAGTGGTCTGTAGCACAGACCCTGGTACTGCCAAACTGCCCTTCCTGGGGTTTCACTGCAGCTGCTGCTGCTACCAACCCCTCAGACAGGCAGCTGCCCTCCTGGGGTCCAGCCAGGCCTGGCCCAGGATGGCAGAACAAAGAACTTCCTCTGAGAGAGGGTGTGACACCCTCTCCCTTTGGAAAATGGTGTGAAGGCAGGGGAGGAGTAGCCTCCCCCAGCCTCTGGAAATGCTTTGTTGGGCACAGAGGTGCCCAATTCTGCATAAGCCAGTCTACACCGGTTCAGGGACCCCTTAGCCCCTGCTCTGGCGCGAAACTGGACAAAGGAAAGGGGAGTGACCACTCCCCTGACCTGCACCTCCCCTGGGAGGTGTCCAGAGCTCCTCCAGTGTGCTCCAGACCTCTGCCATCTTGGAAACAGAGGTGCTGCTGGCACACTGGACTGCTCTGAGTGGCCAGTGCCACCAGGTGACGTCAGAGACTCCTGCTGATAGGCTCTTTCAGGTGTTAGTAGCCTATCCTCTCTCCTAGGTAGCCAAACCCTCTTTTCTGGCTATTTAGGGTCTCTGTCTCTGGGGAAACTTCAGATAACGAATGCAAGAGCTCATCCGAGTTCCTCTGCATCTCTCTCTTCACCTTCTGATAAGGAACCGACTGCTGACCGCGCTGGAAGCCTGCAAACCTGCAACATAGTAGCAAAGACGACTACTGCAACTCTGTAACGCTGATCCTGCCGCCTTCTCGACTGTTTTCCTGCTTGTGCATGCTGTGGGGGTAGTCTGCCTCCTCTCTGCACCAGAAGCTCCGAAGAAATCTCCCGTGGGTCGACGGAATCTTCCCCCTGCAACCGCAGGCACCAAAAAGCTGCATTACTGGTCCCTTGGGTCTCCTCTCAGCACGACGAGCGAGGTCCCTCGAATCCAGCGACTCTGTCCAAGTGACCCCCACAGTCCAGTGACTCTTCAGCCCAAGTTTGGTGGAGGTAAGTCCTTGCCTCACCTCGCTGGGCTGCATTGCTGGGAACCGCGACTTTGCAGCTACTCCGGCCCCTGTGCACTTCCGGCGGAAATCCTTTGTGCACAGTCCAGCCTGGGTCCACGGCACTCTAACCTGCATTGCACGACTTTCTAAGTTGGTCTCCGGCGACGTGGGACTCCTTTGTGCAACTTCGGCGAGCACCGTTTCATGCATCCTGGTAGTGCCTGTTTCTGGCACTGCTCCGGGTGCTACCTGCTTCAGTGAGGGCTCTTTGTCTTGCTCGACGTCCCCTCTCTCTTCAGGTCCAATTTGCGACCTCCTGGTTCCTCCTGGGCCCCGGCAGCATCGAAAAACGTCAAACGCACGATTTGTGACTAGCAAGGCTTGTTGGTGTCCTTTCGGCAGGAAAACACTTCTGCACGACTCTCAAAGGCGAGAGGGATCCGTCCACCAAAGGGGAAGTCTCTAGCCCTTTTCGTTCCTGCAGAAACCTCAGCTTCTTCTGTCCAGTAGAAGCTTCTTTGTACCCGCAGCTGGCATTTCCTAGGCATCTGCCCATCTCCGACTTGCTTGTGACTTTTGGACTTGGTCCCCTTGTTCCACAGGTACCCTAGATTGGAAATCCACAGTTGTTGCATTGCTGGTTTGTGTCTTTCCTGCATTATTCCTCTAACACGACTACTTTGTCCTTAGGGGAACTTTAGTGCACTTTGCACTCACTTTTCAGGGTCTTGGGGAGGGTTATTTTTCTAACTCTCACTATTTTCTAATAGTCCCAGCGACCCTCTACAAGGTCACATAGGTTTGGGGTCCATTCGTGGTTCGCATTCCACTTTTGGAGTATATGGTTTGTGTTGCCCCTATCCCTATGTTTCCCCATTGCATCCTATTGTAACTATACATTGTTTGCACTGTTTTCTAAGACTATACTGCATATTTTTGCTATTGTGTATATATATCTTGTGTATATTTCCTATCCTCTCACTGAGGGTACACTCTAAGATACTTTGGCATATTGTCATAAAAATAAAGTACCTTTATTTTTAGTATAACTGTGTATTGTGTTTTCTTATGATATTGTGCATATGACACTAAGTGGTACTGTAGTAGCTTCACACGTCTCCTAGTTCAGCCTAAGCTGCTCTGCTAAGCTACCATTATCTATCAGCCTAAGCTGCTAGACACCCTATACACTAATAAGGGATAACTGGGCCTGGTGCAAGGTGCAAGTACCCCTTGGTACTCACTACAAGCCAGTCCAGCCTCCTACACAGCTGCTTGGGCTTCTGTGCACTTTTGCAAGACTTCCTTTGTGCACACCCTAGCCCAGGTCTTCAGCACTCTGCCCTGCATTGCCCAACTCGCTGAGTTGGACTCCAACGTCGTGGGACCCTCCTTTGTGACTCTGAGCTGTCCTTAGATCTTCTAAGTGCCTGTTCAGGTGCTTCTGTGGGTGCTGCCTGCTTCTGCGTGGACTCTCAGTGTTGCTGAGCGCCCCTCTCTCTCCTCCTCCAAGGGGTGACATCCTGGTCCTTCCTGGTCCCCAGCAGCACCAAAATCCTCAACTGCGACTCTTGCAGGTAGCAAGGCTTGTTTGCGGTCTTTCTGTATGAGATCAACTCTGCATCCTCCAGCACTCCGTGGGACATCTTTTGACCAAAGGAGAAGTTCCTTTGCACCTTCTGTTGTTGCAGAATCTTCGGCTTCTTCTACCCGGAGGCCGCCCTTTTGCTCCTTCATCCGGGGTTTAGTGGGCTCCTGCCCCCCCGGACACTTGCGTGACTCTTGGACTTGGTCCCCTTCCTTTACAGGTCCTCAGGTCCAGGAATCCATCTTCAGTGTTTTGCAGTCAGTTGTTGTCCTTGCAGAATCCCCTTTCTCAACTTCACTGTCTTTCTGGGGTAGTAGGGTAACTTTACTCCTACTTTTCAGGGTCTTGGGTGGGGTATCTTGAACACCCTTAGTGTTTTCTTACACTCCCAGCGACCCTCTACACACTACACTAGGCCTGGGGTCCATTTGTGGTTCGCATTCCACTTTTGAAGTATATGGTTTGTGTTGCCCCTAGGCCTATTTCTCTCTATTGCATTCTATTGTGTACTACATTGTTTGCACTACCTTTCTAACTGTTGCTTACCCGATTTTGGTTTGTGTGCATATAGTTTGTGTATATTACTTACCTCCTAAGGGAGTATATCCTCTAAGATACTTTTGGCATATTGCTTCTAAAATAAAGTACCTTTATTTTTAGTAACTATTAGTATTGTGTTTTCTTATGATATAGTGCTATATGATATAAGTGGTATAGTAGGAGCTTTGCATGTCTCCTAGTTCAGCCTAAGCTGCTCTACTATAGCTACCTCTATCAGCCTAAGCTGCTAGAACACTTCTATTCTACTAATAAGGGATAACTGGACCTGGCACAAGGTGTATGTACCACAAGGTACCCACTTTAGGCCAGGCCAGCCTCCTACAACCAATTAAACAATATTGTTGCACATTGTAACTTTGTGCTCTACCTTTCCTGGACCTAACCCTCCATGCAAAGGAAATTTAATACAGGAAACACAATGTCTTTCACTAGAATCGAGGTGAAATCATTTGATCATTTTTCTCCTGAATTTACTCTGTATCTTCTTCAAATGGAAAATGCTGATTCTCTTTGGTCTAGACATGGAGTGTGCAAATTTGCATGGGCTCCACAGTGTCTCAAAAGACACTAACAATAAAGACAGGAAGAAAAGTTACCAGGGAGCCTTTTTGAACCAGGTAGCCTTAGGGCGAAAAGCGGAAAGGAAATAAGCATATTTGATTGGCCCAATGTACCTTGTGGCCCATAACTCAGAATGATGTCACTGTGCTAGTGGCGGCTGGTAATTTTACGAGGGAAGGGGGCAAACGGGACGCACACATACACACTCATCTACACTCATTCATTCACACACACCAGCGCACACATGCATCCATTGACAGCACTCATTTCAAATTTTTCAAACATACATGCACACACCACACACTCATTAAACAAAAAACACACAGTTACCTGCAGTTAAGCCTTGGAGGTCCCAGGATGGTTGGAACTGCTGCCTTCCCTCATTGGATAACCTTAGGTCAGCCAATGAGTGAAGACATTAGTCCCAAGTATCAGAGGTCCCAGGAGGGTTTGGACTGCTCCCTTCCCTCATTGGCCGAGCTTAAATCAGTCGATGAGGGAAGGCAGCAGTTTCAAATTCGTCACAGACGGGGATGAGGTCAGTGAGACTGCTGACCTCACCCCACTCTGTGACAATGTGTCACTGATTGACTCTCAGTCTGGGTGGTTTAGGGCTTAAAACTGAAGCACCCAGGTTTGAGGCAATGAGTGACGTTACTCCTCGTCACTGAGAGGGAGGGCCTCAAGGCACCTTTGCTGAGCTAATAAGATCACGTTCACAGGAGCTGTGACATCCTCAAGCAAGCAAAGCTCTGCTCAGGCAGCCAGGATCCTGCGCAAAATAGCGTATGTCTAGATCCTGGCTGCCTGACCTGAAAGTGAGGAGTATCTATCAGGTTGACCTTTGCACAACCTGAAAGACACTCTTTCTGAGGGGCAAAAGGTGTGGGGGCATGGCCCTCAAGCCCCAATTGACTGCCCGTGGAGTCACTGTACACAACGTTAAATACTTAGACCATGTTGAAAGAATACCTGACTTTTCCTGGTCTGCCTTTTGGGCATGTTGCGAATGAAATCACTAATTCAAAAACATTACAATGGCAGTGAAGCAGATTTGGCCCCACAGTAACAACAGTGAGGACTAATTTTGTATACTATAAAGGTTGATTAGCAAATTAGTAAAGTTTCAATGTTCAGTGAAATCATTTAGACATAAACTGAGGTTCACCTGAATACAGCATACATTAATATAATCCAAGTATTTCAGTTTAGTAATGCGGATATTGTGTTATTAAAGGCAATGTTTGCAAATCAAAGCAGTCATTTTTACATAAAGGAAACGTCCTCTGCCTAAGCTAAAGTTGTGGCGAGGTTGGGAAAATTCAGAAGCAGCAGGTTTTAGCAAATGTAACATCGAAAGAAGATCCAAATAAAAATTCCGATTGGCATGAGAAGGAATGTGCTTGCTCTCAAGAGTAACTCTAAGAACAGGAAAATAAAGGGCATTGGTCTCGAGAAAAGGGGAATTATTTCCACCTGCTGAGGTGGATCGGGCATGAGATCCAAAAAACAATCTTCACAGAGTGAAAATATAAGTTGCATCAAAGTGATTCATTCTTCAGTTTTTCTCTGGGCAAGAACCAACCAAAACCCAGCGTTCTCTGCCCTTGTTGTCGGCCTCCATCTCTATCTTCTCAAAGGGGTTTTCAGCTCCTCTATTCTCCTGCAGGTGCTGAGAGTCATCGTCCAAACTAACTAACCTAAACAACCTTCAACACGTAACGATGATTCTAATAAAGGGTAACATTTCTAAATGAGAACATGGTGACACTGGTGCCTGTAACAGAAAAGGTGTTATGCACCGCAAGCAGAAATATGATGTTTATTTCAAATGGGTTAGGGCACCTAGAAGCAATTAGAAATACAGTGTTTATTTCAAATGGATTAGGGCACCTAGGCCACCTCACGATAATGTTAAGATGCACATATGCGAACTATAGTTAATCAAAAGCATATGGTTCATTCAGTTAACTAAACCTAAATATAAAACAACACGTAGAAAAATATGTGAAATAAGGAGTAAATTGTGTAACTCATGTGAAAATCATGTGAGAGCAGAGGTTTTGTAGATTACACATTAACTTTCCATTAAACTGAAATAAATGAGGGTGACACTGCATCACCACCTCCCTCTGCCCACGTTACTGAAAACGAACAAACAAGGGCGCATCCTCCCTCCCATGGGTACATTATTTAGAGAAGTCCTACAACTCATCCAAAATCATGCAAAACCATACCTAGTCACCAGAGGTACACATAAATGTGAGCTATGTTTGACTTCTATGCCAAAAAGCAGGAGGCTCTGTCAATGCCTGCTGGCCAAGGCGGTGAGCCAGCTGGCAGAGAAGTGGGTTGCCAAGCTGGGTCCTGAGCTCACTGACGTGTATTGATAGTCCTATAGTGGTAATTTATATATGAAAGATTCTTTTGGAAGAGATCTTGTTTAAAGGGAGACTGCCACGTTAGACCTACATCAATTACAGAAGGGGTTCTCTGTATGAGAATAGGCATCTCCTGTTAGGAGTAGCAACTTGCTAAATGGGGAAGGGGGCAGAGACCCACAATAGTCCCTAGTTGTTTAAGAGAGAGATTGTGAAATTCAGGAAGTCTATCTGCTGGGACTTACCTAAATTAATTCATAATTTGTTAGGGTGAGGAAATGAGGGTCTGAATAAACAGTCACTTCAGTAGGATTGAATTAGGGGAAGATCCGTGCTCTTTCTAGCAAAATAGACTTTCTTTTCATAAGGTGGGAAATTCTTTATCATAACAGACACTGTCTACTTTGTAGTTATCTGACCAGTAGGGCTCAATCAGAATGAACCATGGAAAAGGAGGTAAACATGTACTATTTAGCACAATTGGGGAAGAGAAAGATGGGGCAAGTGTGTGGGAGTTTCAGAGAGCAATTCAGTTTTGGAAAATATGATCCCGAGTCAGTTATGTCAGAATAAAATTTCCCAGGAGTGAGTGTATAGTGAGAGGATTTGTGGAGTTTAAAAAAAAGGATGTACATTATTGAGCATTCGCTAATTTACAGGTTGGATGTAAACACTGGTTAATTGGTATAATTTTAGAATTATTGGAGTGATGGCATATTCCAAAGGACATTTCAAAGGTGCCCAAGGAATTCTTTTAGAGACTTTGGTAGTGGCTCACAGACATAAATCTCAATTAGAGGCTGATGTGTAAAACCAAAAATACTAGGGCAACTGTCACTGGCAGCTCGCGATTGGACTGAATAGGTTGCTTAGAATGAGATGGTGTTGGTCAAAATAGGTAAAGTTTAATATCACATAATAACAATAATGTGAAAAGCTCGGAATTATCAATATTCCAATTTGGCGCAGGCCTGGTAGTTACAAGGAATTATTGCTCTCCTTGTAGTCTGATGGCTTTTCAAGGAACTTAAAGGGTTACCAGATCCAAATGCAGTATTTGCATTCATTCTTGTTACTTTCCCAGATAATATTTTTATTGTGCAAGCATCATGTGTCAGCAGGCATTCATTCCTTGGCCAACAAATTAGAGAACATTGTCTACACAGGAGAAATTTACCGTATATCAGCAGACTCGGGTCTCAGAACCCTCAGCCAGTGCAAAAATAAAGGAGGGCTTGTGTATACACTGCAACTTGTTGACTCTTCAAGGAAGTTGAGATGAAATGTGAAGGAGGGTGAACCGTCAGGTTAATGGGGGTCAATAATTTGTGGCAGGTTGATACAGGTTTCCTAGGTAGCAAACCAGTTTGTTGATATGATGAAATCACTGGAAGGGTGGGGCGTATTTGAGAGAAGAATGCCAGAATAAACATCCATGGGTGAGTAGAATATTCCATCGTAAGACAGAACTAGTGAAAACATTTGTTCAGACCCTCTTCATCTCAATTGAAGGTGTTTTGCTACGAAAGCTGTGGACGGGAAACAATTTTCCTTGCACTTATTAGGACCGACCGAGGGCACCCTATTCTAAACCAGTAGTTGGGAAGATTAGATTGGATTTGCCCTTTGAGGGAAAGTTTGTGTCCGTGACTTCATTCCTGAAATGGACAGAAGGGTTCACTGTTCCGTGGCACATCACCATAGGTTGGAGCAGGCTTATTTAGAGATGTTTTAAGGCATCTGCAAAGAGGACAGTTGCCAGAGCTCACACCTTCCCAAGGCCCCCCATGAGAAAGTGGACTTTCACATTTTAACATCCCACCCTATTCTCTGCCTACCTTTACCTCTGACTGTCTCCCTCTGCATAGTGACATTTTAAGGATTTTTGTGCCTCAGGCAAGTCATAATTTAACTATTTTGGTGTGACCCTTGTAGGAGGCTGGCTTGGCTTGTAGTGGGTACCAATGGTACTAACACCTGTGCAAGGTCCAGTTATCCCTTATTAGTAGAATAGAGGTGTTTCTAGCAGCATAGGCTGGTAGAAGGTAGCTATGGCAAAGCAGCTTAGGCTGAACTAGGAGACATGCAAAGCTCCTACTATGCCACTTATATCATATGCACAATATCATAAGAAAACACAATACTCAGAGTTACTAAAAATAAAGGTACTTTATTTTTTCTGACAATATACCACAAGTATCTCAGTGAGTACCCTCAGTAAGAAGGTAAGTAATATACACAAGTTATATGTACACAAACCACAAAGAGGTAAGAGTCAGAAAAGTAATTCAAACAGTGTAGAATTACAATAGGTTGCAATAGGCAAGCATAGGTATAGGGGCAACACAAACCATATACTCCAAAAGTGGAATGCGAATCACGAATGGACCCCAGACCTATGTGAGCTTGTAGAGGGTCGCTGGGACTGTAAGAAAACAGTCAGGGTGTCCAGGATACCACACCCTAAGACCATGAAAAGTAGGAGTAAAGTACACCTACTACCCCAAGAGAGCACAATAGTCGTGATAGGGGGATTCTGCAAGAACAACAAACACCAGCAGTGCACTGACAACGGATTTCCGGACCTGAGGACCTGCAAGTCAAGGGGACCAAGTCCAATAGTCGTGACAGTGTCCAGGGGGGGAAACCCCAGATGAAGGTGCAAGGAAGCTGCCTCCGGATGGAAGAAGCTTGGAATTCTGCAAGAAAGAAGAGGACTATGAACTTCTCCTTTGGAGGAAAGAAGTCCCAAGTCCAATGAAGCTTGCAGAGGTGTTCCCACGCAGAAATACCGCAAACAAGCCTTGCTAGCTGCAAGGGTTGCGGTAGAGGTTTTTGGGTGCTGCTGAGGACCAGGAAGGACCAGAATGCCACCACTTGGAGGAGGAGACAGAGGGGGCGCGCAGCAACTTAGAGAGCCTCACAGAAGCAGGCAGCACCCACAGAAATGCCCCAACAGGCACTAAGATTAGTGAACCGGAGTCCACGCAAAGTTACAAAGGAGGGTCCCACGACGTCGGAGGTCAACCCAGCGGGTTGTTCACTGCAGGACGGAGTGCTGGGGACCCAGGCTAGGCTGTGCACAAAGGAAATCCTGGAATAGCGCTCAGAAGCCGGAGCAGCTGCAAATCACGCAGTACACAGGTTTGCAGTCTAGCGTGGGGAGGCAAGGACTTACTTCCACCAAACTTGGACTGAAGGGCCACTGGACTGTGGCAGTCACTTGGGTAGAGTTCCTGTGTTCCAGGGACCATGCTCGTCAGGATGAGAGAGGACCCAGAGGACCAGTAATGCAGTATTTTGGTGCCTGTGTTAGCAGGGGGAAGATTCCGTCGACCCACAGGAGATTTCTTCGGAGCTTCTGGTGCAGGGTGAAGGTAGGCTACCCCCAGAGCATGCACCACCTGGAAACAGTCGAGAAAGCTGGCAGGATGAGGCGCTACAATGTTGCTGGTAGTCGTCTTGCTACTTTGTTGCAGTTTTACAGGCGTCCTGGAGCAGTCAGCGGTCGATCCTTGGTAGAAGTCGAAGAGGGAGATGCAGAGGAATTCTGGTGAGCTCTTGCATTCGTTATCTGAAGAATTCCCCAAAGCAGAGACCCTAAATAGCCAGAAAAGGAGGTTTGGCTACCAAGAAAGGAGGATTGGCTACCAAGAGAGGTAAGAGCCTATCGGAAGGAGTCTCTGACGTCACCTGCTGGCACTGGCCACTCAGAGCAGTCCAGTGTGCCCCCAACACCTCTGTTTCCAAGATGGCAGAGGTCTGGGAAACACTGGAGGAGCTCTGGGCACCTCACCTGGGAGGTACTGGTCAAGGGAGTGGTCACTCCCCTTTCCTTTGTCCAGTTTCGCGCCAGAGCAGGGCTGGGGGATCCCTGAACCGGTGTAGACTGGCTTATGCAGAGATGGGCTACTCCTCCCCAGCCCTTCACACCTATTTCCAAAGGGAGAGGGTGTAACACCCTCTCTCAGAGGAAATCCTTTGTTCTGCCTTCCTGGGCCATGGCTGCCTGGACCCCAGGAGGGCAGAATCCTGTCTGAGGGGTTGGCAGCAGCAGCAGCTGCAGTGGAAACCCCGGAAAGGCAGTTTGGCAGTACCCGGGTTCTGTGTTAGAGACCCAGGGGATCATGGAATTGCCCCCCCAATACCAGAATGGTATTGTGGTGACAATTCCATGATCTTAGACATGTTACATGGCCATGTTCTAGTTACCATTGTGACGCTATACATAGGTAGTGACCTGTGTATAGTGCACGCGTGTAATGGTGTCCCCGCACTCACAAAGTCCGGGGAATTTGCCCTAAATGATGTGGGGGCACCTTGGCTAGTTCCAGGGTACCCACACACTAAGTAACTTCGCACCCAACCTTCACCAGGTCAAGGTTAGAAATATAGGTGACTTATAAGTTACTTATGTGCAGTGATTAATGGCTGTGAAATAACGTGGACGTTATTTCACGCAGGCTGGAGTGGCAGGCCTGTGTAATAATTGTCAGAGGCCCCTATGGGTGGCTAAAGAAATGCTGCAGCCCATAGGGATCTCCTGGAACCCCAATACCATGGGTACCTCAGTACCATATACAAGGGAATTATATGGGTGTACCAGTATGCCAATGTGAATTGGTCAATTTAGTCACTAGCCTGTAGTGACAAATTTGGAAAGCAGAGAGAACATAAACACTGAGGTTCTGGTTAGCAGAGCCTCAGTGAGACAGTTAGGCACCACACGGAACACATACAGGGCACACACTATGAGCACTGGGGCCCTGCCTGGCAGGGTCCCTGTGACACAAGGACTAAAACAACATACATACAGTGAAATATGGGTGTAACATGCCAGGCAAGATGGTACTTTCCTACAACCCTTTTACTGAACACTTATATCATTAAGTATTGTTCGGCATTGTGCAGGTTGATTTAGCAAAAAAACAGGTAATGAATTAAAAAAAAATCCAGACACGGGTCACCAAAATATGCCTTGCACAGCATCCCTCAAATCCTTAAAATGTCACTGGGTTGATTGCCAGCTTTACTAGTCACACTTTACCAGTTCACACTGTTCCATCCATGAAAAGACCTAGAACCAGCACATCTTTACTTTCTCCTAAAAGCCAAATATTAACTTTAAGTTGAAAAAAATGACTTGGAAATTCCAATGCTCCCCCCTTGCAGATGTTTACTTTTGAGGAGCTAGTCTTGCACTGAAAATACTCGTCGTCTCTCATGTTTTTGCCTCTGACCTTTTGTAATACAATGTTTTGGTATAGAACACTTGGTACAGGACTTCTCTTGTCTCCTGTACTGATTTCACCAACCTCAAAAGGATGAGAGGTTGGACCTGCCCGACCAAGTTTTAACCTCCAGATTTTTGACACAGCTTTGAAGGAGTTGGCAACATATTGAGTGGTTTCACCTGTTGAATTTCAGGCAAGTTTTCCCTTTTTGCGTGTTCTGTGTTCCCAAGCATGGCACTATGTGGCTTCTCTCGTGGTATCAGCAGTCTGGGCTAGACTAAGGGAGGAGCCGGAGCTCATCTATATAAACTCTTTGGTGTCTAGTCACAGACATTTTGGAGTACTTAGGCAGTAGTAATACTCTTTTACATACTATTATATTCCTTTGTAGATTGGAACCCGGAACATGCATACTGGGAATGTTCTGGGAATATTCGTATATAGTGAGCACAAATAGAAAGGACAAGAATTGACTGTGGCCTCTTTGCCCTTTTACCAACTGGGAGCTTGATACTTTGGAGCTCATCACAGAGGCTTATTATAGTATAAAAAAGAGTATTCCTGTAATACTACTTCCCATATTCATAAATGATTTTGTGAACCTGTCTGTTTCTCTTTAGAAGATTAGCTAATATGAACTTTACCACACAACCAAGCTCTCTTCAGCATGTCTTAGCAGATAGTTGAGGGCATCATAGGAACAAGAGCCAAAGAGCTGTGGGTTTTCAGACCAGATTTGGGGAGTATGAATGTCAGATGTGCTTGGTGGTCCCTGCCTGAGAAGGTTTTTTTAAAAACTTTTTATGAGACCCTGAATGAGATTCTTTTAAATCTTCGCACTGATGGAAATGAGGAGCAATATAGAGGTTTGATCGGCAGGGTTTTCCAAGCTAAGATAAGGCACCTGTGAGCAACAGGTTTAGGTTTTGTGTGCATTTTATGGAATTGGCATTGCCTTTTGAAATATGCGTTTGCTTCCAGAGGAGTCTGTGCACCAGAAAATGACAAATCTTTTAGTGCCACAGGTGTGTTTACCATGATACATGCCTTCAAGGGCCAAGAATACTATTGGGTGCAGATGGAGCTGAAATATTACAATCTGCGGTAGCAGGAGTACAAGTGAGCAGCTGCACATAAGGTGGGCTTCAGGAAAGTATGCTTCACACTGCCAGATCCAGCAACAGAGCTTCGCTGTTGTCTAAGGTCCACAGGATAGTACTTCGAAAAGTTGCTTTAGTTGACCTGTAGCTGGTGGTCAAAGTTGGTGGCCTCCAGCGTATATTGATTTGAGGTGTACAGCTTAGAGTTTGAACCTTGGTGCACTATCATTTTGCCTTGAAAGGGCATATCAGTTATTGAGCTGCAGAATGTTTGCATAGATTGATCTATTATGGCTTTAGCAAGATTCGGAACGTCAAGGTAAGTGCCTTATTAGTGCTTTATTAGTGTGATAAATGAACAGTTTTCCATGCTATCCTATTGATTCAATATCGAAGCTGATTTTGACATTAGAATGTTTTTCGACAGTAGGTTTGATGGAGCTGTCAGCTTGGACTTGTTTTGGGGTTCATTCGGATGTATCGTGCTTTGTTTTTGTTATATTATGTGGTTTGAGAACGGAGCTACATTTGCAGTGGCTATTGGGGTAGTGATTGGACTCCAATACTGTTTCAGGATGCTACCGGAGGAGAAGCTCCGAAATGCTCTACCTGTAGGTTGTGTTGTGCACAACCCACAACCCATAACCCAAGCCCACTCTAACCTAGAAGTCCAGAGTAAGCCCACTCTACCTTTGAGCAGAGTGACCTCTGTGCTGGAAGGCAGAGCGGGCTCATTCCTGCCCTCCAGTCAGTGTGTTCCAAGTCCTTATGATTATGCATTGCTTGAGTCGCTATTAGTATTTTCCTGGGCCCCGTTATCCTTTCTTTTTCTGGTCCCATGTTTCACTGTTTCTTACTACGTTTTGTATCCCTCTTCCCCCCGGTATTTTCTACCTGATCTTCTAAATCCCAAATAATTGGTGGAGGGGATATGTATTTCATTGAGATGTGTACTGTCGGTAGAGGCTCGTTAAAGCTATATACTCATTCCGGCGATGGTACCGGATTAGGGAAAAATATGGAGATTGATGCCAGATGCCTTTTACGGGGGACCACTCCTCAACACAGACCGTCAAATTATTTTTAAGACACACAGTAAACTGGCAGGCATCACATGGAGATCGTTTATTTGTTTTGTTTTGTTATTTTCTTTCACGTGTTTTTCAATTCAATAATTAACTTAAATTCATTACGGCAGGCACATGGTTCACAGTGGCCCCGATTTCTCAAGGCTGCAATGATCAGAAAACAGTTTGTCACCATCATGTCACCTTTGTTAGTCAGACACAAACAACAACCACCTACGTAGTTCTGTTTCTATTACGTGAACAATAGAACTGCTTCCTTCTACTCACACTTTATAGTGACCATAAGTACCAAGTGATATTTACACATGCATTGAATATGTTGCTTTTAACAATGCATCTACTTAGCCCTTATTCCAATAATGGTATGTTCCCATCCCAAGTGGGAACATACCACGTATGGTCTATGCATCTTCCTGTTTCAGTGACCATCTCTGTGAGAGCATGCTGACCACAGTTACTCTATCTCTCTGTGTCTAAAGATGTTGTCCTATAGACAATATGTCAGTGTCTTCCTTCCCCAATGATACACCTTCTCAGTCGGTAGAAAAACCTTCAGCCTCACTGAAAAGTTCTTGTTCCATTCCTTTACCACCACCGTTCATTGAGGCTCTCATGCATCATACCCCTGGCCAGTCTCCAACTTCAGTTTTGCAATTGGAGACTTTATTGTTCCTTATATCTTGCACACGGCTAACTTTACTGACCTTGGAGATCTTAATATCCATATTGTTATGGACTCCCAGTATGCTAACTATTCTGTACCTGTAAAAAAAGGGGTATTAGTTGAGGCCAGTGAGTACCCACCTCAAGCAATAACCCCAATCCTTGTCAGGGTGAACCTCTAAAGTCACTAAATAAACCGAGCCCAAAACTCCTGGTAGCTATGGCTGTGTTCAAGAATCCTTCTGGTAGAGCAGAACTGTGCCTTCGGATGACAGGGCGTCATAATGTAGGGACAGTTTCACTGGGATATTATACATGATCTCTGGGATTGGAAGCAGACTCCCTACATGTTGTATGTAATTAGGCAGTCCACATCATGAGGGTAAACTCATTTTGCGCAACACTGCATATTAGACTCTTAGTGCGTTTGTTCCAGGACAGCCTTCTCTGCCATAATATTCCTCTTTGCTTCCAAGGGTGTGTGTTAGAAATTGGGTTTCTGGTTGGCTAGGTTATGCACCTAAGCCTGGCAGAACCCATCCACTCTAGTCAGGGAGAGGGAGTTACACACCCAAGATAACCCCTGCTCACCCCTTTGGTAGCTTAGCACGAGCAGTCATGCTTATCCTAGAGGTCATATGTAATGCGTTTGCCCAACACACACAACACACGGTACACAATAACTACACCACAAAGGAAACACAACAATAAGTTATATAAAAATAAACTGTATTGCATAAAAAATCATTAGACCAAATACAACATGTATCAGTAATACCCTGCTACACAAGCAGTTGTTAGAACATCACACAGGTTACTAGTACTCTGCTAAAATAAGCAGCCGTCAGGTAAACACACAGGTTACTGCTAGCGGTCAGGTTGTCAATATCACTAAAAGGCACATGACAGAATAAACGCATCCTGGTGAGGAACCATAAAAGGAACGTCTCCATATGGCATATTTCCTAAACCCAACATTACTGTGCAAAGGTTAAAGTCCCTGAAAACGGTACAGGTGCTCTTATCAGAAGAAGCACAACATACATCAGTTTTGGACCCTAACCATGCAGTTCGTAAGGAAGAAGACGGGAATCACCTCGCATCACCCACAACTGAAATTCTTACACTGATACAGCGCTCTTTTGCCTATATTATAGACTTTGTGGTCCTCAGCCCGGGTTACTGGCAGGCATGGGACGCCAGCGTCATCCTCCCAGGACCTGTTGATGGGCCGCAGCTCTCCTCTGCCCTTCACGGGCAATGGTGACCTCAAGGGGCTCTAGGACTAAGGCTGGGGCCATGGCAGTGTGAGCACACAGCTGCTTGGAGCATCGCTGCGTTAGTCAGGATTCTGCAGGCAGAGGCACAGGCTTGCTGGTGCCCCGGGGGCACTAAGAGGTGCTGTCTCTCTGTGTTGCTGGGGTGCGGCGTATCACACCCTTGGCAGCAAAGAAAATCAAAATGCACACTCTCCTCATAGCTGGGGGTGCGCTCCTCATGCCAGCTCCTTCCTAATATAGAGCTTCCCAGGCACTGCGTACCGCAGAGCACACCACGTGCACTACAAAGGACTCCAGCACATCACTCTCCCTATGCTAATTCAACAAGGGTAAAGAGCTCCTCTCGCACCAATTTTTGGTAAAAGGGGCTGAAGAGTGGGGTGCAGTGCTCCCCATGCACTGGCTTCTCGAGAGGCACCAGAGGGGACATGGGTGGTGGGGGCAGACAGGCCAGCACACCCAACCAGAAGTTCCAGTGGCGGTTCCCTGTAGCTGCCCCACAGAACCTTGTCAGTCCAGAGTCAGGGGATAGGCTGGCGGCTGGTCAACATACAGAAAAGCAATCCAGATGAGTCCTTTAGGCCACCCAGCAACCACTAGGCAGCAGGCCAACAAAAGAAGAGCAGTCCAGATGAGTCCTTTGTGCAGTCAGGCAGTCCCTCTAGCAGAGGTTCGGTCCCAAGTCCAAAAGTGCTCTAACAATGTGGGGGACAACCCCCTGTACTTATACTCATTTTGTGCAGCCTCCATAAAGTGGGAGAAGGGGTTCCAACAACACTAACTGGTTCTAGGGATGTCCCTTTTCTCCTCCAACACTGAATCCAGACATCAGCGGAGAGTAAACGAGCCCTCTGTGTGAGGCCAAGACATAGCCTTTACAAATGCAGTTGTGCCCTGCCTCTCTTCTCCCAGTCCAGGAAGACCATTCAATATGCAGATGAACTCTTGTGACACCTCCACCCTCCCTGTGTACAGGCTGTCTGAAAAGTATGTGCAAAGCCCAGCTGTCACTCTGCCCCAGGATGTGGATTGCAGTCAAGCTGCAAAACACCAGAGTCATAAGCACAGAGAAAGGCTCACTTTTTAATAGCGGCATTTCTATAATGGTAATAAAAAATCCACCTACATCAGTAAGCAGCATTTCTCAGTACCGTTCCAACCATACCAAACATGCCCACGCCACCCCTCATAGATCAGACAATACCATTTAGACATATGTTAGGGCATTTCCTATGCAGGTCTATGAGAGAGGCAGCATTCACAGTAGTGAGAAACCAAGTGGGCTGTTTGTCACTACTAGGACATGTAGTACATAAAGACATATGTCCTACCTTTTACATACACAGCACTCTGCCCTTAGGGGTAGCTAGGGACTACCTTAGGAGTGACTTATATATGGTAAAAGGGCCTGGCAAGTGAGTTTAGATGCAGTGAATTTAGATGCCAGGTCCCTGTGGCAGTAAACTGCTCATGCAGGCTCTGCGGTGGCAGGCCTGAGACAGGTTTGAAAGGCTACTTTTGTGGGTGGCGCAAGCTGCGCTGCAGGCTCATTAGTAGCATTTAATTTACAGGCCCTGATTATAGGGATACCACTGTGCAAGGGACTTACAGGTAAATTAAATGTGCCAATTAGGGATAAGCAAATCATACCAAGTTTAGAAGGGAGAGCACATGCATTTGAGCACTGATCAGCAGTGATAAAGTGGCCAGAGTCCTAGAGCCAACAAAAAGAGGTGGAAGGCAAAATGTTTGGGGATGACCCTGCAAAAATGACTTTAGCACTGATTAGCAGTTGTAAAGTGCACAGAATCCTAACATCAACAAAAAGGGTCAGAAAAAAGAGGAGGATGGCAAAATATTTGAGGATGACCTCTAAAGAGGGCCAAGTCCAACATGGTGAGACACCGTCTATTTGATAAAACTACTATGTTGGAAAGATGCAGCTGTGCTACTGTGGTATGTCTAAAATGTTAGGATTTGTTGCTGACCGAGCAGAGAAAACAGTACACCATGTTATTATCCATTCTGAGTAACCTTGTAGATGTGCAGATTGAAGAGTCCCAGAATAAGGAACAACATTTACAATGTTTTTCCAAAACAATGCCATGGAAACAAATGTCTGGCTATACAAAGCAGAGTCATCCTAAAATGTGTAAAATCCAAAACTAAGGGAGAACCAAAGTGGTCTCAGAAGTGGAATCACTACACCCCCTCCTGGGTTGGGAAAGAAACTTAGCGACTAGCATAATAAATAAAAAAAATAATAAAAATCATAAGCCAAGAAAACTCAATGCAATTCTAAGAAGCATAATATTCAAATTTATAGGCATAATAAAAAATGCAACATGAAAATTGTTGAAAAGGGAGCCAAATTAGGTGGAGCTGGAGGCACCCAAGATTTCTTCCACAAGATCAATGTTTAATGAATCCAGAATGAATTCAATCTCCACAGACAATGATTCCTCAATAGCCCCTCAATAGCCCCATTCAAAGGCTCAGAAGAAAATACATTATCCTCGTTATTAACCGATGCTTAGGAAGTAGTCTGCATCCATGATATTAGAGCCGGAGTTCGAAAGTCCAGGTGCCAAAGCACCAATCTCTCCTCTAGGAAGTAGCTCATACCATGCATCTTGAAGCAGCTGCAAGTTCATAGGACAACTCTAAAAATGGTTCGTAATTGGACTCATCAACAGGTTCATGCCCACAGGAGCAAGCAATTGCAGCACAAGGCAAACATCTAGTGCCCACTCGAAGGACACCATAGACTATGACACACGAGTTGTACGCAGGTAAACCAGGCGAGTTGGAATGACAACCAGTCAGTGTTCAGTTCCTGGAGCAGAGGGACTCCAAAGTCATATCATATGCTCACGGCACAGCTGGACGAGTAGTAGTTGTATTACCAGTGGACTTTGAAACGGAGCATCCATTGTGGAGCAGCAAAAACAGAACCAAAATGCTGCAAATGAAGAATAATGCAAAGGGTATGCCTCCCAAAAAATTGGAAAACAGAGAATGTATGAAGGACAGTAATATTCCAATAATTGTTTGGAAGGTACTGACCGTACCGATTGATTTAAAAAAGGACTGTATACAGGCAGTATTGGAAGCATTAAAGGTGCAACATACAAGCTCGCTGAAATGTAGCAGCAGGTTTTTGCTAAACATTGTCTGTATTCCGCTGGATGTCCTTGCAGCCTCAATTTTGAAGGTTTCTCAGGTAGATGTTAATGTTACATCTTTTTGAAACAATAATGCTTTGAGTCTTCTTAGCTTGTTGAAATCAGCCTTCAAGGTTGGAATTGAAGGCTGCAACGAACTATCAGAAACCACAGGCGTTGGAGGAAACAGCACGATACTGCGGCATGTTACTATCTGGGAAAAAGAAAGGGCATACGGGATTCCGGCCTTCATTCCACAACAGTTTTGATCGCTTAACATCAAATAACTGGCATTGGAAAGGACTGTAATGATGGGGTAGAATTGAAGGGGCTGGTATTTATTACAGAAAACAGACAACATTCGAACTACTGAAGTATCACATCCTTCATGAATGGCAACGTTTACAAACAAGTGAGAGGGCAACAGAAGAGCCCCATTCATTTCCAGTAAGGTACACTTCTCTGTCTGCCCGTTCACATTGGTAATCAAAAGGTAGTGACCTCAACTCGTGAAAAAAAATCTCCCTCCCAGGGCTTCATATCTACCTACTGGAAAATGATTCATACAAGATGTAAAGTGGAATGTTGAAATTGGAAAATATATTGTGCCATGTATTAGCCACACTGCAGAGCTATTGCAAAAGGGAGTTGTTCTAACTTCTCGATGTGTAACATTGTGTAAGTGGCACCCTCTTTGGCCATGAGTCACTGTTTAAGTGTCAGGTTGAAAGGCAGGAATAGTTGCGTAGAATTTAAGCAACGCCACGGCAAGCGCCAATGCTTAGAGCCTGAAATGACCGACTAAATTGCATATTAGATCTAAGCTGACTTTGCCCATGGTATAATAAAGACATGTAATTTTGCATTTTATCGATAACCGACGACCCAATGTTATTAAAAAAATGTGAGAAGACAACTTATTAATACTATTATCAACAACAAGTACCTTATCAAACATTATCTTGATCAATTTGCCTTAATGATTTGTCAGTCTCTTTCATAGCACTGGCTTACTGACATCTCTCTGTCTTTTTTCTGAATTTCTTCCTGCACTCCTTGCCATTTCGGAAATCAGAATATTTCTGGTTCAAAGCAGCTATGCCATACTGATCCTCCTTGATCTGTCTGTGGTGTTGATACTGTCTCCCATAACAGTCTCGTCCATCCTTCTGTCAGCATTTCCAAGGAGGATCCTACTTGGATGCAACCATTCTTTTCCAAAAGATCTAAAGTTGTCATTTGTCTTCCTTTTTGATCCTCAATTAGTCTTTCCAATTATGGTGACCCCTGTAGGAGGCTGGCCTGGTTTTTAGTGGGTACCTAAATCACTTAGACCTTATACAAGGTCCAGTTATCCCTTATTAGTGAAATGTAGGCAGTGTTCTAGCAACTTAGGCTGTCTAGGGGTAGCTGTAGCAGAGCAGCTTCGGTTGAACTAGTAGACATGCAAAACTCCTGCAATACCATCATAGTTACACAGTATTTATACACAATAAAAGACAATAATCAGTGTTACCAAAAATAAAGGTATTTTATTTAGTAACACAAGGCCAAAAATATCTTAGAGGCCATACTCATTCTGGAGGTATTATACACAATGTATACACTAGTAACCAAAATCAGGTAAGTAAGCAGTCATAGAATAGTGCAAACAGTAGAAAATACAATAGATTGCAGTGGGCCTCGGGGCAACACAAACCATATACTAACATAGTAGAATGCGAATGTCGAATTCCCCCCTAGCCAAGTGTAGTGTGTAGAGGGGTGCTGGGAGTGTAGGAAAACACCAAAGTCAAGTAAAGTACCCCACCCCAGAGCCCAGGAAAGCAGGAGTAAAGTACAGCAATTTTCCTCAGGACACACCACAAGTCGTGATAAAGGATTTTACAAGAACCAAGCAAGACTGCAAGCAACAAACAATGGATTCCTGTACCTGAAGACCTGTGGAGAGAGGAGACCAAGTCCAGAAGTTGAAGAAGAGTCCAGGAAGGACAGGAGCCCCTGCCAACCTAGAAGATGGTACAAAAGTGGATTCTCCGGTCAGAGGAAAAGTACAGAAGAGCACCAAAGAAGATGGCTGCATGGCTGCGGGTTCCTGCTTGGTGCAGGAGATGTCCCACGTTACACCACAGGATAGTGCTTCAGTTCTTCTGGTGCAGGGTGAAGACAGGCAGACCTCAGAGCATGCACACCTTGGAAACTGTTGCAAATGCTGTCTGGAGCTGACGTTGCAGGTCACAGGAGTCGTCCTGGATACCGTGTTGCAGTTACAGCGGTTCCTGGAGCAGTCTGCGATTGATCCGACGGTCAGAAGCTGAAGCAGAGGATGCAGAGGAGTCCTGGAGGAATCTTGTAAACCGAATCTGAGTAAACACCCAGAGGAGAGTGTAGGAAAGTACCATCTTGCCTGGCATGTTACCCCCATTTTTACTGTATATATGTTTGTTTTTGCCTGTGTCACTGGGATCCTGCTAGCCAGGACCCCAGTGCTCATACAGTGTGCCCTGAATGTGTTCCCTGTGTGGTGCCTAACTGTATCACTGAGGCTCTGTTTACCAGAACCTCATTGTTTAGGCTCTCTCTGCTTTTAAAATTGTTACTGCAGGCTAGTAACCAATTTTACCAATTCTGATTGGCACACTGGAACACCCTTATAATTTCCTAGTGTATGGTACCTAGGTACCCAGGGTATTGGGGTTCCAGGAGATCCCTATGGGCTGCAGCATTTCTTTACCTTCCTACACAACCCTCCCCAAACGAGGGACAATTAAGCTAACCTTGCCCAGATGAGTCTTCATTGTCTAAGTGGAAATATCTGGAGAGTACTCCCAGGTCTATGTTCCACCGTAGAGTCCATTCCCTGTAGGGATATGGACCACCTCAACAATTTAGGGTTTCACCTTTTATTTGTTTTAGCCAAAGTAGAGGTTTGTGGTCTGTCTGAACAATAAAGTGAGTACCAAACAGATATGGTCTCAACTTTTTCAGTGCCCAGACCACAGCAAAGGCCTCCCTCTCTATGGCAGACCAAATGCTTTTCTCTATGGGTGAACCTCCTGCTGATAAAAGCAACAGGTTGATCCTGGCCCTCAGTATTAAGCTGTGATAGCACTGCCCCAACCCCAAATTCAGAAAAATCAGTCTGGACTATGAACGTTTTGGAGTAGCAGGGGCTTTTTAGGACAGGTGCAGAGCTAGCTGTCCACAATACCTTTTTAGGCATCTTTTTACTAGTGAGGTCATTATGAGGAGCTACAATGGAGCCATCATTCTTAATAAACCTCCTATAGTACCCTGTGAGTACTAAAAAGTATCACCATCTAGTTTTGAGTTGTAGGGAGGGCCCATTCCATAATGGTCTGGATCTTCCCCTGCACCTGTGCAATCTGTTCCCCACCTACCAGGTGGCCCAGATAAACTTTCCCCTGCCCTATCTGGCACTTTGAGGCCTTGATAGTGAGGCCTGCATTTTGCAGAGCCTCCAAAACTTTCCACAGGTGGACCAGGTGAACATCCCAGGTGGAGCTAATGACAGCTATATCATCCAGATATGCAGCACTAAAAGCGTCCAACGCTTGCAGGACTGTGTTCACCAACCTTTGAAAAGTGTCAGGTGCATTCTTCAGACCAAAGGGCATCACAGTAAATTGATAGTGCCCTCCAATGGTTGAGAATGCAGTTTTAGGTTTTGCATCTTGTAATAACTTAATCTGCCAATACCCTGCAGTTAAGTAAAAAGTGCTCAGATACTTGGCAGAAGCCAGTGTATCAATCAGCTCATCTGCCCTGGGTATAGGGTGAGCATCTGTCTTGGTTACTTGGTTGACCCCTCTATAGTCAACACAAAACCTCATTTAGGAACAAGCACCACTGGGCTAGCCCATGGGCTTTCTGAAGGCTCAATCACTCCTAAGTCTAACATTTTCTGAACCTCTTGTTGAATTCAGTCCATGACATGGTCAGGCTGCCTATAAATCTTACTTTTGAGAGGTAAACTGTCTCCAGTGTTGATTGTATGCTCACACCAAGTAGTGGTACCTGGTACCAGTGAGAAGAGTTCAGAAAACTGACTTCCAAGATTTAGACAGTTATCTTTCTGCTCAGCAGTAAGACAATCTACCAGTACTACTCCCTCCACTAAGCCATCAGCTTCAGTGGTGGAGAAGAGATCAGGGAGACGGTCACTCTTTTCCTGTCCCTCATCAGTTGCCATGAGCAGGGTGGGATCAGCCCTGTCATAGTATGGTTTCAGGCGGTTGACATGGAGCACCATAAGGGGACTCCAGGCAGTGCCCAGATCTACCTAGAAGGTAACCTTACTCTTTTTTTCAACAATTAGATGGGCTCCACTCCATTTCTCCTGGAGTGCTCTTGGGGCCACAGGCTCCAATACCCACACCTTCTGTCCTGGGTAGTACTGAGTCAGGACAGCCTGCTGCTCATGCCATTGCTTTTGCAGCTCCTGGCTGGCCTGAAGGTTTTTACTGGCCTTGTTCATGTACTCAGCCATTTTTGATCTTAGGCCAAGTCCACAATGTCCTGTTTAGTAGCTTTTAAAGGTTGTTTCTAACCCTCCTTAACAAGTGCAAGGGGACCTCTCACAGGATGCCCAAAGAAGAGTTCAAAGGGGCTAAAGCCTACTCTTTTTGGGGTACCTCCCTGTAAGCAAAAAGGAGGCAAGGTAACAGGACATCCCATCTCCTTCTGAGTTTTTCAGGGAGTCCCATTATCATACCTTTGAGAGTTTTATTAAACCTCTCAACCAGACCATTTGTTTGTGGATGATAAGGAGTAGTGAACTTTTATGTTACACCACACTCCTTCCACATTGCTTTGAGGTATGCAGACATGAAGTTGCTACCTCTGTCTGACACCACTTCCTTAGGGAAGCCCACTCTGGAAAACATTCCCAGGAGGGCTTTTGCCACTGCAGGAGCTGTAGTGGTCCTTAAGGGGATGGCTTCATGGTACCTAGTGGCATGGTCTAATACCACCAGGATAAACCTCTTGCCTGAAGCTGTTGGAGGGTCAAGGGGGCCAACTATGCCAACCCCTACCCTTTCAAAGGGCACCCCAACCACAGGAAGCAGATTTAAGGGGGCCTTTGGAGTGCCACCAGTCTTGCCACTGGCTTGGCAGGTCACCCAAGAGCGACAAAACTCTTTAGTGTCCTCTGACACATGAGGCCAGTGAAACAAGGGAACAAGCCTGTCCCAAGTTGTACTTTGGCCCAAATGTCCAGCCCGGGGAATGTCATGTGTCAAGGTAAGAAGAAACTCTCTATATTGCAAAGGGATAACCAATCTCCTGGAAGCTCCAGGTTTAGGGTCCCTTGACTCGGTATACAAGAGCTTGTCTTCCCAATACACCTTATGGCTATCACTGGCATCCCCTTTCTGCTGTTTGACAGCTTGCTGTCTTAAACCCTCTAGTGTGGGACAGGTCTGCTGTGCCACACTCAGCTCTTCCCTAGCAGGCCCCCCTGCACTCAAAAGCTCAGCAGTGTCTGCTGCCAGCTCATCTGGTGTAGGTTCTGCACAGGGAGAGGTTTCCTCTTCCTCAAAATGGGAATCTTCTGGTGAGGGAGGGATAGTGGGCAAGGAATTACCCTTCCTACCCCTAGCTTTTGGGAGCACTTGGTCGATTGTTCCAGGATCCAAGTTTCCCTGTCCTTTTTGCTTTTTGGCCTGAGCCCTGGTTAACGCCCAGGAATGCCCAGCATTGCTGCATGAGCCTCCAACTTCAGTTCAGCCCAAGCTGATGTCTCCAAATCATTGCCTAGTAAGCAATCTACAGGTAATTAAGTGGCTACTACAACTTTCTTTGGACCAGTCCCCCCCCCCCCTCCAGTTGAGATTCACAACAACCAAGGAGTGGCTAAGTGTGTTATTGTGAGCATCAGTCGTTTGGTACTGCTGACCAAGTAGGTGTTGATCAGGGTGAACCAGTTTCTCGATAACCATAGTTACACTGGTTCCTGTGTCCCTGTAGGGCTCAATCTCAACACCGTTAATTAGGGGTAGTTGCTTGTACTTACCTATATTAAGGGGACAAGCAACCAAGGTGGCAAAGTCAGTGCCACCATCAGAGACTAAAACAGCCTCTGTGGTCTCCCTAACAAGACCAACCCCAACTACACTGCCAATAGTGAGCCCAGCCACACCCTTGGATTGGCTATTTGTAGTAGACTTCCCACCACCACTGCTATTACTAGGGGCACTAGAATTTGCAGTTGGGGTTGTGGTGGTGGGAGGTTTGGTGTTTTTCTTTGGACAAGTGTCATCACTTGCACAATGGCTTTTTACTTTACATAAATAACACCAAGGCTTTTTCTTATTTTGAGAAGAGGATTTGGACCCACCACCCCCAGAGAAGAGTCCAGGAAGGACAGGAGCCCCTGCCAACCTAGAAGAAGGAGCAAAAGTGGATTCTCCAGTCAGAAGAAAAGTACAGAAGAGCACCAAAGGAGATGGCTGCTTGGTGCAGGAGATGTCCCACGTCGAGTTGTTGGATGCAGGCTGTTTGCGTCGCTGGATTCCGCCAACAAGCCTTGGTTCAAGCAAGTTCTCGGTTTGCATTTAAAAGGAGCTGCCTGGACCCAGGAGAAACTTGGGGACCTCAACCCAGACTGAGGAGACAGAGTGGGCTCTCAGCACTTCAGAGAGCCCTCAGAAGACCAGGCAGCACGCACAGGAGTCCCAGAACATGGGGACAAAGAAGATGCAAAGTGCTGTTGTCGCAGCACTACACAGGAAGGTCCCACACCACCGGAGAACAACTCAGGGAGCTGTGTGTTGCAGGATAGAGAGCTGGGGACCTGGGCTATGCTGTGCACAAAGGACTCTTGGAAGAAGTGCACAGAAGCCCAATGAGCTGCAGAAGCCGTGGTGCACAGGGGTACTGTTGCAGCACGGGGAGGAATGCTCTTACCTCCATCAAATTTGCACAGCTGGACCTTTGGACAGTCTGGGTCACTTCTGTCCACCACCTGTGTTCCAAGGAGTACGCTCGTCGTCAGGAGAAGAGTCCCAGAGTACCGGTTGTCGTCGCAGAAGGGTGCCTGCAGAAGCAGGGAAGTGACTCCATTACTTCACAGGAGATTCCTTTGGTTCTTCTGGTGCTGGGTGAAGACAGGCAGTCCTCAGAGCGTGCACACCTTGGAAGCTGTTGCAAATGCTGGCTGAAGCTGAAGTTGCAGGTCACAGGATTCGTCCTGGATACTTTGTTGCAGTTAGAGTGGTTCTGGAGCAGCCTGCGGTTGATCCGATGGTTAGAAGCTGAAGCAGAGGATGCAGAGGACAACTGGAGGAATCTTGCAAACCGAATCTGAGGAAACACCCAGAGGAGAGACCGTAAATAGCCCTGAGAGGGGGATTGGCTACCTACCCAGGAATGCACCTATCAGGAGGGATCTCTGACGTCACCTGCTGGCACTGGCCATTCAAAGGTCTCCAGAGGGTCCCCACTCCTTGGAATCCAAGATGGCTAATGTCAGGGACATTCAGGAGGAGCTCTGGGCACCACCCCTAGGGTGGTAATGGATGGGGGAGTGTCCACTCCCCTTTTCTTTGTCCAGTTTTGTGCCAGAGCAGGGACTGGGTGTCCCTAAACCGGTGTAGAATGGATTATGCAAGGAGGGCACCGTTTTGCCCTTCAAAGCATTTCCAGAGGCTCTGGGAGGCTACCCGTCCCATGTCTGTAACACCTATTTCCAATGGGAGAGTGTAGGAGGCTGGCCTGGCTTGTAGTGGGTACCAAGGGGTACTTACACTCTGTACCAGGTCCAGTTATCCCTTATTAGTGTAGAAGAGGTGTTTCTAGCAGCTTAGGCTGATAGAAGGTAGCTATAGCAGAGCAGCTTAGGCTGAACTAGGAGACAAAGCTCCTACTATACCACTGGTGTCATATGCACAATATCACAAGAAAACACAATACACAGATGTACTAATAATAAAGGTACTTTATTTTTATGACAATATGCCAAAAGTATCTCAGTGAGTACCCTCAGTATGAGGATGCCAAATATACACAAGATATATGTACACAATACCAAAAATATGCAGTAATAGCAAAAGGAAGTAAGGCAAGCAATGTAAAGTTACAGTAGATTGCAATAGGAGCACATAGGTATAGGGGCAACACAAACCATATACTCCAAAAGTGGAATGCGAACCACGAATGGATCCCAAACCTATGTGAGCTTGTAGAGGGTTGCTGAGGCTGTAAGAAAACAGTGAGGGTTAGAAATATAGCCCACTCCAAGACCCTGAAAAGTAGGTGTAAAGTGCACCTATATTCCCCAGAGAGCACAGAAGTCGTGATAGGGGAATTCTGCAAGGAAGACCAACACCAGCAAAGCAACCAAAGTGGATTTCCGGACGAGAGTACCTGTGGAACAAGGGGACCAAGTCCAAGAGTCGCGACAAAGTCGAGATTGGGCAGATGCTCAGGAAATGCCAGCTGAGGCTTGCAAAGAAGCTGCCACCGGATGGTAGAAGCTGTGGATTCTGCAAGAACGAAGAGGGCTAGAAACTTCCCCTTTGGAGGATGGATGTCCCACGTCGTGAAGAAGCTTGCAGAGGTTTTCCCACGCAGAAAGACCGCAAACAAGCCTTGCTAGCTGCAAGGGTCGCAGTTAGGGTTTTTGGATGCTGCTGTGGCCCAGGAGGGACCAGGATGTCGCCACTTGGATGAGGAGACAGAGGGGGTGCCCAGCAAGTCAGGGAGCCCTCACAGAAGCAGACAGCACCCGCAGAAGTACCGGAACAGGCACTTGGAAGAGGAGTGAACCGGAGCTCACCCGAAGACACAAAAGGGAGTCCCACGACGCCGGAGGACAACTCAGGAGGTTGTGCACTGCAGGTTAGAGTGTAGGGGACCCAGGCTTGGCTGTGCACGAAGGAAATCCTGGAAGAGTGCACAGGAGCCGGAGCAGCTGCAAATCACGCGGTATCCAGCAATGCAGTCTAGCGGGGGAGGCAAGGACTTACCTCCAACAAACTTGGACTGAAGAGTCACTGGACTGTGGGAGTCACTTGGACAGAGTTGCTGTGTTTCAGGGACCATGCTCGTCGTGCTGAGAGGGGACCCAGAGGACTGGTGATGCAGTCTTTTGTTGCCTACGGTTGCAGGGGGAGGATTCCGTCGTCCCACAGGAGATTTCTTCAGAGCTTCTGGTGCAAGAAGGAGGTAGGCTACCCCCAGAGCATGCACCATCAGGAAACAGGCGAGAAAGCGGCAGGATCAGCGATACAAGGTTGCAGTAGTCGTCTTTGCTACTTTGTTGCGGTTTTGCAGGCGTCCTGAGCAGTCAGCGGTCGATCCTTTGGCAGAAGGTGAAGCGAGAGATGCAGAAGAACTCTGATGAGCTCTTGCATTCGTTATCTAAAGAATTCCCCAAAGCAGAGACCCTAAATAGCCAGAAAAGGAGGTTTGGCTACCTAGGAAGGAGGATAGGCTAGCAACACAGGTAAGAGCCTATCAGAAGGAGTCTCTGACGTCACCTGCTGGCACTGGCCACTCAGAGCAGTCCAGTGTGCCAGCAGCACCCCTGTTTCCAAGATGGCAGAGGTCTGGAGCACACTGGAGGAGCTCTGGGCACTTCCCCTGGGAGGTCAGGGGAGTGGTCACTCCCCTTTCCTTTGTCCAGTTTCGCGCCAGAGCAGGGCTGGGGGATCCCTGAACCGGTGTAGACTGGCTTATGCAGAGATGGGCACCATCTGTGCCCATCAAAGCATTTCCAGAGGCTGGGGGAGGCTACTCCTCCCCAGCCCTGACACCTTTTTCCAAAGGGAGAGGGTGTAACACCCTCTCTCTGAGGAAGTCCTTTGTTCTGCCTTCCTGGGCCAAGCCTGGCTGGACCCCAGGAGGGCAGAAACCTGTCTGAGGGGTTGGCAGCAGCAGCAGCTGCAGTGAAACCCCGGGAAAGGCAGTTTGGCAGTACCCGGGTCTGTGCTAGAGACTCAGGGGATCATGGAATTGTCTCCCCAATGCCAGAATGGCATTGGGGATGACAGTTCCATGATCTTAGACATGTTACATTGCCATGTTCGGAGTTACCATTCTGGCGCTATACATAGGTAGTAACCTATGTATAGTGCACGCGTGAAATGGTGTCCCCGCACTCACAAAGTCCGGGGAATTTGCCCTGAACGATGTGGGGACACCTTGGCTACTGCCAGGGTGCCCACACACTAAGTAACTTAGCACCCAACCTTTACCAGGTAAAGGTTAGACATATAGGTGACTTATAAGTTACTTACGTGCAGTGATAAATGGCTGTGAAATAACGTGGACGTTATTTTACTCAGGCTGCAGTGGCAGGCCTGTGTAAGAATTGTCACAGCTCCCTATGGGTGGCAAAAGAAATGCTGCAGCCCATAGGGATCTCCTGGAACCCCAATACCCTGGGTACCTCAGTACCATATACTAGGGAATTATAAGGGTGTTCCAGTAAGCCAATGTGAATTGGTGAAATTGGTCACTAGCCTGTTAGTGACAATTTGGAAAGCAGAGAGAGCATAACCACTGAGGTTCTGATTAGCCGTGCCTCAGTGAGACAGTTAGTCATCACACAGGGAACACATACAGGGCTCACTTATGAGCACTGGGGCCCTGGCTGGCAGGGTCCCAATGACACATACACTAAAACAACATATATACAGTGAGATATGGGGGTAACATGCCAGGCAAGATGGTACTTTCCTCCAGAGAGGGTGTAACACCCCTCTCCTAAGGAAAATGCATTGTTCTTCCTTTTTGGGATTGAGCTGCTCAATCCCTAGGAGGGCAGACACCTGTCTGTGAGGTGGCAGCAGCTGGGGCTGCAGTGAAAACCTCAGAGAGCTGGTTTGCCAGTACTGGGGGTCCATGATGGAGTCCCCAGGGTGCATGGGATTGGCTCCCCAAATACCAGATTTTTTGGGGGGGACAATTCCTTGATCTTAGACACCTCACATGGCCATATTCGGAGTTACCATTGTGAAGCTACATATATGTATTGACATATGTAGTGCACGCTTATAATGGTATCCCCGCACTCATGAAGCCCGGGGAATTGGCTGTGGACAACGTGGGGACACCTTTGCTAGTGCAAGGGTACCCCCACACACAGTAACTTTGCACCCAGACTTCAAGTAAATGAAGGTTAGACATATAGGGGACTTATAAGTTACTTAGTGCAGTGTAAAATGGCCGTGAAATAGTGTGTGCACTATTTTACTCAGGCTGCAATGGCAGTCCTGAAAAAAGGTTTGTATGAGCTCCTTATGGGTGGCAAAAGAAATGCTGCAGCCCATAAGGATCTCCTGGAACCCCCAATGCCCTGGGTATCTAGGTACCACATACTAGGGACTTATAAGGGGGGGGGGGCGGTGTACCAGTAAGACTGTGAATATGGAGTCACTAAACTATAGTGTCAAATTTGGTAAGTAGAGGGAGCATAAGCACTGGAGTTCTGGTTAGCAGAATTTCAGTGACACAGTTAAACATACTGGCAACACACTTAGGCCACAAACTATGAGCACTGAGGTCCTGGCTAGCAGGATCCCAGTGAGACAGGCAAAACACACTGACAAATAGGGTTTTAACTATGAGCACTGGGGTCCTGGCTATCAGGATCCCAGTGAGACAGTAAAAACACACTGACGAACACTCACACACAGGCCAAAAATGGGGGTAACCATGGTAGAAAGAGGCTACTTTCTTACAACCCCTCAGGACTCTTCCTAGAGCCCCTTACTCTTTAACATCTCCATCACCTATCTTGCTACAATGAATAGTCTTATGGTTTCACCTTCATGTCGTATGCGAATGACACAAACTATTGAATCATTCAATGATGATCTCAATTATACTCAAGGAGATTTTGTCCTTGTATGAAAACAGTTGCCAGCCAAGTAGATAATAATTACCTTAAACTGACCAACAATAACACTAAGATCTTGATTATGGGTAGTCACGCTTCCTTCTGACACTCTCTATGGGGGCCTCCAAACCTCTGCCAGCCTCCTATTCCACCAATCTTGTTTTTTGTTTGATTCTGCATTTTCCTTCTCTGAGCTAGTGGTGGTGTTGCGTCCTTATGATTTTTCTATGTCTCCTCTTCCAATGTTCACAAGGAAAACTATTGTTCAAACTCACATTCTTTTCTGATTTGGCCACTGAAATTCTCTAACTAGGACTACCTACCCATCTGTCCACTCATTTTTAAGTAGTCCAAAATGTGGCTGCATGCCTTATTCTGACACTACAAAACAGAAAAGCAAGCTGGTTCACCAAGGAACTGCACCCCTTCAAATGCAACTGCTGCCAACTTGGAAGGAAGTGGCACATCAGCTAAAAACACAGATGACTGCACTGCCTTCAGGAGCGCCCTCAACCAGTACCACCGCCTGCTGGAAGAAACCAAGAAGCACGCACTAACAAACAGCATGAAAGCCAGCACAAACCACAGCAAAGAACTCTTCAACATTGGAAGGAGTCCACAAATTCTGCAGCCACCGAGAACACCACCACTCCCTCCCAGCAGCTGTGCGACAACCTTGCAGACTTCTTCCACTACAAGATTTCGGCTAGCTACAAAAACCACCTCACATGCACAAACACAAACCCCAAACAACTTCTCACCCACTGGGAACTCCTCACCACGCAAGACTCTATCTCCATCATGAACTCTGTACACTCATGAGCACCCTTGCCCCGACCACGTCTTCAACCTCAGAAGCAAAACAGTTGATGACGAGCTCATGGGGTTCCGAATACCTCCATCACTGTTACTTCCTTCCCAAAAGCATGGAAACATGCTCCAATTAGGCCCCTCCTGAAAAAAAAAACGAATTGAAGAACTACCAGCCCATCTCTCTGCTCCCCTATCCAGCAAAAGTCCTGGAGGAAGTGATGAACCAGCAACTCACCCAACACCTAGAAGACCACAACCTCCTTGATCCCTCCCATTCTGAATTTTGAGCTAACTACAGCACTGAGACAGCCCTGATTGCAGCCACAGATGACATCACAGCCCTCCTGGACTATGGGGAAACAATAGCCCTCATCCTCCTGGACCTGTCTGCCACGTTTGACACTGTCTCCCTCCACATCCTGATCAACAGGCTCCACCACATCGGGATTCCAGGTAACTCCCTCAAATGGATTGCTTTGTACCTCACCAGCAGAACCCAAAGGATCAGTCTCCCACCATTCACCTCAGAGACCAAGAAGATTATCTGTGGAGTCCACAATGGATCCTCCCTCAGCTTGGCCCTCTTCAACACTTACATGACCCCCGTAGTCGTCACTGTCAAATCACACAGACTCAGCATCATCTCCTTGGCTGATGACACACAACTCTCACCCTCTCACTGTCAGAAGATCCCTCCACCACAAAAGCTAATTTCCACTGATGCATGATGAATATAGCAGGCTTGAAGAAGGACAACTGTCTCAAACTCAACACCAAAAAAATGGAAGTCCTCCTCTTTGGGAACAACACCTCACCATGGACTGAAGCATGGTGGCTCGCAGAGCCCGGCACACCCTCCGCCCCAACAAACAATGCCACAACCTCAGCATCATCCTGGATAGCAAGCCACCCATGAAGAAACAAGTTGATGCAGTCTCATCTGCTTGCTTCCGCACCCTCCACATGCTCTGCAAGATCTTCAGGTGGCTCCCAGTAGACACCAGAAGGACCGTCATGCAAGCCCTCATTACCAGCAGGCTGGACTACAGAAACACTCTCTATGTGGGAATCACAGAATGGGTCCTGAAGAGACTCTGGACAATACAGAACTCAGCGGCAAAACTCATACTTGACCTCTCCACAAGGACCCACACCACACCCCATCTCAAAAAACTACACTGGCTCTCGATTGAAAAGAGATGGCAATTCAAGATGCTGGCCCATGCCTACAAGGCCCTGCACAATGAAGGAACAGCATACATCAACAAATGCCTGATCTTCCATCAACCACCCAGAAACATCCGATCAGCTTCCCTCTTCCTCGCAGACACCCCAGAGATCCTGTCATGGAACTCCCATTGTTAGAACAAGACTTCTTGATTAGGGGCGGCAGCACCACCATTTGTTGGTGACTTAGTCAATCCCACACCATCTTGGCAGCTGTCGGCCCAACCCTTTCGGTTAGCTAGCAGCACCTCACCAAAACCTGGAAGAAAAGGTGATTTGTGGCAGCCTGAAACATGACACTCAATGGCTTCTCAGGGGAAGTCGTGGTCGACAAGTCTCACCCCTTTCTCTCACTAGCAAAAGGTCTCTTACAGATAGGCAAAGAAAGAGATACAGGATGGTTTTCAATACATTTTGTAAAAGACTGCAATCTGTGATAAAATATATGAGCTGCAGTTATTAGGGCAATGAGGCATAACAGTATTAGAATGGTGGTGACCAGCGAGAATACAGTAAACAGTCCCAGCATAATGGAATAGCATACATAAATGGATTTTACCTAACCCTCTAACTCCTAAGCGAGAGCATAGTGATGATAGCCCAATCTCTCCGTACTTAATCCATGAGAGGAGCACCCACTCCTATTACTTGAAAGATTGGGGTCTGCCTGCCGTCTGCGGGGGTCAGCTGTAGAGACTTGGCCGAGGTCAGCAATGAAATGGCATGCAACTTGGATGGAATCCTGGCTGGAATTACCTCCCTATTGCCCCTTTGCTTATACAGTGTTTTTATAAGAAACTTATTTTTTGTTCTATGAAAAGGCCTGACGTGGGCAAGTGCCTAAGTGCCGGACTGTTTACAAACTCTTGTGGCAACAATTGCTATCTGGTTTACCATGTTCTCGGACTCGTCAACCTTGGACAGAATAATGATAACAATGGTTTTGCAGAATCATACATTTACAGCTGATTAGAAAATTAAATAATTCCCACTGAAAGCAAGCAAGTAAAATTAATAAAACTGAATAAACGAAATCAGAGCGCTTATGTAGGTAGAAGGGCACATGCCACAGGCCTAAGCTAAGCTAAAATATGTGTGCCTGAGCAGAGTGTAAAATGAACCCCCAACATCCTCCCCATTGTCGGGAGAAGAGTGTTATCCTAAGCGTGCTCCTAAAACCTAAAAACACTGAAAGCATGTTAAAATGTGCATAAAAGAGATAAAATGTTGAAGATCACAAGCAAGGCAGGCCAACTGGCAGGTCAAATTAACAGGCAATTTAGTATTTGAGATAAAAAGTGCCAACCAATCGAATTCAATAATAATTATGGTCCTGCAGAAAATCTCCGATGTCTTCAATGGTGATGGAAGCCACAAAGGATTCCATCTTGGCAGGCGACAAGTTGACCAGTGCGTTAGCTGAAGGATCCACAGAGCAAATGTGTGCAGAACCCTCAACCATAGGACCAGCTAAGGCGGGCACATTCCTAGCAACAGCAGATGTTGAAGAAGCCAGGAAATCAACAAGAGGTGGCTCATGGGATGCCTCACGTTTCAACCGCAGTCTCAATGTACATGCCTGGGAATGAGCCCTCAGCAAGAACATTAACAGATCCATGTCCACAGAACGCACAGGCTGCACGGTAAGGCACACTTTTGGTGCACAATCGAAGAAGCACCAGAGACAGTGGAAAACCAGCTGCACACAAGTCAATATTGGTCGAAAGGTCAATGACCTATTCAGCTCCAGCTCCTCCAGCAATGAAGCTCCAAAGTACTGCATTATGTGGTCATGACAAAGATGGGCGGGTTCGAGCTCCAGTAATCTGCTTACCTGAGATGGGACAGCCATTGTCTATCAAAAAAATAGCGATAGCAGAATGCTGCCAATCTGTGCCAAAGTTATTGGGAATCCACCAAAGACACTCGAGAAGAGGAAGTGGATGCCTGAAAGTATTACTCCAAATATAGGGGACGATTCCGAAGTTGACGGTCCGTCCGTCGGATTGCCAAGACTACGGACTGGAGGATGCCACCAAGCCTGTGGCCTCCGGGGTGCCGTATTATAAAAATGCCCGCAAGGTTGGTGGCACAGTGCTGCGGCATTGGCTTCGGCTCTAAAAGAGAGTTAAGGCCAACGCCAGCTCCATTGACTGTGTTGCTAGCACAGTTGGAATGCAACTTTCTCTCATGGCAGAAAGTGCGCATTCGAGTGTGCTGACAGGAGGGGCCTCTGCACTGCCCATGGCATCCACATGGGCACTGCAGGGGCCCCCTGTGGCCCCGTCTCTGCCTTTCCGACGGTCTTTTCATGGCGACATCCCCGCCATGAAAAGGCCAGCGGAAAGGCAAGTTGTGATCAGAACGGCGGTGCTGATATGGGCACCGCTGTACTTGAACACAGCTTTTACTGCCACCAATGCATCAGGATCCAAGAACCTGGCAGTACGGCGGTCTTGTGGCAGTCCGACGGCTAGCATCGTTATCTGGTGGTTGGACTGCTAAGGTTGTGGCAGTCGGACTACCACCATGGGTACAGCGGTCTTAGGACTGCTGCAGTCATAACCAGGTCTGGAAAGTGCTCACAAATCCAGAACTGACAGCCTTAAAGAAGTGCACAATTCCTGCAGTGTTAGATGCGTTGAAAATTGTGCTCACCAACTCTCCAAAATGGTTGGAGAAGTTGGTACTTAATAAGGAATGCATCTCTGCTGATGACTTTGCAAGTCGGAGGTCATAGGTCTCTCTGGCTGATGTCAGAGCTGCATGTTTTTGGAACAATAGCACCTTTAGTCTGCTCAGCTTGTCAAAATTTACATTTGAAGTAGCAATGTGTGGCCACATTTCTGTTACTTTTATCTCTCGTGTGGGGGGACATAACACATGGGAAACCAAAATTGCATAGGCAATTCCAGGCTTCATTTCACAACAGCGTTCACTGGTCAGCATCACATAACTTCCATTCAAAAGTATCTGAAATACTGGGTGAGCCAAAGACACAGGAGTACCCTTCAGATAGCATTCCAAGTTTTCTGTGGCAGTATAACAAGTGCCATTCAAAGACACGTGCTTGCAAGTCATAGAATGACTAGAATGACTAACAGTAATCTCACATTCCCTTCTACTAAGAAAGACCTCTGTTTTGCTGTCTATATATTTGTAATTAAAATGCAACTGCCACATCTCATGGATGTAACTGTCCCCTAACTGCTCAAATCTGCCAACTGCAAAAATGTTCAAACACTTGCTAAACTGAAATGTGGAAACAGGCAGATTGATTGCTCTGTGTATTAGCCATGCTGTTGATGGATTTTCTGCTACCGTAAAAGGCAACTTTTCCAATTTCTCGGTGTTAAGCATGATGAAATTAGCTTCTTTTTTAGCCATTATCTGTTGTTGTCTGGTCAGATTAAAGGTGGCAAATATGGCAAATAACTCAGTAGAGTTGACATGCTGCTGAGAACCTGCAGTGTCCAATCCAGCTGCATAATGAACCTAAGTTGGCTCTGTTCATGATGTAAAAATAACATGTCATTCTGCATAATGTCTATTGAAGATCACACAATGTTATATAGTGTGTAAATGTGTGTAAATGTGTTTGGACAATGTGTTCATACCATTATCAACAACTGCTGAGGCCTTCCCTATGTTTTCAATCTGCTTTAAGCGTGCAGCAGCTTCCATCTGCAAAAGCTTCCAAATTTTATTATATGTGGCATATAGAAAATGTTTTGAGCATAGTTTTCTAGGACCCAGCAAGAAATCTTGTATGTTGACTTCTTCTGAAAGGAGACTAAGGTGTTCTTTGACAGCTGCTAATGTGGAGGAACGCAACCACTGTTCTCAAAGCTTACTCACACTATGGGGCATATTTATAAGGAAGTGGCGCATCATAGATGTTGCACTACTTTTCTTGTGCCCCCCTTCCGGCACCTAATGACACCATGGTAGCACTGTATTTAAGATACTGCACACCATGGCAGTTCTTAGGCCAATAGCACCAGAATGTTTTACCCTATTGTGGCGCTTTGCTGCATTAGTGTCAACATTTTTACACTAGTGCAGCAAAGTGCAAGGAGGCCCCTAAGTTACTATGGGTGCATGATTTTAACACCTGATTTAAACAGGCATTAAACATGATGCCAAAAATGGTGCAGTGAAATCTTGTAAATTTCACTGCACCATTTTTGTGGGCCTCCTAGTGCCGGAGCACCCTCCTTGCATACCTTATGCCTGGCGCAGGCATGATGTGGCACAAGAGGTTACAAAGTGGCACAATGCATTCATTGTGCCACTTTGTAAATATGACTGGGCAAAAATGCCTCATTAACACCACATTAGCGTAAAAAATGACGCTAGTGTGGCGCAAGGAGTGCCCCTATATGTAGTTCTGATACCTAAGTTTTGAACTGTGATGTAATGTGGGCCCAGTCGGCTTGCTCTGAAACCCCATGTGGAATTAACAAAACATGCCTCACATATATTTGTGTCCACTGGCTACAATGACCACCCAATGGAATGTGAAAGTGAGGAATTAAAGGTACCATTCTGACCCCAACTCATAAGCTGTTCTTCTGTGTCATTTAAAAATGTTTTACATTTTGAAATTTAGATGGTGTCGGATACTGGGCGCATGCAGTTCGTTTATGTTTGCTAACCCCAGGCAGGTTGTTTGTTAAACAGTGTAATTCAGAAATATTATTTGTAAGGGAGTAAGGCATGCTCTAAATAAAACTTCCCTCCCCTTTATCTGCCAATCACATGTTCTCCATACACACTTTAAATCAACAAGTTCTTCCAGAATTCATAGCCCTCAACGGCCATCTGGGAAACAAAGGGATCTGAATAGATCAATTTTGTGTCAGTTGTGTCAGTTAGCAAAACTTTCCTCACCTCAGAAGGAGGCAATTTAAAGTAATATGAATCTGCAGTTTTTGCATCATGCCCAAACAAATATGAAAACTTTTGTACATACGTTTTGGAACTCTCCACTGGAGGAGTCAGACAATGTTCCCATTGTTGTAATTAAAAACAAAAAGTGATGCCCATAATCGTGGTAACAAAACTTCTCCCCATAATTTGCTGTATTCATAGATACAGCTTCACTTTCAAATACAATATAATATTCAAGTTCAGAAAGCATGGGATCAACTGTTTTAACATCCCAGTCATCAAAAACAACCCCAAATGTAATAATATAATTCATAGAGTCTTTGAAAATATATGGAATTTGAATGACCTCAGTAGGACTGAATACATTAAATGGTACTTTATTCCACACAATACCATCAGGAATCGGAACAGCTGAAATGTTCACAAGGGACAAGTCTCTTCAGACCTTGGGGAAGTGCCGGAGCCAGTTTCCCTGCACTCAGAGGTCCTAACATCTCCTCCAAACCCTGTCTGTAGGTGATTCGGGTGTAACCCATATTCTTCTCCAAAATAAAAGATGCCTGAGGCAAATATCCTTTGAAATGAAGGCCCAAATCAAATCAAACCTTAACGGAACCAGTGGCGTGCTGGGGGGAGGCCAAAATCAATTCAAACCTTAGCAGAACCAATGGCGTGCTGCGGGAAGATTCAATCATTGCCTTAAAAATGTGTTCTCTGATTGCATGATGTTACTAATTGCTTTATGGCCCCATAACTCCCCCCCCATACATGACTGCCCCCAGGGTTTGTGCTCTATAGATTTCTATCACCGGCCTGATAGGCTTAAAGGACCCCCTGAATGCCTTTGCAAGCCCACCAGTGAACTGTGCCAATCTCAATCTCTACTTTTCTATGTTGAACGACAAGTCCATGTGCTCATTTAACGTGCTCCCCAAATGATGAAATACTGTGACCCTCTCCAATGGTATCCCATTGAATCTGAGGTTAGATCGGATAGAAGTGATGGGCTAAATACCATACGTTTAGTTTTACTCATGTTGATTTTAAGACCCCTTTTCTTACAAAAATCGTTAAAACTGTCCAAAACCCTTTGGATACCCACTGGGGTCTTTGAAAGAAGAAGAGTGTCGGCCGGCAAACATCATTGTGGGCACCTTAACTGAGACTATCTTGGGAGTATCATTAATAATGTCATTCAATGATTCAATTAGACCATTAAAGAACAAAATAAATAATGTTGGAGCCAGCACGCAGCCTTGTCTAACACCCTTCCTAACTGGGAAGGGCACAGAGAGTTCCCCCAGTTTACGAAATCTAATGTCTTTCCCAAATCCTCTAGAGCGATGCCAACTGCATCACATAGCAGCTTAACATAGTCAGGGGTCTTCATGAGCTCACTTCACTTAACTCTACGTTTGTTCAGTGCCAGACTATGCCTTCCATCTAGTTGCTCTGGGCAGGTAACAGTAGCTTTTGTAGTGGGGAGCCCCAGTTGAAGGGATAAGGCATTATGATTGCTATCATGCCTGGAAAGGACTATCATATCTCCTATGCAGTGCCATAGCTTTACATCCACTAATATATAATCAATCAGAGAGGCCCTACCAACTCGATTGAATTGAACGTGTGGGATCCTTGACTATTAGATCTAGTTCGCCCATTACAGGAACATAGGGAGTGGTCCAATGATAATGCATTGATCTGGAGTGCCAAAGATATCCTTTTCTTAATTGGAGGAATAGTCAATAAAGGTATTGCCCACAATCTGTCCTTGTTACATAGGATTTCGTCAGTATTGAGTTCAAGGGGCTCAAAGTGGCAATTAAAGTCACCACCCACTATCTGACAGAAACTCTCCGGTACCGTAGATAAGACAGCAGACAGATTCTCCACCACAGCGGACTCTTGACCCATGCCAGTTGGTCTAGAATAAACATTAACTAGGTAGAAATCCATACATCGGGAAAGTTAAGCAAAAGGCATAAGATGCCATCAAAGGCAGTTTCTATTACCTCGACTGTACAACCCAGGTGAGTAGCTACCCATGTGGAGAGCCCCCCTGACTGCCTCTCTTTCCTCCCACCAATAGCTGCCTTGGAGTAAACGGCATACCCCGGGCGGTGGATTCTTTTAGTAAACAAGGTTTCTTGGAATAAACAAATGTCTTATTGGCTTATGAATAAATCCCAATCTGAGCAGTCCAATTTTCCCTTCAGCCTGGCCACATTCCATGATACCACTTTGATTACATTCAGGAACTAACGCATGTCCGGGGATTCTACAGCGCTCTCCTGGATGTCCTGTGAAGGGGAAGTGATAGCTACATGATTAAAGCTGACTGACTCCACGCAACTGGGGTCATGTATAGGTTTGCCTAAATCTCTCTCTACATTACTGAGCCATTTGACAAAAATACCTGATTCAACCTCCATCTCCACTTCAATATTGCCCTCTTCACCAGAACCATTAAGTGAATCTCTATACACTGCACCAGATTTGATTGGACCCATGCTGGAGCTGCTACACTATCTGGATTTGACTGGGACAACCTCTTGATTTCAAGAATAATTAGTAGGTTTGCCACAGTCAGCCTCCCCTCCTGCTTCCAAATTACCCCTTTCGTCTAAATGGGTGGCTAGATTCCTGCGCACTAGGCTAAATGTGTAAAAATCCAAGGTAGGGCTATTACTCGCAACCTTCCATTTGGCCAAATCAAATAAATCTTACAATTGTGCTCTTTCATGCTTATAAGTTATTGAAACAGATGGCCAAGCCTGGAAGAAGTGTTCTGACCTCTGTAATTATCAGGTGCTACCTGTCAGAAAGAACCATCTTTCTTGGCATGTGACCCCCAATTTCTGCCTGTTTGTCAGTGTGTTTTGCCTGTCTCACTGGGATCCTGCTAGCCAGGACCCCGGTGCTCATAGTTTGTGGCCTATGTGTGTGTTGTCAGTATGCTTAACTGTGTCACTGAAGTTCTTCTAACCAGAACGCAAGTACTTATGCTCTCTCTACTTACCAAAGTAACTCCATATTCCAATTCTGATTGGCACACTGGACCCACCTTATAAGTCCCTAGTACATGGTACCTAGGTACCCAGGGCTTTGGGGTTCCAGGAGATCCTTATGGGCTGCAGCAATTCTTTTGCCACCCATAAGGAGCTCATACAAACCTTTCATCAGCACTGCCACTGCAGCCTGAGTGAAATAGTGCACACACTATTTCACAGCCATTTTCACTGCACTAAGTAACTTATAAGTCACCTATATGTCTAACCTTCATTTACTGAAGGCTGGGTGCAAAGTTACTCTGTGTGAGGGCACCCATGCACTAGCAAAGGTGCCCCCACGTTGTCCAGGGCCAATTCCCCGGACTTCGTGAGTGCGTGGATACCATTATACGCGTGCACTACATTTATGTCAATACATATATGTATCTTCACAATGGTAATTCCGAATATGGCCATGTGAGGTGTCTAAGATCATGGAATTGTTCCCCCATTCCAAATCTGGTATTAGCAGGCCAACCCCATGCACCCTGGGGGCTCCATCATGGGCCCCCAGTACTGCCAAACCAGCTCTCTGAGGTTTCCACTGCAGCCCCAGCTGCTGACACCTCACAGACAGGTTTCTGCCCTCCTGGAGACTGAGTAGGTCAATCCCAGGAATGCAGAACAATGCATTTCCTTTGGAGGAGGGTGTAGCCTCCCAGAGCCTCTGGATATGCTTTGAAGGGCACAGATGGTGCCCTCCTTGCATAAGCCAGTTTACACCGGTTCAGGGACCCTTCTCTGGTGCAAAACTGGACAAAGGAAAGGGGAGTGACCACTCCCTGGTCCATCACCACCCCAGGGGTGGCCCCAGCGCTCCTCCAGAGTTTTAGTCATCGTGGATTCCAAGTTGTGGGGACCCTCTGGAGACCTCTCAGTGGCCAGTGCCAGCAAGTGACGTCAGACACCCCTCATGATAGGTGCATACCTGGGTAGGTAGCCAATCCCTCTCTCAGGGCTACTTAGGGTCTCTCCTCTGGGTGTTTCCTCAGATTCTGTTTGCAGGATTCCTTCAGGACTCCTCTGTATCCTCTGCTTCAGTAGACTGCTCCAGGAACCGCTGTAACTGCAACAAAGTATCCAGGACGACTCCTGTGACCTGCAACTTCAGCTTCAGCCAGCTTTTGCAACAGTTTCCAATGTGTACACGCTCTGAGGACTGCCTGTCTTCACCCTATACCAGAAGAACCAAAGGAATCTCCAGTAGAGTGACAGAGTCACTTCCCTGCTTCTGCAGGCACACTTCTGCGACAATGACTGGTACTCTGGGACTCCTCTCCTGACGACAAGCCTTCTCCCTGGAACACAGGTGGTGGATCAAAGTGACCCAGACTGTCCAAAGGGCCAGCTGTCCACATTTGGTGGAGGAAAGAGCTTGCCTCCCCATGTGCACCGTGTCTTCTGAAGCTCCTTGGGCTTCTGCTCACTCCTTCCAAGAATCCTGCATGCTCAGTGTACCCCAGGTCCCCAGCACTCTGTCCTGCGATGCGCAGCTCCCTCAGTTGTTCTCTGGCGGCGTGGGACCTTCCTGTGTAGTGCTGCCATGACCGCACTTTGCATCTTCTTTGCCCCCGTATTCTGGGACTCCCATGGGTGCTGCCTGGTCTTCTGAGGGCTCTCTGAAGTGCCGAGAGCCCCCTCTGTCCCCCCAGTATGAGTTGAGACCCCCTGGACCCTCCTGGGTCCAGGCATCTCCTTTTTGATGCAAACGCGTACTTGCTTAAACCAAGGCTTGTTGGTGGAATCCAGCAATGCAAACAGCCTGCATCCAACAACTCAACGTTGGACATCACCTACACCAAACAGGAACCTGCAGCCATCCTCTTTGGTGCTCCTCTGTACTTTTCTTCTTACCAGAGAATCTGCTTTTGCACCATCTTCTAGATGGGCAGGGGCTCCTGTCTTTCCTGGACTCCTCTTCGACTCCTGGACTTGTTCTCCTCTCTCCACCGGTCTTCAGGTCCAGGAATCCATTGTTTGTTGCTTGCAGTCTTGCTTGGTTCTTGCAACATCTCTTATCATGACTTATAGTGTGTCCTGAGGAAACTTGCTGTACTTTACTCCTGCTTTCCTGGGCTCTGGGTGGGGTACTTTACTTACCTCTGGTGTTTTCTCACACTCCCAGCGCACCTCTACACACTACCCTTGCCTAGGGGGGAATTAGTTATTCCTATTCCACTATTTTAGTATATGGTTTGTGTTGCCCCTAGACCCATTGTAATCTATTGTATTTTCTACTGTTTGCTCTATTCAATGACTGTTTACTTACCTGATTTTGGTTACTAGTGTATATATCGTGTATAATACTTACCTCCAGAAGGAGTACTGCCTCTAAGATATTTTTGGCCTTGTCTCACTAAAATAAAGTACCTTCCTTTTGGTAACACTGAGTATTTTCTTTTATTGTCCATAAGTACTGTGTAACTATAGTGGTATTGAAGGAGCTTTGCATGTCTCCTAGTTCAGCCTAAGCTGCTCCGATACAGCTACCTCTAGACAGCCTAAGCTGCTAGAACACTGCCTACATTTCACTAATAAGGGATAACTGGATGTGGTAAAAGGTGTAAGAACCTTAGGTACCAACTACAAACCAGGCCACCCTCATACACTACCTCAAGTCAATTTGATCCAATCAAATAAAATACTGGATAATCATCAGTTGTCATGTGGTCCCAGTCAGCCCCATGATCCCCAAGTCAATCCACCTCCTCCAAAACGTTGTACTTGTTGGCAACAGATACTCTGTATTTAAAAGTGCGTGAATCCTGGAGGCTTGGGTGGCTATGCTTGGGGGCTAGATTCTGGGTGTTAGGAACAGTTGGGATTATCGAGTGTGGAGGTCCTATAGAAGTAGCCCAGGGGTAGAATAGTTATTGAGGAACCTGGGTTACATGAGTGAAGTTCACCTGCCAAGAGGGTTTGGGCTAACCAGAGATCCCTGAAGTTAACTATGACAAGGCCGCTCGGACAATCAATGGGGCTGTGGCCGATCCGGTTTTCTCTTCGTGTTAAAAGGATGCCACTTGCCAATGCAAGGGGGAAATTTCTATTTTGCGTGAGCCAATGCAGATATTTATTGGTGAGGTCTTCCTGGGACTCCCTTTGGCCTAACTTTAATTAGGTTACCCCTGGCAGAACCACAACATAGGGACAGGAGTTTGGTGGCAGATTGAGAACAGGAGGTTTTGTTTTGATGGCAGCAAGTTGCTCATTCGGTATCCCCTCTTGTCTGTTTGGGGAGTTAGCCCTTCCTAAATTTGGGCCCATGCTTTCCTGAGTCAAACCAGCCTGCTCTATTAGGTTGACATAAGTTCCCTGCAGGGTTCCCCTCCCCGTCATATTTATGGTGGTGCCCTACTCTTAACCAAAGTATCTGTATCAGTCTGAGTGCCCATTTCCATTACTCTCTTTGGCTCCACACTCACACAGCGCAGCACATCCCCACACATGAGCTCCACTTTTTCCAGTCTGTTTACCAGCAAGCCAAATTCTGTTGCTATGACAGATTTGACCTGTTCCATGATGCCTCTTCCCAAAGTCATCACCCAAAAATGCTGAGAAGCCTCCATATCGCTGTCCCAGGTGAACTTGTCCAAAAGTGGGAAGACCCATAGTCATCGCCAACTCCACTGGCAGTCTTATGAATGCGCACAGCCTTAGACTTTCTCATAGGCAACAAGTTAGGCTTGCTCCTTGCAGCTCTTTTTCAGGGGCCTGCCCCTAGTCTTTGGCTCCAGGACACTCAGTATTCGCTGGTGGATCCCATACTGCAGTCTCTGGGGTTGCAGGAGTGATAGGCTGTGAGTCTAGAGAAAAGCTCAGTATGTCACAACCTAATGAAAAGCATCTCTCTGTTAATTCTATTTCTGACACCGCCACCCCGATGGCCCTTTGGAGCATCTTGTCAATCAGTGTGGGTTTGGGGGCAGCAGCTTGTGACAGCACCTTACCCAAACCCTTCATTTTCCCTATATCCACGACTCAACCAGCCTGAAACAGGAATCCAGCTATCAATGGATAATTAACAACCTTGTGAGCAAGCAGTTAAAACAGTAGAAGTCGATTCATGGTGCTGCAATGGAACGAGTCAACTATTCCAACGAGTAGCTTATAGCACCAGATTCAAACTGCTAAACGCAGGCAAAAGAGGGGGGGCAACCCAGCCTCGTATAGGCACGGATGGGTGAAGGTGGGCCTTCTTTTGGCACATTGTAGGAGGCTGGCCTGGTTTGTAGTGGGTACCCTGGGTACTTACACCTTATACCAGGTCCAGTTATTCCTTATTAGTGAAGTAGTAGTGTTCTAGCAGCTTTTGCTGATAAAGGTAGCTATAGCGGAGCAGCTTAGGCTGAACAAGGAGACATGCAAAGCTCATGCAATACCACTTATAGTTACACAGTACTTATCCACAACTAAAGACAATATTCAGTGTTACCAAAAATAAAGGTAGTTTATTTGGTGACACAGTACCAAAACTATCTTAGAGGCAATACTCCTTCTGTAGGTAAGTATTATACACAATATATACACTAGACACCAAAATAAGGTAAGTAATTAGACATAGGGTAGTGCAAACAATAGGAAATGCTATAGAATGCAATGGGAGAAAATAGGTCTAGGGGCAACACAAACCATATACTAAGAAAGTGGAATGCGAATCATGAATTCCCCCTAGACAAGGGTAGTGTGTGCAGAATTGCTGGGAGAGTAAGAATACAGTAAAGGTAAGTAAATTACCCCACCCCGGAGCCCAGAAAAGCAAGAGTAAAGTACTGCAAGTTTCCTTAGGACAGACTACACGTCGTGATATGGATTATTGTAGTAACCAAACAAGTCTGCAAACAACAACTGCTGGATTCCTGGACCTGAAGACCTGCAAAAGAAGGGGACCAAGTCCAGAAGTCGAAAGAAGTTCCAGGAAAGGCAGGGGCCCCTGCCAATCCAGAAGAGGGTGCAAAAGAAGAGTCCCTGGTTGGACAAAGACTGCAGGAATGCACCATAGGAAGATGCCAGCGGGTTCCTGCATGATGCAAAAGATGTCCCACAACATGAAGATGGATGCAGATGTGATTTTGTGTTGGAAGTCACCAACAAGCCTTGGTTACGACAAATATGCGTTTTGCATCAAAATGGCGCTGGCTGAACCCAGGAGGGACCTGGGGGCCTCAACTCTGGGTGAGGAGGAAGAGGGGCTCTCAGCACTTTACAGAGCCCTCAGGATGCCAGACAGCACCCACAGGAGTCCTGGGACATGGGGACAAAGGAGGTGCAAAATGCAGTTGGTGCAGCACAACAAAGGAAGGTCCCACACAGCCGCAGAACAACTCAGCGAGTTGAGCGTCGCAGGATGGAGTGCTGGGGACCTGGGCCAGGCTGTGTACAAAGGAATTTTGTAAATAGTGCACAGAGGGCTCAGGAGGTGAAGAAGACACAGTACACAGGGGTACTGTCACGCTCAGGGAAGGCAAGGTCTTACTTCCTCCAAATTGCGTCAGCAGGACCTCAGGACAGTCTATGTCGATGTGGTCCACCCTCTGTGTCCTTATGAGCATGCCCTTCGCTGTGAGAGGAGTCCAAGGTACCAGTCGTCATCTTGGAAGGTGCCTGCATGAGCAGGGGAGTGACTCCGTCACCTCACTGGAGATTTCTTTGGTCCTTCTGGTGCAGGATGAAGACAGGGAGTACTCAGAGCGTGCACACCATGGAAACTGTTGCAGTTGCTGGCTGGAGCTGAAGTTGCAGAGGAAAAGTATCCCTTGTGGATACTTTGTTGCTGTTACATTGGTTCCTGGCGCATGCTGCGGTTGATCCGAGGTCAGAGGATGAAGTACTAGTTGCAGAGGATTCCTGAAGGAAACCTGCAAGCAGAATCTGAAGAGAACCCACAGGAGAGACCCTAAAAAGCCCTATGAGGGGGATTGGCTACCTTATCGGGTAGGGACCTCTCCGGAGGGGTCTCTGACGTCACCTGCTGGCACTGGCCATTCAGAGCCCTTAAGAGTGCCCCCACACCTTGCAGAGCAAGATGGCTGGAGTCTGGGGCATACTGGAGTAGCTCTGGGCACTACGCCTAGGGTGGTGATGGACAGGAGAGTGGCCACTCCTCTTTCCTTTGTCCAGTTTCGTGTCAGAGCAGGGGACAAGGGGTCCCTGAACTGGTGTAGACTGGCTTATGCAAGGAGGGCACCATCTGTGCCCTTCGAAGCATTTCCAGAGGCTGGAGGAGGCTACCCCTCCCCAGCCTGTAACACATATTTTCAAAGGGAGAGGGTGTAGCACTCTGCTCTCAGAGGAAATGCTTTGTTCTGCCTTCCTGGGAGTGAGCTGCTCAGACCCCAGGAGGGCAGAACCCTCTCACTGAGGTGGCAGCAGCTGTAGCTGCAGTGCAAGCCTCAGAGAGCTCGTTTAACAGTACTGGGGGTCCATAGTAGAGCCCCCAGGATGCATGGAATTGGCTCCCAAATACCAGAGTTGGAATGGGGGGGGCAATTTCATGATCTTAGACATGTTACATGGCCATATTCGGAGTTACCATTGTGAAGGTATTGACCTATATATAGTGCACACGTGTAATGGCGTCCCTGCACTCACAAAGTCCCGGAAAATATCCCTGAACTATGTGGGGACACCTTTGCTAGTGCAAGGGTGCCCTCACACTTAGTAACTTTGCACCTAACCTTTATCAAGTGAAGGTTACACATATAGGTGACTTTTAAGTTACTTAAGTGCAGTGAAAATGGCTGTGAAATAATGTGTGCGTTATTTCACGCAGGCTGCAATGACAGTCCTTTGTAAGGGTTTGTCTGAGCTCCCTATGGGTGGCAAAAGAAATGCTGCAGCCCACATGGATCTCCTGGAACCCCAATCCCCTTTGTACTTAAGTACCATATACTAGGGACTTATAAGGAGGTCCAGTGCGCTAACTGAAATTTGTAGATGAAGTCACTAGCCTACAGTGACAATTTTAAAAGCAGAGAGAGCGTAAGCACTGAGGTTGTGTTAGCAGAGCCTCAGTGACCCAGTCAAGCACTATACAGACACACACATTAGGCCAAAAACTATGAGCACTGGGGTCCTGACCAGCAGGATCCCAGTGAGACACTCAAAAACATACTGACATACAGGTAAAAATGGGGTAACATACCAAGGAAGATGGTTCTTTCTTACACACGTCCTGTGTAGAGGGACTGGAAAGTTACTTTTATGCTCCTCCAGGTGCTTGTGCTATGGGAAAGCGGCCCTCGTGCCTCATGGGTTGCTGGTAAGTGAAGTTCATCCTCCCCCCCGGTCCCGTAGAGAAGCGTCCCAGGCAGCGGAATCAGAGAATTACTTTTATGCGCCTCCAGGTTCGTGTGCTGTGGGAAAGTAGCACTCCTGCCACATGGACTGCTGGTAAGTGAAGTTCAAGCTCCCCCAGTCCCGTAGACAGGAGTTCCACGCAGCAGGCCAGAGAGTTACTTTTATGCACCTCTGGGTGCGTCTGCTATGGGAAAGCGGCCCTCCTGCTGCATGGGCTGCTGGTAAGTGAAGTTCAGGCTCTCCCCGGTCCCATAGACAAGAGTATTAATAATTGATTGGGTCTCCTAAAATTAAACTTATCTATCAATGAAAACAGGCAAACGTATGCTATCTTGTATTGTAAAAAAGTGTAAGGCGTCTTTTTGCCTCCCCACCTTCATCACCAACCTCTCGATGGGTGTGCCTTACCTGACACAGAAGGAGCACCACTTCTCTGATGTTTGTCTTCTGTAAGCTCCTGCATTGTGTGCTGGAATATTTTTGTTTTTCATTTCTAGGACAGGCAGTGGACAATGAATATCTTCCTGTACTTCCTTTCAATGTAGATGCAGTATTTGACTCTATAATTATATTTGTCTCTACCACGCTTAACTCTAATATTGTCTTGAGAGGTGTCCATGTTATGCAGGATGCAGTGTTGAATTTTGCCTTCACAGTTCTGTGTAGAGGCTGACTGGTCTACCTCTGAGGATTATTGTTACATTCACGGTCTTTTCCAGAATTCTATTTATTGACATTGATATTTGGAGTGCACATTTGTTGGTGACTGAAGGGGAGTTAGGAAGTTCAGTTAAACAATGTCCCGGTGCAGTCTAGGATTTTGGAGTGAGGGTTTCCTCAGAAAGTAAATGCATCCACAAGTCCAAAGAGTGGAGTTTTTATTATCGCCCGAGTCTGTTCCATATGACAGGATAATAATGAATGGCCTCAGGCGTAGTCTAGATGAGGGTAATTTTGTATTCAAATATTGAATGTGTTTCCTTACTTTATTGAAGGAAATTGTTTTTGAAAAATGTTGAAACAAGCCTTACAATATAGTGAATACTTCAAAAAATCCACTTGGTGTCATCTGACACATTTGAGATGTGCACAGCTAAAGACATTCCATTCAGTGGCTGAATGTTTAAATGCTTGAGAAAGCAAATGTTTTTTCAGTACATTAGAAAAATTGTGCAGACTCCCAAAAATACCTCTTTGCGCTGTTTTGTTTGTTGCAGCTACAGGGAAGCATTTGCCTTGTATGGGGGCAGTTATCCAATGTGCTTGATTTAAGGATGGGGCAATGTTTTGTGGTTAACCACAATTGGTCCCTGGGTTGTAGCTATCCCTGATACAAGACCAAACCAGAATTATTTATAACATACCTTTATAGCTCACTGTAGTGGGCTATACCAGCATTTAAAGGCCTGCTCCAGCATTGAAGGCCAGAGCCAAAGGAGAGGTCATTTAACAAGGAAGCAGGCCTTTAATGGCCAGTATAGCCCAGCTATAGCACCATAAGGACAGAATGTTGTAATTAGAAAATGAAAGGCCTTTTGGACCCCATGGGGGTTGAAACCCCTCTCACCTGTGAAGTCTTTGTTCACAGATCTTGCTGTGAATGTTCTACAGTTAACAGCCACGCCGTTAGCTGCTAAACCTTTACAGCAAGAACTGTTAAAGGGGGCTGACGTCAGCCCGTGATTCACCCCGGCTTGGCTGAACGGCTATTTGTAGTTCAACAAAGCCAGGGAGACCCAGGAGCTGAGAAGCATTCACCTCTCCCTCCTGAGGTTCCAGTGACTCTGAGCTACTGGAGGAGGGAAGGGTGAAGGCTGCATGTGTCCTCCTGCACTGCCCCTGCCTTTCACTTTCCTCTGCCTATTTATTTAATATATTTTTGAGAGACAGTGGAACTAGAGATGCACAGACTGTGTATTTAGACATTGAAATGTTGAGAGCAGCGGGCCTATAAAAGTTCATATAGTTTGCTGCTGCTCCATTGCCTTTAATGAAGCTTTCAACAGTCCAATGTTCTAATACATACTTGATGCAGCTGGACCTTGATATTAGGTCACCTTCAGAGCATTAGCTCTTTCAAAGCTTACAATGCGATCCTTCAATTGAAAGGATTCTATTACTTGTTGAATAATTCAAAAATGTTATTTGGATTTATGTTCATTTAAAGAGCAGACCTAGCTTCAGGACGACTGAGTGGTGCACGAGAGGAGGTGTGGTTTACAAAGGAGAGCTCAAGCCCAGCATACTCATAAGTAGGAAGATCATTCTTCACACAGATCCATGATGGAGTGTAATGTCCTGAATAATATGTGGATGAGGAGCGCCCCAAAGACACTAGTCTTCAGTTACTCCCAGAAATGGAATTGAAATGGAGCATGCAACTCTCATTAGGAAGTTTAAATTCCAGATAGCGAATGAACAGCGGTGTGAGGTTTTCTAATCTTTATCTTGCACTTTGGGGTTTCAAACCTGGCACTGTAATTGCTACCTCTGGGTTGGCAACCAGAGGTCTTGAGCTGAGTGACATGTTAGTCAGTGCTTAATTTGTTAAAGGATGAGTCCAGTACCCGAAGCTCTGCACAGAATCCGGAAGGCAATGCAGTTAAACCTCAGCACGCCAAATACCAAGGACAGTGATCTTTAATTCACTATCAGACACTCTGTCCTTCTTTGTCGCTCTTACAGGTTTCTGCTTTCTGTTTGTGATGATTTTGATGTCTTTCTCGTCCTCTGTCTTTCCATTCTTTTCCTCTTTGTGCTCTCTATAAGTATCTGATGCAAAAAGTAAGTGTTGGTTCCCAAAAATAATTGCTGGAGGCCCCACCGGCAACCACTGTCCTAAATTAAACTCTGCTGCTAGCTAGTACATGTCTGAAATGTATGCAGTAGCTCTTGAAGATGATAAAGGTGGTATAGTTCCTGGCATATGTCAGTGACTGAGTTTTGTCAGGCAGTGGGGTGGAAGATGCCCTGCAAAGGAGATTGGTGAGCACCTGGTGTGCCGATAAGAACAGAATTTCAGTGCTCCTCAACACGTTAAATTGAACAGGGATTACAGGATGTGCTTTGGATGTCTATTTTTTCTTCGAGTACTGCTTTATCAAGAGAAGACAAATTGAGCAACTGGAAAGAAACTGCCCCGGTCCAAGAGTAACAGAGTATGATCCATTATAAAGATAACTGAAAATGTTACTGTACAGAACTTCTGTTTTTTGATTGGGAGGTTCAGTGGGAAAGCTGGACGAAAGTCATTTAACTGAGTGAGCGACAGTGTCCGCTGCTACGGACGGAGGGACGTGGGGAGGATGAAAAAAAAGGACACATCTGTGTGCAGCTGCTGTCTCTTCTCCGTCCTCTTTTCTTCTTGACTCCTGGCAGCACGGAAGCACACAGACTCCCCTAAGCCAGTCATGACTCTGCTGTCACCAGCATGGCAGCAGCATTGTGATTGGTCTGAGAGCCTGTTTCGGCGCTCAGACAGGGAGTGGGAGCCTATGCATGTTCTCCAGCTGGCTGTGCAATAGAGCTGGGTGGAGAAATGCTAAGTGTGCATGTCTGTTTGGTCGGCCCAAAACGGCCAGCTAAACTGTCATGCACACTTATGGTGCACATACCACTCCTCCCTGTGACAAAGCCCAGCCCTGCCTCACCCTACCCTGGCTCCGCACTGAAAAATAAAATGATAACATTGTGTTATCATCATTTTATTTTACCTTTTTTGCACTGCTCAGAGCAGTAGGGCGACGCTCCGCAGCCTCAGTGGAGGAGCTGCGGCTGGTGAGCGAGTATAGAATGTACTTAAAACTCCTCAAACTTCACATTCATAATTTCCAACAGTCCCTCCTTAGCAAAGCAATCCTGACTTTCAGATCTAAGATTGAGTCCTAAAAGAAATTTCGAAAGAATTCAGTGGTGTCATGCAGGTGGAGATTAACTTCGTTTATACTTTGAAAATACTACTTTTGTTCCGAAGTGTGTTTAGCTAATCATTCCATTATGTAGGTATTTCATTTTGTGTACTTTCTTCTGACATGTACTCATGTTTGTTTTCCAAATAGAACCTGGCAACACAGTAACAACCATTTGCCGTGTGCCAAGACGTTCTGCAGACACAGTGCCAGTCAAGAATACGGATAAGAAATTACATTTGGTAACTTCATTCGCTCTATTTCTGGTAACTGGGAGATGGCTGTCTCTGTAACTTGCAATGGGGATGTACACAGTCTCCGTTTCCTCTTATGAATCACAGGCTTTATCCACCGCTAAGGATGTCATGTTTTTCAACATGGGAGAAAGACGTTGTTAATGTGATTTTTAGTACTGCGTTTACTGTGTTTATTGAGCGTTCAATCCTTTTCTGCTAGAAGAAATGTGTAATTGAACATATAGGATTAATACGAGATGACTGCAAATCTTCCTTGATATTTCCCGATCTTCAAAGTGAACACAATTTAGTGTTTTTTTTACTGAGAGTGATGAATAATAACACTGCATCTCAAAGCTAATTCTATAAATGATTCATATACTGTACATTTATATCAAACGCTTTGAACATAATGGGCAGTGCTAAAAACCTTGAGTTTTGAAATTATGTTTTGAGCAATGTTCATTATGACCGGATGAGGACGTTCAGTGCTACCAGAAACATTAAGCCTCGTTATCCCGCCCTAATCCAAGCTCAAAGACACCACGTTACCTGACCTGATAACAGTGCAGTAGCAGGGTTGTCATAGGCCCTAGAGTAAGCAAAGAAATTGGGCACCCAACTTAGGGCCTGATTTAGCTTTCAGTGGAGGGGTTACTCTGTCTCAACGGAAACGGATATCTTGTGTCTCCCGAAAACTAAGGGGCATATTTATACCCCATTTCCGCTGAATGTGCGTGATTTTATTTACGCAAATTCGGCTCAAAACAAACTCTATATTTATATTTTGACGCTAGATCCGTCTAATGTCAAAATATTGGAGTTTGCACCATTTTTCAGATGTGTGAACCTACCTTGCGTCAATGAGATGCAAGGTAGGCGTTCCCTGTGGACCCATTTCCATGGTTAAAAACCATGGAATGGGTCCACAGGTGCCCTCCTCAAGCCCCAGGATCACCCCTACCCACACCAGAGGGACACCAGAGGATGGGGGAGCCCATCCCAGGTAAGTATAGGTAAGAATTTTTATTATTTTTCAATTAAAGTGCCATTGGGGCCGCCTCAATGGCACAGGGTGCAGTGTCCATGCCCAGGGGACCCTTGTCCCCTGTGCTGGCCTTTTCGGTGGTGGGCATGACTCCTGTCTTTTCTAAGACAGGAGCCATGTGGTGTTGAAGGTCTTGTGTCATAAAATGATGCTAGGCTGGTTAGAGGCATTTTTAGTGCCTCTAACCAGCCTAACGCCATTTTTGGTGCAAAACCCCCTTCTCCCATACCACCACCCCCACTCGGCGAGCATATTTTTTTTTACGCTAGCTCACCCTTTGCGCTGGATTACGCCATTCTATAAATTTGGCACCCGGCTAGTGTCCTGGAATGGCACAAGCTGGTGCTATACTTTTTGATGCAAAACTGCGCAAACGCAGTTTTGCGTCAAAAAGTATAAATCTGGGCCTAAATCCCATAGGCCCTCAAAACGGCCTCCACCATTTCTCAAACTCCCTTGACAAATTACAGCCCTTCCAAGGCTCTCCTTGGAGGTCAACGTTTCCCCTTCATAATCCGCACACTTTAGGAGTTCCTTGCGCCGCCTAGTACCTGAGGGCCCAAGGGGCTTTCCAATTACCGGTAATTCCCACTTGCCCAATATCAACCCCAGGTGCATGAATTTGCTGGATATTTTAGTTTTAGGCGTATGCGGTAAGTCACTTAAGAGACAGTAGGCTGGGTTTCTAGGAACGTCTCTGTCAACCAATGTCGAGAGGGAGCCAACTATATCCTGCCAGTAGTGAAGAAGTTGTGGGCAACTCCAAAGCATATGAAGGAAATATGCCCATACTTGGCCACGTTTTGGACATTTAATCTCAGTCACCGTAAGCATTCTGTTAATCGTATGAGGGGTTAAGTAAGCTCTGTGTATAATGTAAAAGTTTATTAATTTGAATCTGGCATTGCGTGATATTTTGGGCACTCTCTCCAGCACAGCGTCTCATCTGTCATCTGTAAAGGTTTTGCCGATATCTGCCTCCCATTTCTGGCATATGTTTGCTAAGAGCTGTAGAGAGTCATTAGTTATCCTATGGTACAGGCTTGTGACTGCCTTCAACGTGCCCACTGCTGTGGGTTTGTATGTGCAGCTAGAGTGTGCGGGCGGTTCTGCCCAGCCCACCCCCTAAGGGCCCATGTATCAGGAAATGTTAAGGGCATAAGTCGAACTCAGTCTGTGATTTGTTGTAGGGGAGTAACACCCCGTCCCTGAACAAATCCCTCACTGTGCGCACTCCTGCCTCTTTAAGTTGATATAAGCGTTGCCAATTATTATTGTGTAGGAGGGCCGTTAAATACTCCAGGGGGAGCTCAGAAGAATATGAGTGTTTGGTTCTGGTTCTCTGCAGGCATCTACGCCAGCAATACGCTATTACCTAGTGCTCCCTCGTCACTCATTGTGTCGGATCCCTCATCCTCAAAGGGAGCTGAATTAGCTGAGGCCCAGCCAGTGTACCAAGCCGTCTGTCAGTAGGCTCCTCATCCATTGCGTAAAGTGTTGCAACTGTGGCGCTATGTAGTAGGCTTCGAAATTTGGTGCTGCTAGCCCACCTAACGCAGATGGTCGTTGAAAAGTGGAGAGTGCTACCCGCTTGCGGCCTGTTCCCCAGATAAAGGATAGCGTCAGAGAGCCTTATTTCCCTAAAAAGGGCCAGAGGGATTTTAATGGCCAATGCGGTGAAATAATAGAGAAGTTGAGGCAGCATAACCATTTTCAACAGTGCGACCCTCCCCATCACTGATAAAGGGAGCGTGCTCCAAAAGTCTGTGGTTTGCTTCAGGGAACCAATCGCTCGCCCGATATTGCCTTCTGCGACATCAGAGGGAGTGTGATAAATTCTCACCCTCAAATATGTAATGCAATGTGTTTCCCAATGTAAAGAGTCCAACCCTACAGGAGGGGGCATGCCTCAGGGGACCAGGAACAGGCTGGTTTTTATCCAGTTAACCCTAAACCTGATATGTCACCAAAGGATTGCAGTAACCGCTGGACCCCCTGAAGGTCTTCCTTACTGTCCTGCAGGAACAACAGAAGGTCATCTGCGTATAGCGCGATATGTTGAGATGCAGACATCACCTGGGGGTCTCATTAATCTTCCCTTAGGCGGGCTCGAAGCGCTATGGGCTCCATCGCCAGGGCAAACAGTAATGGTGAGAGGGGGCACCCTTGGTGGGTGCCACGTTCTATCTCATAGCTTGGCCATATATGTTTGCCAGTCCTAACTCTAGTGCCTGAGGTCGCATAAAGTAACTGGACCCACTTTAAGAACCCAGTGCCCAGGTGGAAACTCGAGATCACCTCAGCCAGATAATTCCATTGGAGGCTGTCAAAAGCCTTTTCGATATATACTGATAATATCCCTGCATATGCTGCTGTTTTCCGTGCTCTTCCCAGCAACAACAGCGGTCGACGGATGTAAAGTGCTGTATTGCGGCCCGTGATGAAGCCTGATTGATCCTTATTTATCAGCTGTGGCACATGGTGTAGTAACCTGGAGGTAAGTATACTTCTAAGAATTTTGTAGTCTGCATTCAGGTTTGAAAGCGGATGATAAGCCTTCATGTCGTGAGGTGTCTTCCCAGGTTTTAACAGAGGTAGGATGGAAGGACTTTCAACAGCCTGGCCTCGTTGTACATTCCCACTAATTTAGGTGCCAATTGCTCTATCAAAGAAACATAGATCTGAATCGGGAAGCCATCCAAACCCTGTGTTTTCCCTCGCGCCATATGCTTAGTGGCTGCTTTCACCTCCGGTAGTGTAATCTCCCCACCCATAGCTCGCCCGCCTTCTGTGACAATGGTGTAAGGAAGGCCTTAATTTCATCTGGGCATACTTGCAACTTGTTTTTGTATAGCATTATAGTAGTCATAGAAGGCTCTATTGAAATCTGCTTGCGTATTCAGCGAAAGGCCAGACCCCGTTCAAATCTCCACTATTGGAGTTCCCCTGGTATTGTCATTCACTAACCAGGCCAGCAGCCACCCTGCCTTGTCTGTAGACACATGGGCTGTTATCATATAGTTTCGATTTTCATGACATCAGAGTCGTTCTACCTGCTCCGCTACCTTTTCTGTGGCCACCAGGAGGGTCTCCCTATCGGCCAGACCCCTCGAGTTATCCAGCTCGAAATGTTTCAATGCAGTTTCAGCAGCCTGAACCCCGCGAAGCAGGGTTTTCCAGATTCCAATTGATTCAGCTATGCAGCGGCCCCGCAGGACCGTCTTAAATGTGGCCCATTCCGTACCCCAGGAGTTGGTGAACTCATTGTTCTCCAGGCAAGTATTAGGTGATACATGTCCCAATTCGCACCCTAAACAAAAGGTAGGTCAAAGCTTCAGGTCTAAGTTTCCAGGTAGGGCTCTGGGGCAGATCATCACCCCAGCTCAGGGGGAGGAGGACCAGGTTATGGTCCATAATAGTCCTGGCAAGGTACTCTCTGTTATGCATTTTCAGGTGCAAGGGTGAAGTGCACAGAAACTTATCCAGCAGCACATGTAAATTGTATATGGGAGAATAGTATGAGTAGTCCCTGACCCGTGGATGTAGGGTGCACCAGGAATTTACCAAATTCCAATTCTCCCCCCAGGATGTAAACATCTGGGCTAATTCATACACTGGGGAATCAACCAGTGGGGGGGTGTGACTTATCGAGGTCTGGGTCTCCTACACAGTTAAAATCACCCCCAGTGACTACCTCTCCTGTCAGATAGGGGAGAGCTGTCAAGAAAGGTCTGCAAAGAAACTAGCTTGATTGACTTTTGGGGCATAAATATTAATGAGCTCTATGTCCTTCCCATCTAGGCGACCCTTTAAAGCCACATATCTCCCCTTGGTGTCCACCCTATGGGACGTGTTTTGGAACAGGACCCCAGGCTTGACCCACATAAATAATCCCCTGGCATATGCGGAATAAGTTGTATAATACAATTGTCCTCTCCAGCGGTGCTGCAGGGCTAATCCCTCTTTCTGAAGGTGTGCGTTTCTTGCAGTAAGGCCAGATGGACACCACGGTGAGACAGATAGGAAAATAACTTATATTGTTTTGTTTGAGAATGAATCCCTCTCATGTTCCAGGAAATGACGTTATAGCATGTGGGAGTAGACATGTTGAAATGTAAGATAGAGGATAGAAGCCCAGAAGGGCTTTCGCTATGCAAGTTAGGTAAGGCTAGAACCTGACAAATATGGCCATTTGAAAGAAAGTATCCATCACACTATACACTGCACATTCCTCAAATACCCACAACAACACTAGAACACCCAAACTCCCCTTTTCCAGGACTGGTTGGGAATCCTCCCTGTCCAAACCAAAGTAACAGACACTGTATGAATGGTATCCTCCAACTCCACAGTTGAGCGGTGGATGGGGACCATGGGCCGGTGCAGCCCACTGAGCCAACCGAGGAGCTACATAGCTGGCTGAGCGGGAGTGGGGGACCTCTGATTATGGTATCCAGGTACTCAAAGGTGGTCCTCTCTCCGCAAGAGACCTCATTGTCTATCTGGATTGCGGGATTAGAGAGTCAGATGCCATTACCCAAGCCTCCCCAATTCCAGTAGCTTCCAGCAGCTGCGACCTCCAAGCCACCATGAGAGCTACCCTCAAATGAGGTCACCTGCTGTGCGGGGAGTGACAATAGGGAGTTCCAGTTCAGAATCTGATAAGTTTGAATGACCTGATCGGGCTGTGACATTACTTGGAACAGATCCACTGTCCTCTCCCCGCTCCTTGGGGTCCTCACGTTGGGAGACAGGGCTGGTAGACACCCCCTACTGAAAGGCTGCAACGTTGAGGGCCCCATGCTGGGCCTGTCTGGCTTCTTTAGCCAAGGGGTGTCCCCCTGGGAGCCTCCTCCTCTTATGTTTGGAGTGTTTCATGTGTGGTGTCCAGGAGTCCTGGGTTCCCTGGGAGGCCTTCTCGGGTTTTGCCTCTATGCATGTCCTTCCCTCTTGGGGCGTATTAAAGAAAAGTGTGGTGCCCTGCAATACAACTCTAAGTCGAGCCGTAAAGATCATGGAATAGGAAATGCCCTCTATCTGGAGTTTTCATTTTGCTGCCAGGCACGTGTTTCGCCGGTTTTGGACTTCTTTGGAATAATCTGGAAACACCATAATTTTACTATTGCCCATCATTATTTCCCTTTTCTTCAGTGATAGGGCCAGGATGAAGTCCCTGTCTTTATAATGTAGGATAAAGTACCTTTATTTTTAGTATATCTGTGTTTTGTGTTTTCTTATGATATTGTGCATATGACACTAGTGGTACTGTAGGAGCTTCACTCGTCTCCTAGTTCAGCCTAAGCTGCTCTGCTAAGCTACCATTATCTATCAGCCTATGCTGCTAGACACCCTATACACTAATAAGGGATAACTGGGCCTGGTACAAGGTGTAAGTACCCCTAGGTACTCACTACAAGCCAGTCCAGCCTCCTACATTGGTTGTGCAGCGGTGGGATAAGTGCTTTGAGACTACTTACCACTCTTGTCATTGTACTTTTCATAAGAGAAAAATATACAAAACAAGTTCAGTGTATGTACACCTAACCAAAACGTTTTGCATTTCTTTTCTCACCTCTTTTATAAAGTGCTGAAAAGTACTTCTCAACTTTCAAAAAGTTCTTAAAAAGTTTTAAAAGTTTTTTTTCTGTCTTTCTAAAAGTTCTGAAAACTTTTTTCTCTTTTTCTATCACTTTAACTCTCTCTAAAAATGTCTGGCACAGGCCAAAATGTTGATCTGTCCAAACTTGCATATGATCACCTTAGCTGGAAAGGAGCAAGGAGTCTCTGCATAGAGAGAGGTTTGAGTGTAGGGAAGAATCCTTCCTTGGAATTATTGCTTAACATGCTTAGAGAACAAGATAAGGCCAAAAGGGCCCCATCTGTTGAAAAAGTAGCTAATGGTTCCCAATCTGATCCAGGGACTCCCCTAGGAAAAGATTCAGGAAAGAAACTTCAGAGCCTGCCCATTACTAGACAGTCTAGCATAGTTGGTACTGATGTAGAGTCACACCATACAGATAGTGTTGTCTCACATCATAACAAGAGCATTCATTCTCACCACAGTAGAAGTGATGTTTCTGTTAACCAAGCTGTTAGGGTGCCTTCTGTAAGGGACAGGTCTCCTTCTGTCCATTCTCATCATACTTCTGTTTCAAGACATGTCCCTCCCACCCACCCTGATGACAGATTGTTAGAAAGGGAGCTCAATAGATTGAGAGTGGAACAAACCAGACTGAAGCTCAAGAAGCAACAGCTGGATTTGGATAGACAGACTTTAGAAGTAGAGAAGGAGAGACAGAAACTGGGTTTAGAAACCCATGGTGGCAGCAGCAGTATTCCCCATAGTCATCCTGCAAAAGAGCATGATTCCAGGAATCTGCACAAGATAGTTCCCCCTTATAAGGAGGGGGATGACATTAACAAGTGGTTTGCTGCACTTGAGAGGGCCTGTGCTGTACAGGATGTCCCTCAAAGGCAGTGGGCTGCTATCCTATGGCTATCATTTAGTGGAAAAGGTAGGGATAGGCTCCTTACTGTGAAAGAAAGTGAAGCCAATGATTACAAAGTTCTTAAGAATGCACTCCTGGATGGTTATGGCTTAACCACTGAACAATACAGGATAAAGTTCAGAGAGACCAAAAAGGAGTCTTCACAAGACTGGGTTGATTTCATTGACCATTCAGTGAAGGCCTTGGAGGGGTGGTTACATGGCAGTAAAGTTACTGATTATGACAGCCTGTATAACTTGATCCTGAGAGAGCATATTCTTAATAATTGTGTGTCTGATTTGTTGCACCAGTACCTGGTGGACTCTGATCTGACCTCTCCCCAAGAATTGGGAAAGAAGGCAGACAAATGGGTCAGAACAAGGGTGAACAGAAAAGTTCATACAGGGGGTGACAAAGATGGCAACAAGAAGAAGGATGGTAAGTCTTCTGACAAGGGTGGGGACAAATCTAAAAATGAGTCTTCATCAGGCCCACAAAAACACTCTGGTGGGGGTGGTGGGCCCAAATCCTCTTCTAATCAAAACAAAGAAAAGAAACCATGGTGCTATTTATGTAAAATAAAAGGCCATTGGACAACAGATCCCAGTTGTCCAAAGAAAAGCACCAAGCCTCCTACCACTACAACCCCTACTGCTACACCTAGTGTCCCTACTAATAGCAGTGGTGGTGGGAGCAAACCTACTAATAGCCAATCCAAGGGAGTAGCTGGGCTCACTTTTGGTAACTTAGTTGGGGTTGGTCTTGTTAGGGAGACCACAGAGGCTGTGTTAGTCTCTGAGGGGGCTATTGATTTAGCCACCTTAGTTGCTTGTCCCCTTAATATGGATAAGTACAAGCAGCTACCCATAATAAATGGTGTTGAGGTTGAGGCCTACAGGGACACAGGTGCCAGTGTCACAATGGTGATAGAGAAACTGGTCCACCCTGAACAACACCTACTTGGTCACCAGTACCAAGTAACCGATGCTCACAACAACACACTTAGCCACCCCATGGCTGTTGTAAATCTCAACTGGGGGGGGGTTACTGGTCCAAAGAAAGTTATGGTAGCCTCAGATTTACCTGTAGACTGTCTACTAGGAAATGATTTGGAGATATCAGCTTGGTCAGATGTGGAGTTGGAGGCCCATGCAGCAATGCTGGGCATCCCAGGGCATATTTTTGCTTTAACCAGGGCCCAGGCCAAAAAGCAAAAAGGACAGGGAAACTTGGATCCTGGAACAATGGACCAAGTGCTCCCTAAAGCTAGGGCTAGTAGAAGTAAAGCACTTCCTACTATCCCTCCCTCTACAGTGGATTCTAATTCTGAGGAAGAAGATTTTCCACCCTGTGCAGAACCTACACCAGAGGAGCTGGAAGCAGACACTGCTGAGCTTTTGGGTGAAGGGGGGCCTGCCAGGGAGGAGCTGAGTGTGGCACAGCAAACCTGTCCCACACTAGAGGGTCTAAGACAGCAAGCTGTCAAACAAGCTAATGGGGATGTCAGTGACTCTCACAGAGTTTACTGGGAGGACAACCTCTTGTACACTGAAGCAAGGGATCCTAAGCCTGGAACTGCCAGGAGGTTAGTGATTCCTCAGGAGTACAGAAAGTTCCTCCTAACTCTAGCCCACGACATTCCCCTAGCTGGACATCTGGGACAAATGAAAACTTGGGACAGGCTTGTTCCCTTGTTTCATTGGCCTAGAATGTCTGAGGACACAAAAGAGTTTTGTAAGTCCTGTGAAACCTGTCAAGCCAGTGGCAAGACAGGTGGCACCCCAAAGGCACCCCTTATTCCACTGCCTGTGGTTGGGGTTCCCTTTGAAAGGGTACGGGTTGACATAGTTGGCCCCCTTGACCCTCCTACTGCTTCAGGCAATAGGTTTATCTTAGTGGTAGTGGACCATGCCACAAGATATCCTGAAGCAATTCCTTTAAGGACCACTACAGCACCTGCAGTGGCAAAGGCCCTCCTGGGAATATTTTCTAGGGTGGGCTTCCCAAAGGAAGTAGTATCAGACAGAGGAAGCAATTTCATGTCTGCTTACTTAAAGGCCATGTGGAAGGAGTGTGGTGTGACTTACAAGTTCACTACACCCTATCATCCACAAACAAATGGACTGGTGGAGAGATTTAACAAAACTCTCAAAGGCATGATTATGGGTCTCCCTGAAAAACTCCGCAGGAGATGGGATATCCTGTTACCATGCCTCCTTTTTGCCTACAGGGAGGTACCCCAGAAAGGAGTGGGCTTCAGCCCCTTTGAACTCCTCTTTGGACACCCTGTTAGGGGTCCACTAACACTTGTCAAGGAGGGTTGGGAACAACCTTTAAAAGCTCCAAAGCAAGATATTGTGGTTTATGTACTTGGCCTCAGATCAAGGATGGCTGAGTACATGAAAAAGGCCAGTAAAAACCTTCAGGCCAGCCAAGAGCTCCAAAAGCAATGGCATGACCAGAAGGCTGTTTTGGTTCAGTACAAACCAGGGCAGAAAGTGTGGGTCTTGGAGCCTGTGGCCCCAAGAGCACTCCAAGATAAATGGAGTGGACCCCACACAATTGTTGAGAAAAAGGGTGAAGTCACCTACTTAGTTGACTTAGGCACTGCCAGGAGTCCCCTTAGGGTGCTCCATGTCAATCGCCTGAAACCCTACTATGACAGGGCTGATCTCACCCTGCTCAGCGCAACTGATGAGGGACAGGAAGAAGACAGTGATCCTCTACCTGATCTCTTCTCTTCCACAGAACAAGATGCTCTTGTGGAAGGTGTAGTTTTGGCTGATTGTCTTACTGCTGAGCAGAAAGGCCATTGCATAAATCTCCTGGGTCAGTTTTCTGAACTCTTCTCTACTGTGCCGGGTACCACTTCTTGGTGTGAGCACACTATAGATACTGGAGACAGCTTGCCTGTCAAAAGTAAAATCTATAGGCAGCCTGACCATGTCAGGGACTGCATCAAGCAAGAGGTGCAGAAAATGTTAGAACTGGGAGTGGTTGAGCACTCTGAAAGTCCATGGGCCTCTCCTGTGGTACTTGTACCAAAACCTCATTCCAAGGATGGAAAGAAAGAAATGCGGTTTTGTGTTGACTACAGAGGTCTCAACCAGGTAACCAAAACTGATGCTCACCCTATACCCAGGGCAGATGAGCTCATAGATACACTGGCATCTGCCAAGTATCTAAGCACTTTTGATTTGACTGCAGGGTATTGGCAGATCAAATTATCAGAAGATGCTAAACCTAAAACTGCATTTTCAACCATTGGAGGCCATTACCAATTCACAGTAATGCCTTTTGGATTGAAAAATGCACCTGCCACTTTTCAGAGGTTGGTGAACACAGTCCTACAAGGGCTGGAAGCTTTTAGTGCAGCATATCTGGACGATATAGCTGTCTTTAGCTCCAGTTAGGATGATCACCTGGTCCACCTATGGAAAGTTTTAGAGGCCCTGCAAAAGGCAGGCCTCTCTATCAAGGCTTCAAAGTGCCAGATAGGGCAGGGTAAGGTGGTTTATCTGGGACACCTTGTTGGTGGGGAACAGATTGCACCACTTCAGGGGAAAATCCAAACTATTATAGATTGGGTTCCCCCTACTACTCAGACTCAGGTGAGAGCCTTCCTAGGCCTCACTGGGTATTACAGGAGGTTCATTAAGAACTATGGCTCCATTGCAGCCCCTCTTAATGACCTCACATCCAAGAAAATGCCTAAAAAGGTATTATGGACAGCAAACTGTCAGAAAGCTTTTGAGGAGCTGAAGCAGGCCATGTGCTCTGCACCTGTCCTGAAAAGCCCTTGTTACTCTAACAAATTCTATGTCCAAACTGATGCATCTGAATTAGGAGTAGGGGCAGTCCTATCACAACTTAATTCTGAGGGCCAGGATCAACCTGTTGCTTTTATTAGTAGGAGGTTGACCCCTAGAGAAAAGCGTTGGTCTGCCATAGAGAGGGAGGCCTTTGCTGTGGTCTGGGCTCTGAAGAAGTTGAGGCCATACCTGTTTGGCACTCACTTCATTGTTCAGACAGACCACAAACCTCTACTTTGGCTAAAACAAATGAAAGGTGAAAATCCTAAATTATTGAGGTGGTCCATATCCCTACAGGGAATGGACTATACAGTGGAACATAGACCTGGGAGTAGCCACTCCAATGCAGATGGACTCTCCAGATATTTCCACTTAGACAATGAAGACTCATCAGGTCATGGCTAGTCTTATTGTCCTTCGTTTGGGGGGGGTTGTGTAGGAAAGTACCATCTTGCCTGGCATGTTACCCCCATTTTTCACTGTATATATGTTGGTTTAGTTGTATGTGTCACTGGGACCCTGTCAGCCAGGGCCCCAGTGCTCCTAAGTGTGCCTCAATGTGTTACCTGTGTAGTGATTAACTGTCTCACTGAGGCTCTGCTAATCAGAACCTCAGTGGTTATGCTCTCTCATTTCTTTCAAATTGTCACTAACAGGCTAGTGACCAATTTTACCAATTTACATTGGCATACTGGAACACCCTTATAATTCCCTAGTATATGGTACTGAGGTACCCAGGGTATTGGGGTTCCAGGAGATCCCTATGGGCTGCAGCATTTCTTTTGCCACCCATAGGGAGCTCTGACAATTCTTACACAGGCCTGCCACTGCAGCCTGAGTGAAATAACGTCCACGTTATTTCACAGCCATTTTACACTGCACTTAAGTAACTTATAAGTCACCTATATGTCTAACCTTTACCTGGTAAAGGTTGGGTGCTAAGTTACTTAGTGCGTGGGCACCCTGGCACTAGCCAAGGTGCCCCCACATTGTTCAGGGCCAATTCCCCGGACTTTGTGAGTGCGGGGACACCATTACACGCGTGCACTACATATAGGTCACTACCTATACGTAGCTTCACCATGGTAACTCCGAATATGGCCATGTAACATGTCTATGATCATGGAATTGCCCCTTCTATGGCATCCTGGCATTGTTGGCACAATCCCATGATCCCAGTGGTCTGTAGCACAGACCTTGGTACTGCCAAACTGCCTTTCCCGGGGTTTCACTGCAGCTGCTGCTGCTGCCAACCCCTCAGACAGGCTTCTGCCCTCCTGGGGTCCAGCCAGGCCTGGCCCAGGATGGCAGAACAAAGGACTTCCTCTGAGAGAGGGTGTTACACCCTCTCCCTTTGGAAAATGGTGTGAAGGCAGGGGAGGAGTAGCCTCCCCCAGCCTCTGGAAATGCTTTAATGGGCACACATGGTGCCCATTTCTGCATAAGGCAGTCTACACCGGTTCAGGGACCCCTTAGCCATGCTCTGGCGCGAAACTGGACAAAGGAAAGGGGAGTGACCACTCCCCTGACCTGTACCTCCCCTGGGAGGTGCCTAGAGCTCCTCCAGTGTGCTCCAGACCTCTGCCATCTTGGAAACAGAGGTGCTGCTGGCACACTGGACTGCTCTGAGTGGCCAGTGCCATCAGGTGACGTCAGAGACTCCTCCTGATAGGCTCCTTCAGGTGTTGCTAGCCTATCCTCTCTCCTAGGTAGCCAAACCCTCTTTTCTGGCTATTTAGGGTCTCTGTCTCTTGGGATTCCTTAGATAACGAATGCAAGAGCTTATCTGAGTTCCTCTGCATCTCTCTCTTCACCTTCTGCCAAGGAATCGACTGCTGACCGCGCTGGAAGCCTGCAAAACTGCAACATAGTAGCAAAGACGACTACTGCAACTCTGTAACGCTGATCCTGCCGCCTTCTCGACTGTTTTCCTGGTGGTGCATGCTGTGGGGGTAGTCTGCCTCCTCTCTGCACTAGAAGCTCCGAAGAAATCTCCCGTGGGTCGACGGAATCGTCCCCCTGCAACCGCAGGCACCAAAGAACTGCTTCACCAGTCCTCTGGGTCCCCTCTCAGCACGACGAGCGAGGTCCCTTGAATCCAGCAACTCTGTCCAAGTGACCCCCACAGTCCAGTGACTCTTCAGTCCAAGTTTGGTGGAGGTAAGTCCTTGCCTCCCCACGCCAGACTGCATTGCTGGGAACCGTGACTTTTGCTGCTACTCCGGCCTCCGTGCACTTCCGGCGGAAATCCTTTGTGCACAGTCCAGCCTGGGTCCACGGCACTCTAACCTGCATTGCACGACCTCCTAAGTTGTTCTCCGGCGACGTGGGACTCCTTTGTGCGACTTCGGGTGAGCACCGTTTCACGCATCCTCGTAGCGCCTGTTTCTGGCACTTCTGCGGGTGCTGCCTGCTGCTGAGAGGGCTCCTTGTCTTGCTCGACGCCCCCTCTGTCCCCAGACGCAATTGGCGACATCCTGGTCCCTCCTGGGCCACAGCAGCATCCAAAAACAGCCTCTGGAAATTATTTGAAGGGCACAGATGTTGCCCTCCTTGCATTATCCAGTCTATACCGGTTCAGGGATCCCCAGTACCTATTGTGGTGCAAAACTGGACAAAGGAAAGGTAGTGACCACTCCCCTGTCCATCACCACCTCAGGATTGGTGCCCAGAACTCCTCCAGTGTGTCCCTGGCGTTAGCCATCTTGTTTTCCAAGGTGTGGGGACACTCTGGAGATCTCTGAGTGGCCAGTTCCAGCAGGGGATGTCAGAAACCCCTCCTGATAGGTGCATACCTGGGTAGGTAGCCAATCCCCCTCAGAGGGTCAGTTAGGGTCCCTCTTCTGGGTGTTTCCTCAGATTCAGTTTGCAAGATTCCTCCAGGAATCCTCTGAAACTCCTGCTTCATCCTCTGACCGTCGGATCAACCACAGACTGATCCAGAAACCGCTGTAACTGCACCTAAGTATCCAAGAAGGCTACTGTGACTCTACAACTTCAGCTCTACCCAGCAAATGCAACAATTACCAAGGTGTGCACGCTCTGAGGACCCCCTGTCTTCACCCTGCACCAGAAGGACCAAAGAAATCTCCTGTGGGACTCCTCTCCTGATGACGAGCATGCTCCCTGGAACACAGATGGTGGAACCCTTCGACCCAGACTGTCCTAAGGTCCAACTGTCCAAATTTGGCAGCGGTAAGAGCTTGCCTTCCCGGTTTGCAACAGTACCCCTGTGCACTGCGTCATCTCTAGCTCCTGAGGCCTCTGTGCACTATTTGCAAGAATCCTTCGTGCTCAGCGTGGCCCAGGTCCCCAGCATTCTATCCTGTGATGCTGCCCTCGCTGAGTTGTTCTCCGGCAGCGTGGGATCTTCTTTTGTAGTGTGCAGCAACTGCAATTTGCACCTTCTTTGTTCCCATGTCCTGGGACCCCCATGGGTGCTGCCTGGCTATCTGTGGGTTCTCTCCAGTGTTGGGAGCCCCCTCTGTGTCTTCAGTCCAAGTTGAGGCCCCCAGGTCACTCCTGGATTCAGGCAGTGCCATTTTTATGCAAACCCGAATGTTGCTTGAACCAAGGCTTGTTGAACGAATCCAGCACTGCAACTTGCCTGCATCCAACATCTCAACGTGGGACATCATTTGCATCACACAGGAACCCGCAGCCACCTTCTTATGCAGACTTCTTCCAACTGGAGAATCCTCTTTTGCACCATCTTCTACGTTGGCAGGAGCTCCTGTCCTTCCTGGAATCTTCTGTGACTTCAGATCTTGGTCCCCTCTCTTTACAGGTCTTCAGGTCCAGGAATCTACCATTTGTTGCTTGCAGTCTTGCTTGGTTCTTGCAATAACTCTTATCATGACTTGTAGTGTTTCCTGAGGAAACTTGCAGTACTTTACTCCTACTTTCCTGGGCTCTGGGTGGGGTATTTTACTCACCTTTGTGGTTTTTACACTCCCAGAGCCCCTCTACACACTACACTTGCCTAGGCGGGAATTCGTGATTTGCATTCCACTTTCTTAATATATAGTTTGTGTTGCCCCTAGGCCTATTGCATTCTATGTTATTTTCTACTGTTTGCACTATTCTGTGACTATTTATTTACCTGATTTTGGCCTCTAGTGTATATATTGTGTATAATACTTACCCCCAAAAGGAGTATTTCATCTAAGATATTTTTGGCCTTGTGTCACTAAAATAAAGTACCTTTATTTTTGGTAACACTGAGTATTGTCTTTTATTGTGTAAAACTACTGTGTAACTATAGTGGTATTGCAGGAGCTTTGCATGTCTCATAGTTCAGCCTAAGCTGCGCTGGTACAGCTACCTCTGTCAGCCTAAGCTGCTAGAACACTGCCTACATTTCACTAATAAGGGATAACTGGACCTGGTATAAGGTGTAAGTACCTAGGGTAGCCACTAGAAAACCAGGCCAGCCTCCTACACCAATCTTATTATTTCTTAACAAGCACTTTTGCAGATATTTTAAAAGCATGACTGTGTCCTAATAAACACCTCAAGACTGTCTAGGAAGACAGTTCAGTGGGCTAAATGTCTGCTGCCAAGACCTACGCCCAACCAACAGAGCATATGTTCAAAACTGATAAGAAATTGCACAGCCTTCCGTCCTATAAAGAAGTATAAATGTAGAAATATTGAACTGGAAAATAATTACATCTGTCATGTGCAGTGTTATGAAATCACTCAACTGTGGCAGCACGCAATCTAGAGCAACAGCATTATTACTGAAATATATATGAATATTTTAATTTTTAGTGCCTTTTCCTACTTGGCTTCTAGCACACAGCTATTTAATCAGCCTGCTCATAATCTCTTAAAATTGTTTTTTTTAGATTAAGACATGGAGAAGCAAATGATCACTCTAACCTTCCTTCATACAAAACAAGCATTTGCAATGCAATAGGTCTCGCATTAGTGTGAGTTAGAGGAGTTGGCAATGTAAAGGATAATGACAACCTCACATTTGGGACCTTATAAATATTTACCCATGCAGCACTTTAAACCTATATCAAAAATGAACTAAGTTTGTGCATTCCTTCATATACTTGGCATTAGACTTTAATGATCTGAACAGCCCCTACAGAACACCACAGTAAATGTAGAGGGCATAAACACATAAAAAGGAATGAAAAAGAACATTGCAGTGTCACCATATAATCAGCCCCTTGAGGCCAGAGGGGCATATTTTAGAGCCCCTAGCTCCTCCTTGCACCACATTAGCGTTGTTTTTTTAATGTTAATGTGGCCCACGAGGCCAAAATCCCGAGCCGTATTTAGAAAGTGGTGCAGTGCATGTATTGCACCACTTTGTAACCCTTTGCACCAAATTATGCCTGCACCAGGCATAATGTATGCGAAGGGGGCATTCCCCTGTTGGGGAGGCTGAAAAAATGGTGCAAAGAAATCTAACAGATTGCTTTGCACCATTTTTTTGGCACTTTAAACGCCTGCTCAGAGCAGGCGTAAAAAGGAGACACACCTTTGATTACATTGGGCCTCAATGAGCTTTGCATGATTAGCGTTAAAATTTTTTACTCTAATCCTGCGACGCTCCGGACTAGCGCCATTTCTGACCCCAGTACCCTAACTACCGCCATGGTGCGTCTTATTTTAAATACTGCGCACACATGGTGGTGTTAGGGGGTGCTAAGGAACGCAAGAAAAGTGGCACAGTGCAGCGCCACTTTTCTTAAATATGCCCCATAGCGTATTACACATTTTCAGGCCTAGCAGGCCTTTCAAATATCATTTAACTGTGGAGTCAGTGGCACAAAGGTGCAGTGCCACAGTTCGTTCCTAGATGTCCCTGTAGAGTCAACAGCAGAAGGTGCAGTACCACTGGTCGTGGCAGGATGTCCTTATTGAGTGAATAGTAGAAGATGCAGTATCAAAGGTTATGGCTAGAGGTCCCTGTAGAGTCAACAGAAGAAGGTGCAGTATCACTGGTCATGGCTAGATGTCCCTGTAGCACTCAGAGTACAGTGTCACAGAATGCTGCTGGAACTTCTTCTGACATTAGAAGCACAGAATGTCCCCAAACCCGGAAACGGCTGGAGAAGTACCAGGTCCTCAGTGAAATGGCTGAAATATTTAGCCATGCACATTAATCATTTGTCAGAAATAAACTCCTAGAGGACATAATCACAGGGAAAAATAATGACAAAGAACATTGCAGTGTAACCATACTGTATAATCACCCCGTTGAGGACATAGGGGCATATATATACTTCACTTGCTCCATTTTTGTTTACGCAAATTCGGTGCAAAATAACTCCATAATTATATTTTGACTTTAGACATGTCTAACGTCTAAATATTGGAGCGTGCACCATTTTTTAGATACAGGAACCTACCTTGTGAAATGAGATGCAAGGTAGGCGCTCCCATCTAAAAAATGGTGCTAACCCCATAGCCCCATATTTATCCCCCTGTGCTAAAATGACACATGGGTAATTTAACTCCTGGGTCAGACCAGGTGTTAGGGGACCTGTGGACCCATTTCCATAGTTAAACACCATGGAATGGGCCCACAGGTGCCATCCTCAAGCCCCAGGAGCACCGTCACCCACCCCAGAGGGACAACGGAGGATGGGGGACCCCATCCCAGGTAAGTAGTGTAAGTATAGGTAAGGTTTTTGTTTTTTTTTGTTTACATTAAAGTGCCATTGGGGCCCCCCTGCATGGCACAGGGTGCAATGGTCATGCCCAGGGGACTCTGGTCCCCTGTGCTGGCCATTGGTGTGGTGGGCATGACTCCTGTCTTTTCTAAGACAGGAGTCATGTGGTATAGATGGTTTTGTGTCAGAAAATAACACTAGGCTGGTTAGAGACATTTTTTTGCCTCTAACCAGCCTAACGTTATTTTTTGGTGGAAAACCCCCTTCTCATATACCGCCACCCCCACCCGGCTAATGTCATTTTTCTTACCCTAGCCCACCCTTTGCATCGTCTTGCGCCATTGCATAATTATGGTGCCCAGTTGGTGCACAGGAATGGCGCAAGCCAGTGCTAAAATTTTTGATGCAAAACTGCGTTAGTGGCTATAAGTAAGCCCCAAAAGTTCCAACTATAAGAGAGTTTAAATATTTAAATATGCATTGGATGGTGGAAAAGGTTATGATTTTTCCCCCCCAACCTAGTTTGAATAACAGGAAAGAGCACACCGTTCTGAACGTTTTGGTGGTAGTCCCGTTGCCCTAGGACCACCACAGGCTGAGTTATGGCCAAAAATGTGTTGTAAAAGGAATGCCTGCAAAACATCATGGGGTGAGTTTCCCCAAGTGCAGTGAATATTGTAGAATCAGCTCTCCCGGTATGTGGGGAGAGCCACTGTTGAGGATTCATTCCTGGATAGATTTCATGCTATATAAGGTCACAACAAATGTACAAAACACATGCATGACACAACTACTTGTAATTATGTTTATGTAAAGTAAGAACAAAGTGAAGGGCAAATGCGGAAAACGAACCGCGTGCGTGAACACGAGTGCTTACTGACAAACACGAGAGGCAGGAAACAAAGAAAAATAGTCCATCCAAGCCACAGAAAAACATTCCAGGCGTAATTAAACTGCACTTGACCGGTGCTTCTCAGTACAGGAAGTGAAGTATCGGCTGCCAAACCAGTTAGGAGGCAGCAAAACAAGAGCAACACTGCCTTCAACTTATGGTAAGCGGCAAGCGGGAGCAAAGTCCAATACTACATCCAACAGGTCTTACAGACAGCGCATGTGCGCTGTCTAGGCTCGACCTAATGAACCACCACAGGACAGTCATCAGTAAATCATGCGTTCCATGGCTCGCATGCATCAGAAATAAAAGCACTAGTCAGGAGCAGTCAAGCTTCTCTCGCACTGACATCGAACAAGTGTGGCACTACCGGTTCAGTGCAAGCTTCCCTTAAAGAAATGAACAAATGTGGCATGGGGTAGTATGTTATGTTTGCATTTTAAGCAGATTTGAAGAGCGCACTATCACCCGGGAAAATATCTTAGTGCTTAGCAGGTGTGAGTCTAGGCAAACCTGAGGCTTAGTGAGACTACTTGATGGAATTAAAGAAGTGAGGAGATGGCTCTTAAAGGTAGTGACAAGTCATTCCACCTTTAGAAGGGATGGAGGAGGAGGCTCAGCTGACGGATCTTGTTTTCCATATGTGTATGATATTTGCAAGTAGGAGTCCGAATGAGTGTAGAAGTCTGGAAGGTTTGTGAAAGTAGTTGTTGAAATATGCTTAGCCACTGTTATGTAGTGCCCTGAAAGTGTGGGTGAGCAGTTTGAATTGTGCTTGTTTTTGTATGGGGTGCAAGTGGAGTGATGGTGTGATGTGAGTGCAGAGAGGGAGGTTGAGGGTGATTCTGGCGCAGAGATATGAATGTTCTGCAGCCTTCTGTTTTTTTTGTGTGAATCTGTAGGAAAGTACCATCTTGCCTGGCATGTTGCCCCCATTTTTACTTGTCTGTCAGTTTGTTTTTGCCTGTGTCACTGGGATCCTACTAGCCAGGACCCCAGTGCTCATAATTTGTGGCCTATATGTGTTCCCTGTGTGGTGCCTAACTGTATCACTGAGGCTCTGCTAACCAGAACCTCAGTGTTTATGCTCTCTCTGCTTATGGCACACTGGAACACCCTTATAATTCCCTAGTATATGGTACCTTTGTACCCAGGGTATTGGGGTTCCAGGAGATCCCTATGGGCTGCAGCATTTCTTTTGCCACCCATAGGGAGCTCAGGCAATTCTTACACAGGACTGCCAGTAAAAACCTTCAGGCCACCCGGGAACTGCAAAAACAATGGCATGACCAGAAGGCTGTCCTGACCCAGTACCACCCAGGACAGAAGGTGTGGGTATTGGAGTCTGTGACACCAAGAGCACTCCAGGACAAATGGAGTGGACCCCATCTAATTGTTGAGAAAAAAAGTAAGGTTACCTACTTGGTAGACCTGGGCACTGCCAGGAGCCCCCTTAGGGTGCTCAATGTCAACCGCCGAAAACCCTACTATGACAGGGCTGATCTCACCCTGCTCATGGCAACTGATGAGGAACAGGAAGATGAGAGTGACCCTCTCCCTGATCTCTTCTCCACCACTGAAACGGATGGCTTAGTGGAGGGAGTAGTACTTGCAGATTGCCTTACTGCAGAGCAGAAGGACTACTGTGTAAAATTCTTAAGTCAGTTTTCTGAACTCTTCTCACTGATACCAGGTACCACTACTTGGTGTGAGCATACAATCAATATTGGAGACAGTTTATCTGTCAAAAGTAAGATTTATAGGCAGCCTGACCATGTTAGGGACTGCATAAAACAAGAGGTTCAGCAAATGCTAGACTTGGGAGCGATTGAGCCTTCAGAAAGCTCATGGGCTAGCCCAGTGGTGCTGGTTCCAAAACCTCACCCTAAGGATGGAAAAAGAGAGATGAGGTTTTGTTTTGACTATAGAGGGCTCAACCAAGTAACCAATACAGATGCTCACCCTATACCCAGGGCAGATGAGCTCATAGATGCACTGGCTTCTGCCAAGTATCTAAGCACTTTTGATTTAACTGCAGGGTATTGGCAGATTAAATTATCAGAAGATGCTAAACTCAAGACTGCATTTAAAACCATTGGAGGACACTATCAATTCATTGTGATGCCCCTTGGTCTGAAGAATTCACCTACCACTTTTCAAAGGTTGGTGAATACAGTCCTGCAAGGGTTGGATGTTTTTAGTGCAGCATATCTGGATGATATAGCTGTCTTTAGCTCAACCTGGAATGATCACCTGGTCCACCTGTGGAAAGTTTTGGAGGCCCTGCAAAAGGCAGGCCTCACTATCAAGGCCTCAAAGTGCCAGATAGGGCAGGGGAAAGTGGTTTATCTGGGCCACCTTGTAGGTGGGGAACAGATTGCACCACTGCATGGGAAGATCCAGACCATTATGGAATGGGCTCCCCCTACAACTCAAACCCAGGTGAGAGAATGTTAGGCCTCACAGGGTACTATAGGAGGTTTATTAAGAATTATGGCTCCATTGCAGCTCCTCTCAATGACCTCACTAGTTAGAAGATGCCTAAAAAGGTATTGTGGACAGCTAGCTGTCAAAAAGCTTTTGATGAGCTCAAACAGGCCATGTGCTCTGCACCTGCCTAAAAAGCCCTTGCTACTCCAAAAAGTTCATAGTACAGACTGATGCTTCCAAATTGGGTGTTGGGGCAGTGCTATCACAGCTTAGTACTGAGGGCCAGGATCAACCTGTTGCTTTTATCAGCAGGAGGTTGACCCCTAGAGAAAAGCGTTGGTCTGCCATAGAGTGGGAGGCCTTTGCTGTGGTCTGGGCACTGAAAAAGTTGAGGCCATACCTGTTTAGTACTCACTTTATTGTTCAGACAGACCACAAACCTCTACTTTGGCTAAAACAAATGAAAGGTGAAAACCCTAAATTGTTGAGGTGGTCCATCTCCCTACAGGGAATGGACTATACAGTGGAACAAAGACCTGGGAGTACCCACTCCAATGCAGATGGACTTTCCAGATATTTCCACTTAGGCAATGAAGACTCATCTGGGCAAGGTTAGCCTTATTGTCCCTCGTTTGGGGGGGGTTGTGTAGGAAAGTACCATCTTGCCTGCCATGTTACCCCCATTTTTACTTGTGTGTCAGTTTGTTTTTGCCTTTTGCCTGTGTCACTGGGATCCTGCTAGCCAGAACCCCAGTGCTCATAATTTGTGGCTTGTATGTGTTCCCTGTGTGGCACCTAACTGTATCACTGAGGCTCTGCTAACCAGAACCTCAGTGTTTATGCTCTCTCTACTTTTAAAATTGTCACTGCATACTAGTGACTATTTTCACCAATTCTCATTGGCACAGTGGAACACCCTTATAGTTCCCCAGTATATGGTACCTAGGTACTCAGGGTATTGGGGGTTCCATGACATCCCTATGGGCTGCAGCATTTCTTATGCCACCCATAGGGAGCCCAGACAATTCTTACACAGGACTGCCACTGAGTGAAATAACGTCCACGTTATTTGACATCCATTTTACACTGCACTCAAGTAACTTATAAGTCACCTATATGTCTAACCCTCACTTGGTGAAGGTTAGGTGCAAAGTTACTAAGTGTGAGGGCACCCTGGCACTAGCCAAGGTACCCCCACATTGTTCAGAGCAATTTCCCCAGGACTTTGTGAGTGCGGGGACACCATTACACGCGTGAACGATATATAGGTCAATACCTATGTGTAGCTTCACAATGGTAACTCCGAACATGGCCATGTAACATGGCCATGTAACATGTCTAAGATCATGGAATTGTCCCCCCAAGCCAAATCTGGTATTGGGGTGGCCATCCCATGCATGCCCGGGGCTCCAGCATGGACCCCGGGTATTGCCAAACTAGCTCTCTGGGGTTTTCTCTGCAGCTACTGCTGCTGCCAACCCTCAGACAGGTTTCTGCCGTCCTGGGGTCTGGGCAACCCAGTCCCAGGAAGGCAGAACAAAGGATTTCCTCTGAGAAAGGGTGTTACACCCTCTCCTTTTGGAAATAGGTGTTAAGGCCTGGGGAGGAGTAGCCTCCCCTAGCCTCTGGAAATGCTTTGAAGGGCACAGATGGTGCCCTCCTTGCATAAGCTAGTCTACACCGGTTCAGGGCTCCCCAGCCCCTGCTCTGGCGCAAAACTGGACAATGGAAAGGGGATTGACCACTCCCCTGTCCATCACCACCCCAGGGGTGGTGCCAAGAGCTCCTCCAGTGTGTCCCAGACTTCTGGCATTTTTAATGCAGAGGTGTGAGGGTACAATGGAGATGTCTGAGTGGCCAGTGCCAGCAGGTGACGTCAGAGACCCCTCCTGATAGGCTCTTACCTGGTTAGGTAGCCAATCCTCCTCTTACGGCTATTTAGGGTCACTCCTGTGGGTTTCTCTTCAGATAACGAATGCAACGAGCTGACCACAGTTCTTCTGCACTTCTCTCCTCGACTTCTGCCAAGGATTGACCGCTGACTGCTCCAGTACGCCTGGCAAACCGCAACACAGTAGCAAGATGACTACCAGCAACATTGTAGCACCTAGTCCTGCTGGCTTTCCCGACTGTTGCCTGATGGTGCATGCTCTGAGGGCTGTCAGCCTTCACCCTGCACTGGAAGTCAAGAAGAAATCTCCTGTGGGTCGATGGAATCTGCCCCCTGCTAACGCAGGCACCAAACCTCTGCATCACCGGTCCTCTGGGTCCCCTCTCATCTTGACGTGCATGGTCCCTGGAACACAGGAGCTGGATCCAAGTGACCCCGATAGTCCAGTGGTCCTTCTATCCAAATTTGGTGGAGGTAAGTCCTTGTCTCCCCACACCAGACAGTAATCCTGTGTACTACGTGATCTGCAGCTGCTAGGGCTTCTGTGAACTTTTGCAAGACTTCCTTCGTGCACAGCTCAACCCAGGTCCCCAGCATTCCGTCCTGCATTGCCCAACTTGCTGAGTTGACCTCCGGCTTCGTGGGACCCTCTTTTGTTGTGCTGAGACGACTGCCATGCTCAGATTTCTTGAACGCCTGTTCAGGTGCTTCTGCGGGTGCTGCCTCCTTCTGCATGGGCTCTCTCTGATGCTGAGTGCCCCCTCTGTCTCCTCCTCCAAGGGGCGACCTCCTGGTCCTTCCTGGACCCTGGAGGCACCCATTATCTTCAACCACAACTCTTGCAGCTAGCAAGGATTGTTTGCAGTCTTTCTGCGTGAAAAGAACTCTGCATCCTCCAGCATTCCGTGGGACATCTTCTGACCAAAGGAGAAGTTCCTGGCACCTTCCGTTGTTGCAGAATCTTTGGCTTCTTCCACCCGGAGGCAGCCCTTTTGCACCTTCATCCAGGGTTTAGTGGACTCCTTCCCCCCCGGACACTTGCGTGACTCTTGGACTTGGTCCCCTTCCTCTGCAGGTCCTCAGGTCTAGGAATCCGTCTTTAGTGCTTTGCAGTCGGTTGTTGTCTTTGCAGAATCCTGTATCTCGACTTTACTGTCTTTCTGGGGTAGTAGGGTAACTTTACTCCTACTTTTCAGGGTCTTGGGGTGGGGTATCTTGGACACCCTTAGTGTTTTCTTACACTCCCAGAGACCCTCTACACACTACACTAGGCCTGGGGTCCATTTGTGGTTCGCATTCCACTTTTGGAGTATATGGTTTGTGTAGCCCCCAGGCATATTGTCTCCTGTTGCATTCTATTGTGTTCTACATTGTTTGCACTACTTTTCTAAGTGTTTACTTACCTGATTTTGGTATGTGTGTATATTTTGTGTATTTGACTTACCTCCTAAGGGAGTATATCCTCTGAGATACCTTTGGCAATTGTCACTAAAATAAAGTACCTTTATTTTTAGTAACTTTGAGTATTGTGTTTCTTATGATATAGTGCTATATGATATAAGTGGTATAGTAGGAGCTTTGCATGTCTCCTAGTTCAGCCTAAGGTGCTCTGCTATAGCTACTTCTATCAGCCTAAGCTGCTAGAACACTACTAATCTACTAATAAGGGATAACTGGACCTGGCACAAGGTCTAAGTACCACTAGGTACCCACTATAAGCCAGGCCATCCTCCTACAGAATCCCAGCAAGCAGGTTGTTCCTGCCATCCAGTTTGCTTATGCGCAGGGTGTGTGTGAGCGTTTTCCGGGTACTGATTGGGAGTCATTTGAAAGTCTTCTTCAGCATCTTCAGGATGCGTAAGCATGAGGTGTTGATGGTGTGGGCTGTCCTGTTGAGATTGCTGTTGATGACGACCTTGAGATTCATGGCGTGGGTGGTGCAATTGGGTGTTAGTCTAGTTCTGTTGGCCACCAGGTGGATGCCTACGGTGAAGTGCTCTTTCTTGTTGGTGTTCAACTTTAGATGATTGGTCTTCTTCCAGTGGGCAATTTCAGTCATGCCGGCATTGAACTTGTTCAGGGTATTGGGAGTCTTGGATGTGAGGAATAGAATGAGTAGTGTGTCATCTGCATAGGAGGATGTTGATTTCATGAGAGGAAAGGATGCCAGCTAGGGTATCCTGCAAGCATTGAAGAGGGTTGGGCTTAGGGAGGATCCTTGCAGAACTCCATAGATGAGGTTTTGGGCATCGGAGATGTACAGTGCCAGGCTGACTGACTAGGTCCTTCTAGTGAGGAAGGAGCAGTTCCATTGGAGTACGTGCCCTTGGATTCTGATGTTGTGTCAGCCTTGGATGAGGACAGGGTGGGAGGCCATCTCTAAAGCTGAGAAGAGGTCCAGGACAATGAGGGCCACCATGTCTTCTTTGTCCAGAGTCATGAAGATGTAATCAATGGCGGCAATGAGTGTAGTTTCAGTGCTGTGGTGCTGAGGAATTGGTGGTCGTTGGGATAGTCAGTGAGGTGTCTGTTGATGATTTTCTCTTAGGCTTTGGCCAGGAATGGTAGCAGATAGATCTATCTGTAGTTGGAAAGCATTGAAAGGTCCGCCAAATGTTCTTTCAGCAAAGGGAGGGCAGTTGCATGTTTTCAAGGATCTGGGAAGGTCGCGGAAGAGGTGGAGGCATTCAGAATAGATGTAAGCCTTGCACTGATGTGTTGCAGTCCTCTGGAGTAGGTCTGATGGGGGGAGGGGTCTGATGGGGGGCCCTTAGTGGATGACTTAATTGTGGCGACGTTTTCCTCTGGGGTGATGACAGTCCGCATGGTTAGCACTGGTTCTTTGGATAAGGTCGGGAGGCATTTGGTGAGGTCTGTCGAGTCCAGTTGTCGGGTGAAGTTGTTATAAATGGTGATGATTTTGTTGCTGAAGAATTGAGAGAGAGAGTGTGGTGTTATGTTATGTTATGTTGGTGTGGGTGCAGTGAGTGTTGGGTGTGGGTAAGTGCATGAAAATGTTCCAGAAGTACAAGAGGTCACTCCCTCGCTTTTGGTGCAGTGAGGCAGCAGTGTGTGGAATGGCAGTCAGGAATGAGGGCATGGAAGGTTGCAGTGGGGTAATTGGATGAGGATCACACCTCTTAGTGCTGGGCACGGTCCAACCGTGGACAGTCATAGGTTGGCTTGCCTATAGTGTACCCTGCTAGGCACACATGCACCACTGCCGCCATTAAGTAGGTCATTGAAGAGGGTACAATGATATCACTTCCTGTGTAGATGGATGATGGAAATTCCCGTGATGTCACTTCATGTGTAGATGGATGAAGGAACCAACCAGAACCAAAAAATGCCTCACTTGAAGACAGTGAATTGGAAGCATTGCTTATTTGATTAAAACACAATGAATTGTCACTGCACTGGGGTATACAAGGGCAAGCTTGACTCACCACAAATACATGGTTAGCAGTGGTGCAAGCTGCCTCCCTATACATTGAACATGTGTGCCAATGGGCAGAAGTAGAGCATAATTTCCTCCCATAAAACAGATATTGTACAGGGTAGTGGTGCATGCTTTTCTCACATACATAAAAAACACATACAGATCTGGCCAGCAGCAATGCAATCTTCTCTTACATACTTAAAACAAGGGCAGAGACTGCAAGAGGAGCCACCCACACATATATGTGCATGCAGACACACACATTCACACACAGGTACTGAATAGTCAGCAGCTGCGCAAGTTAAGATTCTGTCACATACCAACAGGTGCCACTCTGGTGGTCACGCCCAAATTGAAATTCACAAACAGACGAGACATAGCATGCAAAAGTGCAGTCCACGCTTCCATCACAAGCAGAGCAGATACTAAACTCCCAATAGCATTGCATAACATTGAAATGTTCCATCATATGCAGATCGGGTAGCATCATATGCAGATCGGACACAGGATAAGGGACAGTAAAGCTAAATTCCCTTAAACACAGACTAGATTCAAGGCATGCAGTAGAACAAGCTTCCCTCATATACTGCCAGCTCAAGACAGGGATATCACAGACAACACAATACAATCTTTCCTTGTGTTATTGAATAAATATGGTGAGGACATGGTTCACCCTCACTTCTGTGTCTACCAGTTCCTACACCAAAGTAATGCAAATCACCCCTCTATACATGCGTTCTCTGACACCAGATATTATTTTTGGTGAGGAGCTTTCAGTTCAAATGCCTTTCATCTGCTTCCTCCAGATGAAAGCTCTAGGATGCTTACCCTAGGATTGAAAACATTTTCAGAAGGCAGACAAGGAGAATGGGACTGTCTAAAAAAAAAAGACAGGGGAAAAATACTACAGGGTAATGCCCACATTTCAAAGTTATACTACCCTTGCCAAACTAAACATTTTGAAAAGAGAGGTCAGCCTGGCAGGTAACCTCTTCTACTCCAGAACCTCTGGCTTTTTAGAGGCCTTACAGCCATACGTGTGTTTGGCTCTACTGTAGCCCTTGCCGGAACCACCTCTATTTAGGGCCAGAACCATATGATTTTAGTCACCCTTCATTTGCCCTCTCAGCTACAGTTTTCTTTCTCATATTACACAACTCACCCTCACTTGGAGAGCATCAACCTCCATGGACCCAATCTTAAAGCAACATGCCTTCCAGGCTTCAACAGTCTTCCAGGCTTCAGTGGGATACTCTGAAAATCTTCACCTTCCAAAAATGTTCGGCTCCACTGTTTTCAGTGGGGTCACCTTCCAAACTTGGTCAATTTTGGAGACTCTTTTCATTAAGGTTTTCAAAGTATTTTATATACTAAGTAACAACAATCAATACATGAAGTACATTCACTACGACCAAACTCGGAGCAAAAAAATAACCAACCTGGGCTTGTTTCAGAACTCTTTGTTGGTATCTTGATCCTGGCTCTTTTTCTATTGGTCTTATGATGACTGTTCCTATCTCTGGCAATCACAAAACATTGTAGAGAAGTTATCTATACTACCGCATTTCTAAGCATAATCATGCCTCAAAAATAGTTTCCCATTAGCAGCATTACAGCAAAGTATCTTCATGCCGTTTTACTAATTGTCATTGCTAGCTTCCACCTATCAGGCTGTCCTCATTGATCTTTGTCCTCTGACGAAGAGGAGAAGCACATAGCTAGCAGGTCCTTTACTGACCTCTGCTGGGTGACAAGCAGTCAGGGCAAAATAGTGCTCAGTATTTACATACATAAACGTGATCAGTGCTGTTGACCAGTGTTACATAGCCTTTCGGTGCATGTGCAATGAGTTTCCTTCAGCAGTACTTCTTGGGGGGTGACAGTGCACCGTTGTTGGGACGGGAATGTCCCCTGCATAATCTATGGGCATGTAGCCATGTCATGAGTGTCCAAAAGCATGTGACACTGTTATCCTGACTTTAGTTTTGGCCATGCTGTCATGCTAAACTAATGTGAGTACAGAGACCTAGACCTGTTCTTGATAATGTGAGTTCCACTGCCTGCCCTATGGCCTGGATGGAGGCTCCAAGTATACCCTCATGATAGACTGTAGATTTCTATCCTGGTTGTAACACATAAAGTCGGATACCGTGTTTAAGGATTTGTAGCATTATCAGACTATTTTCTCTGTTAGTGAGAGTGTGCTCTAATGATTCCTGGTGTGTAAAGCCAGAATCTTGTGCTGACATCCCTTGTACATGTTGAGTTCACTTGCTTGTAGAGTGAGCGTATGGTACATGTTTAGTAGCATGACTCTATACATGTGAGTCTGAGTACTGAAACCAGTAAGGTCCATTTTGGATACTTCTGGTTCTGCATGACACACAGTGGAGGATGAGGACATCTTCTACAGACAGTGAAAATGTATTGTTGAATTCCTGTGGCTGGAGGATCGAGGTCACCAGGGAATGCGGAAACTGCTGGAGAAATTCGATCGATGATGAATTGGCCTGAGGGGGCTGCAACTACCTTTCTGAGGGACCATTTTGTATTCGGCAGGGATAGCTGCATCTGGTGAAAAAACCATACCAGAACCCGATGTGCGGAACTTCTCTGGTGAATCCTGTTCTCAAGGGAGACCAAGCAGAGGACATACGCTGCACAAGACTCTTCCATACCATGTGCAGAATAATCAAGCAGCTAACACGGGCCTTAGGCAGAAGATGCAATTGTGTGTGTGTGGGACACAACCATGTGTGTGTGGGGGTTGGCTACAAGGCGCACCAAGAAATTGAGCACAAGGACTTGAAACTTTCTGCCAAAATCAATATTACGCGTAAGATCTATTGAACCGAGTTATGTATCTAAACCTACGGCGGGCAAAGCAACGTAATCTGCACCTGTGACAAATTCATGCCTTTTCTCACATAATATTGGGGACTATAGCTATCACAGTCACCCAGGTGGGGCACGAGTACTGGAATGTCTCACGATTTACGAGATTGTAACCAGGGGTACCACGCTGAATTAGCTAATCCAATTGCATCATGTAGTATTTGGTTCTGCTGTACTTTCTGTTACATAACAGGCAAGCACTGGACTGGACAGTATGTGTTATTATGTCTTTTGGTTGACTGTTGATTGCTATGCTCTTGTCTGCCATACTATCTTTCTGAAATGCCTGTCACTGCTCGGTATCCTGAGAAGTGGAAGGGTTGCGCCTGGCCCAGTTTGCAAGACATAGTAGGACAGGCCTTAGGGCACCAGTGGCAAACATCTTCAACCACCAAGCTTGGGACCCGTAGTCCCAGTCAGAGCAGATGAGGAACTGACGACTTTGGTGTTCTGCAGCTAATACCTTTGAAGCTAAGAGGACATTACTAGGACTGATGTACAGCACTGGAAGATTAGGCACAGGGCTTCCAGTCACGTGTTCTAAGGGCTTAAGCAGCTAGCACAGAAGCAAGGGCTACCCTCTTTTCTCTGGACTCCAATCCCACTGCATTCACTGCACCACTAATACCCCTGGCTAATTAGCGAAAGAAAATTAGCATTTTTCAAGAGGCAAAAATGTAACTTACATGAATACAAGATGTCCTAAAGTGATTGGCAAATTGGCCACACGTGTGCACACACACACACACACACACACACACACACACACACACACACATATATTTGTTGCCATATCTACATTCTCTCCATTTCTCCTAACTGCCCCCTTTGTTTTAGGAGGGCATCAATCCTTTAGTCATCCTGCAACCACTGTCCTACAACCCGTACTTGCCAACCAGGTATTCAGTATTTTCAGTATTTTAGGTTTGGCTTTATGAATGTGAAAACACATCCCCATTAGGTGAGATAATAAGTGTAAGGGGTTCTGGGATGATAGACTTTGATTGGCTGAAAACTCTGATTTAGAGGAGAAAGCTTTGGAGCAGGCACGATGTAAAACAGCCTAGGAATGTTTGAGAATTTCTATTAGTGACTGACCTACAAATTCGTCCTATTCTATATTCTGCTGCTCTTCCATGTCCAACCAGGTAGATTTTATACAATGGACCATTCGATAACAGCTGAAATGTGAGGGTAAAGTTTCAAAGACAAAATGGATAAACCAATATTACAATTTTCTTGGTAGTGCAGATTGGTATTTTTTAATTTATGTAGATTTGTGTTGTTTTCAAACAAGGAAGGGAACAGTATTACTGATTGGGTTTGGTGTAAACGTTATAGTTGTTGTGTGCTATAAATAGCTGAAACTCACAAATGCAATCCTTGCTTTAAACTAAAAGCTCTCATTTTGAACGTATTACCCAATCAGCAAACTTCTGAATCTTTAGGGTACATCTTACGAGTGTGGCGGTCTTAAGACTGCCACACTTCAGGTGGCAGTTGGACCGCCACCATAGTAGCAGTCCGACTGCCACATGATGACCGTGGCAAAGCCGCCACCGTCCGACTGCCGGCACTCTCAAGTTGCCGCCAGTCAACAGTCTGTCGGTCTCAGTGGTCGTAATCTGGATTATGAGTCCCCTTTCTGCCAGCCTTTGCATGGCGGTCGGACCGCCATGCAAAGGCTGACGGAAAGGGGACCCCAGGGGTGGCCCAGCACTGCCCATGCACTTGGCATGGGCAGTGCAGGGGCCCGCATGGACAGCCCAGTCGCACTTTTTACTGCCAAATTACAGGAAGTGAAAAGCGCGATGGGTGCTGTCGCACCATACTCACTGCAACATTGCCACCGGCCCGTAATCAAATCAATGCTGTGGTGAGTTTCACACTGTTTCCTCCCGCCGGCCCAGTGGGAAACTCATAATGGGGCTCACGGAGGGACGCCGCCAAAGTCGTAATGAGCCCCCTTGTATAGCATAAGGAGCATCTTACTTTTCTACTGTTCCTTCCTGACTATTTACTAAAAATACGGTGGTCACTAACTAAATCTTGAATTTTGATTTCAGAATTGCCTGTTCAACAGTGCTTGTTCTATTTCAGTAGTGCCCTGCTGATGCAGAGCTCTGATTGCATAAAAGCCTCTTATCAGCATCTCTATGATTTCTTACCTCAATTACTGCTGTTCGTAAACACCCTCTAACGAGGTGTGCCTTTGTAAATTGAGAGAATATAGTTTTACATGTGCACCTAGGGACGATTTTAAGTGAGAAAGTCTGCCCAGAGTATGTTCTAGGTACTGGTTGCTGTGACCCCAGGAACTGCATCGATTTCAATAATTCAGACTCAAATAACCAGTGTTTCGTGGATTTTTGAGAACTTCTTTCCATTCAGTGTTAGACAAGTTGAGAAATGCATCCCAGTTGGCTAACATACACTTCTCCAGCAAGTAATCTGAGCTTTATGCTGTGGATGGAAAAAATAAATGCCGGGGCATCCCCACCACCTAATCAGTTATGCTTTAAGGTTGTATGGAGTACATCTGGCACACACCATAGTTATTCTTATATTTACAGGTATTTCCTTTGCTACGTCTAACATGAGATAACACATTTATTCATAATATTATTGATATTTGTTATAAAATGCTAACAATATTGCTTTTATCAGACATCAAACAAGATGTTGTATGTATTGCACAACCAATGCCTTGTAGAGTGACTCATATCAAACACAATTACAATCAAGAAGGCATTTAGGGTTTGGTAGAAACCTATGTTTCCCTTGCTTCATTTAGAGATGGGGTAACTGCCTGGTTTCCTCCTGTTGAGCATCCTACAGAGTATAACCTTGACTAAGCAACCCATCCGCCACTGGACAGATAGGTCACATTGGTGAATGACGCCCCTATATTTTGGATGGGGCATGCAACACAGATTTTTCTTGTCTCAAAGTGCCATGCAAGGCTCAGCGTACATGGGTAGCTAAAGTGGGAAAAGCTCCCTGCACATCCAGAACATTTTACTTTTGCATCTTAGGGACAGACCCCTGCTTTGGTGGTTTGTTTCTGAAAAGTGAAAGAATGCTGAGAGGATCCCATCATGATGGCATCATACTGTCAGGGCCAGCTTTATGGTAGTGCGATCAGTGCGGCTGCACTAGGTGTTGACCTGGAGGGGGTGCACAGACCTCAGGGGGAGAGGGGTAGCTGTATGTAGCAATAACTACGATTTAAAAGCACCTGCTGCAGAACTCCTTATGTGTCCAGCTTTTAGGCAGCAATAACAATCTTGTGATAGCTCTTGTGATTAATGTTCCTGCTAGGGAGAGAGATCAGGAGTTTTGTCTTGAGGCAGTTTTGACTCATCATAAAGTATTGCAGAGGATTAATATGAGGATAGCTGAGTGGATTAGTAAAGCTAGCTTTTAACAGTGCTTTAAAACAAATAACATTGATTTGAGAGAGGGGGTTGGGAGAGATGAAGGTCTCTTTTGCGGATGGTAGTGAGCATAGGAGGCTTGCCTGGTTTGTACTGGGTACCTTGGGTACTTACACCTTATAGCAGGTCCAGTTATCTCTTATTAGTGAAGTAGTAGTGTTCTAGCAGCTTAGGCTGATAGAGGTAGCTATAGCAGAGCAGCTTAGGCTGAACTAAGAGACGTGCAAAGCTCTTGCAATACCACTTATAGTTACACAGTACTTATACACAAGTAAAGACAATACTCAGTGTTACCAAAAACAAAGGTCTTTATTTGGGTGACACAGTACCAAAAATATCTTAGCGACAATACTCCTTCTACAGGTAAGTATTATACACAATATATACACTAGACACCAACATTAGACGAGTAAATAGTCATAGAACAATGCAAACTATAGGAAATGCTATAGAATGCAATGGGAGAAAATTGTCACGACTCACGTGCTGCTGGCGCCTGGAAACCGCAGATCTAGTGGCGTAGGTCTTGAGGGTTCGGCTTTGGCCCAGAAAGGGGCGACTCTTTCTAGTAGCCACGGTGCTGCAGGCAGTGGAAACGCCAAGAACAGACCGTGCCCTTTAGAATTAGTGCCAGAGGGAAAAAACCCCAATAAAGGGGAAAAAACCTCCAAAAAATGGATTCCTGAAACGAAAACAAAACCAGGAATCAAACAGGAACAAAATGCAGGTAAATGCAAAATCGAAAAGATTCAGAACCGAAGGCTAAGAATCAGGAGTGAAGACACAATCTGAGCAGAAAGTGATGCAGCGCAAGGAAAGGGAGAAAACAGAGCCCTTATATACCAAGAAACAGGAAGTGACCAACAGGAAGTAAAAAGACACCATTTTAGATAGGGAAAAAGTACATAGGATAGAATAGAACAGGAACCATAGAAAATAGGGACCAAGGAATGCTGGGAAGAAAAAGGTAACATGGGAAGGGGGAAAGACATAAAGAAAGGACAAAAAATGCCTCGAAAAGGTAAAGAAAAAAAAGTAGAAGAAGAAAGAAAAAGAAACAGGTAAGGAGGGGTCAGGGGAGAACAGGGACACCACAGAAGGCAGAGCGAGGCCCAAAATAATATCTGGGGCCTCGCGCTGTACAAAGAAGACTCGGGGCGCGCCGCGTCCTGAGAACGCGCTGCGCGGCGCGTGCCGAATGCTCGGCTCGCGCCGCACCACGCGGCGCAACAGTAGGTCCCCCCCCCGAAGGTCCAGGTTTGAAGGGAAACAAACGATGAAAACGAGAAATCAAAAGAGGGGCGTGAACAGAAGAAGCATCTTCCCAAGAGCATTCACTAAGAGGATAACCCTTCCAGTGAATCAAATACTGAAGACGCCGGTGAAAAAGGCGGGAGTCACAAATTTCTTGAACCTCATATTCAGGGACATCATTCACCAACACAGGAGGAGGACAAGGAAACTGACGAGAGAAAGGATCAGGGACATAAGGTTTGAGTTGGGATACATGAAAGACCGGATGAATTTTCCAAGTATGAGGCAAGCGAAGACGAACAGTGACAGGATTGAGCAACTGAAGAATACGAAAAGGCCCATAATAGCGAGGCGTGAACTTATTCAGAGAAAGACGAGAGGGCAAGAATTTGGAAGAAAGCCAGACTTTATCCTGAGGGTGATAATCGGGAGTGGGTCCACGTTTCTTATCAGCGATCTTCTTCATATACCTCTTAGTGTGCAATAAATTAGATCTAATGAGCTTATGGAGTTGCAGGAGACGTTTGGAAAAAGATGTAATGGCAGGCAAAGGAGAGGTAGATTGAGGAGCAGTAGGAAAAGAGGTCGGATGATAGCCATAGGAACAGAAAAAGGGAGTGACCTTGGAGGCACTATGGACAGAATTGTTGTAGGAATATTCAGCAATAGGAAGATAAGTGTTCCAGTTGCTTTGGGTGGAATTACAAAAACAACGAAGGTATTGTTCTAGTCCTTGATTCAAACGCTCAGTTTGTCCATTGGTCTGAGGATGGAAACCGGATGATAGTGCTATATTGATATTCAGTGTCTTGCAAAAATGTTTCCAAAACCGGGAAATATACTGGGGACCCCTGTCAGACACAATGGTATGTGGAAGTCCATGGAGACGGAAAATATGGTCGATAAATATCTGGCTCAATTCTTGGGATGTTGGTAATTTCTTTAGAGCAGTAAAGTGGGCCATCTTAGTGAAAGAATCAACAGTGACCATGATAACCTGGTTTCCAGCTGATGGCGGAAGTGAACACATAAAGTCAGTGGAAATAGTATGCCATGGCGTTGGTGGAACTGGCAAAGGCTGTAGTAATCCTGCAGGTCTGCTACGGGGAATCTTGACTTGGGCACATATGGGACAAGCCTGAACATATCTTTCGACATCTGATTTCCAGGTAGGCCACCAGAAAGATCGCGAAAGAAGTTCTTGTGTGGCCTTAATACCTCTATGTCCAGCAACCGGTGAATCATGGCACATCTGTAATGCTTCGTCTCGCACTCTGTTAGTAGGGAGGAATAACAGCTTCTGATGAAAAAAGAATCCTTCTTTCTTGCATAAAAAGGTTCTTAAGTTCTCTATTTCGCTATTAGACAGGCTGGAATACTCCAGTCGTACCTCATCCAGAAAAGATTGAGCAACTCCAATGATCTTACTAGGCTCCAGTAGAAACTGAGATGGGGAAGGAGTACAATCTGGATAGCGTCGAGACAGAGCATCAGCCAGAATGTTTTGAGATCCAGGAATATAGGTGATTTAAAAGTCATACTGACTAAAGAAAAAGGCCCAACGCGCCTGGCGACTATTTTGGCATACAAAATTACGTAGACATTGCAGATTACGGTGATCTGTTCTCGCCTCGAAAGGCTCCTTGGATCCCATCAGAAACTGTCTCCATTCGATGCAGGCTGTCTTCAGAGCTAACAACTCTCTTTCTAGTACAGAGTAATGTTGTTCAGCTGAAGAGAGAATATGGGACAAATAGAAAACAGGATGTTCAAGACCATCATCTTCTTGAAGTTGAAGCAAGACTGCTCCAATAGCTTTTTCGGAAGCATCGGTAACTACGATAAACTGTTTATTGGTATCTGGATGTCTCAAGATGGGAGCTTGAGTGAATGCCTTCTTTAATTCTTGAAAAGCTGTTTCAGCCGCCTTGGTCCAGACAAACCCCTGTTTTAGATTTTCCTTCTTTAAGGTATGGGTTATATGGCTGGTCTGTTTGGCAAAGTCTTGAATGAACTGTCGGTAAAAATTTGCTAATCCTAGGAAACATTGTGTTTCTTTGATAGAAGAGGGAGAAGGCCACTCTAGAATTGCTTGTACCTTTTCTAGGTCCATAGCTATGCCGGTGGAACTTAAATGATAACCCAGATATTTGACTTCCGTCTTATCGAACTCACACTTTTCGGGTTTACAGAATAGTTGATGTGCTCGGAGTCTGTGAAGGACTTGTTTCACATGAGAAGAATGGAGTTCGGGGCGTCTGGAAAAAATAAGGATGTCGTCCAAGTAGATTACGAGTGTCTGGTTCAAGAGATCGGAAAATATTGAGTCCATAAACCTTTGAAATATAGCAGGAGCGTTCGTAAGACCAAAGGGCATGACTTTATATTCAAAATGACCGAACGGTGTCCTGAATGCTGTTTTCCACTCGTCTCCTTCTTTTATACGTAAAAGGTGGTAAGCTCCCCGAAGATCCAACTTGGTAAAACGTTGAGCCCCTCTGACTGCCTCTAAAATATCCTTAATGAGGGGCAAAGGATAACGATCCTTTATAGTTATCTTGTTTAGGCCTCGAAAGTCTATGCAAGGACGAAGATCTTTGGTCTTCTTGGGTACAAAAAAGAGAGGAGCCCCTGCTGGAGAAGATGATGGAACAATGAGACCACCCTGTACATTTTCCTCCAGATACTCCTTAAGAACTTCCTTTTCAGGTTCCGTGAGAGAATACATCCTCCCAAAGGGAACGACTGTTCCAGGTTCCAAAGGAATAGCACAATCGTACTCTCGATGTGGAGGTAATACAGGTCTGGATGGTTTTTGAAACACGTCTTGGAACTCTAAATAATGTTCAGGAACCCCTTGGACAGTGTTGATGGAATACTCCGTAGTACTCTTCATAGGTGTTAATCTGTTTGGTGACCAATATTTATCGGAAGCAAAGCAATTTTCTTGACAAAACTGTGAGGATAAAGAAATTGTCCGCGTTACCCAGTTCACATATGGGTTATGTCTAGTTAACCATGGAATTCCGAGAATAATGGTATGGTTGGGAGATGAAATGAGATCAAAAGAGAGGTGTTCTTGATGATTACCAAACTGTAAATTTAACATCAAGGTCGTAGTATCGACTGGACCTGAGGATATTAAAGATCCATCCACGGTGTGTACTTGTTCAGGAATGTCTTTGGGTTGAGTGGGAATTTGCAGATTAGTGGCCCATGTCTTATCCATGTATATACCACTAGCACCACAATCCAATAATGCCATAGTTCTTTCTTGGCGGCCATCAGGTAGTTGTAATATGACTGGTAACACGAACAAGTAAGTTGTATTGTCGTTGAATGAGCTGATAGAAGGTATAGCCGATGATCCCGTCCCCTCCCTTCTTACAGAGGACGGGAGGTGGCGTTTCCCAAGGGTCTAGGTGGACGTACAGGACATGTACGAAGCAGGTGACCAGCAGAACCACAGTAGAGGCACAATCCCTTCTTCCGTCTGTCTTCCTTCTCACTAGCAGAGAGTGGCCCTCGAGCAGTATCCACTTGCATGGGTTCCCCTTCTATATCTTTAGCAGGAGGACGAGATTCCTCAGGATGAGGTGGATACATCCGTGAAGAGCTTGGCTGAGACGCTCCTCTACTCCTTCTCTTCTCCATTCGTCGTTCTTGAAGACGATACTCGATGGAAAGTGCTTGATCCATGAGGCCACGAAGATCTTCAACTCTGGTGGAATGTACTAATTCATCCTTAATTTCTTCCTTAAGTCCTCTGCGAAACAAAGTTACCAGGGTACGCTCCACCCAAGTGGTCTCTGCCGCTAATTGACGGAAACGTGTAATATATCGGAGGACATCCTGGGAACCTTGCTGGATATCACATAATGCTTCGTCTGCCGAGGCTTCCAATCCTGGGCGACTAAACATCTGTTTGAAGCGGGTCACGAAGGCAGAATAGTCCGACAATACTGGATCGTTGGATGACACCATCGGGGTTGCCCAGGCCAAGGCAGGACCGGATAATGCACTAATAAGATATCCCACCTTTGTCCTGTCATGAGAGAATTGGCTAGGTCTGAAGGCGAAGTAAACCGTTAATGCATCTAGGAATTCACGCAGTTTAGTTGGTTCACCAGAGAAGCGAGGCGTTGAGGCGGAGATAGTCGGAACATCGCCACTGCGGAGGGCCAAAGCCTGTCGTAAGACCGCATTCTCGTTGCGCAATTGTTGCAATTCCTGAGCTTGTTGTTGAATAGTAGTCAAAAAAGATTAATCAGGATCTGCAGCCGCCGCCACTGTGTCATCCATAGTATCAGAAGATGTCGGAATGGTTTGGCGCTGCATTCTGTCACGACTCACGTGCTGCTGGCGCCTGGAAACCGCAGATCTAGTGGCGTAGGTCTTGAGGGTTCGGCTTTGGCCCAGAAAGGGGCGACTCTTTCTAGTAGCCACGGTGCTGCAGGCAGTGGAAACGCCAAGAACAGACCGTGCCCTTTAGAATTAGTGCCAGAGGGAAAAAACCCCAATAAAGGGGAAAAAACCTCCAAAAAATGGATTCCTGAAACGAAAACAAAACCAGGAATCAAACAGGAACAAAATGCAGGTAAATGCAAAATCGAAAAGATTCAGAACCGAAGGCTAAGAATCAGGAGCGAAGACACAATCTGAGCAGAAAGTGATGCAGCGCAAGGAAAGGGAGAAAACAGAGCCCTTATATACCAAGAAACAGGAAGTGACCAACAGGAAGTAAAAAGACACCATTTTAGATAGGGAAAAAGTACATAGGATAGAATAGAATAGAACAGGAACCATAGAAAATAGGGACCAAGGAATGCTGGGAAGAAAAAGGTAACATGGGAAGGGGGAAAGACATAAAGAAAGGACAAAAAATGCCTCGAAAAGGTAAAGAAGAAAAAGTAGAAGAAGAAAGAAAAAGAAACAGGTAAGGAGGGGTCAGGGGAGAACAGGGACACCACAGAAGGCAGAGCGAGGCCCAAAATAATATCTGGGGCCTCGCGCTGTACAAAGAAGACTCGGGGCGCGCCGCGTCCTGAGAACGCGCTGCGCGGCACGAGCCGAATGCTCGGCTCGCGCCGCACCACGCGGCGCAACAAAAATAGGTCAAGGGGCAACACAAACCATATACTAAGAAGGTGGAATGCGAATCATGAATTCTCCCGTAGACAAGTGTAGTGTGTGCAGAATCGCTGGGAGAGTACGAATACAGTAAAGGTAAGTAAATTACCCCACCCTAGAGCCGCCCAGAAAAGCAGGAGTAAAGTACTGCAAGTTTCCTTAGGACACACTACACCTCATGATTGGGATTTTGCAGCAGCCAACCAAGTCTGCAAAGAACAACTGCTGGATTCCTGGACCTGAAGACCTGCAAAGGGAGGGGCCCAAGTCCAGAAGTCGAAAGAAGTTCCAGGAAGGACAGGAGCCCCTGCCAACCCAGAAGAGGGTGCAAAAGAAGAGTCCCCGGTTAGTCGAAGACTGCAGAAATGCACCCTAGGAAGATGCCAGCGGGTTCCTGCATGATTCAAAAGATGTCCCACGGCGTGAAGATAGTTGCAGACGTGATTTTGTGTTGAAAGTTGCCAACAAGCCTTGGCTACAAAAAAAGTGTGTTTTGTGTCACAATGGCGCTGGATGGACCCAAGAGGGACCTGTGGGCCTCAACTATGTGTGAGGAGGAAGAGGGGGCTCTCAGCACTTTAGAGAGCCCTCAGGATACCAGCCAGCACCCCAGGAGTCGCAGGATCCAGTTCAAAGGAGTTGCAAAACATGGTTGATGCAGCACAACAAAAGAAGGTCCCACGCCATCGGAGAACAACTCAGCGAGTTGAGCATCACAGGATGAAGTGCTGGGGACCTTGGCCAGACTGTGCACGAATGATTTTTGCAAATAGTGCACAGAGGCCTCAGGAGGTGAAGAAGACGCAGTGCACAGGGGTACCGTCGCTCTCAGGGAAGGTAAGGTCGTACCTCCTCCAAATTGTGTCAGCAGGACCTCAGGACAGTCTATGTCGATGATGTCTACCCTCTGTGTCCTTAGGATCACCATCGTCGCTGTGAGAGGAGTCCCAGTTTACCGGTCGTTGACTTGGAAGGTGCCTTCTTGGAGCAGGGGAGTGACTCCCTTACTCCACTGGAGATTTCTTCAGCCCTTCTAGTGCAGGATGAAGACAGGGAATCCCCAGAGCATGCACACTGTGGAAACTGTTGCAGGAGCTGAGGTTGCTGAAGAAAAGTGTCTCTTGTAGACACTTTGTCGCAGTTACATTGTTTCTTTGAGAAGGCTGCGGCTGATCCTAGGTCAGAGGAGTCTGAAGTTGTTGCAAAGGATTCCTGAAGGAAACTTGCAAGCAGAATCTGAAGAGAACCCACAGGAGAGACCCTAAATAGCCCTGAGAGGGGGTTTGGCTACCTTATCAGGTATGGACCTATCAAGAGGGGTCTCTGATGTCACCTGCTGGCACTGGCCACTGAGAGCCCTCCAGAGTGCCCCCCACGCCTTGCAAAGCAAGATGGCTGAAGTCTGGGGCACACTGGAGGAGCACTGGGCACCACCCCTGGGGTGGTGAGGGACAGGGGAGTGGTCACTCCCCTTTCCGTTGTCCAGTTTCATGCCAGAGCAGGGGACAAGGGGTCCCTGAACCGGTGTAGACTAGTTTATACAAGGAGGGCACAATCTGTGCCCTTCAAAGCATTCCCAGAGGCTGGGAGAGGCTACCCCTCCCCAGCCTGTAACATCTATTTCCAAAGGGAGAGGGTGTAACACCCTGTTCTCAGAGGAAATGCTTTGTTCTGCCTTCCTGGGACTGGGCTGCCCAGACCCCAGGAGGGCAGAACCCTGTCTGTGAGGTGGCAGCAGCTGTAGCTGCAGTGCAAGCCTCAAAGAGCTGGTTTGGCAGTACTGAGGGTCCACAGTGGAGCCCCCACAATGCATGGAATTGGCTCCCCAATACCAGATTTGGAATGGGGGGACAATTCCATGATCTTAGACATGTTACATGGCCATGTTCGGTGTTACCATTGTGAAGCTGCATTTAGGTATTGACCTATATGTAGTGCATGCATATAATGGCATCCCCGCACTTACAAAATACCGGGAATTGGCCCTGAACTATGTTGGGGGAACCTTTGCTAGTGCAAGGGTGCCCTCACACTTAGTAACTTTGCACCTAACCTTCAGCAAGTGAAGGTTAGACATAAGTTACTTAAGTGCAGTGAAAATGGCTGTGAAATAACGTGTGCGTTATTTCACGCAGGCTGCAATGCCAAGCCTGTGTAAGGGTTTGTCTGAGCTCCCTCTGGGTGGCAAAAGAAGTGCTGCAGCCCATATGGATCTCCTGGAACCCCAATGCCCTGGGTACCTAGGTACCCTATACTAGAGACTTATAAGGGGGGTCCAGTGTGCCAATTGAAATTGGAAAATGAAGTCACTAGCCTACAGTGACAAATGTAAAAGCAGAGAGAGCATAAGCACGGAGGTTCTGGTTAGCAGAGCCTCAGTGACACAGTCAAGCACCTCTGACAACACATACATTAGGCCACAAACTATGAGCACTGGGGTCCTGGCTAGCAGGATCCCAGTGAGACAGGCAAAACATACTGACATATAGGTTTTTATCTATGAGCACTGGGGTCCTGGCTAGCAGGATCCCAATGACACAGTAAAAGCACACTGACACACACTCACAGACAGGCCAAAAGTGGGGGTAACTATGCTAGAAAGAGGCTACTTTCTCACAGTGAAAGACTACAAGGAGGAGGCCATATAGGAGGTGGGCATCAAAAAAGATTGTTGCACCTGGCGCCACTCGAACCAGAGCCGGCAATACCTGTGGTACATACAGCTGTGACAGGAACTGCCTTCACCGCACCCATTGATACTTTTTAGCCATGTATCTCTGCCAGGCAGGTGAGGATATCTCAACTGGGTAAACAGTCCTCTGCCTAGAAGTAGAAGCCAAGCACCTCCCGACTCACGGGGTTGGCATGGCCAACCCAGTTCTAAATGACCTCCTAAGTGGCAGAGAAAATGGCCTCGTACATTTGGAATATTTACATTATCCACAATGGAAGCTTTCATGCTAATTGAACCTGTTAGAAAAAATGCTTAAGCCTGAGCTAACAACTAGGTAATTCCTAAGTACCTTTTAATCTCTAGTCACTGGTGGATTGTAATAAGGAAGGTTAGGACAGAAATCTTGCAGTTTCCCTCATGGGTGGATTCAAAACAATGCGTCTCGGCTTGAGTTCATTATTGGCTGCTTCATAAAAAGTTTAAAAACGTTACTGTTATTAACAATATTTATTTTGTCCTACTAAGCAGATTTATTGACTGATATTGCTTCTGGGTCACCACTGTTTTCTAAATGACATTTGTTTGAATCAATAGGATTCCCCCACACTTTGTGCAGTGCAGTAGCTTCTTGTTGGAAATATTTTAGGTGAAGCACGTTCATGGTTAAAAAGTCTCAACTGAGAAATATATTAGGAAGGACATCAAGGATTGAAATCTAAATCTCTCAACCTGTGGGTTTTTCTAATGTGACATTGTGAGGGCCATTGCTTATTTAAAAAGAGATTCTTCATTTTTTAATAATTTCATTGCAAATATCTTCACATTGATTCCTTCAAAAATACTCCATTTGCCCAAGTGTGACTTTCTGATGAAACATGGTCACCATCGTAACATCCACACAGAACTTTTTCATTAGTTAAGTTTCTAATTTAATGCGAATTTCAGGTGGCCATGACCTTGTCATTGCCACTCTTTCATCCTGTCAAGGTTTCTGAACTTCAGCTTCATTAGTAGTACGTAAATCATTTGTCTGTCTATCACTATCATTTTGTTGCAAAACGCATAGTGATTTCCACATTAGAGTAGCCACATATCAAGTTAAATATTACGTCTAATGATCTCTATAATATATTAATTTTCTAGTGCACCTAGAGAGGTAGGTCTTTGTGGATGCCTTTGTTTATCAGGGCCAATGCCTTTTCAGTGACATAAATATCTGTGATCATTGTGATTTTATTTACATGTTGAGGAATGCATTGATAAGGATTGTAACGTGTAGTTGTGTTAGAAAAGATATTTACTTTGCACCTATAAAGTTAGCAACCAATAAGCTGTGTCATAAAATTATACTTGCTAAATTTGAGAGCCCCGCTTATTGAAATGTAAAACATTTTTCCCTCCATTGACTGTGTAGATGGGAAATGGAAAAGCTTTTAGGAGTGCATCTAATTTCATTGATGAAAGTTCTCCTATGTTGTTAAGTATAGATTTGTGATATTACTTAAATTGCTTCTGAAGACAGCCGATTGTAGCAAATATAGACAGGAAATTGTAGGAATTAACATTATATGTAAGTGGAAAGTGGCTAATCATAACATTTTTAAAATAAATAACAAGGGCCTGATTCACAAAGGTAAACTGAGACTTGAAGTATACGTTTAGACCGAAAGTCTAACTTTAGACCTGAAGTCTAATCTAAAGTTAGACTTCAATTCTAAACTTTGACAGTAAGTCTAGGTTTAAACTAAAAGTCTAACTTTACATTAAGTTTAGACCAAAAGTCTAACTTTAGACCTGAATTCTAACTTTAGACCTTAATGTTAAATTTAGAGTTTCTGGTCTAATCTTAGATTCCAGATCTAAACTTAGACTTCAGATCTAAGTTTACCTTTGTGAATCGGGTCCCAAGACTTTAAGCAGATCGATGAACACTGTGGCAGCATGTGGATTTTACTGTTTGTCAACAATCTGTTTGTTTTCTCTGGGACTGACGTAGCTTTTGTGCAACAGTGTGTAAGAGTAAAATATTTTGTTTTCCTTTTTCAAACTGTACTGTGATCCAGTGGAGTAGCTTGGTGCCATGCGAATCTGGACATTCTTGGAGAGCTAGCCCTAAGGGGTAGAGGATAATAAGTGTGGTGGACACCGCACCATTTCTCCATTAATGCACCTAATCTGATTTAAGCGGCGCTGGGCAGGGTTGGACTCATTGATGAACCAGAAGCAGTCCTGGCAAAAATGCTCAAACCAGCCCCACTCCATTAGTCTCAGAGCACAATCTCTCTTTCCATCCATCATCTTCTCTCTCCCTTGCTCTCGCTCCTCTCTCTCTTCTCTCTCATTTAGCACTTTTTTTCTACCTTCACCACCCTCACCCTTTTTTTCTCTCTCTTGAAGCCTTCTGGTGCCTTCTGCAATTACTCTAAGGGAGCTGGGAAAAGTGAAAGAAGCAGCAGGAGCAGCACAGGGCCCCTAAGGGCTCCAGCCCACTGGAGAAATTACAGTTTGAATAAAAGGCCTGTCCAGACCTGGCACCATCTTCTGTTAATTAATTTGGATTAACTTCATGGCATACTTCTCGCTAAGAAAAGGAGGTCCGTTGTGTTCATAGGGACACCAAGAGACAGCAATAAGAAAGTATACGAAGATTTATTCTTAGCCAGTCAGCACCAACGTCTGAGCAGCTACTCCAGGCCGCGAAAGTCAGTAAATGCCACGACCTAGAATCCTACCGTCACACCAGCACAATACAAAGGAAAACATTTTATGCATAACATTCTTATAAGATATTGTCAATTGAAACATGGCATATACTACAGTGCCCCATACATATATTGCCAATTGTTGATCACCCCACACACAGGCCAATGCCTCTCTCTCAATTGTGCTACAATTCTTTTCTGTCTCAGACAATCGCATAAATGCAAATGCTATTGTGTTCTCTTTACCTTCCACCATTTGGCTTAATAGCACCTATACCCATGCTACTAACATCAACAGTTACTATTGACATACAATCATTCCCGAAAGGTTGCAACACTGGGGCATTGACAATCAGTGATTGTTTAAGGATCTTGAGGGCTTGCTTTTCCTCCCATAGAAATCTCACACCTTTTCTCAGCAACTTCTGGGTTGTCCAGAGGTTCAAAACATCTGCAATGCAAAATTCTGCACAAACTGTGAATAATACTCACAAAGACCAAGGAACAGTCTAAGCTTGTCTCTGTTAGTAGGGGATGGGCACTCCTCAATTCCCATAAAAATAGATTATTTTGGTAATATACCTGATGCTGATATCCTATGTCCCAGATATTCTATAGTTTCAGTCATGAACTTAAATTTTTCCCTTTTTACAGTAATTCCATGCTCTTCAAGAATGCCCAATAACCTATCCAGTTTTTGTATATGTGCTTGAACAGAGTCCGAACATAACAATATATAATCCTGATAAGCCAATACATCTTTATCTTCTTCAAACAATTGGTACATACGTTTCTGAAAAACAGACACTGCAGATGCAGTCTGTAGGAATCTGGCCTGGCTTATAGTGGGTACCTGATGGTACTTACACCTTGTGCCAGGTCCAGTTATCCCTTATTAGTAGATCAGTAGTGTTCTAGCAGCTTAGGCTGATAGAAGTAGCTATAGCTGAGCAGCTTAGGCTGAACTAGGAGACATGCAAAGCTCCTATTATACCACTTATATCATATAGCACTATATCATAAGAATCACAATACTCAGAGTTACTAAAAATAAAGGTACTTTATTTTAGTGACAATGTGCCATAAATATAGAGGATATACTCCCTTTGGAGGTAAGTAAAATACATAAAATATACACACAAATCAAAATCAGGTAAGTAAACAGTTAGAAAAGTAGTGCACACACTGTAAAATACAATAGAAAGCAATAGGCCTAGGGGCAACACAAACCATATACTAAGAAAGTGGAATGCGAACCACTTAGGGACCCCAGGCCTAGTGTAGTGTGTAGAGGGTCACTGGGAGTGTAAGAAAACACTAAGGGTGTCCAAGATATACCCCACCCCAAGACCCTGAAAAGCAGGAGTAAAGTTACCCTACTTCCCCAAAAATACACTAAAGTCGTGATAGGAAATTCTGCAAAGACCACAACAGACTGCAAAGCACTGAAGATGGATTCCTGGACCTGAGGACCTGCAAAGGAAGGGGACCAGGTCCATGAGTCACGAAAGTGTCCTGGGGGAGGGCAGGAGCCCACTAAACCCCAGATGAAGATGCAAAATGGCTGCCTCTGGGTGGAAGAAGCTGAAGATTCTGTGACAAGGGAAGATGCCAGGAACTTCTCCTTTGCACAGAACATGTCCCACTGTGTGCTGGAGGATGCAGAGTTGTTTCCTCACAGAAAGACCACAAACAAGCCTTGCTAGCTGCAAAGGTTGTGGTTGAAGAAAATGGGTGCTGCCCAGGCCCAGGAAGGACCAGGAGGTCGCCCCTTGCAGGAGGAGACAGAGGGGGTGCTCAGCAGCACAGAGAGCCCATGCAAAAACAGGCAGCACCTGCTGAAGCACTTGAACAGGCGTTCAAGAAATCTGAGCATGGCCATCGTCTCAACATTAAAAAGAAGGGTCCAATGAAGCCGGTGGTCAACTCAGCAAGTTGGGCAATGCAGGACGGAATGCTGGGGACCTGGGTTGAGCTGTGCACGAAGGAAGTCTTGCAAAAGTGCACAGAAGCCCTAGCAGCTGCAGTTCCCGCAGTACACAGGATTACTGTGGGGAGGCAAGGACTTACCTCCACCAAATTTGGACAGAAGGACCTCTGGACTGTCGGGGTCACTTGGATCCAGCTCCTGTGTTCCAGGGACCACGCTCATCAAGATGAGAGGGGACCCAGAGGACTGGTGATGCAGAAGTTTGGTGCCTGAGGTAGCAGGGGGAAGATTCTGTCGACCCACGGGAGATTTCTTCTTGGCTTCCAGTGCAGGGTGAAGGCAGACAGCCCTCAGAGCATGCATCAACAGGAAACATTTGAGAAAGCCGGCAGGATTAGGCGCTACAATGTTGCTGGTAGTAGTATTGCTACTTTGTTGCGGTTTTGCAGGCGTCCTGGAGCAGTCAGTGGTCGATCCTTGGCAGAAGTCAAAGAGAGAGATGCAGAGGAACTCTGGTAAGCTCTTGCATTCGTTATCTGAAGAGAAACCCACAGGAGAGACCCTAAATAGCTCTCAGAGGAGGATTGGCCACCTAACCAGGTAAGCACCTATCAGGAGGCGTCTCTGATGTCACCTGCTGGCACTGGCCACTCAGAGGCCTCCATTGTGCCCTCACACCTCTGCATTCAAGATGGCTGAGGTCTGGAACACACTGGAGGAGCTCTGGGCACCACCCCTGGGTGGTGATGGACAGGGGAGTGGTCACTCCCCTTTTCTTTGTCCAGTTTCGTGCCAGAGCAGGGGCTGGGGAATCCCTGAACTGGTGTAGACTGGTTTAGGCAAGGAGGGCACCATCTGTGCCCTTCAAAGCATTCCCAAAGGCCAGGAGAGGCTACTCCTCTCAGGCCCTTAACACCTATTTCCAAAGGGAGAGGGTGTAACATCCTCTCTTAGAGGAAATCCTTTGTTCTGCCTTCTTGGGACTGGGCTTCCCAGACCCCAGGAGGGCAGCAGCCTATCTGTGGGTTGGCAGCAGCGGTAGCTGCAATGAAAACCCTAGAGAGCTGGTTTGGCAGTACCCGGGGTCCATGCTGGAGCCCTGGGAATGCATGGGATTTGCACCCCAATACCATGTTTGGCATGGGGGTACACTTCCATGATCTTAGACATGTTACATGGCCATATTCGGAGTTACCATTGTGAAGCTACATATAGGTATTGACCTATATGTAGTGCACGCGTGTAATGGTGTTCCCCCACTCAAAAAGTCCGGGGAAATTGCCCTGACCTATGTGGGGGCACCTTGCTAAGTGCCAGGGTGCCCTCACACTTAGTAACTTTGCACATAACCTTCACCAAGTGAGGGTTAGACATATAGGTGACTTATAAGTTATTTAAGTGCAGTGTAAAATGGCTGTGAAATAACATGGATGTTATTTCACTTAAGCTGCAGTGGCAGTCCTGTGTAAGGATTGTCTGAGCTCCCTATGGGTGGCAAAAGTAATGCTGCAGCCCATAGGGATCTCCTGGAACCCCAATACCCTGGGTACCTGGGTACCATGCACTAGGGAATTATAAGGGTGTTCCAGTGTGCCGATCAGAATTGTTAAAAATGGTCACTAGCCTGCAGTGACAATTTTAAAGTCAGAGGGAGCATAAGCACTGAGGTTCTGGTTAGCAGAGCCTCAGTGACACAGTTAGGCACCACACAGGGAACACATTCAAGCCACAGACTATGAGCACTGGGGTCCTGGCTAGCAGGATGCCAGTGAGACAGGCAAAAACAAACTGACACAACAAGTAAAAATGGGGGTAACATGCCAGGCAAGATGGTACTTTCCTTCACAGTCAGAACGGCATGGAGGAAAACAAAATGCACCAAAACGTGTGGCAGATGCTGTCAGAGAACGAGATTCTTTGCTAAGTTCAACCTGGTGGTAGGCTGCCTTAAGATTAATAATGGTAAAAACCTTCATACCTCCCAACTGTGCCAAAATGTCCTGAATTCATGGTAATGGAAAACAATTCACTTGAATGTGGTATACCCTATTTTTGCTACATAAACTTTAGTATTTATGGTTTTGTGCTGATATTGAATCCGTTCTTTGAAATAACCCATCATGTCCATCTCCTGACCCCAAAATGCAATAGTTTTAATGGCCGATGGAGATACTGCAAATCTCTTTTATTTAGAGTAATAAATATCATCCAAAATAATTGTGATGGCTGGCCCTGAATCTACATAACAGTCTCCAATCATTACTTCACAAATTGGATCTTTTGTGGAATATAACATATACTGTGTGTAGGAGGCTGGACTGGCTTGTAGTGAGTACCAAGGGGTACTTACACCTTGCACCAGGCCCAGCTATCCCTTATTAGTGTATAGGGTGTCTAGCAGCTTAGGCTGATAGATAATGGTAGCTTAGCAGAGCAGCTTAGGCTGAACTAGGAGACGAGTGAAGCTCCTACAGTACCACTAGTGTCATATGCACAATATCATAAGAAAACACAATACACAGATATACTAAAAATAAAGGTACTTTATTTTTATGACAATATGTCATAAGTATCTCAGTGAGTACCCTCAGTATGAGGATAGCAAATATACACAAGATATATGTACACAATACCAAAATATGCAGTAATAGTATTAGAAAACAGTGCAAACAATGTATAGTTACAATAGGATGCAATGGGGACACATAGGGATAGGGGCAACACAAACCATATACTCCAAAAGTGGAATGCGAACCACCAATGGACCCCAAACCTATGTGACCTTGTAGAGGGTCGCAGGGACTGTAAGAAAACAGTTAGGGTTAGAAAAAAAGCCCACCCCAAGACCCTGAAAAGTGAGTGCAAAGTGCACTAAAGTTCCCCAAAGGACATAGAAGTTGTGATAGGGGAATTCTGCAGGAAAGACACAAATCAGCAATGCAACAACGATGGATTTCCAAACGAGGGTACCTGTGGAACAAGGGGACCAAGTCCAAAAGTCACAAGCAAGTCGGAGATGGGGAGATGCCCAGGAAATGCCAGCTGTGGCTGCAAAGAAGCTGCTACTGGACAGTAGAAGCTGAAGATTCTGCAGGAACGACAAGGGCTAGGAACTTCCCCTTTGGAGGACGGATTTGACACGCCGTGGAGAGTTGTGAAGAAGTGTTTTCCTGAAGAAAGACTGCCAACAAGCCTTGCTAGCTTCAAATCTTGCGGTTAGGGTTTTTGGATGCTGCTGTGGCCCATGAGGGACCAGGATGTCGCCAATTGCGTCTGGGGACAGAGGGGGCGTCGAGCAAGGCAAGGAGCCCTCTCAGAAGCAGGCATCACCCGCAGAAGTGCCGGAAAAAGCACTACGAAGTGGAGTGAAACGGTGCTCACCCGAAGTTGCACAAAGGAGTCCCTCGCCGCCGGAGGACAACTTAGGAGGTCGTGCATTGCAGGTTAGAGTGCCGTGGACCCAGGCTGGACTGTGCACAAAGGATTTCCGCCGGAAGTGCACGGAGGCCGGAGTAGCTGCAAAAGTCGCGGTTCCCAGCAATGCAGTCTGGCGTGGGGAGGCAAGGACTTACCTCCACCAAACTTGGTCTGAAGAGTCACTGGACTGTGGGAGTCACTTGGACAGAGTTGCTGGATTCAAGGGACCTTGCTCGTCGTGCTGAGAGGAGACCCAGGGTACCAGTGATGCAGTTCTTTGGTGCCTGCGGTTGCAGGGGGACGATTCCGTCGACCCACGGGAGATTTCTTCGGAGGTTCTAGTGCAGAGAGGAGGCAGACTACCCCCACAGCATGCACCACCAGGAAAGCAGTCGAGAAGGCGGCAGGATCAGCGTTACAGAGTTGCAGTAGTCGTCTTTGCTACTTTGTTGCAGTTTTGCAGGCTTCCAGCGCGGTCAGCAGTTGATTCCTTGGCAGAAGGTGAAGAGAGAGATGCAGAGGAACTCGGATGAGCTCTTGCATTCGTTATCTAAGGAAATCCCCAAAGCAGAGACCCCAAATAGCCAGAAAAGAGGGTTTGGCTACTTAGGAGAGAAGCTAGGCTAGCAACACCTGAAGGAGCCTATCAGAAGGAGTCTCTGACGTCACCTGCTGGCCCTGGCCACTCAGAGCAGTCCAGTGTGCCAGCAGCACCTCTGTTTCCAAGATGGCAGAGGTCTGGAGCACACTGGAGGAGCTCTGGGCACCTCCCAGGGGAGGTGCAGGTCAGGGGAGTGGTCACTCCCCTTTCCTTTGTCCAGTTTCACGCCAGAGCAGGGCTGAGGGGTCCCTGAACCGGTGTAGACTGGCTTATGCAGAAATGGGTACCATCTGTGCCCATGAAAGCATTTCCAGAGGCTGGGGGAGGCTACTCCTCCCCTGCCTGAACACCTTTTTCCAAAGGGAGAGGGTGTAACACCCTCTCTCTGAGGAAGTCCTTTGTTCTGCCTTCCTGGGCCAGGCCTGGCTGGACCCCAGGAGGGCAGAAACCTGTCTGAGGGGTTGGCAGCAGCAACAGCTGCAGTGAAACCCCGGGAAAGGCAGTTTGGCAGTGCCAGGGTCTGTGCTAGAGACCCGTGGGATCATGGGATTGCACCAACAATGCCAGGATGGCATAGAGGGGGCAATTCCATGATCTTAGACATGTTACATGGCCATATTCGGAGTTACCATTGTGAAGCTACACATAGGTAGTGACCTATATGTAGTGCACGCGTGTAATGGTATCCCCGCACTCACAAAGTCCGGGGAATTGGCCCTGAACAATGTGGGGGCACCTTGGCTAGTGCCAGGGTGCCCACACACTAAGTAACTTAGCACCCAACCTTTACCAGGTAAAGGTTAGACATATAGGTGACTTATAAGTTACTTAAGTGCAGTGTAAAATGGCTGTGAAATAACGTGGACGTTATTTCACTCAGGCTGCAGTGGCAGGCCTGTGTAAGAATTGTCAGAGCTCCCTATGGGTGGCAAAAGAAATGCTGCAGCCCATAGGGATCTCCTGGAACCCCAATACCCTGGGTACCTCAGTACCATATACTAGGGAATTATAAGGGTGTTCCAGTATGCCAATGTAAATTGGTAAAATTGGTCACTAGCCTGTTAGGTACAATTTGTAAAGAGAGAGCATAACCACTGAGGTTCTGGTTAGCAGAGCCTCAGTGAGACAGTTAGGCATCACACAGGGAACACATACCTATAGGTCACAAACTTATGAGCACTGGGGTCCTGACTAGCAGGGTCCCAGTGACACATAACAAACATACTGAAAACATAGGGTTTTCACTATGAGCACTGGGCCCTAGCTAGCAGGATCCCAGTGAGACAGTGAAAACACCCTGACATACACTCACAAACAGGCCAAAAGTGGGGGTAACCAGGCTAAAAAGAGGCTACTTTCTCACACTGTGTGACATATTAAAGGATGATAACATGTTAACTAACAGTCCATATATTTTTTACAAAAATCCAAGTCATTAACATCACTCTGCATAATGTGATCTTGATTTGTCTGATGTTGCGATTCAACTAGCACCACCTTTTGCCTGTTCCTACATACACATACACATGCAAAATGTCCTGCTATTTTACATTTCATGCGTATCTTACCTAAAGCCAGACAGTAACCCGCATTTGCCGCATGTGATTTGGAACCACATCTATAACAACTTATAGTTATTAATTTTTTTTTGCTCATGCGGTTCATTTTTAAAATATTTATCTTTGAATGGAATTGCATTTACATTTTCTATTTGCGCAACCTTTGTTTTACTTAACTCCTTAGACGCCATAACAGAACGTTCAATCCCCATAGTTATCTCTAATGTCTCATTTAAGTTGTGATTCCTGCAACATAAGAGCTTTTCTTGTACTTTGGTATCAAAACAATTCAGAACTAACTGATCCCTTAAGTTTTGATCTAACGGACCTTCAAATTCACAAGTGGATGCTACAATTCTCAACTCTGCCAAAAAAACGTACGTCTTCTACTGTGAGACTGAGATTGTCTTTAAAAGGATTCTCAAGTCCTTTTCACCGCTTCAGTGAACACATCCCATTGAGTGGACGATGGAGAATATAATTGAGGTTAATGGTCGAAAATCTGTTGGCCTTCCAACCCAAGACAGTTATAAAAAATTGCCTTTTTTTCCGGTGGCTTAAAAATGTAACCTATCGATGGTCACTATATAACTTTCAAAGGTTTTAAACCAATGAAGTCACTTTAATCTAGGCACCCCTGATTCTGGAAGAAACAATATTGGTAGATTAGTAGTTTGCATTTTTACACTGATCTGAAATTTACAAATATACTATATCACAAATATGTTCTGCCGTACTTGTAGTATCCTAAATAGTAACACATTGCTTATTCATTTCACATTACATACATTTGTTTTATATTAACATTGTTACAATCTTACACAGTATTTGATGTCTCTAATGCTTCACTATGACAGCATGCCCATCACTGGAAACAACCAACAGGCAATATAATGAAGCAAGAATGTGAAAGCATGCCTGTCGCTGCGTAATTCCTGTAGAGTAACAGGCAAGTACAGATGTGAAAGCGTGCCTATTGCTGATTAAATATGCTACTACGTAATGACAACACAGAGTATAATTTCCTTTCAACTGGAAGTGACCCACAATGACAGGCAACTGAAAGCATGCCTATCACTGTTAAAATTAAGGTAAACTTTTTGTATGGTTGACCAAAATCCTAAAGTGGTCATAGCAAAGTAGTTGAGCGTAAATTTCCAATGCCAGTGGAGCTTGCTCACTGTACACATGCACACTGTGAATGTTAATTTATGTCATGCCTCTGACTTCCTATTGCAATGAGATGAAGACTTTCACATGAATAAGCATGCGGCTAATACTTTATGGAGGCTTCGTATGGAGGTTATTATGAGATAGGCACAAGCAAGTAATTAATGAGAAGTGAGACTACGTAGTGGTTACAGCAAAGCACAGACTTTACAGCAAAAATGCAGCAGCAGAATAAAACAATAAATCTCTAGGATAAATGTGCGGCAGAACTGGAGACGTAGTTTCTTTTTCTATAGATGTCAAAGTGTAATACTCGCTGAAACGATTTTTTGAAATCTTCTAAACAGTATTGTGCAATACTTTACCTTACCACCTCTGAAATAATTCACAAGGGGATACTTCTGGTCAGCTTGCAAAGGACTTATAGTACTATCGAGTAGAAACCATGCACGCAGGTTCAAGGAACGGTGCTGACTTAAAGCCAGTTGTTGCCAAATTATGTTCTGTTCAAAGGAGCATGAAGAGCCAGCAATAAGAAGGTATATGTAGATTTATTCTTTGCCAGTCAGCACCAACGTCCGAGCAGCCTCTCCAGGCCCGACAGTCAGTAATTGCCACGACCTAGAACCCTACCGGCACGCCAGCGCAATACAAAGGAAAACACTCTACACATACCATTCTTATACAATACTGTAAATTGGAACATGGCATAGACTACAGTGCCTTATATTAACCCCTCAGGTGCCAAGCCTTTTTTTGGCTGTTTGGGGCAGTTCGCGCTTAGGCCCTCATAACCTTTTGTCCACATAAGCAACCCACGCCAAATTTACGTCCTTTTTTTCCAACATCCTAGGGATTCAAGAGGTACCCAGACATTGTGGGTTCCCCTGAAGGAGACCAAGAAATTAGCCAAAATACAGCGAAAAGTTCGTTTTAAAAAAAAAATGGGAAAAAAGGGCGGCAGAAGAAGGCTTGTGTTTTTTCCCCTGAAAATGGCATCAACAAAGGGTTTGCAGTGCTAAAATCACCATCTTCTCAGCTTTCAGGAACAGGCAGACTTGAATCAGAAAACCCAATTTTTCAACACAATTTTGGCATTTTACTGGGACATACCTAATTTTTACTATTTTTTGTGCTTTCATCCTCCTTCCAGTTAGTGGCAGAAATGGGTGTGAAACCAATGCTGGATCCCAGAAGGCTAAACATTTCTGAAAAGTAGACAACATTCTGAATTCAGAAAGGGGTAATTTGTGTAGATCCTACAAGGGTTTCCTACAGAAAATAACAGCTGAAATAAAAAATATTGAAATTCAGGTGAAAAAACAGCCATTTTTCTCCACTTTTTACTCTGTTACTTTTTCCTGCAATGTCAGCTTTTTGAAAGCAATATACCGTTACGTCTGCTGGACTCTTCTGGTTGCGGGGATATATAGAGCTTGTAGGTTCATCAAGAACCATAGGTACCCAGAACCAATAAATTAGCTGCACCTTGCAATGGGTTTTCATTCTCTACCAGGTATACAGCAATTAATATGCTGAAATATAAAGAGTGAAAAATAGGTATCAAGAAAACCTTTGGTTATTTCCAAAATGGGCACAAGATAAGGTGTTGAGAAGCAGTGGTTATTTGCACAGCTCTGAATTCCTGGGGTGCCCATACTAGCATGTGAATTACAGGTGGCGTTTGTCAAATAGACGTCTTTTTTACACACTGATTTACATTTGGAAGGAAAACATGTAGAGAAAGACAAGAGGCAATAACACTTGTTTTGCTATTCTGTGTCCCCCCAAGTCTCCCGATACAAATGGTACCTCACTTACGTGGGTAGGCCTAATGCTTACAACAGGAAACGCAACATGGCCACATCACATTTTTACATTGAAATCTGACGTGTTTTTTGCAAAGTGCCTAGCTGTAGATTTTGGCCTCTAGCTCAGCCGGCACCTAGGGAAACCTACCAAATCTGTGCATTTTTTAAAACTAGACACCTAGGGGAATCCAAGATGGGGTGTCATGTGGGGCTCTCACCAGGTTCTGTTACCCAGAATCCTTTGAAAATCTCAAAATGTGGCCAAAAAACACTCAATTTCGGTGACAGAAAGTTCTGGAATCTGAGAGGTGCCACACATTTACTTCGACCCAGTCTCCCGATAAAAATGGTACCTCACTTGTATGGGTAGGCCTAGTGCTCGCGACAGGAAATGCCCCAAAACACTATCTGGACACATCAAAATTATCAAATACAAAACTACCTGTTTTTATGGGGGGCACCTGCGTTTTTGGTCCTGGGCTCAGCAGCCATCTAGAGAAACCTACCAAACCCTGACATTTCTGAAGACTAGACACCCGAGGGAGTCCAGGGGGGTGTGCCTTGCGTGGATCCCCCAATGTTTTCTTATCCAGAATCCTCAGCAAACCTCACATTTAGTTAGATACATTTCCCTATTTGTCATTCACAGATAGCTTCAATCAGGGAATATCTATTGCTATTAATCAACTGGCTCCACTTAAACCCCCTGTTTCGCGTGAAACATAAAAAGGCAGATATCCTTGGTTCACTAAGGATCTTAAGATACTTCAAAGAAAATATTGTCAACAAGAACGGCGATGGAAGTTAGACCCCAATTTAGTTGAGAAAGAAAAACTAAGAGATGTTCTTAAAAATGATAAAGAGGCAACTACTAAAGCTACATCTGAATATTTCACTGAGAAGATTAAGGAGGCATCTAATGCCCCCAGAGAACCTTTCAAAGTTGTAAGTACCTTGACAACCCCTATCCCTCCTTCGGAACTGGAAAACTCACAAGAGTTTTGTAATAAGGTGGCTACCTTCTTTGAAAATAAAGTTCTACAAATATACTTGACCTTCAATCACGCTGAGGAGATGGATGGTGTACTCTACTGTCAACAGCACCTCGGATATTGACTATCCTTTGCTAATTAATTTTCAACCACTACCTCCTGAGAGAATTAAAAAGTTAATGTTAGGAATCAAATCAGGTTCCCCTAGTGATCGTTGTCCTCCTCATATTCTTCAACAGGCCCCTGATCCTGTCTCAGTTGCTTTAGTCCCGGTTTTCCGTGATGTTTTAACCACGGGAGCCTACCCTCCATCTTGGAGGGACGCAACTGTGGTTCCTCTGAAAAAGAAACCTGAGGGAGCAAGACACGATCTGAGCAATTTGCGGCCCATTTCTTTACTTTCCTTTCAGGCGAAGATCTTTGAGAAACACATCAATAAGGAATTAGCCAATTTCCTAATTACCTCATGTGGATTGGACTCCTCCAAACATGGTTTCAGGCAGGCACATAGCACTGAATCAGCGCTTATCACCACCTCTGATACGATTCGCAGGCTGGTGGATGAGGGACAAGGAGCCATATTAGTCCTACTGGGCCTATCTGCAGCATTTGATACCTTGTCGCCTCAGATTATGATATCCCGCCTCTATCAAGCATGGATTAGGGACATTGCTTTGAAGATTCTTGAATCTTTCTTGAAAGATAGAAAGATCACGGTGAGTTGTGGAGACTTTAAGTCGCCAGCATATTCCTTACCATGTGGTGTCCCCCAGGGCTCCTCACTCAGCCCCATATTATTTAATTTGTATGTCGCACCTTTAGCCAGACTAATTCGTACATTTGGTTTTTTGCCTACCTCCTATGCTGAAGACACTCAATTGATCATCCCTGTCTCTAAGAACTGGGAGGAAGTGGCAGACCGCTTTAACAACTGCATGCGAGAAGCCAATAGGTGGATGGGCCTAAACTGGCTTAAACTAAATAGTGACAAAACCAAAATTCTGTGCTTCGGTTCTGGCACAGAATTATGGAATTCACGCTGGTGGACGTCAGAGTGTGGAGTTCCTCCTGTGCCTAATGTGGCCACTAGAAATCTGGGTGTTATTTTTGACAACTGTCTCTCTTTTAAGTTGCATGTTAATCATGTTGTTAAAAGCTGCTTCTGGACTTTGAGAATGTTGAAAAAGATCTTTCCTTATCTATCACGGGAGTGGAGAGTCATGGTTATTTTGGCAATATCTAAATTGGATTATTGTAATGCCTTGATGCTCAATTTGGATAATGTATCACTTAAGAAGCTTCAGCTTATTCAGAACACATCTGCCCGTTTCATACTAAACCTCTCTTGCTCGGCTTCTGCCCGTGGCAGCCTGAAACAACTGCATTGGCTGCCAGTGGCAAAGCGCATCAGGTTTAAAACTTTATGTCTGACCTATAAGGCTGTGCATGGAAGAGGAACTGAATATTTATCATGGAGATTACATTGGTAGATACCTAGCCAACAACTTAGATCTACGGGAGCCTTCTGGATTAAGGTCCCTCGCACCTACAGGGTTAGATGGGGGGACAAGGCTTTCATGGTAGCTGCAGCCAAATGCTGGAACTCACTCCCTTTGTCTATAAGGAAGGAACAACATTTCTTGGACTTTAGGAAGTTAGTCAAAACTTGGCTCTTCCCACTTTAATCCAGTCTTCTACCTTTTCTGTTTGCGGTCAGTCACTTACTAAGTTCCTTTGAGCGCTTCGATGCTTCGGCCGGAACACGCTTTATAAATACCAAATAAATAAATACATACATACATACATACATTTCCTACCACCCAACGTTCTCCTCAGTCTCCCGGTAAAAATAATACCTCACTTGTGTAGGTGGGCCAAGTGCCTGCGACAGGGAAGAGCCAAAAACATGTTGAAATTTAGGGGAAACCAAAGCGGGTCCAAAAGTGCAGTTTGAAAAAAAATCATTTTTAGGCTGACGAGCTCAGCAGAATTTTTATTGGTATAGATGAGACAATGCTGGGTGGTAGGAATTTTGTGGATTCCTGCAGATTCCAGAAGGTTCCATCACAAAAATGGGGGTGAAATGTGTGATTTCCAGCAAAGTTGGAGGTTTGCAGGGATTTGTGGGTAAGAAAATAGTGTGGGTTGCATGTGAAGCACGCCACCCTGGAATCACCCAGATGTTTAGTTTTCAGATGTGTCTAGGTCTTGTGGATTTTTCTACATGGCATCGTTCCAAAGTCCAAAAAAGTGCAGCCCTCATTCCAAGTGGGACGATTTTGAGAGATAGCAAAGCTCTCATGGCCAAAATGTAAAACCAAAACCCAAAATAATCAAACATCCTCTTGCTTGCCGTGGGATAAGATGTTTTAGTGTTCGGGGGAGAGCTGAAAGACTGTTACCCCCTTCAGTTGGGGTGGGGCCATACCCCCATCCTCTTATTTCGAAAACAAATCTTTCCTTGTCTCTGGTGGGCTTTCTGCCCCCCTTGGGGGCATATGGGCCTTCCAAAAATAGGCCGATCTGCCCCCAACAGGGGCAGATATGGCCAACAGTAATGTGCCCCCATGGAGAGCGACCCTTGCCCAAGGGGCTGCCCCCTCAAACAAAACACACACATACGCACACACCAATCCCTGGTGCCTAAGTGGTTTCTGCCCCCTGGGGGCAGATCGGCCTAATAGAAATAGGCTGATCTACCCCCAAGGGGAGCAGAAATGTCCTAAAATAAATTTGCCCCCCACCCCCATGGGAGCGACCCTTGCCTAAGGGGTCGCTCCCCTTGCGTGAAATTGGCACAAAAAAATCCCCAGTGCCTAGTGGTTTTCCCCCTTGGGGTAGATCGGCCTAATAAAAATAGGCCGATCTGCCCCCCCGGGGGGGGGCAGATAAGACCTAAAAATATTTCCCCCCCAGGGATCGGCCTTTACCCAAGGGGCAGCTCTCCTCATTAAATATTATTTAAAAAAAATCCCTGGTGTCTAGTAGTTAAAAATAGGCTGATGTGCCCCCAAGGGTGGTAGAAATGGCCTAATAGTAATTTTGTCCCCCTGGGGAGCGACCCTTGCCTAAGGGGTCGCTCCCCACATATAAAAAATAAAAATGAAGACAAAAAAATATCCCTGGTGTCTAGGGTGTTGCCTAAAATTAATTTGGACCCCTGGGGAGTGGCCCTTGCCCAAGGGGCCGCTCCCCTCTTGTCAATAACACAATAAAATAAACTCCCTGGTGTCTAGTGGACATTTCTGCTGCCCAATCGCATCGCAATCGGGCAGCAGAAATGCTGAAAAAGACATGAAAGGAGGGGAAAGGAGGGGAAAGGCCTTTCTTCTCCTTTTATGTCTTTCTCGGCCCCTCCAGTGATCGGAGGAGAAATGCAAAAGCATTTCTCTTCCGATCCCGCGGAGGGCCAGGCCTCTGATGAGGTCAGCGCGCGATCGCACGCTGACGTCATCAGACGCCACGGGGGCAGGGGTGGAAGGGGAAGCGATTCCCCTTCCATCCCTGCAGTGGGGGCGGTGTGGCGAGGCTCATGGTGGGAGAGCCGGTACCAGGACGTAACAGTTATGTCCTTGGTGCCTCAGTGCCGCAGCCAAGGACGTAACTGTTATGTCCTTGGCTGTCAAGGGTTAACTAAAAGAGCATTACAACACATAACAGGATACTTTGCAGATGTGTACCAACAAAATCAAACTGCCACCTAGTGGTAGAAAATGGGATGTCTATTGTAGACATTTTAAAGGAAAGGCCTTGTGATTGCCTTCATGTAGTGCTTCATACTCTTACGAGGCTCCAAAGGAGGGACGCCTCTAGAATTGTTGGAGCTCCTAGCAGAAAGGGAATGTGCAGTGCCCCTCAATTTGCATGCAACGTAACACATGCAGGGCTGTTTGCATCTCAATCGATGGCCTGGCTTCTGAAGCTGCTTAATGCAGCCCCTCCTGGGCTGCAGCCTCTCCTCTCTGTCACCTACAACCACCTCTTACAGCTGATAAAGGAGTGAGAATGCTGGTGGGGTGGGGTTAAACTGCAGGACAACAGGCTTCCCGCAGTGCCTACAAAGGGCCTAGTTGCAAGACAAACCTGCAGAATGTGTCTCTTTGCAACTGGGACCATAGGAGCACCCCCCGTCCTGTGGGCCGAATTGCAACAAGACACCTTTCTTTCAATTGGAAAGGCAGGGGGACAAGAGGAAGGTATGCTGCCATGACCTGGCTGTAGCGTCCTGCTGTGGGCCCCAATTTGGTGGCTGAGTGCAGGGCCGTGGGTAACTGCTCACACTGCCCTTTGTTAGCACTGGCCCTGCTCTAAATCACACTTGCAGATAGGTAGTATACAACATGGGGCATGTTTGGTTGTGTAACATGAATTGCAGTTTGGCTGAATGTTCAGTGTTTCAGTGTTGTGCGTCAGTGAGGAGAGAGGTGTTCTATGGTGTCTTAGACCGCAACTGCAGGCATGTAATTACAGGAAGAGGAGTGAGCTGTAGAACTCATTCACCTTATATTAATTTAGTTTTGTATCTGCTTGGGCTGGCTCTGTAGAATGCATCTAACAGTGATAGAGGAGTAATGCATGCATGCACTTGGTACAGGAAGCCATCGCAGATGTTCTATATAATATCCTTGGAACAACAGGTAAACAGCCTGCAGACATGCACTGTATACTGCCAGTTGCTATAAGTAGTATCGCAGTAACATACAAAAGTAAAGGATAGCCCAGGGGAGATAGAGAAGTGACTCGCCGGAGTGCATTGGTTACCAGCAGCCAGAGGAAATGCTGTATATGGGAGAGGGGAGAGGGTCTTAGGCACACACTGGATGCAGGCAGTCAGGATAAATGCCCAATAAGATTCACTCCGAGGCGACAGAGGAGCAGCCGCATCATTCACTGGTTAGAGCGGCCAGCATAACTGCTCCCTACAGCAATCCATGGTATGCACTCTATATAGGCAGCCATTATTGGAAGAATCTTTAAAGAGTATCTAAGAATAACCTGACGGCATTTACAGGAGAAATGAAGCCACTTTGAATTCTTTTGGGGGTCTAAAGAAGACAAACAGATGGGTAATCTGCAGGCATGTACTGGTTACAAGCTGGCTGGGACCCAAGATTGCAATTAAGTGTGCAGGCCACACATAAACAATCAGTACAAAATACAAACACGTGGCAAGTCACAACTCAAGGAATTATGGCATAATTATCAGCTTGAATAAAATATCACTCACTTCATGTCATGGAGAGATTAACATTCCAGGCAGATTCCAGACTTGTCTAGCCAGCTCCACTCGTAAGCAACAGAGGAGCATCCAATTGGATGCACTGGTTACAGGTAGCCATGATAAATGCTCTCAAGGCTAATTCAGGAGTGACAGAGGAGCAGCCGAGAGCGTGCAGTGTTTACGTGCAACCTGGCTAAAGCTGTGTAGGGTCCACCCAGGAGGCACAGGAGCCCAACCCAACTAAAAAGACTTTGCACAACCAATTATATGCTCGGTGAAGTCCATGGGAAGAAATGGTAAATGACCAGTGATTATGCTACCCCCACTGGATGCATTGTAAAGCAGCCATAGTATAAGTGATAAGAAGACCACCAGGGAAGCACAAAGGCTCAAATTCCAATGTGCCGCTTATAGCCAACCACAGCATTTAGAAGTATAGCACATGGGACTTACCGTTCAGCCAGCCCCAGGAAACAGTCATCAGGGGTGGTAGATTCTTGGATATAGACAGCTTCACAGATGAGTTCTCACTCCCACAGAAGAGAGGCACAATATTTCAAACTCTGTCTCGCCACAGTCCTTACCCATAGACTTGCAAAGTACCAGTCTCTTTCAAACACTTCAACAACCCTCAGTCAGCTGAGTTTACTGTCGAGAGAGCCATACCTCACATTTATTTCCACATGACGAAAAGGATGCAGCAATGAAACGAAAAGACAAACCATGTACAAGCTATGAACGGAAACCTAGCTGGTTCTACTTCTAGAAAGCAGAGAAATAACAAGGCAAATGCAAACACTACTACATCAGCAACGTACATCACTTAAATCCCATGCATCTGAGCAAAGGAGTAGCCAGAAAATTAAAATACCCCCACTTCAAACCAAAGATCTTATGGCACAAAGCAAACGAAGGAAGTCATAATGATGCTCCCCAGGGGAGCTCTCTTGCCTCTTTCATTTAAGCATCTATCTGTTCATCCTTTCATCCTTCCACCTACCTGCTGATATACACCATTTTTCTTTATATTCTGTAATTTATTGTATTTCATCCATCATTCTGTCTTTCACCATTCAGTACATCTACCCATCCTTATCCAGACCTATCCATCCGTCTCCAAACTCATCCATCCATCTATCCATCCATTCACTCATCCACCCTTTCATGGTTCACAATGCCCCTGCATCTGAGTTCCAGACCAAGAATCAACAAAGTATAACAGCATGATAAGTACCAGTGGATGCACTTATGACCCCTTTTGAGACCACAGAACTGTGACATACACAATGTGTCATGAACCCCGGTGCGAAGAAGGAAGTGGGCCCACTGGCTGCAGTTTGAACTGTGAATACAGCAATAGCCAGGGTCCGGTGGACCCCTTAGGTCTCTGATCTCCAGTGCGACTGCAGCTGCTTCACCAGCAGGAGCTACGCCCCTGCCACAACAAGATAAAAGCATCATCCCAAGCCAACTCTTTCTCCACTGGTGGACACAGCACTGCCATAAGCTGTTATGGTGTTATCATTAAGACGGAAACCATTTTGTTGAAATGTGTATTTACTATTGAAACGTATATTTACAGGCAGGCAATGGCAGCGAAGCTCATCCCTCGCCTATATCTCAGTGACAAAAGCGACCAAAAAAGCAGGTATTTCTAAGGATAGTCCCAACATAGCGTAGTGCAACGCTAAGAGCATTTGTAAAGAGGAGTAGCTAGGTGTTGAAATGTCAAAAAAACAGATTCTTAGGCTGAGCAACAAATTCTACAAAGAATGAGAGGTATGTAAATCTGCTACTTTTGAAACTTCCTGACAGCTGTATCAACGTACCATTATAGCAATATCCTGTGAAAAAAATCCAACAGTGATCACACAATACACACCAAAAAGTAATCAAAACTGTGACTCAAAAATGAACCCCTGATAATTAGGTTCAAGCCTCAATATCCAAAAATCATCTCTGACAGGCTATATGATGGACTGTAATATGGCCCTAAGTATTGGTGAATGGCTTTTATTATTTTCAGCATTCCGTCCAGCACTTTGTTCTTTGCTGCAGTAGACTCCTTAGCTGTGTCAGGCATGCCCAGATGTGGGCCCTGTGCTCACAGTGCCACAGGACTCAAGCTGTACTTCACTGATAAGGCCTAAGTAGGCCGAAACCTTTCTAGGGTTACTAATCCTCCTGTCCCTTGGGGGATACCTAGCCTAGTTCTGACTGGCTGTTCATATTGGAGAAACTCCAAGGCTGAAATCAGTATGGATGGTCTTTGTCTAGAATGGCACAGTGGGAGCAAAACAGCGAACTTTTAGCATTAATTCTATCAATTTATTGTTCAATAAATTAGTTCTGGCTTTCGGACAAGAAAACTTAGTTCTAACACTGTTAAGAGTCAGCAGGGGTACTATGATGCCTCTACTGTACAATATTGAGGGATAGATGGGTGGGTGGAAGGTAATAGTGAGTGATTGATGGAGCAAACGCTTCACTTATGGATTAAGAATGGTTTTACCTCAGCACAGCAGAAGGATTGTGGCAAGCCATTTTACTAGATTTTGTGTTTGTGTGTGTGTGTGATTGTGTTATTTTCACATAAAAACGTCAGGTTAGGTTTTCAAAATCTACAAACCACTGAAATTATTTAATTATGGGGAACCTGGTGATCCTACCTTCTGCAAAGCACTGTTCATGGTCTAACAAGATGTCATAGACATATCCCAAGTATTATAATTGATCATAGGACTGGCAGCCTCATTGATGATCTGGAGTCTGTGACTCTCAGTGCAGGGTCCTGAGGAACGCCAGCCTCTGCATTCAGAACCTCTGGGACATAGCCAAAGGACCTGAGGAGTAGGGTCTGCAGGGAGGAGTTCATAGCTCAGGCAAACCTCAAATCCAGTATCCTGGGCTCCTCCTATTATAGGTATGCCAGAGACTTTTGGTGACATGGTCAGTGACATCCCTCTAACTATAAAGCTGTGCACTTCCACTCACACTCAGTCCATGATCAGCACTGCTTCCCACCAAAACACTAAAACTAACCTGGACATCGCCCAACAGATACCATAATAAAAGCACAGTAACAAGTCAAAATTCCTTGCCAACATCAGCAAACAAGAGGAAACCTTTCCTCTCTCCTTAGGATATGATAATACCAGAAGTCCTGGCAACACAACGTTTGCTACCCTTCCCTCTCCTTCATCAGTCATTAGGAAATTTTCTGAAAACTAATATGGATCCACTGACATTGTTTTTTCGTTTCTCTTTTTTGGAATGTTTTGTGCAGACTTGTCAAAATTGCCAAAGTTATTAACAATCTCAAAATACGTGTCTTATGGATGCTCGGGTTGAACGATAACTACAGAGTCCATATGACTGAGTCTGATAGAAAATGTAAAATGTATCCTGTTGATTTATGTGAAATATTCAATTTAATGAGGTGAATGGATATAGTCTGTTCCATCACTCAAGACAGACAGAGCTTTGAGTGGACCCTGATGCTGCTTTCTTCCCTCATTAAAACTAATAAATAACATATTAAACTCATTAATTTGCATTCATGATTTATAAGGCTGTTTTTATTATGTGCTGAAGTTATAAACAAAGATGTTTAACCACAGATATAGTACTATGGGTAAAATATGTGCATTTTGATAAAATAGCCCTAGGGTATATGGGCCAGATGTAGGTAGGTCCGATTTTGCGAATCGGAAATTGCGAGTCGGTGCGACTCGCAATTTGCGATTCGCAAAATCAGATGCAGAACGGTGTCTCAGACACCGTCTGCGAGTCGCTATGGGGTCGCAAAGACCCACCTCATTAATATTAATGAGGTGGGTCGCATTTTGCGACCCCATAGCGAGTCCCTGCACTCACAGGGATGGTGGCCTGCTGAAGACAGCAGACCTCCATGTCTGTGACTGCTTTTTAAATAAAGCAGTTTTTTTTTTATTTTGCAGCCCGTTTTCCTTAAAGGAAAACGAGTTTCAAAATAAAAAAATTACGAAACCATTTGGTTTCGGTTTTTCAGAGCAGGCAGTGGTCCGTTGGACCACTGCCTGCTCTGAAAAACTCTTTTTGGCAACATTCACAAAGGGGAAGGGATCCCATGGGGACCCCTTCCCGATTGTGAATGGGTTACCACCAGTGTGACACTGGTGGTAACTGCGAATTGCTTTGCGACCGCATTCGCGGTCACATAACAATTTAACATAGCGATGCGAGTAGCAAATAGGAAGGGGACACCCCTTCCTATTTGCGAGTCGCATTCACAATTTGCGAGTCGGTACCGAATCGCAAATTGTGAATGAGCATCGCAATCGGCATTTTGCATGGCGCCAGCTGCGATTTTTGCAGTTTGCACCATGCAAAATGCTTGCTACATCTGGCCCTATGTGTCTAGTTTTTTTCTTTTACAATTTGTTTTTAAAACCTGAGAGTCTTAAGTTAATATGGTCATATCATGACATTTGACATTCCACTGTGTAAGAGATGTGGACTATATGTTTATTAACACACCTGTCCAAAATACATTATTTTATATTCCTGCATCTAAGATCACTGCAGTATAAACAGAAACAAAATCATAAAAACATTAGGGGTGGGTGGAACTTGTGGAATTCAACTTTATAAAATTCTGCAGTGTTACATAAAAACTCCATGAGGTTCTGAGGAGTTCTGCCACCAGGCAGAAATAGGGACATCGCACTGCTTGAGCTGCGATTTAGTGGCCGGAGCAGGTACCACAATGAAAAATCAGCTTGAACGGCACCACACTGCACTGCAGAGGGCGCAGCTCCTACTCATTCGGCTGCTTTCTGATGGCGAAAGGTCATGAGAAAATCTTGCTGGATGTCCTCTTAGTGCCCAGTAATCGTGCCAGGGGATGCCCAATCTTGCTTGCCAACTTACCATCCTGGAGCTGTTTGTAAGAAACTATTCCGCCATGCGGCAATTGGCGGAATTCGGCTGGATCTCCTTGTTCCAAAAGTGTTGTGGAGTCACCAAAATTCCTCCAATTCCGCACATGTATTCCACATTTTTTTTTATATAATGTACTTGTCTGAAAAATGCATAATGCAAGTTTATGGGAATTTTGGAACAAATTCAAATCTAAAAGTATACCCTGAATTATTGTATGTTTTATTTATAGTTGAACATTGTGTGAAATGAGTAACGAAAAAGTGCCTCAAGGCCCGGGTGCTGGCACCCCACTGATGAATAGTGCCTACCCACCAGGTATGTTGGAGCAGTTGCCTTGAGAATGTGAGTTACTTTCACATGTTCCATCTTTGTTGCTGTGTTTCCATTTAGGTCACATCATAGATGCATGAGCTCACTGCTATCTTCCGTGTGCACCCAGGATGTGGCTGTGGGGGGATAGTGCATTTGAGATAAAACTCTTTGCTAGGATGATATTCCCACTGGTTGTCATGAGGGGTGGACAGTGGTACCTGGGTCCAGAGGTATGAGCAGTCCACAACACTTCATTATGGCGGTCTCTCAGTACCCAGCCCATAGGATGGGTTGTTTTTTTTGATTGGCTTATGCTCCAGAGCCCATTCATTGCTATGATACAATCCACGTCCTTGACTTTGACTCTGGATTCTGATTGCATAAACGAATGGAAGCAGAACCCCGGCCCTGAAAAGCGTATCCAGTGGTTCTCTATGGAAGCCAAAACCACTGACCCGTCAGATCAACAACTTGCACTAAAATTGATTCTCTTCTGTAGACAATTTAACAATAAATGCCTTAGAAACTTGACATTTGTGGATGCCCAGCGTCATGCTTGTTCAAAACGAGCAAGATGTTAATCCAGACTATAATGTTAATATTTTGCTGCAAGCTGTCTGCTAGAGGTTTAGGGCCAGATGTATCATCACAGCTCTTTGCGATTCGGTATTACCGACTCGCAAAGGGCCATGTATCACATTTACGATTCTGTAATAGCGATTTGTTAAAGATCGCAAATGCTATTACCGAATAGCAAATTGCAATACCGGCCCCATTCGCAGCTATAGCTGGAAATTTTTTGCATTTCCAAAATTGCGATTTCTGAACCAGAAATCGCAATTTTGGAAATGCAAATCCCCAGGGTGCTGGGGGCCTTTGGCCCCCTCTGCTGTACCCCAAAAATGTTTTGGGGGACATGTAAGGTGCACACATGCCCTTTGGCTTTGGCTCATGCTTTACATGTTCAATGTAAAAATGCATTTTAAATGCATTTTTAAATTTTGCACCAGGTTACCACCTGGTTGCAGTCCGTGGTATTTTGCATGTGCAAAATGCCATTCTGCAAAAAATCGCAATTTGCGATTTTTTGCAGCATTACCTTGCATCCTGGAATTTGCGAATCGCAAATTGCAGTCGCAATTTCCAGGTCGCAACGCAAGAAATTGCAATTTTTGCGATTTCTTATTTGTTGTCTGCGAATGCCTTTCATGCATTGCAGACCACTGTTTTGCACTCGCAAACGGCCGGATTTACCGATTCGCACCGTTTGCGAGTGCAAAACTTTTTCATACATCTGGCCCACAGTGTGTTCTGTCCTTACATCACTCAGGTCAACCTAAGACACACCACTTCATGGCTACTTATTAATCTTATCCTGTAGTTTAAAACCCAGGCTAGCACTTTTTGCAGTCCTTGTCGATTGGTTCATACAAGGCATCTTGAAGGCTCTGCCCATAATGCATGGGGCAAAGAATAATTGACCCAATCTCTTGACCACTCTACAACAAATCATTGTTTTCTTAAAAGCTTTGATCTTGCCTGGGGGCAGCCTAGGGCATACATACCAACAGACTTGGTTCAGGAGGGAGACTCCTGATTTATTTTAGTTATCTTCCACCTAAAACCTCCTCCACTTCAATGTGAGTCAATGTGGAAAAGTAATTCCACAGATTTATTTTTCAAATTCTCCCTCGTACTGCATTCAAACTGTTTGCATGCATGGCCTAAGATCTTACCAGACACATTTTATCTAAATTCCTGCTAAGTAGGTTGTTGATCTCTTACTCTTTTCTAGCACATTTGGCTTTTCTGCAGTGATCTCAACTTTGTCTAGTTGTAATTCCCACTAATGGGATCTCTGACTCTAGAGGGACATAACATTATTCTGGTTATAAATGCCAACTGCAAACAATTCTCCTTGTGCAGGGTCATTGCCAAAACCTGCTGAAGCTCTCAGGGTAGTGCTTGACCTTGAGCCTTCTACAGCCAACCACCTGTTATTGTAGTGTCACTTTTTGTTGCATATGCCAGCAAATATTAGCCATCAGAAAGCACTAATAACAGCCTGAGCATTGACCTGAGGCTTGCTCCACCCAGCAGCACAGCACTCTCTCTATCAACCTCACTGCCCAGAGCTGGACTGAAAACCAAAATCACCCCACGAAAAACTTTGGAAAACCAGCTTCACGTTGCAGGAGCCTAAGAGTAGAATGGATCAAGGGGAGCATAATTGGGTCATGGCAGCCTATCCAGTTCTAGAAACATCCCCGTAGCCTGAATTGCACTGGGGAAACGCCTGAGTGGTCAAATTGCTAGTCCGTCCATGTCACTGTTTAATGATTTATACACCACTGTTCAATATTCCTATGACAAATGGTGGTCATTGAAATCCCTTGACATTAGGCGAATCATTCTAAACTATCCCAAATCTATCTTGGTATCCAATCCTAGAAGGGGTACATTGAAATGCTGTAATTACAGGCATTTAAAGGGGCCTACGATCTTACCTAATGATCTTTCTCACATTTCCCTTTAGCATAACTAGCATTTCCCACTCTGATTTCAGTTTTTTCCACTGCAAAACTCTCCAGTATCTATTTAAGGAATTCTGAAACAGTTTGCCAAACCTTCTTGCAGAACAACTCTGTCCCACTTGACTTTCAAATTCTTTAGTGCCTTTTTCAGTTTGCCAGACTTGCCTGATGAAGGAATTGAGTAATTTGACCCATCCCAGCTCCCTATATTTACCTTCTGTCTACTTTTAGATTCTGTCCAACTCCAGCCATCCCATCTGCCTTTTTTTCTAGCTACAATCTACAACTGAACATCTTCTGGGTCGTTCCTAAAAAGTATAAGCCAAAAGGTAATCCCTCCTTATGGTCCCCTCTGTAATGACTACGTAAGTGCGCAGTTCTAGAATGTGGCTCTGATTAAGTACTACCACTTTTTATTTTCTAGGTAGTTTAACACAGGTACTGTTCCAAGTTAGGTTTCAAACCACTCACCAATGTCTAATATTTTGGGCAGTGTTGGGATCGTGTTTTGGATTCACAGTGGCACTAACCCAAACAATTGAGAATTTAAGGCAAAGGGCAGGTGTATCAACGCCAAGATGACACATTTTAGCATTTTGCTTGTCACTTCTGCCCCACTGACTGAACGCTGCCCAGTTTCCCATTAATTAAGACAGGACAAAGGGTTCCATGTTATTTTTATTGTAAGGCTTTAGGTCGCAGGAGTTATAAATTGGTTATTGGGTTTATAGGAAGGGGCTGTTACTCTTGTTTTAACCACCTGTCACTACATATCTCACCATATTAATCTGTACCACACCTGTCTGGCCAATGCACACCTTATCTTAAACCCCACCTCATGATACAACATTATTTAAAAAGCTCACAAAAACTCTTTTTGCATGACTGCACTCTTCTAATTCAGTGGTTAATCAGACGGTGATGAAGCTCAGTGTGTAACTGCAGTGATTGAAAATTTGTTTTAAGCATAATTACTCAATGTGAGAAATTGGGTTGTTGGTTGACTGGGGTGTGTGCTCCTGGGCAAGCAACGGCCACAATCCCGTGCAGGGTGAACCACAAATATTCACTAAATTGACCTGTGGTTAACCATGGGTAACTTGGCACAAAATGCAGTCAAGCTTAACTTAGAGGCAATGTGTAAACTGTTTGTGCAGCACACAAACAGTAATGAAATGAAAAACACAGCACAAGCAAAAATCCAAAACCAATTTTTAAAAAATCTAGTCAAATTTTAATAAATTATTTGACACCAAGTGTCAAAAATACAATCATTAGAACTGGAGTTATGAATTTCTAAAGTTTAAGGTTCAAAATAGCAAGTCATAATTTTTGGGAAATGGCTATCTGGGTGCCTTTAGCACCACCACCAAGGGTTCAGGAGTGGATGTAGACCTGTCAGGGGTTCAGGACTCACTCAGGCTGGGCCCAGGTGTGGGTTCATGATGGCGGGAGCTTGCTATGTCCTGTGGCTCTGAACAGGAAGCCAGCAAACTAGCCCTTGATGTCACTTCTGGTAGTCCTAGGTACAGATGCAGGGCTCAACAGCAGGGCTGACCTCTGAGGGTTAAAGGCAGGCTCCAGGCAGCAAAGCAGTTCTTTCAGGTACAGCAGCAGTCTGGCAGAGTTCACAACAGATCACAGCAGCAGGTAGTCCTCTGAGAGTCCTTCCGCAGGTCCAGTAGTGAACTCAAGAGTGGGTTTGAGAGAAGTATTTTTATACCCTGGTGCCCTTCTCCTAGAAGGTGAAAGAAGTTTCCAGAACGGTTCTTTAAAATTCCATGAGTTTCCTGCCTCCCCTGCCCTGGCTCCTAGGTGGCTGCACTGACAACGCAGGGTCTTTAAGCCTATTGCATGGTGGCAGAGCACAACCTCTTCAGATGCAAGTGGGGCTGTGCTCAGCTCTGTCCCCCATCCTGCCATTGCAAAGGCCATTCAGACTCTGATAATCTCAGTATTCTCAACAAAGTCTCAACTGTCAGTTACACCCAGTTGTGTGATTTAAGGCAAGGTGCAGGCACAGAGAGCTAAGGGCAGGAAAATGGCAACTTCTAAAAGTGGCATTTTCAAACTTGTAATGATAAGTTCAACTTTACCATTAAAGAGGGTTTGTCATCACCAGTTAATAGTTACCCAACATGCCATATTTACCTCCTCTCCTTTAGGGATTACAGAGTATTAAATGTGGTAACGAATCCCTAATGTTATCCTATGGGATGGGTAAGCCTCATAGTAGTGAAAAACGAATTTGGGCATTTTTCACTACTAAGACATGTAAAATGTAAAAGTACATGTCCTACCTTTTAATTACCCAGCACCCTGCCCTATGGAATACCTGGGGGCCTACCGTAGGGGTGACTTATATGTAATAAAAAGGGAGTTTAGGGCTTGGCAAGAGGTTTTAAACGTGAAGTCGACATGGCGGTGGGACACTGCCCTCAGGCTGTAATGGCAGGCTTGGGACATGTTTTAAGGTGCTACTTAAGTGGGTGTCACAATACGTGCTGCAGGCCCACCCGTAACATGCCCTGGGTATATGTCATACCACCCTACAAGGGGCTTACATGTAAATTGAATATGTCAATCAGGTGTACACCTGGTATACTCTAGGGGAGTGAGCACAAGCACTTAAGAACTGGTCAGCAGTTGTAAAGTGCACAGTCATAACTCCAAGAAGTAAAAATCCAGCAAAAAGTAGAGGGAGGAAGGCAAAAAATGTGGGGGTGACCCTGTAGAGAAAGCTGTTTCCAACACTCAATAGTTGCGTTAATTATGCATTTGTCACATTATTGCACCCCACTTCTCATTTAAAATATAAGTGAAAACATATGCTCTTTTATACTGCCACTGAAATAAGTTCTCCATTTTAGCATTTTAAGTATTTTTTAATCAATGTCAACAATGCAAATGTATGGGAGATTCATAAATGGTAATTTTGTATTGGTCTAAAAATATCCGCCATGGTAAATCTAGGGGTGATTCTCCACTCTGGTCAGCTCTTAGGAGGGTGAATACAATTTTTCGACTCTGTTGTTGCTGAAATGCCACTACCAAATGCTTTTTCTAAATATTTATGACTTTATTATGGCAATGAGAGACTCGCGCATCTGTCAGTTAATCAATAACGTTTATTTCGGGTCAGAGTCCAAAGAAATATACACAATAAAAAATATCATCTCACAGTAAATATTTCCCATGAAAGTCTTAAATAATAAAACCGCTCCTATGTCCATAAAAGAATACAAATTAAGATCTTAGTCACTTTTAAAAATGTTTCCTCAAATTCCAGGTAGACAACAAAAAGCAGGAGAAAGCAAACAGCACCAATCTTATACTGTCCGTTTTTAAATAACTCTGGAAAAGGTGGTGACTCTTCATATAGCGTAAATGTTTAACAACTATGTAAGGTCTTACCCTAGGGAAATCGTATACTTAGCAAAAACAAAAATAGTTTTTCATCCTATATTTGTTCCAGACATATATTACGGTATATGGATGGTGGACAGACACTATACCAGTTATTAGTAAAATTATTTAGAGGTAACATTCCGTCTGAATTCATGATAGTAAACTTTGGGCCCAACTGGTTCAATATTGTCCTGCTGACATTCATATTTTGATGCAAAGGTTCTACTGAAAAAGTTGCTTGTTAATCATCCATTTATTGGATTTATATCCAGCGCCCTCCCCATAGCCAATTTTTATAAGCACATTTAACTTCCTTCGTACGCCTGTGGGTCATTAAAAAAGGGGAGGTCCACAGCTCAGCCCTACCCAGATTCTCAGACAATTTACGAATATGCCTGAGCCAACCCTACGATTCGCCACCCTCAAGATTTAGGACTTTCTAGAATGCACTCCATAATACCTGAGCTTCAGTGTCACCCACAATCATACCCAATATAAAATATTTCAAAAGTTGCCAATTGACACGATATCCATCATCCCAAAATTCATCAGTAAATGGATTGTCGAAGCACTGAGGGGCAATCAGAAGAGATTGCTTCACATCTAGCCAAATCAGATGAAATTGTGTGTCCCCATAGGTCGGTGGTGCAGAGTGCCGCTCTATCGCATTAGGCCCTGTAAAATAACAGTGCCGGATAAATTAAACACCTACCCTTAGCACCCTTTTCTTTGTGTAAAGTAAATTCCCATTTAGATAAATTCCAGCACCTGATCTAGAGGTGTAGAATTTAACCTGAATTTCTCTCTTATCTTTATCTCTATGGCACAGCAAGCTAAAAGCCACCTAAGCCTCATATGGACTGGTATGTCACTTCAAATAGTAAAAGATAGACGTTCAACATGCAGAGCATTGAAGCAACATTCTCCCCAAGGAGTGGCAAATAGTGTTCCTGTGTCTTTCTTACTGTAAATAATTGTAAGAGGCAGCCAGTAACAAGGGAAATATCCATATATAACAAGAATTCTTGGTTACTGTTGAAGTCCGGTCTCGAAAGAGGCTACCATGTCTAAGTAGAGGAGGAGGCCTCAGATCAAAAGGAAAAGAGTAAGATCCAGCTGGCGGCACCTGTGTGGAAGAGGTCTTGCTGGACACAGTCACTAGCAGCACATCAGTCATGAAGAAATGCACAGACTCTAAAGAATTGATGCTGGTGGGCCATCTTCCATCAAAGAATACAAGTATAGGTGTATGTCCTGTAGTCTAAAAAAGACCACTGTCACCTCATTTTGTGGCATATGGCGACTATTGCCATTATGTGGTATTGTACACTCTGGGCAGAACAATTCTGTACCATGAAGCTTTTCCATTGTATTGATAGACGGTTTAGTGCACTGGGGAAAAACGTAGAGGCAACAAAAAGCTGAAACAGAATGCTTTGCATCTGGTGAGCAGTTCACATGTGGACCTGGGTACCTTGAAAGCTCGGCATTGCTTTAACCAGTTTGAACACTTGGCATTGACCAGTTTTGTACCTCATCTCTGGATCCCATTTTCTAAATGCACACTCGGTCTGTCAACCCTATCTCTCTCCACCGCGCTCTGGAGCCCTCTCAGGCCATTACCTCTTCATCCCCTTCCCTGTTCCTCTTATTAAGAAATGAGGCATCCATGCCTCCACAGGCACTTCTCTAAGTCTAAATTCCTGTAAAATATAATAAACGTAATACAATCTCAAACTCTCCCTCCTGTTAAATGTAGCTGTGGCTTACCTGGAAACAACCTGTAATGTGGCAAGCTTCATAATCATTTGAATTAAGAAGCAGAGGTCGGAGGGAGGGATGTAATAATCGGAACAGGAAAGTCTGGACTCAAAGTAATTACATTACCGGTAATAAGCCTATGCAATGTTTGGAATACAATTTTCTCTGGTAGTCGGTAATGAGGCAAAATGAGATTAAAACATACAATGCTGGGAAATTATCTCTCTCGAAATGGTGTAGCTCAGTGTGAAGACACACTTGAACAGTTTGTCTCTGTATGTTTCCCTTTCTGCCAAGAATAACTAGAGCCCACATGTACTATATTTTTAACAGTTGCAAACACTATGATTCGCTAAGTCCGCTTTATGACCACTTTAAGGTATTTTTGGATTTACTAAACCCCTTTAGAGATTCAGAAATGATCTGAATTGGTAAATCGATTTGAAAATGGATGGCAACTTGGAAGTTGGTATTGGCACATTGTGGGGTCCTTCCAAATTGCGATTCATACTGTGATGTAGCAGTAGTTTGTGGCTGTAGTTCCAATTACAAACCATTAAAAAGTTAGACTTTCAAATTGGGGTGATAACCGATTTGCAAAGAGAAGGATACCCCGTTTGTGGCCCTTCCTAGTTGGGAATAAAGGTGGCAGCTTTAGGTGTAGAAAACAGTGCACACTAAGGCTACTGCCAGCTCTCAAATAAGGTTTTCAATGTGTTTTTATAGAAGCCCTGTCTCCTTCATAGTAATTGAGCTGTGTTAAATAAAACATTTTCAGCCTTTCAGTTTTGAAATGCAAAGTCAACCTTGGTGGTCTGCTGACCCTTGACGCCCATCCTTTTTTTTGTTGTCATTCATAGTGAGTTGCAGTTAACAACCTGTCTAATGTTCATTAGGCAGGTCATTCTTCGACCCGCTCTAATGACTTGTTTTGGTAACTGAAGTATTAACACTTAGGTCAGTTTTCAAAATAAGTAACTGGTTACAAGAAATTGGTGCCCAATGCTTACACTTTTTTCAATCAGTTATTTAACACATGTGGCCCTGTATCTGGTTTTTATGCATTATTGTGCCCAGATCTGATGACTCAGGAGCTGTGGGAAGTGAGGCTGCCTGTAGCTACCCAGAATCAACTATGTCTCTGGCCCCGTAGGAAAGTGTGGAAAGACTAAACCTACTGCTCGGGTAGTCAACTTCTTTCTCCTACTCATTTTTCCATTTCACAAGTCCCCTGGTTTTTAGCTCTTGCTTTAGCCAAGAACATGTGGTTTTACTAAAATGATATGTATATTATACTCATACATTGGGGATTACATTCAGCCATCTTCATCCACTAGTCTGTTATTATGTCATTCACATTTTTATTTTGCCCAGTACAGTATTCAGCATGGGGCAGTGGGTTATCCGACTTCAGCCACTGGCTAACTTCACAGTGAATGACAACATTCTCTCTTTCACCAGTAGCAAAATCCACACATAAAATAATTCCTGTGAGTAACTGGGACAGCTATGGAAATGTGTGCCTTTTTGAGACAAACATGTTTTTGCTTGCAGCCAATGTTTTTTTAAGATTGACAAGGATCTGCTGGCTCTTCTTCATCCATTTGTCTGTTGTTATGCACTTTTCATTGTTCCCATCCCTACAGGATTCTGTATGTCATAGTGGTTCAGCTCACTCCAACCACTAGCTAATTTCACTGTGAGTTACAACATTCTGCCATTTCACAAAGAGCAAATCCATATACTAAGGGCTACGTGTGCTTTTTGAAACAAAAATATTTTACTTTTAGTCAATTATATTTTTTACATACACAACCACCTAGCAGGTTTCCCCGCACTAGAGTATTGCAAAAACTGAAAAAACAAAACACACATTGACAAGTGCCGTACCTGCTGGATTTGCCAGTGCTTGTTTGCCCTAGTAGTTTGGGTTCTCAATTCCATTTGAAGAGTGGTACTGTTTTTGGCTATTTCCCTAGTACAATTTTCAATATGCTGGGTTGGGGTTGATGGAAATGGCCCTTTCTGCAGAGTTATCCACAATTATTTTACCTTCCTCCTACTCTTTTTCTGACCCAGTTTTTGTTGGTTTCAGGACTCTGGGAACTTTACAGTGCTAAAGTGCACGTGCTCTCCCCTCTAAACATGGTATAAATGGGTTACACTTGTTTGACATATTTAATTTACGTTTAAGTCCCTAGTAAAGTGTACTATTTGTGCCCAGGGCCTGTAAATTAAATGCTACAAATGGGCCTTGTGCACTGATCATGTCACCCACTACGGTAGCCTCTCAAACATGTCTCAGGCCTCCCACTACAGAGCCTATGTGTGCAGTTTTAAACTGCTATTTCTACCTGGCAACTACAACTACTTGCCAGGCCCATACTTTCATTTTCATTACATGTAGGTCACCCCTAAGGTAGGCCCTCGTTATCCCCGAAGGGTAGAGTGCAGTGTATTTAAAAAGTTGGACTCATACATTTAAGTTTAACATGTCCAGGTAGTGAAAAACTGCTAAATTTGTTTTTCACTATTGCAAGAACTATATCTACAATGGGATAACATTGGGATTACCCTAAAACATCTTTTTAGTGTAACTCCCAATTGGGAAAAGATAGAAAGGTGGAGTTTAGTGTCTCTGGACTCACAATTCAAAAGCACAACATATGGTGAAGTCAGATTTTAAATTGTAAGTCTGAAAATGGCACTTTTATAAAGTTGGCATTTTCTTACTCCAACCTTCTGTGTCTCTTCCTGCCTCTGAATACACGTCTGGGCTGGTTGACAGTTAGGCTCCTCGCATTCCCACTAGACAACCACACACAATGGGAGACTAGGTGTGACTTGATGGGCCTTAATGGGTCTTAATGGGCCATTAACTGGCTTGTTAGGGGCGGAGCTTAACACTGCCTCACTTACACCTGAATAGACTTGTCCTGTCCACCCACAATAGGGCTTACCGATCCTGTATTATTACTGTTACCTGTTTGGAGCCAGGACAGTGGAGGTAGAGAATCTGTACATTTCAAATGCCTGCCTCTGAAAGCTTCTCCCACCTTCCAGAACCTGGCCACTAAAGTATAAATACTGGACCCCAAACCCCAGAAAATCTGATTTCTCCTGGAACCAAGGATGCTATGCCAGGTAAAAGGACTGCTGTGCTGCCAGGAGGGACTGCCACTGTGCAACTGCATAGCTGTGTTGGCCTGCTGCTGCTGCTGGTGCTGTAGGAAGGCCTGCCACTTTTCTACTTGCTCTGCTGTGCTGGCCTATTTCTGCTGCTGTAGGAGGAACTGCCACTTTGGTGCTTGCTGTGCTGTGTTGACCTGCTGCTACTGTCCTGCAGTGAAAAGGACTGGACTTGCTTTCTACATCCTTGAAACCAAGAATCTCCAAGGGCTTGCTGGGTTGCCCCCTGTGCTCTGCAGTCTTAGGGTCATCAAAGACTGCCTGCAACTCACCTGCTACAGCACCTGGACTCTGCCATCTGTGAGTCTACCCTGCCAAGTGGTGCCACCCCAGTCCTGGACCCTTGGAAGTTGGTTTAAGGTGCTCTGCTTTGTGTGGTTTTTATCAGACCCACTGTGAAGCAACGCAAAGCCCCGCAAAGCCTTCCGCATAGCTGCCAGCATATCAGAACCTACACACAGCGACACCAAGCCCTGCAAAGCCTTGCAGCACAACTCCCTGGGATTGACCGAAGCGATGCCAAGCCCTGCAAAGTCTCACTGCATAGCTCCCCAGTATTAACGCAAAGCGATGCCAAGCCCTGCAATGCTTCGCTGTACAGCTTCTCGGAACCAACGCTGGACCAGGCGATACCTCGCAAAGCAACGTCAAGCAGACGACACACCAGGATTTAAGGTACCCCCAACTTTGAACCAAACTCTAGCATAGGCATTTAACTTCTTACCTGAAAGTTGTTTTCCAAATACCCCCCTTACCCGATTTGATGAATGTCCGTAAAAGCAAAAGTTGTGGTTCCATAATTGTTCCACATCTGAACAGTGCATATTTCAGCAAGTATACTGGATTTTGGCTTTTGAAGGCCCCCAGTTACTGCTATGGAAGTAATGCTAGAGTTTTGAAGGATACTTCAAGGAACAGATGGAGACAACGTTATGTGTGGTACTAGCGTTTCATCTTTACTTGCCATCTGAAGAACCTGAAGAAGTACCTGGAGTTGGTACCCCCCATCTGAAAGAAGGGATGTGCTACTGCAACTGAAGCTGCTCCTGAACCGAGGACATGAAGCAAAACCCCCACGACAAGGTAGCTGCCATGCAAGAGCGACTTGAGTCAAGTGTGCAAGGAAACGTGAAGATCTGAAGTCCAACTGATAAGAACCATACATTAACTCACAGGTGAGCTTGAGGTGTGACCCTGGTTCTCAAGCTTTCTTGTATGAAGCACCCAAAAAGGGCCCGTCACAGCTCCCTTTGTCTGTCTCGCTCTACCTTGAGTCACATGTTTGTAAAAATAGTTACTCAGGGTTACATCAGAGTGATTTATGTCAGTAGGTCTGAAGGAGGGCAGTGGGTTTTTAAGCTATGGTTGTATGGCAGTGATGATCCCCTGTGGCTAAACGAGGTGACCATGTTCTCAGGTGAGTAAATTGAATGTTTGGGCTGATGAGCAATGGCGTTCATAACATTCAGGAACAGAGGGCAGCAGTTGTACTACAAATAAAAAGCTGGGCACCTCTTGGAATCTGTGTGCAAGAAATAGTAATTGAATTGGCCAAATTAGCTCTGGCCTTCCTTGTGAGCTATCAGGTGCTACCTCAGTGGTTTAGGAGGGGATTAACAAACCATCTTGTAGGCGAAAAAGCCAATTTATTACTCCTTTTATGAAACTTGTTATATTTTCAGTAGTCTCTTGGAAGACGCCCTTGATTTAGTCCAACCTAGAAATATATGCAAAGACGAAGCACCCCCCATTGTATTTACTTGTGTTTTCATAGATATCAATTCAGATTCAAATATCAAACAGCGCACAGTTTTTCAAATATTTAAACATTATTATCTGCAAGTGAGCTACTGTTAGAGTTGCAAATAGTACCTGGATTACTGTGAATGATAAGAGCCTGGAGCCCAGATAAATGCATGCTCAGTCCTGCTTTTATTAGAGGTACCAAATTCTGCTTTAAATGGAGACTTGCCAAATATGTCTTAGTCAAATGAAGTGTCCGTAATTTTGCCAAATCATCTTGGCATTCACATGTTGTGGCACAATGGAGAGCACATCAACAAAGGTGTCAAATGTTCCAGGGTAAGTGCTTTCAATCCATGTACTACTGATAGTGAAAAGGAGGAAAAGCATATGACTCTGAGGAACGACAGAAAGGGAAAAGAAAGTGATCAGCACCTACCTTGAATTCTTTTCTTTACTCATGAGAGTTTAAGCAAACCTGTGCAATTTCATCCAGATCCGCATTTCCATTAGCGGAATGTCGCTGGGACTTTCTCAAAAGTCTTGTCTAAAAAACTGGAGAGGCCAGTAATGAGTGGCCTTAATTCATTTTGTTAGGGGGAAATTGTAATTTTATCATTGATTTTTCTAAGCTATTGAGAGCCCTGAAAAAGACTCTTTATTTCATTTGCTTGCTTTGGTATAGCCCTGCTAGATCTCAAAGGGTGACAAAATGATTAACAACCAAGGATCAGTGAAATGGAAGGCAGATATGCGTAAATAAATGGAACTTTATAGCAGGAATTTAGGTTTGGAAGGGATGATTCAGCCTGAGATGGCAGATAACACGTATTTAGGATGAGCTCATAAGCACAATATTCTCAGAAGAAGATGTTAGATATTTAATTGATACCCTTGAGATCGGAGAAGAATATAGCATAGAATGAACAACAAACAAATATTTGATCTGTATTCTAGGGTTTTACCACACTGAACTTCCCTCTATTAAGTCTGCTTGATACAGAGAAAAATTGCAATGTTTAGTTGAGTAAAGCTGGATTATGCACACTTTACTGACTGGAGATTCAGATATTACTCTATACATTTATGAGCCCTAGAGACTTAGGCCCTCATTCTGACCTTGGCGGGCGGCGGAGGCCGCCCGCCAAAGTCCCGCCGTCAGGTTACCGTTCCGCGGTCGAAAGACCGCGGCGGTAATTCTGACTTTCCCGCTGGGCTGGCGGGCGGTCGCCTTCAGACCGCCAGCCAGCCCAGCGGGAAAGAGGCTTCCACGATGAAGCCGGCTCGGAATCGAGCCGGCGGAGTGGAAGCTGTGCGACGGGTGCAGTTGCACCCGTCGCGTATTTCACTGTCTGCGCAGCAGACAGTGAAATACATGTAGGGGCCCTCTTACGGGGGGCCCTGCAATGCCCATGCCAGTGGCATGGGCACTGCAGGGGCCCCCAGGGGCCCCGCGACCCCCCCTACCGCCATCCGGATCTCGGCGGTCCGACCGCCGGGATCTGGATGGCGGTAGTGGGGGTCGGAATCCCCGCGGCGGTGCAGCAAGCTGCGCCGCCGCGGAGGATTCAATGGGGCCGCGGTACACTGGCGAGACCCCGCCAGTGGTGCCGGTCCGACCGCGGCTTTACCGCCGCGGTCGGAATCCCCATTGGAGCACCGCCGGCCTGTCGGCGGTGCTCCCGCGGTCCTCCGCCCAGGCGGTCAAAGACCGCCAGGGTCAGAATGAGGGCCCTAGTAGTTTAAGTTTAATAGTTGTTTGAGAAACTTATGCTGTGGTGAACATTTGCAACAACAGTATTGAAAGATGTTGCTTCTTCAATGTAAGGTTGGAATCTTGGTCTTTATTACTGCTATAGGAGCATAATTGGAAGAGTCACCAGGATTCTGTGTGTTTAATATGCATTCTGTTATCTGAAAATCTAACAAAATATGTTAAAACAAACTAAGGATCAGTGGGTAGATTAAATAATTATCACAAACATGCAAATGGTGATAACGTTGTATTATGTACAGCAGTACAGCAAGTGTTGGGATGGAAAAGTCCCTCACGTGGTGATGGTTGTGTAACCCTACTCTTAGTGTCCGTGACTGTGATGATGTCTGGATCCCTGTATTTTTGTGGTATGGGCAAACATATATTATGGGTGTGCACCATGACATAGGCCTATCTTATGGATTGCTGCCTTTTTGGACCAGGAAGGGTACCCAAAGCGCTACTCTCATAGTGGTGAAAGGATACTGCCTTTGCCTGGAGTTAAGTAGCACAAGCATGGTGGTGCCAGTATACTGTATAGTGATCAACAGAAGTGAACAGGCCTTTCTCCCTCTCAGTGTCTAAGGCCTGCAAGTCTCCAAGCTGGGTGAGGGGACATCACCTAGGGAATCCAAAACTACCTGCTCCTGCATTCTGGAGGACCAGGACCTGCCTGCTTGCCAAGACCTGTGAGCCCTCTGAGGAAGGGAGAACCCTGGATGGAGTGATGCCCATTGGGAGATCGTAGTGAGTGGATCTCTGAAGTGAAGTGTGAGGAGACGACTTCTGCACCGATTGGGTCATAGCCCATGTGCAGTGTGAAGTTGGCAACCTCATGTACCAGGTGGGGCTACGGGCAAAAAAGGCAATGAGCGTGTTCTCATTGAAGTGGTTCTACTTTCTTTAGAAGAGAGAGCTGGTATCAGACCCTCCATGTTTTTTGAGAGCAAGGTTGGTGTCCAGGGTCTGTTCAAGTGACTTAGCATTCAGTGAAAGTTGTGATGTAAAGCATCCTTCAACATGTACCTCAAATTCCTTGTGGACCTTCTAAGGGCCCACTGAGTTTTCTCTGAATGCATGCTAATGACATGCAAATACCTGAACCAAAAATATAAAAATTAGTTCACCATCAGATCAGATGGTGTAAAACAATGGTGAATTGGATGTGGCAAAATAGCTTAAAGCTTAAGAGCACCTAGACATAAACCCTTATTTTCTGTGCCGTGCCATTCAGAAAGCCACAAGGCAAGTAGGGGATACTGGACTTCAGCTGTGCAGGTTGAGTTTGTTTGCCTCTTTCCTGTCATCCATCCTACCATGGCTCTACAAATAGAGCCACATAGAACCCTGTCAAATCTTGACTGTAAGTGGTGGTGACAGCAGTCACAGGCTTCTGAGAGAGGTAGCATTGGGGTGCTCTCACTCAGCCCTTAAGAAGCAAACATTAGTATCATAAATGATTGTCCAACCCAATGCTTGACTTTCAAACAGAAAAGTACTTTAATGCACACTAGAACTAAACCTGAAACGAAATACCGCACATGGGAAAATGTGCACAATGTAATTTAGTGTTCTCATGCTAGAGTAAGTCCGTTTCTGTTCCAGCTATTTATCCCAGCCATCCCTCTTTATGGTCCAGGGGGTTCTCCCCACAAGTCTGGTTCTAGCGTGGTTCGGCTCTGCTGGACAAATCCCCTGTACTCTCCTTTTAGGACACAGGCTTTTTAATTCAGTTAATTGGTTCTCAACTAATGAGTCTCTTACAGTCCATGAATGGGACAGCGCTTCTCAGGCAGTCACCCAGCTTCTTACTTGCTTCTTCATTCAACCCCTTCTATGCTGAGTGAGAACCTGCAGTTCCTCTGTCCTTCCTCAGGAGTCACACCTGGAATGTTGGAAATCCTGTGCCATCAAGGATGATGTAACTGTGGTCATCAACAGCTGCTCACAGAGTGTTAAATCTTCCTCACTGGTGGTCTTACAGGGGCTCCATGTGGCTCGCTTGAGCTGTTTGGTCCTGGATCAGTGCATTAACTCACAGCTTGGCTAGAACAGATGGTGAGGCCTCACATACGCCTTATTGATTCAATGGTGGACCACAGCTTCAGGCATGCTGAAGTCTCAGGCAACTCAGAACATGGAGTAACTAACTACAGAGATCAGTCTCAGTAACTCACGTCAATCTGCAATTTTACTTTTGGGCTCAGAGGCTCAGTTCACAGCACATCTTCCTGTTTCCCACCAGGAATTACACAGGAGCTTCTGGGGTTGGCCAACACAAGGGCATAGAGATTGCTCTTCACAGCCCTCTGCTTCTACAGACCTACTGCATTGGTGTCATGCTGTACTTCATTCCTCCCAAACAGGCACTCTGGCATGGTTGACAGTATTCTCTCCCTCTGCAGGTAGGATGGTTCTCTGCATGTCAGTACAAGTAATCAACTCTTGCAGCAAGGGGTGTTCTCAGGTGACATCCCCTCACCTCCTGGAAACTACCAATAGGTAGATAGCAGCTCTGGTAGCACATCAGTCCTCTGAGTATTCTACAGAGCACTTCTTTTGTTAGTCATAGAGAACATGGAACTGGGTCAAGTGGGATAGCCGTTCCCACTTTTATGCAGTCAAAGCAGACAAATATGTACATCAATTGTACACCCTTTCAGCACCAGTTTGGGGTTGTTCTCTTTTCAAATGTCATCTCTAGGCTGATCTCCCATGTGTAGAGTGATGTTCCTCATATCAGGACAGTGGCCAGCCTGAAGCACCCATAATAGAGGCACAAAGCTGCATGAGCTTTCTGCATTTAGCAGTCATCAGCTACAGTGAAGAACTGCTGAAGGAAAGAGAAAAAGCTGGTTTCACCGAAAATGCTCCTTTTCACCTTGGATAACAGAGACTCCATTTTCACTCTTTACTACCACAACAGGCTTTGGGTATCCAAAATAGACCTCTCAGGCCTCCACTACTCTGGTTTACTCACACACATTGTAGGAACATACCATCTTTCTTGCCATGTTGCCCTCATTTTTACCTGTATGTCAGTATGTTTTTGCCTGTCTCACTGAGATCCTGCTGATCAGGACCCCAGTGCTCATAGTTTGTGGCCTAATGTGTGTGCTGCCAGTAGTGCTTAACTGTGTCACTGAGGCTCTGCTAATCAGAACCTCAGTGCTTATGCTCTCTCTGCTTTTACATTTGTCACTATAGGCTAGTGACTTCATTTACAAATATCAGTTGGCACACTGGACCCCCCTTATAAGTCCCTAGTATATGGTACCTAGGTACCCAGGGCATTGGGGTTCCCGGATTCCTTATGGGCAGCAGCATTTCTTTTGCCACCAATAAGGAGCTTGGACAAACCCTTTCACAGGCCTGCCATTGCAACCTGCGTGAAATAGTGCACACACTATTTCACAGCCATTTTCACTGCACTTAAGTTACTTATAAGTCACCTATATGTCTAACCTTCACTTACTGAAGGCTAGGTGCAAAGTTACTAAGTGTGAGGGCACCCTTGCACTAGTAGAGGTGCCCTCACGCAGTCCAGGGCCAATTCCCCAGAATTAATGAGTGTGGGGACGTCATTACACATGTGCACTACATATAGGTCATTACCTATATGTAGCTTCACAATGGTAAACCTGAATATGACCATATAAGGTGTCTAAGATCATGAAATTGTCCCCCCATTCCAGATCAGGTATTGGGGAGCCAGTTCAATGCATACTGGGGGCTCCACCATGGACCCCCAGTACTGCCAAACCAGCTCTTTGAGACTTGCACTGCAGCTACAGCTGCTGTCACCTCACAGACAGGGTTCTGCCCTCCTGGAGTCTGAGCAGCTCAGTCCCAGGAAGGCAGAACAAAGCATTTCCTTTGGGAGCAGGGTTTTACACCCTCTCACTTAGGAAATAGGCGTTACAGGCTGGGGTGGGGTAGCCTCCCCCAGCCTCTGGAAATGCTTTGAAGGGCACAGATGGTGCCCTCCTTGCATAAGCCAGTCTACACCGGTTCAGGGACCCCCAGGCCCTACTCTGGTGTGAAACTAGACAAAGGAAAAGGGAGTGACCCCTCCCCTGTCCATCACCACCCCAGGGGTGGTGCCCAGAGCTCCTGCAGTGTGTCCCAGACTTCAGATATGTTGTTTTCCAAGGTGTGGGGACACTCTGGAGGCCTCTGAGTGGCCAGTGCCAGCAGGTGACATCAGAGACTCCTCCTGATAGGGCCATACATGATAACGTTGCCAATCCCCCTCGCAGGGCTATTTAGGGTCTCTCCTATGGGTTTCTCTTCAGATACTACTTGCAAGTTTCCAGCAGGAATCCTCTGCAAGTAACACTTCATCCTCTGACCTCGGATCGACCGCAGACTGCTCCAGGAACCGCTGTAACAGCAACAAAGTATCCAGCCAGCAACTGCAACAGTTTCCACGGTGTGCACAGTCTGGGGACTCCCTGTCTTCACCCTGCACCAGAAGGAGTGAAGAAATCTCCAGTGGAGTGACAGTCACTTCCCTGCTCTTGCAGGCACCTTCTAAGTCGATGACCGGTTCTCTTGGACTCCTCTCCTGGTGACGAGCGTGCTCTTTGGAACACAGGTGGTGGACCCCTTCGACGCAGACTGTCCTAAGGTCCTGTTGTCTAAATTTGGAGGAGGTAAGACCTTGCTTTCCCCATTTACGACTACAGTACCCCGGTGCACCGAGTCTTCTTCACCTCCTGAGGCCTCTGTGCACTATTTGCAAGAATCCTTCTTGCACAGCCTGGCCCAGGTCCCCAGCACTCTATCCTGCGACACTCAACTTGCTGAGTTGACCTCCGGCAGCTTGGGACCTTCTTTTGTAGTGCTGCACCAACCGCAATTTGCAACTTCTTAGTCCCCGTGTCCTCGGACCTCCGTGGGTGCTGTCTGGTCATCTGTGGGTTCCCTCCAGTGTTGGGAGCCCCCTCTGCCTCCTCAGTCTGAGTTAAGGCCCCCAGGCCCCTCCTGGGTCCAGGCAGCGCCACTTTGACGCAAAACGCGACTTTGCTTGAACCAATGCTTCTTTGATGAATCCAGCGCCGAAACTCGCCTGCATCCAACATCTCTTCGTGGGACATCCATTGCATCATGCAGGAACCCGCAGCCATCTTCCTTTGGTGCATTTCTGCAGTCTTCGTCCAACGGGGAACTCTTCTTTTGCACCCTCTTCTTGGTTGGCAGGGTCTCCTGTCCTTCCTGGAACTTCTTCCGACTTCTGGACTTGGTCTCCTCTCTTTGCAGGTCTTCAGGTCCAGGAAGCCACCATTTGTTGTTTGCAGTCTTGCTTGGTTCTTGCAATAACTCTAATCACGACTTGTAGTGTGTCCTAAGGAAACCTGCAGTACTTTACTCCTACTTTCCTTGGCTCTGGAGTGGGGTATTTTACTCACCTTTGTGGTTTTCTTACTCTCCCAGCAATTCTCAACACACTACACTTGTCTAGGGGGGAATTTATGATTAGCATTCCACTTTCTTAGTCTATGGTTTGTGTTGCCCCTAGACCTATTTTCTTCCATTGCATTCTATACCATTTCCTTTTGTTTGCACTATCCTATGTCTAATTCGGCCTAAGCTGCTCTGCTACTGCTAACTCTATCAGCCTAAGCTGCTAGAACACTACTGCATTTCACTAATTAGGGATAACTGGACCTGGTATAAAGTGTAAGTACCCAAGGGACCCACTACAAACCAGGCCAGCCTGCTACACACATCATTCATGTACCAGTCAGGCCACATACACAAACGTGCACAACATACACTTAGGATGTCAGTGCTAGGATCTGGGTTAACGCATAGAGGACACTTTACTTCAGAGCAAGTACGCTGCCATCACTTCTATGTACTAAACCAATGCCATAGACAGTAGCCCACTATCTGTACAATGAAGGCATGTGTGGTGTGCCACTCTAGGTTACAAGCAGGCCCAGGACCTCACTCATGTCAAATAACAGGCCTAGTCCTCTGTACATACAATAGATTATTTTGGGGAATTGGCCATATCATGAAGAGATGCGCTGGCTCAACACACAGCTGAGCACCTGTAATTTTAGCTTGAGGTTTCTAAATTTAATACATATTACTCTGAAACAATGCATGAAATACAGACTACACAAGTTGAAACAGTGAGCAGGTATTGCACCCTCTGTTTTTAATTGCACAGTTTAAAGTTCATGCGTTAACTCAGAGAATTTCCAAGTTATATGTACAAACTGTAGACACCTCAAATGCTAAAAAAGGAGGGTGCCCTGCACTTTGCCAACATAGCTGTCCAGGATACAGTCCCTGATGCACACAGTTGGACATTCAGGACAAATGAAGATAATTATACACTCTGCAGGGGACATTCCTGTCCCGAAATCTTCCAAATGAACATCAACCCATGATGGTTAGGGCCTTTTATGTTCAAATGTCTTGAATATAGCAACAGTCCGCACACACTTATCAAGCTACCAGTTAAAACGATCACCAAAAGCACAACATCCTGCAGTCTGCCTCATCACTGGCCTATGTAAGGATTTGAATATCATATGACCACTGAGAAGCCTGCAGGCACTCTCTCTTACTTCCAAAATGACCTTCAGAACATGATTCCCCACCTCTAAATGCTTAAAATGTTCCACCCCTGCTTACATATATGAAAAAGTAATGTTTAACCAGACAATCTGACAACTCTGCTGCAACGTAGCCAACTCCTGTGTGGTCCCTAGGACCAAATGTAAAATAAAAGGAGATGTGTGCCTCTCAGAAATTGGACCTTGCATTTGGAAAGACCTCTTGCTACACATCCGCAGCAGTCACAACCTTATGATCTTCAGAAACAAAATAGCAACCCCCCTGTACTGACATGATCTTTCCCCGGAGTTAACGCTGTGATGACACATTATGACCTCAGATCTTATCTTGGTAAATACATCCAAGTTACAGTGAACATTGACCCCTCAAAAAAACTCTGAAAGTACATGTTACATAAAGTTATGGCCAATACAAACATTGCCCACTCAGGAATATAAATGTGCAAGAACAACAACATTGTTGCTATACTCTGCTCTTGCTCTTTTGGGTCTGAACCAACTTTGCACTGTCACTGAGTTTTTAATCCTTTTATTATGGTTCTTAACATACTGCAGGCTGCTACTCTATGATGGATTAACCAATGCACTGAAGCACTTTAAGGGCCCAGATAGTTGTCTGTTCCATGTTTATTGTTCAAGGGGAGGGTGTATTTGCTGTAGGGAAGCATTTTTTGGAGCCTGGAAGTAATTTTAGTAACTATCATGTATAATTTTGTATTTCACAGTTGGATCCCCTGCTCTTATGGGAACGTTCTCATTTTGATGTTACTGTATACAAACTAATTGAGTATTTTACTGTTAATATAATGTTTGATATTAGTATCGTGTTTTATTGGTAGTTTGGAGTTTTCAATTTGTGTATTGTATTATTTGATCTCGGTTTTAAATTGTAATGGATTTTAATATCTGCATAATAAATTATACTACACAGAACATTTTTGCTTGCATGATAACGATAATGTAAAATTAACTTTTGGGAGTATGGTCTCTTTTAGAAAGACAAGGAACATTCCAGAAATATGGTTGATTGTAGTTGTTCAAATAACTTTTTCTCATGAAAAAGGAGGGATAAGAAAGACTTGCTTAGGCAACCCTCCATCTGAATATACGAGGAAATAAAATCATAAATATGGGAGATATTGACGGATATTCACATATCTGTTCCCTCTAGTGCTTTGTATATTCAGTAGCAATGTGTTCTATTTTAAAGAACCCTAACATCTGAGTAACTCTGGGAGCATTATTTCTTTAAAATATTTCAGGCACAATTCACAGAATTCTTATCAGAGCAAAAGTCCCACTTGAGTCTGGATGCCTACCTGTTAAATATCAATTGTGATTCAAGAAGGCAGCATCTTAGAATGTTTCCTTTGGGGATGTTACAAGTGTAGATGTCCTGCCAAGCGTATAGTTTTTTCTGCAGTTACACATGCCTCACAAGTTTTTCCCATTGGACTGAAGAGAACAGTCGTAAATGATCTGACACAGCCATACTGAGGCATGTGGTATTGCAGTAATGCATCAAATTGGTTGACCTCATTTCTGGATAACAGAAGTTTCCAGGTCAGAGAAGGTCATGCATGTCAGAGATTGATCAGCTCAAATGCAGAGTACCTCAAGGCTCATCTTTGAGCCCAGTCTCTTTTCAACGTGTATGTATTCTCCTTAATGGATATCATCTGCTCTGCTGGTTTCTCTATGGGCTCAAATGCAGACAACACCCATATCCTCGTATCTTTGGCCACCAATACCAGCTCCACTTATTCTAATTTGTCCACCTGCTTGGAGCAAGTGCACAGCTGGATATCTAACAGCTGCAGTGGTGTACCAAAGGCCCTTGCAGCCCCTGCTGTGTGGGGGCCCCCCTCAGCACAGTACTCTGTCCTGAGAGCTCCTGTGAGAGTTCAGGGAGGGCTCCATGTACTTTGCAAGGGCCCCCTCTCAAATCTGGTTATGCCAGTGAACAGCTGCCTCAAATTAAATGCCCATAATACCGAGGTGATGCTGGTGGGAAATAACCCTTCCCTCTGGGACTATCACAGCCGGCCCATATGTGTGGGGGACCATCCCATCCCGAAGGAGGAGGTTAAGAGCTTAGGAGTTCTCCTAGATAAGGACTTAACCATGGTATCTCAGGCCAAGAAAGTAGCAGGGATCTGCTTTGCCCTTCTAAGAGCCCTCAGGAATACCATCAAATTGCACCCTGCGGAAACACTGAGAACAGTGATACAATGTCTTATCTTGCTTAAGTTGGACCATGGCAATTCACTTTATCTTGGCAGCCCTTTCTATGTTACCAAGAGGATGCAATCTATTTAAAATGCTGCAGCCAATTTTTTTCTGCATAATCATAGATCACAGTTTTCACAGTCGGCCTTGGTCAGCCTTCATTTGCTACCAGTAAAGAAAAGGCTATATTTTAATACACTCTATATTATACATAAAGTAAAACATGCTCAGAGACCACATATCCTTAGGCACCCCATCATCCGGTACAGCAAAGCACAAGATCTTATGTCGAACAATCTCTTATTTCTGGCCACCCCCAAAATCAACAGGGCCAGAAGTGGTGGTCTACCTTTTGCCTATTTTGCAGCTTAACTCTGGAATTCCCTCCTGATTCAACTAAGAGCCTGCAATAACTTGCTTAGTTTCAGAAGACAGCTAAAGACCCATCTTTTTGCATAAGCAGCGTACTTTCCCTCACATCACCTCTAAGCGCTGGGAAGCCCGTTTGAGTAACCAGGTGCTCTAGAAATCTAATAACATAACATACTGTAAGGGACATTGGGTAAGTGAAGTCTTCACATTGAAAAATGATTAGCATGTGAGTAAGAAAAAAAGAACTAACTAATTACGGCATTTCATATTTTGTTAGTCATGTTTGTTGTATTTTTGTCTGCAACAAGTACACCAAGGGCTATGGAAAGCAGGTGTACATCAGGGAAAATATGATTGTCGAGTATTCGCCTGGAGGTTCTGAGAATGGATAGTATTCACAAACTTCCTCTCCCTTTGTAACACCTGCTGAAATGTCTTGGTGAACCAATCACTTAGTTCTCACATTTGAGAAAATTGACAGCCAATGTGAAATATCGTTTCCTTAACTTTTCCTGTTTCTCCTGTTGTGTATTCCCTTGTAAATTAACATCTTTATGGTATTGAGTCCGCACATTAATAAAAGGTTCTTGCTGACTTTGTCAATGCAGTGGTAAGGATAGAGTCAATCCTGCCTAAAACAATGTTCTCTTTAATCTTTTGAGTTCTGTTTCGGGTTGGGGATATTTACCTTGTTGCAACATCATACAGGTATAGGGCCAGTGAATGATCACCTACCAGTCATGGGAAAACAAATACACCTAATTCTTCAGCACGTGATTGCCAGCTAAAGACATTTGACGTGGAGAAAGGATCTTTTAAACCTGTTGTGCAAATCCAATATTGCCGCAGTGGAAAACCAAACAGGATCGATTTTGTAAAAAGTGGAAGATTTGTTTCCCTAGAGTGATGTTTGTCTTCTGTGCTGCTTATCAATAAGTAAACAGTGTTACCTTCTAATAATACCACTAAACAAAGGTGGATAAACATGCCCATTTCACACCTTAACGCATGGTCTTTCTGAACCAAGGATGCCTGTGCAAATATGTTTATAGGGTTTTTCTGTCTGCAAATAGGTCCACTGCATCACTTGCTAAACAACAGAGGTAGGTCCGGCAACGGCGAAGATACTGATAATGGGCTCATTGAAAACACTGCAAGAATAACATTACAATTTATTGCAGGTTTCACTACATTCTACAGACTATTCAGGGCGGTGGTAAAGGTGTGTCAAACAGCCACTAAAATCAAACACACCCACACCCTCACAGTTACTGACTGCATCAGTGCTGCCATTTACGGATCCCGGTCAAAGTTACTTCCTGCATGTCCATTTCAAGTGGTTTGCAGTTGCAATGTTTCAGAATGAAGGCAACTCTGCAATTCCTATTACACATGCCAGTGAGGTAAGAGCGGAAAAGATGGCCAGGGTGCAATAGTGAAATCTCATGCTTTGAAGCGAACTGTCTCACGTTTTAGGACTGTATATAGTCCACATCTCAGTGCAAGGAAAGGCCTCTGCGCCTATGTAAATCCTTAAGCCAGGTAGGTTGTGAAAGGGCCCTTCACTAACGTCCACATCAAGTGTCAGCCTGAAAAGCCCAATCTTAATGCAGAGGTTTTGTCAGATGTCATCAGTGATCACAGTTCTCCCATGTAACCTGAGCCGGTTGGGAGTGATTGTCAGTTGCTGTCAACTGATGGAGTCAAGGCCCTCTGCTGAGTATGCACCATCATCATCTGTCAGCACCTCCTCAGTTACATTATGGAGACCTAACAGCAACACAGAGCAGTGCTGCGGTATCCTCTGTGGTCTTGAATGCCAAGAAGTTTGGATAACCCTTAGTGTGCGTCAACTGTGCTCATCCACTGATGTGTATCATCCTCCTGGATAGGGACAGGGTGGTTGTGCATGAAGGAATCCTTTACTCGGAGACTTGAAAGTATCAAGACATAACTATGTACATGTACTGAAGATAGCTTCGACCCAACAGTAGAAAGATGCTGTGATTGCATGATTTGCCTGAAGAACAACTAATTACGTTTTCAATACGATCACAGCAGTGAGTAAAAAAAACTGCTTCTCTCAGCCCAACACAAACATCTCGAGATTCCACAATGTTACCAATGACTTGCTACTCCGGAGCAACTCAGTTGGATTCTGAGGAGAATTATTATGATGAAAAATATTCTCTGCACGACTCGGCTAGAACTTGCACCAGTGCCTCATGTTCCCTGTAGTGAATTTCTGTTGAATTTTTGATTGTTATCTCAGCACAAAACACTCATGCATGTTCACTCAGGACTCTTTGTGACATGGAATGAAATTCAGAGCTAAACTCTGTGTTCTGGAGTGGCAGACTGATAGAGCGTTTCCAGCCTAATAGTTTACCTGTAGTTGGACGCTCTTGGGTCGATGAATCTTTTGACCAAGTGGGACTCTCCTTACTCGGGAATAATCAATCAAAATCAACAATCAATAATCAATAACGAACATAAGCAATGCCCTGATCAACATAACACTTCACAATTAATCCAGAATACATTTAGGCGAAACCATGACCTTTCGGTCATGAATAACCACACCAGTTTATGCAAAGTTAATGAATGTATTTCCCTATATTAACAAAGCTAGCACAATGTAGATGTGTCTCAACACCAAATGATATATGTAAATGAACATTAATAGCTGTCCATAACGACGAAACAGATGCAATCTATGCAGCATTTGAATAACAATGCCTTCTATAATGGCAACGCAAACCACTAAAACTACAATCTGTAATGGGCTAATTGCATACATTTAGTCAGCATAACAAGGTCTCAAATTGCATCGTGCATCAAATGAATCCTCATCTAACCTCAAATTAGCATCTGCATGTGGGTCTTCATGCAAAAACAATTTAGCAACATTACTTTAGAAAACTCTTAACTAGGGCTCTTATCAAAAATCAGCAGTTGGTTACCTAAAAAGAAAACACAATGCAATTGTACAATTTTCCTTTCATATTTACCAAATTCAATCAGCATTCAAGGAAGTCTTCGTCTCACAGGTACCGGATTCGATCAGCATGGGACGGGGCAAAGGGGCAGGGTGGACGGGGGCAATTGCCTCACGGCGGCAAGGTAAAAGGACAACTATTACTTCATGCAAAGGGACGAATCAAAGTTAAAGTCTCTAGGGCGAGAATTAGTTAAAGTCTCTTTCTCTCGACTAGAGAAAGCATCAAAGTCTCTCAAAATGGCGTCGAACATCAATTGGTATCGTAGAGGATAGGCAATAATGTCTGATGGGTAATGGCCGTTTTCTTCCTTGTGCATCTGGTTTAAATAGACAACAGTTCAAATCCAGTAGGGTCTTCCATTGGAGGGTTCATAGGTTGGCTTCAAATTGTCCAATCAAAAACAACAGTTCTCAAGCTTCTACCTAGGCATACATTATCCTTGGAGTTGGGAACGTAAGTTGCAACATATTTTACCAATTAACTCACTTTCAGAGCGTCCATTGTCTGCACCTGCAGATTGACCTTGGAGCGAAGAAGAAAATGCCAGGCTGGCACGAAACCTGAAAGATAAGCATGTGAACGATCTCACTGGAAAAGTACAGCTTCAAGCAAGAATACACGTTTATTAGCACATTGGAAAAATACGAGCATCTAAACCGTGAGACAAGGCAGCTAGGCCAAAGCCTCCACTAAAGTTATGCTAAGCTAAAGCATTTCTAACAAGCAAATCATGGCACACGTTTACGATTATGTCAAACTAGTACAATTCTAATACATCACGTTATATGAAGCACGCTTATAAATGTTGGCAAACTACTCTGAGGGCACATTTGTCCCCGTACAATCTTATTTAGTTCGGTTAAAGTCACACTTGATTATTGCTACACTACGTTTATGCGCTAAAAATGTAAAGCCTTCATTTCAGCTTCATCAATCCCTCCTCTGATGACTACTTGTCATCACACAAACTAATCCCACAAATTTTATTCCATTAAAATTCTGTCAGTTCTCTTTGCCTTTTTGTTCCCCTTGTTCTTGCTTTGTATTCTTCTGCCATTCTTTTCATCATTTTCTCTTCCTTCCTTCTTTTAATTCTTTCCATGATCATTATTATTCCCCTTTTTATTCCCCAAATTCCGAATATGCAAATTAGAACTATTAGAATTCCCTGTATTATTTTCAGTAGTATTCCATTCCAAATGCCACCAAGCCAATTTCCTACTGACGCAATTCCCTTTCCAACCTTTTCCCAAACTCCTGGTTCTTTCAGTTCCTTCAAATCTGCACTCTCCTTTGTTAGATTAGCAAGCATTGTTTTAATTTTCACACTATTGTCTGGAATATACGTGCAACAGTGTCGTGCACCAAGCATTTTGCAAACGCCGCCATCCTTTGCTAAAAGAATGTCTAGGGCAAGCCTGTTTTGAAGAGTCATAGCTCTTTCCGCTGCAAGTTCAGCATCCATCAGGATTATAGCACCTGAAAACTTTGTCAACATGTTATCCACTATAGTAGACAACTTTCTTATTTTGATGGAATTCAACACAACTCCCAATGAAGGAATCATGGCTCCAAATATATCTCCTACCACAGCAGCTGCGGTCTCTCTTTTCTGGATACGATGGGATCCAGATGTCTTTGGAATCATCGATAGGTCATCCAGTTGATAAACCTTTGGGAACACTATACCCAAATAACATCTCCCCCACCATCCCTTTGGAAGACGATAATAGGCATTATGCCCACAAATGTAATATACACCTGGTATGACAGGGTCAAGTCCGTTCAGCATGAATGTCCATTTGGCCTTAAAGATAAACGTATGTTTACACTCACTCGCTCCTACAAAAATGTTATCATAATAAGATTCACCTCGATATATACAAAATTTCCCTACATGCCAAGCATCTAAAGCTATTCTCCCTTGTGTTCTTATTGCGGCAAAAGCATAATTATCTACTGAAGTCCTCTTATGTAGCTCCTTTTCTAATTTCGCATTCATGTGTGTCCTTCTATCATCTGTGCGATCTAAAAAGCTTATTTCTACTGCAGAGAGGGAGCAGGTAAGATTCTCCCTATGAGCGTGAGCTGTTTCAAAAGGTTGCATTGGCTCGAAAAATTCTCTCATTGTTTTTGCATCCCAATCTTTAGCAATCTGGCTTAGCTGCGTGATTATAGGAACATATGCAAAGGTAACATCATAATTTGAGTAAAAATACTGTATGTTGGTTTGACCATAAAATCTAGAAGTTACTATACTACATGTAATCCCATATGTAAGAGGCATGTGATGATAAGTCACCCCTTCCGTTACCGAAGTCGGTATCTGTGTACACACATAACAATCTTTCGCATCCATAGTCTCAACATATTCTGTTAGCAAGCGATAGAAAACATTATACGAAAGCTCCTTCTTATCATGCAAGTGTCTTTCATCTAATTCTAGTCTTTTCAGTGCGGTTAGTTCAGTGACAGTAACAGGAGCAAAAGTAGAAGGATCAATTTTCTCATTCTCACCCTTACCATGCATTCCAAGCACTACTGCCATTATTATTAGTACACATGCAATTACCAAGCCTATACACGCATATTTACAATATTTCTTTCTACTGTTTTGTGTCATGATCTGTATAGAATCAGAGAGCTAGAAGCACCTGTAAAAGAAACGATTTAGCAATTCAGTTACAAAGCAGAACGAGCGCAATGTTCACACAGTTTTCTTCAGGAGCCAAGTCACTTATCGGTTAGCAGCATTTGTCTCAATACGGCAATGACTCAGTCTCAATTCGGCAATAACTCAATCTCAATTCGGCAATAACTCAGTCTCAATTCGGCAATAACTCAGTCTTTTTTTTTTTTTTTTCAAAGTTCAATAACTCACTCTCTTTTTTTTTTTTTTTTTTCAGTTGGCACGTTGTCTCAAATCGTGTTTTAAGAGTCAATCAGGTTTTCAAAAGTCTTATCAGGTTAGCAAATGTCTCATCCGGTTTAGCAATGTCTCAGCTGGTTGTATCACGTTAGATTATAGCAAGCAATGTCATTTACCAGCTTTTCAATCAAGAGTGTCCATAAAACTTTTCTTTTCTATTGGTATCTCTTCTTCTTCGTTCTCGAGGCTAAGAGATACAAATTCGTCAGTCCAATCGTCATGGACTACATATGCCCATTCAGGACCGGAATATCTCCTGTTCGGTATCCTTTTCCTTTTCAATTTTGCATCTCTCTTTGACTCTGCCTCACTGGTACTTTCCTCTTTGGCCAAGTCTTTTCCTTCACTTGATGTTGGTGTCACGACAGACACTTCCTTTCTTTTCTCTTTCACTTTTGGCCCTTCACTGTCGTTCAACTTTTCTCTAGCTCTTTGTTTTACTGGTGATATACTTGGTCTTCTCTTTGCACTGTGTCCACCTGATGGACCTGCGATCTCTTCTGAAGAAGTCTGAACAGTTTCGTTCTGTTCCGCCTTGTCCCCTCCTTCTGGGGAGTCAATCAGGTTTTGCTTTTCCTTTTCTTTACCGTCTGCTTCTGGGAAAGCCCTCCTCTGATCAGGCTCTCCTGCTTCTTCACCTCTTTCGAGCCCTTTGTCACCGTTACTTTCTTCAGGCTCTGTGTCACTTTCAGCTGCTTCAGGCTCTTTGTCACCTTCAGCTGCTTCAGGCTCTTTGTCACCTTCAGCTGCTTCAGGCTCTTTGTCACCCTCAGCTGCTTCGTCGCTGTCTGAGGTTTCTCCTTGGTCTTCCCCAAGTGAGTCTGTTTCTTCGTCCTCAGAGAATATTTCTCTCTCGACTATTTCTGCCTGTTCGCTTCTAGTTCTGTTTTGCTCTGTCTCAGCGCTCGGCACTTTGTTATCAGGAACTGGCAGTTTCAGCGCTTCAACTTCCTCATCGGTGGGACACAACACTTTCTTTGTGTGACTGGCGTGAATCCAGTTGGGAACCCCCGCACACTTCACAGCGGTAGTGGTTGTCAGGATCACTTGGAAAGGGCCTTTCCAACGGGGTTCCAGACACGACTTCCTCACGTGCTTCTTTACCACGACCCAGTCACCTGCTTTCAGTGTGTGTCCTGGACCTTGGATCGGTGGCAAGGTGGTTGCTTCCACCTGGTGAGAGAAAGAGCGAACCACGTCAGCCAGACCTTTGCAGTAGTCTAACACCATATCATCTGTAATATTCAAAAGCGCGTTTGCGGGAACTGCAGGAAGTCTCATGGCCCTGCCCATGAGAATTTCGTGCGGGGACAGTCCAGTCTTTCTGTCAGGGGTGTTTCTCATTGACATTAACACCAAGGGCAATGCGTCAGGCCATTTCAAATTTGTCGATGCACATATTTTCGCCATTCTTGATTTCAGTGTACCATTCATTTGCTCCACCAGTCCTGATGCTTCAGGGCGATAGCTACAATGCAGTTTTTGCTCAATGTTCAGCGCTTCGCAAAGTAACTTTATCACCTCGTTATTGAAGTGACTTCCCCTATCTGATTCTAAAGAGATCGGGAATCCAAAACGTGGTATCAACTCCCTCAACAATAGTTTTGCAACTGTAAGGCTGTCATTTCTACGTGTGGGGTATGCTTCAATCCAGTGACTAAAAATGCACACAATCACCAACACATACTTCAGACCTCCATGCACAGGCATCTCAATAAAGTCCATCTGCATTCTGCTGAAAGGGCCACTCGCCCTGCCAATGTGGCTCGCGTTCACAACTGTTCCCTTTCCTGGGTTCATCTGCTGACAAATGACACAACGATGGCAAACTGCTTCTGCAGCTTGACGAAATCTGGGGTTAAACCAATCAGTTTTGAACAATCTTATCATGGCATCTCTCCCTAGGTGAGCCTGCCCATGATAGAACCGCGCTAGCTGCGATAAGAGACAATTTGGTAAAACATATTTTCCCTCATTTGAAACCCATAACTCATCTGGTCTCTGTGTACATTGTGACTTAATCCAGGAAGCTCTTTCATCCTCCCTGACGCTATTCTGTAATGCTTTTAGTTCATCCATTGTATCCACGACCTTCAAGGCAAATGCTTCAGCTGGTTCGAGCTCTGGCTCACTTATCGAATTCCATTCATCCCTGAGCAATATACAGTTCAAGGCACAAAATCTTGCGACTTGATCCGCATACGCATTTCCCAGAGAAACATAGTCCTGTCCTTTTGTATGAGCACTACACTTTACCACTGCAATTTCGGCTGGCATTTGAATGGCGTGTAACAATTCCCTTATTCTCTCCCCGTTTTTCACTGGCGACCCTGAAGAAGTCAGGAAACCTCTCTGTGACCATAGTTGCCCAAAGTCGTGCACAATTCCAAACCCGTACTGACTATCAGTGTAAATGGTAACCTTCATCAATGCAGACAGTTGGCATGCTCTTGTAAGGGCTACAAGCTCTGCTAATTGTGCAGAATATACTCCTTGATGCCAGGACGCTTCCAAGACACCTGTCACAGTACATACAGCATATCCTGCTTTCAATATTCCCAATGCATCTCTTAAACATGACCCATCAACAAAAATAATTTGGTCATTTTCATCAAGCTTAGTATCCTTAATGTCAGGTCGTGGCTTTGTGCAAAATTCAGTCACCTGAAGGCAGTCGTGCTCGACGTCTTCAGCGTTCTCAATTTCAGCATTTTCACCGGGAAGCAAGGTTGCTGGATTCAACGTAGTGCACCTTTTCAGCTGCACATTCGGTGAGCCCAGAATTATTGTCTCATACCTTGTGAGTCTTGCTCCAGTCATGTGTTGTGTTCGGGAGCGGGTCAAAAGTATCTCAACTGAGTGAGGGACCATGACTGTTAATGGATGTCCCATCACTATTCCTTCACTCTGAGTGAGGCTGATACCAACTGCTGCTACGGCGCGCAAACACCCAGGCAGTGCTGCTGCGACCGGATCCAAAGTAGCTGTAGGAGGCTGGACTGGCTTGTAGTGAGTACCAAGGGGTACTTGCACCTTGCACCAGGCCCAGTTATCCCTTATTAGTGTATAGGGTGTCTAGCAGCTTAGGCTGATAGATAATGGTAGCTTAGCAAAGCAGCTCAGGCTGAACTAGGAGACGTGTGAAGCTACTACAGTACCACCTAGTGTCATATGCACAATATCATAAGAAAACACAATACACAGTTATACTAAAAATAAAGGTACTTTATTTTTATGACAATATGCCAAAGTATCTTAGAGTGTACCCTCAGTGAGAGGATAGGAAATATACACAAGATATATATACACAATAGCAAAAATATGCAGTATAGTCTTAGAAAACAGTGCAAACAATGTATAGTTACAATAGGATGCAATGGGGAAACATAGGGATAGGGGCAACACAAACCATATACTCCAGAAGTGGAATGCGAACCACGAATGGACCCCAAACCTATGTGACCTTGTAGAGGGTCGCTGGGACTATTAGAAAATAGTGAGAGTTAGCAAAATAACCCACCCCAAGACCCTGAAAAGTGAGTGCAAAGTGCACCAAAGTTCCCCTAAGGACAAAATAGTCGTGTTAGAGGGAGAATGCAAGGAAAACACAAATCAGCAATGCAACAACGATGGATTCCTGTCTGAAGGTACCTGTGGAACAAGGGGACCAAGTCCAAAAGTCACAAGCAGCTCGGAGATGGGCAGATGCCCAAGAAATGCCAGCGGTTGGTGCAAAGAAGCTCTTACTAGGCTGAAGAACTGTGAATACTGCAGGAACGACAAGGGCTAGAGACTTCCCCTTTGGAGGATGGATCCCCCACGCCTTGGAGAGTCGTGCAGAAGTGTTTTCCCGCCGGATGGACGCCAACAAGCCTTGCTACACGCAAATCGTGCGTTTGGCGTTTTTGGACGCTGCTGGGGCCCAGGAGGGACCAGAAGGTCGCAAATTGGACCTGCAGAGAGAGGGGACGTCGAGCAAGACAAAGAGCCCTCACTGAAGCAGGTAGCACCCGGAGAAGTGCCAGAAACAGGCACTACGAGGATGCGTGAAACGGTGCTCGCCAAAGTTGCACAAAGGAGTCCCACGTCGCCGGAGACCAACTTAGAAAGTCGTGCAATGCAGGTTAGAGTGCCGTGGACCCAGGCTTGGCTGTGCACACAGGATTTCCGCCGGAAGTGCACAGGGGCCGGAGGAGCTTGCAAAGTCGCGGTTCCCAGCAATGCAGCCCAGCGAGGTGAGGCAAGGACTTACCTCCACCAAACTTGGGCTGAAGAGTCACTGGACTGTGGGGGTCACTTGGACGGTGTCGCTGGATTCGAGGGACCTCGCTCGTCGTGCTGAGAGGAGACCCAAGGGACCGGAGATGCAGCTTTTTGGTGCCTGCGGTTGCAGGGGGAAGATTCCGTCGACCCACGGGAGATTTCTTCGGAGCTTCTGGTGCAGAGAAGAGGCAGACTACCCCCACAGCATGCACAAGCAGGAAAACAGTCGAGAAGGCGGCAGGATCAGCGTTACAGAGTTGCAGTAGTCGTCTTTGCTACTATGTTGCAGGTTTGCAGGCTTCCAGCGCGGTCAGCGGTCGATTCCTTATCAGAAGGTGAAGAGGGAGATGCAGAGGAACTCGGCTGAGCTCATGCATTCGTTATCTAAAGTTTCCCCAGAGACAGAGACCCTAAATAGCCAGAAAAGAGGGTTTGGCTACCTAGGAGAGAGGAAAGGCTACTAACACCTGAAGGAGCCTATCAGCAGGAGTCTCTGACGTCACCTGGTGGCACTGGCCACTCAGAGCAGTCCAGTGTGCCAGCAGCACCTCTGTTTCCAAGATGGCAGAGGTCTGGAGCACACTGGAGGAGCTCTGGACACCTCCTAGGGGAGGTGCAGGTCAGGGGAGTGGTCACTCCCCTTTCCTTTGTCCAGTTTCGCGCCAGAGCAGGGGCTAAGGGGTCCCTGAACCGGTGTAGACTGGCTTATGCAGAATTGGGCACCTCTGTGCCCAACAAAGCATTTCCAGAGGCTGGGGGAGGCTACTCCTCCCCTGCCTTCACACCATTTTCCAAAGGGAGAGGGTGTCACACCCTCTCTCAGAGGAAGTTCTTTGTTCTGCCATCCTGGGCCAGGCCTGGCTGGACCCCAGGAGGGCAGATGCCTGTCTGAGGGGTTGGCAGCAGCAGCAGCTGCAGAGAAACCCCAGGAAGGGCAGTCTGGCAGTACCAGGGTCTGTGCTACAGACCACTGGGATTATGGAATTGTACCAACAATGCCAGGATGGCATAGAGGGGGCAATTCCATGATCATAGACATGTTACATGGCCATATTCAGAGTTACCATGGTGAAGCTACATATAGGTAGTGACCTATATGTAGTGCACGCGTGTAATGGTGTCCCCGCACTCACAAAGTTCAGTGAATTGGCTCTGAACAATGTGGGGGCACCTTGGCTAGTGCCAGGGTGCCCTCACACTAAGTAACTTTGCACCTAACCTTTACCAGGTAAAGGTTAGACATATAGGTGACTTATAAGTTACTTAAGTGCAGTGTAAAATGGCTGTGAAATAACGTGGACGTTATTTCACTCAGGCTGCAGTGGCAGGCCTGTGTAAGAATTGTCAGAGCTCCCTATGGGTGGCAAAAGAAATGCTGCAGCCCATAGGGATCTCCTGGAACCCCAATACCCTGGGTACCTCAGTACCATATACTAGGGGATTATAAGGGTGTTCCAGTAAGCCAATGTAAATTGGTAAAAATGGTCACTAGCCTGTCAGTGACAATTTGGAAAGAAATGAGAGAGCATAACCACTGAGGTTCTGATTAGCAGAGCCTCAGTGAGACAGTTAGTCACTACACAGGTAACACATACAGGCACACTTATGAGCACTGGGGCCCTGGGTTACCAGGGTCCCAGTGACACATACAACTAAAACAACATATATACAGTGAAAAATGGGGGTAACATGCCAGGCAAGATGGTACTTTCCTACACAACCCCCCCCCAAACGAAGGACAATAAGACTAGCCATTACCTGATGAGTCTTCATTGTCTAAGTGGAAATATCTGGAGAGTCCATCTGCATTGGAGTGGCTACTCCCAGGTCTATGTTCCACTGTATAGTCCATTCCCTGTAGGGATATGGACCACCTCAACAATTTAGGATTTTCACCTTTCATTTGTTTTAGCCAAAGTAGAGGTTTGTGGTCTGTCTGAACAATGAAGTGAGTGCCAAACAGGTATGGCCTCAACTTCTTCAGAGCCCAGACCACAGCAAAGGCCTCCCTCTCAATGGCAGACCAACGCTTTTCTCTAGGGGTCAACCTTCTACTAATAAAAGCAACAGGTTGATCCTGGCCCTCAGAATTAAGTTGTGATAGGACTGCCCCTACTCCTAATTCAGATGCATCAGTTTGGACATAGAATTTTTTAGAGTAACAAGGGCTTTTCAGGACAGGTGCAGAGCACATGGCCTGCTTCAGCTCCTCAAAAGCTTTCTGACAGTTTGCTGTCCATAATACCTTTTTAGGCATTTTCTTGGATGTGAGGTCATTAAGAGGGGCTGCAATGGAGCCATAGTTCTTAATGAACCTCCTGTAATACCCAGTGAGGCCTAGGAAGGCTCTCACCTGAGTCTGAGTGGTAGGGGGAATCCAATCAATAATAGTTTGGATTTTCCCCTGAAGTGGTGCAATCTGTTCCCCACCAACAAGGTGTCCCAGATAAACCACCTTACCCTGCCCTATCTGGCACTTTGAAGCCTTGATAGTGAGGCCTGCCTTTTGCAGGGCCTCCAAAACTTTCCAAAGGTGGACCAGGTGATCATCCCAGCTGGAGCTAAAGACAGCTATATCATCCAAATATGCTGCGCTGAAAGCTTCCAGCCCTTGCAGGACTGTGTTCACCAACCTCTGAAAAGTGGCAGGTGCATTTTTCAAACCAAAAGGCATTACAGTAAACTGGTAATGTCCTCCAATGGTAGAAAATGCAGTCTTAGGTTTAGCATCTTCTGACATTTTGATCTGCCAATACCCTGCAGTCAAATCAAAAGTGCTTAGATACTTGGCAGATGCCAGTGTATCTATTAGCTCATCTGCCCTGGGTATAGGGTGAGCATCTGTTTTGGTTACCAAGTTGAGACCTCTATAGTCTACACAAAACCTCATTTCCTTCTTTCCATCTTTAGAATTGGGTTTTGGTACCAGTACCACAGGAGAAGCCCATGGACTGTCAGAGTGCTCAACCACTCCTAGTTCCAACATCTTCTGAACTTCTTGCTTTATGCAGTCCCTGACATGGTCAGGCTGCCTATAGATCTTACTTTTGACAGGTAAACTGTCTCCAGTATCTATAGTGTGCTCACACCAAGAAGTGGTGCCTGGCACAATGGAGAAGAGTTCTGAAAATTGTCCTAGGAGATTTATGCAATTATCTTTCTGCTCAGCAGTAAGACAATCAGCCAAAACTACCCCTTCCACAAGAGCATCTTGTTCTGTGGAAGAGAAGAGATCAGGTAGAGGATCACTGTCTTCTTCCTGTCCCTCATCTGTTGCCATGAGCAGGGTGAGATCAGCCCTGTCATAGTAGGGTTTCAGGCGGTTGACATGGAGCACCCTAAGGGGACTCCTGGCAGTGCCTAAGTCAACCAAGTAGGTGACTTCACCCTTCTTTTCAACAATTGTGTGTGGACCACTCCATTTATCTTGGAGTGCTCTTGGGGCCACAGGCTCCAAGACCCACACTTTCTGCCCTGGTTGGTACTGAACCAAAACATCCTTCTGGTCATGCCATTGCTTCTGGAGCTCTTGGCTGGCCTGAAGGTTTTTACTGGCCTTTTTCATGTACTCAGCCATCCTTGATCTGAGGCCAAGTACATAATCCACAATATCCTGCTTAGGAGCTTTTAAAGGTTGTTCCCAACCCTCCTTTACAAGTGTGAGTGGACCCCTAACAGGGTGTCCAAAAAGAAGTTCAAAGGGGCTGAAGCCCACTCCTTTCTGGGGTACCTCCCTGTAGGCAAAAAGGAGACATGGTAGAAGGATATCCCATCTCCTGCGGAGTTTTTCAGGGAGTCCCATAATCATGCCTTTGAGAGTTTTATTAAATCTCTCCACCAGTCCATTTGTTTGTGGATGATAGGGTGTTGTGAACTTGTAAGTTACACCACACTCCTTCCACATGGCCTTTAAGTATGCAGACATGAAATTGCTTCCTCTGTCTGATACTACTTCCTTTGGGAAGCCCACCCTGGAAAATATTCCCAGGAGGGCCTTTGCCACTGCAGGAGCTGTAGTGGTCCTTAAAGGAATAGCTTCAGGATATCTTGTGGCATGGTCCACTACCACCAAGATAAACCTATTGCCTGAAGCAGTAGGAGGGTCAAGGGGGCCAACTATGTCAACCCCTACCCTTTCAAAGGGAACCCCAACCACAGGCAGTGGGATAAGGGGTGCCTTTGGAGTGCCACCTGTCTTGCCACTGGCTTGACAGGTTTCACAGGACTTACAAAATTCTTTTGTGTCCTCAGACATCCTAGGCCAATGAAACAGTGGTACCAATCTGTCCCAAGTTTTCATTTGACCCAGGTGCCCAGCTAAGGGAATGTCATGTGCCAGTGTTAGGAGGAACTTTCTGTACTCCTGAGGAATCACTAATCTCCTGGCAGCTCCAGGTTTAGGATCCCTTTGCTCAGTGTACAAGAGGTTGTCCTCCCAGTAAACTCTGTGTGAGTCACTGACATCCCCATTAGCCTGTTTGACAGCTTGCTGTCTGAGACCCTCTAATGTGGGACAGGTTTGCTGTGCCACACTCAGCTCCTCTCTGGCAGGCCCCCCTTCACCCAAAAGCTCAGCAGTGTCTGCTTCCAGCTCCTCTGGTGTAGGTTCTGCACAGGGAGGGAATTCTTCTTCCTCAGAAGTAGAATCCACTGTAGAGGGAGGGATAGTAGGAAGTGGTTTGCTTCTACTAGCCCTAGCTTTAGGGAGCACTTGGTCCATTGTTCCAGGATCCAAGCTTCCCTGTCCTTTTTGCTTTTTGGCCTGAGCCCTTGTCAAAGCAAAAATATGCCCTGGGATGCCCAGCATTGCTGCATGGGCCTCCAACTCCACATCTGACCAAGCTGATGTCTCCAAATCGTTCCCTAATAGACAGTCTACAGGTAAATCTGAAGCTACCACAACTTTCTTTGGACCAGATACCCCCCCCCAGTTGAGATTTACAACAGCCATGGGGTGGCTTTGTGTTATGTTGTGAGCATCGGTTACTTGGTACTGGTGTCCAAGTATGTGTTGTTCAGGGTGCACCAGTTTCTCAATCACCATTGTGACACTGGCACCTGTGTCCCTGTAGGCCTGGACCTCAACACCATTTATTAGGGTTAGTTGCTTGTACTTCTCCAAGTTATGGGGGCAAGCAACCAAAGTGGCTAAGTCAATAGCCCCTTCAGAGACTAAAGTAGCCTCTGTGGTCTCCCTAATCAGACCAACCCCAACTAAATTACCAAAAGTGAGCCCAGCTACTCCCTTGGATTGGCTATTAGTAGGTTTGCTCCCACCACCACTGCTATTAGTAGGGACACTAGGTGTAGCAGTAGGGGTTGTAGTGGTAGGAGCTGTGGTGCCTTTCTTTGGACAACTGGGATCTGTTGTCCAATGGCCTTTTATCTTACATAAATAGCACCATGGTTTCTTTTCCTTGTTCTGATTAAAGGAGGGTTTGGGCCCACCACCCCCACCAGAGTGTTTTTGTGGGCCTGATGAAGACTCATTTTTAGATTTGTCCCCACCCTTGTCTGAAGACTTACCATCCTTCTTTTTGTTGCCATCTTTGTCACCCCCTGTATGAACTTTTCTGTTCACTCTTGTTCTGACCCATTTGTCTGCCTTCTTTCCCAATTCTTGGGGAGAGGTCAGATCAGAGTCCACCAAGTACTGGTGCAACAAATCAGACACACAATTATTAAGAATATGCTCTCTCAGGATTAAGTTATACAGGCTGTCATAATCAGTAACTTTACTGCCATGTAACCACCCCTCCAAGGCCTTCACTGCCTGGTCAATGAAATCAACCCAGTCTTGTGAAGACTCCTTTTTGGTATCTCTGAACTTGATCCTGTACTGTTCAGTGGTTAAGCCATAACCATCCAGGAGTGCATTCTTAAGAACTTGGAAATTGTTAGCATCATTTTATTTTACAGTAAGGAGCCTATCCCTACCTTTTCCAGTAAATGATAGCCATAGGATAGCAGCCCACTGCCTTTGAGGGACATCCTGTACAGCACAGGCCCTCTCAAGTGCAGCAAACCACTTGTTAATGTCATCCCCCTCCTTGTAAGGGGGAACTATCTTATGCAGATTCCTGGAATCATGCTCTTTTGCAGGATGACTATGGGGAATACTGCTGCTACCACCATGGGTATCTAAACCCATTTTCTGTCTTTCCCTCTCTATTTCTAAAGACTGTCTATCCAAATCCAGCTGTTGCTTCTTGAGCTTCAGTCTGGTTTGCTCCACTCTCAATCTATTGAGCTCCCTTTCCAACAATCTGTCATCAGGGTGGGTGGGAGGGACATTTCTAGATACAGAGGTATGATGGGAATGAACAGAAGGAGACCTGTCCCTTACAGAGGGCACCCTAACAGCTTGGCTACCAGTATAATGTGAGAGCACATCATCAGTATGATGTGATTCAACCTCTGTACCAACTATGCTAGACTGTCTAGTAATGGGCAGGCTGAGAAGTTTCTTTCCTGAACCTTTTCCTGGGGGAGTCCCTGGATCAGATTGAGAACCATTAGCTACTTTTTCTACAGATTGGGCACTTATGGCCTTATCCTGTACTCTAAGCATATTAATTAACAGTTCTAAAGAAGGATTCTTCCCTACACTCAAACCTCTCTCTATGCAGAGACTCCTTGCTCCTTTCCAGCTAAGGTGATCATATGCAAGTTTGGACAGTTCAACTTTTTGGCCTGTGCCAGACATTTTTAGAGAGAGTTAAAGTGATAGACAAAGAGAAAAAAGTTTTCAGAACTTTTTGGAAAGACAGAAAAAACTTTTTAAACTTTTAAGAACTTTTTGAAAGTTTAGAAGTACTTTTCAGCACTTAGAAAAGAGTGAAAAGAGGAAATGCAAAACTTTTTGGCTATGTGTATATACACTGACCTTGTTTTGTATATTTTTCTCTTATGAAAAGTACAATGACAAGAGTGGTAAGCAGTCTCAAGCACTTATCCCACCACTGCACAACCAATGTAGGAGGCTGGACTGGCTTGTAGTGAGTACCAAGGGGTACTTGCACCTTGCACCAGGCCCAGTTATCCCTTATTAGTGTATAGGGTGTCTAGCAGCTTAGGCTGATAGATAATGGTAGCTTAGCAAAGCAGCTCAGGCTGAACTAGGAGACGTGTGAAGCTACTACAGTACCACCTAGTGTCATATGCACAATATCATAAGAAAACACAATACACAGTTATACTAAAAATAAAGGTACTTTATTTTTATGACAATATGCCAAAGTATCTTAGAGTGTACCCTCAGTGAGAGGATAGGAAATATACACAAGATATATATACACAATAGCAAAAATATGCAGTATAGTCTTAGAAAACAGTGCAAACAATGTATAGTTACAATAGGATGCAATGGGGAAACATAGGGATAGGGGCAACACAAACCATATACTCCAGAAGTGGAATGCGAACCACGAATGGACCCCAAACCTATGTGACCTTGTAGAGGGTCGCTGGGACTATTAGAAAATAGTGAGAGTTAGCAAAATAACCCACCCCAAGACCCTGAAAAGTGAGTGCAAAGTGCACCAAAGTTCCCCTAAGGACAAAATAGTCGTGTTAGAGGGAGAATGCAAGGAAAACACAAATCAGCAATGCAACAACGATGGATTCCTGTCTGAAGGTACCTGTGGAACAAGGGGACCAAGTCCAAAAGTCACAAGCAGCTCGGAGATGGGCAGATGCCCAAGAAATGCCAGCGGTTGGTGCAAAGAAGCTCTTACTAGGCTGAAGAACTGTGAATACTGCAGGAACGACAAGGGCTAGAGACTTCCCCTTTGGAGGATGGATCCCCCATGCCTTGGAGAGTCGTGCAGAAGTGTTTTCCCGCCGGATGGACGCCAACAAGCCTTGCTACACGCAAATCGTGCGTTTGGCGTTTTTGGACGCTGCTGGGGCCCAGGAGGGACCAGAAGGTCGCAAATTGGACCTGCAGAGAGAGGGGACGTCGAGCAAGACAAAGAGCCCTCACTGAAGCAGGTAGCACCCGGAAAAGTGCCAGAAACAGGCACTACGAGGATGCGTGAAACGGTGCTCGCCGAAGTTGCACAAAGGAGTCCCACGTCGCCGGAGACCAACTTAGAAAGTCGTGCAATGCAGGTTAGAGTGCCGTGGACCCAGGCTTGGCTGTGCACACAGGATTTCCGCCGGAAGTGCACAGGGGCCGGAGGAGCTTGCAAAGTCGCGGTTCCCAGCAATGCAGCCCAGCGAGGTGAGGCAAGGACTTACCTCCACCAAACTTGGGCTGAAGAGTCACTGGACTGTGGGGGTCACTTGGACGGTGTCGCTGGATTCGAGGGACCTCGCTCGTCGTGCTGAGAGGAGACCCAAGGGACCGGAGATGCAGCTTTTTGGTGCCTGCGGTTGCAGGGGGAAGATTCCGTCGACCCACGGGAGATTTCTTCGGAGCTTCTGGTGCAGAGAAGAGGCAGACTACCCCCACAGCATGCACAAGCAGGAAAACAGTCGAGAAGGCGGCAGGATCAGCGTTACAGAGTTGCAGTAGTCGTCTTTGCTACTATGTTGCAGGTTTGCAGGCTTCCAGCGCGGTCAGCGGTCGATTCCTTATCAGAAGGTGAAGAGGGAGATGCAGAGGAACTCGGCTGAGCTCATGCATTCGTTATCTAAAGTTTCCCCAGAGACAGAGACCCTAAATAGCCAGAAAAGAGGGTTTGGCTACCTAGGAGAGAGGAAAGGCTACTAACACCTGAAGGAGCCTATCAGCAGGAGTCTCTGACGTCACCTGGTGGCACTGGCCACTCAGAGCAGTCCAGTGTGCCAGCAGCACCTCTGTTTCCAAGATGGCAGAGGTCTGGAGCACACTGGAGGAGCTCTGGACACCTCCTAGGGGAGGTGCAGGTCAGGGGAGTGGTCACTCCCCTTTCCTTTGTCCAGTTTCGCGCCAGAGCAGGGGCTAAGGGGTCCCTGAACCGGTGTAGACTGGCTTATGCAGAATTGGGCACCTCTGTGCCCAACAAAGCATTTCCAGAGGCTGGGGGAGGCTACTCCTCCCCTGCCTTCACACCATTTTCCAAAGGGAGAGGGTGTCACACCCTCTCTCAGAGGAAGTTCTTTGTTCTGCCATCCTGGGCCAGGCCTGGCTGGACCCCAGGAGGGCAGATGCCTGTCTGAGGGGTTGGCAGCAGCAGCAGCTGCAGAGAAACCCCAGGAAGGGCAGTCTGGCAGTACCAGGGTCTGTGCTACAGACCACTGGGATTATGGAATTGTACCAACAATGCCAGGATGGCATAGAGGGGGCAATTCCATGATCATAGACATGTTACATGGCCATATTCGGAGTTACCATGGTGAAGCTACATATAGGTAGTGACCTATATGTAGTGCACGCGTGTAATGGTGTCCCCGCACTCACAAAGTTCAGTGAATTGGCTCTGAACAATGTGGGGGCACCTTGGCTAGTGCCAGGGTGCCCTCACACTAAGTAACTTTGCACCTAACCTTTACCAGGTAAAGGTTAGACATATAGGTGACTTATAAGTTACTTAAGTGCAGTGTAAAATGGCTGTGAAATAACGTGGACGTTATTTCACTCAGGCTGCAGTGGCAGGCCTGTGTAAGAATTGTCAGAGCTCCCTATGGGTGGCAAAAGAAATGCTGCAGCCCATAGGGATCTCCTGGAACCCCAATACCCTGGGTACCTCAGTACCATATACTAGGGGATTATAAGGGTGTTCCAGTAAGCCAATGTAAATTGGTAAAAATGGTCACTAGCCTGTCAGTGACAATTTGGAAAGAAATGAGAGAGCATAACCACTGAGGTTCTGATTAGCAGAGCCTCAGTGAGACAGTTAGTCACTACACAGGTAACACATACAGGCACACTTATGAGCACTGGGGCCCTGGGTTACCAGGGTCCCAGTGACACATACAACTAAAACAACATATATACAGTGAAAAATGGGGGTAACATGCCAGGCAAGATGGTACTTTCCTACAGTAGCTGAGAAATACGCTACTGGTCTGTTTATGCCACCATGGGCTTGGGTCAAGACAGACAAAGAACATGCATCACGTTCATGACAAAACAATGTGAAAGGCTTTGTGTAATCAGGCATACCTAAAGCTGGAGCCCTGCACATGCATTCTTTCAATTCAATAAAAGCATCCATCTCATCTCCTTTCAGCTCAATTTCATCCAAGGCATCCTTCTGGGTCAGTTTCAGTAAATGCTTTGCTAGAGTTGAGAAGTTGGGAATCCACTGGCGACAGTAGCTCACCATCCCCAAAAACTTCCTCACCTCCCTCCTCGTCTTTGGCGGACTCATTTGAAGCACACTTGTTATTCTTTCCTTCATTATTCTCCGTGACCCTTTCTCAATTTGGTGACCCAAATATTTCACTTTCTTCTGACAGAACTGCAATTTTGAAGGTGACACCTTGTGTCCATTCCTTCCCAAGTGGTTCAGTAGGGCAATGGTATCAGCTGTGCAGCCACTTTCTGTCTTAGCTGCAATCAGTAAGTCATCAATGTACTGTACTAGGACTGACTCGAATGGCAATTCTAACGCTTCCAAGTCTTTCTTTAGAATCTGATTGAAAATTGACGGTGACTCAGAAAACCCTTGAGGAATTCGACACCAACTGTAAACTCTGTCCAAGAATTTGAAACGAAAGAGAAATTGTCTGTCCTCATGAAGAGGCACTGAAAAGAATGCTTGTGACAAGTCGATGACTGAGAACCACTCGGCATCGCAAGGGACTTGAAACATTATCACAGCTGTATTCGGTACTACAGGGCAGCATTTGACTATGATGTCATTTATTTTCCTCAAGTCCTGCACAATTCGGACCTTTCCACTTGGCTTTATTAGCCCCATGATTGGTGAATTACATGGACTGCTCAACACCTCTTTCAGTACTCCCTGTTTTACGAATTCGTCAATTAGTTGGGCGACTTTCATGAGGGTATCTTGTGCCATGTGGTATTGTGGGGTCTGGGGAAAGGTTACATTGGGTTTTACGGTCACTTTCACTGGTTCCACTCCTTTCACCAATCCCACCTCCTTTCCTGTCATATCCCACACTTCTTTTCCGACTGTTTCCCGTAATTCAGCTGGAATATCCTCTTCAGTTAACATCGGAAGAAGGTTAATCAGAGGATATTTTTCATCGACAACTTCCATCTCGTCCCCTTCTACACTGTCCTCTTCTTCCCCATCACTGCTCGTCTGAATTCTTATTCCATCGTACGAACACATAATCGAACATCCCAATTTGCACAATAGGTCTCTCCCTAACAGTGCTATCAGGCTTGAGTCACATACCACAAAATTATGTAACCCTTGGTAGTTACCAATGCTGATTGGTACTGGATCTGTGATTGGGTTCGTCAGGTACCTGTTTGCTACTCCCACCACTTGAACTGTTCTTCCTGAGAGGGGCAAATTTGGTACTTCAATGCTCCTAACAGTTGAACGTGTGGCTCCTGTGTCAACCAAGAATGAAACACGATGACCCATAACCTTTCCCTCCACATATGGACCCTTCTGATCAACTTCCAAGGATGCTGCAAGCACACAATTTCCCTCCTCATCTGAACTTTCACTCTCCCATACATCGTTTATTCCATTCTCACTGTGTAATGGGAACTGTTGTACTGTGCCGTTTGTACTCATCACCTGACTCGAGACCTGTGGAGGAACCATCACCTGCTGCTGATTCATTGGTGCCAATGGTATTTGCATTTGCTGATTAGGTACCATGGGTAACTGCTGTTGCATTGGCTGCATTTGCGTCATCTGCATACGAGGCATCTGCATCTGCTGCGGTTGCATGGGCTGTAATCCTTGCAGCTGGTTTATAGTCTGAAAATTTGGATTTGGACCTCTCATTTTCGGTCCCCTCATTGTCTGGAATGCATTGACATCATTGTTTTGCTGACCAACACCTGCACCTTCCTGCACCATCATCGGGCACTCGCGTTTCCAATGTCCGACAATTCCGCACGCGTGACACGGCATCACCCTTTTCATTGCCTTCATACCATTCGGAGTCACAACAGTGTTCAAATCCGGACCATTACTCGCGAAACCTCCTCTGCCTCTGCCTCTCACCTGTGGCTGAAACACCATATTTCCCTGCGGCTGCGGCTGCGGTATTTGCTGTTGGAACCCTTGCAACCCTTGCAAACCTGTCTGAGCTGCTTTAAGCTGCATCATCATCACCTTCTCTTTCAACCTTTTCTGTTTCACCTCAATCTCGTCACTACAGTATTTCGCATAATTCAACACCTCATCAATAGGTTTCGACTGCCAACAAATCAAATGCGTCTTTATCATCTGACTTATCTCTGGTCTCAGCCCTTCCACAAATCTGAACACAAAATGAAGCATGTCCTTCGCCTCTATTGTTTCCGTGCCACTGTAGTTCTTGAACGCCTTCAACAACCTCTCATAGTAACCATGAATCGACTCTTTAGCCTCTTGGGCAGTTCGATCAATCTTCTGCCAATCCACATTTTTCGCGGCAACCTTCGTCTTCAAATGCTCAATCACCTTATAGTACAAGCTCATCACCATAGGTGATGGTGCACCCGTATCCCTGTCTCTCTCTGGTTCACTTGTCGGCCAACCTACAGCCCTTTTACATTCTTCCCACAAATCTGCCGGAACCACAATCTCAAAGAGGGTGTTCAGGTCTTCCCAAAGACATTTTGCAAGCTTCACAAACCTATCAGTCTGTTGATACCATTCAATGGGTTTCTCTCTCAATTTGGGAAAATCATCCGTAAAAGACTGAATGTCGCTTCTGTGCCATGGTACATGTATTAATTTTCCCCCTGCTGTCTCCCTCATTGGTAACATGGTTACTGCATCACTACTCTGTGGTCTTTTCTCCTTGTGCTCCGGGACACTGTCTTTCTTCTTTTCCTTTTTCTTCGCCCACCTGCTTTCCCATTTGTCTAAGCACCTCCACACTTGTGCACTCTGCAGCAATTCTCTAAGGTGCGTCTTCATGCCTGCTGACCTCATGTGCTCAAAGTCTGTGGTCCCGAAATCCAATCTATAGCTCCTGCTCAAGTGCTTTGTCTTGTCTATCTCAACCCCGTTTTTGTCAGCTATTTCTTGCAACCTTCTGTGTACCTTGTTCACTTCTCTCGTAATCCTGGGACATAGATACCTCAGCTCTTCTTCCGAATAGGACTCTAACCTATTCACACCCATAGTCCCTTCCACCAACTCTTCTGCTTCCATGCTCAACCTTACCCTATTCAGGTAGTCTTCTCCCTTCCCACTTGTTGAGCTTTGTGTGGAATTCAGCCTGTTGAACCCATGTGTTAGCTGTTGCGCATTCAACCCCATCAGCGTAGCATTCACATCGACTGCCATTGATGGTTGCAGCAACTTTTCAGTGCTCGATGATAGCGGTATTATCAGTGGGGGACTCGACCTCACCACTGTTGACTGAGCACATATGGGACTAAACTCCATCAAGGACCCAGATCCAGTTGGCTGAGCCGCTATCGGAGTTATCCCTGGAGTGTTTTCTATGCACCTCCTTTCCGTCCCATTCTGCACCATTAATCCCTGACCGCTCATACCTGAGTTAGGCTGACTGTACAAAGGTACCGGAGTACCTACAGTAATGGGTAGGGATATCGCATCTGGGTTCTGTCCATTCCCCATGTTCTGAGACATGTTCATTCCCACACTATGGGTCATCATTGCCGGCATGCCCGTCTGACTCCCCGTCATCTGAGCATGTGCTGTTCCCCCCTGCATCTGCTTTTGAGGCATCAAACACTGGGTTGATTCGGCTTGTGCCAATGTTGGGTTGTGACCATTCTGTACTCCCATTACGGTTGGATCTAAAATCATTCCCGTACTGGTGTCACTGCTGTAGTACCTTGGGACCTGCGGCTGATAGTTTTCTGCTGGTTTCAACATAGGCACATCTGGGTATATTCTCCTAACCTGCGGTATCTGTGGGGTGAACAGTAAACTCGGGTCCTTATATCCCGGTGGCGTTTCTGAGTCTGGAGCTTCATTATTCTGTACCGGTGCCGGAGGGGCAGAACTGGTACTTGGACCTTGTCCACTCTCTGCATAAGGCGGTGGACGATCGTTCAGCAATTGCATGATGAACTCCTCATCATCTGACTCATCTTCTCTATCTTTGGAACACCTCCTGTTTGTCTTACAGGTAGCTTTCTTGCCTGTCGCCTCTTCGTCCTTAGCAATTGTGGGAAACAATTTTATCCCCTGCAATATATCTGACCTCCACACCTTCTGTGAATTATCCCACCTAGCGTCCGCTAGTGTCTTTTCTACCTTTCTTATCCTGGTCTCGAACTTCTTTTGCTGTTGCTGTCTAGCCATTAGTTCCCAAATCGCTAGAGCCTCAAATTGTGCCGGTCTTGGAGGTACCTTCATGTCGTACATCGCAAATCTCAAATTCTCTAGGATCCTTATATTGAATGTCCCATGGATCGGGAACGCTACGCTCCCATGTTTCTCTGTCAGCTTGTGCCATTGCTTTAGCCAAAGACACGGAGCTACCCCCTTTTCCTCCATTACAATGTAAGCTGGTGTACCTTCGGGTGGAGTCTCCTCTCCTACGCTCGCTTTAATGTAAGACTCCCCCTTCATCGCACTCTTTAATGCTTTAAAAAATTTCATTTTCTCGTCTTTTATTTCACAAAGTTTGTAATCAATAAGTGACTTTAATTCCCGGTATACTCTTCGCTTGCCTTTCCCCTTCCAGTCGAGCCCCACGGACTGCGTCCAATCCGTGCGCGACCCTTCTCTGCAACCAACCTATCCCAGCGCGGCTCCTAGTGACGTCACACTCACACACACTGCGGCTGACAAAGCCTCGCGGCTTGTCCTCCTTCACTCAGCTCCTCTCGTAACAACTTCTAGCATGTATCGCGAGCAACCAAATAATAATAAAACAGATCTGTCGGTTTACTACAGGAAGGGTAACACAATCGCTTCAGGACCTTAGGGATTTTTCACTAGCCTCGGCAGTTATTCCATCTTTCTCGGTCCCCACTTTCGCAAGCAAATCTGACCCGCAGATTCTGCTCTCAACTTGTCAATGATCTATTCTAGTGCACTTAGAATTTGTCAAAGCCCGAAGTCGAAGTTTCTTTCACTCCCTTACACACGCACCGACTCGTTGACCACGCCCGATCAACCTACTAAACCGACCAGACCACAACATAAAACAAGTGTCTCATACACTTTTCAACATACTCCGGAGTCTCTTGACCTCGCAGGGCCCGTCTCAACAACAACAACCACGTGGACCTTTTTCTGCACAAAGCGCCACACGCACATGAAGTTCGACGACTTCCCTACTCTCACACTCGGAGTCGCAGCTCCGCTATTCTCTATGAAGTTCGACGACTTCTCTACTTCTACACTCGGAGTCGCACCTCCGCTATTCTCTAAAATCCTCGCAACCTTTTCACACAATCTGCGGCAATAAGTGTGCAAGCGCAAAACCCTAACTTCACTCATACCGTCACTAGTACCACCAACGCCGATTCCACACCTCCATTCTTTCCATTCGCAAGCTCCGAGATCCCGGGAAAGTCGCGGGGGACTTAGCCCATCATCATTCTCTCAATCTGTTTTATCCAAGAAAAATCTAATTCAACTTCTCGAGTGGGGTCTCAAAGGGCGTAACCGTTAATTCAGCACCATGTACTTTAAGAGTACGGGGTCCCAAAAGGGCGAAACCGTCCTCTGCTACCATCTACTGTTAGAGCGTTTCCAGCCTAATAGTTTACCTGTAGTTGGACGCTCTTGGGTCGATGAATCTTTTGACCAAGTGGGACTCTCCTTACTCGGGAATAATCAATCAAAATCAACAATCAATAATCAATAACGAACATAAGCAATGCCCTGATCAACATAACACTTCACAATTAATCCAGAATACATTTCGGCGAAACCATGACCTTTCGGTCATGAATAACCACACCAGTTTATGCAAAGTTAATGAATTTATTTCCCTATATTAACAAAGCTAGCACAATGTAGATGTGTCTCAACACCAAATGATATATGTAAATGAACATTAATAGCTGTCCATAACGACGAAACAGATGCAATCTATGCAGCATTTGAATAACAATGCCTTCTATAATGGCAACGCAAACCACTAAAACTACAATCTGTAATGGGCTAATTGCATACATTTAGTCAGCATAACAAGGTCTCAAATTGCATCGTGCATCAAATGAATCCTCATCTAACCTCAAATTAGCATCTGCATGTGGGTCTTCATGCAAAAACAATTTAGCAACATTACTTTAGAAAACTCTTAACTAGGGCTCTTATCAAAAATCAGCAGTTGGTTACCTAAAAAGAAAACACAATGCAATTGTACAATTTTCCTTTCATATTTACCAAATTCAATCAGCATTCAAGGAAGTCTTCGTCTCACAGGTACCGGATTCGATCAGCATGGGTACCGGTTCCGATCAGCATGGGACGGGGCAAAGGGGCAGGGTGGACGGGGGCAATTGCCTCACGGCGGCAAGGTAAAAGGACAACTATTACTTCATGCAAAGGGACGAATCAAAGTTAAAGTCTCTAGGGCGAGAATTAGTTAAAGTCTCTTTCTCTCGACTAGAGAAAGCATCAAAGTCTCTCAAAATGGCGTCGAACATCAATTGGCATCGTAGAGGATAGGCAATAATGTCTGATGGGTAATGGCCGTTTTCTTCCTTGTACACCTGGTTTAAATAGACAACAGTTCAAATCCAGTAGGGTCTTCCATTGGAGGGTTCATAGGTTGGCTTCAAATTGTCCAATCAAAAACAACAGTTCTCAAGCTTCTACCTAGGCATACATTATCCTTGGAGTTGGGAACGTAAGTTGCAACATATTTTACCAATTAACTCACTTTCAGAGCGTCCATTGTCTGCACCTGCAGATTGACCTTGGAGCGAAGAAGAAAATGCCAGGCTTGCACGAAACCTTAAAGATAAGCATGTGAACGATCTCACTGGAAAAGTACAGCTTCAAGCAAGAATACACGTTTATTAGCACATTGGAAAAATACGAGCATCTAAACCGTGAGACAAGGCAGCTAGGCCAAAGCCTCCACTAAAGTTATGCTAAGCTAAAGCATTTCTAACAAGCAAATCATGGCACACGTTTACGATTATGTCAAACTAGTACAATTCTAATACATCACGTTATATGAAGCACGCTTATAAATGTTGGCAAACTACTCTGAGGGCACATTTGTCCCCGTACAATCTTATTTAGTTCGGTTAAAGTCACACTTGATTATTGCTACACTACGTTTATGCGCTAAAAATGTAAAGCCTTCATTTCAGCTTCATCAAGACCAATAGTGGTGGCAGCAACACATTATATATTGTATTTTCATCTGATGCCAGCCAGGTAGAATTGTCTGCTGGCCTCTCTGCTTAAATTGTCTACCAGACCGCTGCAGTCCTTCACTCCATCCATGTAAACATGAATGATACGTGTGAATTTGACCTATGTATAAGTGGTAGAGAGAGTGTGTGTGTGTGCACGTGTGAGAGAGAGACAGCGAGAGAGAGAGAGAGAGAGAGACAGACAGACGGTGGCAATCTAGAAATCCATTTGGTTTCCTGGAATGAAGTAATGCATGGGGAACGTTGGCGGAAGCTCCTGACAGCAATGTTGATTGAAGGGCTTCTATAAAGCATTCCTGAGATCATTTGTTGTACACCAGGCTCTAAATGTCTTCCTGCCTCTGCTTTGGGTCTTCCCTGAGAAGAGACTCTGAACTCCACAAAACTCTTCAGCTGACACCGTGGGACAACAGCTATGTCTGGCTCAGTCTTGGAGGAATAAGCAAAAGACAGGATCTGCGAAAAATGGTCTAAGATTTGGACTTCTGGATTACACAAACTATACGGCAACTTGGTATAAGTATAGGGCAGACCCTACCAGCCACTGCCAAGGTTTCTGTACTAGAATCCGGGATCTCACATCAGGGGAGAGCAAAACAGTCTTTTATGCAGTTGGGTTGGGGATCACTGGCTGCCAACTCGACTTTGCCACAAGTAAACAATTGACAGCTCTGCAGATCCACACAGACATGCATGCATGCACACACATACATACACACACATGGGCACACACACAAACAAAAACAGAGGCATAATTAAAGCGCTTTGAGCTCCGATGGCTTTGTAACATCTCCTCATAATGCTATCACCCACGTCATCACCTTTTGTTTATTGTTACTTTAAGATGACCCCAAAGCACACAATTGACCTGATTCACAAATGTAAACTTCCACTTTTGTGTAAGTTTACTATTTTTGGTTATTTACAAACTGCAAATTTAATCAAACTAATAGTAATTTTACGACTGCTGATAGGGCTCTCCTATTTCTGCAGATGTAAAATTACTGAGTAAAATTAAACTCGCCATTCCTGAATATTAAAAGCAAATAATAAACTTGCATAAAAGTGTAAGTTTACCTTTGTGAATCAGGCCCACAATAATTGTCAGACCAGCACCGTAAAAGTAAGGTGATCATCTCGACAAATAATCATCTCCGCAAAGGGCACCATTGCTGCTTGTACTTGGGCTTATGCTGTTTACAGGATCTAACATAAAACTAAAAAAATCATGGTGACATTCACACAATCATGCAACAGGTGGTGCAAGAAAGTGAATTATTAATTTGGTTGGAGGGTAGTCTAGTTAACTAACTATCCTGTCAGGTCTACTTAGAGGTTTTAGTAATTAAAACCAGAGATCAACCTCAGGAAGCTATGCCACAGACAAGACAGTCTTAGCTTAGATAAAATGTAAGGTATTACAAGTACCAAAACAGTTAAGGTAAAAAATGCAACAAGATAAATTCCCACTACAATTAATAACAAGCATTTGCAATGCAATAGGTCTCGCATTAGCAAAAGTTAGAGCTGTTGGAGTTGTAAATGACAATCTCGCCTTTGGCATCTTATAAGTATTTAGCCATTCAGCACCTTAAACCTTTATCAGAAATAAACTATTTGTGCATTATTTCATACACTTTGCATTAGACTGTAATGGTCAGAATATCCGCCAGAGGGTACCACAATAAAAATAGAATTTGGAAGAAACATGGTCATGTAATTATTGCCAAAGGGAGTACATTTAAAGAACATGCACACATTGCACAGCCTGTACAATGGTCTATGCACAATGTTCAAGTAAAATCTTCTTGGATAAAGCGAGCAGGACTCAACAATGGAGGACTGAAGGAGATCAAGGTTGCATTATTAGCTTGTAACAGAGGTTTGAGCGCTGGATGGGCGGTCCATGGTTAGTGCAGCCTGTGCCCTGCAAATTATAACAACTACTCACAAATATACTCACTTCGCTTACTTTTGTTAACCATTTTGTTACTGCACATAGAGATGCTTTAGTTTGTGGAATGCCAGTAGGAATCTTCAGCGTAATGCAAATAGAATGTTTCTGGTGTATTTAAAGTGTATATCTCCTAGTTCATATATATGTTATTGATGCCTTAAGCTATACTTAGGCATAGCATAAGGAAGAAAATAATTAACATAACTTCCCCCTTTGAGTCACAGAACCAGAAATGGAGGGATTCTAGGTATGATATATTTGCTAATGTGGCTGTTCTGGTGGTATGGTTTTTGGGTGACTGAGACACTCCTAGGTCTGTCAGTTGTTGTAGGAAAGTACCATCTTGCCTGGCATGTTACCCCCATTTTTCACTGTATGTATGTTGTTTTAGCCCTTGAGTCACTGGGATCCTGCTAGGCAGGACCCCAGTGCTCATAGTATGTGCCCTGTATGTGTTCCCTGTGTGGTGTCTAACTGTATCACTGAGGCTCTGCTAACCAGAACCTCAGTGTTTATGCTCTCTCTGCTTTCCAAATTTGTCACTGCAGGCTAGTGATTAAATTTACCAATTCTCATTGGCACACTGGAACACCCATAAAATTTCCTTGTATATGGTACTGAGGTACCCAGGGTATGGGGGTTCCAGGAGATCCCTATGGGCTGCAGCATTTCTTTTGCCACCCACAGGGAGCTCAGACAATTCTTACACAGGCCTGCCACTGCAGCCTGAGTGAAATACCGTCCACTTTATTTCACAGCCATTTTTCACTGCACATAAGTAACTTGGGTGCCAAGTTACCTAGTGTGTGGGCACCCTGGCACTAGCCAAGGTGCCCCTACATCGTTCAGGGCAAATTCCCCGGACTTTGTGAGTGCGGGGACACCATTACACGCCTGCACTATACATAGGTCACTACCTATGTATAGCGCCACAATGGTAACTCCGAACATGGCCATGTAACATGTCTAAGATCATGGAATTGTCACCCCAATACCATTCTGGTATTGGGGGGAGAATTCCATGATCCCCTGGGTCTCTAGCACAGAACCCGGGTGCTGCCAAACTGTCTTTCCGGGGTTTCCACCACAGCTGCTGCTGCTGCCAACCTCTCAGACAGGATTCTGCCCTCCTAGGGTCTGGGCAGCCCTGGCCCAGGAAGGCAGAACAAAGGATTTCCTCTGAGAGAGGGTGTTACACCCTCTCCCTTTTGGAACTAGGTGTGAAGGGCTGGGGAGGAGTAGCCTCCCCCAGCCTCTGGAAATGCTTTGATGGGCACAGATGGTGCCCATCTCTGCGTAAGCCAGTCTACACCGGTTCAGGGATCCCCCAGCCCTGCTCTGGCACGAAACTGGACAAAGGAAAGGGGAGTGACCACTCCCCTGACCAGTACCTCCCAGGTGAGGTGCCCAGAGCTCATCCAGTGTGTCCTAGACCTCTGACATCTTGGAAACAGAGGTGTTGGGGCACACTGGAATGCTCTGAGTGGCCAGTGCCAGCAGGTGACGTCAGAGACCCCCTCTGATAGGCTCTTACCTCTCTTGGTAGCCAATCCTCCTTTCTTGGTAGACAAACCTCCTTTTCTGGCTATTAGGGTCTCTCCTCTGGGGAATTATTCAGATAACGAATGCAAGAGCTCACCAGAGTTCCTCTACATCTCCCTCTTCGACTTCTGCCAAGGATCGACCGCTGACTGCTCCAGGACGCCTGCAAAACCGCAACAAAGTAGCAAGACGACTACCAGCAACATTGTAGCGCCTCATCCTGCCGGCTTTCTCGACTGTTTCCTGTTGGTGCATGCTCTGGCGGTCATCTGCCTTCACCCTGCACTGGAAGCCAAGAAGAAATCTCCCGTGGGTCGACAGAATCTTCCCCCTGCTTACGCAGGCACCAAAAGACTGCATCACCGGTTCTCTGGGTCCCCTCTCATCCTGACAAACATGGTCCCTGGAACACAGGAACTCTAGCCAAGTGACTCCCACAGTCCAGTGATCCTTCAGTCCAAGTTTGGTGGAGGTAAGTCCTTGCCTCCCCACGCTAGACTGCAAACCTGTGCACTGCATGATTTGCAGCTGCTCCGGCTTCTGTGCACTCTTCCAGGATTTCCTTCATGCACAGCCTAGCCTGGGTCCCCAGCACTCCGTCCTGCAGTGCTCAACCTGCTGAGTTGGCCTCCAACATCGTGGGACCCTCCTTTGTGACTCTGAGCCAGCTCCGGTTCACTAATCTTCTAAGTGCCTGCTCCAGTACTTCTGCGGGTGCTGCCTGCTACTGTGGGGGCTCTCTGAGTTCCTGGGCGCCCCCTCTGTCTCCTCCTCCAAGGGGCGACATCCTGGTCCTTCCTGGGCCCCAGTAGCACCCAAAAACCTCTACCGCAACCCTTGCAGCTAGCAAGGCTTGTTTGCAATATTTCTGCGTGGGAACACTTCTGCAACCTTCATCGCGACGTGGGAAATCTTCCTTCCTAAGGAGAAGTTCCTAGTCTTCTTTGTTGTTGCAGAATTCCAAGCTTCTCCCATCCAGAGGCAGCTTCCTTGCACCTTCATCCGGGGTTTTGTGGGCTCCTGCCCCCCCTGGACACTATTGCGACTCTTGGACTTGGTCCCCTTGCCTTGCAGGTCCTCAGGTCCAGGAATCCACCTTCAATGCTTTGCTGGTGTTTGTTGTTCTTGCAGAAACACTCTATCACGACTATTGTGTCCTTTTGGGGTAGTAGGTGTACTTTACTCCTATTTTTTAGGGTCTTGGGGTGGGGTATCTTGGACACCCTGACTGTTTTCTTACAGTGTCAGCGACCCTCTACAAGCTCCCATAGGTCTGGTGTCCATTCGTGATTCGCATTCCACTTTTGGAGTATATGGTTTGTGTTGCCCCAAGACCTATGTTCACCTATTGCATCCTATTGTAATTCTACACTGTTTGCATTACTTTTCTTACTCTTACTTACCTGTTTTGGATTTGTGTACATATAACTTGTGTATATTACTTACCTTCTTACTGAGGGTACTCACTGAGATACTTTTGGCATATTGTCATAAAAATAAAGTACCTTTATTTTTAGTAACTCTGAGTATTGTGTTTTCTTATGATATTATGCATATGATATAAGTGGTGTAGTAGGAGCTTCACATGTCTCCTAGTTCAGCCTAAGCTGCTTTGCCATAGCTACCTTCTTTCAGCCTAAGCTGCTAGAAACACCTCTTCTACACTAATAAGGGATAACTGGACCTGACACAGGGTGTAAGTACCACAAGGTACCCACTACAAGCCAGGCCAGCCTCCTACAGTCGTGCTAATAGATTTAGAAATGCATGCTGGATTACTCTTGCCTTTATAAGGTGGGAATTGGGAGGTAAATTCCCCTTTTTATTTTGCGTGCAAAGGCAAGTGGATTCACCACAAAAATCAGTATTTTCCCTCTTTAGGTAATAGTGCTCAGCGTTGAAATGCATAATAACGCATCATTTTATGTTCAGAGTTTTATCACATGTGTAATCTTTTTGCAGCATAGAATGAAAGGCCCAAATGTCCTAGAATTCAAAGAGAACTCCAAGGATCCCCGTTGGGTACTGTTTCAAAGTAGGAGTAAGCCAATAGTCAATGGTAAAATAAATATGTTTTAATTATGCACTTGGAATTTTGTAAATCGGACCTTTCCTATTCTCAAGACAAAGACAGTTCTCCGACTCTCTAGCCACACAGCAGCTTGTGTTTTAATTATTTTTTGTTTTCATTGCAAGCTTTGCAATTACTAAAAACTGCCCTGGAGCACAAGGGCGCGTCTCAGTTCCCGTTCATTGCCGTTGCTTTTGTAACACAGCGAAGATAATAATTAGCCCTAAAGGGATTTTTGCTGTAAAGTGCAGAACACGGAAATGGCACGTGGCTGAATCTGCAGCAAAACTTGAGGATGTCATTTTATTCAAAGTCGAATTTAATAACCACGGGAGAAAAAAAGATGAGCCTGACTCTGAAAGTTGTCCCTTTAGCACACGGTTCCTGGTAACCACGCTGCACGGCGCCCAAATAGGATTAGAATAAACATTGTGAAATATATATGGAAAACACGCAGGTAATTTTCTCAGAGATGCCAATAGTTCTACACACTCGTTAAAACCTTATCACCACATATAAGAAATGAAGAAGGTCAGCTGGAGATTTTAGCTACCACTTTCCTACCGATGTGGACTAATCTGCGGCGTGGAGTACGCTAACTGTAAAACTATTGAGTCTGAGTTGACGGAACGGCCATAATTGTGTTCTATCCGCATTATTAGAACATTTTGAAAGCATTAGGGGACGAGTTTCCCAGTGAATTTTGCAGTATCAGCTCTCCTACTGGGCAGGGAGAGCTGCTTGAATTTATAAGGTTCATTCACAGGATGCGAACCTTTGTGGAAAAAGGAATGCCCCACAAAGCATTATGGGGTGAATTATCCAGTGAATGTTGTAGTATCGGCTCTCCCACTGTGCAGGGTGAGCCCCTTTAGGATTTAATAACTTCAGGTTGATTTCACGCTACACGAAGCCATGAAAAAAAAGAAAATGAACAAAAAAAAACACACCCATAAGACACAACTATGGGTATTTTCTGTTTGTGTCTAGTAATGAACAAGAAAACGCAAACTCAGAAAATGAACCACTGTGCTAACACAAGTGCTTACTCACAGAGCTGTGGCAGGAAACAATTAACAACGAGTAAGAGCTATTAGCGTTGTAAACTCCTAACTGGACTTTTCTTGCCACACAAATTAAAAGAAAAAAAAATGCAGCGCTATCGCACTATGTAAAATGCAGCGCGATCGTGCTGAAATTGAAAACGGAAAAACTGATCGCGCTATGTAAACCCCAGCGCGATCGCGCTGCGTGGAAAATAAACAGATAAAGTAGTCCGGAAACCAAGCTGAAAACATCGAGCCTCGTATGTTTTTAGTAGTTTACCGGTGCGGTGTAGGTGGGCTAAACACCGGAATGGAAGTAAGTGGATTTTAAAAGCCAAGCCCACAAACCAATGAAAGTAACTGACGTGACATGGGTGTGGTTGGAAGCCCAAAGAGAAATTACTATAGGGGACGGAGCGCTATGCGCTCGCCCCTAAAAATAGAGATTAATGGCTCCAAACAGCAATTTGTGCCAATGAAAGTCAACTGGTCACAGTAGACCAGGACGTATGCATGAACTAGGCTGAGCGCAGTAGAGCGTGGGATGATACATCAACCAGGTTCACCCCGATCAGAGGTTTTATCTGTGGAATTCAATCTCTAAAAAATTGAAAAATTAGAGATGGGAAATAAAATTTTCAGGCCCAGGGAAGTTCTCTGGCTGGCTGGATGCTTTTGGTGCCTTCTCCCATTTTTTTTTTTTTTTACCTTCGGACATATCCTCTTTTTTAGAGCTCAGAATCATATAGCAATGCAAGGCTGCAGGCGTCTGAAAGGTGTGGGGGCCTGATACCTTCTTGCAGAGGGTTCACTAAATCGTATTTGATGCTGGAGCGACGTTCTGAGCAGGAGAAACCAGTAACTTCAGCCCAGCTAGGTTGCACTATGGGCAGATTAGATTGGCAGAGTTGTTACAGTCCTCTGAAGGTCTTGGAACTCAAAATGTTTCTAAGTTCCTTCTTTTCAACTGTGATAGAAGTCCAGTTAGACACAGCCAAGTGTCCCAGGACTGCAGGAGCAGCACTTGGGGGGGGGGGGGGGAGGTCAAGACTCACTCCAGCAGAGGCCACTAACAGAGTCCAAGTCAAGGACAAATGGTGCTAGTCCGCTGGGAACTTCAGGGAAAAGGCCTCTGGCAGCCTTTTGTGGCCCTGTAGCTTACACAGTCAGTTGGATGACCATTTGGAGTCCACTTCTTTGTTCTGTGTATTGGTGGGTCCAGGTTGAGCCCTTCAGGTATTGTTTCAGGTCTCAAACAGCCTGTGCAGTCCTTCTGCTCTTCTATAGGTCCAGGGTGTTCTGAAGAGGGTACCATGGGATGCCTGACACTAGTTAGTGGGTGGGGTAACTCCTGTCCCCTCTCTAACCAATGGGGTAAAAGTTCCCAGTGGAGACCCTACCCACCTTTGCAGCTGTAACTATTTGCCCTATTGCAAATAGGCCCACAGTCCCCGTAATTCTGTAGATCCAAGATGGAGAAGCCCTTCTCCCTTTGTGCAGAGTTTATGGTCCCACCCAGAAGTGTGGTTAGGGTAATAAGTACTCACCTCCTCCTTAGTTACCACAAACCAGTTCTGGGACAGCTTCTTCCCTACTGGGGTTGGTGCCTGCCTTACTGGTAGAGAAAAAGAGGGGGCCTGTCAAGGTGTCAGTTAACATTTGCTTGTGACAAGGGAGGCCCCTTTGAAGCAAATTACATTCTTGGGTCTACCTCAACTAGTTGTCCTGCCAGAGGTCCTGCCAGAGATACAAAACACCTCACCACACTCAAAACTACATATCTGCCCTGAGCACTGTTTTCACACCCCATCAAGGCTAATCACTCCCTGGGCTACACCTTGAGAGCTAATGCAAATTAGACCCCAGGAGCAGCAAGCACAGAAAGGTTCACTTTCTAAAAGTTACTTTTCTTTAATGTTTTTTGAAACATCCAACGTCACCATTAAACTCGGTTTTTAATAAATTATGAAAATAGTTGATTAATTATTTGTCTAGCTTGTCCCTAACTGAAGATATCCGAATTAATATATAATATTGCTTCCTAGTATTTCTCTATGGGTCAGCCAGATTTCCTACAGTGAAAATAGCATTTGGGTGCTAGTCACTGTAAGGATGGGGTAACTTTAAATTTATAAGTGTTCAACTTTTACCTACTATACATCCTGCCTTGTGGGCTACAAGGCATACATAAGAGTGACTTGGGTCTGATTTCGATGTTGGCAGAGGGAAATACTCCGTCACAAACATGATGGTTATCTCGCCCACTGTATTACACTTCCATAATATCCTATGGATATGACTGATGGGATATCTATCATGTTTGTGGCGGAGTAACCCCTCTGTCAACATCTAAATCAAACCCTTAATATTTAAAAGGAGGGTTTCCTCCTGTGAAAAACATTATTTTGACAGATTGGGGTGCAGATTTTAAACAGCAGCAGCCGGCTACCTTAGAAGGCCTGGAGTGATGTTTTCCTTGTCAAACTAGTGGGTGGCACAGTAGTGCTGTAGTCCACAGGTGAAGTGTAACTTTCAGTGCCATGATTGTAGAGTTCAGGGTACATGCTCTGGTGCCAATGCAACGTTGCCTTGTCAAACTAGTGGATGGCACAGAAGTATTGTAGTCCATAGGTGAAGCTTAACTTTCCACACCATGATTCTAGAGATCAGAGTACATTCTCTGGTACCAAGACAGCATTGCCCCAATGCAGAGTCAAAAACCAGTTACATCTGTCCACAAAAATGGGGGTGACCATGCAAAAAGGTGCGCTTTCTCACAGATGCAGTAACCCACCAAGCCATCATACCATTAGTAGAACCTATGGCCTACTGTTTATACACTGATCATTGCAGCAGACACTCAATTCCCTAAACCTCCGTCTTTGGGACTGGAGCTTACATTTTCTGGAGGCAAAGGATCTAGGGACAGGCAACAACCCACCCAGGCTTAAGCCTTGCCACCACACAGGGTTTTGGTGGTAACTGAACTCAATTCAAGAAATGTCTGTGCCAAGGTGGGAGAATGGAGAAATAGAGCCAGACATCAGCAAAGCAGATCAAGCAATACCATATTAGTGTCCCTGTCCCTGCTCTGCCTTTTGGCCATCCAGGCCTACCTGGTGGAAAGAGTACTTGATTGAAACCTTGAAGCTAGAGGAGCACCTAGCATGCCAGCAGTGCATGGTGGATCCTGATCCTTTCTCAGATCCAGACCCCTAAGGCACAGCGCTAGTTCCAAAGATTCTGTTTCATGGGGTTCAAAATCATCCCTGCCCATCAAAAGGGGAATCCTCACAATGGTACTGCATGTGTTCATGATCTCATCAAAGGAATGCACTGGGGACTTCCTCCTACTTGTGGTGCTTGTGTATCACAGGGAGGGTAATCTGAGATTACTTTCCTTCCAAGGACTGAGGACTCTTTGAGAATTCTCTCCCCCTACTGCACATCCATGGAGAGCCAATGGAGACTCTCAAATCCCCAGTGGATACTACCTCTCCATGGAAACTGGTGAAATCTGATAATAACAGGTGATGTAGAGTTGACTGAGAGAGTGTAGGTGAGACCCTCCACCCGGAGCTCGGGCCCCCCCCAACACTGCAGAAGTTGTGGGGGCTATTGTTACGCTAGTGATGGCGCCTCTCTTACCCGCATGGGGTGTTGGAGCACTTTACATCACACACATATACAGACAATGAACCATACATGTGTAAATCAGTGAATAGAAAATGTTACATAGAACAAAGGGGGCTACAAAGTGTAGGATTCACATCATTCATAATGGCAGGCATTTTGTAGTAGTGCTTGGTCTGGGGAAGGATAAACTCAGGATTCAGAATGTAACACAGTGGTTAGGGTTGACTTTACTAATAGCAATGTATTTCTACCCAAACAAACTCATTTTAGTAAAATTAGGATAGTCAAAGGCTGGGAAATCCATAATTTTCCAACCTGTACCACGCTGTTTGCATGCAGCACTTTGATGGCAGTTCACAGCTCACGGTGCTAGGTTATGATTGCAAGTTATGAACTGCACAGTAACAAACGGATCTCTACAACAAAAGCAGAATTCCTCTGTGCATTTCACATGCAATACTGTTCTGTAGTCTGCATAGTACATGTTCGTAGCAGCAGGCATATCAACCCTCTGCTCTACCTTAGATGAGTCAAAACTGCCACTAGAGTACATTAATAACCAGAGTTATCTTGGCACATTTATTGTTGTCTGACAACTAATGTATATACAAGGAACTCTGTAGTGCTTTTAAAAATGCTGCACTGCTACAAAACCGACCCACAAGTAACAAAAGCGCCCCCCACCGTCCACCTTCCCGGTATGGCCTGCCCGGCCTTGATGTAAAAGTGGTGTTTGTTTTTGCAGACTGACACTCTTTCACTCAGGTAATTTTCCACATTAAGGGAATGCGATGTGAGCACAATTGTAATACAAATATAATCTCAGAAACACATGCAGAGTTTAAACATTCTCTGTCTTCCTATAATTCTGTTTTGCTGAACTTTGTACATGAAATGTCTTTTTCACGGGCCTAGACGTGCCAGCACACAGGGTAATTAGGATGATCATATTCGCAGATGGCGCACCTGTCTTTATCAGAAAACAATCTCTGCCTGTTGCGCTGCAAAGGTTGGAAATGAAACGTCCGTTTTCGTTCGATGACTGTCCTTTGCTTAATTCCCTAGAAGAAGGATGGTTAAAGCAGTTAGGTATAGGACCCGACGGCCGACACAACACAGATATGGAGAAACCCTGCTCCCTTATTTGAATAAATCTAAAAGACTGAGCCTAAGTACCCTTATCTGTACATTCATTTTTTCGGCCTCTTGACTGAGAATTTTGATATGGACATGCTATTCAGCTATTCATGTGGCATGCATGATCTTTGATCCATTTTGGAAAACTGCATCATCCTTTCACTGCAAAATATGTAGAATAAGTCGTGAAATGGCCACTTTTTCCCATTGCAGGGGATCTTTCTGTTTTTGCAAAGTGTTGCTAAATCATTGAACCCCTTCCCTCTGTCACAGGATATTAAAAGGCAATTTCCTCCACACTTTGGTGGAGTTTATTGTTAGGTTTGTTATTAAAAACGTTGTTCATAATCAAACAATGTCTGTTGACTTAGAATACAATGAGCTATTGCACTTTTATGCGTGTGCAGCAACTGTGAAATGAATATACACGTGAATTGCTGCTCAGCTTTCAGGAAGGTTCCATTGTTCACAGTTGTAGGCCTGCCAAAGATCCGTGGTCCGAAAACCATTCTGTCCAAGCTGTAATGAAAAGAAGAATGTCAGTATTCTTCATTAACGTCTTATGAAATAGCAGTGTACAAGAACTTCTTCATACCCACCAGCACCTCTCACCACAAGGATGCAAAAGTCTCTATCCTTATTTTTTATTTATATTTGGGATTTGGCTTGGCATCTCCATAAGGAATGGTCCTTCCTTGTGTTTGGTTTTTCATGCTTATGTGTAGGCTGGATAAGGCGGAGACAGCTTTGATTTTATATTGCTACATTACGTTATTCATCACTATCTTTCCCCAGCAGTACTACAGTGGTTGGTCTGTGATTTGTGCACTGGGAGATGATGAGGTGTGATATGGCAGAGCTGCCGACTTTGGAAATGCAGGATCTAGGTTCGAGTCTCCAATAGGTTCAACATTTTGTGATTCCAGGCAAATCACTTAATCACTGCCTGCCTACAAAAATGAATGTGTCCTTGTGTAATGTAAATGGTGCTCATGTAAAGCGCTTCAATATCGAATGATGACATTTGTTTAGTGCTATTGCCATTCGTATGACCTTGCTGCACTGGAGAACCAGAAAATTGGAAATAGGATATGAAGGAGGGGAGATAAGAGTAATATGCTGGCTGAAAAAAAAATAACATCCTGGAAAGCGCAAGCACTCATTGGGAATGCAAGATTAAGTAAAGCATGTGAAATATAAGTAGGAACAACAGGGTTACGTTAAGGCTTTACATTTATTATTCAGAAATCATTGAATGTTTTTGCCAGAAAAGTTAAGGAAATTACTGTAGGGCCCAGAAGGGACCCATTTCAATGTCTATTGACTATGGGCGTCATTATGAACTTGGCAGGTAAACCCGCTGAGTTTGGTGCTGGCGGTCTACAAAAGACTGCCAGCGCGTTGAAGACCACGCCGGCCACATTACTAACATTACGCTGGGCCGGCAGGCGGAAACAGTGTTTCCGCCAGCCGGCCCAGCTGAATGCAGGGCCTGTACATTTATGCCAGCTCTACATGGTGCCGGCGGCAATGTAGCAGTGCGGCGGGTGCAGCAGCACCCTTCGCGCATATCACTGCCCGTAAATCGGGCAGTGACATGCGCGAAGGGGCTGTGGACGGGGGCCCCTGCACTGCCCATGCCAAGTGCATGGGCAGTGCAGGGGCCCCCAGGGGGGATGGAGGCACCCATTCCGCCAGCCTTTCCCTGGCGGGGTAAACCGCCAGGGAAAGGCTGGTGGAATCAGGTACATTATCCGTTGGGCATTGCTGCTTGCAGCTCTGCCCTGTCGGATATGTAACTCCACCATCATCAGGCTGCCTGGCGGCAGTAGCCTGGCGGTGGCGGAGTTACGCCAGTGGCGGTTCTGCCATGTCTATTATATGGTGGCCTGGGCCGCCATGCCGGTGGCGGTAATTACCGGCATGGCGGCCCAGACTGCCATGTTCATAATGAGGACATAAATCTTTACAAAACATAAGCAGGATGGTTTAAAAAGACCACATCCCTGAGTACAGAGCCACGGTACACGTTCTATAGACTAAAATAAGGAAAAAAGCTAACGATCATGTTAATCATTTTCCACTCTATGCATCAACCGGGAATTGCGTATCTCCAGGGATGGTGCACTTCCCTACCTGGTGAAAACAATGGGGTTCTTTACAAGGCCCTTGAGCTGCTGATGTGTCACTTTTAACATGGAAAAAAGTGACGTACCTGCAGCACAAGGGGCTTGTAAATAAGCCCCAATGTTGTTCAAAAAAAGAGGAGAAAACTAAAGTAGCGCTTCCCTGGCAAACTCTGTAAAGTAGCATTAATGTGTGTGGTTGTGAATAAAACCAGTCTTCTCACTTTGCAACCACTCTGTTTTGCTTTGAGTAGTTTCTTTCCGTATTTTGAAACTTTTTTATCTCTCTGTCCCGAGGCTGCACTTTAGAATGGAAAAATGTCAGAAAAAGATGACATTTGCAGACAAAGTTTTTCTTTCTTTTATAGATCCATTTCACAGGGGAACAAATATAGGAAAGGAGAGGAAAGAGAGGGTAAATGGTTTTCAGCCAGTGAGGAGTGTAGGAAAGTACCCTCTTTGTGGAAAGGTTACCCCCACTTTTTGCCTGCTATCAGTATGCTTGGACTCTTTTCACGGGGATACTGCTAACCAGAACCCCAGTGATTGTGCTCTCTCACTCTAAATTTGGTTGCTTAGGACTTTGCACACCCCACATTTGGCATACAGGTGCCCCCATGTAAGTCCCTAGTATATAGTACTTAGGTACTCAGGACACTGGAGCACCAGGGGTTCCCCATGGGCTGCAGCATGTATTGTGCCAAACAAGGGAGCCCATGCAAAATGTGTCTGCAGTCGTGCCATTACAGTCTGCGTGAAAAGTTGCATTCACCTTTTCACCCCACGTAACTGCACCAGGTCACTGCAAGTCACACCTATGGTAAGCTCTCCTAGCCCAGAAGGCAGGAAGCAGTTACCTATGTGTGAGGGCTCCACTGCATGAGCATAGGTGCCCCTATGAACTGCAGTTCCATTGCACTGGACTTATTAAGTGTGGGGAAGCCATTTTACCTGTGTACTGGACACAGTCACTACCTAAGTCCACCTACATTATGGTAACTCCGAACCTGGACTTGCTTGATATCAAACATGTCAGAATCATATCCCAGTACTGTTGCCAGTATTGGTTGTATAATCCCATTCACTTTGGGTGCTCCTTACAGGACCCCCCAGTATTGCTCCTACCAGTCTTCTGGGGTTTTCCAGGCAGCCCTCGCTGCTGCAACGCATCGGACAGGTTTCTGCCCTCCTGCTGCTTGACCAGCTCAGGCATGGGAGGGAAGAACAAAGGATTTCCTATGTGAGACGGAGGTAACACCCTCTCCCGTAGAAATAGGTATTACAAGGATTAGGAGGGGTAGCCTTTCCAAGCCACCGGTTTGCTTTGAAGGACACATTTGGTGCCCTCCTTGCACAAACCAGTTTGCACCAGTCCAGCGACCCACAGTCCCTGTTCTGGCATGAAACTGGACAAAGGAAAGGGAAGTGGCCACTCCCCTTTCCATCACCACCCAGGGGTGGTGCCATAGCTCCTTCAGGTGGCCACTTGATTCTGCCATCTTGAATCCAAGATGGGCAGAGGCCCTTTTTTTTTTGTTTTTTTGTAAACAATATTTTACTATCATTTTATTTTCGTACATTGATAATATGACTTTAACTTGTACATTAGACCGCATCAATCATTACCAACAGTTGTTGTATTGTTCCAAGCTGTGGACAGTGCCTGCACGGGCGTATTCATGGTCTATGTAGCTTCTTAACAGATATTCTCAATAACTATTTACATGATGATGGTTACTGTGAGGTGAATGTTCATAGTAGGGTGGGTTAAAGACTAGTCATCTGGGATTGCAGTTCTCCTATTTAGTTTAAACTCTAACTGTCTACTCGGGGGTTATTTGGTCTGGTGTGTGGGTGCACAGTATGGCTCCTGATCAGTCTGGTGCAGTGTATATTACCCCCAGGTGGTTGCTGCCCTACTCAGCTACATTACACTTGGTGCTAGGTCCCTCGGGCTTCCCCTCTAGGCCATAGTGCATGTTTATGTGTTCTTGTCCGCTTAATTATTCCTGGCAGGATGATGTCCCAGCTAATCTCCGTGTGTTTCCTCGTCACTATCTCGAGATTCCCATCTTTCTAATATTCCCTCCCACAAGGGGGCAATGGGTTTCTGGCGCAGTCCACTCATTTCTTCGCGCTCCAGGACCTGGAGTTCTGTTCTGGCCCATTTTGTGACTTCACGGCGCCACACCTCCAGTGGGGGGGGGACTAGAAGCTTTCCAGTTTAGTGTTATTTGCCTCCTATAGAGTGCCAGTGCCAGATCCAGAAACCGGGCAGCTACTGTACCCAGCGCCAGTCCCGAGCGCAGCCCCAGCAGGCACAGCGATGGGGTCTGTGCCAGTTTGACACCCAGTGGTTTCTCAAGTTCCCCCAGTATCTCCTTCCAGGTCCGCCGGACGCCCGTACAGTGCCACAGCATATGGTCCCAGTCTGCATCCAGCTCGTTACATCTGGGGCATGATCTGGAGTCGCCCCCATAGATGATGTTTAGTCTATGCGGCGTGGGATATGTTCTGTGCAAATAGTTAAATTGTATATATCTCAAACGTGTGTTCCTAGTTAATATCCTAGGGTATGCCATGGCTTTCTTCCACTCAGCCTCTGTCAGGGTACTGTCCAGTGCCTTTTCCCATCTCTCACGTAGCGCTTGGAGGGGGGTCAGAGTGCACTCGTTTTGGGCCCTGTACAGTTTAGCGACCAGGTGGGTATCTTCGCCCATGGTCAGGAGGATATGCAGAATATTATGTGTCTCTGGTTCTGCATTGATCGTTCCCCAGTGTATTTTAATACGGTGAGTCAGGTGCTGGTAAGTTAAGAACTGCCCAGTCGGTACTTTATTCCTTTCAACTAGGTCCGTGAATGATCTTAGTACTCCTCCCTTAAAGAAATCTCCGAGAGTCCCAACCCCCTTACTCGCCCACGTCCCTAGGCCACTGCTAGTCCTTGACCCGTCTGATGGGTCAAACACCAGCCATTCTAATGGAAGAGCCGGGGAATATGCTGTCCCTATTCCCACTCTACGTGAGCATCGCTTCCAGCATTCTAACGCAGTTTTCAGTAATGTACTCTCTACCTTGCGTTTCCCTGCCTGGGCGAGCATGAGCGCAAGCATCCAGTTGTCACCTCTCCCCCCGCTAGCATTGAATCCCTCCATGCCTCCTCTCCCCGCAAGCCATCCAGCCACCCACTGCAACTGACAGGCCAAGTAATAGGATTCGAAATCTGGTACCCCGAGGCCCCCCATGATCACTGGCCTGCAGAGGACAGGGAGCGAGGCACGTCTGCGGCCTCCATCCCATATAAGCTCTCTGAGTAGGGTGTTTAACTCGTGGAACCAAGTTGAGGGAATCGCTACTGGTAGGTTAGTAAAGAAATAAAGGAGGCGTGGGAGCATTACCATTTTTGACAGGGATATCCTAGCCGAGATGGTCAGTTTTAGGGAACTCCAAAATCCCACTGAAGAGCGGAGCGCTCGGAGTGCCTTACCTATATTACCCTCACGTAAGTCTCTTAGGTCGTAGAACACCTGAATGCCCAGATATTTAAAGGTGTGTGGAGCCCACACAACATCCGGAGGGCATGTTGATGGGTGCGCTCCGCCCGCTTCCAGGGGAAGACAAAGGTCTTACTTCTATTTAATCGGAGCTCCGAGAGGGTTCCGAAATTGTCCAACGCCTATAGTGCCCAGGGCAGGCCCGTCTCGCCCTCCCTCAAGTATATTAGGACGTCATCTGTGTAGAGTGAGATGATATTTTCAGTCTGTCCTAGCACTATCCCTCTGCCCAATCCGGCGGAACGGAATCGGGCGGCCAGGGGCTCAATAGCCATGGCAAATAATAGAGGGATAAAGGACATCCCTGTCTAGTGCCCCTGTACACTGGGTATGCCTCCGAGATCGACTTTCCAGTCTTCACTCTCGCAAGGGGGGATGCATATAACAGATCCACCCAGCGCACCCAGTTTGTTCCCAGCCCCATTCGGAGCATCACTGTCCATAGAAAGTCCCATCTTAGGGAGTCAAATGCCTTCTCGAAGTCTATTGCCAGGAGGGTTGCCCCTGGGGCCTCTCAGTGTGTGGCATGTGCAAAATGGAAAACAGGCGTCTCAGATTCAAGGATGTGTTCCGTGTTGGGATAAGCCCATTTTGATCTTGGTGTATCAGATTAGGGATATGATGAAGGATCTGATTGGCCATAAGTTTACTGAGGATTTTGAAGTCACAATTTAGCATTGACAATGGGCGGAAGTCGGTCACCGAGAGCTCACCTGTGTCTCGCTTAGGCAGGGGGATTACCAGGGCCTCCCTCATAGAGCCAGGAAGCATACCCTGTTGGAATGCCTCTGTGAATATTTCTACCAGTCTGGGAGCTAGCAGTATAGAGTACTTTTTGTAGAAGTCTATCGGTAGCCCATCAGTACCTGGGGTTTTCCCGGCCGCTAACTGTGATATGGCTTCTTGCACTTCCAGCGACACCAGGCCCCCCAGGACATCCCTGTCGCTATCTGTCAGTGTGGATGATGGTAATGGGTGTATATATGCCCGGACCTGTTCTAACACGATTGGACCTGGTTGCCTGTATAGAAAGGTATAGTACTCTAGTAAGGCCTCATTAACTTCTTTAGGTGAGTGGTGAATCTTCCCCTTCATGTCACGCACATTTACTATAGGCCCCCCTTCACTTCCAGGTCTCACCAGCCAGGCCAGCATTCTCCCAGATCTACCCTCTTCTGCTTGCACTGAGGCCCAATATCTTTGTGCGCTATGTAATCTCAGCTGTTCTTCAATTCGGGAATGCGAGGACCTTGCCTCTTTTAATCTGTCACCTCCTGTTTCTGTACCATTACTGTTCCTTTCTACTTCATGGATGGTCTTTTCTAACTCAACCAGTTCCCTTTCTAGTGTGCGTTGGATTCCAGCAGTCTGGCTCATGCAATGACCTCTCACTGCCACCTTAAGGGTTTCCCATTCTATGCCTCTAGATGATGCTGATCTAGCGTTAAGAGTGACATGTTCTGTGATATGGGAGCGGAGTGACTCTCTGTATGCCTGGTCCTCCAGGGCAGACGGACGTAGTCTCCACAATGGGATGGGGGGCCTATCCTCAGTTGCCTTCCTTACCAGTAATAAGGGGTTATGATCGGATAGAGTGCGTCCTAAGTATTCCGTGTGAGTTACATTTTGTGCAGCCTGTGCAGAGCATAGGATCCTGTCTATCCTAGTGTGTAGGCGGTGTAGGCTAGAGTAGTATGAATAGTCCCTGTCTGTCGGGTGTTGGGCCCGCCAAGCATCTGTCAGTCCCCAACTCAGCATCCATTCTCGGGAATTGTAATTGTATTGTAATAGTATTTATATAGCGCTTACTACCCCTGATGAGGCGTTGAAGCACTTTTCGGTGAGTAGCACGCTACTCTGGAACCCAACAAGAATTAGTGATGGATTAGTATCGGGAAATATGAGTACAGTTTTAGTATTATTATGAGTTAATTTGAGCTGCGGATATGAGAGTTTGTGAGTTAGATTGACTGGAGTAATGGGGGGGAGGAGGAGGAAACAAATCCAGAAGTGTTAATTGGGAGTATATCCCTCATTTACTCAACCCAAAGGCTTGGGATGAGTAAAGGGGGATGGAGGAGGTAAGAGTCTGTGAAAGGGTTAGGGAGAGCATAGTAGCAGGGTGAGATAAATGAGGGAGAATTTAGTAGGGAGGTCATGGTAGTAAAGTGAGGTTTGGTGAGTTAGATGTGGAAGCAGAGGGAAGAGCTTAGGCAGAGTTATTTAGGAGATGAAAGTAGTAGAAAGGATTTGGGATGAGTCAGAGTGGGAATGGAGGATAGTTTGATAGAGACATGACATATGATGATGGGTAGATAAGTGTGATAAGATGAGAGCAGAGATTCATAGATATCTAGTATAACAACCCACCCAGGAGCCATGCAATGACCCACGAACATGCCAAGCACAGAAACATATACACACACATACATATATACGTATATATACATACACACACACATACAAACACACATGAATACACACATATATGTAGATACACTACATTACTAAAACCAGGGGTAAATATATAAGGTATAAGGTGTAAGTACCTAGGGTACCCACTACAAACCAGGCCAGCCTCCTACAACAGTACCTTCCATTCGGTTCACAAAAGGCTACCAAGAACAGAGTTTTAGACAGAGGTTTAGTGATCGTAGTTTAGAGTTTATGGGGTGCTTGAATATCAACTCCTGGCAAAAGATTTCAAAATTACCGCACATGGTGTGGGGTAGCAAATTTAGACATTGGTGCCAGGGTCTAATTTATGTGACAATCTAACTGCTGTAACAGGAAACATTTAGATTGTTATTTACAAAATACTTTGGTCTTCAAAAAGAAGTTCATAAAGACGACATCTTATAGCGGAAAGGAGGGAGAAGTGGCGAAAAAGAGGGCAATAGAGGGCAATAGAGGAGCACGAAGTATGGGTAGCTGGATGGGGAGATGGATGAATACAGAGATGGATGGAGGATGACAGAGAAAGAATGATGCAGAGATGGACAGGAGAAAGAGAAGCAGGACAGAAAAGGATGGATGTTGGATGAAGATGATTGGAAAAAAACAGATGCACAGAGGAAAAGAAGTATGGATGAAAAAGATTGTGAGAAGAAAGGACAGATGAAGGAAGAAAAAAGAATAGAGAGCAGAACAGATGGAAAAAAGGTAGGAAAGCAAGACGAAAAAAGGGCAGAATAGAGGGAGAGAAGCAAGAAAGCAAGGTGTCCCCTTTTACTATATAGGTTGAGAAAAGATTCACATACCTTTCCCTTAAGTTAGAACTACAATGGTGATTCTACTGACATGTATTTAGTTTAATTAGAAAAATATGAAAGAAATGTAAGCAAAGATGGAATGGCTGAATTCAAACGAACAAGGACTCAGAAATGACTTCAGATCTACACCCCCTGGGTGCTGTGTTTTTTTAAGTGTTGCTGAGTGTGGTTGGTATTCTGACATTTTCCTGTGGGCTGCTGGCAGGTAGGGCAGGGACTGTTTTATAGTTTGGATGAACTTCCAAGCTAAACGCCCAACACACTTTAACATATTGGCAAAAATCACACTGTAATTTCTACCTTTTGGATAAATTGTTTCTAATAACTACCTTTCTCGGATGGAAGAAGTCCTAGCAATAAGGAGCTAATTATTCCTTTATGTTTTCTGAAAGCACTGATTTCATTATGTGGGAGATTTGCATTCAGGGACTGTAGTTAAAGGATTGTAAAATTCTGAAGTACAAATATGCAAATGTATATTAATGCAAATAATAATGAAAATGACAATCTAACTGGAGATAAAAACAAAAAAAAGAAGAATTGTCAAACCAATATATCTCGCCTTTAAAAAGGCAGTGCAGAACTATTGGCATTGCCAATGCCTGTTTGTACTTGCAGAATGTTGGGACTGGAATGAATACCACATGTAAAATGGCCTGCCATGAAAGACCAAACTGCATGTGAAACTGGTGTCCTGTTTTCTACTGACCCAGTAAATATGCTAACCTAGCACATGTCTCAAGGCCTAGGCCTCTCCATGGTGATTCCAAGGTCCGGAACATGTTCTCTGACCTCAAGGGGTGCACTGATGTGCCCTCTTTACTGGTATGGCGCTACTGTCCAGGTCTTGGGTTTTTGACATGAAGCTGTGGTGGCAGCATACAGATATTTTTGTGAATAATTCTGAATGGACTTTGTTTTATGTTTCAGGGAAAATGTGGCCGACCGGCTCGGTTCATGCAAAGTTCAGTTTCAATGAAAATTTTTACTTTTTTGTGTGCCCTCATATCACTGAAACTACTGCCATTTTAGGCTTAAATACAATGGACTCCAACCACAAGCCTGATGCATATACCTTAGCCCCCCATAGAGGGACAGGCTATGGTCACATTGGGGCTTTTGTGTAATCATAGGACGTCTCGACCTTCCAGAACCGACATACCAGTTCAACTCAAACATCCAGTCCAGATCATATTAACCCTGCCTAGAGTGCTCTCATGATCTAGCTTATAAGTCAACAGCCGTGCCTCTCTGGAGAAAGGAGTGGGGTTAAGCCAGTTCCTGCAAATCTCCCTTTAGCCAGGAGCAATAAGTAAAACAGCAGACACTGCTGTGATCCATCCAGGAGATTGTATGATACAGTGTCTATACCAAACAAAGCAAGCAAAGAGCTTATCTTGATTGCAACTCCCAAGATTTCAGTCATGATATTACTCACAACCTCCCAGTATCTGGAGATATAGGGGCAAGTAAAAACTCTTCGAAAAACTCAGGGGAGCTTGGGTAAAGGGGGCATTGCATTGCCAGATCTGAGCCTCTATTGAGATGCTTTTCAATGTAAAAACTGCAGAATATCTCTGGGGATCCTGGATAATTCAACTTGTGGCAGGATACTAATAGAAACGGCGAGCGAGCTGAGATCCACTGGTTTTCTGTATAAGTATGGGGCCCCAAATACTTTCAAAAAGTTTGCTTGAAGGTTTTGAAGACCGCACCAAGTCTTTGGTATAGAGTCAGGGAGACCCTAGTATTGATTACTATTCTGATTTTCCAACCATTTGGGACTCCCTGGGGCAGCCCAGAGTGCCTTTTAGACAGCTTGAGTCACCCCCTAAGGAACACAAGAACAACAAATTGGGGAGAATTATTAACGGTACAGGGGTTACTACCCTGGGAAGCAATTAAAATCAGGACTGGAGGTCTCCTATCCAGATTTAAATATCAGCAGCTCTTCTCTTGGTACACAAGTGTTAAACAGCAATACCTTTGTGTTGACAACTTGTGTTCATATTCAATGTGTGTCTGCATGCTGCAGATGGTAACATGGCACTATGTGGGGGTTAGAGTCTGTTTGCGGGAACCATTTTGGATATCCCCTAGTGTGACACAGCACAAAGGTGAGTTACATCTTCCCTTAGACAGTGAAAGTATCTTGCCTGAATTCTTGGAGCTGAAGGGTGGCAATCAAAGGCAGTGAAGTGAGCGGGAGGATGGAGACAGAGCTGCTCTTAGAAATTCTATTATGATCTTTCAATGATCTCACTGTGCTGATTAGATATTTATGAGCACTGACACTTGGTGGGTGGTAGAGGAGAGGGGGGAGGGTTAATAGATTCTACTGTTAGGGTGAGGAAGTTTCAAGGCAGGGCCAGCCCTTTTATCTTTTCCGAATGCTATTACAGGAAGGATGATGACTGTGCCAAGTGGTAAGACAGGTCGGCAGTTTGCAATGATGAGGCTAGAGGAGTATGGTATAAACTGTCCCAGACCCCAGAAGTCCTGATGCTCACCATGGACAACCACCATAACACATTAAACACTGACTGGGGGAACATTGGGCCTAATTCACTAGATTTCTTATGCACCCTAGTTTATCTCCTGTGCACAAAAAGTGATATTACTAATGACAGAGAGGGTCATTTGGAAGGCTGTGAACACTCACAAAGTCAACACTTTGTGAGTATTCGCAAACTTGTATACTCGGTTCGAGCACCCAAATTAAGCTTTCAACTGGAGAGGTCTGAAAATAGGATTTGAAGAATAGATTCCTCAAGCAGGAAGAACTATTTTAAAGGGGAAAAACGTAAATAAATGTAAGTGTGTTATTATACATTACTGGCCCACTACTGCGATTAGACCCTTCAGAGATTAACCTGCAGGAGTAACTGTAGGACAGATGAAGCACTCATGGAAACAGACAACTTGCACTGATTTCCAGGAATACTCCTGTGGACTTTATTTAATGGGAGAAATCTATTCTCATCTTAAGCTTAAACCAACGGTTTGTAGATCTTTGACTTTTAAAACGCCTCTGTGAAATATATTATATCTAACTACAGGGATTAAGCGTGTCAGTATATGCAAAAAAATGAGCGTCAGGTTGTAAAAGTAAACAAAAACAAGCATATCCTTCCCTAAATGAAGTTAAAAAAATAAAAACAGAAACGAGGCTTGAAACATTTGAAAATACAGTTGAAAAAAATATAAAAACCAGCAAGATTGTGATAGCAGTTCCTCGCCATCCTGAAGAATCTGAAAACATTTACGATCATTTTATGATCTTTAATTGAGTTTAGGTACATGACATTCCAAATTATGGCTATGTAAAGCCAAATAAAGCATTACAAATAACCTTCAACCCAAGTAAGAATGCCATTACAGCACGGAAGGCACCTAGTTTTTTTCACACACACAATACTGCCTGGTCGTGTTGGGCTGCCAGACAATGTTTTTAACCACAATGAAGGTTTTAACGACTGGTAAGGACACACGCAGGGCAAATATATTTCCAATTGTTCTCCCACTAAAAACGCCTTGGAAGTTCACTGCCTGCTCAGATTTAAGACACCTGGATACTCAGTACTCGAAATGCACGTTGATATTATCTGCTGTTACAACCATCAAACGCTGGTAAAAAATCCTCAGAGAAAGTGCAGTCAGTTTACGAAATGGATATCAAGGGTTCTTCGACTTAATAAAAACAATCAATCAATCATTTCCTTCCAACATAAATTAAATGTAAACCTTTGATTATCTATCGGACTAAAAAATAATAAGTTAACTGATGCAAAACAAGGCAGTCCCACGGGTCAGGAATGGATAACAACATTGAATATCCTGGCAATTCAATTACTTTACTTTTTCTACATCAATATCCTATTTACACCACACATTTCTCAATGTCCCCTAAAAATATACATTTTATTACATGTGCTGGCTTATTGTTTTTTTTTTTTTTATGTCGGTTCACACTGCTTCAAAGCATCCTCTATTCGTGGTGTACATTTCGTAATTTCTTCCTTAAAACAGTAAAAAAAACACCGCATGCAGGTAACGTTTCACTGTTGCTTTAGGAGCACACTCACTCTCAGTACTAGACCACAGGTGATCGCTCACAGGCTGGAGTCTAAGCAGATACCATTTTAGGCGAGGTTAAATCTATGAATGAGAACCGATTACACCGAGCATGGCCTTTGCCCAAATATGGGTTCTTGGTATTTTGACCTTTGATCTGCTTAAGCCTGGAACATCACTCTTCCTTGGAACTTACTTTTACCTAAGAAGATAAATGTACTTGGCCAAGATCACCCAGAGTGTAGATTAAAAATAAAATTAAAAGAAACACACACAGCTGGACTAGGCAAGAATCACGTGGGCTCGGATTCAAAAAAGCATTGGCAATGCCATTAGCTCTTGCCTTTGGGATCTACTGCTTTTGCCAATGATTGTTGGTGATACTGAAAAGCACCAACGGCTGTGGAGGAACAGCTACCTATAGCAGGTTCGGGGGGAAGTAACGGAGGGTGGGGGCAGGAAGGACAGAGCAACACGGAGGCAGGGGAGAAACATCACAGTGGCTGGGAAAGAAGTGCACAGGAGAAACTGCACCACAGAGTGCAGGGGGTGAGAGGGAAGACCAATGAGTACAGGAGGGAGAGCAAACAGTTATGTGGGAGAAAGCAAACAGGAGTGGGGGGAGTTGTCAAGGAAGCAGCAAGATAAATTCGCGAGAGAGCTGGAAGACAAATGCACTGTGATGGAGTGCTTAACGAAAAAAAAGAAAAAAAAATGCAGCTCCCTAAAAGTAAGAAATGGAAGGACAGAAGTTAGCAAGTCAAAAGAATGGTAAAGAGCGCAGGGAGCAAACACAAGAAAGGATATCGAATTAGTAGCAAGCAAATGAAAGACATTAAAATCAACCACTGGTAAGGTATGAGCAGGCACTAAACTCTTAAGTTTCCGGTAAGCCACAATAGGTCGTTTGCAACCAGAAAGCTTGCACTATCCGATAGGCTCAACCAAAAAGGGCAAAGGAAAAAAAAAAAAAAAAAAAAAAAAAAAAGCATTTGCAATGCAATGGGTCTCACGCTCGCTCGAGCCAGAGCCACCAGCGTTGCAAATTCCCAAATGGACCCCTCTCACCACACAAACCGAAAATGAAAAGTAAAACACCTGACCCAAGCAAGACGATTCACTGCACCACAGCCACCACGAGCATGAGTGTGAAGGAGAGACACAAAAGGAAAAAGAAGTTCGCCAGCAGTCAAACACATCAGCAATCGTGCAACCATCCGTGCAAAAGGGTCGATGTCCACGGCGGTAACAAAACTGCCCCATGAGGGACAAGTAGACCATTCACCAATGATAACAAAGGAACCTTGAAAGGCAAGCCCATGAGCTAATGATAGTGATGGGCGTGCTGTGGGCGTGGTTACAAGCCCACATAGCTACCAACATGTAAGAAAAGGAGCGTGTGCACGCTGCTATGCTCGACCTAATGAAACTAGCTCACATGGACTTACGCCATATTATTTTTTAATAGATTTACAACTTTTTAGAAATGCAAAAAAATAATTCTTAGAGTACTCTTTCGAAGCTTTTAATGTCACCTACTCCCAGGTCTAGTTACATTGCATTCATTTACATTCAAACAAAGTATTTCAATACGCTGTAATGAAATGACAGTGCGTTTGAATTTTATACTCTTTGTGTTTTTGGATAGCATCCATTTAATCTTCGTGATTTTTTTTAACATGCTCAATGCCAACTGTCAAAATAATAACGGATTTACTCCACCCAGGTACAAGAGTATGGGGGTTATCACAACCCTGGAGGAGGTGCCAATCCGTCCCAAAAGTGACGGTAGAGTGACGGATATACCACCAGCCGCACCATGAGTCCATTATATCCTATGGAACTCGCAACATGGCTGGGGGTATATCCGTCACATTTGGGATGGATTAACACCTCCTCCAAAGCTGCAACAACCCCCTAACTCTCTAAACGTTCTCAGCATGCGATTCTCCTTGCAAAGTTTGTGACTGCCACCCTAGAATGTTCATAGCCCCACTTGTCCTTCTCCCAGCACATATTCCATGTGAATGAAAATTATTTTCTAACGTATAATTCAAGCACTACTGCTTCTGTGAATAGGATGTAGATTCAAGCGTTTACCTGGGTAAAGTCTCATTCCTTACCTAGATAGGTGAGCAAAAACTTTTGCAATCAGACCCACCGATCCTCCAGTTAGGAATTAAACACAGGTGTGGCACACTGGCATATTAATTCTATGCCAGACATATTTAGAATTGATTACAAAGTTCTTGACTATCACCTTGTGGAGTTCCTGCATTAGAGGACAGTTTCAAGACACCACCCAACCAAGTCCTCCAGTTTTAGGTCTGGCTTAGAGACAGTGATAGCAGTCTCACCACCTTTAATAAAAACAAAATCGTAACAAAAAATACTTTCATAAACAGATAGGGGGTGAACCTTCTTCATCGATTAAACTGTTAAATTATCATTAAAATTTAGTTCCTCACCACAACTTGGAACGATGGGGCAGCCCACTTCAGCCAGTGGCTCTCTTTCACTGCAAGTGACAGAAATGTGCCTTATGAAATATGCATAAGCATCTAAAAAAAAAAAAAGGCTGGCTATTTTATATGTTATCGCCCCCTTAAGTGGCGGGGTGGAGTGGTCCATGTCCACGTCCACCACACTGTTGAAATCTCCTCTGATGAATAACTCCTCCCCATTTCTACATGTAAGATGTCCAGACAGTTTCTGTAAAAAGGGGATTTGATCCTGATTAGGGGCGTAAATGCTACATAGGGTGGTTGGGACTTCGTGAAGGAGGCCCCCCACTATCACAAATCTGCCCTCATGGTCAATATTGGTGGACGTGACCTCAAAAGGAACCCCCGCTCTTATCCACTCTAGTGCTCCCCTGGCATAGGCTGAATATTTGGTAGCGACGATCTGACCCCTCCATCTGCGCTTCAGTTTATCTATCTTAGTAGCTGTAAGATGGGTTTCTTGCAATAGGCCGACATGCACCCCCCTCCGTTTCAAGTACGAGAGCACACAATGGCCCTCATTACGAGCCTGGCGGTCTGTGACCGCCAGGCTCGCGGTTGGCGGGAGCACCGCCGACAGCCTGGCGGTGCCCCTTAGGGCATTCTGACCGCGGCGCTTTGGCCGCGGTCAGTGCAGGAAAACCGGCGGTCTCCCGCCGGTTTTCCGCTGCCCGTCAGAATCCTCCAAGGCGGCGCAGCATGCTGCGCCGCCTTGGGGATTCTGACACCCCCTACCGCCATCCTGTTCCTGGCGGTTCGCCCGCCAGGAACAGGATGGCGGTAGGGGGTGTCGCAGGGCCCCTGGGGGCCCCTGCAGTGCCCATGCCAATGGCATGGGCACTGCAGGGGCCCCCGTAAGAGGGCCCGCTTGTATTTCACTGTCTGCATAGCAGACAGTGAAATACGCGACGGGTGCAGTAGCACCCGTCGCACCTTCCCACTCCGCCGGCTCGATTCCGAGCCGGCGTCCTCGTGGGAAGGTTGTTTCCCGCTGGGCTGGCGGGCGGCCGCCCGCCTGCCCAGCGGGAAACTCAGAATGCCGGCCGCGGTCTTCAGACCGCGGTGCGGTATTCCTGCGGCGCAACTTTGGCGGGCGGCCTCCGCCGCCCGTCAAAGTTGTAATGAGGGCCAATGTCTCTTAGAGGGTGAACCCAGTCCCTTAATGTTCCAGGTCAGGAATGATTAACTAGCTATGTCGGTGTGTGGTGAGCCGCCTTATTCTCCCCTTCCTTCCTGTGTCTGAGTTCCTCACCCACCTCATTAAGCTTAATGTGGGTAAATCGTACCCCCAGTGTCACCATCAATAAACTAAGTTGTAAACCACAACGCCCCAATCCCGGAGCACCTCTCAAACTACAGGTTGCCCAGTTAACATTGCAACAGTGCAGTAATAATAACAAGTCAGTTTGAGTTCTCGCCATTCCAATTGAATGGCCGAGAAACCGGTTGGGAGGGTGGCTGCAAGGTCGTCGAGGCCTCTTCAACAATGCATCCTTATCCTCCGGAGGCAGCCGGGAGGATACCTGGCCAGTTCATCCGATGTTTAGGGAGTCACTCTATGGTCGTCGCCGGGATAGCTGGAGCCTCCTTCTGAAGAGACCGACTGTAGGAACACAGTTTTTCCATCCAGGACCATTCGTAGTTTGGCCGGGAAGAGGAGCGAGTACTGGATCCCCGCCTCGCGGAGGGCTTTTTTCACAGTTAAGAATGAAGCACGTTTCAACTGGACTTCCAGGGTGAAGTCTGGGAATAGCGTCACCGTGCCATTTTCAATCTCAAAGGGTCCAGCTTCTCTGGCTCTGCAGAGCAGACAGTCCCTGTCTCTATAATGTATTAACTTCGCTACCACCACCCGTGGTGGTCTCCCCGGTGTCAGAGGACTCGAGGGGACTCGGTGTGCTCTCTCCAGGGAGAAAAAGGCCGTAAGGTGGTCCAGCGCCACGACTGTGCGTAGCCATCCTTCAAGGAATTCCACCATGTCGGAACCTTCCACTCCCTCCGGAAGGCCCACCACCCGAATGTTGTTCCTGCGGTTCCTGCCTTCTGCATCTTCCACGCAGCGTTCTAGGCGGTGTACACGGTCTGTCAGCTGTAGGACTGACGCTGTGAGGTTTTCGTGCTTCGGAGTGAGTTCTGATATTGTTGCTTCTGTAGCTTTCACTCTGTCTGCCAGCTTGGTGTGGTCTGCCCTCAGTAACCCCAGCTCCACTGCCACTTGGTTGATGTCCTGTCGTAAAGTTATTTTTGTGTCTTCCACGGCCCCTAGGATCTTCTCTAGGGTTGCCTGAACCGTTGGTTGCGCGAAATCTCCCATGGTCTCTTTCTGTTGTGTACTTATAGGATTACGATGCAATGTCTTGCTTCTTGTCTTACCCTTGGAAGACATTCGGGACTCGTGTTACTGTGAGCTAGATGTCGAACAGGGCGGTAACCCACTCACCGACTGGGAAAGGGTGTGTTCATTCTTCCATCAGGCCCAGTTTATCCGATCTGCGGCCACTGGACCGGTAGCCAGGATTTGCAAGCCTGGTTCCAGTTGGAGTTCTCAGCAGGTAGGGTCCATGTTAGGATATAGATTGCAGGTATTGTCTACATTAACTTCTGGTAACTAGATTCACTGCAGTTCTCCCCGTGGACTTGTCCCTTCTAGCGTCCGTGGGCCCTCAGTGTGTCCGACACCTACCGAATCATCCGTATCCCCACTCCGGTCCAAGAGCGTCTGGCGACCAACTCCCATCCGAGTCCCGCAAACTGGTCCTCCCTCGATCGCTCTGGCCCAGTTCGTCCTGCCTGTTACCTTAGTGTATTTGAGAGCTGAAGCGATCTCCCGTTCCGATGCCGTGATGGTGTAGTCTTTCCTCCAGGATGCTGTCTATCCCCTCGGATAAGCTTGCACCGTGTCCCTCCTTCGGGCAGGGGAACAGCCTTCCAGCCTCCAATTGTCAGGACCACCACCCGCCGGTCTCGGACTCGGAGGGGCGGCCCCTCAAGGCCCAGGCCACCGGGGCCCTCCAGCGTCGGGTCCGCATCGGGGCCCGTTCGCGGCGCACTCCAGCACGTCTCCTCCTCCTGCGGCCCTCATATTAGACCCTGTCAGGGCCTTCCCGGCAGGCCTCCCTCCGGTGGTCACGGCAGCCGGGTCGTCGCTCCCCAGGAGCAATCAAGGGAGCTTCACGTCTCTGCTACAGCAGGCAGCACGTAGCCTCAGCCTCTCCTGGAGTCACTCACTGGCGCCCGGCTCTCTTCACCTCTGCCCAGTGCTGCTTGCGCATCGTAACTCCGGTCCGGCCTAGCCCGGGTCCTCGCACGCGCCAGGACTCGGGCGTCTGGATTCGTCCCTGCCGCTTTTCCTCTCGATCCAGTGATCCTGGCGGCTAACCCAGTTCTGCAGCTTCAAGATCGCACCCCCGGCTCCCGGGAGGATGTCGATTGTCGCAGGATTAATTAATGCCTCGACAGAGCTCTAAAACTAAGCGTCCGCCATGTTGGCCCGATCAGCCACGCCCCGGGCAGAGGCCCTTAAGAGCATCTATGTGGCCAGGTCAGGCAGGTGACATTACAGCCCCCTCCTGATAGGTGATCCCCTTGCAGGTGACCAAACCCCCTTTTAGGGATTTAGAGTTTCCCTATTGGGTGGGTCCTCAGATTTGATGTGCAAGATTCTACCAGGACTCCTCTGCATCGTTTACTTCATCTTCTGGCCACTGGAACAGCAACTGGACTCTTCAGAAACCAACAATCTATGCCTTCAGTGACGACTCCGCCTTGCAAAATTGTTTCTCTGGCTCCTTCCAGCAACTGCAAAATTTTTCTGGCTGTGCATTCTCTGAGGTCAGCAAGACGTCAGCCTGCACCAAGAAGTAAGAAGGAATTTCCCTTGGAGTGAAGGAGTCACTCCCCTGCCTCTGCAGGCACCGACTGCAACGATGACCAGCTGTGTGGATCTGCACTCCTCCGGAACTGTGTGGATACTGCATCACAGGTGGTGGTTTGGAGTGGTCCTCTTGGTCCTCTCTACCAGCTGTCCAACTTGTGAGACAGTAAGCCCTTGCCTTTCCTTGCAGGACAGTACGCCTGTGCACCACCACTCTTGCAGCTTCCAAGGCGTGTGTGCTCCTGCTCCAAGGGATCTTCAGGCTCTGTGTAGCCCCGGCCCTCAGCACTTCTTGCTGCCAAGCACAGTCTCCTCTCTGCTGCTCTAGTGATGTGGGACTCCTCCTCAGATGTGCTGACTGGGCCACAACCTGTCGTGGCTGTTGCCAGTGGGTTGCCTGTGGAGGCTGCAACAGCTTCTAGTGACTCTCCCAACTGCTGAGGGTCACCCCGAAGTCCCCTCCTTGGGTCAAGTCCCCTGGGCCTCGCTGGTCCTCTTCAGCCTTTCAACTTGTCCTTTTCTTCCTTTGCATTTGCCAAGGCTTGTTGGTGGTTCTCCAGCACCACTGACCTACTGCAGCCCGATAGCTGACGTGGGACACCTTCTGCATCACTTCAGGAACTTCTCTTCATCTACAGCGCTGCATAACTGGTCTTCTTCCCCCATCGACTTGGTCCTGCATTCACAGAATGGTTTGTAGTGGCTCCTGCCATGACTGGACACTCCATTACAAACTGGACTTGGTCCCTTTCCCTTGCAGGCCCTCTTCTGCCAGAATCCACCTTTGGGTTCTTCGAGTCTGGTCTGGGTATTGCACAGTCCTTTTCCAAAGACCCCCTGTTAGTTCTGTGGAAAATCAGGTACTTACCTCTGCTCTCCTGATGTTCACTCTGGTACTCACCTGATGGGGTTCCTAGTTCCTCCAGCTCCCTTCTAAAGACTCCACATCCATGGGTGGTGGCCTGTATCTCGTATTCCACTTTCTGAGTATATGGTTTGGCCCTCGCCTAGGACCTTCACTATTTTCTAATACTTTTGCCAATGCTTATTGTTTATATGCTCCTTATCGATTGCTATTGTGTATATAATTAATGTGTTTCCTTGCCTCCAGTTGGGGGACTGCTTATTAGTATTCCAATATTTGTGTTACCATAATAAAGTACCTTTATTGTTGTAACACTGTGAGGTTCTTTCGTGTGTGATAGTGCTGTGTGACTACAGTGGTATTGCATAAGCTTTGCATGTCTCTTAGATAAGTCTTGGCTGTTCATCCACAGCTACCTCTAGAGAGCCCTGGCTTCCTAGACACTGCCTACCCTTCACTAATAGGGGATACCTGGACCTGGTATAAGGTGATAAAGCTATAGGTGCTCACCACACACCAGGCCAGCTTCCTACAAGAATGAATGAGACAGAAAGAGAGTGAATAAGAGAAAGAGGAAAAAAGAGAGGGGGAGCAGCTGCCAGCGGTAGAGCAGAAATGAACACTGTAGGGAGGTGGGCGGTGTGAGATGAGTATGGTAGAGGCAGGAGGGTGGGGTTCCTCATATTCAGAAGGGGGCCCCTACACCGTGGTGAGGCAAATAAATCCATGCAATTTGTTGGTTTTATTGCCAGTGGACCAAAGATGAGCTGAGGAGCAAACTTGACTTTAATGTTTTCCACTGTACGCATCAACCAGATATGCAGTACCTCCAGGAATGGTGCACTTCCCAACCCTGTGAAAGCAATGTTGTTCAAAGAAAGACCAGAAAACAAAAGTAGCACTTTACCTGCAAACTCTGTAAAGGGGTGCTAATATGTATGGTTGTGAATAAAACCAATCTGGCCACTTCACAACGACTCTGTCTTGCTTTATATTTAGTGTTGTTTTTTATTTTTCGTATTTTGAACCTTTTTTGCTCTCTCTCCCAAGGCTGCACTTTGAAATAGACAAATGTCGGAAAAATACGACATTTGCAGCCAAAGTGGTGGCTTGTTTTTGGGATCCATTTCACAGGGGAAAAAATAAAGGAAGGGAGAGGAAAGAGAGGGTAATAGATATTTGTTGAAGTCATGGTTTTCAGGAAGTTAGGAGGAGTGAGACAGACAGAGAGGGGATAAGCGGAAGAGGAAGAAAGAGAGAGAGGGGAAGGAAGCTGCCAGCGGCAGAACAGGACAAATTAACACTGTAGAGAGGTGGGCGGTGTGAGAAGAGTGTGGTAAAGGGGAGGGGATTTTGGTTCATCATATTCAGAAGGGGGCCGGCACACCAAGATGAGGCAGATAAATCCATGCGATGGGTCTGATTTATTGCAAGTGGACCAAAGATGAGCCGAGGAGCAAAGTTAAACATTTTCCATTGTATGTATCAACCAGGTACTGCAGTACCTCCTGGATTGGTTCACTTCCTCAGCCGGGGAAAACAATGCTGTTCATAGAAGACAAGAAAACTAAAGTAGAGCTTCACTGGCAAACACTGTAAAGTGGTGCTAACGTGTGTGGTTGTGAATAAAAACAATCTACCCTCTTTGCGTCCACTCAGTCTTGCTTTATTTTTGCAGTTGGCGGTCTGCAATACAGAGAAATGGTGGGTGGGTGGGGATTTGAAAGGCAGCAACAGGGAGGACTGGATGTGGCATAAAGGCCAGAGCTGCCGGTTTTGGCTCTATGGAACCGGGCTCGAGACCACAAGTTGAGTTTGTGCTATAAGTAGCTGCAAAAAATAAAGTCTTGGTGAGAGTGGAAATAAGCAACAAAGAGAAAATGTGCGCTGTAGCAGGCTGGACGTAAACAAGCAGTGCAGTGCATAAGGGCAGAAAGGCACAGGTGCCATACTTAAAGATAAAGCGCAGTGTACTGCGCCGCAACAATAACAAAAAAAGAGTTCACCCCAAGAACAGATGAAGAAAGCAAGCAGAAGGAAACTGTAGTTGAGCCCTGCTCCTCTGCAAAAAAAAACGGAAGTGACATATCGCTGCAAGAACTACTTAGGAGGCAGCAAAGAAGAGCAACACTGGAGTAGACCAATGGCAAGCAGCAGGCAGGAATGAAGTCCTTTTTTCAATACAACAGGTCTTCTAGACAGCACATGCGCGCTGCCTAGGCTCGGCCTAAAAAAGAAATGTATCCCTACTCCTGCTCCACCTTGACCTCTTTCAGTAAGCATGGTGAAGCTATACTTTCTAAAGGTATCTACTCTACAGAACTCAAAGATCCTTTCCCTTTCCTCTTTCCTGGCCACGTTCATCCACATCTTCCAGGATGAAGTGTGATTGAATTGTGTCCCTCAAAGTGGTGTTCCTTCTGTTTTTAGATGCTATTTTGACTCAACAGAATGGTAGTTGCAGAGCACACAATCCCCACTTCTAGTACTCTGTAAGATGGTAATTTCTGTTGTAGGCAATGGGAGACTTAAATCTGGAGATACATTTTTGCACACTTGCTGGAAGTCTTTCTGAAGGGCACCTTGGCTTCGATGTTCCAAGAAAGGTCAAGATCTTCTTTGCACGGAGTATGTCCGAGAACTCAACAAGTAATCAGCAGTGTAAAACAATGCTTCTTGTTCACCCCACTTTTTTGGCTTAGTGCCAGTCTTTTAACCCTATACAAATTACATGTCAAATTGGATACACCCAGTTGTCAAGGAATGATGAACTTACAAGTCACTAGTACATGGTAGTCAGGGCATGTAAGACAGAGGGCCTGATTTAGATATTGGGAGATGGGTTACCCTGTCACAACGGATATCCTGTCCACTGGAAATGTAAACCCCATAGGACATAATGGGACTTAGATTTGTGATGGAGTAATCCATCCAACAACATCTAAATCAGGCCCAGAATGTCCACTCAGGGCTGCAGCACTGTTTGTGCCACCCTTCATGTGACAAGGTACAAAGTGGCTCCCAGCATGACACCCCACTGTTTTCATTGCCAGTTCAACTTTGCCATTTAAACCAATGGCAAAGCCACCCTATCCCTTCACATAATATATATGTCTCCCCAAAGGCTATGGATCCTATGGCGGGGAGCGGTATTTTGTTAAGTAAGATCTATGTTTTGCCATATGTCTTAAGAGCAACACTTCCAAATTGTTATTTTGATGTAGTTAAAGTAGCCCCAATCGCTAACACAGAGTTACACGTCAGCATCCCAAACAGGCTAACTTTTGAATGAGACTACCTAACTGGATCATGTAAGGTGTCAAATTATTTGTTGCATTAAATGCAGCCTGATAGGGCGAAATTAATGTCACTATTAACGGTAGGCAACTTTTGGAAAGTTGTTACTCTATGCTCTGTTCGCCCATTAGCCTCACAAAAGCACTCAAACACACACACACAGACAGCTTGCTAACCACTTGGTTAGAAGACTTGTAAACGACTCCCTGGCTCAGGAACAAAGGCAATCCTGCAGCAGCAAGATATCTGGTGTTTGCAGTTCATATAAAAGTTATTTATTGCTTCTGAAATCTGTATCCCTGGAACCTTCTGGTGAATTTGTCTGCTTAAGGTCTCTAAAATTTGTAAAAATCTAATCTGTTTTTATAAATTGGTGTCTTGTTTCTTTCGTGTCATGTGTCTTTCTTATTCCGTTGTTTGGTGCTGTTAAGTTAAATGCTTTGCACATTGTTCCTTTGCTAAGCCTTAATCAGTATGTGTGAGTGTACTGCATGTCTCTCAGCAATATCATATAGTACATCCAAAAGCAGGGTTTGCTGCTCGATTGTCTGAAGCCTACAAACTCAGGCTTTGATCTTTTAAACTATAGCGAATGGAACACTCCAACCATTCAAGTAGGCCCGTGCCTGATGTTAGCAAAGATGATTTGTATAGTCTTTGACAATAGACGATACAGTCATTTGTGTTTGGCCATTGAAAGTTTGGTGGACCCATGAAAGGGAACATCAGAGAATATTTTAAGGCACAAACTTATTCTTTGCAATATGAGTAATCTTTCATTTTTTCAGTGGCGGTAAGATATGTATTATAAATGTGGTCCCCAATAATTCTAATAACTTTGTTACTTGATATTGGTAAACTAGACGATGAATAAATATTGTAATTAAGTAAATAGGAAGTGACTGGGCCGCCCGACAGGCCTAAAATAGAAAGGTTTAGGCTAAATTCAACTACATGTGCAATATACATTATTTATATATAGAAATGCACCTATCACACTAATCTTCAGTGGCTAATATGGAAGGATCTCCAGACTGGCCAGTAAATAGATGGCACAAAAGACAATACATTGACTCAACAATTGAATGTGCATGAAGTATTCCAGCAAACTATGAAAACCTATGAGAACATCATGGATGGAGATGATGAGCTCATGAAATGGCACCTATAGGAGTGTGATATGAATTATAAATTCTAAACTAATGAGCCAGATTTGAGTCCTAACCTTAGGAGGTACACTATTGAAATCAAAATAAGGGTAACTCTTTCCAGTATGACCCTTTTGTAACAGCTGAATGTAGCTATGGCCCACTCTGCATTCTCTTTTAAACAAGCAAATGACCCTGAGGCTCTCGGAATTTTGTCCTTGCACCTCAGCGATATTTCTCACTTTTCCTGCTACGTGATGTATGGCTGCTCATGGAAGGAACAATGTGAAGCAGTAGCCCTATCCTAAATAGTGTTGGGCTATGCTACCATAAGCTGTTGGTGCTATGATTGATGGGCTGCTGGCTCAGTGGTTTCCAACAGTGGAGCCAGCTGATGCTCTTGTCAGAAATACAGGACTTCCCCACATCTAAATGTGTGAGGGAACTTTGACTTGTTGGAAAGTATGCTTTGCCATTTAATAGTAGAACTCCTGCTCCATGAAATCTAAATAACACACTTTTGCATGCTGAGCAAGTTACAAGAATTAGTCCTGATACTGCTCTGAGAGGAAGAAAGTTGGTTACAACTTTGCCGCCCAAATGCAGAATGTTTAATCACCAACCTTCTCTTCAGTGCCCCAAACACTAACTACACATTCCTAAGAATAAGCCAATCAGTCAAAAAATCATTTAAAAGGATTCTTGTGTCATTATTTTACATCATGTTATGTGTAGAGACAATGGTTTTATTTGGTTTAAAGTCTCACAAACAACCACTATGGATTAATATTAAAGCAGAGGGAATAGGTTGACGAATGCTGCATGCAAACCCAAAGCAGGAAATTGTTTATGTAGGAGACTTACCAACCCTAATGAGAATGGTCCTTAATATTTGCCGGTCAGTTAATAGAATAATGGGTATTAGATCTGTAAGAATGAACATGACTTTTTTCAAACTGCACTGTCCTTTTTGTACATAGTTCGCAGAATATGGGCTATTTCACAGAATTTTGAACAGTTGAGATGTCAGACGTTTGTGTCAATGTGGTGGTATCCCTTTGGAAATAGTCAGGATCTATTATTAGAAGTGGCCCACATACAGTTACATTCAACTCTGTACTGGATCACTAAGCAGCCATGGGCCTGATTTAGAGTTTGATAGAGGATATACCTTGTCACAAATGTTATAGATATTTGACTGGCATTCATAAGTACATTATATCCTATTGCACTTGCAAAATGGCAGATGGGATATCCTTTTCATTTGTGGCAGAGTATCCCATTCTCCAGATTCCGAATCAGGCCCTATGTTATTATCTGCAGATAAATGCTTATGCAAATGGGAATAGATGGGAATAGAATTCTAGGATATTAATTGTTGAAGTCAATCTTTAACAATCAAATGTTTTCCAAGATTAAAAGATTTTATAGTTTATTCAAAAAGAGATATCTGAAAATACATCGGCGAACACATTATACATTTTACAAAATGTTACTTCTACAAGGCCTTTTAGTTATCAACAATATATTTACTATTATAATGCAAACAAACATACAGTGAACCAACACATACAATACAAATAGACTAACTGTAAGCTAAGATTACCAAAAAATAATAAAGTATAAAAAAGTGTGAAAGAAAAATCACAACAGGTACACCTTTAGAAGTGCACATCAGAAACTTTATGAATTCAGAATAGACATACTTTACATCAATTGAACGCTCAGGTGCTCATTGCGAGCCAGGTGGTCCTTGGTTCTTCTGGTGCAGGGTGAAGACAGGCAGTTCTCAGAGCTTGCACACCTTGGAAACTGTTGCAGATGCTGGCTGGAGCTGAAGTTGCAGGTCACAGGAGTTGTCCTGGATACTTTGTTGCAGTTACAGCGGTTCCTGGAGCAGTCTGCGGTTGATCAGATGGTCAGAAGCTGAAGTAGAGGATACAGAGGAGTCCTGGAGGAATCTTGCAAACCGAATCTGAGGAAACACCCAGAGAGGAGACCCTAAATAGCCCTGAGAGGGGATTGGCTACCTACCCGGTATGCACCTATCAGGAGGGGTCTCTGACATCACCTGCTGGCACTGATGTGGGAGGCTGGCCTGGCTTGTAGTGGGTACTAAGGGGTACTTACACTCTGTACCAGGACCAGTTATCCCTTATTAGTGTAGAAGAGGTGTTTCTAGCAGCTTAGGCTGATAGAAGGTAGCTATGGAGAGCAGCTTAGGCTGAACTAGAAGACATGCAAAGCTCCTACTATACCACTGGTGTCATATGCACAATATCATAAGAAAACACAATACACAGATATACAAAAAATAAAGGTACTTTATTTTTATGACAATATGCCAAAGTATCTCAGCCAGTACCCTCAGTATGAGGATGCCAAATATACACAAGATATATGTACACAATACCAAAAATATGCAGTAATAGCAAAAGGAAGTAATGCAAGCAATGTAGAATTACAGTAGATTGCAATAGGAGCACATAGGTATAGGGGCAACACAAACCATATACTCTAGAAGTGGAATGCGAACCATGAATGGACCCCAAACCTATGTGAGCTTGTAGAGGGCCGCTGGGACTGTAAGAAAACAGTGAGGGTTAGAAAAATAGCCCACCCCAAGACCCTGAAAAGTAGGTGTGAAGTGCACCTATATTCTCCAGAGAGCACAGAAGTTGTGATAGGGGAATACTGCAAGGATGACCAACACCAGCAATGCAACAAAGGTGGATTTCTGGACGAGAGTACCTGTGGAACAAGGGGACCAAGTCCAAGAGTCGCAACAAAGTCGAGATTGGGCAGATGCCCAGTAAATGCCAGCTGAGGGTGCAAAGAAGCTGCCACTGGATGGTAGAAGCTGTGGATTCTGCAAGAACAAAGAGGACTTGGAACTTCCCCTTTGGAGGATGGATGTCCCACGTCGTGAAGAAGCTTGCAGAGGTGTTCCCACGCAGAAAGACCGCAAACAAGCCTTGCTAGCTGCAAGGGTTGCGGTTAGGGTTTTTGGATGCTGCTGTGGCCCAGGAGAGACCAGGATGTTGCCACTTGCGTGAGGAGACAGAGGGGGCGCCCAGCAAGATAGGGAGCCCTCACAGAAGCAGGCAGCACCGCAGAAGTGCCGGAAAAGGCACTACGAAGAGGAGTGAACCGGAGCTCACCCGAAGTCACAAAAGGAGATCCCACAACGCCGGAGGACAACTCAGGAGGTTGTGCACTTAAGGTTAGAGTGTTGGGGACCCAGGCTTGGCTGTGCACAAAGGAAATCCTGGAAGAGTGTACGGGAGCCGGAGCAGCTGCAAATCACGCGGTACCCAGCAATGCAGTCTAGCGTGGGGAGGCAAGGACTTACTTCCACCAAACTTGGACTGAAGAGTCACTGGACTGTGGGAGTCACTTGGACAGAGTTGCTGAGTTCCAGGGACCACACTCGTCGTGCTGAGAGGGGACCCAGAGGACTGGTGATGCAGTTCTTTTGGTGCCTGCGGTTGCAGGGGGAGGATTCCGTCGTCCCACGGGAGATTTCTTCGGAGCTTCTAGTGCAGAGAGGAGGCAGACTACCCCCACAGCATGCACCGCCAGGAAAATAGTCGAGAAGGCGGCAGGATCAGCGATACAAGGTTGCACTAGTCGTCTTTGCTACTTTGTTGCGATTTTGCAGGCTTCCTGGGCAGTCAGCGGTCGATTCTGTGGCAGAAGGTGAAGAGAGAGATGCAGAGGAACTCTGATGAGCTCTTACATTCGTTATCTAAAGAATTCCCCAAAGCAGAGACCCTAAATAGCCAGAAAATGAGGTTTGGCTACCTAGGAAGGAGGATAGGCTAGAAACACAGGTAAGAGCCTATCAGGAGGAGTCTCTGACGTCACCTGCTGGCACTGGCCACTCAGAGGAGTCCAGTGTGCCAGCAGCACCTCTGTTTCCAAGATGGCAGAGGTCTGGAGCACACTGGAGGAGCTCTGGGCACCTCCCCTGGGAGGTGCAGGTCAGGGGAGTGGTCACTCCCCTTTCCTTTGTCCAGTTTCGCGCCAGAGCAGGGCTGGGGGATCCCTGAACCGGTGTAGACTGTTTTATGCAGATTAACAGATTAAAACAGATTAAAACAGTCTCCTAAAAACACACTATACAAGATGTATGTAGCCTTTTTACTTAGAAGAAAAAAATGGTGGGGGGGGTTATGTGCCACAAACTAGCAAGGCAATTCTCACTTGCATGGCAAAAACGAATTAAAAAAAAACACCACTATAAAAGAGTCCAGGCTGCCTGAAACACACAGAGTCCACAGTAAAACAGACACAGGTAGGTGAAATAAACACGTTTGAACAATTAATACTTTTTACCCAGAAATATCTCAGGGCTCCTTACCCAGGTCTTTTTGCAATCCTTGAACACTGGGCTGTATCAGGACACAGGGGAGATGCGGAGGCTCACAAAATGGATATATATATATATATATAGCCTGAGTCTGGACGGTTTCAGGTGCCCATGAAATGTTGTCCTAAAAGGGCTTCCTCTCAAGGGAAATTCCTACTCTTTTATGGTATTGGGTATTGTGCCCATCGTGTACACTCCTGTTGCTCCAATCATAATTTAACTTATGTGCTGCTTTTACTTTCTCCTTCTCTAAAGTATTTCGAAGGCATCTTTTCTTATCACTAAGATACTTGAGGTGTGTGTGAGATGGTCACTTGGTGGATGGGGTGGCTGTGTGGATACTTGCTTCCTAAGGACCAAAGGACAGCCATTTGGGTAACTTATTATTGACAACTAACCCTCGGCAAGTCGGGGCAAGACTAGTTCTCTAATTTTAAGCTTTAATTGAAAATATTCGCAATGGCTTCCTTGCATGTGTTTCTACCCCTCATTGCTTCAGCAGTTTGGGTAGTGTGGGTGAGTGTTTATAACCTGCATGACAGGCATTTAAAGAGCCACGCAGGTTGGAACTCATACTCTGACTCCACGTTTCATTGAAAACATACGTGATGACTTCCCTGCATGTGTTTCTTACTCCCCATTGCTTCAGCAGTGTGGGTAGTGTGAAGGTGTATACTGAGGCTACATGTAATTTTGCGCACAATGATGGTTGCCATCAGTGTCTTATTTTCCGTTTCTGAATTTGTTTTTCTAGCTGCAATGGGAGGAAACTATCCACCACCACCAGCCTACACAACAGGACCCCAAAATTATCCGCCAGGAGGACCCCAACCAGCAGGTACCTAAATTTGTAAATAGGCTGTAACATTACTCTTTCCTAGAAACAAGTATTTACTTACCTCTGTTACAGAAATGCCCTGATAAGCGACCTTGTTCTCAAAGTGGCTCAAATGCACAGACACTAAGGAAAGTAGATGAATTGCCTTTCGGCTAGCCACAGCTGGAGTGGAACTCAAAAACAAACCATAAGTGCAGGTTCTAAAAATGGTAAAAAATGTGGATGAAAACCATGAATGCACTCGAAAGAAGTACAGTCAGTGGCACTGTGCTGTCCACGGTTGCAGGAGACCGTAGCTGGCAAATCCTACCCACCCGATCTGGGACAAAACAATGCATGTAGTTTTGTAATTCTTATTTGTCTTCTTGGTCTGGCCATCTGTATGTGTGTATGTGTGTAGTGAACACAAGAAATAGCATGTGACCCCAAGATCCTTACAAAATGTGGCCCATAATTGAGAGCCATACTGCACCTCTCTATCCAGTTTTATTTGTGTGGCTAAATCATGTAGCTGTACCAGTTTGGAGGCCCAAATGACTCGCTTATTGACTAGTTGGCTGCCCCTTTCAATGGATCAAATGGTCCATCTTGGAATATCCATCCATTAGTACAAAGATAGTATAATTCACACGATTGCCCCGTACACCAGTGATGTAACACATGGATTTGTATTGCCATGTCTATAGCGGTGCATGCAATGTTGTAATGCACATTAGTAGGTAAAGCCATCCGAAAAGGCATTGACCTAAGGTAGTGGTTGCAGTGATGTCTGAATGACCAGCAGATGGCAAATCATATGCCTCAAATATGACTATTTGTTGAAAATTGGAACAAGCAAAGCATAAACATCCATGAAAGTATGGTAGACCATCATGACAGGCTTTGCCGTTGGCTTAGGTAGCTCACCCTAGTCCTGTGTTGAGCCCATCAGCAAATGAATTAGTGCTGATTAGCAGGAGATATAGTAAAGACAACAGATTTATCCGACTATTAAGAACCAGAATTGTAACATCAATGTGGAAGGCTGTTGTGGTTCTGGATAAGGCATTTACCTTTGCATTGTGCTGTCTGGGATGGTAAGTAAGAACAAATTCATAGCCTGCAAAAAAAGGAGTCCGCTTTAACTGACAGTGGGTTAGTACTCAAGCTGACCGTAAAAACATGAGGTTTTGCTGGTCGTGGGGACTGCCTCTGGTTTATCTGAAGCAAAACAGAGGGTGTTTCATGCAGTCCACTCTCAGACCGATCATGCCAGGATATGCTGCACAGGAACTGGATTTTTATAGTCCACACAATGCGAATTTTTACAGGCAGCCAAGGTTCCCTGATGCAATGGCCCCTCCCCACCCCACTTTAGGAGCAGCTGTGGTACTTGTGCCACACCCAGGATCTCTTTGGGGTCTCTTCCCGCCTGCTCATGAATGCCGACCTCCTTCCCTTGTTACTGCAGACTCACTTGGCAGGCCTGCCCTCACCTGGGGCCCAGCTCGTGGTGGATGTCGATGTCACTGGTAAGTCATGGGGCGAGTGGCCAAGGCAGCTGAGGGCTGAGTAGCGTGTGTGAATGGCAGGTTGGGTGGGCATGGTTGCACAGAAGAGAGTGAGAGGAAGGGGCTTGTGTTATCTGTGGGTCCTGTCTGGCTGTTGATCCCTGTGTGTCTTGTGGTTGGGGGGGCACATGTTTAGACAGGGCAGAGGAGTGGCCAGAGGATGTGTCAAGGGGTGTCTGTGTGAGCCCACTAAAACATCTGAAGTAGCACTATTTAATCTTTTCTCCTGCCCTTGCCTCCCACATTTTGCAACTTGCCTTATTCATCTCTTTTTCGTTCATGCTCAGCAGTGCTAGCGTATGTTTATTGTTGGATGTGCTGCCAAGGAGCCAATCACTTTTTCTTAACTGTTGTTTGAGCCAACCAAGTACACTCAGCCGGACCCTGGTACAGCAAATTAGCCAAACTATCCCCACCATTGTTCCTCTAAGCCCTTCTAGCATAATCTCTCTAATAGTTGGGAAACGCATTGTTAATATACTGAATCAGAAGGCTTAAGTATTGAGACATAAGCACTTTCACCAGTAAATATCTGATTGTGAATCTCTGATCTATGAGTCCCGATAGACAAATCTCCCTCTCGTTATGTAACAGCAAGTTTTTGCCCCATCAAGGGGTGCATGCCTTTAACAAAGTCCATAACTAGACTTTGCTGAAATAAGGATTCAGATATTGATCCACAGATGTGGAATATTGAGAGAGCAGCGTCAATTGCTAATCTTGGGATCTTTAATGAGGATCCAATGGGAAAGAAACCTTGTAAGATCCCAGTTATTCCTGCTGAAACCATGTCCCAGAGGTGCCCTAATGAGGACCCACTCAGCATTAAAAATGATTTGCCTAGCACTCTTGCTTATAACAAGTTGAAGAGAGTCCGAACCATAGAATGCCTTTGAATCTCAAAACACCAGAAAAGCCCCATGTCCATCCGATTCACACAATCATGAGCGCCATGTGCAGGATATTGGACATCATATCTAGAGCCCTCGTTCATCAGACATCTAAATTAGACAAATAGCTGTGGTGCAGGAAATTGCATCAGTAATAGCAACATTCGGGAAAAGGTTGGTGACTAATACACTACTAGTCCCTCTTCTATCACACAATGTACCCTCCACGCAGACTTTTGCAACTGTACAGCAATTTTGAAGAAACTAGGGGAGGTCCCATCAGTCATTCATTCAGTATTAATTGACTGCAAAAAGCCCTTGTCATCCAGAAATCCAGTGGCAAATTACATAGCACGTAGAACAATTGAATGAAGCTGCTGACCTCACAGATTCCGGGTGCAACTTCAGGGCAGTAAGGTGCAACCAGCCTGGAGCCCAAGGTCTCCTTGGCATGGCAGATTCCCAAAAGTCAGATCCTCCTAATGTCGATCAAGCCCCAAGGCTAATAGTCTCAAGAACTAATCATAGAAAGTAAAAGCCAAAACCAACAAAACTATATTAATGTCACCAAGACAGTGGAAAGACTTCCTAAAAATCACCAGTTTGCACAAAGATGGAATCTCACACCCAGGAGACTGGGAAACCCAACTCAACACAGTGGCAACAGAATTGTATGCTTGCTCTAGTTAAATGTGGACAGAACTGTGGTATAACCGTGATGGACGATTTTCTGTCTCCTCCATGGTTACACCTCTCTGACTGCTTGAGAAAGTAAGGGCTGCCGTAAGTTGACATCTATGTCCGCCCACCTAATTTAGATGAGTGGACATACAGGTCAGTTTTGACTGCCCATCACTAAGGGGCAGTGAAAACTGTCTAATGCTCTCCACTCGCCTTGAGAGAGAACTGAAATGGCTAGGGTGCATTTTGTTTTTATTTCCAAAAAGAAAATCTTGCTTTGGAATTTTCTTTTTGAAAATAAAAAAGAACATTGTAATGTGCTGTATGGCTGTTTAATGAAATCATACCTCAAAGTTTACAATGCATTCACTGGACCTGCCATAACAGTAGTCCTTGTGAATGCTAGAAATGTCGATCAGCCTGAAAGACATTTCTAAATAAGGTTGTTAGGACCTTCACCAGGGCAACAGAGTACTTTACTACGTCACCCTGGTGGAAGGCGGTCAATCTACAAATATAAATCAGCCTAATAATCTCCCTACTGAGCCGTGCATGAAGTCCATCATCCCACCTATAGTGACCAATCCACCACCATTTTCAGCTACATAAGGCTTGAATGACAAAGCAGCCAAAGGTCAATGTGCCATCAACCCATACATTTCTCACCAAACTATTATAAAAGCCTTGACACTGGCCCAGATTCAGTGGGCAGCTGCCCCAGCTGAACACATAGGACACGATCCCCATATAGGCCTAATAGGGGACTCTAATATGGGAAACCAGCTGTAACAATGTGTCATAACTCGTAGAGTATCCCCGATCAAACCACAGAACCTATCAGCAATGGCAGCTTCATCTACTATCCCTGTGGATACATTCAGCAACATTTATCAAGACAATATCTTCAGTTGAATGACTGCAGACTATGGAGTCCCCGAATATTTTCAACATAACAAAGAATATAGGACATCCCCGCTCTCTATAATTTCATTTGTTCTTAAACACCACTCGAGAGGGAATAATAACTTCTTAAATAAGAGTAATAGTCTCAAACTGATCACGTTCTTACAGGGCCTGGGGCATGTCTTCAAAAAAATTACTGGAGGTGATGTGTCGGCCTACAGCAAACACTGAAAAATGTGACACAACAAAAACTTGTTGATCAAAGAAGAAGATAAATGCCCTAATATTAGACTACTCATATTTTGTTTTAAACATGAGGCATAACAGTAACCCTTAGTGGAAAATAACCTTACCCAGGAATCCTGGAACCTGCAAATATGCTTAATCATCCCAATGAACCAGTTTGCAAGTACCAAGTTGCATACAGATCTACATTCGGACCTTCCACAAATTATTTGGCACAAGAAGATCTCCATGACATAAAAATCTGTATATGGCATATTTGACAGGAATGAGAATGACTATGTCTAACGATGAGTAGAGTCTCAATTTAGATCTTCACCTCCTGATTGGAATGCATGAGGATGAATTATAGAGACCTCACATTACCCAAATAGGTCACCAATTTGATGTCCTCTCCTAGGCCATCTGCATTGCTGGGGCCAACCCCAGTCACCCACAACTACTAAACTGGAATATTGCTGGATTACCAGCAAGGCTATAGGACAATGAATGAGTATCTTTTATCAAATGTCACCATACTTTATTGTTAAAGGAATGTTGGTGTCTGAATTCCTAGAGCTCGAGGGCTACGATGCTTCAGTGGTCTTTCGATCAAATCATGAAGAGGGGTATCATGGGAAGGCCTAACATTCTTATTGTCCATAGCAGTCGACATTGCAACACACAAGCACAAAATTGACAACATTCAGCATTTCAATGTAATCAGAATTCTTTATACTGGATATTTTCAAAGCGTAGTTTCTACTTATTAAAGACAACTCCCAAATTTGAATGCTAGCTTGCTTGAGGAGACTATAAGATCTGTTAGGTATGACCTCACTTCTGAGTAGCAAGGAGAGTCAAACAAACTCAAGATAATGTTGATTTAGTGTGACCTGAAAATCCCAGTAAAGGCAAACTAAAACTTAATTCAGACCAGAAACAAACCTCCGGGGAGAGTGCCTCAATAGTACCTCAGGAGATGTCATCTAGTAAGTAAGTAAGTAACAGACATTTGTTAGAGCACAAACGTTCACCTGGACAGGTATCTAAGAATGAAAACATCAAGCTTTGGAGTCTGTAGAACTGCGAACTCCTAGAACTGGGCAGGCAGCAAGATAGAGGAGATGTTCAGGGGTTTGAGCACCTGCTACCATTAACATCCATAACAGGGAGCAAATTAAATGTTAGTTGAAACAGCAGAAACCATCAATCGGACACTGGAGTGGGTTGACTCTGAATGACTGCATCAAAAGTTACTATCTCATGCACTAAGGCATTGGTACATCTATGGGAAGGGCAGCGATAACCTAAGGAACATTCGGCAAGAATACAACCACCTAAATAAAATAGAAGAGGCCCATCTGACAAACACTCTGTGGATGCTTCTTCAATCAGCCATCAAGGAGAAAAGCTCATCTAATTTCTGGGAGTTGGTAAGATGGGGGTGTTAATGGTCCAGGATCAATTGTGCGAACTGGACAAATCAATGTGCCTCTTTGTACCAAAAAAGTAATTGACACAAAAGCAATGGAGGGCAGAGAGATAGAGGTCTGTCCCAAATAATTGCAATCTCATACATAGGCTACATGACTTCCCTTGCTCAATTTTCACCCCTGACCCTATCATTGAGCTTCAATGTTTTTCCCTCCATGAACCTCCAGATTTCAAAGAAGACGTTAGAGGAGAGATTTTAAGCCAGAAACCCAGAAAGGCATATGCGCCTGACAACCTGCCCTTCAACATCTAAAGGAACAATCTACTCAATTGGGTCCATGTGGCAGTGTCTGTATTCACCTCGTGTGGTTACATCAGGAATCATCAGCATCATGGCAAAAGGTGATCATGCAGCCAGTCAACACAAAAGGCCTTAGCAATGGTCCTGCCAACTACAGGCCAGATTCTCTGCTAGATGTTGTAGGCAATATTCATGGGAAACTGCTGGTAAATGGCCTGCATGACTAGGTGGAAGACCACAAGATTCTGTCTTACTGCAAAATTGTTTTTCTAGAGGCGTGTGGACAACTGACCAGGCCATGAGACATTAGCTCTTATACATTAAATACACTCTGACCAAGAAGTCTCATCTATAGATGGGCTTCATTTACCTCAAATCAGCATTTGACTAAGTGGAGAGGTCCTTACTATAGATATTACTAGGGGGAAAATGAGCACCTCAGAAACTAACATCTGCCATACAGAGCCTTTTGCCAAGAGAGCACAATAAAGGTTCAGTATGACAACAGAGGTCAGTGCAACAAGACAGTATAAATGCTCCCTTGCTCTTCTGCTTCATCATTAACAGTATAGGCAAAACCCTCACAGATGTGGATCTTGATGTTCAGAAATTACTAGGTACTAAACTTCCCATAGTACTTTTAATCGATAATGCGGTTAACTTGTCCAAAAAGAATAATTGCTGCACCAATTACTCTTGGGCTTCGAGAAATACTGCATCTATAAAAGAATGACATTAACACCACCAGCATTAAATTCCTGGTACTAAAAACTACAAATAAGCTTAAACCTACATCCTGAATTAATGGATTGAAACTATTGAGAGTCAAACAGTTCAAAAACATGGGCATATAATTTTATGAAATCCTGACCTGGTCGGTTCAGGCCATTAGGAGTGAGTCTCTAATGAACCAATGAGCTAGCTCAATCATTTGCTTTGCCTAAAAAATTGTGGGATGATCCCTTGAGCCAGTTTTTAATGCTTACAAAGCCATGTTGAGCACTTCCAATGGAGCAGAACTGTTGTGGTATAGGCTCTGCTGTAGATTAGTAGTAACAAGGAGCAAATCTCTACTTCGGCTACTTCCCCATAGGTTAGCCACACCAATTGTGGGAGAATCAGGTCTTCCTGGAACAGAACTCTTAGTTTCCATTAAGCCCATTATACACTGGGCCAAAATGTTGACCAATAATGGTGCAATACGTTGCAGAGAAGCACTTTCAGACACCTAGCAAACAGAAGCCTCACAAAGCTACTTTGTGGCTGGACTTTGTTGCAACCACCTTAAACATGGGATGTCTTCACTTTTGGTCTAACCCCAGTTCAAAATCTCAAAACAGCACAAAGATCAAAGAGGAGTTACACCTGAATTACATCAGAACACATTGGTCTCAGAAGGGAAGCTGAATGTCAAAGGCGTATTTTGAGCGCAAGTCGTCATTTTTTGTGTGAACCTTACCCAGACGCTTTGGTCACTTAGGAGTCAAACCCTGTTCTTAAAATTTCTAATGGGTATCTTGCCATTGTTGGCTTACATTAGCAAATGAACAACTAGTTCAACAAGTATAGATCAATGCACGAGCAGGATGATAGACCATAAGACTGTTCTTCATTTTATGCTTTTATGTTCTTAAATGTTGGAGATAAGACGGTAGATTCTGCGACCACTCTTTTAACGTATAATATCAGTAAGTGTAGTGAAGCATTATCCCTCTGTCTTCGAACTGGCATAGACCTTCTACCTACGAATGTGGCATCTACAATCCCTGGCTTGAAACCTGACTAGAATTAAATGACAGTCTTCATTTTTATACACTCACTAGAGCCTTGCAGTGCTAACAGAAATTCATTGGAATGTACATGCTAGTGCTTTTTTTATTAATGTGTTTTGAATTTTCACTGTCTGCATTTTTGTATGACCTTACGGTTGAAACATAAAATAAATGATTAATTGATTGATATGAAGCAATCAGTGTGTCACCAATCCTCAAAACCATGGCCATCAATTCCATAAAATATTTAGTGTGGTTTGTTTTAGCCACTCAGTTTTTGGAATAAAAGTAACCTGACGATAGTTGACCTGTACTAAGATGCCTTTGTGGCAGACATGCACCTATGCCATTCCAATGTGCTAGATTTCAGGTAAAATAGCTATGTGAACCCAGGATACCATGGTGAGGCATACATTTTAGCAACTACAAAACAGTAACTACAAACCTTGAGAAATCCTGTATGAACCATCATAACTGAGATTTGCAGGAGAAAGAGGAAGTGATGGCACATGACCTAAATGGCCACAAGAAAAAGCAAAGGAGAGAATTAACAGAAGTGACCTCATCCATGAATCCCCCAAAGACCGGCATAGAAAGCAGCATTGTAGAGGATCCTCAAAATCCAGATGCCAAGCTGGCAAACACATACTCTTTTCAACCTTTCCAATATGCAGTGCGCTGGAAATGATGTAAAGGACATAACCATTATATTGTTTCAAAATGAGCCACAACATTCCCAGATATGTTTTAATAAGCTCCAAAAATTTCACTTAGAAAATGACTTGTTAAGATAGGCAAGTAAGAGCAATTTTTGATTAGAAGGAAAAGAAAAATGCAAACGTTAAAATGCTTTAGGGTTTGTACTTTTGAGTGTATCTGTGAGAAAATATAAAATGTGAATTTTTTAAGGCATCCAATGATGTAACACATAACAACAGTCAGTCCCCATTTGATACACAATTTCTCTGACAGCTTGTGACTGTTCAGGTTGAATGGGGAGAAATGTCTATCTTAGTTCTCAGCTACTATTCAACTTGTCCCTTTTCATTGTCATAATTCCCCATGAAATCCAGATGTCTTCAAAAATGCTTTCTCTAAGAACATCAGCAATTTTTACTGTCTACCATGAAGCTGAATTCTACAAAGAACACCAATGACCTCTTAAGGGTCTTCTTTGCCCAGGGCATTACTTAAAAAAGGATGGCCCAATGTGACAGCACATTTAGTAACCCTTTAGTTCCCTTATTAGCAAAACCCACAAAACGTGTTATCTACTTCTGTCTTCTTACATAGCCATATACTATGACACTAAATCTCTGGGATCCAGCCTATGCAGAGATTCCTTTTTCTTGTTTAAAAGTAGAGGAGGGAGGAAAGTTGGAAAATAATAGTCTGAGCAATGTGAAATGCAGATACCACTTTACAGGGTCTTTGGAGTGTGAATGTCGAGGTACACGGACTAGAGGCAGAAAATTATATTTCATACTTTTACTATGGAGACAAATGTTCCATTACCATCTAGAGTATTTTGAGAAAGGTTCACTACGAATGCTGATCCAAGCTATTTAACAATATATCAAATCCTTGCCCGACCTTCTTTGGGTGATATTTCCATGTTTCTGTTTTATCCTACATTTCTTGAACTAATCATCATGGTGGAAAGGTCCTTTATGTTTTTTCTACTTCCTCTTCAAGGTTTACGGTGTAAAGATTCTCATTGCATTACAACATCCCTTGTTCCAGCTGATTGCTAGCTCTGATAGTAACTTTTCTTTGCAATTTCTATCCTTGATTCTGGCCAGCTGATCCTGTTTACTAACGAGTCTTTTTCTTGGAAACATTTTTCTCTCCAAGAGCTGGATTTACTCTAATGGGTTCTTAGACTCTGCTTCATAGATGTATTCTGTAGCTGGGGTGGTAAGACAGCAACGTTCCCTGTGTGTGGACAAAGAAGGTATTAACTACATGGTATTAACTACATCCTTAAAACATGTGCTTAACATCAGCATTCGTAAATAGCCTTCAAAGATCTTCAAATATCCTATTTCATCATTATCATGTTACTCAGCATTTCATTATAGACTGCATGTCTGTCCCTGTCACGCTACAATAAGCAATAATATCGAAGGGGGATGACCAGGCTGGAAGAAGAGGGTCCTGAAGAGAAACAAACTATTTTTTTAATATTGCTTGTTTTACTTAAGGGGAATTGGACTGTTTTTAAACAGAAACATTTTCTTTGTTTAACATGAACTAAGGAGAAGGGGTACCAAAGGCACACCTTCCCTTTTACGAATGGTTTACAGCCCCTTTGAACAAGCTGGAAAATACAATGTTTGGCTATTGCATTTCAGTCGCAAAACATTGATACATAACATACCTGTTCAGTGTTTGGAAGACATGCCTACAGCACTCCTTTTCCAAATTCCAAATATGTATCAATTCTAAACAAACCTATCAGTTCTGAAACAAATGTTTTAAGCAATCGTTTCAGTACTCACTAAGTGCATTGACTACCCTTTCCAAAGCGCTCTTCTTTTCTTTTAGCAGTACTGGATACACCCACCCCACCTTTACTATGTAATGGGAAAGGTACCTCTATAACATTCTGTTTTAAGGTTGAGTGCACAAGCATTTTTAGACTTGTAAATATTCTGTGGGCTTTTAACCATGCCTTCACTTTCACTCATTTGTGGGCTTACCTTTCAAATCTCCCTTGGTATCATTGGTAAATGCTTTACCTTTGTCCCGCCTTGGGGCGGGGTTGTTACTGCCTTGCAGACTGACCCTGTTATATGGATTATTGCACGATTGCCACATACTTCAGCTTGGGCGAACCATTGTTTTCTTTTGTCGCTCTCCTTCGTGCTCCATGGTGCCTACAGTGTGAACAGCAGAGAACAGCAGCGCAAACTCCATCAGTGGTATTGAAGTGCTGGTCACATTGCTCACACAGTTACTTAATTAGAGTCATTTCTTTTGGATGGACACTTCACGCTGCATAGCTTTCACAAAAACAATTGTAATTGTAATTGATAAATGCTTTATGTAAAAAACACAGAAATCCTCAAAGCAGCTATCCTGCCACAGCGGGAGCCAATACTACAATATTAACTGCACTTGGGAAACTTGCCCCATAATGCTTTGCAAACACTCTTTTACAAAACATTTTTGCCCATAACTCAACCTGTGGTGGTCCTAGGACAATAGGATCACCACCAAAATATTGAGCACAGCACACCGTTTCTGCCTAGTCTCTGGGTCCCCACACAAGGTTAGTGTGGACCCCATAATTATAGCCCCTCCCACCATTCAGGGTCTTTTTAAGATCTCTTATGACTGGAACTTTTGTTCAGACCTGAGAATAATTCATGTTTTAAGGGCCTTGTTTGTAATATCGTTGCAGTAGGCCTTCCAGCCCTGAAAATGTGTAATGCACTATCCCCTTTAAGGGCTAAATATATGCTTGCACTGCATTATTTTCTGCCAGTTTGTTTTCATGTGACTATGCCCTCAGGGACCTAACTATATGGTTACATGATCATGTTTTTTACAAATGCTATTTTTATCGTGGTGTTCTCTAGAGAGTTCTATTTAGGTGGGACCCTGAGACGCATTGGTCATAACCACAGAGATATGACACTAATACCACCAGTTGGTGATAGACTCATTGATAGAAGTTTAGTGAGTCAGACATTGATTTTGCCAGTCTGAACCCTTTAATGAGAGCATGGATTTATGCTAGCTATAGATCTCAATTCTTTGTTGGAAAATATCCAGTCCTTATTTGTACCAGTTCTTAAGGGAGGGAAGGTGGCTTCTAAGTTCTAATGGTGGAAGGTCAAACCGAGTACGTTTCGGAGATCACTGTTTTTGATGAATGAAGACTCCTTCCGATATGGCAGGAGAATGGATGCAGCCAAAAGGCAACTGTGTTTGAGGGGATACACCATGCAACACAGAGTCTGCCTTACTGAGAATGCTATTCACAGAATTGTTTTGTAAATATTCTAAATCTATAGCATTCACAACCTGTCAAATACTCCACAATCCTGTCAGAAATAAGAAGCCTTGTGAAAGACAACAGAAAAGGTATTTGAATCCACATCTATTAGATCTCATTTTAAAATGTATTTATAAAGGGCACACTCACCATGAAGGGTTTATTTGTGAAAAGTAACAAATGTTTCTTGTTGCTCAACTAAATGCTTCCCTGTTAGAAATGGGGTCTCTGGGTGGCAGTCAGTTTGCACTCTGTCCAAGCAGGGACCCTTGCTCTAGTCAGGGTAAGGGAGGTACACATCCAGGATAATCCCTGCTCACCCCCTTAGTAGCTTGGCAAAAGCAGTCGGATTTATCCCAAAGGCAGTGTGTAAAGTATTTGTATCAACACACACAGTAATGCAGTGAAAACACTACAAAATGGACTCCGCACAGGTTTAGAAAAATAGTAAATATTTATCTAAATAAAACAAGACTAATACGATAAAAATCTGTCATGGAAGTAAAGATATGCATTTTTCAATAATAAACACAAATACAGTACCTAGAAGTACAAATGCTGCACTTTGCTGTTATCACTGCATAGTAACGGAGTCATTTCCCACAATGCGATGCCATTGGTGCCGATCAGAGTCACACGGACCCCCAGGTATGGTACCTTATTAAAAAGTGAAGAACCAAGCCTGTACACGGAGGCGGGGAGTGAGGCGTTGCTGGATCTAGTGTGGTGTCAGTTCTGGTGCTGCGGGGCAAAGGAGCCGAGGCTTCAGTGAGAGGCATCGGGTCCTTGCTGTGGAATGGTGGAGGTGAGGCCACGTCAGTCCCTTACACCTCCGAGCCTTTTCAGGTGTAAGTGACCACTCCTCCATCCAGCTTAGCCCAGAAGGCCCATCAGGATATGCAAGTTCCACCCCAGCACCCTTTGGGCCACTGTCTGGTGGAGATGCACAAACAGTCCAACTGTCAGTCTGACCCAGGCAAGGAAATCCACAAACAAATACGGTTAATAGGAAAAATTGCTGTTGGAGCTTGAGAAGATGAGTGGTGTTAGAGACTGAGACCCTGATTTGCCCCACTTCTATTTGATACCCTTTGTACTTAACAGCTCTGAAAACAACACAGTGGCAAATTAGCACTGGTTCTAACCACCATGGCACCAATGTCAGAAAGAAACTGCAAGAGGAAGATCCAGGAAACTCTATAAGCCACCACACAAATATGCCTGAAGCTCTGCTTATACTTGTATATAAAAGGGTCTTTCAAAAAGTAAAGTGTTGTTAGTGAGTCCCTGTTTTAGCACCTCAGCCTACTTCAAGCTAAAACGCACCACAATGTCAGAAGACACTCCCCCTGGACCACCCTGTATTTTTGCTGGGCTTTTACATACTGATTTCGAAAACACGTCCCTGGATGTCAAAAAGTTGCCAACATAACAAGTTACCCACTTCTTGATATAGCCATTAACACATCCTCCACCTTTCAAGTAAAGTCTGCTCAGAAATAGATCCAACTAACTCCATGTATGACAGCTTATTTTTTTCAACCATTATTAAATGTGTCTCCATCCTTGGTTCTTTATACTGCTGCTAATCCCATATACAATAGACGATTTGATAGTTCCACACGTCATGCTATCATTAGCATTAGGAAAGGCTAGCTAAAAGGTTAAAAAACAAAAACGAATAAAGGATCTGCGTTATCACAGGAGTGGGCATTTCAATGGCATATTGGCCATATCCGCCACGTTCACGGTTTTAAGGGTCTCCCTCTGTAGCAAGCCTGAGTGTGAGGGTCAAGTTTTGTTAGGGGCAATGATTAGTAGCTAGCTGTGTTTTAATAAAAATAATTTCTGCCAGCAGTGAGAAGAAAGAATCCCTCGCTCAAGTCCACTGGGACATGTGCTGTGCCATTCATTATCCCACAAGGGAAGTACCCAGAAGAATAAGTGGCCGTCATGCACCCCTCCTCACATGAGGCCTGGAATGCATGACTACGTGTTGCTTTGCTCACCGCAGAGTTTATAAATCCTGTTTCCTCACTGCACTTCTGTTGGGGGGTGAAATTCACTTTCTAACGTTCTATAAATTTTATGGTACACCATTAAGGCAATATGAAACGTTAGGTCAGAAATAAAAATGTCACTCTTACGTTGCACGAACCAACCCAGACTTGAATGTCATTTTTACCGAGCTTTTAAAATAAGGGTCCTAATTTGTTTCCCTCAGTATTTGCATTAAATTCAAATTGCAGCCTCCGTTCTTGTGTTAGAAGAGAAAAAGGTGGATATTTTTAAAGACAACTAGTCCAAGTGCGTGTAGTTTAAAACTGAAATAAACCAATGTAAAGATTTCTGATTTTGACCAAGAAGTCCGACGATACAAATCGTCTTCAAAGTGCGAGACTCTAAAAAAAAATAACTAGATACTTATTCAAACAAAGTAAAACCCTGCAGTCCTGCTTAAGACCTTAGAGTGACATTTTGAGGTTTCATGGGCTTTTCGCTTTTAAAGAGCTGTCCAGATGTGCACTTTTCTGCAAGTGTTGATTTATTTGAAGACCAGCGGCAAGTGTCTAAATGTCACTAAAAAAGAATATGAGGCGCAGCGAAAGCTAGTTGGTCTTTGCACAAGCAGAGGGGTTGTTCTTGCCCTCCGAGCTTTAAAGGTGCAGTGCAAACGAGTCAATTCTCCACGGACTGCTCAGTGCAAGGCGTCTCACACCAGCAGCAACCCCGAGGCCTCCTCGTGATTATACTATCACCCACCACATTCCCCTCCCCACGGGGCTCTGGACAAATGAGTGAACCCATCAGCAGCCAGTCAGGGGCCGCCCCGAAAAATGGATTTCAGAATCGAGGGGAAGAGACAGGGTGAAGACGGGGGAGAGGAAAACAGATGCATGACGTCCATGTGTGTGTGTGGACTAGGGGCACGCAAAGGGATGAGGTTGTGTGCAAAGAATGGGTGACGGGGCGAAGGAGCTATTGGTGTCGTCAACCCCTAACCAGACTTTTATTGCCGCATAAACTGAAAATGAAAAGTAAAACAGTTTCACATAAGCGAGCTGATGGCCTCCAGGGGCGCAAAGCAGACACCCAAAAGAAAACAGAAGTTCGCTCGCAGTGAAACATATTGGCAAAAGTGCAATTATCCATGTAATTATCAAAAGTAAAATTTCCATGTAACAGGGTCAATGTAATTCAAAGTGCTCGACTACTGCCCAGCGAGATCGCGCTGCCTACGAATTAACGGGAAAAAGTAGTCCAGAAACCATACGGAAAACATGGAGCCTCGTATGTTTTCAATAGTTGGCCTGTGCTCTTGATGAGGGCTAAACACTGGAAAAGGCATGAAGTATGCATGCCTCTCACAAATTAAATCAAGCAAATTTTAAAGGGCAGGCCTACAAACCAACCAAACTGATGGGCGTGACATGGGCATGGTTACAAGCCCATAGAGAGATTACAACAGGGACAGAGTGCTTTGCGCGCTCAACCCTAAAAATTAGTGGGCCTTGAAAGCAATCCGTTTCTTGACTGAGATTCAGTGGAGACAACAAATACGATCCCTCATCGAGATATGCCTTGTTTTAAAAATAGTGAGATTGAGCATTTATAGCACATAATTACTATGTGCAGGGAGCCGGTGTTAGACCTGACAGCCTTAGGGTGGTCACCCTAACTTTTTGCCTGCCTCCCTCCACTTTTTGGACACCGTTAATGCTGGCTTTTAGACTCTGCGCACTTTACCACTGCTAACCAGTGCTATAGTGCATATGCTCTCTCCCTTTAGACATGGTAACCTTGGATCACACCCCACTGGACTGTTTGATTTACTTGTAAGTCCCTAGTAGAGTGCACTATAGGTGCCCAGGGCCTGTAGATTAATGCTACTAGTGGGCCTGCAGCACTGGTTGTGCCACCCACTTTAGTAGCCCCTTTACCTTGTCTCAGGCCTTCCATTGCAAGGCCTGTGTGTGCAGTTTCACTGTCACTTCGACTTGACATTTAAAAGTACTTGCCAAGCCTAAAACTCCCCTTTTTCTACATATAAGTCACCCATATTGTGTGTCATAGGTAACCCCTAGAGCAGGGTGCTGTGTGGGTAAAAGGCAGGACATGTACCTGTGTAGTGTACATGTCCTGGTGGTGTAAAGCTCCTAAATTCGTTTTTACACCACTGTGAGGCCTGCTCCCTTCATAGGCTAACATTGGGGCTACCCTCATACATTATTGAAGTGGTAGCTGCTGATCTGAAAGTTGTAGGAAGGTCATATTTAGTATGGCCAGAATGGTAGTACAAAACCCTGCTGACTGGTGAAGTTGGATTTAATATTACTATTCTAGAAATGCCACTTTTAGAAAGTGAGCATTTCTTTGCACTTAAATCTTTCTGTGCCTTACAATCCACGTCTGGCTGGGTTTAGTTGACAGCTCCTTCTGCATTCACTCAGACACACCCCAAACACATGGTACTCAACCTCACTTGCATAAATCTGCATTTTTAATGGGTCTTCCTGGGTTGGGAGGGTGGAGGGCCTGCTCTCACACAAAGGACTGCCACACCCCCTACTGGGACCCTGGCAGACAGGATTGAACTGAAAGGGGACCTGGTGCACTTGTAAGCCACTCTTTGAAGTCTCCCCCACTTCAAAGGCACATTTGGGAATAAAACAGGGCCTCTGCCCTACCACCTCAGACACTTGCTGGAGAAGAAACCTGAACCAGAATCTGCATCCTGCCAAGAAGAACTGCCTGGCTGCCTAAAGGACTCACCTGACTGCTTTCTACAAAGGACTGCTGCCTTGCTGTTGCCCTGCTGCCTTGCTGAACTCTTGCCTTGCTGCAGAAGTGCTCTCCGAGGGCCTGGATAGAGCTTGCCTCCTGTTCCCTGAAGTCTCAGGACCAAAAAGACTTCTATCTTTTAACTGGACTCCTTGTGCGCCGAAAAATTCGACGCACAGCTTGCTCTGCGGTGAAAAATTTACTGCACGCCGACCCAGAAAGACACTGCTTGACCCTGCGAGGAAAAGATCGACACGACGCCTGAGGTGCGACCGGAACTTCAACGCACGGCCCGCCTGGATAACGCCACCCTACTTCCAGAGAGGAGATCGACGCGGCGCCTGCCATGAGGGAGAAAATTCCCTGCACAGTCCACCAGAACGACGCGCAGCCGGTCAACAAGCCCAGGATTCCACGCACAGACCCCGGGGCGTCTGAAGACCCTGCGCCCGACAGAGAAGACTGTCCACGTGCCAGAAATAGATGCAACGTCTTCCCCGCGTGAAAAATAACAACGCAAGTCCGTGTGTGAAGGGGCGAAACCGACGCACACACCATTTTCCACGCATCTCCTCCTCTGCGGCCCTTTGCAGAGATTTGTAACTCAAAACCAGGTACTTTGTGCTTGAAAGAGACTTTGTTATCTTATTATAGACTTAAGACACTTAGGCCCTCATTACGAGCCTGGCGGTCTGTGACCGCCAGGCTCGCGGTTGGCGGGAGCACCGCCGACAGCCTGGCGGTGCCCGTTAGGGCATTCTGACCACAGCGCTTTGGCCGCGGTCAGTGCAGGAAAACCGGCGGTCTCCCGCCGGTTTTCCGCTGCCCGTCAGAATCCTCCAAGGCGGCGCAGCATGCTGCGCCGCCTTGGGGATTCTGACACCCCCTACCGCCATCCTGTTCCTGGCGGTTCGCCCGCCAGGAACAGGATGGCGGTAGGGGGTGTCGCGGGGCCCCTGGGGGCCCCTGCAGTGCCCATGCCAATGGCATGGGCACTGCAGGGGCCCCCGTAAGAGGGCCCCGCTTGTATTTCACTGTCTGCATAGCAGACAGTGAAATACGCGACGGGTGCAGTAGCACCCGTCGCACCTTCCCACTCCGCCGGCTCGATTCCGAGCCGGCGTCCTCGTGGGAAGGTTGTTTCCCGCTGGGCTGGCGGGCGGCCTTAAGGCGGCCGCCCGCCTGCCCAGCGGGAAACTCAGAATGCCGGCCGCGGTCTTCAGACCGCGGTGCGGTATTCCTGCGGCGCAACTTTGGCGGGCGGCCTCCGCCGCCCGTCAAAGTTGTAATGAGGGCCTTAGGGCCTGATTCTAACTTTGGAGGACGGTGTTAAACCGTCCCAAAAGTGGCGGATATACCACCTACCGTATTACGAGTCCATTATATCCTATGGAACTCGTAATACGGTAGGTGGTATATACGCCACTTTTGGGACGGTTTAACACTGTCCTCCAAAGTTAGAATCAGGCCCATAATATCACTTTTCAGTGATATCTCTACACTTTCTTATTGCATCTTTTATCGTTTTGACCTGCAAATATCCAGATAAATATTATATATTTTTCTAAACACTGTGTGGTGTATTTTTGTGGTGCTATATTGTGTAATTGTATGATTTATTGCACAAATACTTTACACATTGCCTTCTAAGTTAAGCCGGACTGCTCAGTGCCAAGCTACCAGAGGGTGGGCACAGGATAATTTGGATTGTGTGTGACTTACCCTGACTAGAGTGAGGGTCCTTGCTTGGACAGGGGGTACCCTGACTGCCAACCAAAGACCACATTCCTAACATTGATGATCAGCAGTGAGGATAGGACTTGTATTTGTGCAGTGACATACAGTAGCTAAGTATTTCACTACCTACCCACAGTTGAAGGTCAACTTGATTTTTTCCTGTTTTGCAAATTCGTTTTTTTCCTGTCAATTTTCTAAACCTAAATCCTCACTCAACATGTCTCTGGCTGGGTCTCAAGCAGGAGATTTTGACCTAGCCCTGTTGGAGACATATACTGTCAAACAGCTAAAAGGGTTCTGCAGGGAGATGAGGGTTCCCACCCAAGGGGCCTCCAGAAAAGAGGACTTTCAAGTGGTGCTGAGGGCCTGGGCAGAATCCCATTTAGAGGAGGATGCTGAGGAAGAGGAGCCACAAATGGAACCTCAGAGGATTTTTTGCCACCAGTGGGTGATGTTACCACTGCAATTGTGTCCCCTTCCAGACCAGGGAGCAGTGTCTCTGAGCAAGGCTTGTGCACAGAGGAAAGGAGAGAAGAGAGGGAGTTCCAATTGCAAATGGCAAGACTGAAAATTGAGGCTAAACAGGAGGAAAGAAGGGCAGAGAGAGAAGCCAAGCAAGCTGAGGATGAAAGAGCAGCCAAACAGATTGAAGCTGAAAGAGCTGAAGCTGCAGCTGAGAGAGCCTTGGCTGAAAAGAAACTTTTGTTGGCTCATGAACTGAGTCTCAAGGAGCTTGATCTTAAGGCAAGATAGTCTGAATCCAGCAGTAATGGTGGCAGCATACAGACAGGACCTGCTGGAGAAAAGAAGGTTCGTATACCCAAAAATGTGGTGCCCAGTTTTGTGGTGGGAGATGACATAGATAAATGGTTAGCTGCTTATGAAGTTTTACTAAGGGCTCATGAGGTTCCTGAAGGGCAATAGGGTACAGCTAGTGGAGTTATGTGCCACCTTTGGGGAGGGACACACTTCTCACATTGGACAAACCAGATCAAAACACATACCCATGTCAGAAAGCCATTTTACTTGCCAAGTTTGGACTGACCCCTGAGAAATACCGTCAGTGGTTTAGGGACAGCACCAAACTATCCACACAAACATGGGTAGATTTCTTTGACTTTTCCAGTAAGGCACTGAATGGATGGGTGCGGGGCTGCAAAGTAGATGATTACACAGGATTGTATAATTTGATTCTGAGAGAGCATATGCTCAGTATTTGTTTTACAGAGTTGCGCCAGCACCTAGTAGACAGTAAGCTGAGTGATCCCAAGAAGCTTGCTGAGGAGGCGGACCTCTGGACTAGTACCAGAGTGTCCAAAAAGGTATCTGGGGGGACACCCACAAAGGTGGTCAGGGTTCCCATCAGAAGAAAGAGGGGGGAGAAAAACTTAAAAACAACGAGTTCTCAAAAGGCCCCCAAAATAGTTCCCAAGGGAGTAGTGGTAACCAGTCCCGGTCTGATTCTCAAAAGAAAGGTTTTACTGACCATAAGACAGGGAGGTATGTTCCCCACTTTGCAGAGTGAAACAAGTATGGGCACTCTGAGGGTGACTCCAAGTGCCCCAAGGGGGTGCAGCCCCCCAAAGGAGGGCAGACACCTGGGTTGGCTAGCGTAGCGCTCGGGGAGGAGATGGTCCCAGTCAGTTTTGGGGAGCAGACAGAGGTAACCTTAGTGTCCCTTGGGTCCCTTTTGGCAGAGATGGTGCCAAAAGCCCATATGCCTGCCAATACTTCCAAGTATAAACAGTGGGTCACCATCAATGGGCAAAGGGTGGAGGCTCTGAGTGACACAGGAGCCAGCATGACTACTGTCAAGGGTCAGCTGGTGTCAACAGAGCAGGTCATCCCAAATACATTCCACCAAGTCATAGTCGCCGACAATCGTGAGAGCCACCTACCGGTAGCTCTGGTTCCCTTTGAGTGGGGGGGGTCTCTGGTACTCTAAAAGTAGCTGTGAGTCCTGCCATGCCTGTAGATTGTCTGTTAGGCAACGACCTTGAGCACACTACCTGGAAGGAGGTAGAGCTAAGGTCTCACTTGGAAATGTTAGGATTGCCTGAATGGGTCTGCATGACCACACGGTCCATGGCTGACCGAGAGGGAAGTCAAGGGCGTCTGGAGCCTGGAACAATGGCCCAGACAACTGCCAAGAGGAGGCGCAAGGGGCGCTGGAAACCGGCCCCAGAAATTCCTGCAGTGGTTAACGGGGTTCCTGAGGAGGAGGTCCCCGAGCCAACTGGAGAAGACATTGCCGCCCTAGGTGACCTACCTGAGCTTCCTGGCTGGCAAGTTGGGGGTGGGCCCACCAGGGAGGAATTCTGCAAGGTGCAGAAAGAATGTCCCACTCTAGAGGGCATGAGGCAGCCATCCTCAGCCCAGGCAGCAGGTGAAGCTTCTGGTGATCACCACATATTTTGGGAGAATGATCTCCTCTACAGTGAGCCTAAGGTTCCGGCCATTAGGGCAGTGCGTGCGCTGGTGGTCCTCCAGTGTTACCGAACCTTCCTACTGGGACTGGCTCACGACATTCCCCTGGCAGGGCATTTGGGGCAAGACAAGACCTTTGCCAGGCTTGTCACCCACTTTTATTGGCCCAGAATGAGGACAAACTCAGATATGTTCTGTAGATCCTGTCCTACCTGCCAGGCAAGTGGTGAAACAGGAAAAAGGGTTAAGGCCCCCCTGATTCCACTTCCTGTCATTGGCACCCCCTTTGAAAGGGTGGACATAGACATTGTTGGTCCTTTGGACCCCAAACTGCCCAAAGCAACAGGTTCATCCTGGTTTTGGTGGACCATGCCACCCGTTACCCAGAGGCAATCCCTCTGAGGACCGTAACTGCACCAGTGGTGACCAGAACTCAGATGGGGATATTTACCCGTGTGGGATTCCCAAAGGAGATAGTGTCTGACAGAGGCACTAACTTCATGTCTTCATACATGAAGTCTACCTGGGATGCGTGTGGTGTAACCTACAAGTTCACCACACCCTATCACACCCAATCTAATGGTCTTTTGGAGAGATTCAAGAAGACCCTGAAAGGCATGATCGTTGGCCTCCTGAGGCCCTGAGGCATATGTGGGACGTCCTCTTACCATGCCTTCTCTTTGTTTACAGAGAGGTACCCCAGAAGGGGGTAGGGTTCAGTCCCTTTGAGTTCCTCTATGGGTACCCTGTCAGGGGACCCTTAAGCATTGTCCGGGGGGGGGTTGGAGAAAGCTCCAAAGGCACCCCCTCAGGATGTGGTCAGCTACATGCTGGCCCTCCGCAACCAGATGAACCGCTTCTGGAAAGAGGCCAAAAGTAACCTTGGTGCCAGTCAAGAGGTAATGAAATGCTGGTATGACCAGAAGGCTACCCTGGTAGAGTTTCAACCTGGAGACAAAGTGTGGGTAATGGAGCCAGTAGAGCCTAGAGCTCTCCAGGACCGCTGGTCTGGCCCATTTGAAGTGAAGGAGCGGAAAGGGGAGGCCACTTACCTAGTGGACCTGCAATCCCCTAGGAACTCCCTAAGGGTGGTCCATGTCAACCGACTGAAACCTCATTTTGAGAGGTCTGAAGTCAACATGCTTCTGGTCACAGATGAGTGCATGGAAGAGGAGAGTGAACCTCTCCCCAACCTCCTCTCTGCCCAAGAAGGTGATGGGTCAGTAGGGGGAGTTATTCTCTCTGACTCCCTGACTCTAAACCAGAGAGGAGACTGCTATGAGCTGTTGGACCAGTTCTCCCCCCTGTTCTCCCTTACTCCTGGACTGACCCACCTCTGTGTTCATGGTCACCGATGAGGGCATGGAAGAGGAGAGTGACCTCTCCCCGACCTCCTCTCTGCCCAAGAAGGTGATGGGTCAGTGGAGGGTGTCATTCTCTCTGACTCCCTGACTCTAAACCAGAGAGGAGACTGCTATGAGCTGTTGGACCAGTTCTCCCCCCTGTTCTCCCTTACTCCTGGACTGACCCACCTCTGTGTTCATGACATTGACACAGGTGACAGTCCCCCTGTGAAGAACAAAATTTACGGGTTATCGGATAAGGTGAATGCCAGCATCAAGGAGGGGGTCTCCAAGATGTTGGCTTTAGGGGTTTTTGAGAAATCCAGTAGACCCTGGGCCAGCCCTGTGATGTTGGTTCCTAAGGCTACTGCCCCAGGTGTGAAGCCAGAACTCAGGTTCTGTGTGAACTACCGGGGTCTCAACTCAGTCACACGGACTGATGCTCACCCCATCCCCCGAGCTGATGAGCTCGTTGACAGACTGGGCGCTGCCAAGTTCCTGAGTACGTTTGATCTTACTTCAGGGTACTGACAGATCGCCCTGACTGAGGGGGCTAAAGAGAGATCAGCATTTTCCACACCTGATGGCCATTACCAGTTCTGGGTGATGCCATTTGGGTATGCCCCCGCTACCTTCCAACGGTTGGTTAACGGGGTCCTAGCTGGCAAGGATGCCTACTGTGCAGCCTACCTGGACGACATAGCTGGCTACAGTTCCAGCTGGGAGGAACACCTGCTTCACCTCAAGGAGGAACTTCAGGCTCTGCGACAGGCTGGCCTGACCATCAAGGCTAGTAAGTGCCAGATTGGGCAGGGTTCCGTGGTGTACTTGGGACACCTAGTAGGTGGTGGCAAGGTGCAGCCACTCCAGGCCAAGATTGAAACTATCAAGGCCTGGCAACGACCTAGAACACAGACTGAGGTGAGAGCCTTTTTAAACCTCACTGGATATTACCGCAGATTTGTCAAGGGCTATGGTACCATTGTGTCACCCTTGACAGAACTCACTTCCAAGAAACAACCTAGGTTGGTGAATTGGACAGAGGCTTGTCAGAAAGCCTTTGACTCCCTGAAGGAAGCCATGTGCACGGCCCCTGTGCCCAAGGACCCTGACTACTCCAAGAAATTTATTGTGCAGACAGACGCTTCAGAGCATGGCATAGGGGCGGTCTTAGTACAGCTAAAGGAGGAGGGCCTAGACCAACCAGTAGTCTTTATTAGCAGAAGACTATTACCATGGGAACAGAGGTGGAGTGATAATGAAAGATAAGCTTTTGCTGTGATCTGGGCACTGAAGAAGCTGAGACCATACCTGTTTGGGACTCACTTCTGGGTTCAGAAAGACCACAGGCCCCTCAGATGGCTCATGCAGATGAGGGATGAAAATCCCAAACTCTTGAGGTGGTCCATTTCCCTACAGGAGATGGACTTTACGGTGGAGCGTCGCCCAGGGGTTGACCACGCCAATGCTGATGGTCTCTCCAGATACTTCCGCCTTCGAGATGAGAGCTCCCAGGTGGTTGGGTAGCTCTCCCCACTTTCAGCTGGGGGGGACGCATGTTAGACCTGACAGCCTTAGTGCGGTCACCCTTAACTTTTTGCCTGCCTCCCTCCACTTTTTGGACACTGTTTTTGCTTGCTTTTAGACTCTGCGCACTTTACCACTGCTAACCAGTGCTAAAGTGCATATGCTCTCTCCCTTTAAACATGGTAACCTTGGATCACACCCCATTGGACTATTTGATTTACTTGTAAGTCTCTAGTAGAGTGCACTATAGGTGCCCAGGGCCTGTAGATTAAATGCTACTAGTGGGCCTGCAGCACTGGTTGTGCCACCCACTTTAGTAGCGCCTTTACCCTGTCTCAGGCCTGCCATTGCGAGGCCTGTGTGTGCAGTTTCACTGTCACTTCGACTTGCCATTTAAAAGTACTTGCCAAGCCTAAAACTCCCCTTTTTCTACCTATAAGTCACCCCTAATGTGTGCCCTAGGTAACCCCTAGAGGAGGGTGCTTTGTGGGTAAAAGGCAGGACATGTACCTGTGTAGTTTACATGTCCTGGTAGTGTAAAACTCCTACATTTGTTTTTACACTACTGTGAGGCCTGCTCCCTTCATAGGCTAACATTGGGGCTGCCCTCATACATTATTGAAGTGGTAGCTGCTGATCTGAAAGGAGTAGGAAGGTCATATTTAGTATGGCCAGAATGGTAGTACAAAATCCTGCTGACTGGTGAAGTTGGATATAATATTACTATTCTAGAAATGCCACTTTTAGAAAGAGAGCCTTTTCTTGCACTTAAATCTTTCTGTGCCTTACAATCCACGTCTGGCTGGGTTTAGTTGACAGCTCCTTGTGCATTCACTCAGACACACGCCAAACACATGGTACTCAACCTCACTTGCATACATCTGCATTTTGAATGGGTCTTCCTGGGTTGGGAGGGTGGAGGGCCTGCTCTCACACAAAGGACTGCCACACCCCCTACTGGGACCCTGGCAGACAGGATTGAACTGAAAGGGGACCTGGTGCACTTGTAAGCCACTCTTTGAAGTCTCCCCCACTTCAAAGGCACATTTGGGAATAAAACAGGGCCTCTGCCCTACCACCTCAGACACTTGCTGGAGAAGAAACCTGAACCAGAATCTGCATCCTGCCAAGAAGAACTGCCTGGCTGCCTAAAGGACTCACCTGACTGCTTTCTACAAAGGACTGCTGCCTTGCTGTTGCCCTGCTGCCTTGCTGAATTCTTGCCTTGCTGCAGAAGTGCTCTCCAAGGGCCTGGATAGAGCATGCCTCCTGTTCCCTGAAGTCTCAGGACCAAAAAGACTTCTATCTTTCAACTGGACTCCTTGTGCGGCGAAAGATTCGATGCACAGCTTACTCCGCAGTGAAAAATTCACTGCACGCCGACCCGGAAAGACGGCGCTCGACCCCCACAAGGAAAAGATCGATGCGACGCCTGCGGTGCGACCGGAACTTCGACGTACGGCCTGCCTGGACAACGCCACCCGACTTCCAGAGAGGAGATCGACACGGCGCGTGGCGTGAGGGAGAAAATTCCAGGCACAGCCCACCGGAACGACGCGCAGCCGGACAACAAGCCCAGGATTCCGCGCACAGACCCCGGGGCGTCTGAAAACCCCACAACCCACAGAGGAGACTGTCCGCACGCCGGAAATCGTCACAACGTCTTCCCCGCTTGAAAAATAACAACACAAGTCCGTGTGTGAAGGGGCAAAACCGACGCACACACCATATTCCTCGCATCTCCTCCTCTGCGCCCCTTTGCGGAAATTTTTCACTCCAAACCAGGTACTTAGTGCTTGAAAGAGACTTTGTTGGCTTTTTAAAGACTTAAGACACTTCATATCACTTTTCAGTGATATCTCTGCAATTTCTTATTGCATCTTTTATCGTTTTGATGTGCAAATATCCAGATAAATATTATATATTTTTCTAAACACTGTGTGGTGTATTTTTATGGTGCTATATTGTGTTATTGTATGATTTATTGCACAAATACTTTACACATTGCCTTCTAAGTTAAGCCTGACTGCTCAGTGCCAAGCTACCAGAGGGTGGGCACAGGATAATTTGGATTGTGTGTGACTTACCCTGACTAGAGTGAGGGTCCTTGCTTGGACAGGGGGTAACCTGACTGCCAACCAAAGACCCCATTTCTAACAGCTGGGAACTGTGGACCTCTGTGTGTCCTCACTGTCATGTGCCTTAAGTAGATGCCATATAGCTTGCAGCCCAACAACTAGACTTCTGACTGCAAAGATGGCGGTCCGCAATCAAGCAGTGCTGTATTGCAGTTTATGTTTACACCCTCTCCGCACAATCACCAGGAAAGCTTCAGTGGACCGGAGGGTGTCAAACACACTAACAAAGAAAACATAAGACCCGCACCCAACACAATACACAAAAATGCCATGGTCAGTTAAAATTACACAAAATAAAAAGTAGCAAGATTCTGCATTTATAGCAAATAAATACTATGTGCGTGTAGCTAGGAACCAGGTACTGCTGCGCATCATCGCTTATATGTACCTTAAGTAGGTGGTGTATAGCTTGCAGACCAACAACTAGTTTTCTGTCTGCAAAGATGGCGGTCTGCAATTGGGCAGGCTGGAAATGCAGATTAATGTTGACACCATCTCTGCACAATCAGCAGGAAAGCTGCAGTGGACCGTAGGGGGCCAGACACATCATCAAAGAAAACAAAAGTCCTATCCCCACACAATCCCCAAAAATGTTGAGGTCAGTTAAAATGACACAGTTTTAAAAAGTTGTGAGATTGAGCATTTAAAGCAAATAATTCTACTTGCAGGGAGCCGGGAAACGGGGACCACTGGGTGTCCTCGCTGTCATGCGCCTTAAGTAGGTGCCGTATAGCTCACAGAACAACAACTAGCCCGCTGACTGCACGGATGGTGGTCCACAATTGGGCAGGCTGGAAACGCAGATTAATGTTGACACCCCCTCATCACAATCAGGAGGAAAGTTGCTGTGGACCAGACATACCAACAAAGAAAACAAAAGTCCTACCCCTATCACAATCCTCAAAAATGCCTAGGTCAATTAAAATTACACAGTTTTCAAAAACAGCAAGATTGAGCAGTTACAGCAAGTAATTACTACGTTTGGGGAACCGAGTACCTACATCTCCCTGTCTATTAGGGAGTGTCAGAAGTTCCTGAGGCTGCTCTGGCAATTTTTGAGATTTTCTGTTCAGACTCAGGACATACCGGGATGTCCATAATTTGTGGGCACCAGTGATTTGTGTTCTTGAAGAGGTTGTTTGGTTTCCCTCATATATGTATGATCCTTAATGAGATCTTTATCATAATATCAGTTAATAAGAAATGATACAAAAGAACTGTGTTCTGATAGAATATCAGGCATCTCCTCAGCAACCCAAATGGAATGTGAGGTATATTAACCCTTAGGTCCAAGCAGGGAGAAAGATGGAATGTCTCCCAAGAGAGAGGAAGCTGACAGCCAGGCAGAGTCTAGATTACTGAAAAATCCATGAGCTGTCTTTGGGTTCTTCGGGATATGGTAGGTATCCTCCCTATTGTTATTTTGCCTCTCTTCAGGGCCTGTTGTGATACCATCGGTAAGAATGGGTATGATTTCACTGATTTAGTATATTATGCAGAACTAAAGCTGTATTGCTTACTTTGGAGTACTGAGAAGCGCGTTCTATGGGAGGAGGCGGCGGCTGCAATATCGAGGGTAGAAGCCCTTTGAAAACAAACTCGCGCTCCCGCCCTGCGGGAAGCGAGTTCTACGGGAGGAGGCGGCGGCTGCAATATCGAGGGCAGGAGCCCTTTAAAAACAAACTTGCGCTCCCGCCCTGCGGGAAGCGCGTTCTACGGGAGGAGGCGGTGGCTGCAATATCGCGGGCAGGAGCCCTTAAAAAACAAACTCGTGCTTCCGCCCCGCGGGACGTGCGCGGGCCCGTCAGCGCCTGACAGAGGCTGGGCTTTGCCACCCCCCTGACATCTTTATTTTTTGCCAATTACTGGTTTTGGGCACCTACATATGGTAGGGACGTGTTCTTTTCCAGACTGACCCTCGTATGGATCACATTACCCAGTGTGTTAAAAGGCCACGAGGAGACGCTTAAAGACTTTGAGCTGCAGCTGGTGCCGGCTCTATAGACAGGGGCAGGAGCCCTCTAATAACCCTTTTCCTTGCACTCTCGCTTTGCACTTGTAGCTGGTGCTGGCTCTGTGGACAGGGGCAGGAGCCCTCTAATAACTCCTTTTGCGCTCCCACCTCCTGCCTGCCAGAGCCCGGAGGAGGTTGGGCTGGACTCATTCTGTTGATATCTGGTTTAGTGATTTGCATATATTTTGTCGTGACTAAATAAGAGTGTTCAACATAGTAACCCCATATACATAATATATATAATGGGGAAAAGAAAGCAAAACCAAATAGGGAACGGTATTAATAAAAAAAAAACAGAGAAGTGCTAATACGATCACTAATTATCTCACAGATGCAATGGGGAAAATTAATGAAGAAATTATTAATGCTGAAGCACGTTTAGTGGCAACAAAAAATGTCTTACATGAGGCTATCACTGAAGTGAGCACTGAGGCTGTAGGTTTAATCTCTGAACTAAAATCCCCAAAAGAAAAATGTACTGGGGTGGATCCTAGACTTTCCTTAGACCCTTTATTACCTACAGATATAATGGAAGAAATCGATTCCTTGAACAGTACAGATGACGAAATTCCTTCACCACCAAAGAAAAAAAGAAGTAGTCAGACTACTAAATCTAAATTTATGCTACCATCTTCACAGTTTTCTAAGGGTAGCAAAATAATAACTGAAATGCATGGGGGTCATGCAGTAACACTATCACCAGACAACGATGGTCCCTTACAAAAACGTATGGAAACCCTTTTCAAGAAACTGCATGGCAAGCTAGACCAGATAGAGTCAAAAGTATTGCCAGAATTCAAGGAGATAAAAGAACGTATAACTAAGATAGAAGTAAGTGTTAATTCAATGACTAAAGCGAAAATTTTGTCCAATGGTTGTGACACTATATCAAAAGAGGAGCCAAGCGGCTGTATAGTGCAATGACAGCGAAATCTGATTCTAACAACAGAAGTATACAATATTGGCACCCCATACAGAAAGAAATTTCCTTGTCTAAGGAACCCATGATCAATCATATGGAGCAATTGGATAGAAATCATAGATGCCAGTCCTTGATTAGAAATAGACCTGTGAAAGAGGTATTACAATTACCGCCAGATGCTACACCATATACAATCATTCTTAAAAATGTTCCCAAATTGGGACCAAACATCGTTGAGACCTGGGCAGATTTAAGTAACAAAGTAGTACACTGGATGGCAGGGAATATATGTACACCAGATATACTATTTTGTGAAATCTTATATGCAAGAAGAGTTGACTGGGTGGGATATTTGGAGGAAGAAGAGGGAGATTGTATTGTGGTTAATTTTCGTAATCCTCGCTTTGTGGGTCAACTACTAGCAGACTTGGATATAAGACATCGAACTTGTAAAAAATCTGAGAAAAGAGATTTTGGCCTTTCCTTTAGGATATGTTTACAGAATGTTGAATACCTCAGGCACAAGAGACACGGGGGCCACAGGGAAAACACCCATTAATTTGGAGAGGTATAACAAACCAGAGTGTTCCAATCGATTCGCTCCCCTGAGTAACATGGAGGATTTGGACTGACAGCAGGAGGACATGAGTAGAAAAGAGATCTTGCTACCTGACAAAATACAACCTACTACTGTAGCCCCCATTCCAAAATCTTCAGGCTGTAAGGAGGTCCCTAGCAGGAGACTTAATTATACTCATGTCGTGGAATATAGCCGGAGTAAAAACGGAAGTGCTTGAGAAGGAATGGCAGACCATAATAAACTCATCACATATAATCTGCCTACAAGAGACATGGCACACAGGATCCTTTTTTATTGAAGGATATGCCATATTCTCCACCCCAGCTACTGCCTCACCTAGCGGTAGGGCAAAGGGAGGATTAGCAATACTGATCTCAACATTGGTACCTTATATATTGGTGAAATCCTCCCTTGATTCCCCTTACTATCAGTTTTTATATTTTCGGATAGATGGAATTTTAGGGATTGTTTTAATAAACTACTACAATAATAAATTTGATGGCACCAATAGAGTAGTGGCATCGACTCTTCAGGAAGATTTACAAACTTTTGTTAACGATATAACTTCAAGCTATACAATAATATGGGTTGGAGATTTCAATATTGGGACATGCCAGAATACTATAGGAAAGACATGTGGATTTGTTGACGATGGGGGGAGCGCACAATCACACTTTTTGCATAACAATTACGGAATTGCACTGAATGAGATATTATTTAGATATGATTTAGAACTGATGGAACAAGACAGGCTTAAAGGAATGAAGCTTCCATCGTTTCTAGGAAGAGGACATTTCTCATTAATTGACCATATATTAATGTCTAAGAGTAATATGGATATGGTTGAATCCCTGAAGATTGAGCCAACCATATATAGTGATCATCATCCCTTGTTATTAACTATGAGATTGGCTAAACCCTTTAATATAGGTGAACGATTGGCAATGCATATAGGAATAAGAAGGGAAAATTGTATTGCAATTAAATGGACTGGGGTAAATGAAATAGATGGGATGAAAAAAGTTGTGACACAACACTGTAAAGAAATTCTCACATGTACAGAATATAACCAAAGCCCATATGAGATCTTAGGATCCTTTTAACCCGCTTAGAAATGCCATGGCAGGAAGCCTAGTGAGAACATTGGGGAACAAAAAGAGTGAAAAAGTGGGGTGGTTTGATCACAATTGTTCATTAGCAAGCCAGGAATTAAAACAAGTCCTGCAGGCTCGACCAAGAAATAGGGAAGAGGTAATTATTAAACGCTCTAACTACAAACATGCACTAATGACGAGGAAGGCACAATTGAGAGCTAGGGCATGGGCTAATCTTGAGCAAGCAACGACATTAAAAGATAGTACTCTATTCTGGAAAACAATTAATCAACCATTCCTAAAAAATAATGATGTACCCCAAGTACACGTTCCGTCATCAGAATGGCTTTCACATTTTGGCTCAATTTTTAACCCAGATAATCTGACTACTCACACATTGAATAGTGGGATAATTGAGATAAAGCCACCCTTTTTTAAACCAGTTAGTATAGGGGAAGTGAAATCTGCTATGGGAAGATGCTTGAAAGGGAAGGCACCAGGCCCTGACAGGGTGCCAGTAGACACCTATTTGACATATATCGATCTATGGTGCCCTATTTTGACCCAAGTCTTTTTGAGTGTGAAAAAGGGATATAATTTAACATCTTTGAATGAAAGCATAATTGTTCCTATTTTCAAAAAGGGAGATAGAGGTGACCCCAAATGCTATCGGCCAATCTCACTCTTAGATACCTCTGTCAAATTGCTGGAAAGAGTACTCCTAGAAAGATTAGAATTATGGGCAACCAATAACCATATACTCACAGAGGCTCAATTGGGATTCAGGCCTGGGGTTGGTACTCTGGAACAATGTATAAACCTTAATTTAATAATAAGCAAATATACAATAGCAAGGAAGAGTCATATGTTCCTTTGTTTTGCCAATCTTAGCAGTGCTTTTGATTTGGTGAACCATGCTAAGCTGTGGATAGTTTTAACAGATATGGGCGCACCCTTAGATATAATACGTTTCTTGGCGCAATTATATAATCATCTAACAGCGCGGGTGAGATACGGAAGAAATGGTGAGTGTACCCCAGGTTGTAGGATATGGAGAGGAATACGTCAAGGCTGTGTTTTGGCACCTCTTCTATTCTCCCTTTATATAAATGGAGTAGATGCCCATTTAAAAAACATATGGAAATCGATACCCCTAAAATAGGAGAATGCTCTATCTCAGTCCTTTTATATGCAGATGACGCTGTACTGCTGTCACGAACTGTAAATGGGTTGCAGCGGTTAATCGAGGGCTTTGTGGAATTTGTGGAGGAATGAGATATGTTGTTGAATATGAGCAAAACTGTTGTAATGACTTGTGGACAGGAAAAAGGTCAGGAAGAAAGCTTTTTTTTATCAAAGGCTATAAATGTGAAGAGGTGAATGGATTTACATATCTGGGTATACAGTTTTCCAATACGGGTCATTGCAAACAACATCTAGAAATTATCAAGATGAAGTATGTTAGGACAACTGAGGCTGTTTTTAGATTTTCAAAACAAATTGGCAATAAACCCCTTAGGGAAATGTTTCAAATCTACAAAAGTAAATCAATTAACAGCATTAAGTATGGTTCTGCCCTTTGGGGTTCGATGCCCGAGATCCGTTCATTACGAGTGCTAGAGAATAAATGTTTTTGCAGACTACTTGCAGTGCCAAATACTACCTCCACATTTATGGTACACAAGGAGTTGGGTTGCCCTTATGTGGAAGATCTAAAATACACCAATGCGTTGTTGGCCTGGCATGGTATTTGGTCTAAAGAAGGGACGCATTTTACCCAAAAGATTATTAAAGATTGCCTTACACTAGAATATTGTGATAGAATTCCATGGTTCGTGCATTTAAAAGATTTGTTGAAAGGTATAAATCTAGTTCCAAATTTGGACAATCCAGGTATTATCCTCCAATTTAGCAAGACAGAATTGAAAAATCAACTTATGGCATGGAGGATTAGTGATAGAGAAAATATAGAATATAGGAAGTCAACAGTAGCACTTTATATGACTGAAAATAACGAGGTAATGCCAAATTATTTGCTGAAAGTAGCAAACATTCAAGATAGATTTTATTTGACTCGAATGCGCTTTAGAATGTTCCACTTTTTGGTAGCTTTCCCAAAGGTGGGGATTTGGAGTAAAAGCCTACCGAAGTGCCCCTGTGTGGGACGATTTGCACAATCCACAATGCACTTTATTATATCTTGCAAATTTTATCACGATATTAGGAAGCAATTTTTAAAACCTTTATTTATTATTAACAAATTATTTTATTGTAGAGAAGCTTTTAACTACTTATGTAAACTGGATACCAATGAGAAATGTGATGCAGTGATAAAATGTATCCTAAATGCCATAGAACTAAGGAAAAAGCTGTCATACTTAGAAAATCTCCGGTATGAGAATGTATAATTCCTCAATTTGTAGTAGCAAGGTTTTTTTTATTTATTTATTTATTTATCAGTAATGTTTTCTCGAAGTATCTTACTATATATTTTTACCATTTTAAAGAGATTGTTTTATCTTTCGTGGAGTAAAATCCAAATAAAGATTGATTTGAATTTGAATTTGAGTACTGATTCTTGTTTCTAATGTTCTAAGGTCTGACGTTCTAAGGCAGTAACTTCAATGCTGTTTGAATCCAGGGATTTTGGAAAGGAGTAGTCCTCTGTGCTCTTCATCACTAATTGTTCTATCAATAGATGTGAAAGACTTGTCATGATGACAGTGATTTTCTCAGGAGAAATCACACTTCCAATAAAAGACTGAAAATATGGGGAGTTTTTACACTTCTTTGCAGAAGACTTTCCAAGATCAGCTATGTTGATAGGAACAGAAAACTTTGTGGTAATTAATGTCTTACCTGAATCAACCGCCAGGATTCAGGATGTATTATCTGAAAAGTCTGGTTTAAGAAATGTTGTTGAAGGTAGAGAAAAGACTTGAAATCTCTCACAACAATTTATATTCTGTGTAAATTTGGTATAACTTATTCTTTCGAGCGGAGTTTCTATCTTACAAGAGTACCGATTATTAAAACAGTTGTTTTTCAAGAGGTATGCAAACGAAGTGGACAACCGACAGTCGAATGTTATGTGAATTTGCATATTGTGCAACTTTTTTAATTTCTTATTTACAGGATCCGCTAGCATTAAGTATGAAAGCTCTTAAAAGTCAGTAGTCCATTGTTAGATTGAATGTGCTTTTCACCACTCCTCTGATTCCTCAGTTATTTTCTGGAATCCAGAGGTAGAAGCGAAAATTGTACAAATTTCCCTGAAGTCCTTTTTTTGCTGAGAAGGCAATATCGCCGCTTCTGAACCTGGTTCTGGTAATTATCATATAGATTCTTCTTCTTGGTACAGTACAGTAATCTCGTTTTTTTACTTATTAAAATCGAGATATGATTGTATATTTTTAAACCTGGTTAACCACCAGGATTTTCATCTGATAGAGGGAAAACAGTATAGATATATATTAACAGAGTGGCATTCCTTTTGTTAAATATGCTGTTGCAAAAAGAGATTGTAAGCCTTAATTATCTGCGTTGAATGCATAAATTAAGGAAACAATTATGTTTGCATATTACAAGTCCAGCCATTCCCTTCTGTGTTCGGTACTGACTCGGTCCACAGGAGGAATGACAGTCTCAGCTACAAAATGGGCTAACATCTGTATTTTTTGGAAATTCATGTTGCTACAATTGGGACAAAATTTGTTAATTAATATATGTTCAATCTGACTCAAAGTGGGGCACTGCATTTTTAGTTATTGCTTCATTGGCATGATTATGAATAACTTATTTTTTTATACATGTCTCCTATTGGATTATGTATATTTGTGATCAGGTGCAAAAAAATGTTTTATGCTTGGGCTTGCCAGTACTTACTTAGGACTGGGATGAAGAATGGTGGATGAGGAGGTAATGTTCAGATTACTTACCAGTAATCTGCACTACTCCAATTCTGGATTCCTCATCCCACTCTCACCGCCGGGGCCAGGGTCGGCGGTGCCCCGCAGGGCATTCTGACCGCGGCGGTTCGGTCGCGGTCAGATGCGGAAAACCGGCGGTCTCCCGCCGGTTTTCCGCTGCCCTTGTGAATCCTCCATGGCGGCGGGATTCTGACACCCCCTACCGCCATCCTGTTCCAATGGCATGGGCACTGCAGGGGCCCCCATAAGAGGGCCCCACTTTGTATTTCAGTGTCTGCTATGCAGACACTGAAATACGCGACGGGTGCCACTGCACCCGTCGCACATACCCACTCCGCCGGCTCCATTTGGAGCCGGCTTCCTCGTCGGGAGGGGTTTCCCGCTGGGCTGGCGGGCGGCCTTCTGGCGGTCGCCCGCCAGCCCAGCGGGAAAGCCTGAATGGCCTCCGCGGTCTTTCGACCGCGGAGCGGCCATATAGCGGTTCCCGCGAGGCAGGCGGCTACCTCCACCCGCCTCAGTCAGAATCACCCCCAGAGTCCTATTTGTGGGTTTTGGGAGATTTAAAATACCAGGAGGTTCTAGGGATACCATTTCACTTTACATAGTAAAGGAGGGGTAGGTCTAGCTAGATGGGCTTTTGAAAGGGTGGTCATCGGGAGGCAGTGCCTCCGCTCTGCCCTTTATAAGAACTGGGACGAAGAATGCAGAATCAGAGTAATGAAGATTACCGGTAAGTAATCTAAACTTTACAGAGAGTTGTGGTTTAGCAACATAGAGAATATGTAAATTATACATCATCTACATATTCTTTAAAAGGTTACAAAGGCCTTATTCATGATGAACACAATCTGGAGCGTTACTCTCACTCATAAGAATACTACTAATGTTAATATTAACTATTTTTTTACAAATCACTTCATCCTAAACTTCTGCCATTTCTAAGTGCAATAAATATCAGGTTTTGCGTTTACCCACCTTATTGGTATTCAAATTCCTGACCTCCGAAGGGCAGAGTTTTCCAGTCTAGCTGGGAATTCCTACTCGTGACCTGTAGCTCACTGCGTAGCTCAACAGAAAGCGTCCAACACGCTGAGCTATCCTGCCAGCTAATTCTCGACAGGACCCTTTTCAGAGTGAGATGAACGGGTAATACGTACTAACGTTTATTTGCTATTTGTACAAGATGTCACCGAACAGCCAGACTTGTATACGAGTGAAAGTGTTGCAATAACAGATGGAACAAACTAATAGTAATATTTTTTTCTTGTTCCTAACCAGTGATCATTGCGCCACCAGTGCAAGCAACCGTAGTTATGGGAACCCAAATGACGGACACACCAGCGATTACCATTTGTCCTTCCTGTCGCCAGAATATCACCACACGTGTGGTCTACTCAGCAGGACTTCTAGCATGGCTGATATTTGGCATCCTATGTTTGTTTGGGTAAGCCTCTACTTTGGTGAAAAATGTGTTCTGAATGATGAACATTGTGCAGATTGTGTTTTCCATTGTGTTGTGACTGACTCGGGTAATTTGTATCATGGCCAGTGCAATATTAAGGCAACTGACTGGTCTGCAGGAAAGTAGCCGTTCTCTCCTTTCATAGTTAATGGATTCCAGAAGATTGCCAGTTTCTTGAAGCCAAGGGCAACATTTATCAAGAGTAAATCTGGAGTGAAGCAGACAGCACAAGTCGCTGCCCTGCGTTACTTTCCCCCGTGAAGGGGTTCCATGGGTGAAGTGTGAGTGTTACCTTGCATCCACCTCTGGTGTTTGACGCATTCTTAGATTTACAAACACTAGCAAACATGGGAATGTGTCAAAATGGTATGCCTTGTCAGGGGAGGTGTAACGAGGAGAAATATGTGCCCCCTCCTGTACAAAAACAATCCTGGCTGTAGCACAGGCACCCTTGCACCACAGTGCACGGGTGCCTGCATTGGCACTTGCAGCTGGAGGTGCGCCAGTGCAGTGAGAGAGAGCAGGAATGTGCCATATCTTAGCACATATGGCACATTCCTTCCCTCTACCTGTCATACAGTGCAGCAAGGTGTCCTGCTACGTTGTGTTGCGTTACTTGTTAATAAATCTACCCGAGGTCTATTCACATGCTTTCAAGAGTCTCTGTGCATGAAATATACTGTAGTTTTGTCATGTCTCAAATTATTCTCTTGCTTCTTGTAATTAGGGGTGTGTAGGAAAGTACTGTCTTTTTTGGCATGTTATCCCCAATTTCTGCCTGTTTGTCAGTGTGTTTTCGCCTGTCTCACTGGGATCCTACTAGCCAGGACCCCAGGGCTCATAGTTTGTGGCCTATGTGTGTTATCAGTATGCTTAACTGTGTCACTGAAGTTCTGCTAACCAGGACTCCAGTGATTATGCTCTCTCTGCTTACCAAATGTGTCACTACACTTTAGTGACTCCATATTCCAATTCTGATTGGCACACTGGACCCCCCTTGTATATGGTACCTAGGTACCCAGGGCATTGGGGTTCCAGGAGATCCTTATGGGCTGCAGCATTTCTTCTGCCACCCATAAGGAGCTCAGACAAACTCTTTCACAGGACTGCCACTGCAGCCTGAGTGATATAGTGCACACAATATTTCACAGACATTTTCCCTGCACTAAGGTAACGTATAAGTCACCTATATGTCTAACCTTCATTTACTGAAGGCTAGATGCAAAGTTACGGTGTGAGGGTACCCTTGCACTAGCAAAGGTGCCCCCATGTTATCCAGGGCCAATTCCACAGACTTTGTGAGTGTGGGGATACCATTATACCTGTGCACTACACATATGTCAATAAATATATGTAGCTTCACAATGGTAACTCCTAATATAGCCATGTGAGGTGTCTAAGATCATGGAATTGTCCCCCCAATCCAAATCTGGTATTGGGGGGCCAATCCCATGCACCCTGGGGGCTCCACCATGGACCCCCAGTACTGCCAAGCCAGCTCTCCTAGGTTTCACGGCAGCCCCAGCGGCTGCCACCTCACAGACAGGTTTGTGTCCTCGAGGGGACTGACAGCTCAATCCCAGGAAAGTAGAACAATGCATTTCCTTTGGGTCGAGGGTGTTACACCCTCTCTCTTTGGAAATAGGAGTTACATGCTTGGGAGGGGTAGCCCCCCAGAGCCTCTGGAAATGCTTTGTAGGGCACAGATGGCGCCTGCCTTGCATAAGCCAGTCCACCCCGTTTCAGGGACCCCCAGACCCTGCTTTGGCACGAAACTGGACAAAGGAAAGGGGAGTGACCACTACCCTGTCCATCACACCCCAGGGGTGGTTCCCAGAGCTCCTCCAGACAGTCCCTGGCTTAGCCACCTTGGATTCCAAGGTGTGGGGACCCTCTGGAGACCTCTGAGTGGCCAGTGCCAGCAGGTGAGGTCAGAGACCCCCTCCTAATCGGTGCATACCTGGGTAGGTAGCCAATCCCCCTCTCAGGGCTATTTAGGGTCTCTCCTCCAGGACTCCTCTGCATCCTCTGCTTTAGCTTCTGACCGTCAGATCAACCACAGACTGCTCCATGAACCGCTGTAACTGCAACAAAGTATCCAGGACAACTCCTGTGACCTGCAACTTCAGCTCCTGACAGATTTTGCAACAGTCTCCAAGGTGTGCACGCTCTGAGGTCTGCCTGTCTTCACCCTGCAACAGAAGAACCCAAGTAACCTCCAGTGGAGTGACCGAGTCATTTTTCTGCTTCTGCTGGCACCCTTCTGCGACAACAACCGTTACTCTAGGACTCCTCTCCTGATGATGAGTGTGCTCCCTGGAACACAAGTGTGGACCGAAGTGACCCAGGCTGTCCAAGGGTCCAGCTGTCCAAATTTGGTGGAGGTAAGAGCTTGCCTCTGCGTGCTGCGACAGTACCCAGTGCACCGCGTCTTTTGCATCTCATTGGGCTTCTGTGCACTTCTTCCAGGAATCCTTCGTGCACAGCGTAGCCCAGGTCCCCAGCACTCCATCCTGCGACGCACAGCTCCCTGAGTCGTTCTCCAGCGGCGTGAGAGCTTCCAGTGTAGTGCTGCAATGACCGCACTTTGCATCTTCTTTGTCCCCGTGTTCCGGGACTCCCATAGGTGCTGCCTGTCTTCTGAGGGCTCTCTAAAGTGCTGAGAGCCCCCTCTGTCTACTCATTCTGAGTTGAGACCCCCAGGTCCCTCCTGGGTCCAGGCAGCTCCTTTTTGACTCAAACCACTTGCTTGCTTGAACCATGGCTTGTTGGCGGAATCCAGCGACGTAAACAGCCTGCATCCAGCAACTCGACGTGGGACATCACTTGCAACAAACAGGAACCCGCAGCCATCTTTTTTGGTGCTCTTCTGTACTTTTCTTCTGACCGTAGAATCCACTTTTGCACCTTCTTCTAGGTTGGCAGGGGCTCCTGTGTCCTTTCTGGACTCTTCTTCGACTTCTGGACTTAGTCTCATCTCTCCACAGATCTTCAGGTCCAGGAATCCATTGTTTGTTGCTTGAAGTCTTGCTTGGTTCTTGCAAAATCTCTCATGACGGCTTGTAGGAAATTTTCTGTACTATACTCGTGCTTTCCTGTGCTCTGGGGTCGGGTGCTTTGCTTACCTTTGGTGTTTTCTTACACTCCCAGCACCCCACTACACACTACACCTTCCTAGGGGGAATTCGACATGCGCATTCCACTATTTTAGTGTATGGTTTGTGTTGCCCCTAGACCCATTACACTCTATTGTATTTTCCACTGTTTGAACTGTTCTATGACTGTTTACTTACCTGATTTTGGTTACTAGTGTATGTATTGTGTAGAATACTTACCTCCAGAAGAAGTATTACCTCTAAGATATTTTTGGCCTTGTGTCACTAAAATAAAGTACCTTTATTTTTGGTAACACTGAATATTGTCTTTTATTGTGTATAAGTACTGTGTAACTATAGTGGTATTGCAGGAGCTTTGCATGTCTCCTAGTTCAGCCTAAACTGCTCTGATACAGCAACCTCTAGACAGCCTAAGCTGCTATAGCACTGCCTACATTTCATTAATAAGGTATAACTGGACCTGGTATAAGGTGTAAGGTGTAAATACCTTAGGTACCTACTACAAGCCAGGCCAGCCTTCTAACGGGTGTGCAAACTGTTTTATTTCGCCTGTGTGTATTTTATTTCCTGCAGCCAGATGTCAAGCAGAACAGGCTGCTCAGTGTCATTTTTGCGCTGTCACTCAGATGCAGAGATCCTGACAGCAGGGAAACATACCATCCACGATCAATTGAGCCAAATCATTCCCCTCTCTGCTGTCGGTGGTCTTACTTTGGGGTTTCTGGTACTGATAAAGAGGAGGGGGAAAGACACAGCTCCACAGAACATGGGAAGCCCAGGAATGCCGTGTGCAGCATTCCAAATTTGGTACAGTCCATTAAATAAGCATTGGCAAAGCCAATAAGTCCTGCATATGAGAAATCTATTGACTTTGTCAATTTGTTTTTGCCATGTTGTACAGCAGCGTGGCTGCTATGAAGCATAAAAAAGCAATACGATGTGCTCAATACTGGCAGTGTCAAAGCACATTTTATGGATCATATTGACAGCACAGCTGTCACCTCACAGTTATGCGAGACTCACCAGTAGAAGGGTTTTGGCTCCGCCCACATACTGGGAGCCAAGAGTTCATGTTTTGATTCAGCAGAATTTGTGTGTTCTCATAAAAAGTGCGTGCCTGCCTGTAGGAAAGTACCCTCTTTCTAGCTAGGTTTCCCCCATTTTTTGGCCTGTTTGTCAGTGTGTTTGACTGTATTCACTGGGATCCTGCTAACCAGGACCCCAGTGATTATGCTCTCTCCTTTAAATTTGGTTATTGGTAACATTTCATCCTACAATTGGCATACTGGGGTCCCCATATAAGCACCTTGTATATGGTACCTAGGTACCAAGGGCATTGGGGTTCCAGCAGATCCCTATAGGCTGCAGCAGTTATTCTACCACTCATAGGGAGCCTATGTAAAGGGTTCTGCGGGCCTGCCATTGCAGTCTGCATGAATGGGGTGCATGCACCTGTTTTCACTATAGTTCAGTGCATTAGGTCACCTCAGGCCCTGTGGTAGGCCCTCTCAGCACAGAGTGCAGGGTGCAGGTACCTGTGTGTGAGGGCACCCCTACACTAGCAGAGGTACCCCCACAAACTCCAGGCCCACTTTACTGGACTTTGTGAGTGTGGAGACACCATTTTACGCGTGTACTGGACATAGGTCACTACCTATGTCCTGCTTCATAATAGTAACCCCGTACCTAGGCATCTTTGGTATCAAACATGTTGGAATCATACCCCAATACTTTTCCATGTATTGGTTGTATCATTCTGTGCACTCTGGGGGCTCCTTAGGGGACCGCCAGCATTTCTCCTACAGCCTTCTGAGGTTTTCCAGGCAGCCCCAGCTGCTGCCATCTACCAGACAGGTCTCTGCCCTCCTGTTGCTTGAGCAGCTCAAACCTAGGGAGGCAGAACAAAGGATTTCCTTTGGTAGAGGGGTTTTACACTCTTTCCCTTTGGAAATAGGTGTTACATGGCTTGGGAGGGGTGCCTCCCTAAGCCAATGCTATGTCTTGAAGGGCACATTTGGTGCCCTCCATGAATTAACCAGTCTTCACCAGTTCATGGCCCTCCAGTTCCTGCTCTGGTGCACAACTGGACAATGGAAAGGGAAGTTACCACTCTCCTGTTCTTCACCACCCCAGGGGTGGTGCCCAGAGCTCCTCCAGAGGGACCCTGGGTTCTGCCATCTTGAATCCGAGGTTAGCAGGGAACTCTGGGAGCATCTGAGTGGCCAGGCCAGGTAGGTGACGTCAAAGCCCCCTTCCCGATAGGTGGTACCCCAGCTAGGTGACCAATCCCTCTTTCAGGGCTATTTAGGGTCTCTCCTTTGGGTGGTTTCTCAGATTCGGCTTGTAAGATTCCAGCAGGATTCCTCTGCATCCCTTACTTTGACTTCTGACTAAAGAAACTGCATCTGGACTCTCCAGGACCCGACAATCTGCAACAGATATGAAGATTTCGCCTGCAACTTTGTTTCTCCGGCTCCTTCCAGCTTTTGCTACATTTCCCCAGTTGTGCATCCTCTGAGGACAGCCCAACTTCATGCTGCACAGGAAAGAAGAACGAATCTCCCTTGGAGTGAAGGAGTCACTGCCCTGCATCTACAGGCACCAACAGCAATGACGACTGGCTGCGTGGATCCCTACCCTGCTGAGCTGCGTGGATCCTGCAACACGGGTGGTGGTTGGAAGTGGCCCAGACAGTCCTCTCTACCAGCTGTTCAATTGGATGGAGGTAAGCCCTTGCCTTCCCATGCAGGAAAGTACTCCTGTGCAACGTGTCCTTTGCAGCTGCCAAGGCTTGTTGGCACTTCTTCCAATGGATCTTCATGTAGCTCCATCCCCCAGCACTCCTTCCTGTGACACACAGTTCCCTGAGTGACTCTCCTGCGGCGTGGGACTTCTTTTCGTAGTGCTACGTGGGCTCCATTTGCAACTTCTGTGTCCCCGTCCTGTGGGACTCCTGTGTGTGCTGCCTGTGCTTCTGTGGGCTCTGTGCGATGCTGTGGGCCCCCTCTGGTTCCCCTTCCTGGGTTGAGTCCTTCTGGGACTTGCTGGTACCCAGCAGCACCACTTTCTGCCAACCGTGAGTTTTGCCTCTGCCAAGGCTTGGTGGTGGAATCCGGACACGCAAACCTGACTGCAATCTTCCTTCCGGCAGTGAACATCACCTACATCCTCCAGGAACTCAACTTCGACTCTGGGGTTGCAGTGCTGACTTTCCTTCTGCACTGTCAACCAACTCCTGCAATCCTCAGCTTTGTGGGTAGGAGCCCCTACCCCCACTGGACTCTGCTGTGTCTTCTGGACTTGGTCCCTCTTTCCACAAGTCTTCCTCTTCAGGAATCCACCGTTGGTTTCTTTCAGTCATCTCTGGGTTTTGCAATTCTCTTCTCTTCTAAGTGGGTGTTCTGGGGAAACCCTAGTAATTTACTTCTGCTTTCTTGTTTGTGGGGGGTGTTGTGGTACTTACCTTTGTGCTTTCCTGGTACCCCCAGTGACCCCCTATACACTTCACTTACCTGGGTGGGGGTGACACTCTTGCATTCCATTTTTTTTAGTATATGGTTTGTGCTCCCCCTAGGTCCACTATTCTCTATTGTGTTGTACACTTTTTGTGCTGTTTTCTAACTATTCTCATGCCTATTTCTGACAACTAGTGTATATAACTTGTGTATTACTAACCTCCTAAGGGAGTGTTGCCTCTATATCAATTTTGGTGTTGTGTTACCATAGTAAAGTAACTTTATTTTGGTAACACTGAGTGTATTCTTTCATGTGTGTGAGTACTGTGTGACTACAGTGGTATTGCATGAGCTTCGCATGTCTCCTAGATAAGCCTTGGCTGCTCATCCACAGCTACCTATAGAGAGCCTGGCTTCTGAACCCTGCCTACACTTCACTAATAGAGGATAGCCGGACCTGGTAGAAGTTGTAAGTACCTTAGGTACCCACTACACACCAGGCCAGCTTCCTACACTGCCACACAGTTGTAATCATTATTGTTTGTTTATCAAACTGGTTGAGCTTGAAACTTCAGGGGCACTTGCATGACACTGTAATGTTATTAAGGTGTCTTAGATAACTAGATAATTTATGGTGTTTGTATGTGGCAGCAGCACAGATGGAATGAGTTTAGTCATTAACCTACATGAATTTCTAGGTCTTCTGTGTCAGTGCAAATGCTACCAGACCTTTTTACCCACAGCAGTATTATACTACATTTCTTTGCTTCCACGCAAATACCTATCTATTCCAATGATAACTACATGCAATGCTTCACATTACTATACAACATTCCATCAAAGCCACACCTATTGGCATTGCCAATGCTTGCTTTAAATTTCAGCCTTGCTGCAGAGCATCCAAACTGATGTACAACATGATATAAAAAAAACACATTGACAAAGCTAATGGATTTTGCCTAGGTGAATCCTATTGGCTTTGCCAATGAGTTTTTTTCTCTCCAAAAAAGAACAGGTGATGGACGGAATGCTGAAAAATGCAAACATTCACCCCCAGTCACAAAGATTAGGGTTTAATTCATCGTTTTTTTCCTCACCATGCCACCCCAGTTTGGACCCAGCCATATGCAAATCAGTCTTGACCATGTTCCCCTTGGGAACAGTCCATCCCGAACTGCCAACCCAGGTCCTCCCTGGACCAGAAACAGACATCCTAGGACTGGTTTAAGGGTATCTCCCTTCATCAGCCAGGCTAGCTTGAATGTTTTATTTCTGGTCACTTGAAGTACTTAAATGGTGGCAGATGTTTTATGGGACAATAAACCTGCCCCGTGTGCTCACTTTCCTAACACAATTTTCACAACTGCTCTGTTTGAAAAGGCAGTCCTGATTTTGCAATTAGTAAGGTATATTTAGAAACTGATTGGAAATCATACACTCCTTTCGACTTAAATTTTCATTGGCATTTCTTTTCATTTATGAAGTGTTTTTGTTCAAACACAATATATAGATTAAATGTGTGACAACATTAGGGAAAACAATATGAGAAGTGATAAAGGTGCAAGAAAATTGATGCCAATATTCGAGTGAAACAGTATGCAAAGAAAACCATGAGAACAGTATGCAAATGCAAGATGAGCCACATTTACAAATGTCTTTATTGTGCACCCAGCTAGGAGTGAACCACAAAAAGTCAAACTCAAATTGCAAACAATATTAATACTGTGTCCACAAAAGGTTTCCAACACAGGGCCGAATGAGTTAAGACTGAGTTTATGAATCCCAGTGTAGTCATCGTGTAGTGTACTAGGAAGGGGCAAACAATAACTGGGGCAGGGAGGACGGGACAAGCAACAAGGGCAGCTCGATCCTCTCCCGAAAGAAAATGTTTAGAAGCACTCACTAAGCTCAAAAGTAACTAGACCCTTGACCCTCTACTTCAAGCAAAACAAAAAAACAGTAAAACTGTTACAAACTATTTTGTACAAAAGTGACATTTCTTTTTTTGGTGGATCTCGCCACCTAATATTTTTCATATATTGTTTCCTCTGTCAGAGGCTGGCCTGGTTTGTAGTGGGTACCTTGGGTACTTACACCTTATACCATATCCAGTTATCCCTTATCAGTGAAATGTAGTAGTGTTATAGCTATAGCAGAGCAGCTTAGGCTGAACTAGGAGACATGCAAAGCTCATGCAATACCACTTATAGTTACACAGTACTTATACACAAGTAAAGACAATACTCAGTGTTACCAAAAATAAAGGCATTTATTTGGGTGACACAGTACCAAAAATATCTTAGAGACAATACTCCTTCTGAAGGTAAGTATAATACACAATATATACACTAGACACCAAAATTAGACAAGTAGTTAGTTATAGAACAGTGCAAACAATAGGAAATGCTATAGAATGCAATGGGAGAAAATAAGTCTAGGAGCAAAACAAACCATATACTAAGAAAGTGGAATGCGAATCATGAATTCCCCCCTAGACAAGTGTAGTGTATGCAGAATTGCTGGGAGAGTAAGAATACAGTAAAGGTAAGTAAATTACCCCACCCCAGAGCCCAGAAAAGCAGGAGTAAAGCAATGCAAGTTTCCTTAGGACACACCACACCTTGTGATTGGGATATTTCAGTAATCAACCAAGTCTGCAAACAGCAACTGCTGGATTCCTGGACCTGAAGAATTGCAAAAGAAGGGGACCAAATCCAGAAGTTGAAAGAAGTTCCAGGGCAGAGAAGGGCCCCTGCCAATCCAAAAGAGGGAGCAAAAGAAGAGTCCCCGGTTAGTTGGAGACTACAGGAACGCACCCTACGAAGATGCCAGTGGGGTCCTGCACGATGCAAGAGATGTCCCACGACGAAAAGATGGATGCAGACATGATTTCGTGTTGGAAGTTGCCAACAAGCCTTTGTTACGATAAATATGCGTTGTATGTCAAAATGGCACTGGCTGGACCCCGGAGGGACCTGGGACCTCAACTCTATATGAGGAGGAAGAAGGGGCTCCCATCACTTGAGAGAGCCCTCAGGATGCCAGCCAGGACCCATGGGAGTCTCAGGACACGGGGACAAAGGAGGTGCAAAACGCAGTTGGTGCAGCACAACAAAGGAAGGTCCGACGGAGAACAAGTCAGTAAGTTGAGCATCGCAGGATGGAGTGCTGGGGACCTGGGCCAGGCTGTGCACGATAGAATTTTGCAAATAGTGCACAGAAGCCTCATGAGGTGAAGAAGACGATGTACACAGGGGTACCATCGCTCTCAGGAAGGCAAGGTCTTACCTCCTCCAAAATGCGTCAGCAGGACCTCAGGACAGTCTTTGTCGATGGGCTCCAACTCTGTGTCCTTAGGAGCACGCTTGTCGCTGTGAGATGAGTCCAAGGGTACCGGTTGTCGTCTTAGAAGGTGCCTGCTGGAGTAGGGGAGTGACTCCATCACCCCACTGGAGATTTCTTCGGTCTTTCTGGTGCACGCCGTGGAAACTGTTGCAGTTGCTGGCTGGAGCTGAAGTTGCAGAGGAAAAGTATCCCTTGTGGATACTTTGTTGCTGTTACAGCAGTTCCTGGAACAGGCTGCGGTTGACCAGAGGTCAGAGGATGAAGTAGTAGTTGCAGAGGATTCCTGAAGGAAACTTGCAAGCAGAATCTGAAGAGAACCCACAGGAGAGACCCGAAATAGCCCTGAGAGGGGGATTGGCTACCTTATCAGGTAAGAACCTATCAGGAGGGGTCTCTGATGTCACCTGCTGGCACTGGCCACTTAGAGCCCTCCACAGTACCCCCACACCTTTCAAAGCAAGATGGCTGAAGTCTGAGACACACTGGAGGAGCTCTGGGCACCTTCCCTGGGGTGGTGATGGACAGGGGAGTGGTCACTCCCCTTTCCTTTGGACAGTTATGTGCCAGAGCAGAGGACAAGGGGTCCCTGTATTGGCGTAGACTGGTTTATGCAAGGAGGGCACCACCTGTGCCCTTCAAAGCATTTCCAGAAGCTGGGGAAGGCTACCCCTCCCCAGCCTGTAACACCTATTTCCAAAGGGAGAGGGTGTAACACCCTGCTCTCAGAGGAAATGCTTTGTTCTGCCTTCCTGGGACTGGGCTGTCCAGACCCCAGGAGGGAATAACCCTGTCTGTGAGGTGGCAGCAGCTGTAGGTGCAGTGCAAGCCTCAGAGAGCTGGTTTGGCAGTACTGGGGGTCCACAGTGGAGCCCCAGGGTGCATGGAATTGAGTCTCCTATACCAGATTTGGAATGGGGGGCAATTCCATGATCTTAGACATTTTACATGGCCATATTGGGAGTTACCATTGTGAAGCTACATATAGGTATTGACCTATATGTCGTGTACACGTGTAATGGCGTCTCCGCACTAACAAAGTCCCGGGAAATCTCCCTGAACTATGTGGGGGCACCTTTGCTTGTGCAAGGGTGCCGTCACACTTAGTAACTTTGCACCTAACCTTAAGCAAGTGAAGGTTAGACATATAGGTAACTTATAAGTTACTTAAGTGCAGTGAAAATGGCTGTGAAATAACATGCGTAATTTCACACAGGCTGCAATGGCAAGCCTGTGCAAGGGTTTGTCTGAGCTCCCTATGGGTGGCAAAAGAAATGCTGCAGCCCATATGGATCTCCTGGAACCCCATTGCCCTGAGAACATAGGTACCATATACTAGGGACTTATAAGGGGGGTCCAGTGTGTCAATTGAAATTGGTAAATGAAATCACTAGCCTACAGTGACAAATTCAAAAGCAGAGAGAGCATAAGCACTGAGGGTCTGGTTAGCAGAGCCTCAGTGACACAGTCAAGCACTATACAGGCACACACATTAGGCCATGAACTATGAGCACTGGGATCCTGACCAGCAGGATCACAGTGAGACAGGCAAAAAGATACTGACATACAGGTAAAAATGTGGGTAACATGCCAAAGAAGATGGTAATTTCCTACACACACCCCCCTCCCCCAAACAAGGGACAATAAGGCTAACCTTGCCCAGATGAGTCTTTATTGTCTAAGTGGATATACCTGGAGAGTCCATCTGCATTGGAGTAGGTACTCCCAGGTCTGTGTTCCACAATATAGTCCATACCCTGTAGGCAAATAGACCACCTCAACAATTTGGGGTTTTCACCTTTCATTTGTTTAAACCATAATAGAGGTTTGTGGTCTGTCTGAACAATGAAGTGAGTCCCAAACAAGGAGCGTCTCAGCTTCTTCAGTGCCCAGACCACAGCAAAGGCCTCCCTCTCTATGGCAGACCAACACTTTTCTCTAGGGATCAACCTAATGCTAATGAAAGCAATCGGTTGATCCTGGCCCTCTGAGTTCAGTTCTGATAGTACTGCCCCTACCCCTAATTCAGAAGCATCTGTTTAAACAATGAATTTTTTGTAGTAGTTTGGGATCTTTAAGACAGGTGCAGAACACATTACCTGCTTAAGCTCATCAAAAGCTTTCTGACAGCTAGCTGTCCACAATACCTTTTTCTGCATTTTCATACTGGTGAGGTCATTAAGTAGTGCTGCAATGGAGCCGTAGCTGTTAATGAATCTCCTGTAATACCCAGTGAGACCTAAGAAGGATCTGACCTTGGTCTGAGTAGTAGGGGGAGCCCAGTCCATAATGGTCTGAATCTTCCCCTGCAGTGTGCAATCTGTTCTCCACCTACCAAGTGGCCCAGATAAACCACTTTCCCCTGCCCTATCTGGCACTTTGAAGCCTTGATAGTTAGGCCTGCCTTTTGCAGGGCCTCCAAAATGTTCCAGAGGTGGACCAGGTGATCCTCCCAGGTGGAGCTAAAGACAGCAATATTGTACAAATATGCTGCACTTAAAGCTTCCAACCCCTGAAGGACTGTATTCACCAGCCTCTGAAAAGTGGCAGGTGCATTTTTCAAACCAGAGGGCATACCTGTGAATTAATAATGCCCTCCTATGGTACAAAATGCAGTTTTTGCTTTAGCATCTTCTGACATATTGATCTGCCAATACCCTGCAGTCAAATCAAAAGTGCTTAGATACTAGCCAGATACCAGTGAATCTATTAGCTCATCTGCCCTGGGTATAGGGTGAGCATCTGTTTTGGTTACTGTATTGAGACCCCTTCAGTCCACACAAAACTGCATTTCTCTCTCTCCTTCTTTGCTATGTGGTTTTGGGACAAGCACCACTGGGCTGGCCCAGGGGCTATCAGAAGGCTCAATAACTCCAAGGTCTAACATTTTCTGAAATTCAGCTTTTATGCAATCTCTGACATGGTCAGGTTGCCTGTAAATTTTACTTTTGACAGGTAAACTGTCTCCTTTGTCAATTGTATGTTCACACCAAGGAGTTGTAGTAGGTGTGAGTGAGAAGAGTTCAGAAAACCTATCAAGGAGATTTTTACAGTCTTCCTTCTCCTCAACAGTAAGGTCGTCTGCCAGAACCACTCCTTGCACTAAGCCATCAGCTTCAGTGTTGGAGAAGAGATCAGGGAGAGGGTCACTTTCTTCTTCCTGTCCCTGATCTGTAGCCATGAGCAGGGTTAAGTCAGCCCTGTCATAGTAAGGTTTTAGGTGATTGACATGAAGCACCCTAAGGGGGCTTCTGGCAGTGCTCAGGTCCACCAGGTAGGTGACCTCACCTTTCTTTTCCACAATTTGATGGGGTCCACTCCATTTGTCCTGGAGTGCTGTTTGGGCCACAGGCTCCAATACCCACACCTTCTGTCCTGGATGGTACTCTGTCAGGACAGCCCTCTGGTCAAATCTTTGCTTTTGGAGCTCTTGGCTGGCCTGAAGGTTTTTGCTGGCCTTTTTCATGTACTCAGCCGTTTTACTTCTCAGGCCAAGTACATAGTCCACAATGTCTTGTTTTGGAGCTTTCAAAGGTTGTTCCCAACCCTCCTTAACAAGAACAAGGGGACCCCTAACAGGGTGACCAAATAGGAGTTCAAAGGGGCTGTAGCCCACGCCTTTTTGGGGTACCTCCCTGTAGGTGAAAAAAAGGCATGGTAATAGGACATCCCATCTCCTTCTGAGTTTTTTAGAGTCCCATAATCATACCTTTGAGAGTTTTATTAAACCTCTAAATCAGTCTATTAGTTTGTGTATGATAAGGGGTGGTGAACTTGTAGGTAACACCACACTCCTTCAACATTGCTTTTAGGTATGCAGACATGAAGTTACTACCTCTGTCTGATACCACTTCCTTAGAGAAACCCACCCTGGAAATGATTCCCAGGAGGGCCTTTGCCACTGCAGGAGCTGTAGGGGTCCTTAAGGGGATAGCTTCTGGGTACCTTGTGGCATGATCCACCACCAAAGGGATACATCTAGTTCCAGAAGCTGTTAGAGATTCAAGGGGGACAATAGTATCAACCCCTACCCTTTCAAAGGGCACCCCAACCATGGCTAGCGGGATCAAGGGAGCCTTTGGGGTGACACCTGTCTTGCCACTGGCTTGGCAGGTGACACAGGAGCAACAAAACTCCTTTGTGTCTTCTGACATATGGGACCAGTGAAAATGTGGAAAAAGTCTGTCCCATGTTTTACTCTGGCCTAAATGCCCAGCTAAAGGGATGTCATGAGCCAGGAGGAATTCCCTGTACTGAAAGGGAATGCCAATCTCTTGGTGGCACCAGGTTTAGGGTCCCTTGCTTCAGTATAAAGGAGATTATTCTCCCAATAAATTCTGTGTGTGTCAGTGTAGGAAAGTACCATCTTGCCTGGCATGTTACCCCCACTTTTTACTGTATGTATGTTTGTTTTTGCCTATGTGTCACTGGGATCCTGCTAGTCAGGACCCCTGTGCTCATAAAGTGTGCCCTGTATGTGTTCCCTGTGTGGTGCCTAACTGTATCACTGAGGCTCTGCCAACCAGAACCTCAGTGTTTATGCTCTCTCTGCTTTTAAAATTGTCACTACAGGCTAGTGACTAATTTTACCAATTCTCATTGGCACACTGGAACACCCTTATATTTCCCTTGTATATGGTACCCAGGTACGGAGGGTATTGGGCTTCCAGGAGATCCCTATGGGCTGCAGCATTTCTTTTGCCACCCATAGGGAGCTCAGACAATTCTTACACAGGACTACCACTGCAGCTTGAGCGAAATAACGTCCACGTTATTTCACAGCCATTTTTCACTGCACATAAGTAACTTATATGTCACCTATATGTCTAACCCTCACTTGGTGAAGGTTAGGTGCAAAGTTACTTAGTGTGAGGGCACCCTGACACTAGCCAAGGTTCCTCCATATTGCTCAGGGCAAATTCCCCGGACTTTGTGAGTGCGGGTACACCATTACACGCGTGCACTACATATAGGTCAATACCTATATGTAGCTTCACAATGGTAACTCCGAACATGGCCATGTAACATGTCTAGGATCATGGAATTGTCACCCCAATACCATTCTGGTATTGGGGGGACAATTCCATGCATCCCCGGGTCTCCAGCATGGAGCCCGGGTACTGCCAAACTAACTTTCTGGAGTCTCCACTGCAGCTACTGCTGCTGCCAACCCCTCAGACAGGTTTCTGCCCCCATGGGGCCTGGGTAGCCCAGTCCCAGGAAGGCAGGACAAAGGATTTCCTCTGAGAGAGGGTGTTACACCCTCTCCCTTTGGGAATAGGTGTGAAGGGCCTGGGAGGAGTAGCCTCTCCTGGCCTCTGGAAATGCTTTGAAGGGCACAGATGGTGCCCTATCTGCATAAGCCAGTCTACCATGGTTCAGGGAACCCCCAGCCCTGCTCTGGCGTGAAACTGGACAAAGGAAAGGTGAGTGACCACCCCCCTGACCAGCACCTCACAGGGGAGGTGCCCAGAGCTCCTCCAGTGTGTCCCAGACCTCTGCCATCTTGGATGCAGAGGAGTGAGGGCACAATGGACAGCTCTGAGTGGCCGGTGCCAGCAGGTGACATCCGAGACCCCTCCTGATAGGTGCATACCTTTCTCAGTAACCAATCCTCCTCTGTGCGCTATTTAGGTTCTCTCCTGTGGGCATCTCACCAGATAACAAATGTAAGAGCTCAACAGAGTTCCTCTGCACTTCCCTCTTCGACTTCTGCCAAGGATCGACAGCTGACTTCTCCAGGACGCCTGCATAACTGCAACAAAGTAGCAAGAAGACTACCAGCAACATTGTAGCGCCTAATCCTGCCGGCTTTCTCGACTGTTTCCTGGTGGTGCATGCTCTGAGGGCTGTCTGCCTTCACCCTGCACTGGAAGCCAAGAAGAAATCTCCAGTGGGTCGACGGAATCTTCCCCCTGCTAACACAGGCACCAAACCTCTGCATCACCGGTCCTCTGGGTTCCCTCTCATCCTGACGAGGGTGGTCCCTGGAACACAGGAGCTGGGTCCAAGTGTCTTCGACAGTCCAGTGTCCCTTCTGTCCAAATTTGGTGGAGGTAAGTCCTTGCCTCCCCACGCCAGACAGTAATCCTGTGTGCTGTGTGAACTGCAGCTACTCGGGATTCTGTGCACTTTTGCAAGACTTCCTTTGTGCACAGCCTCGCCCAGGTCCCCAGCGCTGCATCCTGCATTGCCCAACTCTGTGAGTTGGACTGCGACGTTGTGGGACCCTCCTTTGTGACTCTGAGTCGACCACTGTCCTCAGGTCTTCTACATGCCTGTTCAGGTGCTTCTGCGGGTGCTGCCTGCTTCTGCGTGGGCTCTCCGTGTTGCTGAGCGCCCCCTCTGTCTCCTCCTCTAAGGAACGACCTCCTGGTCCTTCCTGGCCCTAGCAGCACCCAAAATCCTCAACCGTGACTCTTGCAGCTAGCAAAGCTGGTTTGCGTTTTTTCTGCGTGGAACCAACTCTGCATCCTCCAGCACGCCTTGGAATATCTTCTGACCAAAGGAGAAGTTCCTGGCACCTTCCATTGTTGCAGAATCATCGGCTTCTTCCACCCGGAGGCAGCCCTTTTGCACCTTCATCTGGGGTTTAGTGGGCTCCTGCCCCCCCCGGACACTTGCGTGACTCTTGGACTTGGTCCCCTTCCTTTACAGGTCCTCAGGTCCAGGAATCTGTCTTCAGTGTTTTGCAGTCAGTTGTTGTCCTTGCAGAATCCCCTATCTCGACTTTACTGTCTTTCTGGGGTAGTAGGGTAACTTTACTCCTACTTTTCAGGGTCTTGCGGTGGGGTATCATGGACACCCTTAGTGTTTTCTTACACTCACAGTGACCTTCTACACACTACACTAGTCCAGGGGTCCATTTGTGGTTCGCATTGCACTTTTGGAGTGTATGGTTTGTGTTGCCCCTAGGTATATTTCTTCCTTTTGCATTCTATAGTGATTCTACATTGTTTGCACTACTTTTCTAACTGTTACTTACCTGATTTTGGTTTATGTGCATATAATTTGTCTATATTACTTACCTCCTAAGGGAGTATATCCTCTGAGATACTTTTAGCATATTGACACTAAAATAAAGTACATTTATTTTTAGTAACTCTGAGTATAGTGTTTTCTTATGATATAGTACTAAGTGATATATAAGTGGTATAGTAGGAGCTTTGCATGTCTCCTAGTTCAGCCTAAGCTGCTCTGCTATAGCTACCTATATCAGCCTAAGCTGCTAGAGTGCCTCTAATCTACTAATAAGGAATAACTGGACCTGGCACAAGGTGTAAGTACCACAAGCTTCCCACTATATGCCAGGCCAGCCTCCTACAGTCAGTGACATCACCATTTTGCTGCTTGACAGCTTGCTGAGGCCCTCCAATGTGGGACAGGTTTGCTGTGCCACACTCAGCTCTTCCCTGCCAGCCCCCCTGCACCCAAAAGCTCAGCTGTATCAGCTTCCAGCTCCTCTGGTGTAGGTTCTGCACAGGGAGAGAATTCCTCTTTCTCAAAAGGGGAATCATCTGTGGCTGGAGGGATAGTGGACAAGGGTTTGCCCTCCTTACCCCTAGTTTTGTAGGAGCACTTGGTCCATTATTCTGGGATCCAAGTTTCCCCTGTCCTCTTTGCTTCTTGGCCTGAGCCCTGGTAAGAGCAAAGGTATGCCCAGGAATGCTCAGCATTGCTGCATGGGCCTCCAACTCCACTTCAGCCCAATCTGAAGTCTCCAAATCATTGCCCAGCAGACATTCTACAGATCAGTGGCTAGCACAACTTTTTTTGGACCAGTAAACCCCTCAACCACCCTTTTTTGAGATTCACAACAGTCATGGGGTGGCTTACAGTGTTGCTATGGGGATCTGTCATTTGGTACTGGTGACCAAGTAAGTGCTGCTCAGAGGCAACCGTTTTTTCCATCACCATGGTGACGTGTGTCCCTGTAGACCTCAACCTGAAAACCATTAATCAGGGGTAGCTGCTTGTACTTATCCATATTAAGGGGACAATCAACTAAAATGGCTAGGTCGATGCCACCACCAGAGACTAAAACATCCTCAGTGATCGCCCTAACTAGACCAACCCCAACCACATTACCAGTGGTGAGCCCAGCTACACCCTTTGTTTGGCTATTAGTAGTGCTTTTCCCATCACCACTGCTATTACTAGGGGCACTAGTGGTTGCAGTTGGGGTTGTGGTGGTGGGAGGTTTGGTGTTTTGTCTCTGGACAATGACTGTCAGTTGCCAATGGCCTTTGGCTCTACACGGATAACACCAAGGTTTATTATCTTTGTGAAAAGAGGATTTGGACCCATCACTCCCAGGGGATTTTTGTGGCCCTGATGAAGACTCTGATGATTTTTTATCATTGTCCCCACCCTTGTCATGTGACTTACCATCCTTCATCTTCTCATCCTTGTCACCCCCTGTATGACCTTTTATGTTCACCCTTGTTCTGACCCATTTGACTGCCTTCTTTCCCAAGTCTTGGGGAGAGGTCAGATCTGAGTCCACAAGATATTGATGCAACAAGTCAGACACACAATTATTCAAGATATGCTCTCTCAGAATCAAGTTATACAGGGTTTTATAGTCCGTCACCTTACTGCCATTTAACCGGCCTTCTAGGGCCTTAACAGAACAGTCTACAAAGTCTGTCCTGTCCTGTGGTGACTCCTTTTTGGTCTCTCTGAACTTAAGTCTGTACTGTTCAGTGGTTAAGCCCAGATCATCTAGGAGTGCACCTTTAAGAATTTGATAATTATCTGCATCATCCTCTCTGACATTAAGAAGTCTGTCTCTCCCCTTGCCAGAGAAGGATAACCAAAGGATAGCAGCCCACGGTACATGAGGGTCCCTCTGAACTTTACAGGCCCTCTCAAGTGCAGCAAACCACTTGTAGATGTCATCACCATCCTTGTAGGGAGGGACAACTTTGTGCAGATTTCTAGAATCAAATGAAGGTTCCCTAACATTTGAATATCTAAAACTGCTGTTGCCACCATGGTGAACTAACCACGAACCCTGCCTCTCTTTCTCCACAGCCCGGGATTCCCTGTCTAAGGCCAACTGTTTCTGCATTAGCCTCAGTCTGGTCCCCTCTAACCTCAGCTTTCTGAGTTCCCTATCGAGGGACTGATCCTCATGGTTAGAATTGTGTGAAGCCTCTGAAACAGAGGTATCATGAGAGTGTGCAGAGGTATATCTATCTCTAACAGGGGCCACTGTAGTGACCTGGCCTCTAGGGGTGAATGGAGCCCTACTTGTGTGTGAACCCTTCCCACTACCAGTTATACTAGGGGGCCTATTGACAGATAGATCTGTGAAAGGACCCTCCCCAGGATTGTCAGTTTGCTCCTCTGAGCCTTCCTGGTTGGACTCATCCTTTACCTCTTTCCCTGTCTGTTCTGGACCAGTGCTGAGTCCCTGGTCATCTTGGAGGAGAAGATTTAAAAGGAACTCCTTAGTGGGGTTCTTCCCAATCCACAAACTTCTTTCAATACAGAGACCCCTCAAACTTTTAAAGTTAAGATTTTCATATGTTGTTTTCACAACTCTAGGTGTAGCTTCTACAGAAGACATATTGAAAGAATTTATTTTAGAAAAAGTGAGTACAAAGTTAGTAGAATAACAGAGCTAACTTTTTAGAGAAAAGAAGAAAACTTTTCAGAAATTTTGCAAAGTTTAAAGAACTTTTAAGAAAGTTAAACAATTACTTCTAGGTGTATATTATGTATGCTCTAAGTATTGGAGCAAGCTTTTCTTTTGAAAAGCACAGGTAACAAAGTGGTAAAGCAATTGCAAGTACTTATCCCACCGCTGCCACCAATGTAGGAGGCTGGCCTGGTTTGCAGTGGGTACCTTGGGTACTTACACCTTATACCAGGTCCAGTTATCCCTTATTAGTGAAATGTAGTAGTGATCTAGCAGCTTAGACTGATAGAGGTAGCTATAGCAGAGCAACTTAGGCTGAACTATGAGACATGCAAAGTTCATGCAATACCACTTATAGTTACACAGTACCTATACACAAGTAAAGACAATACTCAGTGTTAACAAAAATAAAGGTATTTATTTGGGTGACACAGTCCCAAAAATATCTTAGAGACAATACTCCTTCTGGAGGTAAGTATTATACACAATATATACACTAGACACCAAAATTAGACAAGTAATTAGTCATAGAACAGTGCAAACAATAGGAAATACCATAGAATGCAATAGGAAGAAAGAGGCCTAGGGGCAAAACAAACCATATGCTAAGAAAGTGGAATGCGAATCACGAATTCCCCCTAGACAGGTGTAGTGTGTGCAGAATCGCTGGGAGAGTAAGAATACAGTACATGTACGTAAATTACCCGACCCCAGAGCTCAGAAAAGCAGGAGTAAAGTACTGCAAGTTTCCATAGGATACACTACACCTCATGATTGGGATATTGCAGTAACCAACCATGTCTGCAAACAAAAACTGCTGGATTCCTGGACCTGACGACCTGCAAAAGAAGGGGACCAAGTCCAGAAGTCGAAAGAAGTTCCAGGAAGGACAGGAGCCCCTGCCAACCCAGAAGAGGGTGCAAAAGAAGAGTCCCTGGTTAGTCGAAGACTGCAGGAATGCATCCTAGGAAGATGCCAGTGGGCTCCTGCATGATGCAAGAGATGTCCCACGATGTGAAGATGGATGCAGATGTGATTTCGTATTGGAAGTTGCCAACAGGCCTTGGTTACGACAAATATGGGTTTAACATCAAAATGGCGCTGGCTGGACCCAGGAGGGACCTGGTGTAGGAGGCTGGCCTGGCTTATAGTGGGTACCTTGTGGTACTTACACCTTGTGCCAGGTCCAGTTATCCCTTATTAGTAGTATAGAGGTGTTCTAGCAGCTTAGGCTGATAGAGGTAGCTATAGCTGAGCAGCTTAGGCTGAAGTAGGAGACATGCAAAGCTCCTACTATACCACTTATATCGTATAGCACTATATCCCAAGAAAACACAATACTCAGAGTTACTAAAAATAAAGGTACTTTATTTTAGTGACAATATGCCAAAAGCATCTCAGAAGAAATACTCCCTTAGGAGGTAAGTAATATACACAATATATATATATATATATACACAAACCAAAATCAGACAAGTAACAGTTAGAAAAGTAGTGCAAACAATGGAGAACACAATAGAATGCAATAGGGAGAAATAGGCCTAGGGGCAACACAAAGTATATACTCCAAAAGTGGAATGCGAACAACAAATGGACCCCAGGCCTAGTGTAGTGTGTAGAGGGTCGCTGGGAGTGTTAAAAAACACTAAGGGTGTCCAAGATACCCAACCCCTGAAAAGTAGGAGTAAAGTTACCCTACTACCCCAGAAAGACAGTAAAGTCGAGATAGGGGATTCTGCAAGGACAACAACTGACTGCAAAACACGGAAGACGGATTCCTGGACCTGTAAAGGAAGGGGACCAAGTCCAAGAGTCACACAAGTGTCCGGGGAGGCAGGAGCCCACTAAACCCCGGATGAAGGTGCAAAAGGGCTGCCTCCCAGTGGAAGAAGCTGAAGATTCTGCAACAACGGAAGGTGCCAGGAACTTCTCCTTTGGTCAGAAGATGTCCCACGGCGTGCTGGAGGATGGAGAGTTGTTTCCACGCAGAAAGACCACAAACAAGCCTTGCTAGATGCAAGAGTCACGGTTGAGGATTTTGGATGCTGCTAGGGCCCAGGAAGGACCAGGAGGTCGTCCCTTGGAGGAGACACAGGGGGTGCTCAGTAACACAGAGAGCCCACACAGAAGCAGGCAGCACCCGCAGAAGTACCTCAACAGGCACTTAGAAGATCTGAGGACAACGGTCGACTCAGAGTCACAAAAGAGGGTCCCACGACGATGGAGTCCAACTCAGTGAGTTGGGCAATGCAGGACGGAGTGCTGGGGACCTGGGCAAGGCTGTGCACAAAGGAAGTCTTGCAAAAGTACACAGAAGCCCGAGCAGCTGCAGTTCAAGCAGTACACAGGATTATTGTCTGGCGTAAGGAAGCAAAGACTTACCTCCTCCAAATTTGGACAGAAGGGCCACTGGACTGTCGAAGACATTGGGACCGTGCTCGTCTGGATGAGAAGGGACCCAGAGGACCGGTGATGCAGAAGTTTGGTGCCTGCGTTAGCAGGGGGAAGATTCTGTCGACCCACTGGAGAATTCTTCTTGGCTTCCAGTGCAGGGTGAAGGCAGACAGCCCTCAGAGCATGCACCACCAGGAAACAGTTGAGAAAGCCGGCAGTATGAGGCGCTACAATGTTGCTGGTAGTCTTCTTGCTACTTTGTTGCTGTTATGCAGGCGTCCTGGAGCAGTCAGCGATCGATCCTTGGCAGAAGTCAAAGAGGGAAGTGCAGAGGAACTCTGGTGAGCTCTTGCATTCGTTATCTGGTGAGATGCCCACAGGAGAGATCCTAAATAGCCCTCAGAGGAGGATTGGCTACATAGAAAGGTAAATACCTATCAGGAGGGGTCTCTGACGTCACCTGCTGGCACTGGCCACTCAGAGCTGTCCATTGTGCCCTCACACCTCTGCATGGCAGAGGTCTGGGACACACTGGAGGAGCTGTGGGCACCTCCCGTAGGAGGTGCTGGTCAGTGGAGTGGTCACTCCCCTTTTCTTTGTCCAGTTTTGCGCCAGAGCAGGGCTGGGGGGATCCCTGAACCGGTGTAGACTGGCTTATGCAAGGAGGGCACCATTTGTGCCCTTCAAAGCATTTCCAGAGGCCAGGAGAGGCTACTCCTCCCAGGCCCTTCACACTTATTTCCAAAGGGAGAGGGTATAACACCCTCTCTCAGAGGAAGTCCTTTGTTCTGCCTTTCTGGGACCAGGCTGCCCAGGCCCCAGGGGGGCAGAAACCTGTCTGAGGGGTTGGCAATAGCGGTAGCTGCAGTGGAGACCCCGGAAAGTTAGTTTGGCAGAACCCGGGCTCTATGCTGGAGACCTGGGGATGCATGGAATTGTCACCCCAATCCTAGACATGTTACATGGCCATGTTCGGAGTTACCATGGTGACGCTACATATAGGTATTGACCTATATGTAGTGCACACGTGTAATGGTATCCCCGCACGCACAAAGTCCGGGGTTATTGCCCTGAACAATGTGGGGGCACCTTGGCTAGTGCCAGGGTGCCCTCACACTAAGTAACTTTGCACCTAACCTTCACTAAGCAAGGGTTAGACATATAGGTGACTTATAAGTTACTTAAGTGCAGTGTAAAATGGCTGTGAAATAACGTGGACGTTATTTCACTCAGGCTGCACTGGCAGGCCTGTGTAAGAATTGTATGAGCTCCCTATGGGTGGCAAAATAAATGCTGCAGCCCATAGGGTTCTCCTCGAACCCCAATTCGCTGGGTACCTAGGTACCATATACTAGGGAATTATAAGGGGGTGTTCCAGTGTGCCAATAAGAATTGGTAAAATTAGTCACTAGTCTTCAGTGACAATTTTAAAAGCAGATAGCGCATAAACACTGAGGTTCTGGTTAGCAGAGCCTCAGTGATACAGTTAGGCACCACACAGGGAACACATATAGGCGACAAACGTATGAGTATTGGGGTCCTGGCTAGCAGGATCCCAGTGACACATATCAAATATACTGACAACATAGGCTTTTCACTATGAGCACTGTCCCTGCCTAGCAGGATCCCAGTGAGACAGTAAAAACACCCTGACATATACTCACAAACAGACCAAAAGTGGGGGTAATAAGGCTAGAAAGAGGCTACATCCCTACACCTGGGGGCTTCAAATCTTTGTGAGGAGGAAGAGGGGTCTCTCAGCACTTTTGAGAGCCCTCAGGATGCCAGACAGCACCGACGGGAGTCCCAGGACACAGTGACAAAGGAGGTGCAGAACGCGGTTGGTGCAGCACAACAAAGAAAGGTCCCACGCCTCCGGAGAACAACTCAGCGAGTTGAGCAACACAGGATGGAGTGCTGGGGACCTGGGCCAGGCTGTGCACAAAGTAATTTTGCAAATAGTGCACAGAGGCCTCAGGAGGTGAAGAAGACGCAGTACACAGGGGTACCGTCGCTCTTGGGGAATTGAAAGTCTTACCCCCTCCAAATCGCACCATCAGGACCTCAGGACAGTCTATGTCGATGGGGTCCAACCTCTGTGTCCCTAGGAGCACGCTCGTCGCTGTGAGAGGAGTCCAAGGGAACGGTCATCGTCTTACAAGGTGCCTGCTGGAGCATGGGAGTGACTCTGTCACCCCACAGGAGATTTCTTCGGTCCTTTTGATGCAGGATGAAGACGGGTAGTCCCCAGAGCGTGCACACCATGGAAACTGTTGCAGTTGCTGGCTGGAACTGAAGTTGCAGAGGCGAAGTATCCCTTGTGGATACTTTGTTGCTGTTACAGTGGTTCCTGGAGCAGGCTGAGGTTGATCCTGGGTCAGAGGATGAAGTAGTAGTTGCAGAGGATTCCTGAAGGAAACATTGCAAGCATAATCTGCAGAGAACCCACAGGAGAGGCCCTAAATAACTCTGAGAGGGGGATTGGCTACCTTATCAGGTAAGGACCTATCAGGAGGGGCCTCTGACTTCACCTGCTGGCACTGGCCACTCAGAGCCCTCCAGAGTGCCCCCACACCTTGCAAAGAAAGATGGCTGAAGTCTGGGACACACTAGAGGAGCTCTGGGCACCACCCCTGGGGTGGTGATGGACAGGGGAGTGGTCACTCCCCTTTCCTTTGTCCAGTTTCACGCCAGAGCAGGGGACAAGGGGTGTAGACTGGTTTATGCAAGGAGGGTACCATCTGTGCCCTTCAAAGCATTTCCAGAGGCTGAGGAAGGCTACCCCTTCCCAGACTGTAACACCTATTTCCAAAGGGAGAGGGTGTAACACCCTGCCCTCAGAGGAAATGCTTTGTTCTGCCTTCCTGGAACTGGTGTGCCCAGACCCCAGGAGGGCAGAACCCTCTCTGTGGGGTGGCAGAAGCTGTAGCTGCAGTGCAAGCCTCAGAGAGCTGATTTGGCAGCACTGGGGGTCCATAGTGGAACCCCCAGGATGAATGGAATTGGCTCCACAATACCAGATTTGGAATGGGGGAGGGGCAATTCCATGACCTTAGACATGTGTAATGGCGTCCCCGCACTCACAAAGTCCCGGAAAATGGCCCTGAACTATGTGGGGGCACCTTTGCTAGTGCAAGGGTGCCCTCACACGTAGTAACTTTGCACCTAACCTTTAGCAAGTGAAGGTTAGACATATAGGTGACTTATAAGTTACTTAAGTGCAGTGAAAATGGCTGTGAAATAACATGTGCGTTATTTCATGCAGGCTGCAATGGTAGGCCTGTGCAAGGGTTTGTCTGAGCTCTCTATGGGTGGCAAAAGAAATGCTACAGCCCATATGGATCTCCTAGAACCCCAATGCCCTGGGTACCTAGGTACCATATACTAGGGACTTATAAGGGGGGTCCAGTGTGCCACTTGAAATTGGTAAATTAAGTCACTAGCCTACAGTGACAAATTTAAAAGCAGAAAGAGCATAAGCACTGAGGTTCTGGTTAGCAAAGCCTCAGTGACACAGTCAAGCACTATACAGACACACACATTAGGCCATAAACTATGAGCACTGGGGTTCTGACCAGTAGGATCCCATTTAGACAGGCAAAAAACAGACTGACATAGAGGTCAAAATGGGGGTTAGATGGTTCTTTCCTACATCCTCACAATTAGCTTCCCATGATGCATCTAATGTTAGGGACAGGGATGTTGGCATAATGGCTCACTCGTCTGTGCAAATAACACATTTCACTTTTACACCCTTGGTCTGTATTTTGAGTCGAGTGCCTGTTTTCTTGCATGCAAGGTCTCTGAAGTTCAAACACATAATTCTGAATTTCTCTAAGTTAATGCATGAATTTTAAATAGAACAACTTGGAAAGAGTGAACAGAAATAGTTTTTTTGTTTCCGAATTGTTCTAAATAAAGGTTATTTATTAATTCAGGGCAATACCAAGTTATGTCTTTGATCTTTATACATGTCAAGTGCAAAAAAAAAACATTAATGAAGCAGATTGCTAAAAAATGGTACTATCTGGTAAATCAACAGTTCTCAAACTGATCCTCCTGGCCATTACACAGCCCACAACTGCTTAAAAAGCTGCCCAAGCACCGATCTGTCAGACCAGCCCATTGGGCACTGCCTGATTGCTCTGTCGGCCAGTCCGACCTTCCCTGGTTCCCCAGTCGAAATAGGGTAACCGCCTTCCAAGATTTGCACGAACACTCTGTAAATTAATTCTAATATCTGTTGTCCTTGATGGCGGTTTCAACGGGCGCCATTTGTCTGTAATTTTTGCCTTTCTGCAAAAAAATCTTTAATTCCATCAGCTGAGATCAGGGACAGATGTAGGGCAGTGCGAGCAGTGTGACCCAGTGGGTGCTGATCTGAATTGGGTGGCGTCTACCTCAGGGGGGCGCTGTGTTTATCAATGACTTATGAAACTTGCAATTTAAAAGCACCTGGTGAAAAGTTCCTTTTGCGCCCAGCCTTCAGGAAATAATTAAAATGTCAAGATACTTCTTGTTATTAATGTTCCTGCTAGGTGAGAAATGGGAGTTTTGTCTAGCGACAGCTGTAACTTGCCATAAAGTGGCGTAGAGGGTTAATATGCCTGCTGCAAAGAAGAGAGCTATATTTTATGTGGATAGGTGAGTGGATTAGTAAAGCCAGCCTTTAGAAGCACTTCAAAACAAATGAATGAATGTGAAAGGGGGGGCTGTGGAGAGAAGAGGGGCACATTTGCCTGGTGGTAGTGAGTGAATCCGAGGAGGCGGTCAAAGGGTGGGTGCCAAAAAAGACTGTTGCACAGGGCACCACCAGCGTTAAAGCCGGCCCTTGCTGAGATGTCTCAGCTGAAGTGGAAGGAAGGGAGTCCCTGTGATGTTATCCAGAGAGAGGGGCAGAGACAGCTAAGCAAGAAAACAGCCTTCTTGCCAGGGTGTCTGCTGCCTGAAAGAATATTTGATATGTGCATTTGGTTAATCTACAAAGACAAAGTCTGCTTGCAAACCGCTATAGGCATTAAGTGATGCAGTCTCTTTAAGATTTCTTATAACAAAGGATTATTCCTTTCTAGAGATATTGAATGGATGTTTCAAGCTGAGCTGTGGAGTTTTTGCTTTTAATGGACAGTTATTAAACTCTTTTCACTAGGTACAATCTGCATATTACTAAAATCTAGACTTTGGAGACACTTTTTTCTTCTTAACCTAAATTTACTTCTGCATTTTGCGGCAGCCAATCTTACACTCTGTGTAATGCAAATGTAAAACAATTACTTGCACATTCACAGTGCTTTCACTAGGAGGACAGGGACCTTCTAGCACTCCAAATCACTAGTCACTAATCCCTGCTGTACCAAACAGGACTCAATTCTTTGTGCCTTTCTCTGGCTCCACACACATACATCTGCAGTGATAACATTAAACAACAGAGGTTTCTTAACATAAAATCGTGCATTTCCCACTGATTAGTTTAACTTGCATTTATTCATCATCTAAGGTGTGGGCTTTTTATATGCAATTACCTAGTGGCCAAAGATCAACAAAATAGTCACAGAATATTTTGTATTTTTAGCCATTGCTTTTGATTCCGCTTGCACACCCACTGACTCCGTCTCCATTGCACATAGAATCACAGTATACATACTTTCTTGAATGCACTTAGACTACTGCATTGAATAGCTATGTAAAGAATGACAGAGACATTGATATTAGTGTGTGCTCTCCTAAAGGCCCTCACCTTCACAATGTACCTTCTTTTAGATATTATGTAAAAGTAACTAGTGATTTCTATTTACTTAATGCATTGTATTATTCATCTGACAGAATGGTACAAAAGTACTGTACTATGATGCTAAAGGGATTGAAAAAAAAGAAAATAATCTAGACAGGTGCTTAATTGCACTTTGTGTGACGAGGAAACCTAGGTTCAAATTCCACCATATTGGACGACTAAATTGTGATTTAAGTCAAATCAAGTTATTTCATGGGTCAAATTTACTTGATGGTGACATCTGAGAGTGTTTATTCAGAATGGATCCTGTACAAAAACTTTACTTGCTTTATGTATCGAACCTTTCACTACAAATAAATGTCAATGCAATGTTGTGATCTAACGTACAAAATTGAGACACTTCCACATGTTAAAGAAACTATTTCTGCATTTTAAAATCTTTATGATATTGGGGGCGTGGCCTGACCTGCGAAAATGGCGGACATGTGAATGCTCCAATCCTCTGAGGCCCGACAGATAACCTTTGCGTATTGCCCCATCGGGGGTCGGGAACTGTCACCGGCTGTAGGAGAAGAACGGAGACAAATTGGAGACCCCACCAGATCTGAATGGGTGTGTGGGGGATGAGCCGCGAGGGAGCTGGGCTGCTGGAAGCCTCGACCGCGTCTAGCAGGGCGGTGCCTACGGCCTAGAGAATGCCTGGAAAGAAGCGGCTAGGCTGCAATGTACTAGCGCGGCCCGGAAGGCTTGCCGGCGCCCTGATTAGCAGAAGAAGAGTCATGGGGGCCACGCTACGAGACAGCAATGGGAGCAACAGGGCCCGCAGGGAAATATCGAGGGATAAAGACAGCCCTCTAGCTGACACAGCTGATAGACGTTGAAAAGCACGAGAAGGGCAGAACATACCGGGTGAGAGGCCAGACCAGACCGTCCTGCACCCACAGGTCACAGTAAAAGCACTGAGGGGGACACCTCTGGGATGCTGATCTGTCAGGCGCCACGCAAACCAGAGGAATTGGACACACCGTGAGTACAGCGGGACCCTTGTATTGGAACCAAAGGATGAGACTGAGCTCATCCAGGGATCATACGAACCCGAGCCCTGATAAACCCATAACGCCATTACCAATCACTGTGAGACATGTAGCGTTTTCTCCCGGGTGGCAATAGGCAGGGCCGCTAACACTGGTGGCAGTAGGTGGCGCCTGCCTTCCACACCCTTGGATGATATCTCGGAGGGGACCGAGCGTAACACTGGGTAAGGGCACCAATGGTGCCAGCTCACTCCACGACAATGTACCCTCTGTTGGACAGTTCTGCCTTGGGGGGAGAAAGGGACCGTAAACAAATCCACGGGGGCTCCTACTAGGCCCCTCTTGCTGGTATCACTGGTCGTACAGAATGACTACAAAAAACCGGAACAGAGCTAAGTCACAGGGGCGGTGCAGAGAAAGGGGCATTGCCCAAATGGACATGGCGAACCCTGTCCCAAAATCCTTACAGGTCACACTGGACAAGATCCTGGGAGCCATAGAGGAATCCAAAACAACGCTTCAGCGGGAAATTGGCCAGGTATCCGTGGAACTGGGACAGCTGAGAGCGGACCACCGGAAGCTAGTGGACAGGGTTCAACGCAATGAAACCACGCTCCAGAGCAACTCACCCCATTCTTTGCATTGTAAAGGGCACATTTGGTGCCGTCGAGGCCACTTGCTCCAGGCCGCCCCCCCCCCATGAACAGTACTGCATTACAGGGACGGAGATATATTGTGACAACGAGCCAGAGAAGTTGGGCCCTTCCGAGTTGAAAATGGGACAGTAACCCTCTTCCCAGACTTCACGGTGGGAATACAAACCAGGCGGGCTTCTTATGCAGCAGTGAAGCTGGCACTACGGGACGAGGGCATTCAGTACTCACTCCTGTTCCCAGCTAGGCTGAGAGTGATCATAGAGGGGCACACCACTTTCATTCAAGCCCCGAGAAAGCATAAGAGTGGTTGGAAACACATAAAGTGGGTGAGGACTCCCACACCAAAATGGGAATAGCGACACAGCGTTGACGCAGGAGAGTGAGGAGACAGCGAATTAGGTCCCAACCGTGCTCTGGACTGACCCCAGCACAGAATGTATTGGAAAGAAGGGCGGCCGTGGAGGCTGTGGCATTGTTACGGCAGGTGGACCTGACTAGAGACACCAGTGGAAGAGACTCGGACCGCCATACACACTCCACGGACTCGGACTCGCATCACTCTGCTGAGGCCCCAAGAGTGACTCCCCAAACTGCGGATGATCTGGGATGAACTTGGTCCGATGTCACCGACTCCATGATGAGGGGATTTGATAGACTTTGGGGCCATGACGTACGCCCCCAGCTTTTTGGCTGGTATTACACTAATGGTGAGAACACTATGGGGGTCATTCTGACCCTGGCGGTCTTTGACCGCCAGGGCGGAGGACCGCGGGAGCACCGCCGACAGGCCGGCGGTGCTCCAATGGGGATTCCGACCGCGGCGGTAAAGCCGCGGTCGGACCGGCACCACTGGCGGGGTCCCGCCAGTGTACCGCGGCCCCATTGAATCCTCCGCGGCGGCGCAGCTTGCTGCACCGCCGCGGGGATTCCGACCCCCCCTACCGCCATCCAGATCCCGGCGGTCGGACCGCCGAGATCCGGATGGCGGTAGGGGGGGTCGCAGGGCCCCTGGGGGCCCCTGCAGTGCCCATGCCACTGGCATGGGCATTGCAGGGGCCCCCGTAAGAGGGCCCCTACATGTATTTCACTGTCTGCTGCGCAGACAGTGAAATACGCGACGGGTGCAACTGCACCCGTCGCACAGCTTCCACTCCGCCGGCTCGATTCCGAGCCGGCTTCATCGTGGAAGCCTCTTTCCCGCTGGGCTGGCTGGCGGTCTGAAGGCGACCGCCCGCCAGCCCAGCGGGAAAGTCAGAATTACCGCCGCGGTCTTTCGACCGCGGAACGGTAACCTGACGGCGGGACTTTGGCGGGCGGCCTCCGCCGCCCGCCAAGGTCAGAATGAGGGCCTATATGACTTAATGTTCTTGATATGTTTGCTTTATATGTGCCGGGCAACCGATGGTCGCTGTGTTACCCTGGGGATTGGGGGTTGGGGACTGTTGAATGTTTTTGGTGCACGTAAGAGGCTAGATATTTCTGAATCAAGACTGACACTGGTGGTTGGGGACAGAGTGAAAGTGAGGTGGGGTTGCTACTATTGGGGAGAGTGGGTGTCCATCTCCGATCTCGTCTCCCTCCGATGGCGGACTACAATCTAGCAACCTGGAACATCCGAGGGATGGAGACTATTATCAAGCACCACAAGAACCTGGCATACCTGAAAAGAAAGAGGCTACACATAGCACTACTTCAAGAAACACACATTACTGCTCGAGAGGTGGACAGGCTGCGACGTAGATCGAGATGGCAGATATTTGCCACCACATACTGGGCATTTGCACGAGGAGCACTGATACGGGTGATGGCTGGTGTCCCGTTTGAGGCCATGTCCATAGATACAGATCAGGAAAGTCAATACGTACTTGTGGAGGGCAGATTGCACGGTCGACATGTCACACTGGGCTGTGTGTATGCCCCTAACCAGGAGCAGATCCCTTTCTTACAGACCCTCTCAGGACGCATAGCTAAACTCTCGGAAGGACAGTTATTGCTTGGGGGGGATTTCAGTTGTGTACTGGATACTGTAATGGACCGCTCCCTTCCACCCTTGCCTGGGGCTACTGCACACAAGATGACAAAGGGCCTGAACGAGTGGGTAACACATTGGGGGCTGGAGGATGTCTGGTGGGTTCAGCACCTTCAGGATAAAGATTACTCATACTACTCAGGCCTCCATCAAGTGCATACTAGAATAGATCGGGTGCTGTGTAAGGGAACTATTAGTCCCGAAATTGCTCACTCCAAATACCTAGGGCGAACCCTGTTGGACCACAGCCCGTTACTTATCACCTGGCGGTGTGCCATAGTTAGGGCCCCCATCCTGAAGTGGAGACTTCAGCCGATGACATTAAAAGACCCGGCGTACAGAGAAGCTCTTAGGTCCCACCTACTGGAGCACATTAGCATTAATAAGGGATCCACTGCATCACAAATGGGAGGCCCTAAAAGTAACGACACAAGGCTACTGTATGGGACAATCAGTAGGGATCAGGCGAACCCTTGAGCTTGAGTTAAACTGCTTGGAGAAGGAAATATATGACAGAGACAAGGAACAGGGCAAGGATCAGGAGGCACAGCAATGACTCCTTAAAACAAAAGAGTCATTTAATCAGACCTAGAAAAGGTTGTGCTCTGTCATAATTACCAGAATTACCTGGCGTCATTGCAGGCAGAGGAGGGTAGATCTGGCAGAACGTTAGCATGGCTGGTATGCTCAGGTAGGGAGGGCGCCCCGATCACAAGTGTCCTCAGGACAGATGGGGGCCATGTGTATGCACTTTCAGAAATAAACAAAGCATTTAAAACATACTACATGTCCCTCTACAGACAGACTGAGTTGCTGGGGCATCACTTACAGTCTCTCCCACTGAGAACTCTAGCACTCAAGGACAGGGACCCCCTGGGTGAACCAATGACCTTAGAAGAGGTAAAGACCGCTATTTCACAATTGGCAGCGGGCAAAACACCAGGCACGGATGGAATCCCTATGGAGTTTTCCACAACATACGCTGAATATCCTTGCACCCACATTGGTCGAGCTCTACACTGAGGCATTTGAAAGGGACATACTCCCTGTGATGTTGAGGAAGGCACTAATGGTCCCCCTAACCAAGACCAAATCGCATGAGGCCTCAGTGACTGATTTCAGACCCTTGTCCATGTTTAATTGCGATTTCAAAACCCTAAATAGGGCACTGGCTAACCGGCTGCTCCCGCATGTCCTGCACTTCATACTTGAGGACCAGAATGGTTTCATACCCGCGCGCAACACCTCCCTGAATCTTAGATGAGAATTTTCACTTTTACACATACCACATGACGAGCGACACCCCGGTGCTGTGCTCCTGTCAGTGGATCTTGAGAAGGCGTTTGACTCACTAAGATGGGATTATCTCCGGACAGTAATGATTCGGATGGGCCTGGGGGAGAAATGGATGCGATGGGTCGAACTACTGTACTGCCTCCCAGTGGCGAGGGTTCGAACTGGCAGGGCAGTGTCTGACGCTTATCACATATTCCGAGGCACCAGACAGGGATGCCCTCTCTGAGCCCTTGCTGTTTGCGCTCGCCATTGAGCCCCTACCAGCTCAGTTCTGAATTGAGGGGCGTGGCAGGGGAGTGCAGTGGAGCTCTGTGGACCATGTCATATTGCTCTAAGCGGATGACATAATAATTTATATGCAGGAAGTTACATCAGGGATCCCCTGGGCGCTCAACTAACTTGAGCTATTTAGTGGTTCGTCGAGCTTCAGAATGAATAAGAAAAAGACATAGGTGGTCATTATGACCCTGGCGGTATTACAACCGCAGGGCCAAAATGACGGGAGCACCGCCAACAGGCTGGTGGTGCCTCCCGGCGTATTCTGCCGTTTACCGCCACAATGGCCCCGGCGGATGTAATCCGCCAGGGCAGCGCTGCTTGCACCGCTGCCCTGGGGATTACGACCCCCTTACCGCCAGCCTGTTTCTGGCGGTTTGCACCGCCAGGAAGAGGCTGGCGGTAAGGGGTGTCCTGGGGCCTCCTAACAGGGCCCTGGCCAGCTTTTCACTGTCTGCATAGCAGACAGTGAAAAGCGCGACGGGTGCAACTGCACCCGTCGCATGGCCGCAACACCGCCGGCACCATTAGGAGCCGGCTCCTATGTTGCGGCCTCATTCCCGCCGGCCCAGCGGGAATGTCATAATGGGGGCCGCGTGAGTGCGGCTGCATTGGTGACCACCGCCTGGCGGGCGGCGGTAGCCGCCCGCCAAGGTCGTAATGACCCCCGTAGTCTTTTCACTGACCCCGAATGCAAAACGCCCCTCCTCCTGCCCTATTGATATTACATGGTCCCCTCGCACTTTCAAATACTTGGGAATACAAGTGTTCCACAATGTACGAGACTTTTGGGATGGCAATCTAGGTCAAACGGTTCAGTCCTTAAGATCGTGCATGGCTTTTTGGCACTCTCTTAGGCTCTCCATGATGGCCCGAGTGTCACTATCTAAAATATTTATTTAATTTTATTACTTCATTAATCTTCCAGTGAATATACAAGTGAACTGGTTTAAAGAATTAAATGCTCTCCTCTGAAGTCCCCCACGGATAAAGGTGGACTCGGGGTACCGGATTTTGAATTATACTACTTGTCGAGCCAGCTTCAATGGGTCGCTAGGTGGTTTGCAGGTTTGAACCGGCTAGAGTTGACCACACCCCAGGGAGACGACGGAGGAGACCTGTTGCTGGCGCGGATGCTCAGCTCTCGGATCACCCTACCGGCACGAAGTGTCATGCTGACAGTGGCCCTTTCTTGCTGGAGATGGTGTCTGAGATACACAGGTGTGACCTACTCCCCTTGGGGACATCGAATCACACCTTACCAAAAAATCAGATGAGGACCTGGACCCAGGCAAGAGTGACGACATTAGGGGATTGCTTCCGGGAAGGGGTCCTGCATCAATTTACAGCACTGGTGGAGGAGAGCGGAATCCCGGGGGGCAATTCCTTCTATATCAGACACTGACTCACGCAATAAGGGGATTATGGCTAACGGTGAACGCAGAGCCGGAAACGCACAAGATACTCCAACTCTTATTGACAGTAGGGGATGGTACCCACCTGGACGCCAGGCTCTACAGGGCCCATAGTGAGATTACCCTGAAGTCTCTGTAAACGCTCAAAGCAACATGGGAAGGGACACTGGGCAAGGAGATGACTGACAAAGAGTGGTAGAAGGTGCTGGCATACCCCCACAGGGTATTGTGTAACACACATCTCCAATACATCCAATACAATTATATACACATAACATACCTTACTCCACACAGACTCAGGGTGATATATGGTGGCGAACCCAGGGAATGCCCCAGATGCAATGCTGTAGATTCAGATTTAGATCACATGATATGGGAATGCCCCGAGATACAGCGGTGTTGGCGGGAGGCGCTGGAGGCTTTGGGAGGGGTCCTTGATGCGCAATTGGAACTAGATCCATCCTTCTGCCTGCTGGGACTACATAATAGACCTGCTTCTAAGAGAGTTGGCAGCAGGCTCTTGGACCTAGCCCTGGTTCTACTCAGGCGTTGGATTGCCCTGGCCTGGAAATCTCCTACAGGCCCGGCACTGGTGGACTGAAGGTGGGATGTATCAACTTGGGCCCAGGCCGAACAACATGCACTACTGAGTGAGGAGGCTCTGGGATGCATGCACGTCCTATTGCTCCCTTGTGGCCTGAGGTACTGGAGGCATGGGAAACACAGAAACGAGAGGTAGGTGGCAACTTGGAGACAGGAGAAGACACATCCTGTTAGTAAAGGGCCACAGCCCCACTTGTTAGGGAGCGGAGATGCGACGTAGCACATGTTGCGCAACAGAGAGTACTCAATCTGTCACTTACTAGAAGTAAGGGGGCAAGGACCACTGCTTTGCAACCAATATACACATATTGACTCAATTGGTTAACCGAGGACGCTGTCTGGGACCAGTCTGGGACCAGTCGGGGGGGGCCCCCATCTTGAAGAGAGGGAATCACAGTGGAGATACTGACCTCCCAAATAAGATAGCTCAGCTAACCTTAAATGCCCCAAATACACCACAGCACGGAACTGTCACTCCAGCGCAATGTTGCATGTTCTAGTTAGTTGTGTTATTAGTTTACATGGAATAGTAAGGATGATAACGAATGAATATTGATTAAATCAGATAGGGGTTGCATGACTACGTGAACGCAAATTGATGTACTGTATATGCTGGATACCATTAATACACCCGGAAGGGTCATGATACGATTATGATAGTGCACGGGAATCAGCTGAAATGTATGAACATACGCATGTGACATGCAACAAGCGATACTGCTTCTAGCTAAGAGTTGTACTTCTCTGAAAACCCGTAATAAACAAAGTAAAAAACAAATCTTTATAATATTCTTATATTTTTTATTGTTCAATTTGCATCCCAAATATTTTGAAGGTTCTGCATATTTTGTGGTACTTACAGATCAGCCAGACCCCTGGTTTCGACTTGTATCAACTGCAGAGTTATTTTAAGACATTGACAGAGTGAGCAATTGTCCAGGGCCCAACCTTCCAAGGGGCCTGGCCCTTGCCCACCCTCCACAAGCACTACCAATGGGTCATTGCATCAGTAGAGTTTGCCAGGTTGGTTGGGTACTGCTTGTTCAACCATTTGACAGTGTCTCTTCTGTTTCTGGCCTCTCTTCTGAGACTACGCTCCAGGTACGGAATACTTTCCGATACTCTTGGAATGCCCATTTTGTCTTATTTTAGGAATCGTCCCGCCTCGTTCTTCTCTTCCTTATTTGTCTGTTTCTTATCAATGACCCTTTAAATATGTTGTTGTGGCTCTCCCATCTGATCTCAACGTCATGTTGTTCTTTAATTCTCTGTCTACTGGTACTGGCTACCAGTTTTGAGATAAATGGGAAGCCCCTGATGCACACTCTAACGCAGCAGTCTGGCCTTCTTGAAGCTGTGAGACTAAATACAAGATGTGGGTACCTCACATCCTGAAATTAGTTGTGAGCCTGCCACCCACATCATTTGCTTTGGCTCATTTTTTGTTTTTTTATTTGATGTCTAGTGGATTGTGAGGAGACACAGATGTTTTTGTTCAACTTGTCTACACTAGGAAAAGGTCAAAAAGTCCCTTAATTTAATGTTTTGCAAACTTTTTGCAATGGGTCTTAAAATGTTTAGAACCATAATCAAAATGTTGCTTTCTCTCCAAGAATGTTTAAGTAGATTTGGGTAGGGATGATGACCTTGACACCACGCTAAAAAGCATAAATTTACTATTGAATAAGGCCATGATGCACCATCTGAATGTACCATACCTAGAGGCAATCTCATGCAGAGCACGGTGCAGTAGTGTAGTGCAATAGTGCAGTGTAAAAAATGCGTTGATAAAGTGCTGAGGTATGGCTGCTCCTTGGATAAGTCTGTAAAATTGACCTTTTGTCCTGAATTTTGCTCCTTTTCTACATTCCTTCCATGAATTTGCCTCCATGCCGGGAGGTCAACCTAAGTCATCACAATTGCCTGATCTGAAAAAATTCCGTAATTTTCATATGCCAAGTTCCATTACCTGTCAAAATTGTGAGTGATTAGAAAACGGCAGCTCCTCTCCTAAAAAAAAGCACTATGTAAACAAGCATTTGCAATGCAACTGGTGTCGCATTTGCTCAAGTTAGAGCTATTAGTGTTGTAAAGTCCTTACTTTTTGCCCCACAAATTGAAAGGAAAAATGAGCGCGATCACGCTATGTAAAATGCAGCGTTATCACGCTGAAATTGAAAACAAAAAAAACTGAGCACGATCGCATTATGTAAAACCAGGCGCGATCGTGCTGCTTGGAAAATAAGAAGATAAAGTAGTCTGGAAACCATGCTGGAAACATAGAGCCTCGTTTGTTTTCAGTAGTTGGCAAGTGCGCTCGAGGAGGGCTAAACACCGGAAAAGGCATGACATGTGCATGCCTTTCACCAATGAAATCAAGCAGATTTTAAAAAGCAAGCCCACGAACCAATTAAAGTGAGAGGCGTGACATGGGCATGGTTAAAACCCCAAAGAGAGATTACAACAGGGACGGAACGCTTGTACGCTCGACCCTAATACAAAATGGTGCAGTTCACAGTACTTGAGATCTGGAAACATACAAGCACATGCAGATGTTGCTTTATGCCATAGAAACAAACACAGGCACATATCTCTCAACCTGTGTGTGAGAAAGTAGCCTCTTTCTAGCCTTGTTACCCCCACTTTTGGCCTGTTTGTGAGTGTATGTCAGGGTGTTTTCACTGTCTCACTGGGATCCTGCTAGCCAGGGCCCAGTGCTCATAGTGAAAACCCTATGTTTTCAGTATGTTTGTTATGTGTCACTGGGACCCTGCAAGTCAGGACCCCAGTGCTCATAAGTTTGTGGCCTATATGTATGTGTTCCCTGTGTGGTGCCTAACTGTCTCACTAAGGCTCTGCTAACCAGAACCTCAGTGGTTATGCTCTCTCATTCCTTTTAAATTGTCACTAACAGGCTAGTGACCAATTTTACCAATTTACATTGGCTTACTGGAACACCCTTATAATTCCCTAGTATATCGTACTGAGGTACCCAGGGTATTGGGGTTCCAGGAGATCCCTATGGGCTGCAGCATTTCTTTTGCCACCCATAGGGAGCTCTGACAATTCTTACACAGGCCTGCCACTGCAGCCTGAGTGAAATAACGTCCACGTTATTTCACAGCCATTTTACACTGCACTTAAGTAACTTATAAGTCACCTAAGATCATGGAATTGCCCCCTCTATGCCATCCTGGCATTGTTGGCACAATTCCATGGTCCCAGTGGTCTGTAGCACAGACCCTGGTACTGCCAAACTGCCTTTCCTGGGGTTTCACTGCAGCTGCTGCTGCTGCCAACCCCTCAGACAGGTTTCTGCCCCCCTGGGGTCAAGAGAGGCTTGTCCCTCCTCCTCGAAGGGGCAACGTCCTGGTCCTTCCTGGGCCCTGGCTTGGTCCCCTTCCTGTAGGAAAGTACCATCTTGCCTGGCATGTTACCCCCATTTTTCACTGTATATACAGTATGTTGTTTTAGTTGTATGTGTCACTGGGACCCTGTTCACCAGGGCCCCAGTGCTCATAAGTGTGCCTGAATGTGTTACCTGTGTAGTGACTAACTGTCTCACTGAGGCTCTGTTAATCAGAACCTCAGTGGTTATGCTCTCTCATTTCTTTCAAATTGTCACTGACAGGCTAGTGACCAATTTTACCAATTTACATTGGCTTACTGGAACACCCTTATAATTCCCTTGTATATGGTACTGAGGTACCCAGGGTATTGGGGTTCCAGGAGATCCCTATGGGCTGCAGCATTTCTTTTGCCACCCATAGGGAGCTCTGACAAATCTTACACAGGCCTGCCACTGCAGCCTGAGTGAAATAACGTCCACGTTATTTCACAGCCATTTTACACTGCACTTAAGTAACTTATAAGTCACCTATATGTCTAACCTTTACCTGGTAAAGGTTGGGTGCTAAGTTACTTAGTGTGAGGGCACCCTGGCACTAGCCAAGGTGCCCCCACATTGTTCAGGGCCAATTCCCCGGACTTTGTGAGTGCGGGGACACCATTACACGCGTGCACTACATATAGGTCACTACCTATATGTAGCTTCACAATGGTAACTCCGAATATGGCCATGTAATATGTCTATGATCATGGAATTGCCCCCTCTATGCCATCCTGGCATAGTTGGCACAATCCCATGATCCCAGTGGTCTGTAGCACAGACCCTGGTACTGCCATACTGCCTTTCCCAGGCCTGGCCCAGGATGGCAGAACAAAGGACTTCCTCTGAGAGAGGGTGTTACACCCTCTCCCTTTGGAAAATGGTGTGAAGGCAGGGGAGGAGTAGCCTCCCCCAGCCTCTGGAAATGCTTTCTTGGGCACAGATGTGCCCAATTCTGCATAAGCCAGTCTACACCGGTTCAGGGGACCCCTTAGCCCTGCTCTGGCGCGAAACTGGACAAAGGAAAGGGGAGTGACCACTCCCCTGACCTGCACCTCCCCTGGGAGGTGTCCAGAGCTCCTCCAGTGTGCTCCAGACCTCTGCCATCTTGGAAACAGAGGTGCTGCTGGCACACTGGACTGCTCTGAGTGGCCAGTGCCACCAGGTGACGTCAGAGACTCCTTGTGATAGGCTCCTTCAGGTGTTGCTAGCCTATCCTCTCTCCTAGGTAGCCAAACCCTCTTTTCTGGCTATTTAGGGTCTCTGTCTCTGGGGAAACTTTAGATAACGAATGCAAGAGCTCATCCGAGTTCCTCTGCATCTCTCTCTTCACCTTCTGCCAAGGAATCGACTGCTGACCGCGCTGGAAGCCTGCAAACCTGCAACATAGTAGCAAAGACGACTACTGCAACTCTGTAACGCTGATTCTGCCGCCTTCTCGACTGTTTTCCTGCTTGTGCATGCTGTGGGGGTAGTCTGCCTCCTCTCTGCACCAGAAGCTCCGAAGAAATCTCCCGTGGGTCGACGGAATCTTCCCCCTGCAACCGCAGGCACCAAAAAGCTGCATTACCGGTCCCTTGGGTCTCCTCTCAGCACGACGAGCGAGGTCCCTCGAATCCAGCAACTCTGTCCAAGTGACCCCCACAGTCCAGTGACTCTTCAGTCCAAGTTTGGTGGAGGTAAGTCCTTGCCTCACCTCGCTGGGCTGCATTGCTGGGAACCGCGACTTTTGCACCTACTCCGGCCCCTGTGCACTTCTGGCAGAAATCCTTTGTGCACAGCCAAGCCTGGGTCCACGGCACTCTAACCTGCATTGCACGACTTTCTAAGTTGGTCTCCGGCGACGTGGGACTCCTTTGTGTAACTTCGGGTGAGCACCGTTTCACGCATCCTTGTAGTGCCTGTTTCTGGCACTTCTTCGGGTGCTACCTGCTGCTAAAAGGGCTCCTTGTCTTGCTCGACGTCCCCTCTCTCTCCTGGTCCAATTTGCGACCTCCTGGTGCCTCCTGGGCCACAGCAGCGTCCAAAAACGCTAACCGCACGATTTGCAGCTAGCAAGGCTTGTTGGCGTTCTTTCGGCGGGAAAATACTTCTGCACGACTCTCCACGGCGAGAGGGATCCGTCCACCAAAGGGGAAGTCTCTAGCCCTTTTCGTTCCTGCAGAAACCTCAGCTTCTTCTGTCCAGTAGAAGCTTCTTTGCATCCACAGCTCGCATTTCCTGGGCATATGCCCATCTCCGACTTGCTTGTGACTTTTGGACTTGGTCCCCTTGTTCCACAGGTATCCTAGATTGGAAATCCACAGTTGTTGCATTGCTGGTTTGTGTCTTTCCTGCATTATTCCTCTAACACGACTTCTTTGTCCTTAGGGGAACTTTAGTGCACTTTGCACTCACTTTTCAGGGTCTTGGGGAGGGTTATTTTTCTAACTCTCACTATTTTCTAATAGTCCCAGCGACCCTCTACAAGGTCACATAGGTTTGGGGTCCATTCGTGGTTCGCATTCCACTTTTGGAGTATATGGTTTGTGTTGCCCCTATCCCTATGTTTCCCCATTGCATCCTATTGTAACTATACATTGTTTGCACTGTTTTCTAAGACTATACTGCATATTTTTGCTATTGTGTATATATATCTTGTGTATATTTCCTATCCTCTCACTGAGGGTACACTCTAAGATACTTTGGCATATTGTCATAAAAATAAAGTACCTTTATTTTTAGTATAACTGTGTATTGTGTTTTCTTATGATATTGTGCATATGACACTAAGTGGTACTGTAGTAGCTTCACACGTCTCCTAGTTCAGCCTAAGCTGCTCTGCTAAGCTACCATTATCTATCAGCCTAAGCTGCTAGACACCCTATACACTAATAAGGGATACCTGGGCCTGGTGCAAGGTGCAAGTTCCCCTTGGTACTCACTACAAGCCAGTCCAGCCTCCTACATTGGTTGTGCAGCGGTGGGATAAGTGCTTTGAGACTACTTACCACTCTTGCCATTGTACTTTTCATAAGAGAAAAATATACAAAACAAGTTCAGTGTGTGTACACATAGCTAAAAAGTTTTGCATTTCCTCTTTTCACTGTTTTCAAAGTGCTGAAAAGTACTTCTAAACTTTCAAAAAGTTCTTAAAAGTTTAAAAAGTTTTTTTCTGTCTTTCTAAAAAGTTCTGAAAACTGTTTTCTCTTTTTCTATCACTTTAACTCTCTCTAAAAATGTCTGGCACAGGCCAAAATGTTGATCTGTCCAAACTTGCATATGATCACCTTAGCTGGAAAGGAGCAAGGAGTCTCTGCATAGAGAGAGGTTTGAGTGTAGGGAAGAATCCTTCCTTAGAACTGTTAATTAACATGCTTAGAGAACAAGATAAGGTCATAAGTGCCCCATCTGTTGAAAATGTAGCTAATGGTTCTCAGCCTAAGCTGCTCTGCTAAGCTACCATTATCTATCAGCCTAAGCTGCTAGACACCCTATACACTAATAAGGGATAACTGGGCCTGGTGCAAGGTGCAAGTACCCCTTGGTACTCACTACAAGCCAGTCCAGCCTCCTACACTGTCTGAGCGAGGATGGGAATTATTTACGTTGACAACATTCCAAAAGCAGGAGGATGGCCAGATAGCTGCTCCGAAACCTGGTGGTGAGGTCACTGGACTTCCTGTCAGAAGCCATCCTCACTCGCACAGTGGCAAAAGTCCACTGTTTTCATGTCTGTCTTGTTTGCTTCATAAGCATACACTCTGCCAAGCTAGAAAAAGCTAGATGCACAATCGCCCATACTATAAATTTAACAGTACAGAACAAGTTAACACATTATTTTATGAGTCACATGTTTTTATAACGTATACCTCCAATTTGTTGTTGTAACAGACAAGTGTGGACGATAAGCATGAGCCATGTGGTATCAGTAAAAATTAGCAAGCCCAGCTACATGTAGTGCAGCTTGGGAGAGTGATCAAAAATTAAAAAAAAGTTCAGGTTTCAGGGCAGAATGAAAACAAAACAAAAGCAGCAGAGTTGTAAAGCACGTGCAGCAGATTCGCTGCGGTGCTTTGTTGTGTATGTTGAATCTAAAGAAGGTGAACCTCAAATCCTCCCAAGCTGTCTGCAACAAGACTGGCAAAATAAAACCAGTTGTTGCTGACCAATGCGACTAAAAGAAATGAGAGTGACGATGAAGCCAACCAATGGTAAGAAATATGTGGGCTCGAAGCTGTTTGTAGGTTTAAAAAAAAAAAAGAAAACAGCAATAGATCTCTGCAAGTGACAGTACACGTGCTGTCTCAGGAGAGACCTCAAAATAGAACTTCAACACTTTCATTCAACAAAGTCAGTCTGTTTTTTTTTAAACTATATGAAATCTAGTTTGCAACTTTGGACAGTACTAAAACTACCTTGTGCTAGCAAACTGGGGATACAATTAATGGATTTTTCCTTTCACCTACAAGTGGATGTCCTACACGTTTTCAAACTTATCTCCTGCTTGCAAAACCCGTACAAATGATGGCAGATGGAGGCTCATCACCAGGTCTCTGCATGTAAGGCTATTAATCTTGATCCATCCACCCCGAGGCCAGTAACCCTATTAATTTAGACATTAGGGAATTAACATGGATGTTATTTTGAACCGTGAGAATCTCTGGAGGAATGATAAAATATTGGGGAGTCATTCATTCCAGGTCCCAATTCATCACTCTCTTGCGCTGTTTCCCTTGGAGACTGCAACTGTTTTCACCAGCTGAAATCACGGGGTGCCTGTTGTACCTCCATGGATCATAATTGCCAGTGGGGTGGTGACAGGGGTATGCACCCCTTTGGAAATTGCAGGAGATCTGTAACGAAGGCTATAATGTATAACTCATGGGTCTGCTATCTCTTCTTTAAACACCACCTTAATCTCATTGCTTGTCATTTTACATACATGAACCACTAATGCCCAACTATATCACTCTAATATTTTCACTCACTATGGTCCTTCCAGAATGAAACAGACGCACAACTGCAGTGTTTCTCTTCATATGATGGCGTATTTCATGTTTAAGGTGCTCACAGTAATGGAGTTCCGAGGATACTGGTTCTGACTGCACCGACATCATCTACCATTGATATGAACGGACAGAAAGTAAATTTTCTTTTTGAAGCGGCCTATTAAAATGTGTGTTCGTAATCTGCGAAAGATCTACAGTAGTAATCATTTCCTCACAGGATATTGGTACAATGTGCTTTAGACAGGGGGACCCAGAAGCAGAGTTATGATGTTGAGCCTAAGGAGAGTGAAGCAAGTCAAACCTTTCCTCGAGGTTTTGAGAGGTCTTTCTTACACTACCACGTCTTCACTTATGTGTTGCAAAAAATGGTGATTTCATCCATTCATAGACAGTTTCATTATGATTACTTTGGGAAAACGTATCCAAAAGCAGTTCCCTCACCTTTGGAGTCCTCCAGAGGCCGGCCTTTCCACCACTGACTATGCTGACAGCCGACTCCCCTTGACTATGGACATAGACATGTAGCACCACGCTCTCTGCCTGTCTCCTGTGGCAAAGGATCCTACCAAATTGACTCTTTCTTATTGACTCGAGGAAATTGTTTTCTCTAGACAGCCATGAACCCAAAGTCACCAAAAACAAGATTTTCTTTTTCTGAGACGTCCCACTCATACAACAGACACTATTTACCCCACTAGAAAAACCACATGCAGTTATTTCAAATTACTCATTCTCCATCCAAACCCACATTCTGAAAATAATTTGAGCTTGCTTTTTTTGGGAAACTCTTTTATTCAAGGTAATCTTTCGACATATCATCATACCCACTGGACAGATTTCTGGGTTTCAGGTGCTGGAGTATATCATAAAGTGCAGTAAAACTGCAAAAAGCGTGTTGTTGAGCTGTGCATTTCAAAACAATGCAATATTGTTATACGATGGACCACTTCTGCATTTGGTCACTTGAAACCTCGCAGTCTCCACACCCCCTTATCTATGAACAGCCATTGGGCTTTATCAATGAACATCTGTAGGAGGCTGGACTGGCTTGTAGTGAGTACCAAGGGGTACTTACACCTTGCACCAGGCCCAGGTATCCCTTATTAGTGTATAGGGTGTCTAGCAGCTTAGGCTGATAGATAATGGTAGCTTAGCAGAGCAGCTTAGGCTGAACTAGGAGACGAGTGAAGCTCCTACAGTACCGCTAGTGTCACTTGCACAATATCATAAGAAAACACAATACACAGATATACTAAAAATAAAGGTACTTTATTTTTATGACAATATGCCAAAGTATCTCAGTGAGTACCCTCAGTATGAGGATAGCAAATATACACAAGATATATGTACACAATACCAAAAATATGCAGTATAGTCTTAGAAAACAGTGCAAACAATGTATAGTTACAATAGGATGCAATGGGGACACATAGGGATAGGGGCAACACAAACCATATACTCCAAAAGTGGAATGCGAACCACGAATGGACCCCAAACCTATGTGACCTTGTAGAGGGTCGCTGGGACTGTAAGAAAACAGTGAGGGTTAGAAAAATAGCCCACCCCAAGACCCTGAAAAGTGAGTGCAAAGTGCACTAAAGTTCCCCAAAGAGCACAGAAGTCGTGATAGACGAATTCTGCAGGAAAGACACAAACCAGCAATGCAACAACGATGGATTTCCAGTCGAGGGTACCTGTGGGACAAGGGGACCAAGTCCAAAAGTCACAAGCAAGTCGGAGATGGGCCGATGCCCAGGAAATGCCAGCTGTGGGTGCAAAGAAGCTGCTACTAGGCAATAGAAGCTGAGGATTCTGCAGGAACGACAAGGGCTAGAAACTTCTCCTTTGGAGGATGGATGTCCCCCGTCGTGAAAAATTGTGCAGAAGTGTTTTCTTGCCGAAAGACCGCCAACAAGCCTTGCTAGCTGCAAATCATGCAGTTAAGGTTTTTGGATGCTGCTGTGGCCCAGGAGGGACCAGGATGTCGCCAATTGCGTCTGGGGACAGAGGGGGCGTCGAGCAAGACAAGGAGCCCTCTCAGAAGCAGGCAGCACCCGCAGAAGTGCCAGAAAAGGCACTACAAAGAGGAGTGAAACAGTGCTCACCCGAAGTTGCACAAAGGAGTCCCACGCCGCCGGAGGACAACTTAGAAAGTCGTGCAATGCAGGTTAGAGTGCCATGGACCCAGGCTTGGCTGTGCACAAAGGATTTCCGCCGGAAGTGCACAGAGGCCGGAGTAGCTGCAAAAGACGCGGTTCGCAGCAGTGCAGTCTGGCGTGGGGAGGCAAGGACTTACCTCCACCAAACTTGGACTGAAGAGTCACTGGACTGTGGGAGTCAGTTGGACAGAGTTGCTGGATTCAAGGGACCTCGCTCGTTGTGCTGAGAGGAGACCCAGGGGACCGGTGATGCAGTTCTTTGGTGCCTGCGGTTGCAGGGGGACGATTCCGTCGACCCACAGGAGATTTCTTCGGAGCTTCTAGTGCAGAGAGGAGGCAGACTACCCCCACAGCATGCACCACCAGGAAAACAGTCAAGAAGGCGTCAGGATCAGCGTTACAGAGTTGCAGTAGTCGTCTTTGCTACTTTGTTGCAGTTTTGCAGGCTTCTAGCGCGGTCAGCAGTCGATTCCTTGGCAGAAGGTCAACAGAGAGATGCAGAGGAACTCTGATGAGCTCTTGCATTCGTTATCTAAGGAATTCCCCAAAGCAGAGACCCTAAATAGCCAGAAAAGAGGGTTTGGCTACTTAGGAGAGAGGATAGGCTAGTAACACCTGAAGGAGCCTATCAGAAGGAGTCTCTGACGTCACCTGCTGGCCCTGGCCACTCAGACCAGTCCAGTGTGCCAGCAGCACCTCTGTTTCCAAGATGGCAGAGGTCTGGAGCACACTGGAGGAGCTCTGGGCACCTCCCAGGGGAGGTGCAGGTCAGGGGAGTGGTCACTCCCCTTTCCTTTGTCCAGTTTCGCGCCAGAGCAGGGCTGAGGGGTCCCTGAACCGGTGTAGACTGGCTTATGCAGAAATGGGCACCATCTGTGCCCATGAAAGCATTTCCAGAGGCTGCGGGAGGCTACTCCTCCCCTGCCTTAACACCTTTTTCCAAAGGGAGAGGGTGTAACACCCTCTCTCTGAGGAAGTCCTTTGTTCTGCCATCCTGGGCCAAGCTTGGCTGGACCCCAGGAGGGCAGAAACCTGTCTGAGGGGTTGGCAGCAGCAGCAGCTGCAGTGAAACCCCTGAAAAGGCAGTTTGGCAGTACCCGGGTCTGATCTACAGACCCGTGGGATCATGGGATTGTGCTAACAATGCCAGGATGGCATAGAGGGGGCAATTCCGTGATCTTAGACATGTTACATGGCCATATTCGGAGTTACCATTGTGAAGCTACACATAGGTATTGACCTATGTGTAGTGCACGCGTGCAATGGTGTCCCCGCACTCACAAAGTCCGGGGAATTTGCCCTGAACAATGTGGGAGCACCTTGGCCAGTGCCAGGGTGCCCACACACTAAGTAACTTTGCACCTAACCTTTACTAAGTAAAGGTTAGACATATAGGTGACTTATAAGTTACTTAAGCGCAGTGAAAATGGCTGTGAAATAATGTGTGCATTATTTCACTCAGGCTGCAGTGGCAGGCCTGTGTAAGAATTGTCAGAGCTCCCTATGGGTGGCAAAAGAAATGCTGCAGCCCATAGGGATCTCCTGGAACCCCAATACCCTGGGTACCTCAGTACCATATACTAGGGAATTATAAGGGTGTTCCAGTATGCCAATGTGAATTGGTGAAATTGGTCACTAGCCTGTTAGTTACAATTTGGAAAGAAATGAGAGAGCATAACCACTGAGGTTCTGGATAGCAGAGCCTTAGTGAGACAGTTAGTCATAACACAGGTAACACATTCAGGCACACTTATGAGCACTGGGGCCCTGGCTGGCAGGGTCCCAGTGACACATACAACTAAAACAACATATATACCATGACAAATGGGGGTAACATGCCAGGCAAGATGGTACTTTCCTACAACATCCATAGGGCTTTATTTATCAAACAGCCTAACTTTATCAAAATCTTCTCAGACCCTATATTGCATCCGTCATACAACACATACAAAAATTTAAGGTTGAGTGTTCCTTGTTGGTCCTTTCCGGTTGCCTTTTGTACTTAACATTGGAGGCCCTCGAAAGCCTTTGCCCACCCCCCTTCACCAATCAGAACATGGCTCCCCATTTGCATTTATATTTTATTTTAATTTACCCACTGTATTCAAATAGTGAAGGCGACATATGTGGGATCAAAAGGTCGATAACGTTTCTGATGTGAGTAGCGTTGAATGGCACCAAGACATATGAATTAGTCAAATTATAAATGCAGATTTACAGTAGTGCTTGGATTATTAATGCTGAAAAGGCATTGCAATCCTCTCCTCTAAGGAAGGTGACAGGATTGTTAGCCTCCAGTTCAGTGCTTATAACACAATACGCTGAGTAGGCTGTTCAGGTATGGTGTCGGCAGCCATTTATACCCGTAACCGGAGAGAATCTGTTGCATGAGGTGACACTGGTAACTGCAGACCTGTAACTATTAAGTACTGCCAAAAGATGACCGAATGGTTTGACCAAAGTGACTTGCTAACATGTATCAATTAGCTGCATGTTACTGCTATCATGTTACCATTCCTGACTCACATAGGCCAAAACTACACTTCCAAATGTTCTTTATTTAAACTCCAGATAGACATTATTTGCTACGTCATTAACTAGAAGTAGAGAAATTATTATTTAGTCAGCTGACCCACACGTGCCCTGGGTGGGCCGATGTGGTAGGTTCTCTGAGTTCACTAGGAACAATAGGGGTTTGGTTGCTCCACCGATGTGATTGCACGGTCAACCCCACTGGGGCCCTTTGGGGTTGTGTGTCTAAGCCTTGAGCCTGAATTTCATTGCTGCCAATGCCAATGCTTTATGTTTTTCACTCAGTGCACTCACTCAATGTAGGAGGCTGGCCTGGCTTATAGTGGGTACCTGAGGGTACTTACACCTTGTGCCAGGCCCAGTTATCCCTTATTAGTAGATTAGTAGTGTTCTAGCAGCTTAGGCTGCTAAAGGTAGCTATAGCAGAGCAGCGTACGCTGTACTAGGAGACATGCAAAGCTCCTACTATACCACTTATATCATATAGGTTCTATATCATAAGAAACACAACACTCAGAGTTACTAAAAATAAAGGTACTTTATTTTAGTGACCATGTGCCAAAAATATCTCAGAGGATATACTCCTTTAGGAGGTAAGTAAAATTTATAAAATATACACACAAACCAAAATCAGGTAAGTAAAACAGTCAGAAAGTAGTGCAAACACTGTAGAATACAATAGGATGCAATAGGTCACAAACCATACACTAAGAAAGTGGAATGCAAACCACAAATGGACCCCTAGGCTAGTGTAGTGTCTAGAAGGTCACTGGGATGTAAGAAAACACTAAGGGTGTCCAAGATGCGCCACCCCAAGATCCTGGAAAGTAGGAGTAAAGTACAACTATTTCCCCAGAAACACACTAAACTCGTGATAGAGAATTTTGCAAAGACCACAACAGACTGCAAAGCACTGAAGACAGATTCCTGGACCTGAGGACCTGCAAAGGAAGGAGACCAAATCCAAGAGTTGTGAAAGTGTCCATGGGGGGCAGGAGCCCACTAAACCCCGGATGAAGGTGCAAAATGGCTGCCTCCAGATGGAAGAAGCTAAAGATTATGCAACAACAAAAGGTGCTAGGAACTTCTCCTTTGTGCAGAAGATGTCCCACGGAGTGCTGGAGGATGCAGAGTTGTTTCTTTGGAGAAAGACCACAAAGAAGCCTTGTTAGCTACAAAGGTCGCAGTTGAAGAAAAAGGGTGCTGCCCGGGCCCAGGAAGGACCAGGATGTCGCCACTTGGGAGAGGAGACAGAGGGGCACTCAGCAACGTAGAGAGCCCACGCACAAGAAGGTAGCACCCACAGAAGTCCTTGAACACGGCTTCAAGAAGACTGAGCACGGTGGTCATCTCAACACTACAAAAGAGGATCCCATGAAGCCGGAGGTCAACTCAAGGAGTTGAGCAATGCAGGTTGGAGTGCTGGGGCCCCGGGCTGTGCTGTGCACAAAGGATTCCTTGGAAAGGTGCACAGAAGCCCTAGCAGCTGCAGTTCACATGGTGCACAGGATTACTGTCTGGAGAGAGGAGGCAAGGACATACCTCCTCCAAATTTGGACAGTTGGACCCCGGGACAGTCTGGGTCACTTGGGTCCACCACCTGTGTTCCAGGGACCATGCTCTTCAGGATGAGAGGGGTCCCAGAGTACCGGTGACGCTGAAGTTTGGTGCCTGCTGGAGTAGGGGAAAGATTCCGTCAACTCACTGGAGATTTCTTTGTGGCTTCCAGTGCAGGATGAAGGCAGGCAACCCCCAAAGCATGCACCACCAGGAAACAGTTGAGGAAGCCGGCAGGATTAGGTGCTACAATGTCGCTGGTAGTCTTCTTGCTACTTTGTTGCAGTTTTGCAGGCGTCCTGGAGCAGTCAGCGGTCGATCCTTGGCAGAAGCCAAAGAGAGAGGTGCAGAGGAACTCCGGTGAATTCTTGAAAGTCGTTATCTGAGGAAAAGCCCACTGGAGAGACACTAAATAACCCTCAGAGGAGGATTGGCCACCTAGTCAGGTAAGCACCTATCAGTAGGGGTCTCTGACGTCACCTGCTGGCACTGGCTACTCAGAGGCCTCCAGTGTGCCCTCACACCTCTGGATTCAAGATGGCAGAGGTCTGAGACACACTGGAGGAGCTCTAGGCACCACCCCTTGGGTGGTGATGGACAGGGGAGTGGTCACTCCCCTTTCCTTTGTCCAGATTTGCACCAGAGCAGGGACTGGGGGTTCCCTGAACCGGTGTAGACTGGTTTATGCAAGGAGGGCCCCATCTGTGCCCTTCAAAGCATTTCCAGAGGCTGGGAGAGGCTACCCCTCCCCAGCCTTTGACACCAAATTCCAAAGGGAGAGAGTGTAACACCCTCTCTCAGAGGAAATCCTTTGTTCTGCCTTCCTGGGACTGGGCTACCCAGCCCCCATGAGGACAGAACACTGTCTGTGGGGTGGCAGCAGCGGTAGCTGCAGAGAAAATCCCAGAGGGCTGGTTTGGCAGTACCCGAGGTCCATAGTGGAGCCCCGGGGATGCATGGGATTTGCACCCCAATACTACATTTGGCATGGGGGGACAATTCCATGATCTTAGACATGTTACATGGCCATATTCAAAGTTACCATTGTGAAGCTACATATAGGTATTGACCTATATGTAGTGCACGCGTGTAATGGTGTCCCTGGACTCACAAAGTATGGGGAAATTGCCCTAAACTATGTGGGGGCACCTTTGCTAGTGGAAGGGTGCCCTGACACTTAGTAACTTTGCACCTAACCTTCACTAAGTGAGGGTTAGACATATAGGTGACTTATAAGTTACTTAAGTGCAGTGTAAAATGGCTGTGAAATAACGTGCGTTATTTCACTCAGGCTGCAGTGGCAGTCCTGTGTAAGATTTGTCTGAGCTCCCTATGGGTGGCAAAAGAAATGCTGCAGCCCATAGGGATCTCCTGGAATGCCAATACCCTGGGTACCTAGGTACCATATACCAGGGAATTATAAGGGTGTTCCAGTGTGCCAATTAGAATTGGTGAAAATGGTCACTAACCTAGAGTGTCAATTTTAAAGGCAGAGAGAGCATAAGTACTGAGGTTCTGGTTAGCAGAGCCTCAGTGATACAGTTAGTCACTACACAGGTACACACATTCAGGCCAAAACCTATGAGCACTGGGGTCCTGGCTAGCAGGATCCCAGTGAGACAGGCAAAAACAAACTTACATACATGTAAAAATGGGGGTAACATGCCAGGCAAGATGGTACATTCCCACACTCACACATGTAGCTCCATGATGGAGCACGTATATGCACAAATCAGGTGGGTTGAGAGCAGCGTGGTGCAGCCTTTGTGACGAGTGTAGCGGTGATTACTGTCAATATGCAAGATAGGACTTAGATGTATTCTCCGTTGTTAAGCAGTTTGTAGTTTGCTTAATGTTTATTTTATTTATTTATTTTCTCCAGTGCTTGAGTCAGTTGGGTTCTTGGCTAATGGTTTCAGGCTCCTTCTGCCCCACTTTGCAGGCTCTGATTGCGGGTGGAAGGCCATGAGTTGTGTGGCAGTGAGAGCTGTCTGCCGGTGCTTGGCAAGAGTAGTGAAAAACGTGTGCGCCCTATAGTGGATGAACAGTGTCACTATGCCAGTCGGGTGTGGCAAGTCATGCTCTTGAATCCAGGCTGAGGGCATCAACAGAGGCAAGGTTGGCAGATGTCAGATGCGGCTGGTCAGCTGCTGGGCCTCCGAAGTGCTGGTTGGAAAGCAGCGCCTGCCCCATGCCAGAAGAACGATCACGGTTGCAGCTGCTGCATCCGTTCTGGTGAAGTGCACTCTGTCCTATGGTAGATGAAAGGTGTGTAGGGTCCTGCTGGACAGGTAATGATGCAGCCATTCTATAGAGGCCGTGGCAACACCCACCCCTTACCAATCCAACACTAATGTCACCAGTCATGTGACACTGCTAAAAAAATGGGCCAGAAGCACGTACACTGGGCCAATTATTATCCTATATACCTAGCACCTGTGTCTTGTGCACTGTGGCAGTTATGCACCTATACACCTGCCTGTGCTGAATGCGTGCTAAGGTTCGTCGTGGCTAGGCCGAGCACTGCAAGGAATGACACAGGAGCCTTTGTACTGTGCTGGCAGCAGTGCATGACTAACTCATAGCAACGCACTGCATGCTATTTATTCACCCTCCAACGTATGCAGGAGCAAACCATAACTCATGATAGAGCAGGAGCGTTGCCCCACTGGATTGTGGGGTAAAGAAAAAATAAAATGCTAATAACACTACATCATTATAATTTTAATTTTCCTGGGAGAAGGGGCAAGGCTGGGCTGTAGGGAGGGGGTCTGATGAGGACTCTGTGTACCACAAAGTCTGCATGTCTGTTCGGCCGGCCGTGTTGGGTCACCCAAACATACATGCGCATTTTTCATATTCTCTACATGGCTGTATTGCACAGAAGAGTGAAGAACATGCTCCCACTCCCAGTCTGAGCGGTGAAGTAGACCGCTCAGACAAATCATGACACTGCTGTCATGCTGGTGACAGCAGTGTCATGATTGGCTGGGAGCCTATTTGCAGCTGGGATGAGTAGGAGGACGGAGGGGAGCGTTTTTTTCTCACCTCCCCGCTCTGTCCTATCACACAACCCCCATTGAGTGGCAGCCACCACTGTGATAGAGAGAGGGTCTCGTTAGAAGCCACCCCACTCTGCCATCATAATGGAATACTACACTGACATCAGTGTTGTCCTTTATCACAGCATGCGAACCTAGGGCCCTCAACGTTACAATGACAACATAGATGGTTGATCCCACTGCACTTCGACATAGTCGTCCATCCTGGCTTCCCACCTCCAGCCCAGGATCGCCAGGAGCATGCCCATCTTGGCATGAGAGGGAGGTGAGCATGAGAGCTGTGCCCCCCCAGGACCTTCAGTAGTATACTAGGACCTGTGCCACAGCTCGTGGTGAGGTAAAGCATCATACCCACCAGAGAAGAAAAGAAGGACCCTACTGCACCCGTGCTAAGGAGTCCACCAAGACATGGCTACACAGTTCTTCCTTCCTGACCCGAGCGCCTAGAGCGGAAAGATGCAGGCGGCACTGCCATGGACAGTAGGCCCACTCTCATCATACAGGGGTGGGCATCTAGGCAGAAAATAAGACTGCACAGGAGCCACACGCTCCCCCTTTCTCCACCCCATTGCCCTCAGTAGTTGGGGTAGCCTCCCTCCTTGTGCATGGGCTGCAGCATGGAGGCGCTGAGGTCGAGGCTGAAGGAGGGAGCAACATGCACCAGAAGACCGACTCCAGGTCTTTGAGCTGCACCAAAATCCACAGCGGGGTAAGAAAGCAAGGAGGGGCCTGAAGATTACCACGCACTCCCTAGTGGCTGCCTACCACCAATGATAGGAGGGGAAGAATGCAATTTCCTCCAGCGGCAACCGTGCTGCATCATCGTTGCTCCCCTGCAAGAGAGGGTGAAGAATCAGAAGGAGTGCCATGCCGAGGGCACAGCCAAACAGAGAGGCAAGAGTGTGCTGGCATTTTCCAAACACGAGTGAGGTGCATTAACGGTCAGTTGGAGTGTGAGTGTGCCAAAGTAAACAGAAGAAACACATTTAGAGAGGGCATGCAAAGCCATCCCTGTGAACCCACGCCTCGGGCTGCAGTGAATAGAGAATCATCACCCTAATGCTCCCCTTTAAAATCTGCTCTACAGAGCAGACCGCCTCTGAATGGAGCTCCTCTGAACAGTAATGAGAAGCTGCAGTTCTGGCAGAGCACCGCTAGAGTGTGCCATTGCATAAACAATAAAATTAACTAACCACAATCCAGAAACAAACAGCGGCCTCAGCTGCATGTCTTAGTGGGAAAGTGTGCAACTAAAAAGTTAGGCTTTATCATGTTTAGATTAGCAAGCACAGTATCTGCCCTATACCCCTGGAGAACGGACAGTAACTCGAGGGAGGAGAGAAACCTGAGCACACCCAGGTAGGCAGAAGGACAGCCAGGCCCATGCCTACAGAATGGGTGCAGCCCACGTGCCACACCTCTCCAACTCTCCCCTATGGCAGCGACACCTCAAGATGCAAGTCTTGCGCCATCCAGAGAAAGTGGGAGAGAACCACAGTACCGTACTGCCCGCAGATAAAAGTCCCAAGAGGTAGCACCCCGGAGTAGGGACACCAAGAAGGTCCCTATGGAGGGCATGTGCAAAGTATGGCATGCTGTCACACCGACCCAGAGAAGAGAGTCAGACAGTGTGAAGACCCTCGAAGCTGAGACACAGCTACAACTATACCCATGGAGTCAGAGCTCCAGGGAGAACCCTGAATAGGGAACACGCAACACGTGGCCAGACGCTGCACATCACTAGAGAAGCAGAGGAGAATTGGATCAGCGACTGACCTGATCATCACTAAGTCAGAGCCCAGACTATGGAGACAGTTGATTGCCGAGAGGCCCAGTTGGCCAGCCCTGAAGAAAGTGCATGCCTTTGAACCCAGAAGGAGAAGAGACTCAAGTAACTAGAAATTTCACCTGCGCGTTCCAGAGACAGCCGACTTCTGAGGCCCAGTTGGCCTGACCCAAAGATTGTGCATACCTCTACACCCAGAAGAAGAGACTCGTAATGAGAAGTCTCAACTGCATCATTTCAAAGGAGTTACAGGCTAAGCACCAAGAAGGAAGGTGAGAAGGAAGTGTGACTTTGCGGTTCACACTGGGAAACCTGGCGATCAGCCAAGCCCAGGAGAAAAGAACCAGAGAGGCCAGGCCTGAAAGGCAACTTTAAAACAACTCAAGCAGCTGACGGACTGCATCTAGATACACAAGCAGCAAGCCTCTGAGGTGTAATGAGAATGACCTGGCAGCAGCACAGCAGGATAACCAAGAGTAAGGCCCAAGCACGCATGAACCGAGTGTCTTCCCCACGCTTCCCAGCAATGTGTCCAGACACAATCAACGATGGTTCAGCAACCTGAAATTTCCAGACACAAGAATGCAGACCCAGAGAAGAAGAGAGTCAGACAGTGTGAAGACCCTCGAAGCTGAGAGACAATGCCTGCATCCTGATCCTGGTGGTGAGAGCGTGCCTTGACCAGGACCCATCTACCCTTGTGGTTGCACAAGTGACTAAGCAGTGGCTCCTCTGTAGTCTTGCAGCAACCCAGACATGGCATACACACAGCCCCTCCTCAACCCACAAGCAGTCCTGTTACAGCCCAACCAAGTGGCTTACCCAAGCGTAAGAGATTGCCCCACCGACTGATTCGAGGAGATAGCAAGGCCATGTAATGAAGACTACAACTGGTCACAGCACGCCAAGACTGTATTCATTGGCTTAAGCAACACCTTTATTAAACTTCGCAATAGATTCTGACAACAGTCCTGTGTTTTTGATGTATTGAAACCAACCACAAATCATCAGCAGAATGGACCAACTCCAGACGATGGACATGATTCTACTGGGTAGGCTGCCAGAATTGTCTTTGACGTTCTCTGAGCCAGTGTTTGTGTTCGGAACCACTCAGATTAAATTATGAAGGGAAGTGGAGATATCCTTGGGTAGCCAGCATCATGAGTCTATCTACTCACTGCTATTCTGCCGATTGACTATAAAGGCTGATGGAATACGTGGTATCCACTTTGTTTTGTTTTCCTAAGTTTGGAATTGTTGTCTTTTCATTTGGATTTTGGGAGGTATTTATGTGCTCCTGGACATGTAATGATGCAGCCTCTCCCTAGGGACTGTGCTAACACCCACCCCTCACCCATCTAACACAGGCATCAACAGTCAGGTGAACTTGCTAATAAAAGGGGCCGGATGCATGTGCCACGGGCCAGTTATATTCCTATAAAACTAGCGTTTGAGTGATCATTTAATACCGGCATTTGGGCGTAGGGCGTAATGGGTTTGTAGAAGGCAAGTCCACCAGACCCGTATTGTCGCCATTGTAGTGAGGCCCCAGAGGTCAGGTATAGGCTCTCCCGAAATACCAATTCAGACCCAGGCGTTAGGAGCAACTGAGGAAGACATCCATGCACAGCCTCTCCTTTGACTTTATTAATGCCTGACACTGTTCCTGGCTTCAGGGTGTCAGCATGCATGTCGGGACAGAAAAGTCCTCTGCATGGTAATGGATGTGCAAACCTGCCCTGAGTGCCCAACTGCACTGATGTCTGGATTCGTAATGCTGATTTTTCTTCTCATAGGCGAACATGGGTTATGCATGTGCTCCATGACATAGACCTGTCTCATCGATTGCTGTCTTGCTGGACCGGTAGGGGTGCCAAAAGTGCTACCATCATAGCGGTGGAAGGCTACCGCCTTCACCAGGAGCTAAGCAGCACAAATGCCGCGGTGGCAGCATACTGTGTAGTGGTCAGAAGGAGTAAACAGGTTCTTTTTAAATCGAGGGAGGTGAACAGGCTCCCTCACTTTAAAGTTCTGCTGCTGTATGCTTAACTTACCTCTTGGTCTACATCTAGTTGATATGACGTTCTGTGCAGTTCAGAAGTCGTATCTTTGACCAGGGTGTATGCGTATATGGAAAGGGTACAGTACAAGGACTATGCAGTACTGTATAGTGTGTACATGTTAAATTCATGTACTGGATGTTAGTGTGCCTGTGAATGGTAATATAAATGAAGAATGAAATGCTGTGCAGTGTGTGCATCTTGAATGAAGATGCTGGATGAATGTGTGCCTGTGACTGGTACAATACATGACGGATGTAGGGCTGTGCAGTGTGCTGGCTGAAAGCAGGTGATGGGCGTATGTGTGGCTATAAGTGGTACAGGAGGCAAAGGATACAGTGCTAGACAGTGAGTGCAAGCTAAATGTATGTGCTAGTTGTATGTGTGTTCATGAATAGCACAATATATGAAGAAAACAGCACTGAGCAGTGCTTGCATATAAATGGATGAGCTGGGTTTATGTGTGCCTATCAATGGTACTGTACACCGTAAGTGCTGTGCAATGTGTGTATGCTGTATACATGCACTGGATGTAAGTGTGCCTGTGAATGGTATATATAACATGCAGGACTCTAAGTTCCCTTTTGGGAGACCTGGGGCTGCATGGTGAAGACATGAGGAGGTAGAGTAACACCTGCCAGACAGATTTGTGTATTGCTACGTTCATGTAGGCTGGGTGGGACCCACGCTGGGAGTGGATTGTCAGACTCCGCCTGTACACTTCAAAGAATGCTCTTTGATTCAGTGAGGGTTAACAAGGAAGGGGCTTGGTCACATCACAGAAAAAGGAGATTGGGCTGATAATAGAATCATAGAGTAGGACTGTCCCTCCTGGTCTAACCTTTAAATGTAATATCACTGTGCTGACACCTGGGTGTGAATTGTAGTCACTCCCATGGCTTGTGGTGTGGGACTGTCAGTTTTGAAGTTTCTCCTGCTATGAGTGACTGCTTGCCAAGAGAATGAGGGAGCGGAGGAGTGGACACTTCAAAAGAAGCAGAACCCCAAAATAAAACTTCAAAGGAACAGACCCTAGGTCACATTTGGTGTCTGGAAATGGACTATAAGAAGGGGAGTTTGATAACCTAAAACTTGTCATTTGTCAAGCAACCAGAGGGACTGTGTGAGGTGGGGAAGTTCTGCAAGACATCTGGCTGTGATCAGGACTGGGGTTCAAGGCCTGTTAGTCTCACTGCTGGGTGATGGGGGACATCACCCGGGAAACTAAAAACACTTGCTCTTGAGCACCATCGTCTGCCTGCTTGCCAAAACCAGTGTGCCCGGTGAGGAAGTGGAAAGCTTTGGCGGGAGCAAGGTCCAGTGGAGAGTCCTGTTTAATGGCCTACCTCTTTGAAGTAACTACAGCTGCACCAATTGAGTTGTTCCCATGCACAAGAAGGAGTTGGTGACCCAGGTGTACCACGAGAGAGCCTCTGTGAATTCAGCTATGTGCCGTGCTTTCCTGTTCCAGTCAGAGCATGTACGCTGTACCATAGTTATCAACACCAGATGCCAGGAGGGGCTACCGTGCAGGACTTGATTATGCCAATCGGGTAGAAGACCTTGTATCATGAGATACAGTGACTCTGTATGCCCAGAGGGGGTGACCAGAAGCACCATGAAATGAGATCTGATCTGTTCCTCCCAGGCCACAGAAGTGATGATGCTGTGGGACCACCTGCGAACCATACATCACCTAGGTAAGAGAACCAAGATAGGGACACTGCAGGCCCTGCCCCTCCATCACTGTGAGATGAACTGGGCATTTACTGTTACAGGATAAAGCACAGAGATCCTCCTGACAGTCCAGGAGTGGGAAGGCGAGGGAATGAATGTGCGCCTGCTGAGTGCAGCTGCCAGGATAACATAGGCCCAACTCACCTGGACGTGGCTGTAGCCACTGCGAGCGCTCATGGACAGGTTACACTCAAGAAATATAGATGACTTACCCTGCCGGTACAGGTAACTATGATTTCAGGCCTCTTAGGGTGGGGACTTGCTGCTAAATTAGTGCAGTAGCGCTGAGACAATACTGACTTTAAGTTACCCTCTAGTTGACTCTTGAGACTCAGACTACTGGTTTGGTACACACAGGATGTTACCAATAGTGAATGCGGACTAACAACGATGACTAGATCGAGGAGGGAGTAGGAAAGCAATAGCTAATGAAACACAAGAGCCCCAACCTGAAAGTGTAATGGTTTGTAAATGTCATATTCTTCCTTCATGTTGCTAGCGGTAGAAATAAAGTGCTTCTCTTTTTTCATAAAAGTGAGTATTTGACTGGGTAGTTATTTATTTATGCTGTGCGCTTGTAGAGTTGTGACCTCATGTTGATTATACTGTATTCACCTCCCCTCCTGTGGGAATCTTGGACTGCTCTGACCATGCTAACCCTGAGAGTCAGTTGCAGGAGGAGCACTTGGCTCAGTTAGTAGAGGAAGGGTAGTGAGGGAGGTGAAATGAGGGGATGACATGATGAGAAAAAGTGAAAGTAAAGCACAAAGTATGGAGTAAGTAGGAAGCTAGAGAACCAAGAATTACTTAGGAAAAGCAAAACGAAAATGTGGGCAGCGTCGGGTGGTATGACATTGAGAAGAAAGGTGAAATCAATCAAATGTACGAGGAAGGAGGAAGGCAAGTCCGAGAGGGAGTCAGGGAGCAAGATCGGAAGAGGTAGAAGAGGAGATAGAGTGAGGAGGCAGAGCCAAGAGGTTTGGGATGAGCAGTGAATATGGGAAGAAATGATGTGTCGAACTATTTGAAGCCAATCGGCAAAACCTAGTCGGAGCAGAAGTAGGAGAATGTCATCATCAACAAAATGGCATGGGCTGGATGGACAGCCCTTTTAAGCTGGGGCAAAGCATGAAGAAGACATGGAAGTGGAAGGCTGAAAGGGGCTAACATGTCCTAAGTCTTATTTTAGTCTTTAAACTATTTATTACCTGATGTCTCTCAGACAGCACAAGCTATCTGTAAAAAGGCCCAATCAAATCCTTGGTATCTACTATTGAATCCTTGCTTTGAACCAAGACGTACTCCAGACTGCATTATTTTTGATTTATTTTGAATTCTCATTTCAAGTTTATTTCAACCCTCTTCAGCACCATTGTTTCTTCACAGCAGGCTATCACGACGTATTTAACCTTTTGTCAGTGATCAATTTCAGTAGTAGTACAAATAAGTCATTTTTTAGCCACCTCAGGGAAAAACAGTAAAGCGAGTGAAGAATTATAAATAACCCGTGAGTAAACTCCTTTTTACACGCAGGTTGGAATTACGCGTTCGGTTGGGTTTAAGGCATTGGATTATTATGGGATATGTTAAATACCTCAATCTTCGTTAAATTTCGTCAGGTCAAACCTGATGACATTTAGGGCCATATTTATACTCCGTTTGCGCCGAAATTGCGTCGTTTTTTTTGACGCAATTTCGACGCAAAACTAACGCCAACTAACGCCATATTTATACTATGGCGTTAGAGGCGAATAGCGCCAAAGTTCCCGGAATGTGCGTCATTTTTTAGCGTGAACCCCTTCCTTGCGTTAATGATATGCAAGGGAGGCGTTCCCGTCTAAAAAATGACTCCCAGGCCTTTACGTGGTATTTATACTCCCGGGCAAAAGAGACGCCCGGGAGTTGGCGTGGCTAAAAACGGCGCATTTGCGCCACTTTTTAACGCCTGCTCAGGGCAGGCGTTAAGGGGCCTGTGGGCTCAAAATGAGCCCACAGGTGCCCTCCCATGCCCCCAGGGACCCCCCCTGCCACCCTTGCCCACCCCAGGAGGACCCCCAAGGATGGAGGGACCCACCCCAGGGACATTCAGGTAAGTTCAGGTAAGTTTTATTTTTTATTTTTTATATTTTATTTTGGTGGCATAGGGGGGCCTTATTTGTGCCCCCCTACATGCCACTATGCCCAATGACCATGCCCAGGGGACAGAAGTCCCCTGGGCATGGCCATTGGGCAAGGGGGCATGACTCCTATCTTTCCAATGATAGGAGTCATGTTGATGGGGGATGGGCGTCGTTAAAAAATGGCGCAAGTCGGGTTAAGACGATTTTTTCGACGTAACCTGACTTGCCCCATTTTAAGACGCCCATGCGCCATTTTCCCCCTACGCCGGCGCTGTCTGGTCTACGTGGTTTCTTCCCACGCAAACCAGGCAGCGCCGGTCTGATTGCGCCGTCTAACGCCATTCCATAAATACGGCGCCCGCATGGCGCTTCAGAATGGCGTTAGACGGCGCAAAAATTTTTGACGCTAAACTGCGTTAGCGCAGTTTAGCGTCAAAAAGTATAAATATGGGCCTTATTGGGTAAAAAACCTATGATATTTACCGTGTCTTGCAGATTTTGTTGCGTTAAACACCAAAACCGCATGGCATTTCCCACAAAGTTGTAATAGGTGCTGTTTTTCGAACCCTTTAAATAACATACACTGAGGTATCCTTATTTAGCAGGTGCGATAAATAGCAGCTGTGATAAATAGCAGCTAAACCCGTAATTAGGGCCGTAGAAACTATTCTTTCTTTGAGACACACTTAAGTGTATTGATTGGATCCCGGTTTAAGAAAAGGATGTATTTTAAATCTAGAGCGCCATCTATTGGATGTGGAATTAGAGAGCATATTTCATAAATAGTGTCAGCAGGATTTGTGAAAGAGCTTCGAATTGTTGAATATTAATAATTGTCAACAACGGATTGTATAATACTAACAAACTGGTTCTAGCATGGCATATTTACTTTGTTGCACGAGTGTCCATGGCACACTTGCAACGCCATTTAGAGTAAAGGAGAGCTGAAATCTGTCAAGGTCGTTCCATCCGCTGGGTGGCCAGCTGTTTACATGATTCCAGAGCTATAGTTTGATGACTGATAAGAAAGAAAACAGGCGACTGGAGTGGTTGTTTGTTTTGTTCTTACAAGCAGTTGTGAATGAGTTTAATTCGATCTCAAAACTAAAATCAGCCAATACAAAAAATATTCACATCAGCTCCTCAGTGTACGACACAATGACTACAATATACCATTTCATTCAGCATAGTTAGGTGACTCTTAACCATAGCACATTCTGCTCTAAAAGCAGCCCCCCAGACTGTCACCAGTCAACATTTGGAATCAGGAAAGAGGGCAATTTTGTTTAAAGAAAGTAATTTATTTTCCCATTTACTTATTTTGAAGTGGGGGCAAATTTAGGTGGCAGAGAGTTAAAATAAAGGAGTTTTGTGAATTAAAAAATTGTAGGTATCCCACTGGAATCGCAGCCTTGACAGAAGCTTTACAGGTGATAAGTCACCAGCCACGCAGGGAACTACCAAAGCTACAAAAGCTCAATTCAAAACAGGAATAATGGCCAGGGAAAAATATAGAGGCAAGTTCAGGACTTTGATGCATGCCCTCTGTGGCTGCTGCTGCCTTTAACTGTCTAATCTGAATATATCACAAAATCGAAATGGTCTGATTACGTTAAGCCATAGTATGTGCAGTTTGTTGCGCGGCATATTGTGGCTGTCCGAGAGCACAAATGTGCTTGGAGCCCTCATATTGCTTAGAATGATAATTCTCCAATTATAATACAGAGTGAATCTTGATTTCATTAACAACAACGGATGCAATAGCCCTTTATTAAAAGCAATATGAGTCCATAACACATAAGCACTTTCCTCTTTAGGCTGCAGTGCAATACAGGATAGTCTTCAGGTTTGACAGGAAAACTTTATTACAAGGAAATAACTGAAAGAAAAGACGACAAGGTGATACCAAAACTCAATGAAATAAACAATAACTTAAGTCTGCAAAAAATACCAAATTAATGAAATAGCTACAATTGAGCTAAGTAACAAATCAATGTTATATATTGTTTGATTGTAATAAAATTGGGTGTGGTGGGAGGGATAATGTTAGCCTCTGTTGTCTTCACTGAAATCAAAATTCTCTCTGTATGTTAAGTGAATAATCGTCATTTCATTACAATACTGGAGGCTACCATAATGCATCTTTAAAGTTCTCTAGCGCCAGACTGCTCACATGCTCTACTGGTTTATGAGAGAATTTTGCAAAAGTGCTATCACTTGACCAGTCTGCTGCCTTTAAAGTGTCAGCAAGTGTACCACCTGTCCAAAAAACCTTACTATCAATCACACCCGTAGAGGAGTGAGCTCCAGACTTGGACAAATCAATTCCAGGTTCAGACATCACTGCCCACCGTGAAATAGTATCAGTTGATATTGCCTTATAAGGTTTCACATATGAAATTAATAATTGACCTTTACCGTCTGCTCTGAATTCTAACATCCTTCGTTCATAAATGTTCATACAGTTCAGAAGATTCAGATTTTTGCAGTCATTGTAATCAGAACAGAAAATGTTCTTGGATATCGTCTTGGTCCTCTTCCAAATATCAAAATGAACTCCATCTGGGGAGTAGAACCTATTGCATATTTCTACAGCCTGAACATCTAAGACTCTTTTAAAAGAAATCAGACGAATCAAAGTTGCCAATTTCCATGATATTTGCCTCAGCAAAAGATAAATATTATCTGGCCAAGAAATAAAGAGGTCAAAAACCTTATTGGCATTCCATAGAGGATCATAACGAGTCCCAAGAGGTCGCTTGAGCGTCATTCCCTTCATCACTTGGTTAATTTGTTTAATTCCTTTAGATTATCGCCAATCTTTGTCTTTTTTCTTGACTAGGAAAATAGTACTTACAAAACCCATCTCTGACTCTACTACTTTGGTAATTGCCCCTTTTTGTAACATTAGAGTAAATTCTGTATCTCCCAGTGTCATTTGCTGCTGGTCTACTGATAACTCTCTTTGTTCACAACTTTGGTACGGAGGGTCCCAAAATTCTATTTTGAAACCTTTCACGGACTGCAACATCCAGGAGTCCATTCTTATGGCCAACCGGTTTTGAGCGAAGGATCGTACTCTTCTCCCTGCCATTGTGTGGGAAGAAGCAATTAAAGGATTGAGGCTTACCTTGATCTCCAGCTCCTTGTGATTTTTCCCTGTTTCCACGGGTGTGAGAAACACAACCTCTCTGTGGGAAGAGCCAAAGTTGGATTGAGAACTTCTTCCGTAGCCTCCTTGATCTTGGTAATAATATTGGGTCCTTTGTGCCCCACGGCTGACAGCCAGTCCCCTCCTGTCAGCCCTTCCAAAAATTATATTGTTGAACATGCAGCACCTATAATATTGGGCTTTGCTGAAGGCAGTAAATGTTGAAACATACTTGTCTAATGTCTTAACAAAACTTTCACCCAAAAATAGAAAATTCTGGTGCCCTGAAGTTTCCTTGTTAGACACAGTACGTGCAGTTTGTTGAGAGGCATATTGTGGCTTACCAAGAGCACAGCAGGATGTGGAGCCCTCACGTTGCTAAGAATTGTTTGGCTTTCCTTATCACTCTCATTTACATACTTCATATTTGTGTCTAAGCTGGTTAATCTTGTGTTTGTCCCTTCCCTGGAGCATTGCTTCTTTCTTTTTTCTTTGATTGGCTGGTATTGCTGCTTCCACTGCTTGCTTTTCAAGCACTACTTTTTTCCTTTGTAAAAAGCAGTCCTTTACAGTGTGTGATTACTAACCCTCTCCCTTGTGTACATCTCTCCCCCTGTGCTCCGTTTTACTCTCTGTTGCTGACTGCTTCTTCTTGTCCCCTCCGTCTTGTATCTATCTTTGTGCTTCTCCCCATTGCTGTCCCTTCCCCTTGCCCTCTGTTACTTTCCTCCAATGACTTGGCTACTGAGACTCCTGCCCTCCTCTGTTGGTTTTGCGTCCCTTCCAGCTCACCCTTTGCTTTTGTTTCCCTCCGACATAGTTTCCTTCCCCACCACCGTCCCCAGAGTTACGTCAGAATTCATCCTGTAACCTTCCTCTCACCCGCTCTCTTTACAAAAAACACTTTTGCACATTTTTCTTTTCTTCTTATCGGTCCAACTCGGGTCAGTAACTAAAGTAAAAGAAAGCACCTGCATTATCTTGTAGGCACTCACATGCATGGTCAGCACTCCCACAAAATGACGCAGGTAGTCGCATCAGCTCGTTTAAAAAAATAAAAAAACTTTAGCCATGCTGCACACCTGTTGCCTTTGACGTTGCTATTTTTGTTATGTATAAATACCCTTTGCAGTGGAAGTGTGATAAACAGGTGCAAATGTCCAGGCTGCCATTTATTGGGATGGCTCTGCTGACATGGGTGTGTGGATTTGTATGCTGCTAACTCAGTCTTCGCACCATGTTTTGGAAAGGATCTCTTTGTTAGTCCGTGTTTGTGAGAAGGTAGCCTCTTTCTAGCCTTGTTACCCCCACTTTTGGCCTGTTTGTGAGTGTATGTCAGGGTGTTTGTCACTGTTTTCACTGTCTCACTGGGATCCTGATAGCCAGGCCTCAGTGCTCATAGTGAAAACACCATGTTTTCAGTATGGTTGTTATGTGTCACTGGGATCCTGCTGGTCAGGACCCCAGTGCTCATAGGTTTGTGGCCTATATGTATGTGTCACTGGGACCCTGTCACACAGGGCCCCAGTGCTCATAGGTGTGCATGTATATGTTCCCTGTGTGGTGCCTAACTGTCTCACTGAGGCTCTGCTAACCAGAACCTCAGTGGTTATGCTCTCTCATTACTTTCAAATTGTCACTGACAGGCTAGTGACCATTTTTACCAATTTACATTGGCTTACTGGAACACCCTTATAATTCCCTAGTATATGGTACTGAGGTACCCAGGGTATTGGGGTTCCAGGAGATCCCTATGGGCTGCAGCATTTCTTTTGCCACCCATAGGGAGCTCTGACAATTCTTACACAGGCCTGCCACTGCAGCCTGAGTGAAATAACGTCCACGTTATTTCACAGCCATTTTACACTGCACTTAAGTAACTTATAAGTCACCTATATGTCTAACCTTTACCTGGTAAAGGTTAGGTGCAAAGTTACTTAGTGTGAGGGCACCCTGGCACTAGCCAAGGTGCCCCCACATTGTTCAGAGCCAATTCACTGAACTTTGTGAGTGCGGGGACACCATTACACGCGTGCACTACATATAGGTCACTACCTATATGTAGCTTCACCATGGTAACTCCGAATATGGCCATGTAACATGTCTATGATCATGGAATTGCCCCCTCTATGCCATCCTGGCATTTTTGGTACAATTCCATGATCCCAGTGGTCTGTAGCACAGACCCTGGTACTGCCAGACTGCCCTTCCTGGGGTTTCACTGCAGCTGCTGCTGCTGCCAACCCCTCAGACAGGCAGCTGCCCTCCTGGGGTCCAGCCAGGCCTGGCCCAGGATGGCAGAACAAAGAACTTCCTCTGAGAGAGGGTGTGACACCCTCTCCCTTTGGAAAATGGTGTGAAGGCAGGGGAGGAGTAGCCTCCCCCAGCCTCTGGAAATGCTTTGTTGGGCACAGAGGTGCCCAATTCTGCATAAGCCAGTCTACACCGGTTCAGGGACCCCTTAGCCCCTGCTCTGGCGCGAAACTGGACAAAGGAAAGGGGAGTGACCACTCCCCTGACCTGCACCTCCCCTGGGAGGTGTCCAGAGCTCCTCCAGTGTGCTCCAGACCTCTGCCATCTTGGAAACAGAGGTGCTGCTGGCACACTGGACTGCTCTGAGTGGCCAGTGCCACCAGGTGACGTCAGAGACTCCTTGTGATAGGCTCCTTCAGGTGTTAGTAGCCTTTCCTCTCTCCTAGGTAGCCAAACCCTCTTTTCTGGCTATTTAGGGTCTCTGTCTCTGGGGAAACTTTAGATAACGAATGCATGAGCTCAGCCGAGTTCCTCTGCATCTCCCTCTTCACCTTCTGATAAGGAATCGACCGCTGACCGCGCTGGAAGCCTGCAAACCTGCAACATAGTAGCAAAGACGACTACTGCAACTCTGTAACGCTGATCCTGCCGCCTTCTCGACTGTTTTCCTGCTTGTGCATGCTGTGGGGGTAGTCTGCCTCCTCTCTGCACCAGAAGCTCCGAAGAAATCTCCCGTGGGTCGACGGAATCTTCCCCCTGCAACCGCAGGCACCAAAAAGCTGCATCTCCGGTCCCTTGGGTCTCCTCTCAGCACGACGAGCGAGGTCCCTCGAATCCAGCGACACCGTCCAAGTGACCCCCACAGTCCAGTGACTCTTCAGCCCAAGTTTGGTGGAGGTAAGTCCTTGCCTCACCTCGCTGGGCTGCATTGCTGGGAACCGCGACTTTGCAAGCTTCTCCGGCCCCTGTGCACTTCCGGCGGAAATCCTTCGTGCACAGCCAAGCCTGGGTCCACGGCACTCTAACCTGCATTGCACGACTTTCTAAGTTGGTCTCCGGCGACGTGGGACTCCTTTGTGCAACTTCGGCGAGCACCGTTTCACGCATCCTCGTAGTGCCTGTTTCTGGCACTTCTCCGGGTGCTACCTGCTTCAGTGAGGGCTCCTTGTCTTGCTCGACGTCCCCTCTCTCTGCAAGTCCAATTTGCGACCTCCTGGTCCCTCCTGGGCCCCAGCAGCGTCCAAAAACGCCAAACGCACGATTTGCGTGTAGCAAGGCTTGTTGGCGTCCATCCGGCGGGAAAACACTTCTGCACGACTCTCCAAGGCGAGGGGGATCCATCCTCCAAAGGGGAAGTCTCTAGCCCTTGTCGTTCCTGCAGTATTCACAGTTCTTCAGCCTAGTAAGAGCTTCTTTGCACCAACCGCTGGCATTTCTTGGGCATCTGCCCATCTCCGAGCTGCTTGTGACTTTTGGACTTGGTCCCCTTGTTCCACAGGTACCTTCAGACAGGAATCCATCGTTGTTGCATTGCTGATTTGTGTTTTCCTTGCATTCTCCCTCTAACACGACTATTTTGTCCTTAGGGGAACTTTGGTGCACTTTGCACTCACTTTTCAGGGTCTTGGGGAGGGTTATTTTTCTAACTCTCACTATTTTCTAATAGTCCCAGCGACCCTCTACAAGGTCACATAGGTTTGGGGTCCATTCGTGGTTCACATTCCACTTTTGGAGTATATGGTTTGTGTTGCCCCTATCCCTATGTTTCCCCATTGCATCCTATTGTAATTATACATTGTTTGCACTGTTTTCTAAGACTATACTGCATATTTTTGCTATTGTGTATATATATCTTGTGTATATTTCCTATCCTCTTACTGAGGGTACACTCTAAGATACTTTGGCATATTGTCATAAAAATAAAGTACCTTTATTTTTAGTATAACTGTGTATTGTGTTTTCTTATGATATTGTGCATATGACACTAAGTGGTACTGTAGTAGCTTCACACGTCTCCTAGTTCAGCCTGAGCTGCTTTGCTAAGCTACCATTATCTATCAGCCTAAGCTGCTAGACACCCTATACACTAATAAGGGATAACTGGGCCTGGTGCAAGGTGCAAGTACCCCTTGGTACTCACTACAAGCCAGTCCAGCCTCCTACATTGGTTGTGCAGTGGTGGGATAAGTGCTTGAGACTACTTACCACTCTTGTCATTGTACTTTTCATAAGAGAAAAATATACAAAACAAGGTCAGTGTATATACACATAGCCAAAAAGTTTTGCATTTCCTCTTTTCACTCTTTTCTAAGTGCTGAAAAGTACTTCTAAACTTTCAAAAAGTTCTTAAAAGTTTAAAAAGTTTTTTCTGTCTTTCCAAAAAGTTCTGAAAACTTTTTTTTCTCTTTGTCTATCACTTTAACTCTCTCTAAAAATGTCTGGCACAGGCCAAAAAGTTGAACTGTCCAAACTTGCATATGATCACCTTAGCTGGAAAGGAGCAAGGAGTCTCTGCATAGAGAGAGGTTTGAGTGTAGGGAAGAATCCTTCCTTAGAACTGTTAATTAATATGCTTAGAGTACAGGATAAGGCCATAAGTGCCCAATCTGTAGAAAAAGTAGCTAATGGTTCTCAATCTGATCCAGGGACTCCCCCAGGAAAAGGTTCAGGAAAGAAACTTCTCAGCCTGCCCATTACTAGACAGTCTAGCATAGTTGGTACAGAGGTTGAATCACATCATACTGATGATGTGCTCTCACATTATGCTGGTAGCCAAGCTGTTAGGGTGCCCTTGGTAAGGGACAGGTCTCCTTCTGTTCATTCCCATCATACCTCTGTATCTAGAAATGTCCCTCCCACCCACCCTGATGACAGATTGTTAGAAAGGGAGCTCAATAGATTGAGAGTGGAACAAACCAGACTGAAGCTCAAGAAGCAACAGCTGGATTTGGATAGACAGTCTTTAGAAATAGAGAGGGAAAGACAGAAGTTGGGTTTAGATACCCATGGTGGCAGCAGCAGTATTCCCCATAGTCATCCTGCAAAAGAGCATGATTCCAGGAATCTGCACAAGATAGTTCCCCCTTATAAGGAGGGGGATGACATTAACAAGTGGTTTGCTGCACTTGAGAGGGCCTGTGCTGTACAGGATGTCCCTCAAAAGCAGTGGGCTGCTATCCTATGGCTATCATTTAGTGGAAAAGGTAGGGATAGGCTCCTTACTGTGAAAGAAAATGATGCCAATAATTTTACAGTTCTTAAGAATGCACTCCTGGATGGTTATGGCTTAACCACTGAACAGTACAGGATAAAGTTCAGAGAGACCAAAAAGGAGTCTTCACAAGACTGGGTTGATTTTATTGACCATTCAGTGAAGGCCTTGGAGGGGTGGTTACATGGCAGTAAAGTTACTGATTATGAAAGCCTGTATAACACAATCCTGAGAGAGCATATACTTAATAATTGTGTGTCTGATTTGTTGCACCAGTACCTGGTAGACTCTGATCTGACCTCTCCCCAAGAATTGGGAAAAAAGGCAGACAAATGGGTCAGAACAAGGGTGAACAGAAAAGTTCATACAGGGGGTGACAAAGATGGCAATAAGAAGAAAGATGGTGAAAAATCTCAAGATAAGCATGGGGATAAGGGTAAAACCAAAGATCCCACTTCAAATCTTAAACACTCTTCAGAGGGTGGGGATAAAACTAATTCTTCCTCTTCTTCTCAACCTGCACACATTAAAAAGCCTTGGTGCTTTGTGTGTAAAAACAGAGGCCATAGGCCAGGGGATAAGTCCTGTCCAGGTAAACCCCCTGAGCCTACCACCACTAATACATCAAGCTCTAGTGCCCCTAGCAGTAGTAGTACTAGTGGTGGGACTGCTGGCAACAGTCAAGCAAAGGGTGTAGTTGGGTTCACTTATGGGTCCATAGTGGAAACTGATGTAATCAGTCCCAAGACAGTTTCTGTCACACCTAGTGGCATTGGCCTTGCCACACTGGCTGCTTGTCCCCTTACAATGGATAAGTACAGGCAGACAGTTTCAATAAATGGTGTTGAGGCCTTGGCCTACAGGGACACAGGTGCCAGTTTCACTTTGGTGACTGAAAACCTAGTGCCTCCTGAACAACACATCATTGGACAACAGTATAAGATTATTGATGTCCATAACTCCACTAAGTTTCTTCCCTTAGCTATAATTCAGTTTAGTTGGGGTGGAGTTACTGGCCCTAAGCAGGTGGTGGTATCACCTAGCTTACCTGTAGACTGTCTCTTAGGTAATGACCTAGAGGCCTCAGGTTGGGCTGATGTAGAGTTTTATGCCCATGCAGCCATGCTGGGCATCCCTGAGGAATTGTTCCCTCTCATTTCAAGTGAAATGAAAAAGCAAAGGAGAGAAGGCCTGAAAACTCAGGATCCCTCTCCATCAACAGGTAAAAAGGGTATCACAGTATCCCCTAACCACCCTACCATTCAGGATACTATTCCTGTGGTGGGAGAAACCTCTCCTGGGGTGGCACCTGTTCCAAGGGAATCATCAGCTGGCAAAGCTGGACTCCCTGAGGTGGAAGTACCTCTCTGTGGGATAACTAACATTGGTGAGAAAAACAGCACCATTTTAGTTAACATGGAGCATCCCTCCAACCCTCCCAGAGAAACTTTAGTGCAGAAACCCTGCACTACCTCACAACACTTAGGACAGCATCCCTGCCCTAGTGTGGAGCTCATAGGACAGCATCCCTGCCCTGCTCCAACTCAAGAGAAACAGCATCCCTGTTCTCTCTTCCAGCCAGATGGACAACGTTTTTGCCCAGCTATGGCTTTTCTGAGACAGCATCCCTGCCTGGCATTTCCATCACTACAAATAGGTTCAGTGGACAATTCCCACTGCTCTAAACTAAAACTTACTGATAGAAACTCTGAAAATACATCTTCACATTGTTGCTTAGCTAAAAAACTTCAAACAGGGTGGTTTACATCCCCACAGGGAAGTAACCATATAGTGGATGATAAAGGGAGTAACCAGTCTATTGCAGAGCTACTCTCTACTTATCACCACTTAGACAATAAAGTCTCAACTGGCCAAGGTTAGCCTTATTGTCCTTCGTTTGGGGGGGGGTTGTGTGAGAAGGTAGCCTCTTTCTAGCCTTGTTACCCCCACTTTTGGCCTGTTTGTGAGTGTATGTCAGGGTGTTTGTCACTGTTTTCACTGTCTCACTGGGATCCTGATAGCCAGGCCTCAGTGCTCATAGTGAAAACACCATGTTTTCAGTATGGTTGTTATGTGTCACTGGGATCCTGCTGGTCAGGACCCCAGTGCTCATAGGTTTGTGGCCTATATGTATGTGTCACTGGGACCCTGTCACACAGGGCCCCAGTGCTCATAGGTGTGCATGTATATGTTCCCTGTGTGGTGCCTAACTGTCTCACTGAGGCTCTGCTAACCAGAACCTCAGTGGTTATGCTCTCTCATTACTTTCAAATTGTCACTGACAGGCTAGTGACCATTTTTACCAATTTACATTGGCTTACTGGAACACCCTTATAATTCCCTAGTATATGGTACTGAGGTACCCAGGGTATTGGGGTTCCAGGAGATCCCTATGGGCTGCAGCATTTCTTTTGCCACCCATAGGGAGCTCTGACAATTCTTACACAGGCCTGCCACTGCAGCCTGAGTGAAATAACGTCCACGTTATTTCACAGCCATTTTACACTGCACTTAAGTAACTTATAAGTCACCTATATGTCTAACCTTTACCTGGTAAAGGTTAGGTGCAAAGTTACTTAGTGTGAGGGCACCCTGGCACTAGCCAAGGTGCCCCCACATTGTTCAGAGCCAATTCACTGAACTTTGTGAGTGCGGGGACACCATTACACGCGTGCACTACATATAGGTCACTACCTATATGTAGCTTCACCATGGTAACTCCGAATATGGCCATGTAACATGTCTATGATCATGGAATTGCCCCCTCTATGCCATCCTGGCATTTTTGGTACAATTCCATGATCCCAGTGGTCTGTAGCACAGACCCTGGTACTGCCAGACTGCCCTTCCTGGGGTTTCACTGCAGCTGCTGCTGCTGCCAACCCCTCAGACAGGCAGCTGCCCTCCTGGGGTCCAGCCAGGCCTGGCCCAGGATGGCAGAACAAAGAACTTCCTCTGAGAGAGGGTGTGACACCCTCTCCCTTTGGAAAATGGTGTGAAGGCAGGGGAGGAGTAGCCTCCCCCAGCCTCTGGAAATGCTTTGTTGGGCACAGAGGTGCCCAATTCTGCATAAGCCAGTCTACACCGGTTCAGGGACCCCTTAGCCCCTGCTCTGGCGCGAAACTGGACAAAGGAAAGGGGAGTGACCACTCCCCTGACCTGCACCTCCCCTGGGAGGTGTCCAGAGCTCCTCCAGTGTGCTCCAGACCTCTGCCATCTTGGAAACAGAGGTGCTGCTGGCACACTGGACTGCTCTGAGTGGCCAGTGCCACCAGGTGACGTCAGAGACTCCTTGTGATAGGCTCCTTCAGGTGTTAGTAGCCTTTCCTCTCTCCTAGGTAGCCAAACCCTCTTTTCTGGCTATTTAGGGTCTCTGTCTCTGGGGAAACTTTAGATAACGAATGCATGAGCTCAGCCGAGTTCCTCTGCATCTCCCTCTTCACCTTCTGATAAGGAATCGACCGCTGACCGCGCTGGAAGCCTGCAAACCTGCAACATAGTAGCAAAGACGACTACTGCAACTCTGTAACGCTGATCCTGCCGCCTTCTCGACTGTTTTCCTGCTTGTGCATGCTGTGGGGGTAGTCTGCCTCCTCTCTGCACCAGAAGCTCCGAAGAAATCTCCCGTGGGTCGACGGAATCTTCCCCCTGCAACCGCAGGCACCAAAAAGCTGCATCTCCGGTCCCTTGGGTCTCCTCTCAGCACGACGAGCGAGGTCCCTCGAATCCCGCGACACCGTCCAAGTGACCCCCACAGTCCAGTGACTCTTCAGCCCAAGTTTGGTGGAGGTAAGTCCTTGCCTCACCTCGCTGGGCTGCATTGCTGGGAACCGCGACTTTGCAAGCTTCTCCGGCCCCTGTGCACTTCCGGCGGAAATCCTTCGTGCACAGCCAAGCCTGGGTCCACGGCACTCTAACCTGCATTGCACGACTTTCTAAGTTGGTCTCCGGCGACGTGGGACTCCTTTGTGCAACTTCGGCGAGCACCGTTTCACGCATCCTCGTAGTGCCTGTTTCTGGCACTTCTCCGGGTGCTACCTGCTTCAGTGAGGGCTCCTTGTCTTGCTCGACGTCCCCTCTCTCTGCAAGTCCAATTTGCGACCTCCTGGTCCCTCCTGGGCCCCAGCAGCGTCCAAAAACGCCAAACGCACGATTTGCGTGTAGCAAGGCTTGTTGGCGTCCATCCGGCGGGAAAACACTTCTGCACGACTCTCCAAGGCGAGGGGGATCCATCCTCCAAAGGGGAAGTCTCTAGCCCTTGTCGTTCCTGCAGTATTCACAGTTCTTCAGCCTAGTAAGAGCTTCTTTGCACCAACCGCTGGCATTTCTTGGGCATCTGCCCATCTCCGAGCTGCTTGTGACTTTTGGACTTGGTCCCCTTGTTCCACAGGTACCTTCAGACAGGAATCCATCGTTGTTGCATTGCTGATTTGTGTTTTCCTTGCATTCTCCCTCTAACACGACTATTTTGTCCTTAGGGGAACTTTGGTGCACTTTGCACTCACTTTTCAGGGTCTTGGGGAGGGTTATTTTTCTAACTCTCACTATTTTCTAATAGTCCCAGCGACCCTCTACAAGGTCACATAGGTTTGGGGTCCATTCGTGGTTCACATTCCACTTTTGGAGTATATGGTTTGTGTTGCCCCTATCCCTATGTTTCCCCATTGCATCCTATTGTAATTATACATTGTTTGCACTGTTTTCTAAGACTATACTGCATATTTTTGCTATTGTGTATATATATCTTGTGTATATTTCCTATCCTCTTACTGAGGGTACACTCTAAGATACTTTGGCATATTGTCATAAAAATAAAGTACCTTTATTTTTAGTATAACTGTGTATTGTGTTTTCTTATGATATTGTGCATATGACACTAAGTGGTACTGTAGTAGCTTCACACGTCTCCTAGTTCAGCCTGAGCTGCTTTGCTAAGCTACCATTATCTATCAGCCTAAGCTGCTAGACACCCTATACACTAATAAGGGATAACTGGGCCTGGTGCAAGGTGCAAGTACCCCTTGGTACTCACTACAAGCCAGTCCAGCCTCCTACAGTGTTGCAGCACACTGGACCAAGGTGAGGGAAATTTCCGGCAATCTGATGGAGGGACGGATTCGACACTTCCTCCCCGAGCATCGTTTAGTGGTGCGTGAATTTAGCGTAATTCATTTTTGCATAAAAAAGGTGAAAGTTCACAAAACTTATGCTACGTTATCTGAAATGCAAAAATGGCATCTAGCACTCGCCTGTATTACAACACGAAATGCATGCTCACGTCGATTTTCGATGCAAGGATGTATTTCATGCTAAAAAAAAGCAAAAAAGCACAGGTGTTGCAAACAACTGCTTATGTTCTGGTAATTTGCATTGTTCCTGTGCTCCATCATACATTGCTGCAAATGTGACATGACGTTGCAACATGGTAAAATGGCCTAATATCTCAAATTTCGTATAACAAGCTTAAACCGAAGTTCACAAAACTGTACACACAATTTTGTTCGCCACTGGCATACAGAAGTTCCAAAATGGATTTCTATCTCCATACTGTCAAGCTTGTTACATGCACTCTCCATGTGCTTCTGACCAAATCTATACAACATATGCACGCATTCACAATGTTCATCTTGCTCCACAAATGTAATGTTCACTCATATTCGTTATCCATGTCCCATATGGATGTAGTGAAGCACTGGGGTGAAAATCACTGATCAACTTAAACGTGAGAGGCCAGTGCACACTCTCCCATTAAAGGTAGTAAGAAAAAGGGGGCTAACCTTCATTATTAATTCAGTATGATACCACCACCGCTGGCCTTTCCCCAGCAGTGGAGGAGGTGTCCAAATGGGGGATGTATTTTAGGTGCCCCTCGGGACCCCAGTGCTCTGGGTTATTAACTAGCTTTGCATATAATGATCACTGTCTGCACTGGGCCAGAAAAAAAACCTTACGGAGACCGAAGGCAGACATCGCAAAGGGATTTTGGTTCAGGCAGCGCAGGAAGTCACCTTGCAAAAGGAAAGGACAAGAATGTGCTACATCTATGGCATATGGCGCATTCCTGTCCTTTCCAACTGCATTGCCAGTGCTGTGGCAGCCTAGTGCCAATGCAGGCATCCTGTGCAAAGGTGCCTGCATTTCATGCAGGATTGTTTTTGTGCAGGAAGGGATAACTTCCCGCGCAAAAACTATCCTGGGAGGCTTTTTCCTTTCTATGTAGGTTGCAGAATGCAGCCCACATAGAAAGAGGAAAAAACTAGGAGAAACAGTGATATTTCTCCTCTGTGGATGCATAAGGTTTTGGCGCATCCCCAGGTATACAAGGTCTTGTAACTCTGGGGATGCGCCAAAGTCCATGGGTGTTGCGTCGGCACCCTCACCGGCCATCGAACGCCTATCCAAGACAGAATAAAGCAACACAGCTATTTTCTCTGCCTGGCCTTACTCCATAATTTAAGAGGCCATTCAAAGCCATGCAAAGTAACTTTACCTGACCTCATAAATATGATTTGGTGGTTTGTGCCGCCGTTACATCACAAAAAGTTAAGCAACTGCTGTGCAAGGGCCTCATAAATATGGGCCTTAGTAACTATTTTGCACCTCCCTAATCCTACAACTGAATAGCTTTGCCCCATAATAGTGCTGTCAGGCTCTTCCTCCCACAGTGGTTGATGTGTTTTTCAAGTGGCCACAGTGATGTTGAGTCGTCATCTCCAATCTCAATACATGTGGGGAAATGTCACTCCCTAGAAATGTTTCTCCCCAATGTCCTTGGTGCAGCAATATCTTTATCTACTGCTAGAAGAATTACTGAATGGTTTCAGGTGCAATCCGTGGCTAAAATGCTTCTCCCCAGACCGCCAGTAGGTTTATATGTCTATCCTCAGGCTACTCCCCATGTTGGATGCCTTCCTGCAGTACCCCAGTAACATTTTATTGCTTTCCAGTGTCTTCCTTTACAGAGTTCTTCCGATTCCAGAATTGGATTCAATAGTATATGGCAACTTTTTGAGCACTACTTTCCAAGTTTGTGCACTGATCTCTATCTCTCTCTCTCTTGCTCTCTCTCCTGTTAGTCTGTCTTTCTCAATGGACTAATCCTAGAGAGAATGGAGAAGTTTTGTTAGGCTTGACCTGGCATAAAGGGGCATGTAAAAGTGCGGTTACAGGTGAAGCTTATTAAAGCCTGCACTACTGTCTTGTCTATGCATGTTTGATTTCGATAATGAATTTTCCACCCATGGCACATTTATTGAATACATAACAACAAGAATTAGGTCTGGTCATGTGTGTGCTATTTTAGACTGCATTATTGGTACATGAAGAAAATTATAAAAGTGTATAGCTGTTGCATCAGATAAATGTAACTATCCCCATTGTTGGCTGTGCTAAACAAATCCTCATTTAAAGGATCTAATTTGGGTCTATGCTTTTGCGTGATCGCTTTTGCGCACCTCAATGCACTGTCTGAGTGAAAAATATTGCATTTTGGTTGTTTAGTCTATTTTCCTCGTCTCACATAAAGGCAACAGACTTCATTTACAAGAGGTCCGCGCCTCCTGAGTTTCACTTTTTATAGCGCTCTTGTGGCGCAGGCCTCTCAGTCATATCTATGAGGCGACACAAAGCCACCCTGCATGGCTTTGCATGGCCTCATACATATGAAGTAAGGCAAAGAGGCATTCCATGGGCGTTGTGGTGGGTTTTTCCATGCAACACCCATGGGTTTTGACACATTCCTAGATTTACAAGAATCTGTTAACCTGTGCGCCTCCCCAAGGGTGTGTAACAATAAGAAATAACTTTATTTTTCCTTGTTTGTCCTCTTTCTATGTGTGCTACATTCTGCAGCACACATAGAAATAGGAAAATGCCTCCATTGATTGTTTTTGTGCAGGAAGCACAAAAACAATTGTGCCAACAATGCAGACACCCTTTCACCATGGCACAAGGGTACCTGCGTTGACACTAGGCACCAATTTGTGCACCGACGCAGGCCGAAGTGACAGGAATGCATCGTATTTCATTAATATGGCACAGTCCTGCCCTTTTCTTTTGATGCAGGGCAGCGCAGCAGAGTGACTTGCTGCCCTGCAACAACAACTAGTAAATAAGCCCCAATGTAATTTATTGATCAAATCATGTTTGCAAAGAAATGTACACATAGGTTAATATAAATAAGAGGGTAGTGGAGTACAAGAATTCCTATTGCAATGATTTTGATGTTTTTTTTTTATCAGAGATTTTGCAAAATGCCAACATATGAACCACTTTGGAATCCTTTGAAACTAAAGAAATGAAAACAAGTGAATGTCAACATCACAAACACCAAATGTAAACTTTATATAAAATTAAATTCGGTAAAATTAATGCATGGATATTGAAAAGTAATCATAATGTGCAATAACCCAAATAACAAGGACCAGATTAACAAATGTTAATTTTCACTTTTGTGTGAGTTTCGTTAAGAAATCTTAATCGTAGTGTCTTTACGACTGCCAACTTTTTGTGTGAGGAGTCTCTGCCTCGAGTTCGGAGACTCAGGAGTCCTAAAGATACTAGCTGTAAAATGCCTTTGTGAATTGCAAAAAATCATAAATTTACACAAAAGTGTGAGTTTACCGTTGTGAATCAGGCCCTGTGTTTCTAGCCCTGGACATTCAATTAATAAATCAAAGCATTCTAAGGGCAAAATTTAAGAAAAGTGGTGCTGCAGTCAATGCAGGGCCGCTTTTCTTGTGACCATTAGCGCCCCCTAACGCCACCATGAGTGCGCTGTGATTAACATACGGTGCACCATGGTGGTAGTTAGGGAACTAGTGTCAAAATGTTGATGCTGGTTTGGCGCTTTGAAGGATTAGCGCCAACATTTTTTATGCTAATCCTTTATAGCACATTGAGGCCCACTGAAAACAATGGTGTGCTTCCTTTTAACTCCTGCTCTGGCAGGTGTTAACAATTCCGCTAAAAACAGTGCAAAGAAATCTTTTAGATTTCATTGTACCCTTTTTGCAGGCCCCCTAACGGGGGAACGCCCCCCTTGCATACATTATGCCTGGAGCAGGCACAATGTAGCGCAATGGGTTACAAAGAGGCACGATGCATGCATTGTGCCACCTTGTAAATATGGCGCAACATTTTTGCCATAATATCCGCATGTTAGCATTAACAAAATGACACTGATGTGGCGATATATAGCGCTAGGCCTTTCCTAAATTCGGTCCTGAGAGTGGTAATTTGATTCTTTTATTTGAGTCAATTTGACTCTCACACTTGTCGAAAATGAGTTGTGTAGGAAAGTCCTCCTTTTTTGCCCTGTTACCCCAAACATTTTGGACAGATACTGGTGGTTACTGACTCTTGGCTGTGCCCTGGGTACTGCTTACCAGTCCAAGGGCCAGTGCTCTGTGTAAAGTGGATAAGCAAATGAAGCTAATTATAATCGGCAGTATCAACCTACCTATAAGTCCCTAGTATATGGTGGGGCATGTAGGTTCAGGGACCCCAACATAGATGGTGCACCCATAGGTGCACTGCTGAGGTGCCCTGTGTCATTTTAAAGCCAGGCCTGCCTTTCTGGCTGCTTTTAAACTAAAGTTATTTGCAAATTTGACTTTGGAATTAAAAGTACTTCCAAAGTCTTAAACTACCTTATTTTTATATATGAGTCACCCCTAAGGTGTGCCCTAAATGCCCCTAGTGTTGGGGGGCATGTAACTATAAGCAGGGGCCTTATAACATTTATTTATAAGCCCTGGTGAGGTAAAATAGCCACATTTGTTTTTCCCTCACTGTAGTGAATAGCCTCCATAGGCTAACATAGGGACGCTTTATTTTAGTTAATGGTCCCTTTAGGAAACAGATATTTCTCGTTTGGTATCAAAATAATTGTTATAAGAAATCCCACAACTTGTCATTGTTGGATTTAATATAACTAGTTCAGGGAAAAAGTTTTAAAACTCTATCTGAAAGTTGTTAACTTCAGCTCTGTAGTGCCCTTCTCTGATTGGCCAGCCTCTGGCAGCCTGGCCAGATTGCCTTGATAAGGTGTGAAGTGGCCTGGGCTGAACACAAAGGAAGTGCCTATGGGAGGACATCTGCCTCAGCAGATGGTGAAACAGAGTGAAGGGAGAGCAGCCACATTGGTCATCAAACGGGGGAAGGGCAAATGGAGGACCTCCTCCATTTCCCGCAACCCCAGACAACCAGGTGCCCTCTTGATTAGATTAGGAGAGGGCAGGAGAGGGGTGTGTTAAGGATTTGTAGCCACAGCAGTGGGTGGGCTCAGCCAGACCTAACACCAAAAAATCAGTTTCAGCCATGTTGGAGTTTTGAAGAATGTTGTTCCCTGGGAGTGATTTGTACCACACCTCCCAGGAAGTGGTTATCCAAGTGGGTAGTGGCCTTCCTGTGATTGGAATGTCACCCACCTGCTTTTCACCCCAGGAGCAAGGATAAATATGGCAGAGCTCCACCCTCACCTCAGATCCCTACAAGGAACAACATCTGAAGAAGAAGAACTACCCTGCTGGACCCCTGACCAGCACCTGGGCACTGCACTATGAAGGACTGCACCAACTGCACAGTTGAACTTCACCACAAGAAGGACTTTGCCTGGCTTCAACTGGTTCAAGAAGGGACTCCCTACTTGCTACAGGTGAAAAATAGCTAACCAGAGTCCCCTGCATCAAAACCTGAAGTAACTGACCAGGGGCTAGTGGTTATTTTTGGATTTGAAACAGGTGCATTCTGGGAGTTGGAATCCTAACCCTCAAAGAGCAGCTTAGATCTTCTGGAAACTTGGGATGAGTTGTGGACTCCTGAAGGACCTTCAAAGACCTTCTGAAGAAGATCCAGAGGTTTGTATAAGATTGGAGAACTTTTGGTAAAAAAGGGACAGACCCACCCTGGTGTGTCAAGCTGGCTTACCTCAATTGTGACCTAGCCTGGCAGGTTGGTCCCGCTGAAGAGCCCTGGACTTCCAGGGGCTCCTGGAAAGGCAATCCGACGACCTCGCATCGAAATCGGCTTGCTGAGGAGGGGCGACCTTCATCTGAAGGAAAAAGCTCTGAAAAAAGTGTCGAGAAAGTGGCGAAGTCCAAAAGTAAAATGCTGACCAGGACTTCCCGCGCAGTGTATCCGAGGAGGGCTTCAGGGACATAGGATCAATATTTAGCTTTGGCCCAGACGAAGATGTCCGTCCTAAAAAATCGTCTAAGTCTGAAGGTAGGATTCTTCACCGAGGTCTCCTTCAACGCGTAAACGAAGAGGGCTTCAGGGAGGTCAGATCAGACTGGTGACTTCGTCCAGCTGAATAAAATCTTCAGGAAAAAGACTAAGGGGCTGATTCTAACCCCGGCGGTCTTCGACCGCCGGGGCGAGGGTCGGCGGAAGCACCGCCGACAGGCCGGCGGTGCCCCGCAGGGCATTCTGACCGCGGCGCTTTGGCCGCGGTCAGAAAGGGTAAACCGGCGGTCTCCCGCCGGTTTACCGCTGCCCTCAGAATCCCCCATGGCGGCGCAGCTTGCTGCGCCGCCATGGGGGATTCTGACCCCCCCTACCGCCATCATGTTCATGGTGGGAAAGCCGCCATGAACAGGATGGCGGTAGGGGGGGTCGCGGGGCCCCCGTAAGAGGGCCCCGCAAGGTATTTCAGTGTCTGCCTTGCAGACACTGAAATACGCGACGGGTGCTACTGCACCCTTCGCACCTTCCCACTCCGCCGGCTCGATTACGAGCCGGCATCCTCGTGGAAAGGGAGTTTTTCCCTGGGCTGGCGGGCGGTCTTTTGGAGATCGCCCGCCAGCCCAGGGAAAAACTCATAATACCCTCCGCGGTCTTCTGACCGCGGAGCGGTATTATGGGGGCGGAATTCTGGCGGGCGGCCTCCGCCGCCCGCCAGAATTAGAATCACCCCCTAAATCTGAAGGTGAACTTTTGACTGAGGCCTCCCGCTTGGTGTAGCTGAGCAAGGCTCCATCGCGGCCTGCCTTAAACTTTGACTTTGCCCTGGTCGAGGTGCAACCAGATATCCCGAGTGCCACTTTTAGTTTCTGTGTGCTAAAAAACATCAAGGGGCTCATTATGAACCCTGGTGGTTCTGACCGCCATGCCAGTGGCAGCGGCAAAGACCGCCACCAGCATGGCGGTCTGAACCGCCATATAATAATAACAGGGAGGGCCACATGTGGCGGCCCTCCTCCACTGCCAGGCTACCGCCGACAGGCCGCCTGACGATGAAGGAAATCATTATCTGACAGGGCAGCGCTGTAAGCAGCGCTGCCCTTTGGATAATGATCCCTTTTCCTTCAGCCTTTCCCTGGCGGGTTTCTCCGCCAGAGAAAGGCTGGTGGAAGTGGTGCTCCGGGGCCCCGTGCAGTGCCCCGTCGCGCAGGCCACTGCCTTATTTACGGGCAGTGATCTGCGCAACGGGTGCTGCTGCACCCGCCGCACACCAACATTGGCAGCGGCTCCACTTGGCATGGGCAGTGCAGGGGCCCCCAGGCACAGCCCCATCACGCGTTTCACTGCCCGAATTACGTGCAGTGAAATGCGCGACGGGTGCTGCTGCACATCAACATTGCTGCCACTGGAATGTTGATATGGCTTTTCTGCTGGGCCAGCAGACGGAAACGCTGTTTCCGTCCGCAGGCCCAGTGGAAATGTCATAATAGTGGGCCAGTTGGCTCCCGCGGCTTCGGTGGTCTTTGAAAAAGACCGGCGAAGCCGTAATGAGGGCCTTTGTCTCCTAAGTTAAGCCTTGTTGCTCGTTGCCAAGCTACCAAGGATTGAGCTGGGGTTAATTTATTGAGACCTAACTGGACCTAGTGGGGGCTAGTGCCCTATTGCTAAGTGTAGATACTTACCTGTCCTTACCAGTAATCCGCTTTCCAACAAGTTGTAAAAAGAAAGCTAAGAAATTATTACATAGTAATTGACCTAACTGTTGAAATTTGACAACTATAAGGTGAGAATATATTTGACTTCAAAAGAGGGCATTATATGGTTGCCTACTAGTGATCTTTCCAAAGATGGTATGGTTTTGATTTGCGCAGAGATTTTTCATCAGCCAGTAAAAATGTTGTCTCAAAGTAGAAGCCAGAGTGAACGAATGCTGACCCTCGCACCTTTCTCTATTTCAAATGTGATTTTCCCTTAAAAGGTGCTCAATATTATCTAACCCTGCAGAGATTTTGCATTCATTCTATCCAGTGATTGCTTGTGAAAAGGACTAAAGATTAAACCGGATTAAACTGGACCGGACAAATTTGCATTCCTTCCATAAAATCCATCCGTCCCTCTGCTTGTTGCCCCACTCACTGTTCATGGGCGCCTGAATGTATGTTGTCTGTGATTGCATGTGTGTGGCATGTGTGTCTGTGTGCATGTGTGATATCTCTCTGTTGTCTGTGTGTGCATAGGAACTTCGGTGTTCCCGGCTCCCATTATTTCAGTTGGTATGATTTACTTTATAGATTATGGCACTTTTGGTGTGAGTGATTGGGTACTAGTATGTTAGCCTGTGCAAAGAATTCTGCATGTCTGTAGATGTAGGTGTACCTAGGTGTGTGTACTTGGCCTGTAGGGCAACCAATAGATCCAAGAGACTGGGACGCTACTCGCTTTTCTCTGCATTTTCCTTTTAAAACACATTTTCGAGCTTTACTCAAAATTTTTATTTTGAAGGAAATTATCACTTTATTAGATCAGTAGTGGAAATCTGCTGTTCTGATGACATGAGACTGGTCACTCTGTGTGTGCATAGATGTGTGCAGGTGTGTGATCTGTCCATCCATTCAGCCATCCCTCCATCTGTTTATCCCTGTGTGCAAAATGACATATTGGTGCATTGCATGGGTGCCTCTGTCGGTTGGTCTGTGTACATGGATATCTGTACTAGGCCTGGTCTGTGTGTGCACCGAACCCTATCAGTATGTTTTGTCTCCATGAGTACAGATAAGCATTTACAATGCAATGGGTCTCACATTTGCTCTAGTTAGAGCTGTTAGCGTTGTAAACTTCTAAACGGACTTTTCTTGCCACATAAACTGATAATGAAAAGTAAAACTGATAATGAAAAGTAAAACAGTTTCACATATGTGAGCCGACCATCGCCATGAGCGTGAAGGAGTCACCGAAAAGGAAACAGAAGTTTGCTCACAATAAAATGTATTGGCAAAAGTGTAATTATCCATGTAACCGTCAAAAGTAGAATTATCAATTTAGTCAGCAAAACTGGAATTATCCATGTAACAGGGTCCATGTCATGCAAAGCGCTCGACTACCGCCCAGAGAGATCGTCCTGCGTAGGAAATAAAAAGAAATAGTGCAGAACCCATTCGGAAATAATGGAGCCCCGTATGTTTTCAGTAGTTTTCCAGTGCTGTAGACGAGGGCTAAACAACGGAAAAGACACGTATGTATGTCTTTGACTAATCAAGCAAATTTTAAAAGGCAAGCCTATGAACAAATCAAACTGATGGGTGTGATTAAAAGCCCACAGAGAGATTACAACAGGGGCCAGGGCGCTTGTGCATGCTCGACTCTAATAAATGGGCAACAGAATACAGCCATGTAGTGTCCATCTGTAAAAAAAAGTTTTCAAACCGTTTAAAAGACCAGGATATGAAGCTTGCTGGGTAAAAGCGCTTCTATGTATGTACATTATGTATGATTTTTTTATAGAAAAACTGTAGTCTGATGAGACAATGAACGCTGTCTTAAAGGCGAGGACTAACAAAAAAAAAATACAGCCTGCAGTTCTATGGTGAACAGAACTGAATATTAACGCTAGAGCCTGTAGTGTGAGTGTGGTTCAGGTGTCTCTTTCTCACTGTTCTTCTCTGTTTCAGGTGCTGGTTGGGGTGCTGCCTTATTCCCTTCTGCGTTGATTCCTGCAAAGATGTGGACCACTTTTGCCCAAACTGCAACCATCATGTTTACAAATACAAACGAATGTAACACAGACTTGTGTGTGTTCTACAGAAAAAATGAATATGTGCCTTTGATCAACTGTACCACAATGCGTTGTATCTTAAATGTTTAATGCTACAATTCAATGATTATGCTTTCAGATTCACTAATACAATTTGACAAATGTAAATTCTTTTTTAAATCAGGTTTTCTAACTGTGCTAATTTAGAAGGTGTAGAACATGTTGCGTGTTTGACTCTTTGCACACCATAATGTGATTGCTTGTAGGTATCTCCAAGATAATTAATTGTACTCTTTGTGAACATTTGTAAGCTACGATTTCCCATTCTTCTTTGAGGAAAATAACTCAGAGCCCACGCTCTAGGTTCCTTTGAGGCAAAAAGCATCAATGTAACATAGAAAACAAATATTTTGTGTTTAAAAAGCATGAGATACAAAAATAAAGTATTGTATTACCAATTTAAAATCGTATACATAAATCTAATGATAAACGTTTACTCTATAAGTCACATTTCTTTCTGTCCACATGTTACTTACTTGTTTATGTTAATATTATGTAGCAATCTTAATCACAATTTGGATTGGTTAACGTTCACAACTATGTATGTGGTAGAGTTTATAGAGCGACAAACAACCTTATGCGCCCTGTAGGGCACATCTTGTAGAACAAATGGAATAGAAAATGCAGGTAGTTGAAACAGAACGGGAAGAGGGAGAAATCCTACAATGCGATATCCCACCCTTTACACCTGTTACAGTGCATATCCTTAAATGCCACTCCAATTCATTCAATATTTAGAAATCCTTTAAGGGCTCAATTATAAAAGCTCTAACCTAAGACCTTTTTCGACATTTCATTCACTCATTCCCCAGACCCCCATGAATCTGCCTCTCTTTTTTTTTGTTCCTTGAAAGATCACTGGTTGATCAAATATTAAGTGGATGACCAGAGGTTCCTGGTTTGTGAGCAGCGGGGAAACAGGTGTTGCGCGTGTCCGTTTCCATCATCGCAGCTGGCCTTACTCAGAGGACATAGACTTTGTACACGGAGAGACATTGAAGGTATTTATGGACTGGCATTGAGCGGGTTTAATTAGGTAGGTTCAAGCAAACTGTGCCCTCAGGACTCTACAGTTGAAGTAATTTGATTTCTCTATGGGATAGTAGTGTAAACTGTTGTGGTCGCTGTTGAAGCGTGCCAGTACCATGTTCTGTGTCACCTTAAACTGGTGGGCGGCACATGGAGAACTTTACAGTGGTGCCCTTGACGTGAGCATTACTTCAGGAAGTAAATGTAAGCTCGCTATCAAAAAGACATATACACATTTTCTGCGTTCTTCATATTGGTGTGAGTTGGCTGCTTTTTTCAGGAGTGTAAAAATAGTGGGTGAAGTCCCCTTCATATAGTAAGGTTGCACCAATCCAGGTATGTTTCCAAACTTATTTCTTTCCTATGATCACTTCTAAAGCTTGTCTGCTGCCACTGGAAAACCTTGGTGGTTTTTTACAAGCCCTTGCGCCGCCAGTGTGCCACTTTTTATATGGGAAAAAGGGACGCACCGGCGGTGCAAGGGGCTTGTATATAAGCCTCCGTGTCTCTGCCCTGGAGTGTCCTGTTTTTCCCCACCCCACAGTGAATGATATCCAGTGTCTGGCTGAGCGGCCCTTGTCCCCAGGCTCGAAGTGTCCCTTTGCTTGCCTGAGCATGCTTCTGAACACTACAGCGGGGCATGACCTTTGCACTACCTAGTACCATAATTTCTCTTCTTATTACTTTTGTCAGAGAGAGGCATTTTATCCAGTGGTGCACACTGTCAAGACTTGGGATATTTGTCTGACTTTCCGAGCATTCTTCACTCCAAATGGGATTTGAGAGTTGACAACGTATATCTACAATGAGGTTTTTATATCATACTTTATGTTGCACTTCTGCTGTGCTTAAACACTGTAAATACCAGGTATCCTTTTACCAAGTTTTGATACCTAATTTTCCAATCTCAGAAGTATAGAAGGCTGAGTGGGCCTTGCTGCAGTTCAAACTCATGACCTGCAGATCACTGAGGGGCATACTTATACTTGTTTTGCACCAAATTTGCGTAATTTCTATAATGCAAATTCGGTGCAAAACTAACTCCATATTTATACTTTAGAGCTAGACCCATCTAGCGCCAAAGTTATGGAGTTAAAGTTGTTTTTTTGGGATGTGGAAACCAACATTGTGTCAATGAGATGCAAGGTAGGTGTTCCCGTGCAAAAAATGACTCTATGGCCTTAGCGCCATATTTACCCCTGTGCTAAAATCACATACGGGGGGTGTCATATAATGATGCAAAGCTTGCTTTGCACCATTATATAATGCCTGGGTCAGGGCAGGCGTTAGGAGACCTAATGGCCTATTTCCATGGTGGAACACATGGAATAAGCCCGCAGGTGCCCGCCCCAGGGACACCTCCACCCACACCAGAGGGACACTGGAGGATGGGAGACCCCATCTCAGGTAAGTATAGGCAAGTACAGGTAAGTATTTTATTTATTTTTTAAAGTGCCATTGGGGGCCCTGAAATGCCCCCCCTGCATGGCACTGGGTGCAGTGGCCAGGCACAGGGGACCCTGGTCCCCTGTGCTGGCAATTGGGGTGGTGGGCATGACTCCCATCTTTTCTAAGACAGGAGTTATGTATTATGGATGGTTTTGCATCAGAAAATGACTCTGGGCTGGTTAGAGTAATTTTTTTCAACTTTAACCTGCCTAACGTCATTTTTTGGCACAAAACCCCTTTCTCCCATACCGCCACCCCCACCCGGCTAACATTTTTTTATTTTATGCTAGCCTACCCTTTGTTCCGACTTGCACCATTCCATAAATATGGTGCCCGGCTGGCGCTCAAAAATCGTGCAAGCCGGTGCAAAACTTTTTGATGCAAAACTGCGTTAATGCAGTTTTGCACCAAAAAGTATAAATGTGCCAGAGTATTTTATTGTTGAGCCTTCAACTCACCTTGATGCTTTCCTCTTTCAATAACTATCCTAGTGAGCAAATAAATATTAATCAGATGCTCGAGAGGAAGGACCCTTCACAACCTAATCAGCACCTTCCATGAAGGTGTTTTCATTGACCCATTCTAAACTTTTTGTCTCCACTCGAAGGGGAAGGTGTGGTTCCAGTTTGAGGCAGAGTTTGTAAGATAAGCTGACTGGGTCCAACTTGGGGTGGCATGGTGAGCAAAAAACACTATGGATTAAACCCAGATCTTTGTGACTGGGGGTGAATGTTTGCATTGTTCAGTGTTCTGTCCATCATCTGTTCTTTTTGCATTTGTAAGATAAGCCAGTCAGTAATGCTGATTGATCCACTGTCCAGTGCCACACAGAGATTGGAGCAGCTTCTGATTCGTTCCACAGAGAAGAGGAGACTCTTGGTCATATTTCATGAGCATGAAACCCATTCACTCCCGGGTAGAGGGGAGGTATGATCCACTTTGTTTTGGTACCAACCTATCACCTCTGTCCATTGATTCAAGGAAATAAGGAACTTAGGAGGTTGTTGTTAATTAGCTAGCACTTGCTGATGTGCTGTGTTGGTTTAAGTAGGAGGGGGTGCAATAAAGGTATGTTGAAGGGAGGAGTGAACAATTTATTTCAAGGGGGATGAGGGACCCATTTCCCATGCTTATGATATGGACTACAAAAGTTAAGACACTGCTTCTTGCATGAAGCTGGGTAATTACTCCTCAAGCTTTAGTGTTATGAAATAGCTTTGTCAGCAACTCTTTCTAATGGTACAAAGGTTTATCAGCTATTTTCCGTTCTCAAACATATATGTATACAATTGCCTCTCGTTTTTGAAGCTGCTGTGGACCCTAGCAGCAGTAGTACCACTGCAGTGGGTAAGAGAAGCGCAACACATATGTCCATCCATATAGTGACCATAAAGCCAAAGAAGCAGTGCACATGTGGTGTTGCAAGTGACATTGATTTATTCAGGTGGCTACAACACGCTACACCTAATGCGTTTCAGCTTACACCTTTGAAACATATATATAAATTGAATAAGGATTATGAAAAATCACATGCAAAGCAGCCCTGGCTCTAGAAGTAGCTCCCAAAGTAGATTCATATGAAGCCAGTAAATACAACACATCTTTAACATCAGTTAAATTTCCCATCAAAAATATTTGAAGGAAATCCCAAGTTTTCGAAATAAACTCGACTTGCAGCTCCAGAGAAACTTGGCATGAGAAGGGGCAATTTTTTAGAATAAACAGACTTCATCCTTATCTTTCCTTACCAAAACACACTTCATTTTACAGAGAGATACAGCAGATCTGTGCACAGCTTCTCTCAGCCGTTGGGGCTCATTGTGGACATGAGTTATGACGTTGTTGATGCATCTGCTTTGTTTGATTCACCTCTAGGCAAACAAATACTATGGTCATGGAAGCAAAACTAGACCATATGCTTTAAATGATAAACATCCTTATCGAAAGAGACCAAATAACAAGTAGACAAGATCAGACCAAGACAACGGTAGAGTGTGGTGGTGATAAGAAGATCACCAAAAAGCCATGCTTACCACCTGTTAAAAAATGTCTTCCTTCTTTATGGTCAAGTCGAAGTCCCCATTTTTTGGCAGTTGACAGACACAAGCCCCCAATGAGGAAAACACCTAAATGGTATGTCAGTTCCTACTGGTGACTCCCTTCCATCACTTGAAAGAGTAGGCATGTTATCTTTTCATGGATCAAATCTCACCCGCATCACCAAATTCTTCCCCAGTCTGAAGGGAATAAAGTCACCCTTGTTATTTAAGAGAATCATCTATTTTAAACGAAGAAGTCCCAGACAGACATTTTTTAATTTACAAGATGTCTGGATTTCTGAAATACATATTTTCCAAAACGTATGGACCCACTTTGTTCTTGAGGATTGAATCATGAACTCCAAATAGCTTTGAGATCCAACTTACCTATAAGCACACTTCTCTGAATAAAAGTGCCTTAGTCCCCATGGTCCAGTGATTAACGACACCACTGCAGGATTCTCAGAGAAAAAAACAGCTGTCATATCACTTAGGAAAATCAAGACCGGTGTCAGGTGGACATATATCAAACAGTGTAGGATATAAAGCACTTTTGTCTTTATTTGGGTGGATGTCAGCAGTTGTGCAGGCTCCTGCATTTTTATTATACACATTCTTTCGGAGTTACTCTTACGTTCACCAAAAAATATCACATCGCCTGTCTATGCCTCAGGGAGGAGTCAATTAGGGTTTTTGAACGCTGGTCAGCTCAAACGTGTTATCATTTTCTAATATCTCGACTTCCAGCAGCTATGTGAATTATTTTCAGTTAGGTTCAGTGCACATACATTCTCTGGCCAAAATTCATGCAGAATATTCCTGTGAATAAAAGTTGCACATCACTCATTTATAGTTTGGATATCCACTCAATGCTCATCTGTGACAAGTCTGACCTCAAGAAATATATTTTTTCTTGTTTTTTTGTAATATCGAGCATGGTATTCATTGCACTTTTTACTTCTAAACATGTTAGAAATTACTTTTACACCTCTCGATTTAACTCAGTTTATTTTTCTCTAATTATTTATTGGGTTCTCATACGGCACATCCTCAGCAGAGGGACATAAAGACATTGAACACTATACCTAGCACCAATAAAAATCCTGAAGTATACATATCCGTAATTATAATAGGAATGGGAGCGAGTGGGGTGAAAGGGAAGGGGGAGAGGGAAAGGTACTGCTTCTTATAGGCATAACTGCAGCGTACCTACTTTACTCGAGTACCGCAACATGGCCTGTATCACAGTCATACAGGGCGCAACCTGCTGGACACAGCGTTGAATCATTCACAAAATCATGGAGACAAAAGTATCTTCCCACAGCCCCGAAACGTGTCATGTAGGTTTTGTGGTTCAATAGCAATAGCAAGTGCTCTTTCACTTCCGGAGGTGGGGTAGACCCTAGAGGAGGCTACACACAAAGGCCCAGATTTCTACTTTTTCACGCAAAACTGCATTAGCGCAGTTTTGCGTGAAAAAGTATAGTGCCGGCTAGAGCCATTCCAAGGCGCTGTACAGGCACCATTGTAGGAGGCTGGTCTGGTTTGTAGTGGGTACCTTGGGTACTTACACCTTATACCAGGTCCAGTTATCCCTTATTAGTGGAGTGGAGTAGTATTCTAGCAGCCTCGGCTGATAGAGATAGCTGTAGCAGAGCAGCTTAGGCTGAACTTGGAGACATGCAAAGCTCCTGCAATACCACTATAGTTACACAGTACTTATACTCAATAAAAGACAATGCGTAGTGTTACCAAAAATAAAGGTACTTTATTTTAGTGACACAAGGCCAAAAATATCTTAGAGGCAATACTCCTTCTGGAGGTAAGTAAATAGTCATAGGATATTGCAAACAATAGAAAATACCATAGAATGCAATAGGAAGAAAGAGGCCTAGGGGCAACTCAAAACATATACTAAGAAAGTGGAATGCAAATCACGAATTCCCCCCTAGGAAAGTGTAGTGTGTAGAGGGTCGCTGGGAGTGTAAGGAAACCACAAAGGTGAAGAAAATACCCCACCCTAGAGCACAGTAAATAGGAGTAAAGTACTGCAAGTTTTCTCAGGACACACTACAAGTTGTGATTAGAGTTATTGCAAGAACCAAGCAAGACTGCAAGAAGCAACAAATGTTGGATTCCTGGACCTGAAGACCTGTAAAGAGAGGAGACCAAGTCCAGAAGTCGCAGAAGATTCCAGGAAGGACAGGAGCCCCTGGCCACCTAGAAGATGGTGCAAAAGAGGATTCTCCGTTTGGAAGAAGTCTACAGAAGAGCACCAAAGATGATGGCTGCGGGTTCCTGCGTGATGCAAAGGATGTCTCACATGGAGATATTGGATGCAGGCAAGTTGCAGTGCTGGATTTGTCCAACAAGCCCTGGTTCAAGCAACGCCGTGGATGGCATCAAAATGGCGCTGCCTGGACCCAGGAGGGACCTGGGGGCCCTAACTCGGACTGAGGAGGCAGAGGGGGCTCTCAACACTGGAGGGAACCCACAGATGACCAGGCAGCACCCACGGAGGTCCCAGGGCACGGGGACAAAAAAGGTGCAAATTGCGGTTGCTACAGCACTACAAAAGAAGGTCCACGCTACCAGAGAACAACTCAGTGAGTTGTGCGTCGCAGGGTAGAGTGCTGGGGATCTGGGCCAGGCTGTGCACGAAGGATTCTTGCAAATAATGCGCAGAGGCCTCAGGAGGTGAAGATGATGCGGTGCACATAGGTACTGTCGCAAACAGGGATGGAAAGCTCTTACCTCCTCCAAATTTGGACAGCAGGACCTTAGGACAGTCTGTGTCGAAGGGGTGCACCACCTGTCTTCCAAGGAGCACGCTTGTTGCCAGGAGAGCAGTCCAAGGGAACCGGTCATCGTCTTAGAAGGTGCCTACTGGAGCAGGGAAGTGACTCCGTCACTCCACAGGAGATTTCTTCAGATCTTCTGGTGCAGGGTGAAGACAGGGAGTCCCCAGAGCATTGGAAACTGTTGCAGTTGCTGGCTGGAGCTGAAGTTGCAGAGTCCAAGTAGCCCTTCTGGATACTTTAGTGCAGCTACAGTGGTTTCTGGAGCAGTCTGCGGTTGATCCGAGGTCAGAGGATGAAGCAGTGATTGCAGAGGATTCCTGATGGAAACTTGCAAGCAGGATCTGAAGAGGAACCCACAAGAGAGACCCTAAATAGCCCTGAGAGGGTTAGTGGCTACCTATCCAGGAATGCACCTATCAGGAGGTGTCTCTGACGCCACCTGCTGGCACTGGCCACTCAGAGAACTCCAGAGTGTCCCCCCACCTTGGAAAATAAGATGGCTAACGCCAGGGACACACTGGAGGAGCTCTGGGCACCACCCCTGGGGTGGTGATGGACAGGGGAGTGGTCACTCCTCTTTCCTTGGTCCAGTTTCACCCCGGAGCAGGGACTGGGGGTTCCTGAACCAGTGTAGACTGCTTTATGCAAAGAGGGCACCATCTGTGCCCATCAAAGCATTTCCAGAGGCTCTGGGAGGCTACCCGTCCCAAGCCTGTAACACCTATTTCCAAAGGGAGAGGGTGTAACACCCTCCTCCCAAAGGAAATGATTTGTTCTGCCTTCCCGGGACTGAGCTGCTCAGACCCCAGAAGGGCAGAACCCTGTCTGTGAGGTGGCAGCAGCTGTAGCTGCAGTGCAAACCTCAGAAAGCTGGTTTGGCAGTACTGGGGGTCCATGGTGGAGCCCCCAGGATGCATGGAATTGGCTCCCCAATACCAGAATTGGAATGGGGGGACGATTCCATGATCTTAGACACCTTACATGGCCATATTCGGAGTTACCATTGTGAAGCTACATATAGGTATTGACCTATATGCAGTGCACGCCTGTAATGGCGTCCCTGCACTCAAGAAGTCCAGGGATTTGGCCCTGGGCAGCTTGGGGGCACCTTTGCTAGTACAAGGGTGCCCTCACACTTAGTAACTTTGCACCTAGCCTTCAGTAAAGGAAGGTTAGAGATATAGGTCACTTATAAGTTACTTAAGTGCAGTGAAAATGGCAGTGAAATAGTGTGTGTACTATTTCACGCATGCTGCAGTGGCAGTCCTGTAAAAGTGTTTGTCTGAGCTCCTTATTGGTGGCAAAAGAAATGCTGTAACCCATAAGGATCTCCTGGAACCCCAAAGCCCTGGGTACCTAGGTACCATATACTAGGGACTTATAAGGGGGGGTCCAGTGTGCCAATTGGAATTGGTAAATGAAGTCACTAAACTATAGTGACTAATTTCGAAGTAGAAAGAGCATAAGCAGTGAAGTTCTGGTTAGCAGAACTTCAGTGACACAGTTAAACATTACTGACAACACACACATTAGGCGACAAACTATGAGCACTGGGGTCCTGACCAGCAGGATCCCAGACAGACAGGCAAAACATACTGACATGCAGGTTGAAATTGGGGGTAACATGCCAAGAAAGATGGTACTTTCCTACACAATCCCCCCCCCCCCCAAACGAAGGACAATAAGGCTAAACTTGCCCAGTTGAGTCTTCATTATCTAAGTGGAAATATCTGGAGAGTCCATCTGCATCGGAGTGCGTACTCCCAGGTCTATGTTCCACTGTAAAGTCCATACCCTGTAGGGAAATGGACCACCTCAGCAATTTAGGGTTTTCACCTTTCATCTGCTTTAAGACATAAGAGAGGTTTGTGATCTGTTTGAACAATGAAGTGAGTCCCAAAAAAGTAGGGTGTCAGCTTCTTCAAGGCCCAGACCACAGCAAAGACCTCCCTCTCTATGGCAGACCAACGCTTTTCTCTAGGGGTCAACCTCCTAATGATAAAAGCAACAGGTTGATCCTGGCCCTCTGAGTAAAGTTGTGTTAACACTGCCCCAACCCCCAGTTCAGAAGCATCTGTCTGGACAATGAATTGTTTGGAGTTTTTTGGGCTTTTTAAGACAGGTGCAGTGCACATAGCCTGCTTAAGCTCCTCAAAAGTTTTCTGACAGCTCGCTGTCCATCATACCTTTTTAGGCATTTTCTCTTATGTGAGGTCATTAAGAGGGGCAACAATGGAGCCATAGTTCTTAATGAACCTCCTGTAATACCCAGTGAGACCTAAGAAGACTCTGACCTGGGTCTGAGTAGTAAAGGGAGCCCAGTCCATAATTGTCTGGATCTTCCCCTGTAGTGGTTAAATCTGTTCTCCACCTACCAGGTGGCCCAGATAAACCACTTTCCCCTGCCCTATCTGGCACTTTGAAGCCTTGATAGTGAGTCCTGCCTTTTGCAGGGCCTTCAAAACTTTCCATAGGTGGACCAGGTGGTCATCCCAGGTGGAGCTAAAAACAGCAATGTCATCTAAGTATGCTGCACTGAAAGCTTTCCAACCTTGGAGGACTGTAGTCACCAGCCTCTGGAAAGTGGCAGGTGCATTTGTCAAACCAAAGGGCATAACTATGAATTGGTAATGCCCTCCTATGGTAGAAAATGCAGTTTTTGCTTTAGCATCCTCTGATGACTTGAACTGCCAATCCCCTGCAGTCAGATCAAAGGTGCTTAGATTCTTGGCAGAAGCCAGTATATCTATGAGCTCATCTGCCCTGGGTATAGGCTGAGCATCAGTTTTGGTTACTATATTAAGTCCTCTATAGTCCACACAAAACCGCATTTCTCTCTTTCCTTCTTTGCAATGAGGTTTGGTGACAAATGCCACTGGGCTAGCCCAGGGGCTATCAGAGGGCTCAATAACTCCTAGGTCTAACATTTTCTGTACCTCAGTTTTAGTGCAATCTCTGACATGGTCAGGCTATCTGTAAATTTTACTTTTGACAGGTAAACTGTTTCCAGTATCAAATGTATGTTCACACCAGGTAGTTGTACCAGGTATAAGGGAAAATAGGTCAGAAAACTGTCCTAGGAGATTTTTGCAGTCCTCCCTCTGCTCAGCAGTGAGGCAGTCTGCAATCACCACTCCTTCCACTAAGCCATCAGCTTCAGTGTTGGAGAAGAGGTCAGGGAGAGGGTCACTCTCTTCTTCCTGTCCCTCATCTGTGGCCATGAGTAGGGTTAAATCAGCCCTATCATAGTAAGGTTTAAGGTGATTGACATGAAGCACCCTAAGAGGGCTTCTGGCAGTGCCCGGGTCCACCAGATCGGTGACCTCACCTTTCGTCTCCAAATGAGATGGGGTCCACTCCATTTGTCCTGGAGTGCCCTTGAGGCCACAGGCTCCAATACCCACACCTTCTGTTCTGGGTGGTACTCTGTCAGGACAGCCTTCTGGTCATGCCATTGCTTTTGGAGCTCTTGGCTGGCCTGAAGGTTTTTAGTGGCCTTTTTCACGTACTCAGCCATTCTAGATCTTAGGCCAAGTACATATTCCACAATGTCTTGTTTAGGGGGCTTTAAAGGTTGCTCCCAACCCTCCTTCACAAGAGCAAGGGGACCCCTAACAGGGTGACCCCAAGAGGACATCCCATCTCCTTCTGAGTTTCTCAGAGAACCCCATGATCATGCCTTTCTGAGTTTTATTAACCCTCTCAACCAATCCATTTGTTTGTGGATGATCAGGGGTGGTGAATTTGTATGTTACACTACACTCCTTCCACATTGCCTTGAGATATGCAGACATGAAGTTACTACCTCTGTTTGATACAACTTCCTTAGAGAAGCCCACTCTGGAAAATATTCCCAGGAGGGCCTATGCCACTGCAGGTGCTGTAGTGGTCCTTAAGGGGATAGCTTCTGGATACCTTGTGGCATGGTCCACCACCACAAGGACCAATCTATTAACAGAGGGTGTAGGAGGGTCAAGGGGACCAACAATATCAACCCTTACCCTCTCAAAGGGCACCCCAACCACTGGCAGTGGGATTAAGGGGGCCTTTGGGGTGCCACCAGTATTTACCACTGTCTTGGTGAGTAACAGGAACGACAAAACTCTTTAGTGTCCTCTGACATATGAGGCCAGTGAAAATGGTCCGTCCCATGTTTTACTTTGCCCCAAATGTCCAGCCAAAGGAATGTCATGAGCCAGAGTTAGGAGGAATTCTCTGTACTGTAGGGGGGTGACCAATCTCCTGGTGGCACCAGGTTTACGGTCCCTTGCTTTGGTATAGAGGAGATTGTTCTCCCAGTAAACTCTGTAGCTGTCATTGACATCCCCATTCTGCTGTTTGACAGTTTGCTGTCTGAGACCCTCTAGTGTGGGACATGTCTGCTGTGTCACACTCAGTTCCTCCCTGGCAGGACCCCTGCACCCACAAGCTCAGCTGTGTCAGCTTCAAGCTCCTCTGGTGTAGGTTCTGCACAGGGAGAAGACCTCTCCTCATCAAAAGGGGAATCATCTGGAGAGAGAGGGATAGTGGACAAGGGTTTGCCCTTCCTACCCCTAGTTCGTGGGAGCACTTGGTCTATTGTTCCAGGATCCAAGGTTCCCTGTCCTCCTTGCTTCTTGGCCTTAGTGTAGAAAAGTAGCCTCTTTATAGCATGGTTACCCCCACTTTTGGCCTGTTTCTGAGTGTGTGTCAGTGTGTTTTTACTGTGTCACTGGGATCTTGCTAGCAAGGACCCCAGTGCTCACAGACAAAAACCTATATGTCAGTGTGTTTTGCCTGTCTCACTGGGATCCTGCTAGCCAGGACCCCAGTGTTCATAGTTTATGTCCTAATGTGTATGCCTGTGTAGAGCCTAACTGTGTCACTGAGGCTCTGCTAATCAGTACCTCAGTGCTTATGCTCTCTGCATTTAAATTTGTCACTGTAGGCCAGTGACTTCATTTACCAATTTCACTTGGCATACTGGACCCCCCCTTATAAGTCCCTAGTATATGGTACCTAGGTGCCCAGGGCACTGGGGTTACAGGAGATCCATATGGGCTGCAGCATTTCTTTTGCCACCCATAGGGAGCTCAGACAAACCATTACGAAGGACTGCCATTGCAGCCTGTGTGAAATAGTTTCACACACTATTTCACAGCCATTTTCACTGCACTTAAATAAATTATAAGTCACCTATATGTCTAACCTCCACTTGCTGAAGGTTAGGTGCAAAGTTACTAAGTGTGAGGGTACCCTTGCACTAGCAAATGTGCCCCCACATTGTTCAGATCCCCCTCTTCCTCCTCTCACAGAGTTGAGGACCCCAGGTCCCTCCTGGGCCCATCCAGCAACATTTTGATGAAAACACACTTTTGCCGTAGCCAAGGCTTGTTGTTGCCTTCCAACATAAAATCTAATCTGCAATGATCTTCACGCCGTGAGACATCTTTTGCATCATGCAGGAACCCACTGGCTTCTTCCTAGGGTGCATTTCTGCAGTCTTCAACTAACTGGGGACTCTTCTTTTGCACCCTCTCTGGGCTGGCTGGGGCTTCTGCCCTTCTTGGAACTTCTTTCGACTTCTGGACTTGGTCCCCTTCCTTTACAGGTCTTCAGGTCCAATAATCCAGCAGTTGTTCTTTGCAGACTTGGTAGGCTGCTGCAAAATCCCCAAAACAAGGTGTAGTGTTTCCTAAGGAAACTTGCAGTACTTTACTCCTGCTTTTCTGGGTTCTGGGGTGGAGTAGTTTACTTACCTTAAATGAATTCTTGCTCTCCCAGCGATTCTGCACACACTACATTTGTTTAGGGGATAATTTGTGATTCACATTCCACTTTTTTAGTATATGGTTTGTGTTGCCCCTAGACCTATTTTCTCCCTTTGCATTATATAGGACTTCCTACTGTTTGCATTGTTCTATGACTATTTACTTGTATAATTTGGGTGTCTAGTGTATAGATTGTGAATAATACCTCCAGAAGGATTATTGTCTCTAAGAAATCTTTGGTACTTTGTCACCCAAATAAATACCATTATTTTTTATAACACTGAGTATTGTCTTTACTTGTGTATAAGTACTGTGTAACTATAAGTGGTATTGCATGATCTTTGCATGTCTCCTAGTTCAGCCTAAGCTGCTCTGCTATAGCTACCTCTATCATCCTAAGCTGTTAGAACACTACTGCATTCACTAACAAGGGATAACTTGACCTGGTGTAAGTTGTAAATACCCAAGGTACCCATTACAAACCAGTCCAGCCTCTGACATTGGTGGTGCAGCGGTGGGATAAGTACTTACAATTGCTTTACCAGTTTGTTACCTGCGCTTTTCCTGAGAAAAACTTGCTCCAATACTTAGAGCACATAGAATATATAACTAGAAACAATTTGCTAACTTTCTTAAAAGTTGTTTAAACTTTGCAAAAGTTTTTACAAAGTTCTGAAAAGTTTACTTCTTTTCTCTAAAAAGTTAGCTCCTGTTATTGTACTAACTCTTTACTCACTTTCCTAAACTTTTTCTCTTTCAATATGTCTTCTGTAGAAGCTACCCCTAGAGTTGTGAAAGCAACATTTGAGAATCTTAAATTTAAAAGTTTGAGGGGTCTCTGTATTGAAAGAAGTTTAGGGATTGGGAAGAAACCCAATAAGGAGTTTCTCTTAAATCTTCTCCTCCAAGATGACCTGGGACTCAGCAGTGGTCCAGATCAGACAGGGGAAGAGGTATAGGATAATTCCAACCAGGAAGGCTCAGAGGAGCCCTGGGGAGGGTCCTTCCACGGATTTGTCTGTTAGCAAGCCCCCTAGTGTAGCTGGTAGTGGGAAGGGTTCACACACAAGTAGGGCACCTTTTACCCCTAGAGGCCAGGTCACTAGAGTGTCCCCTGTTAGAGATAGATCTACCTTTGCACACTCTCATGTTACCTCTGTTTCAGAGGCTGCACACAATTCTAAGCCTGAGGACCAGTCCCTAGATAGGGAACTCAGAAAGGTGAGGTTAGCGGCGGCCAGACTGAGGCTAATGCAGCAACAGTTGGCCTTAGACAGGGAATCCCTGGCTGTGGAGAAAGAGAGGAAGGGTTTGGGGTTAGTTCCCCATGGTGGCAGCAGCAGTTTTAGAAATACAAATGTTAGGGAACCTTCTAGGAATCTGCACAAAGTTGTCCCTCCTTACAAGGGTGGAGATGACATATACAAGTGGTTTGCTGCAGTTGAGGGGGCCTGTAAAGTTCAGAGGGATCCTCATGTACTGAAGTACTGGGTTTTTCAGAACCCAGTGGTGCCAGGGAACACACCCTAAGACTTCGAGTCCTTCCTGTTTCAGACTACAGAAACACAGAGTCTTCTTGGTGAAGTCAAAGATCTTGTTTATTGGCTGCAGCCAGTAACAGGTATCCTAGAAGTACAACACAGTGTATATTCTCAGGAGACTGCCCTCTTTGCAAAGCTAACCTTCTCTTTTATACAAAATATTATGCTTTAGGCAAACATTCCTTATTTTACAGTTGACCATTCACATATTTTCACTACAAAGAAATAGCAGGTTTATGATGACAAGCCCATATTTCAGTTTGTCCAGGCCTCAATCAATTACCCGGCAAGGCTTAGTACTTTCATGAGATATCGACGGACCCCCAATATAAACGGGCACCTCCTCCTTGTAAAGCAAGTCATAAAGAAAGAAACAGAGACAGGTGTGTGTAAGATTAGGCATGGTTTGTGTGTAATGAAAGGTTTATGATGTGTTGTGCCTTGATATTAATCTCATTCGGCCACTGGGAAAGAAACTGGCCGAACAGGTTTGGCTTCAGGCAGTGGAGTCAGCTTGCCCAGGTCACAGAGGAGTCAGCAAAGGTGTACGTGTCCTTCAGACTCGTTTTCAGCATTAGACATTGGCCTATGTGAGGGCAATCACAAAATGGCTGTCGTTTAAATGGAACACAAGGGTTCAAGACGGAAACTCTCATATTCGGGTGATTTCGTTACCCGAATATGAATACAATGCTTGTGCATACTATTCTGATCATTCTCGGTCTGCTGATACCAAAATCGTTGTGATACGACGATGTTTATAACACGGGTCCAGAATTTTCAGTACCACAGACCCTCCTTTTGCCCTTACATAGGCAATAACCTATACTCACGCTAATCTGAGTCCAGGTCTATATTCATAAAGTCGTTGAGATGTTGCTGTAGCATCATCCTATTACCTAGTTCGTCCCTTGATACAGGTTTCCTTACACACGATGTAGCACAGAGGCCACATATTGCAGGAGCACACTGTACACACAGACAGGACAGGAAAAGAATGGCTAAGATCATCCCAATGACTACCAGAGTCTTCCATCCCAGGCGGATATCAGCTCCCAGAACCACCCCTCAATGACCAATCTCCTTTATCCACGTGAATAGACTCGGAGATCTTATGCAGTTTGGAAATGGCCTGGTAGACTGTCGGAGCGTTATCTGGGATGAAAACACAGCAACTTGATTGGATCACCTTACATACCCCACCTCGGTCTGCAAGTATGACGCCTAATGCGACCCTGTTCTGAAAAGTCATAAGGCGATCCGACTGGAGCTCAGCAGTCAAATTACTAAGGGCACCGGCGGTTTCAACTACCGTGGATTCAACCACCTTTGTCAATTGCCTTATGTTCCTGCTGTTAACCATAGGGCCCCAAAACGGCAGAAAACCCTTTACGAAATCTCCAAATTCTTGTCCTGTAGTGTCTTCTTTACTTATGACACCTCTAACTATCCTTGTCTTATGGTAATCTGCCGCGGCCGTGTAGGTGGGAGGTAACAGGAACGAAACAAAACATGTGCCTGAGAAGTCAGGAGGCAACCATGTATAGGCTCTATTATGGCAGATGAAATAGGTACCCTTAGCTGCTAAGAACGAAGGAGAAGTCTGAGACGCAAAAACATATGTTTCAGTGCAGATACTTTTCCCTAACTGAGCTCTGGGATTCTTGCCATTACCTTGCAGACATAGGTGACCCTGATGGGGTACAATCCAAATCGGGGAGGATCTCTTTGCTCGCTGGTTCCCACTCAGAGTAACTCCATATCCTGTTATGTTCCATCCAATATATGCTAGTGTCTCATCTCTCGGGATAGAGTCATAGGAAATATCTTCCCTAATCATATCTACTATACCCTTAGCTAGAGCACTATTCTTAGGATTATCTTTCACAGAACGTAGGGGGTTGGCTTCATACGCGTATATGAACACCGTTCTATATGCCCATACAGAACCATTATGGCTGAAAGGCAGGACCAGATAAGGGATACCTTTATCAGTAGTATGGGGCATAAGACCACACACCCAACAGTTAGTTGTGTTCACTACTAATTGCTGTTGGTGTAGAAGCTGAATGAATGAATTGTTGACAAATTCTAATCTTCTGGCAGACTCGTGTTCAGGCAGGGGGTGAAAAGAATGCGAGGAAACAGTAGAAGGAGGTATGGGCTGTGTAATGGGTGCAAATGTCACTTGAAAAGAGAATAAAACATATCCTATTAAAAACGTCATTACACTAAGCAACATGAAAATACATAATATCAAAAATCGTTTCTTTGTCATTATTATACCCATTCTGGCTTTAAAGTCCATCTGTCTGGCAGGTCTCTCATTCTTGAAAAACTCCATCCTCTCTAATTGCTGCTCGTGGTGGTAGGGTGTTCTATGCTAGGGAATGCTTCTGTCAGTCCAGGGCAACTCCCTTAGACCGACCAGAACTGTCGACCTAACGTCTTCAGCTGCACTCCAAAGACTTGGGCAACCACGACCCTACAGCTGAACCCGGATGGCGGTTCGAAAAGAAAAAAACAAAAATAAGAAAGTTTCTCAGATGAGAGAGCTGCACTTAAAAAAAAAATAGCAAAGGAACTGGAAAAATAATTATTTGTCCTTAGTTCTTGGTCTCAAATTATAACGGCTTATTCCAGGAACTGTCTGGTTTTGGAACAAGAGTTCAGGCTCTGTAGTGTTCAATCGAATTGACGGTGGCACAGCTTCTTGCAAATTATTGTCACTTTCTCGTTCAGAAATTGTTCCTTTTACACGTGCATCGCTAAATGGCAAAAAACGAGGCACAGTCTCAGTCTCAGAGTCAGTGATCCCCTCCTGGACCCACCGGTCGTACGGTAGAGGAAAAGGGACTCTCTTGCAGTGTACGCCGTGGATCCAGTTCTTTTTCCCTTCCACTCGAACAGCTGATCTTGTTGAGAGGAGGACGAGGTAGGGGCCGGTCCAACGGGGCTGGTCATTCTTTGTCCGCTGGAAGTTCTTGACCAGCACCCATGATCCAGGATCGATAAGATGTCCTGGAGCTTCAGAGACCTGAGGCAGAGTATCGTGAACCTGTTGGTGTAGAACACGCAATTTAGCCGTCAATTCATACAAATAATCAAGCAGCACAGAGTGTTCGATCTCACTGAATTTTGTTGGTCTTGGCACTCCCCATATGTTGGTCGGGCGGCCAAACACAATTTCATATGGACTAAGTCCCACTCGCGAATGCACAGTCATTCTTGTTGATAGGAGTGCTAGAGGCAGAGCGTCAGGCTATTTAAGACCAGAGCTCGCTTGTATCTTTGCCAACTTCATTTTTAGCGTGCCATTATAGCACTCTACTAGTCCAGCTGATTGGGGGTGATTTGCAGCGTGGAATTTTTGCTGGATACCTAGCCCTTCACATACTCTTTTCATCACTCGACCCACAAATTCACTCCCATTATCACTCCAGACCATACGCAGCATTCCAAACCTAGGGAAGAATTCTTTGGCAAGGGCTTTAGCTGTGGATAAGGCAGTGTTGTCTTTTAGGGGATATGCTTCTACCCATCTTGAAAAAGCACAAACAACAACGAGTACGTATTTCAGATTGTTGCACCTTTCCATGTGGATGAAATCTAGCTGCAAAACCTCGAACGGATACGTTGGAGGCGCAAAATGACCAGCTGGAGTTGGGGTTCCCCTACCAGGATTGTATTTCAGACCCACCATGCAATTCTTGACCACATTCTCTGCACATTTAGGAATTCCAGCATTTTGCCATACTGGAGCCAACAACTTAAAAATCCCTTTCACACTGATATGGGCCATTCCATGAGGCATTGTCACCACTGCAAGCACATACGCATCGGGTAACAACCATCGCTGATGTTCTGACAAGTCAACCCAACAACCATTTTCATCCAATTTACCCGTACTCTCTTTCCACACGCTCAATTCTTTCTCTGAAGCTTCAGCTTGAATAGACTTCACACCCTCTATCGTATCTTCACATATTCCAACGTCACCAACCCATCTTGCGGGGCCTGCAACATACATTCGATTCATCACATCTTTTGCTGTTTCTTTTGCGATTTCGTCAGCAAATGCATTGCCACGACCGACATCATCAGTAACCTTCTTGTGTGCACTGCATTTCACAATCGCAACTTGTAATGGCAAGGTCAGTGACTCAAGAAGCTCATTCACCAACTGACCATGCTGAATTTTAGCTCCATGCGAAGTCAGGAACCCACGTTCTTTCCACAATCGTCCAAAACTATGGGCCACACCAAACGCATACTGGCTGTCGGTATATATGGTCACTTTCATTACTTTCGATAACACACACGCTCTCGTAAGTGCAATCATCTCTGCTGCTTGAGCCGAATTATGTGGTATTCGTGCAGCTTCAACAATCGGATGCAAAGTTGTGACAGCATATGCTGCAGTCGTATCACCATTCGGAAGCTTGAAGCATGAACCATCCACCCATAAGGTACCATCACACTTTACAAGAGGAGTATCTTAAAGATCTACTCTCCCTTTCGTTTCTTCTTCTGTCCTAAGAAAACAATCATGTTGTTCAACATCATCTGTCTCTACTGAAATCGGCAATAACGTGGCTGGATTCAACGTATTGCACCTCTTTATGTGCACATGACTCGCTAACAGTGTCAACTCGTAACCTGACAATCGAGCACTAGTTAAATGCTGTGTCTTGGTCCTGTTTAACAACGTGTCCACTGCATGTGGAACCATCACAATCAACATATTCATCACTAACCCAGCAGACTGTCGAATAGAAACAGCTGCTGCCGCTGTGGCTCTCAAGCATCTCGGCAATGCTTTAGCTACCGGATCCAAAGTCGACGAAAAATATGCGCATGGGCGCTGCTTGTCTCCAAAAGACTGTGTCAGCACTGACAATGCACAACCCTCTCTCTCATGGACATACAGTGTAAAGGGCTTACTGTAGTCGGGGGTACCCAACACAGGAGCCGAACACAATGCATTACGCAATTCGGAAAAACTTTTCTGACAATCTTCAGACCACGGAACGGGGTTTGGTGTATCTTTATAGGTCAATGCTACCAAAGGTTTGGCCAGCAAAGAAAAATTTGGTATCCATTGTCTGCAGTATGATGTAATGCCCAAGAAAGCACGTACTTCTCTCTGTGTCCTTGGCACACTCAATTTTGCAATTGCCTGAATTCTTTCTGAGGTCAGTTTCCTTCCCTCCTTCGATAAGAGATGACCTAAGTAGGTCACTTCTTGTCGACAATATTGCAGTTTTGAAAGGGACACTTTGTGATGTAAATCAGACAAATGACACAACAACAACAAGGTGGCTTCTTTACAAATCTCTTCAGTATCTGTAGCGACTAGCAAATCATCAATGTACTGAATAAGGGTAGCGCCGTCAGGTAAAACAATTGCATCAAGCTGTGTTTTTAAAGCCTGACTATATATTGATGGACTTTCACAGTAGCCTTGTGGAGCGCGTTTGAAGCGGAAACTTCGGCCTCCTAAACTGAATCCAAAAATATCCCAGCATTCTTTAAGTCAATTACCGAAAACCAGGTGGCGGAAGCTGGAATCATAGTCAATATGGCAGTGATATCAGGAACAACTGGAAACTGTGGCACAACTATTTTATTTACCTCTCTAAGATCAATCACGAGCCTGTAAACAGGTGGCTTAGAGGGGTCAGTACGTTTCAAAACAGGCAAAACAGGACTATTACAAACGTTGCCTCTTGTCTCTTCAATTACATCTTTTTCAATTAAATCATAAATGATCGCTAGCAACGCCTTTTCACCTTCACTAGAGATCTTGTATTGTTGAATGCGTGGTAATTTAACATTGGCTTTCAATGTCACAACATAAGGCGGTATTTCCAAAAGACCCACGTCATTAGGACCAGTAGCCCAAATGGTATCTGGAAGAAACGGCAATTCGGTCGGAAGTTTATCCTTCGACAAATATATTGGAGAGACCACTTTCCTACCCAGTGTAAGTTGTACTCCCGAAGGAGAACAATATAATGTTGCATACAATCTTTTCAACAAATCCAATCCTAACAAGTTTTCACCACAACCTGTCGTCAGAATAAGGGGTGCTTCCAATTCACAAGGTCCAACAGAAAGGGACATAGGACTAGAAATCGGGTTCCTAACCGGGGCGCCAGAAAAACCTACTGAAACATTCATCTCGCCAGACAAAGGTGCGGCAGGGAGTTTTGAGTGCATAATAGAACTCTTTGTAGCACCAGTATCCAACAGAAAAGGCTCTGACACACCTGATGTAATCACCTTAACATAAGGTCCATTCTGATCCACTGGAACTAAAAAAACTCCCTCCCTTCGTCTATGGCTGTCCTAGCAATTATTACCTTCCAGATTCTCATCTTCTGCATAGTAGTCGTCAGCATAGTACTGAGCCGTCCTACCAGACGCGTTATGTTGCTGGTCAAAACTATTCATTGAGTTTTGAGACGGAAAGGAACGCGTGTTCTGGGGGAAACTTCCACGTCCTCTACCTCTAGGAGCTTGTTGAACACCTCGACCTCTTGCGCCAGAAGCACCATTCGTACGCTGTAACAAAATAGGACAACTATACTTGAAATGACCCTCTTCTTTACAATATGAACAATGATTGGGACCTACAGGAACACGTGGTTGAGAAAACTCGAACCTTTGCGAGTTTCTCTGGAACTGTTGAGGTTGCTGATAGTTACTCTGACCACCACGTGGCGGATACGCCTGTTGTAAAAGAACCTTCGTCTTTAATTCTTTAGTTTTCTTGTCTGCTCTATCCTTCTCATCTTTATCCCTATTTTCGTAGTACTGTGCAGTAGCCAATATTTGTGCTGAAGAGGAAACGGCCCAAGAACTCTCTGAATCCTTCAATTTCTTACACAGCTCGGCAAGCAAATTGTGCACAAACTTGTCAACGAACAACCGTTGACCACCTTCTGTACTCATATCTTGACCACTGTGGTCGATAAACATTTCCTCAAACCTGGTGAAGAAATCAGACACTGTTTCATCTTTCTTCTGCTTACACGCAGACAATTTATCCCAATTCACATGCATTGCAGGCATTAAAGTCTTCATGTAAGTAATAATCCTAGCAGGCAGTTCTGCTACCAAAGGCTCAGGCTTGGCACCACCAACTTGTCTATCATTTGCAGCACTAATATTAGCCCATGAGTCACCTAACTCTTGTGCATGATCTGTATGGCGAATCAATCCCCACAAAGGCTGTGGAACAACATTCCCAAATAACATGTCTATGTCGGCTAAATTCATAATGCATGAGTCTGCAGTCTGTGATAATTCCTTATAATACCCTGCAGAGTTTTTACGGGGATCAGGCAAAGTCTGCTTAAGGGCTAAAACTTCAGCTCGCTTCCACGGAACATGTACCCAAACATGCTGAAAATGAGCTGGGACAGCATCAATTTGATTAGCAACATCAGCCTCAACGGCGTCCTTCCATACCGGAGGGACTTCTCTCATTGGGTACTGTCGCACCTTTTTTTTAACAGAGGAGTCATGTTGGAACAATGACTGAGAAGGATCCTTATTCCTAAAGGACAACAACGTCGCAACTGCTGTCTCAACATCGGGACCCACAATCGTGCCCTTTGCAAACTCAAACCGTACATGGCACAAATCAGGCGGATTTGTTTCCAAATCATTATCTTCCAATTCCTCACAAAGGAAAGCACACATTTTCTTAAAAACGTATCTTTGTTTTGGTCCTCCCCATTGACGGAAGACATCCATAACAGACTCTACATCGTATCTTCAAGGGTAAACAACCCATTTACGCGCTATACGGTCAAACATTTCTCTCTCTTGAGAATTAGGCAGTTGACTACGCGACTGTTTACGCTCCGAATCTGGGGTCACACCAGACGACCCAAAGAGAGGAAATATAAGGCTGGCAACAGTATCTGTCATTCTCTGTCGGACAGAAGGAGAAGTTGATGAAAGAACAGGAGGAAAAACAGAGGGAAGCAAGGCAGACGCAGAAGCAGACGCAGAGGCAGTATCAGGAAGAACACCAGAAGAGGCAGTCGATGTAGTACATAAAGTCGTAGGAGGTACAGATGGAGCAGGTAGTGAAGTCGGCGGCCCTTGAAGGGGCTGCGCCATAGTAGTAGGAGCCAACTGAAAAGGAGCTGGCAGCTGTGGAAGAACCTGAGGCACAATAACCGGAGGTTGCACAGCTAAAGGTTGCGGAGGTGCTGTAGCATTCTGCGCATAAGGGGGTGGCGAACTCAACAAGTGCCACATTAAAGGATCTTTCTCAAGTTCTTTTGCTGCATCTTGCTGAAGAAGCGGAAGAACTGGATAACATCTATCGGTCACCATTTTACGTTGCCTGTGCAACTGCTCATTCATCTGTTCTTCTTCATCATCTTTAAACTGCATGGCAGCTTGCATTATCGAGATACCCTCTTCCCTCTTATTTCTCTTTGCTAATTTAATTTCCTTCTGTCTGGCTTCCTTACGCCATAGGCGGAAAGAGTCAAACATCGCCGGCCGGGCTTTCTTCTTAAAAAGTTTAACCTCCAGATTATTCAGAATCTCTGTGTCAAAACTACCATATTGGGGCCATTTTAAAACACCATCTTTCCTGGTGTATCAGATCCATACTTCATTATATGTGAGGGGGCCTATGCCATGTTTCACATATAGTTCATAGGTTGGAGTTCCAATCGGAGGAACCGGACACGAGTCCTCCAATCGGGAATCCCTATTATAACCAAGACAAAAAAATTTCCATATCTGCTAAGACCAGGCATCTTCGCTCTCTAGTCTAGCTTCAAACTTCAAAGGATTATCGAATACGATAGTCTCGTGAATACACGAATCCCTCGGCTTTGGTACTTGCAAGTTCCAAATCAAAGATCCCAAGGGGATACCAAACTAAGAACCAAACTAAGGACTGGGAGACGCTCCACTTATACTTAACTGAGGTATCGATGACTTCACCAGAAGACTCGTTTATCATTTCGCTCTACCAAATCATCAAGGGTCCAAAACAGGGCGATAGTTAGGGCAGCAGTCCTTCGTAGCCGTCGGAAAGCGGGGAACCTCGCAGCAAAGACTTTCGGACCACGTCGACATACAGGGGTCGATGAAGTGGCGGCCTTCCTCCAGAATTTTCACACAAAGCTCCTCACGAACCTCTGGCTTGGACTGGTACCGCTGAAATCACCCCACGTTGGGCGCCAAATGAAGTACTGGGTTTTTCAGAACCCAGTGGTGCCAGGGAACACACCCTAAGACTTCGAGTCCTTCCTGTTTCAGACTACAGAAACACAGAGTCTTCTTGGTGAAGTCAAAGATCTTGTTTATTGGCTGCAGCCAGTAACAGGTATCCTAGAAGTACAACACGGTGTATATTCTCAGGAGACTGCCCTCTTTGCAAAGCTAACCTTCTCTTTTATACAAAATATTATGCTTTAGGCAAACATTCCTTATTTTACAGTTGACCATTCACATATTTTCACTACAAAGAAAAAGCAGGTTTATGATGACAAGCCCATATTTCAGTTTGTCCAGCCCTCAATCAATTACCCGGCAAGGCTTAGTACTTTCATCAGATATCGACGGACCCCCAAGATAAACGGGCACCTCCTCCTTGTAAAGCAAGTCATAAAGAAAGAAACAGAGACAGGTGTGTGTAAGATTAGGCATGGTTTGTGTGTAATGAAAGGTTTATGATGTGTTGTGCCTTGATACTAATCTCATTCGGCCACTGGGAAAGAAACTGGCCGAACAGGTTTGGCTTCAGGCAGTGGAGTCAGCTTGCCCAGGTCACAGAGGAGTCAGCAAAGGTGTACGTGTCCTTCAGACTCGTTTTCAGCATTAGACATTGGCCTATGTGAGGGCAATCACAAAATGGCTGTCGTTTAAATGGAACACGAGGGTTCAAGACGGAAACTCTGATATTCAGGTGATTTTGTTTCCCGAATATGAATACAATGCTTGTGCATACTATTCTGATCATTCTCGGTCTGCTGATACCAAAATCGTTGTGATACGACAATGTTTATAACACGGGTCCAGAATTTTCAGTACCACAGTACAGTGGGCTGCTATCCTTTGGTTATCCTTCTCTGGCAAGGGGAGAGTCAGATTTCTTAATGTCAGAGAGGATGATGCAGATAATCTTAAAGGTGCACTCTTAGATGGTCTGGGTTTAACCACTGAACAGTACAGACTTAAGTTCAGAGAGACCAGAAAGGAGTCATCACAGGACTGGACAGACTTTGTGGACTGTTCGGTGGAGGCCCTAGAAGGTTGGTTACATGGCAGTAAGGTGACTGATTATGAAAGCCTACATAACTTGATTCTGAGACAGCATATCTTCAGTAATTGTGTGTCTGACTTGTTACATCAGTATCTTGTGGACTCTGATCAGACCTCTCCCCAAGAATTGGGAAAGAAGGCAGACAAATGGGTCAGAACAAGGGTGAGCAGAAAAGCCATACAGGGGTTGACAAAGATGGCAAGAAGAAAGATGGTGAAAAATCTCAGGACAAGCATGGGGATAAAAGTAAACATAAAGATCCTTCTTCAGGTCCAAAACACTCCTCTGGGGCTAGGGATAAAACTTCTTCATGTTCTTCAAACTCTTCACACAATCAGAAAAATCCTTGGTGCTATGTGTGTAGAAATAAAGGCCATTGGCCAGGGGATGAGTCCTGCACAGGTAAAGCCCCTGAGCCTACCACCACTAAGACATCAGACTCTAGTGCCCCTAGCAGTAGTGGTAATAGTGGTGGGACTACTGGCAATAGTCAAACTAAAGGTGTAGTTGGGTTCACTTTCGGGACCATAATAGAAACTGGGGTAGACAGTCCCAAGGCAGTTTCTGTCACACCTGGTAGCATTGGCCTTGCCACCTTGGCTGCATTTCCCCTTAACATGGATAAGTGCAGGCAGTCAATCTTAATAAATGGTGTGGAGGCCCAGGCCTACAGGGACACAGATGCCATTGTCACGTTGGTGACTGAAAACCTAGTGTCACCTACACAACACCTCCTTGGACAGAAGTACCAAGTTACTGATGTCAATAACTCCACTCATTATCTCCCCTTAGCTGTAGTTCAACTTAGTTGGGGTGGAATTACTGGCCCTAAGCAGGTGGTGGTATCACCTAGCTTACCTGTAGATTGTCTCTTAGGGAATGACCTAGCGGCCTTAGGTTGGGCTGAGGTAGAGTTTAGTACCCATGCATCCATGCTGGGTATCCCTGAGGAATTGCATCCTCTCATTTTTGGTGAAATGAAAAAGCAAAGGAGAAAAAAAGGCCTGAAAACTCAGGATCCTTCTCCAACAACAGGTAAAAGGGCATCAAAGTATCCCCTACCCACCCTGCCATTCAGGATACCGTTCCTGTGGTGGGAGAACCCTCTCCTGGGGTGAAACCTGTACCAAAGGAGCCCTCAGCTACCACAGCTGGACTCCCAGAGCTAAAAATACCTCTCTGTGGAACTACTAAGCCAGATGTGCAAAATTGCACCATTTTAGTAAATATGGAGCATCCCTCCAGCCCTCCCAGAGAAACTTTAGTGCAGCAGCCCTGCACTACCTCTAAACACTCAGGACAGCAGCCCGGTCCTGGTGTGGAGCTTATAGGACAGCAGCCCTGCCCTGCTCCAACTCAAGAGAAACAGCAACCCTGTTCTCTCTTACAGCCATATGGACAATGTTTTTGCCCAGCTATGGATTTATTGAGACAGCATCCCTGTCTAGCATTTCCTGCATTGGACATAGGCCCAGTGGACCAATCCCACTGCCCAACTTTAAAACATACTCATAGGAACTCTGAGAATTTATACTCATACTGTTGGCTTGGTAAAAATCTCTCTCCAACCAGGGTGGTTTACGTCCCCACAGGGAAGTACCCATATAGTGGATGATAAAGGGAGTAACCACTCTATTGCAGATCTACTCTCCACTTATCACCACTTAGACAATAAAGTCTCAACTGGCCAAGGTTAGCCTTATTGTCCTTTGTTTGGGGGGGGGTTGTGTAGGAAAGTAGCCTCTTTATAGCATTGTTACCCCTACTTTTAGCCTGTTTGTGAGTGTGTGTCAGTGTGTTTTTACTCTGTGACTGGGATCCTGCTAGCCAGGACCCCAGTGCTCATAGATAAAAACCTATACGCCAGTGTGTTTTGCCTGTCTCACCGGGATCCTGCTAGCCAGGACCTCAGTGCTCATAGTTTATGGCATGTATATGCCTGTGTAGTGCCTAACTGTGTCACCGAGGTTCTGCTAATCAGAACCTCAGTGCTTATGCTCTCTCTGCATTTAAATTTGTCACTGTAGGCCAGTGACTTCATTTACCAATTTCAGTTGGCATGCTGGACCCCTTTATAAGTCCTTAGTATATGGTACCTAGGTACCCAGGGCATTGGGGTTCCAGGAGATCCATATGGGCTGCAGCATTTCTTTTGCCACCCATAGGGAGCTCAGACAAACCCTTACACAGGACTGCCATTGCAGCCTGCGTGAAATAGTGCACACACTATTCCATAACCATTTTCACTGCACTTAAGTAACTTATAAGTCACCTATGTGTCTAACCTTCACTTGCTGAAGGTTAGGTGCAAAGTTACTAAGTGTGAGGTGTAGGAGGCTGGCTTGGTTTATAGTGGGTACCTGATGGTACTTACACCTTGTGCCAGGTCCAGTTATTCCTTTTTAGTAGATTAGTAGTGTTCTAGCAGGTTAGGCTGATAGAGGTAGCTATAGCAGAGCAGCTTAGGCTGAACTAGGAGACATGCAAAGCTCGTACTATACCAGTTATATCATATAACACTATATCACAAGAAAACACAATACTCAGAATTACTAAAAATAAAGGTACTTTATTTTAGTGACAATATGCCAAAAGTATCTCAGAGGATATACTCCCTTAGGAGGTAATTAATATACACAAAATATACACACAAGCCAAAATCAGGTAAGTAAACAGTTAGGAAAATAGTGCAAACACTATAGAACACAATAAGATGCATAAGCCTAGAGCCAACACAAACCATATACTCCAAAAGTGGAATGCGAACCACGAATAGACCCCAGGCCTAGTGTAGTGTGTAGAGGGTTGCTGGGAGTGTAAGAAAACACTAAGGGTGTCCAAGATACCTCACCCCAAGTCCCTAAAAAGTAGGAGTAAAGTTACCCTACTACCCCAGAAAGACAGTAAAGTCGAGATGGGGGATTCTGCAAAGACAATAACTGACTGCAAAGCACTGAAGATGGATTCCTGGACCTGAGAACCTGTAAAGGAAGGGGACCAAGTCCAAGTGTCACGCAAGTGTCCAGGGGGGTAGGAGACCACTAAACCCCAGATGAAGGTGCAAAAGTGCTGCCTCCCGGTGGAAGAATCCAAAGATTCTGCAACAACGGAAGGTGCCAGGAACTTCTCCTTTGGTCTGAAGATGTCCCACGGTGTGCTGGAGGATGTAGAGTTGTTTCCACGCAGAAAGACCGCAAACAAGCCTTGCTAGCTGCAAGAGTCGTGGTTAAAGTTAATGGGTGCTGGCAGGGCCCAGGATGGACCAGGAGGTCGCCCCTTGGAGGAGGAGACAGAGGGGGCGATCAGCAACAGAGAGAGCCCACGCAGAAGCAGGCAGCACCCACAGAAGCTCTTGAACAGGCGTTCAAGAAATCTGAGCATGGCGGTCGTCTCAACACAACAAAAGAGGGTCTCACGAAGCCGATGGGCAACTCAGCAAGTTGAGCAATGCAGGACGGAGTGCTGGGGACCTGGGCTGTGCGCGAAGGAATCCTTGCAAAAGTGCACAGAAGCCCTAGCAGCTGCAGATCATGCAGTACACAGGATTACTGTCTGATGTGGGGAGGCAAGGACTTACCTCCACCAAATTTGGACAGAAGGACCACTGGACTGTTGGGGTCACTTGGATCCAGCTCCTGTGTTCCAGGGACCACGCTTGTCAAGATGAGAGGGGACCCAGAGGACTGGTGATGCAGAAGTTTGGTGCCTGCGTTAGCAGGACGAAGATTCCTTTGACCCACAGGAGATTTCCTCTTGGCTTCCAGTGAGGGTGAAGGTAGACAGCCCTCAGAGCATGCACCACGAGGAAACAGTTGAGAAAGCCGACAGGATTAGGCGCTACAATGTTGCTGGTAGTCTTCTTGCTACTTTGTTGTGGTTTTGCAGGTGTCCTGGAGCAGTCAGCGGTCGATCCTTGTCAGAAGTCAAAGAGGGAGATGCAGAGGAACTCTGGTGAGCTCTTGCATTCATTATCTGATGAGAAACCCACAGGGGAGACCCTAAATAGCCCTCAGAGGAGGATTAGCTACCTAACCAGGTAAGAGCCTATCAGGAGGGGTCTCTTACGTCACCTGCTGGCACTGGCCACTCAGAGATCTCCATTGTGCCTTCACACCTCTGCATTCAAGAGGGCAGAGGTCTGGGACACACTGGAGGTGCTCTGGGCACCACCCCTGGGGTGGTGATAGACAGGGGAGTGGTCACTCCCCTTTCCTTTGCCCAGTTTCGCGCCACAGCAGGTGCTGGGGGATCCCTTAACCGGTGTAGACTGGTTTATGCAAGGAGGGCACCATCTGTGCTCTTCAAAGCATTTCCAGAGCTCTGGGAGGCTACCCCTCCCCAGCCTGTAATACCTATTTCCAAAGCAAGAGGGTGCAACACCCTCCTCCCAGAGGAAATGCATTGTTCTGCCTTCCTAGGACTGAGCTGCTCAGACCCCAGGAGAGCAGAACCCCGTCTGTGAGGTGGCAGCAGTTGTAGCTGCAATGCAAGCCTCCAGTATGTCCCAGACTTCAGCCATCTTGCTTTGCAAGGTGTGGGGGCACTCTGGAGGGCTCTGATTGGTCAGTGCCAGCAGGTGATGTCAGAGACACCTACTGATAAGTCCATACCTGATAAGGTAGCCAATCCCCCTCTCAGGGCTATTTAGGGTCTCTCCTGTGGGTTCTCTGCAGATTCTGCTTGCAAGTTTCCTTCAGGAATCCTCTGCAACAACTTCAGCATCCTCTGACCTCGGATCAACCGCAGCCTGCTCCAAGAAACGCTGTAACTGCAACAAAGTGTCTACAAGAGACACTTTTCTTCAGCAACCTCGGCTTCAAGTCAGCTACTGCAACAGTTTCCATGGCGTGCATGCTCTGGGGACTCTCTTTCTTCATCCTGCTCCAGAAGGACTGAAGAAATCTCCTGTGGAGTGGCAGAGTCGCTCCCCTGCTCCAAGCAGGCACCTTCCAAGGTGATGACAGATACCCTGGGACTCCTCTCATAGCGACGAGTGTGCTCCTGAGGACACAGAGGGTCGACATCATCTACATAGACTGTCCTAAGGTCCTGCTGATGCAATTTGGAGGAGGTAAGACCTTGCCTTCCCTGAGAACGACGGTACCCCTCAGTTTTGTGTCTTCTTCACCTCCTTAGGCCTCTATGCACTCTTTGCAAAATTCCTTTATGCACTGCCTGGCCCAGGTCCTCAGCACTCCACCCTGTGATGCTCACCTTGCTGATTTGGTCTCGAGCGGTGTGGGATATTCTTTTGTTATGCTGCATCAACTGCATTTTGCACCTCATTTGAACCTAAATCCTGCGGCTTCTGGGGGTGCTGGCTGGCATCCTTAGGGCTCTCTACAGTGCTGAGAGCCAACTCTTCCTCCTCACACAGAGTTGAAGACCCCAGGTCCCTCCTGGGTCCATCCAGCACAATTTTGATGAAAAACCCACTTTTGCCATAGCCAAGGTTTGTTCGCGCCTTCCAACATGAAATCTCATCTGCAACGATCTTCATGCTGTGGGACATCTTTTGCATCATGCAGGAACCCACTGGCATCTTCCTAGGGTGCATTTCTGCAGTCTTCAACTAACGGGGGACTTTTCTTTTGCACCCTCTTCTGGGTTGGCAGGTGCTCCTGCCCTTCCTCAAACTTCTTTCGACTTCTGGACTTGGTCACCTTCCTTTGCAGGTCTTCAGGTCCAATAATCTAGCAGTTGTTCTTTTCTTTGCAGACTTGATTGGCTGCTGCAAAATCCCACAAACGAGGTGTAGTGTGTCCTAAGGAAACTTGCAGTACTTTACTCCTGCTTTTCTGGGCTCCGGGGTGGGGTAATTTACTTACATTTACTGTATTCTTACTTTCCCAGCGATTCTGCACACACTACACTTGTCTAGGGGGGAATTTGTGATTCACATTCTACTTTCTTAGTATATGGTTTGTGTTGCCCCTAGACCTATTTTCTCCCATTGCGTTCTATAGGATTTCCTACTGTTTGCATTGTTCTATTACTATTTACTTGTCTAATTTTGGTGTCTAATGTATATATTGTGTATAATACTTACCTCCAGAAGGAGTATTGTGGCTAAGATATTTTTGGGACTGTGTCACCCAAATAAATAGCTTTATTTTTGGTAACACTGAGAATTGTCTTTACATGTGTATAAGAACTGTGTAACTATAAGTGGTATTGCATGAGCTTTGCATGTCTCCTAGCTCAGCCTAAGCTGCTCTGCTTTAGCTTCCTCGATCAGCCTAAGCTACTAAAACACTGCTACATTCACTAACAAGGGATAACTGGACCTGGTGTAAGGTGTAAGTACCCAAGGTACCCACTACAAACCGGGCCAGCCTCCTACACTGAGCCCTAGTAAGAGCAAAGATATGCCCTGGAATGCCCAACATTACTACATGGGCCTCCAACTCCACTTCCGCCCAAGCTAGATTCTCCAAATAATTTCCTAGGAGACACTCCACAGGTAAGTCAGTGGATACCACATCTTTCTTTGGACCAGTAAACCCCCTCAGGTGACATTCACAACAGCCTTGGGATGGCTAACAGTGTTGGGATGGGCATCTGTCACTTGGTACTGATGACCGAGTAGGTGTTGCTCAGGGGCTACTAGTTTCTCCATCACCATAGTGACACTGGCACCTGTGTCCCTGTAGGCCTGAACCTGAACACCATTTATTAGGGGTAGTTGTTTGTACATATCCATATTAAGGTGACAAGCAACTAAGGTGGCAAGGTCAATGTCATTTTCAGATACTAAAACAGCCACAGTCGTCTCCCTAACTAGACCAACCCCCACTACATTACAAACTTGAGGCCAGCTACACCCTTTGACTGGCTATTTGTAGTGTTTTTCCCACCACTGCTATTACTAGGGTCACTAGTGGAAGCAGTGGGGGTGGTGGTGGTGGGAGGTATGGTGTTTCTTTTTGGACAAGTAGGGTCACTTGCCCAAAGACCTTTGGCTTTACAGAAATAACACCATGGCTTTTTGTGATAGTGTGAAGAGGATTTGGACCCACCACCCCCAGAGGATTTTTGTAGGCCTGATGAAGACTCAGAAGTTTTTTTATCTTTGTCTCCACCCTTGTCATGAGACTTATCATCCTTCTTCTTAGTGTCTTTGTCACCCCCTGTATGAGCTTTCTGCTTACCCTTGTTCTGACCCATTTGTCTGCCTTCTTTCCCAATTCTTGGGGAGAGGTCAGATCTGAGTCCACAAGATACTGATGCAACAAATCAGACACACAATTGTTCAATATATGCTCTCTCAGAATCAAGTTATATAGGCTTTCATAGTCAGTCACCTTACTGTCATTTAACCAATCTTCTAGGGCCTTCAATGAACAGTCTACAAAATCTGTTCAATCCTGTGATGACTGCTTTCTGGTCTCTCTGAACTTTATCCTGTATTATTCAGTGGATAAACCCAGACCATATAAGAGTGCACTTTTGAGTATATGGTAGTTATCTGCTTTATCCTCCCTGATAATAAGGAGTCTGTCTCTCCCCTTGCCAGTGAAAGATAGCCAGAGGATAGCAGCCCACTGAACTTGAGGGACCACTTATATATGTCATCGCCATCCTTGTAAGGGAGAACAACGTTGTGCAGATTTCTGGAATCAAATGTAGGTTCCCTAACACTGGAGTTCCTGAAACTGCTGCTTCCACCATGGGGAACTAACCCCAACCCCTGCCTTTCCCTTTCCACAGCCAGGGATTCCCCGTCTAAAGCCAACTGTTGCTGATGTAGCCTCAGTCTGGCCTCTTCTAACCTCAGCTTTTTGAGTTCCTTATCTAGGGACTGGTCCTCAGGGTTAGAAGTGTGGGATGCTTCTGAAACTGAAGTAACATGTTAATTGGCAGAGGCAGATCTTTCCCTAACTGGAGCCACCCGTAATGAACTGGCCTCTAGGTGTGAAGGGAGCCCTTCTGGTGTTTGATCCCTTCCCACTCCCAGCTACAATAGGGGGTTTGTTGATAGAAAGATCAGTGGAAGGACCCTCCCGCTGATTATCAGTATGCTCCTCTGCAGGAAAGTACCATCTTGCCTGGCATATTACCCCCATTTTTACTTGTATGTCAGTTTGTTTTTGCCTGTCTCATTGGGATCCTGCTAGCCAGGACCCCAGTGCTCATAGTTTGTGGCCTGAATGTGTGTCCCTGTGTGGTGCCTAACTGTATCACTGAGGCTCTGCTAACCAGAACCTCAGTGTTATGCTCTCTCTGCTTTTACAATTGTCATTGCAGGCTAGTGACCATTGTACCAACTCTGATTGGCACACTGGAACATCCTTATAATTCCCTGGTATATGGTACCCAGGGTATTGGGTTTCCAGGAGATCCCTATGGGCTGCAGCATTTATTTTGCCACCCATAGGGAGCTCAGACAATTCTTACACAGGACTGCCACTGCAGCCTGAGTGAAATAACGTCCACGTTATTTCACAGCCATTTTACACAGCACTTAAGTAACTTATAAGTCACCTATATGTCTAACCCTCACTTAGTGAAGGTTAGGTGCAAAGTTACTAAGTGTGAGGGCACCCTGGCACTAGCCCAGGTGCCCGCACATTGTTCAGGGTAATTTCCCCGGACTTTGTGATTGCGGGGACACCATTACACACGTGCACTACATATAGGTCAATACCTATCAGAAACCTCCAATATCACCTGTGGCGTCCCTCAAGGATCTTCACTCAGCCCCACACTTTTCAATGTATACATGGCCCCCCTCGGCAACATTGCACGAACACAGCACATCAACATAATCTCCTACGCTGACGACACGCAGCTCATTATCTCCCTCATGAAAGATCCCACCACTGCAAAGGACAACCTCCACAACAGTCTCCAAGCCATAGCCAGCTGGATGGAATCCAGCCACCTCAGGCTAAACACAGACAAGACATACCTACTCATCTTCGGCACCAACCCCGCAGCCTGAAACGACTCCTGGTGGCCCACTTCCCTAGGATCTGCACCCTCACCCACCACCCACGCACGCAACTTGGGCTTCATCTTGGATTCCACACTCAGCATGACTCAGCAGGTAAATGCCATCTCCTCTTCCTGCTACAACACCCTCTGCCTGCTCCGCAGAATCTTCAAATGGATTCCCATCGAAACCAGGAAAACCTTGGTCAGTAGCCGATTGGATTATGGAAACGCCCTATATGCAGGAATAACAAATAAACTCCCAAAAAACTGCAAAGAATCCAGAACGCATCCGCCCGCCTCATTCTGGACATCCCACGTTGCAACCACATCCAACCCCACCTCAGAGACCTACACTGGCTACCAGTATCAAAGTGGATCACCTTCAAAATCCTCCTCCACGCACACAAGGCCCTCCACAACACAGGTCCCACATACCTCCACAACAGACTCACCTTTCACACCCCCACCCGCAACCTTCGCTCTGCCAACCACGCCCTCGCCTATGTTCCTCGCATCCGCCAGACGACCGCCGGAGGAAGATCATTCTCCCACCTTGCCGCAAAGACCTGGAACTCCCTACCACTCCACCTCCGTCTGACCAAGGACCTTCCATCTTTCAGGAAACACCTCAAGACTTGGCTTTTCGACCAGTAGCTCCCCCCCTAGCGCCTTGAGACCCACCAAGTCAGGGCCCCCGGACATGAAAGGAATCCTTCGTGCACAGCACAGAGCAGGTCCACAGCACTCCATCCTGCATTGCTCAACTCGCTGAGTTGACCACCGACTTCGTGGGACCCTCTTTTGTTGTGTTGAGATGACCGCCGTGCTCAGATTTCTTGAATGCCTGTTCAGGTGCTTCTGAGGGTGCTGCCTGCTTCTGCGTGGGCACTCTGTATTGCTGAGCTCCCCCTCTGTCTCCTCCTCCAATTGGCGACCTCCTGGTCCTTCCTGGGCCCTGGCAGCACCCATTTTCTTCGCCCGCGACTCTTGCAGCTAGCAAGGCTTGTTTGTGGTCTTTCTGCATGGAAACAACTCTGCATCCTCCAGCACACCATGGGACATCTTCTGTACAAAGGAGTAGTTCATGGCGTCTTCTGTTGTTGCAGAATCTTCAGCTTCTTCCACCCGGAGGCAGCCCTTTTGCACCTTCATCCGGGGTTTAGTGGGCACCTGCCCTCCCGGACACTTGCCTGACTCTTGGACTTGGTCCCCTTCCTTTACAGGTCCTCAGGTCCAGGAATCTGTCTTCAGTGTTTTGCGGTCAGTTGTTGTCCTTGCAGAATCCCCTATCTCGACTTTACAGTGTTTCTGGGGTAATAGGGTAACTTTACTCCTACTTTTCAGGGTCTTGGGGTTGGGTATCTTGGACACCCTTAGTGTTTTCTTATACTCCCAGTGACCCTCTACACACTACACTAGGCCTGGGGTCCATTCGTGGTTCGCATTCCACTTTTGGAGTATATGGTTTATGTTGCCCCTAGGCCTATTGCATCCTATTGTATTCTACAGTATTTGCATTACTTTTCTAACTGTTTACTTACCTGATTTTGGTTTGTGTGTATATTTTGTGTATTTTACTTACCTCCTAAGGGAGTATATCCTCTGAGATATTTTTGACACATTGTCACAAAAAAAATTACCTTTATTTTTAGTGATTCTGAGAATTTTGTTTCTTATGATATAGTGCTATATGATACAAGTGGTATAGTAGGAGCTTTGCATGTCTCCTAGTTCAGCATAAGCTGCTCTGCTATAGCTACCTCTATCAGCCTAAGCTGCTAGAAGACTACTAATCTACTAATAAGGGATAACTGGACCTGGCACAAGATGTAAGTACCATCAGGTACCCAACTTTAAGCCAGGCCAGCCTCCTACAACATCTCACACCTGTTGGAGAGCAAACATTATTAGTAAAAATGTATCACTAAAACATAATATGAAATAATGAAATACCCTGTTTAAAGGCATAACTGAAAACTGTGCACTTTGAAATGTGCTTACTCTGGTCTCAGCCACCATGTAGTTCGACATGAAATTAAATAATGACTGATGAAAATATATTTTGTATTAATCAAATTTAAATATACTCAAAAAATGAGTATTAATGACGTACTAATGGTTAATGTTTTAGATTTAAATGACATGTTTTATTTTTCATGCTTAGCACTAGTTAAAAGGCCTCACATTTTAGTAATTTTCCAGAGACATGATGTTAGAAATGGGGCCTTTGGTTGGCATTCAGGTTACCTCCTGTCCAAGCAAGGACCCTCACTCGAGTCAGGGCAAAGGAGAAACACAGAAGCAATGTGTATTTGTACCAACACACACAATAATACAGTGAAAACGCTACAAAATGGACCCCACACCAGTTTAGAAAAATAGGCAATATTTATCTAAAATGACCAAAACGACACAAATCCAACATACACAAGTTAAAATATGAATTTTCAAAAGAATAAGAGTCTTACTCCATAGAAAACAATGGAAAAGTTGATCTTGCACAAATTACCTGGTTAGCGTAAAAAATAAAGCTGCAAGGGTGAGCATGCATCAGAAAAGGCAGCGAGGCGTCAATTCATTCTTCGCAAGGGAGGATGTACGTCTTTTCTTCTCTCTTGCGAAAGAGCCATGCATCAATTTACAGACGGGGCACCTCAGATCCGCGCAGTCAGGATGACTTTGACGCCCATGGACGATGCATGGAAAATCCGGTCGTACAATGTTAGAAAACCATGCTGTGTGGGATTTGCGTCGCTATCAGCAGCTGCAAGCGGGTGTTGAGCATTGTTTCTCCATCCAAGGTGCGTCGATCTCCCAGCCGCGATGCAGGTGGAGCATCGATTTTAGCCCCAAAGCCTGCGGCACGTCGTTTATCAGCCACGTTGCAAATGGTGCGTGGAAAATTTCCCACACGTGGTCTGTGTGTGCATTTTCAGCTCTTGTTCTGCCAACTTCACCCTTCAAGGGCCCAGGGACTGTATAGGACACCGCCTGGCAGGGCAGGAGTCTCAGCAGAGAGTCTAGGTGTTACCAGAGGAAGTCTTTCATTGCCCTTAGACTTCGTACCAGGAGCCCAGCTCAGTTCAAGCCCTTGGAGATTCTTCACAAGCAGGAATATTCCACAAAGTCCAGTCTTTGTCCCCTTTCAAAGGCAAAAGTAGCAACTGCAAGATAGCCCAACAAAGCACAGTCACAGGCAGGGGCAGCACTTCTCCTCAGCTCTTCAGCTCTTCTCCTCAGCAGAGGTTCCTCTTGGTTCCAGAACTGATCTAATTTTCAGGGGTTTTGTGGGCAATACGTATACCCTTTTCTGCCTTTGAAGTAGGCATATTTTGAAGGAAAGTCTCTGTTGTTCACAAGATCCTGCCGTGCCCACGCCCGACCCCAGACACACACCAGGGGGTTGGAGACTGCATTGTGAGAGGGCAGGCAGAGCCAATTTTGATGTAAGTGGCCACTCCTCCCTACACTCTAGCACAGATGGCTCATCAGGATATGCAGGCTACACCCCAGCTCCCTTTGTCTCACAGTCTAGAGGGGATTCACAAACAGCCCAACTGTCAAACTGACCCATACAGGGAATCCACAAACTGGCAGAGTCACAGAATGGTTTAAGCAAGAAAATGCCTACTTTCTAAAAGTGGCATTTTCAAACTAACAATCTAAAAAACAACTTCACTAAAAGATGTATTGTTAAATTGTGAATTCAGAGACCCCAAACTCCAAATTCCTATCTGCTTTCAAAGGGATAATGCACTTTAATAGTATTTAAAGGCAGCCCCCATGTTAACCTATGAGAGAGATAGGCCTTGCAACAGTGAAGACTGCAATTAGCAGTATTTCACTGTTATGACATGTAACACACATCAGTACATGTCCCACCTTTAACATACACTGCACTCTGCCCATGGGGCTAACTAGGGCCTACCATAGGGGTGCCTTACATGTATAAAAAGGGAAGGTTTAGGCCTGGCAAATGGGTACACTTGTCAAGTCGAATCGTCAGTGCAAGACTGCACACACAGACACGACAGTAGCAGGCCTGAAACAGATTTACAGGCCCCTTTACTAGGGACTTATCAGTAAATCAAATATGCCAATCATGGATAAGCCAATTAAACATACATTTTAGATAGGAACGCTTGCACTTTAGCACTGATCGCAGCAGTAAACTGCCCAGAGAATCAAAAACAGCAAAAACAGAGTCCATCACACATGAACAACCTGGGAAGCACAGGCAAAAAGTTAGGGGAGACCATGCCAAGGATGCCAAGTCTAACACATGTCCCCCCCAGCTGAAAGTGGGGAGAAGCTATTCAACCTCATGGGAGTTCTCATCACTAAGGCAGAAGAATTTTCAACAGAGCATTGGCGTGTATTGTGTCAGGGCAGTGTTCCACCGTAATGTCCATCCCCTGCAGGGAAATGGAGCCCCTCAACAGTTTTGGATTCTCACCCCTCATCTGCATTAACCATCTGAGGGGTCTGCGGTCTGTCTGAACCTGGAAGTGAGTCCCAAACAATTGGGTATTAGCTTCTTCAGTACCCAGACCACAGCAAAAGCTTCTTGCTCAATTGCACTCTACCTACGTTCCCTGGGAAGTAACCTCCCTGGGAAGTAACCTCCTGCTAATGAAGGCTAAAGGGTTGATCCAGGTCCTCTTCATTTAACAGTGATAACACTTGTCCTATACCATGCTCTGAAGCATCAGTTTGCACAACAAACTCCTTGGAGACATCAGGTGCCGTCAGCACATGTGCTGTGCACATGACTGCCTTCAGGGCATCAAAAGCTGTCTGGCAAAACTCCATCCAGATCACCTTCTTTGGTTACTTCTTAGGAGTCAACTCAGTGAGGGAGCAACAATGGTGCCATACCCCTTGATAAACCTCCTATAAAAGCCAGTGAGGCTTAAAAAGGCCCTCACTTCTCTCTTGGTCTTTGGAGGCTCCCAAGCCAGAATAGTGTCAATTTTTGGCTGTAGGGGTGCCACCTGGCCACTCTTCACCTGGTGTCCGAAGTACACCACAGAACCCTGTCCTCTCTGGCACTTTCTAACCTAAATAGTGAGGCATGCCTTTTGCAGGGCCTCCAACACTTTACAGAGGTGCTGGAAGTGTTCCTCCCGCGTGTAACTGAACTTTGCAATGTTGTCCAGGTAGGCTGCACTGAAATACTCCAGTCCAGCCAGCACCTGGTTGACCAACCTCTGAAAGGTGGCAGGGGTATTTTTCATCCCAAAGGGCATCACTTTAAACTGGTAGTGCCCATCTGGGGTAGAAAATGCTGACCTCTCCTTGGCCCCCTCAGTTGAGGGAATCTGCCAATATACACACGTCAAGTCAAAGGTGCTAAGTTATTTAGCAGCTCCCAACCCATCAATGACCTCATCAGTTGGGGAATGGGGTGCGCGTTAGTCTTGGTGACCGCATTGAGACCCCGGTAAACCACACAGAACTGGAGTTCTGGTGTGGCACCAGGGGCAGCAGCTTTTGGTCATGGGGCTACCTAGGGCCTACCTTAGGGGTTCCTTACATGTATAAAATGGGAAGGTTTAGGCCTGGCAAGTGGGTACACTTGCCAAGTTGAATTGTCAGTGCAAGACTGCACACACAGACACTGCAGTGGCAGGTCTGAGACAGGTTGCAGGGCTACTCGTGTGGGTGGCACAACTAGTGCTGCAGGTCCACTAGTAGCATTTGATTTACAGGCCCTGGGCACCTCTAGAGCACTTCAGAAGGGACTTACTAGTAAATCAGATATGCCAATTATGGATAAGCCAATTACACATACACTTTACATAGGAGCACTTGCACTTAGCACTGGTGAGCAGTGGTAAAGTGCCCAGAGTATCAAAAACAGCAAAAACAGAGTCCAGCACACATCAACAACCAGGGAAGCAGAGGCAAAAAGTTAGGGGGGACTACGGCAAGAATGCCAATTCTAACACATGATGTTTAAAAAGAATGTTAACTCTGTAAAATAATGTAGCTTCAAACACCCTATATGACTTGCACAGTGGAACTTTATGTATTGCTCTTACTGTTTGTGTTACATATTTTCATTGAGATAAAAATTGTTAGTTAAATAAAGGTGTTCTGTGCGTGTTTCATGTTGCATTTTAATTTTGCTCGAGTTTCATTTTTTTGGAAGCGGATGTCAGGAGAGGAGAGAGGAGTGACAACGTTAATCCAATCCTTGCTGCAGAACACTTGGAGGGATACATTGTAGGAGGCTGGCCTGGCTTATGGTGGGTACCTTGTGGTACTTACACCTTGTGCCAGGTCCAGTTATCCCTTATTAGTAGAATAGAGGTGTTTCTAGCAGCTTAGGCTGATAGAGGTAGCTATGGCAAAGCAGTTTAGGCTGAACTAGGAGACATGCAAGGCTCCTACTATACCACTTATTACATATAGCACAATATCATAGGAAAACACAATACTCAGAGTTACTAAAAATAAAGGTACTTTATTTAGTGACAATATGCCAAAAGTATCAGAGGATACCCTCACTTAGGAGGTAAGTAATATACACAAATTACATGTACACAAACCCAAACTGGTAAGTAACAGTAAGAAAAGTAGTGCAAACAATGTAGAATCACAATAGGATGCAATAGGTAGACATGGGTCTAGGTGCAACACAAACCATATACTCCAAAACTGGAATGCGAGCCACAAATGTACCCCAGACCTATGGGAGGTTGTAGAGGGTCGCTGGGACTGTGAGAAAAGAGTAAGGGTGTCCAAGATACCCCACCCCAAGACCCTGAAAAGTAGGAGTAAAGTTACGCTACTACCACAGAAAGACAGCATAGTCGAGATAGGGGATTCTGGAAGAACCACAACCACGAGCAAAACACTGAAGACGGATCCCTGGACCTGAGGACCTGTAAAGGAAGGGGACCACGTCCAAGTGTCCAAGGGGGGCAGGAGCCCACTAAATCCCAGATGAAGGTGCAAAAGGGCTGCCTCCGGGTGGAAGAAGCTATAGATTCTGCAACAACAGAAGGTGTCAGGAACTTCTCCTTTAATGAGAAGATGTCCCACGGTGTGCTGGAGGATAATGAAGTGTTCCCATGCCCAAAGACCGCAAACAAGCCTTGCTAGCTGCAAGAGTCACGGTTAAGGATTTTGGGTGCTGCTGGGGACCAGGAAGGACCAGGATGTCGCACCTTGGAGAAGGAGACAGAGGGGGCGGTCTGCAACTCAGAGAGCCCCCACAGAAGCAGGCAGCCCCCGCAGAAGTACTGGAACAGGCACTTAGAAGATCTGAGGACAGCGGTCAACTCAGAGTCACAAAGGAGGGTCCCACGACGTACAACTCAGCGAGTTGGGCAATGCAGGACGGAGTGCTGGGGACCCAGGCTAGGCTGTGCACAAAGGAACCCTTGGAAAAGTGCACAGAAGCCGGAGCTGCTGCAGATCACGCAGTACACAGGAAGGCATGGGGAGACAAGGACTTACCTCCACCAAATTGGACAGAAGGGCCACTAGACTGTGGGAGACACTTGGACCTAGCTCCTGTGTTCCAGGGACCACGGTCATCAGGATGAGAGGGGATCCAGAGGACCGGTGATGCCGAAGTTTGGTGCCTGCGTTGGCAGGGGGAATATTCCGTCGACCCAATGGATATTTCTTCTTGGCTTCCAGTGCAGGGTGAAGGCAGATAGCCCTCAGAGCATGCACCATGAGGAAACAGTCGAGAAAGCTGGCAGCATGAGGCGCTACAATGTTGCTGGTAGGTGTCTTGCTACTTTGTTGCGGTTTTGCAGGCGTCCTGGAGCAGTCAGCGGTCGATCCTTGGCAGAAGTCGAAGAGGGAAGTGCAGAGGAATTCTGGTGAACTCTTGCATTCGTTATCTCAGGAATAGCCCAGAGCAGAGACCCTAAATAGCCAGAAAAGGAGGTTTGGCTACTGAGAAAGGAGGCTTGGCTACTGAAAGAGGTAAGCACCTATCAGGAGGGGTCTCTGACATCACCTGCTGGCACTGGCCACTCAGAGCTGTCCATTGTGTCCCAACGCCTCTGAATCCAAGATGGCAGAGGTCTGGAAGACACTGGAGGAGCTCTGGGCACCTCCCCTGGTAGGTACTGGTCAGGGGAGTGGTCACTCCCCTTTCCTTTGTCCAGTTTTGCGCCAGAGCAGGGCTGGGGGATCCATGAACTGGTGTAGACTGGCTTATACAGAGATGGGCACCATCTGTGCCCATCAAAGCATTTCCAGAGGCTGGGGGAGGCTACTCCTCCCCAGCCCTTCACACCTATTTCCAAAGGGAGAGGGTGTAACACCTTCTCTCAGAGGAAATCCTTTGTTCTGCCTTCCTGGGACAGGGCTGCCCAGGCCCCAGGGGGGCTGAAACCTGTCTGAGGGATTGGCAGCAGCTGCAGTGGAGACCCCGGAAAGGCAGTTTGGCAGTACCCGGGTGCTGTGCTAGAGACCCGGGGATGCATGGAATTGTCCCCCCAATACCAGAATGGTATTGGGGTGACAATTCCATGATCCTCTACATGTTACATGGCCATGTTCAAAGTTACCATTGTGTTGCTACATATAGGTAGTGACCTATATGTAGTGCACTCGTGTAATGGTGTCCGCACACTCACAAAGTCCGGGGAATTTGTCCTGAACAATGTGGGGGCACCTTGGCTAGTGCCAGGGTGCCCACACACTAAGTAACTAGGCACCTAACCTTCACCAAGTGAGGGTTAGACATATAGGTGACTTATAAGATACTTATGTGCAGTGAAAATGGCTGTGAATTAACGTGGACGTTATTTCACTCAGGCTGCAGTGGCAGTCCTGTGTAAGAATTTTCTGAGCTCCCTATGGGTGGCGAAAGAAATGCTACAGCCCATAGGGATCTCCTGGAACCCCAATCCCCTGGTTACCTAGGTACCATATTGTTAGGGTTTGTGCACAGCAAAGAGCATGTCCCCTCTCACTGCACTAGTGGGTTCTGTAATAGCTCCCTTTCAAACTTACTATTGAAAGCCTTTCTTGTTATCTCACCTTCCCCCCCCCTAGGCTTCTGTGTATGTTGTTTAATGTGCTGTTTTGTTTACACATTGGGTCTTGCTTTTACCAAGGCTTCTTTAAAACACTCCTCTCTAGGCCATGTGTTAATTCAACTCATTTGCATAATAACTGAAACTCTGCACACCTTTCAAGAACATGTGCAGCATGTGAGGACCACACCCAGCTCTTCTAACCACACCCAGCTCTGCACACCTTTCAAGAACATGTGCAGCGTGTGAGGACCACACCCAGCCCTGTCTATAAAAGGTACCCCCCGAGCCTCACCCAGTGCTTGTGCTCGTCTACCTCCCGCTTACCTGAGAACAGACCCCTCGGCGCTGGCACTCCTGCTCTCTACCGACTTTCATTGGCTTCAATGGGCGCAGCTGCTGGCTCTTCCTTCTTCCGGTTTCCGGTTCCTCCTTGCCTCAGCCTCTCTCCTACAAGCAACCTGCAAAAGAGAAAGAAGACAAGGTTAGACTGATCAGTATCTCTTTGTCAGCAACAAGTAAGTGCAAAACTTTTTATTACCTGAAAGAACTTTGACAACAATATCTGGATTCGTGTATAGACAATTTGAAACAAGATACCTTCCACGAACATTGTGATTCAAACTCTTTGTTACAAGAATACTTTGCGGAACTTTGTGAAGCAAACATTTTTTTATGGAACTTTTAAGAATCGAACAGTGGAAACCATTAACAGCAAGGCAAACAGTAAATCAAAGACTTGCACAAATTACATGCTGTATTTTGATGTAAAAGTACAGTATTTGTTTTATAAAAGATTCTGGAAATATGGGAAAAGTGAGTCTGCTATTGGGAATTTAGGCTTTAGTTATATTAAGATGAATGTTTGATATTGGTAATTCTGATAACGGTATTTGTTTAATGTTTTAGAAACTTTAGAGTAATAGAAAGCACATCCCAGAGCAGTAACACATTCCAAACCTGGAAACTAGAGACCAGGATCCAAGAGGTACTTTTAGAAGAGAATTTCTAATAAATAAAGGGATAGTCAGGAACCCAGTTAGGAATAGGTTGTACTTATCTGTTCTTTGTTTATGTTTCATTAGGCACCAGTTTCTACAGAAGTCAGAAAGGGCCGCAGATTTGTGCAGCACTTCAACAGTGGAAACGCAAGAACGGTGTTGTCTCTTTATTTTATTTTATCCACTTCCCCCCTTCCCTTGAGCTTCTGTTCTTAGTGCACTGTTTTAAAAACTAGTGTGCTGGAACAAGCAGTTTCAGGGTGGGGTCGGATTGTCTTCAACCTCCATCAGAACTGAACAAGGACTCAGGTGAGCTGGGCTTTGACAGAAGCACAAGCCTTAAATTTCAGTTCTGGTGGACGATGAATACCGGGGAAGAAATAGAGGGCATTGACGTCACGGATATGGCGCAGGCCCTAAATGAGGACTTGGCTCATAATGAATCAGTGTCTGGCATCTTGCAACATATGCAAGAGGAAATAGAGAGATTAAAGATGGAGAATACCTCTTTAAAACAGGATTTAAGCAGGTATAAATTTAAGGGATCTCAGTGGAACACAGCTTTTACGCCTTTGTTTAAAACCTCCTCAGAGACAGGGGCGCCATCAAAACATACAACTTTGCCTTCCCCAGTTGAAGTCACTGTTAATGTTCCTAATGCTGTGCCCTTAGCAGCACCTGAACGTTTTCATGGAGATAGTAACAAATTCCATGTTTTTATCAATCAATGTCAATTACACTTCGTTTGTAAGCCACAACAGTTCCCTACTGATGCTACGAAAGTGGCATTCGTCTTGTCTTATTTGGGTGGCACAGCAGCCAATTGGTCAATTCCTTTCCTGGAGAGAGATGATCCCATCCTCCATAATTGGAATCAATTTAAACGTACCATGACCAGCCTTTTTGCAAAACACACTTTCATGCAGGCAAGTGAAAATGAGCTTTTAAATCTTAAACAAGGTAACAAGGATTTATTGACCTATCTCACTAGTTTTAATCGTTTACTCACCGAGACTCAGTGGCCAGAAGAAAAGCGCGTCTCCCTTTTTTATAAAGGTTTGAGAGACGAGTTAAAAGACGCGCTGGCTCATATCGTTGATTTGCCAGAAGACTATTCGGACTTTGTAGATTTAGTTGTGAAATTAGAACATAGACTAGGAGAAAGAAAGGGAGATAAATACAAACTGGAATCACGGTTAACTTATATTCGACACGAGAAGAAAGACCCAGATAATAAACTCCCTGAACCTGAGCCTATGCAAATAGGGACACTCAGAGGTCCACTCACATCAGAGGAAAAAGAAAGAAGGAGAAAACTTCAATTATGTTTATATTGTGGAAGGGCAGGTCACTTTGCCAGAGAATGTCTAGTAAAGCCTAAAAATCCACGAAAGGGTGCTGTTTCTTCCACCTCCTCAACTGAATCGGGAAACGATTAAGCTCGACAAGGGGAGAGGTTACTTATTCGAGAAAACATCATAATCAAACCTCTAATGCTGCAGCCTTCATGGTACCGCACATACCTAGACATTTCATAATTCAGGTCGTTTTAATTGTTACTACCCAAGTGAGGCATTCTCTCCCTGTCCTACTGGACTCAGGCGCGACAGGAAATTTTGTGGTTAATAAGTTAGCTGAAAACTTAGGACTTCCTATGTGCCTAAAGCCTTGTCCAGAAGCAGTATGTGCAGTGGATGGGTCAGAATTGACCTCTGGATTAATCACAAAACAAACAAGTCCACTTGTTATGGTCTGTGAGAACGGGCATACAGAGGTGATTAGCTTTGATCTGATAGATACTCCTAATTTTGGTTTGATTCTCGGGGTACCCTGGTTAACAACTCATAACCCAAAAATTGATTGGGTGAATAGAACTGTTACTTTGGATTCCTCTTTCTGTAGAACCAATTGCTATCAAGAAGCAGGTACAGAAAAGAGCACAGTATTACACTGTGCTAGTGTTACACAAGATGAACCAAGTCTCCCTCCTGAATATTCTGACTTTAAAGACGTCTTTGATACAGTAAAGGCTAGTGTGCTGCCCCCACATCGGTCTTATGACTGTCGTATAGATCTTATCCCAGGGGCCCCTTTACCTAATAACAGAGTATATGCTTTGACTGACGAAGAAACCAAATACTTAAGAACCTACCTAGATGACCTACTACAGTCTGGGTTCATCCGTCATTCCACATCTCCGGTGTCATCTCCACTCTTTTTTATCCCGAAGCCGGATAAATCCCTGCGCGCGTGTATCGATTATAGAGGACTAAATAAGGCTACAATAAAGAATAAATATCCTCTTCCTCTAATACCTGTGTTGTTGGATCAATTAAGACATTCTACTGTATACACTAAACTTGATCTGCGGGGAGCTTACCACCTGGTCCGAGTAAAAGAGGGGGATGAGTGGAAGACAGCTTTCAAGACAAAGTTTGGTTTATTTGAGTACACAGTAATGCCCTTTGGGTTATGTAATGCCCCTGCGGCCTTTCAGTTCTTTATAAATGAGGTCCTACACGAATTCCTGGACGTTTGTGTCATAGTATACATAGACGACATCCTCATTTACTCTAAGAACTCAGAAGAACATACCCAACATGTTCGTGCAGTATTATCAAAGTTAAAAGAAAATCATCTTTTTGCTAAGTTAGAAAAGTGTACTTTTAATGTCAGCAAGGTGGACTTTTTAGGATACTGCCTGTCACCTCAAGGAATAAATATGGATGTAAAGAAAATCAGTGCTATTGCTGATTGGCCAGAACCATCCTCTGTAAAAGATATTCAGAAATTTCTGGGTTTCGCCAATTTTTATAGGAGGTTTATTGCACATTTTGCAGACATTGCGGCCCCAATAACTACCTGGTTGCGGAAAGGGCAACGATTTCTTTGGACTGATGAGGCGGCACACGCCTTTCAACTCCTAAAACAAAAGTTCACTTCAGCCCCAATTCTGAAACATCCTGATCCTGACTTGCCCTTTTTTGTTGAAGCGGATGCTTCACAAGTAGCTTTAGGAGGAGTTTTCTCTCAACGAGATGCAGTAGATGGCTAGTTACATCCTATAGCCTTCTATTCCAAAAAGTTATTACCAGCTGAACAAAATTACACTGTGGCTGAAAGGGAACTACTAGCTATCAAAGTAGCCTTTTCAGAATGGAGGCACCATTTAATGGGAGCCAAGTACCTAGTTACAATCTTTTCTGATCATAGGAACCTACAGTTTTTTGGATCACTTAAAGCACTAACACCACGTCAGATGCGCTGGTTAAATTTTTTTAGCACATTTGACTTTGTAATAACCTATAGACCAGGTGCACAACAAATTCAATCTGATGTGTTATCTAGATACGGACATACCTCAGACATGAAACAAGATAAAATAGGAGAACCCATTATTCCTCCCCAAAAGTTTTTGGCACCAGTACAACAGAAGGATTTCATCACAGATCTATATAATGCACACATGCAAATAGCACCTCAGGATTGGTTAAAGGATTCCCATAACACAATACAACGAGGTTTATTGTATCACGACAACATGCTGTTAGTGCCCACCTCTGAATTACAAACACAGGTGATAATTTGGCATCACGCCTCACCGTTGGCAGGTCATCCTGGTTGGGTAAAAAACCTGGAAAATGTGCAAAAACACTTTTGGTGGGACACTATAAGAAAGGACATTAAGCAATTTGTCACTACCTGTCCAATTTGTGCAAGACATAAATCTTCTCATAAGGCCCCTGACGGCTTGTTAATACCAATGCCAACACCCAAACAACCTTGGCACACTGTGAGTGTAGACTTTATTGTAGGTTTACCACCTGTAAAATCCTTCACAACAGTGTTGGTTATAGTGGATTTTTTATCTAAAATGGCACATTTTGTACCATTACGGAAATTACCCACGGCGGCAGAATTTGCCGATATTTTTATAAGGGAAATTGTACGTTTACATGGTTTGCCAAGCAAAGTGGTGTCAGACCAAGGGAGCCAGTTCAACTCTAAATTTTGGAAAAAATTATGTAAAAAACTGAAAATAGATGTGGCATTATCCACTGCTTTCCACCCAGAGACAGATGGACAGACTGAACGACTGAACCAAACCTTACTTCAAACGCTACGTTGTTTATTGGCTGATTATTCTAGTGAATGGTTGGAAGCTCTCCCTGTAGCGGAGTTTGTTTATAATAATACTGAGCATTCAGCTCTACTTTGCTCACCATTCTATTTCTTGCAGGGGTATCATCCAAGAGCTATACCCATTTTGTTAGAAGATTCTCTGTTACCTACAGTAACGGATAGACTAACGAGGTTAGGTGACATACAAGACAAAGCCAGGAAACATTTATTAAAGTACAAGGAAAGCATGAAAAGACAAGCAGACAAACACAGATCTGAGGCCCCAATGTATAAAATCGGTGACAAGGTATGGCTCTCCACAAAGAACCTAAACATAGAGGGATCCCGAAAGCTGCAACCACGCTTCATTGGACCCTTTAGTATAACTGCCATAGTAAACCCGGTAACAGTAAAATTAGATTTACCAAAAGAATATCCAGTACATACTACATTCCATGTGTCCTTGCTTAAGCCGTACAATCCAAAAACCCGACCTGAACCACCACCTCCACCCATACCAATTAAGGGAAATCTAGAATATGAAGTGAAAAGCATAAAAGACTCAAAAAGAATTAGTGGACGTCTGTTTTATTTAGTAGAATGGAAAGGATATGATGAATCTGAGAATTCATGGGAACCAGCATCATATGTACATGCCCCACAGCTGATTAGACGGTTTTATTTAAAAAATCCAGGAAACCCCGTCCTGTAGGAGGGCCTTTGAGGGGGGCAACTGTTAGGGTTTGTGCACAGCAAAGAGCATGTCCCCTCTCACTGCACTAGTGGGTTCTGTAATAGCTCCCTTTCAAACTTACTATTGAAAGCCTTTCTTGTTATCTCACCTTCCCCCCCCCCTAGGCTTCTGTGTATGTTGTTTAATGTGCTGTTTTGTTTACACATTGGGCCTTGCTTTTACCAAGGCTTCTTTAAAACACTCCTCTCTAGGCCATGTGTTAATTCAACTCATTTGCATAATAACTGAAACTCTGCACACCTTTCAAGAACATGTGCAGCATGTGAGGACCACACCCAGCTCTTCTAACCACACCCAGCTCTGCACACCTTTCAAGAACATGTGCAGCGTGTGAGGACCACACCCAGCCCTGTCTATAAAAGGTAGCCCCCGAGCCTCACCCAGTGCTTGTGCTCGTCTACCTCCCACTTACCTGAGAACAGACACCTCGGCGCTGGCACTCCTGCTCTCTACCGACTTTCATTGGCTTCAATGGGCGCAGCTGCTGGCTCTTCCTTCTTCCGGTTTCCGGTTCCTCCTTGCCTCAGCCTCTCTCCTACAAGCAACCTGCAAAAGAGAAAGAAGACAAGGTTAGACTGATCAGTATCTCTTGTCAGCAACAAGTAAGTGCAAAACTTTTTATTACCTGAAAGAACTTTGACAACAATATCTGGATTCGTGTATAGACAATTTGAAACAAGATACCTTCCACAAACATTGTGATTCAAACTCTTTGTTACAAGAATACTTTGCGGAACTTTGTGAAGCAAACATTTTTTTATGGAACTTTTAAGAATCGAACAGTGGAAACCATTAACCGCAAGGCAAACAGTAAATCAAAGACTTGCACAAATTACATGCTGTATTTTGATGTAAAAGTACAGTATTTGTTTTATAAAAGATTCTGGAAATATGGGAAAAGTGAGTCTGCTATTGGGAATTTAGGCTTTAGTTATATTAAGATGAATGTTTGATATTGGTAATTCTGATAACGGTATTTGTTTAATGTTTTAGAAACTTTAGAGTAATAGAAAGCACATCCCAGAGCAGTAACACATTCCAAACCTGGAAACTAGAGACCAGGATCCAAGAGGTACTTTTAGAAGAGAATTTCTAATAAATAAAGGGATAGTCAGGAACCCAGTTAGGAATAGGTTGTACTTATCTGTTCTTTGTTTATGTTTCATTAGGCACCAGTTTCTTCAGAAGTCAGAAAGGGCCGCAGATTTGTGCAGCACTTCAACAGTGGAAACGCAAGAACGGTGTTGTCTCTTTATTTTATTTTATCCACTTCCCCCCTTCCCTTGAGCTTCTGTTCTTAGTGCACTGTTTTAAAAACTAGTGTGCTGGAACAAGCAGTTTCAGGGTGGGGTCGGATTGTCTTCAACCTCCATCAGAACTGAACAAGGACTCAGGTGAGCTGGGCTTTGACACATATACAAGGGAATTAAAAGGGTGTTCCAGTGTGCCAATGAGAATTGGTAAAATTAGTCACTAGACTGCAGTGACAATTTTAGAAAGCAGAGAGAGCATAAACATTGAGGTTCTGGTTAGCAGAGCCTCAGTGATACAGTTAGGCACCACACAGGGAACACATACAGGGCATACATTATGAGCACTGGGGTCCTGTCCAGCAGGATCCCAGTGACACATGGGCAAAAACAAACATACATACAGTGTAAATGGGGGTAACATGCCAGGCAAGATGGTACTTTCCTATATACATCTGATGTGCATAAAACAAATACTGGCTGCAAACTAACACTACCCCATAGTCTGTCCAATAGAAGATTAGTTAATAACTTTTGGAACTTTAATATAGCTGTGTTTTAGTTGATGTAAGTCAGTTATTTATTTTCTGTGTTCTGTTCAGATGATGATGCATAGCTTTTTGCCTATGATTCTAACAGTTCAGATATGTTAGGACCAACTTTACTGAACAGATTCCCTCTAAAGACTTGATGCTGATTAATGAAGACCTGATGTTCCTGCACTCTGCTGACAAAGTGTTTTCCAGTTGCTGATCCAATTCGGAGAGGTATAACCAATGTGCATTTGTGTTTTCTTTACAGGTTTTCTCCAACCGCTTATTTTGGTTAGCGCCATAGGTAGATTTTTTCCAATTTAATTTTTGTCATGTTTTTCTTTTTGAATGAAGTCCACACATACTTTCTAATTAGAGTGCTAGTTAGGGATGCCTGACCTAATGTTTAAATTTGAGTTATTTATACATTGATGCAGTTTGCTTCAACTACACAAACTAAATGAATGCTGTGTCTACATTTCATTTGGTTTTGTTGCTACTCTTGATTACCCTTTGGAGTGTCTAGTTTTAAATTTCTTAATCAAATTGAGATTCTGCAGGTGTTTTAGACAGCCTGTAATGTTTCTGTATTTCTATCATTTGGTCTTGCACATGATTCAGGTGATCTAGCATTGTTAATCTCAAGGGCAATAAATGTTGAAACTTTATTAAATTGGTGTGGTGATTCATGGCCACATAGGTCATGATGTGTTTAAATTACTGACTCCAATTGATTATGTTGATTCATTGAAATTATATTTGATGTTTATTGATTCACAGTGTATAATTGGATGATTTCTTGCTCCTGTCCAAGTCAAAAGGGCAGGGTCGATCTCTGAGGGTAATAGATGACTTACCCCATAATAATATAAAAGCAAATAAGGTCTGACTCACCCACAGAACTCAATAGCGGCAGAGGATGATTACGTCTCAATAGGAGGGTATCATCCTAGTTTTTATGGTACTATCTCAATAGAAGAGAATTGAGAGATTTGGTTGCTGAAATTTTAATTTTGGGAAACTTGGTTTTGCCAATGTTTGTTTAGGTGAAATTTGATATGTTCCCAGTGATTGTTTGAATTTTGAGAAGGGTTTGCACTTACAATGCTTTGGTGAATTGCAGGTGAATTGTGATATTTTGTGATGTTGCCTTATGCGCCCTAAGTGGCTAGTTTATGCCCAGACATGGGGCCCTTGCTTGTTGCGCCAGTGGATTCAAACTAGCGTGGCTGATGAAGGGTGATACCCTGACACCGGTCCCAGGATGCTTGAATCCTGTCCAAAGAAGACCTGGCCTGGCAGTTTGGGCTGGACTGCTCCCATAGGGAGTAGGATCAAGACTGATTTGCACATGGCTGGGTCCAAACTCGAGTGACGTGGCCGGCAAAATAATGATGGATGACCGGGGGTGAGTGTTTGAAAAGTTTCAACACTCTGTCCATCATTTTATTTTGTGATATTGCCTTGTGCATCCTAAGTGGCTAGGGTATGCCTGTACGTGGGTCCTTTGCTTGCTGCACCACTGGATTCAAACTAGCTTGGCTGATGAAGGGTGATACTCTGAAACTGGTCCCCGATGCTTGAATCCTCTCCAGGAAGGACCTGGCCTGCCAGTTTGTGCCGGACCGCTCCCATAGGGAGCAGGTTCAATACTGATTTGCATATGGCTGGGTCCGAACTGGGGTGACATGGCAGGTAAAATAACAATGGATTAAACCCAGATCTGTGATGGGGGGTGAGTGTTTGAAAACTTTCAACACTGTCCATCATTTTATTTTGTGATGTTGCTATGTGCGCCCTGAGTGGCTAGGGTATACCCAGACATGGGTCCCTTGCTTGCTGCGTCACTGGGTTCAAACTAGCCTGGCTGATGAAAGATGATACCCTGAAACTGGTCCTAGGATGCTTGAATCCTGTCCAGGGAGGACCTGGCCTGGCAGTTCGGGCTGGACTGTACCCATAGAGAGCAGGGTCAAGACTGATTTATATATGGCCGGGTCCGAACTGGGGTGACGTGGCAGGCAAAATAACGATGGATGACTGAGGGTGAGTGTTTGAAAAGTTTCAACACTCCGTCCATCATTTTATTTTGTGATGTTGCTTTGTGCGCCCTAAGTGGCTAGGGTATGCCCAGACGTGGGTCCCTTGCTTGTTGCACCACTGGATTCAAACTAGCCTGGCTGATGAAGGGTGATACCCTGAAACTGGTCCCATGATGCTTGAATCCTGTGCAGGGAGGACCTAACCAGGCAGTTCGGGCTGGACTGCTCCCATAGGGAGCAGGGTCAAGACTGATTTGCTTATGGCTGGGTCTGAACTGGGGTGATGTGGCAGGCAAAATAATAATGGATTAAACCCTGTTCTGTGACTGGGGGTGAGTGTTTGAAAGGTTTCAACACTCCGTCAATCATTTCATTTTATTTTGTGATATTGCCTTGTGCGTCCTAAGTGGCTAGGGTATGCCTGTACGTGGGTCCTTTGCTTGCTGCACCACTGGATTCAAACTAGCTTGGCTGATGAAGGGTGATACTTTGAAACTGGTCCCCGATGCTTGAATCCTCTCCAGGAAGGACCTGGCCTGCCAGTTTGTGCCGGACCGCTCCCATAGGGAGCAGGTTCAATACTGATTTGCATATGGCTGGGTCCGAACTGGGGTGACATGGCAGGTAAAATAACAATGGATTAAACCCAGATCTGTGATGGGGGGTGAGTGTTTGAAAACTTTCAACACTGTCCATCATTTTATTTTGTGATGTTGCTATGTGCGCCCTGAGTGGCTAGGGTATACCCAGACATGGGTCCCTTGCTTGCTGCGTCACTGGGTTCAAACTAGCCTGGCTGATGAAAGATGATACCCTGAAACTGGTCCTAGGATGCTTGAATCCTGTCCAGGGAGGACCTGGCCTGGCAGTTCGGGCTGGACTGTACCCATAGAGAGCAGGGTCAAGACTGATTTATATATGGCCGGGTCCGAACTGGGGTGACGTGGCAGGCAAAATAACGATGGATGACTGAGGGTGAGTGTTTGAAAAGTTTCAACACTCCGTCCATCATTTTATTTTGTGATGTTGCTTTGTGCGCCCTAAGTGGCTAGGGTATGCCCAGACGTGGGTCCCTTGCTTGTTGCACCACTGGATTCAAACTAGCCTGGCTGATGAAGGGTGATACCCTGAAACTGGTCCCATGATGCTTGAATCCTGTGCAGGGAGGACCTAGCCTGGCAGTTCAGGCTGGACTGCTCCCATAGGGAGCAGTGTCAAGACTGATTTGCATATGGCTGGGTACAAACTGGGGTGACATGGCAGGCAAAATAACAATGGATTAAACCCAAATCTGTGACTGGGGGTGTGTTTGAAAATCTTCAACATTCCATCCATCGTTTTATTTTGTGATGTTGCCTTGTGTGCCCTAAGTGAATAGGGTATGCCCAGGCGTGGGGCCCTTTCTTGTTGCACCACTGGATTCAAACTAGCCTGTCTGATGATGGTTGATACCCTGAAACTGGTCCCACGATGCTTGACTCCTGTGCAGGGAGGACCTAACCAGGCAGTTCGGGCTGGACTGCTCCCATAGGGAGCAGGGTTAAGACTGATTTGCTTATGGCTGGGTCTGAACTGGGGTGATGTGGCAGGCAAAATAATAATGGATTAAACCCTGTTCTGTGACTGGGGGTGAGTGTTTGAAAGGTTTCAACACTCCGTCAATCATTTCATTTTATTTTGTGATATTGCCTTGTGCGTCCTAAGTGGCTAGGGTATGCCTGTACGTGGGTCCTTTGCTTGCTGCACCACTGGATTCAAACTAGCTTGGCTGATGAAGGGTGATACTTTGAAACTGGTCCCCGATGCTTGAATCCTCTCCAGGAAGGACCTGGCCTGCCAGTTTGTGCCGGACCGCTCCCATAGGGAGCAGGTTCAATACTGATTTGCATATGGCTGGGTCCGAACTGGGGTGACATGGCAGGTAAAATAACAATGGATTAAACCCAGATCTGTGATGGGGGGTGAGTGTTTGAAAACTTTCAACACTGTCCATCATTTTATTTTGTGATGTTGCTTTGTGCGCCCTAAGTGGCTAGGGTATGCCCAGACATGGGGCCCTTGCTTGTTGCGCCAGTGGATTCAAACTAGCGTGGCTGATGAAGGGTGATACCCTGAAACCGGTCCCAGGATGCTTGAATCCTGTCCAAAGAAGACCTGGCCTGGCAGTTTGGGCTGGACTGCTCCCATAGGGAGTAGGATCAAGACTGATTTGCACATGGCTGGGTCCAAACTCGAGTGACGTGGCCGGCAAAATAACGATGGATGACCGGGGGTGAGTGTTTGAAAAGTTTCAACACTCTGTCCATCATTTTATTTTGTGATATTGCCTTGTGCGTCCTAAGTGGCTAGGGTATGCCTGTACGTGGGTCCTTTGCTTGCTGCACCACTGGATTCAAACTAGCTTGGCTGATGAAGGGTGATACTCTGAAACTGGTCCCCGATGCTCGAATCCTCTCCAGGAAGGACCTGGCCTGCCAGTTTGTGCCGGACCGCTCCCATAGGGAGCAGGTTCAATACTGATTTGCATATGGCTGGGTCCGAACTGGGGTGACATGGCAGGTAAAATAACAATGGATTAAACCCAGATCTGTGATGGGGGTGAGTGTTTGAAAACTTTCAACACTGTCCATCATTTTATTTTGTGATGTTGCTTTGTGCGCCCTGAGTGGCTAGGGTATACCCAGACATGGGTCCCTTGCTTGCTGCGTCACTGGGTTCAAACTAGCCTGGCTGATGAAAGATGATACCCTGAAACTGGTCCTAGGATGCTTGAATCCTGTCCAGGGAGGACCTGGCCTGGCAGTTCGGGCTGGACTGTACCCATAGAGAGCAGGGTCAAGACTGATTTGTACAGTATATGGCCGGGTCCGAACTGGGGTGACGTGGCAGGCAAAATAACAATGGATTAAACCCAGATCTGTGACTGGGGGTGAGTGTTTGGAAAGTTTCAACACTCCGTCCGTCATTTTATTTTGTGATGTTGCATTGTGCACCCTAAGTGGCTAGGGTATGCCCAGACGTGGGTCCCTTGCTTGCTGCGCCACTGGATTCAAACTAGCCTGGCTGATGAAGGGTGATGTCCTGAAATTGGTCCCAGGATGCTTGAATCCTGCGCAGGGAGGTCCTAGCCTGGCAGTTCAGGTTGTACTGTTCCCACAGGGATCAGGGTCAAGATTGATTTGCATATGACTTGGTTTGAACTGGGGTGACGTGGCAGGCAAAATAATGATGGATTAAACTCAGATCTGTGACTGAGGGTGAGTGTTTGAAAAGTTTCAACACTCCGTCCATCATTTTATTTTGTGATGTTGCTTTGTGCACCCTAAGTGGCTAGGGTATGCCCAGACGTGGGTCCCTTGCTTGTTGCACCACTGGATTCAAACTAGCCTGGCTGATGATGGTTGATACCCTGAAACTCGTCCCACGATGCTTGAATCCTGTGCAGGGAGGACCTAGCCTGGCAGTTCAGGCTGGACTGCTCCCATAGGGAGCAGTGTCAAGACTGATTTGCATATGGCTGGGTACAAACTGGGGTGACATGGCAGGCAAAATAACAATGGATTAAACCCAAATCTGTGACTGGGGGTGTGTTTGAAAATCTTCAACATTCCATCCATCGTTTTATTTTGTGATGCTGCCTTGTGTGCCCTAAGTGAATAGGGTATGCCCAGGCGTGGGGCCCTTTCTTGTTGCACCACTGGATTCAAACTAGCCTGTCTGATGATGGTTGATACCCTGAAACTGGTCCCACGATGCTTGACTCCTGTGCAGGGAGGACCTAACCAGGCAGTTCGGGCTGGACTGCTCCGATAGGGAGCAGGGTCAAGACTGATTTGCTTATGGCTGGGTCTGAACTGGGGTGATGTGGCAGGCAAAATAATAATGGATTAAACCCTGTTCTGTGACTGGGGGTGAGTGTTTGAAAGGTTTCAACACTCCGTCCATCATTTCATTTTATTTTGTGATGTTGCCTTGGGCGCCCTAAGTGGTTAGGGTATGCCCATACGTGGGTCCCTTGCTTGGTGGGCCACTGGATTCAAACTAGCCTGGCTGATGAAGGGTGATACTTTGAAACCAGTCTCCGGATGCTTGAATTCTGTCCAGGGAGGACCTGGCCTGGCAGTTCAGGCTGGACAGCTCCCATAGGGAGCAGGGTCAATACTGATTTGCAAATGGCTGGGTCTGAACTGGGGTGATGTGGCAGGCAAAATGACAATGGATTAAACCCAAATCTGTGACCTGGTATCTGTTTGAAAAGTTTCAACACTCCATCCATCGTTTTATTTTGTGATGATGCCTTGTGCGCCCTTAGTGACTAGGGTATGCCCAGACAAGGGGCCCTTGCTTGTTGCACCACTGGATTTAAACTAGCCTGGCTGATGAAGGGTGATACCCTGAAACTGGTCCCACGATGCTTGAATCCTGTCCAGGGAGGACCTGGACTGGCAGTTTGGACTGGACTACTCCCATAGGGCGCAGGGTCAAGACTGATTTGCATATGGCTGGGTCTGGAATGGGGTGATGTGGCAGGAAAAATAATGATGAATTAAACTCAGATCTGTGATTGGGGGTGAGTGTTTGAAAAGTTTCAACACTCTGTCAATCAGTTTATTTTGTGATGTTGCCTTGTGGGCCATAAGTTGCTAGGGTATGCCCAGATGTTCGTCCCTTGCTTGCTGCGCCACTGGATTCAAACTAGCCTGGCTGATGAAGAGTGATATCCTGAGACCGGTCCCAGGATGCTTGAATTCTGTCCAGGGAGGACCTGGCCTGGCAGTTTGGACTGGACTGCTCCCATAGGGAGCAGGGTCAAGACTGATTTGCATATGGCTGGGTCCGAAGTGGGGTGATGTGGCAGGCAAAATAACGATGGATTAAACCCAGATCTGTGACTGGGGGTGAGTGTTTGAAAAGTTTCAACACTCCGTCCATCGTTTTTTGATGTTGCCTTGGGTGCTCTAAGGCCCATATTTATACGTTTTTAGTGCCACATTTGCACCGCTTTGTGACGCAAAAGCGGAGCAAACTTACAAAATTTAATTGTATTTTGTAAGTTTGCCTGCTTTTGCGTAAAAGAATGACGCAAATGCGGTGCTAAAAAAGTATAAATATAGGTCTAAGTGACTAGGGTATGCCCAGACGTGGGTCCGTTGCTTGCTGCACCACTGAATTCAAACTAGCCTGGCTGATGAAGGGTGATATCCTGAAACCACTCCCACGATGCTTGAATCCTGTCCAGGGAGGACTTGGCCTGGCAGTTCGGGCTGGACTGATCCCATAGGGAGCAGGGTCAAGAAGGATTTGCATACGGCTGGGTCCGGACTGGGGTGACGTGGCAGGCAAAATAATGATGGACTAAACCCAGATCTGTGACTGGGGGTGAGTGTTTGAAAAGTTTCAACACTCCGTCCATTATTTTATTTTGTAATGTTGCCTTGAGAAAAATAGGGAGTCTGTGTACTCCAATGTAGTTGATTAGGAAGTGGGCGTACTCTAAAGGGTTAGAACAGGGAGTTGTCGTACTTCAAGCGATTGTGGCAAAAATTGCCCACGTGGTTGTTGATCTGCGGACCCTTCGTGGTTCAAGACTCTGGAGTATTGTATAAGTGTATGAGACACTTGGTTGTTGTTGTAACTTGTTTGCTGCTTTAGGTCAATCAGGCATGGTTGACAAATAGTATTTTCAGTGTGCGAGATTACGGAGTGCTAGTTTGACAGATATTGGTGATTCCTGAGTGCACAAGGAGGATCTGATATTAGTCAAGGGTGAAATTTGCTGGTTAAATTTTACTTGCACATGACAGAAAGCTGAAGTCAAACGAGTAACTGTCAGAGCTAAAAGCGACATTCGAAAATTCCATAAAGCTTTCAAAGTGATTGTGCTCATACCTGTAGTAAGCAGTCAAGTTGGTTTGTTGGTTTTCTTAGTGCTTGCAATATTTTACATTTAGTTTAGTGTGAATCGAGTTTGGTGAACAAGTCGCAAGGCTTTGTCAGCCGCCACGTGTGAGTGTGATGTAATTTGGTCCACGCTGGGATTGGTCGGTTGGTGTAAAGGAGCCGTGAACGGATTGGTGAATAACCGTGACCAGCAATTGGTTGAGAGTAGCAAGCGAAAAGGATTTTGGGATTGAATTACCTCCTGTTTTAATTTAATTTGTAGTTTTGAATCAATTTAAAGGTGAAAATGACATTTTTCAAAGCGTTAAAGAGTACATTAAGAAAAGATGCCTTCATTCCAGTCAGACTAGGAGAAATTGCCCCGCCAAAAGGTACACCTGTATATATTGTAACTGAGAAGAAAGGTCCTTCAGCATGTACTTGGTTAAAGCAATGGTGCAAAATTACAGAAAAGGAAGGGAGCTTAGCGTTTCCTGCTCATGGAAGTTTTAATATGAGAATTTGAGCAGAATACTTTATGATTAAAGCCCCCTCCGAAACCAGCGCAATTTGAAGCCTTAGCTATTTGGGAGCTAGTGGCCAGACAACAAGAGAAATTCAAATTTGAGAGATGAATGAGAAAAGCGAAAAAACATTGCTAGAAGCAAGATGGGACAATGATCAGAAAGTTTGGAGAACAGACACCTTACAGGGTATTGAAAATTATCCTGCAATTACACCAGAGAAAGAGGAAAGTTTTAGATCAAAGACAAAGAAAAAGAATAAGGATTTTGAAGGGGAAACATCCTTTTTTACGACTTTTTTTTTACGAAAGTCGTGGTTAACGAAAGCGCAACAACGCTTTTTTTAACCACGACTCCGTTTTTTTGTGCCTTAACTACGTATGTTCTGAACAACGAACATGCGTGGTTAAGGTACAAAGAAGGGAGTTGGCGAAGGTAAGTGGTGGGTTTAGGTTTTGGGGAGGGGGTGGGCGGTGGGGGGTTTTAGGTTTTCGGGAGGGGGTAGGGGGTCAGGGGGTTTTAGGTTTTGGGGTGGGGTTGGGGGGGTGGGGTGTTTTTGGTTTTGGGGAGGGGTGGGGGGTCAGGGGGTTTTAGGTTTTGGGGTGGGGTTGGGGGGTGGGGTGTTTTTGGTTTTGGGGAGGGGGTGGGGGGTCAGGGGGTTTTAGGTTTTGGGGTGGGGTTGGGGGGGTGGGGCGTTTTTGGTTTTGGGGAGGGGGTGGGGGGTCAGCGGGTTTTAGGTTTTGGGGTGGGGTTGGGGGGTGGGGAGTTTTTGGTTTTGGGGAGGGGGTGGGGGTTAGGGGGTTTAAGGTTTTGGGGTGGGGTTGGGGGGTGGGGCGTTTTTGGTTTTGGGGAGGGGTGGGGGTTAGGGGGTTTTAGGTTTTTGGGTGGGGCATTTTTGGTTTTGGGGAGAGGGTGGGGGTCAGGGGGTTTTAGGTTTTGGGGTGGGGCATTTTTGGTTTTGGGGAGAGGGTGGGGGTCAGGGGGTTTTAGGTTTTGGGGTGGGGTTGGGGGGGTGGGGTGTTTTTGGTTATGGGGAGGGGGTGGGGGGTTAGGGGGTTTTAGGTTTTGGGGTGGGGTTGGGGGGGTGGGGTGAGGGATGTAGGGTGAATGGTGCCTATTACTAATGCTTTTATCAGGAATGCCTTTACAACGAAATATCGTTGTTAAGGCATTCGTGGTAAAATCATTAGTAGTAGCAACGAGGTCGGTGTTCCGACCTCATTGTTAAGGCAGTAATTGTTTTTAAAGTCGTTGTTTCGTCGTACAATCATTTTGAAGAAATTAAGTTGAAGTCAGATGAAACTAAGAAGTTGCTAACTTATGATAGTGACTCAGATGATGAATTTATAACACAATTATTGAGAAATCTTCCCCCACCTTATGCAGCACAAGAAGCACGTTCAGGTACTAGCATTAGTCCAAGTGCACCATCTTCAGTTGTGGTAACACAGAGACAAGTACAGGTCACAACTAATATTCCTGCTATTGCTGTGACTCAGACTCTTGTGATTCAGACTGTGGCACAGGCTATAGTTTATTCTACAGTTCCTGTTGTAAGTTCTTCACCAAGTATCACAGTACCGATAGCACCACAGATTTTTCAGAAACCATTGGTGGTTCAGGTGGAGTCTACACCTAATTCATTGACTCCTGTGCAAGTTGTCAGTCAAGCTCAGACAATGCCAAGGTATGCTCCAATAACAGTAACACAAACAAGTTCCTCAGTGCTTAAAGGTCAGAATTCTGGAGTAATTTACTTGGTAAATCAGAATGTTCAATCAAGATTAGAAGCATTAAGAGTGCCTCTTACAATTGGTCCATTTGTTCCATTATATGCTCAGGGAAATAATGTGAATAATGTACAGAATCTTTTTTATTCAAATGCAGAAATGGAGAGACTCAATGCTACTGCAGGAGTCATGTCTCCAATGAATCAGACGTTTGACAAAACAGATCCGCTTATAGATTTAACTTATTCCAGGATTTCTCAAAATTTGGAGGAGTCAAATTCAGATCATAATTCAGTTCTGAGGACACCTGAGAGAGTAATGGGTCTGCCATGTAATACTCCACAATGCATGCCTAAGTCAAGTTTTGACAGCTCAGCAGTTAACAGATAGGTTGTAGAAAGTGAGTGCAGCATCAGCAATGAAAACAATTGCTGTAGGGGAAAGAACACTGAATCTATCATGATTAAAATTAGAATTAAAGTAAATGATAGAGGGAACACTTGAATGAAGAAGAATTGACTCATAATGAAGATGAGTTATGTTTCATGTGTAAATATGTCGCAAACAGAGCAGGACTGGCACATCAGAAATTATCAGAGCTTGCATAAAATTTGAAGTGGATATTGATAAATCTAGACATTTTAAGAAGAGTTACAGATTAGAATTTGATTCAAAAGATATTGAGAACATCAGATCACCTGGAATGAAAATTCACATTAGAGAATTAATCCAAAGTATTCAAACATGGGAGCATTAGATAAATGGGAAGGCATATGGGTAAAGAACAGATATCAGATGAAGAAAGAGTTTGTGAATTTGAATTATGTTGATGCACAGCAGACTGATAGTCCAGTAAAAATATTACCAATGAAAGAAATTCCTGGAAGGAATTATGTTCATGTCTCGTGTAGCAAGGGTGATATTTTATCATTCACAAATGATTATCCAAGATTGAGAGAGAAACCAGTGGAATGGTACAGATAGGTTTGTGAAACTTGCAAAACGCCTGTTGAGAATTTAAATATTCTATTAGAAATAGCCGTCCCAGCTGATTTATGTTTCGAATACAAAAGGAGTGTTGATTGGCCAACAAGAAAACCTCCACAAGATCCAGTTACAGGTGCACCATTTCCTGAAGTAATGAAAAGCTATTACAAGGTGATTGAATTTCTGAAAATTTCCCCTAAGAACATTGATTGGCAGAGAATTGATAGGAAAGCTCAGGAAGCAAAGGAGTCAGTACATGCTTATTATGAAAGGTTGTTGCAGGCATCCAAACACTACAGTGATACAGAAACAATTGAGCCCAAAGACATAACTCATTTTGGGGCATATTTATACACCATTTGTGCCGAATTTGCATAATTGTTTCTAAGCAAATTCAGCACAAAACTAACTCCATATTTATATTTTGACGTTAGACACGTCTAACATCAAAATATTGGAGTTTGCACCATTTTTTAGATGTGTGAACCTACCTTGCATTAATGAGATGCAAGGTTGGCATTCCCACCTAAAAAATTGTGCTAATCCCATAGCCCCATATTTATCCCTCTGTGCTAAAATGACTCACGGGTGGGAGGAGGGGACAAATATTGGTGCAAAGCTTGCTTTGCACCATTATTTAACACCTGGGTCAGACCAGGCATTGGAGGACCAGTGGACCCATTTCCATGGTTAAACACCATGGACTGGGTCCACAGGTGCCCTCCCCAAGCACCAGGATCAACCCCACCCCCACCAGACGGACACCGGAGAATAGGGGACACCATCCCAGGTAAGTAGGGTAGGTATAGGTAAGTATTTTTTTTTTAATTAAAGTGCCATCGAGGGCCCAACTTAGAGCCCTCTGCAAGGCACAGGGCCAAATGGCCATGCCCAGGGGACACTGGCCCCTGTGCTGGCCACTGGGGTGGTGGGCATGACTCCTGTCTTTTCTACGACAGGAGTCATGTGGTATGGATGGTTGTGCATCAGAAAATGACTCTAGGCTGGTTAGAGGCATTGTTTTGCCTCTAACCAGCCTAATGTCATTTTTTGGTGCAAAACTCCCTTCTGCCATACCACCACCCCCACCCGGCTAACATAATTTTTTTGGACGCTAGACCATCCTTTGCATCGGCTTGCACCATCCCATAAATATGGCGTCCAACTGGTGCTCTGATATGGCGCAAGCCGGTGTTAAACTTCTTGATGCAAATCTGCGTTATGCCCCAAAGTGTTCAGATTTGTTGAAGGTTTGAGCCCTGAAATTGGTGGCATGCTTAAGAGTCATTTTTTTGCTGGCAAGCAAAACCAGTTGCTAAAGTATCACAGTTTGCTAAATCCTGCAGTGATGAGATTGAAGTGAAGCAGGAAAGACTGAAAGAAAAGGCAGTATTGATGCAGATTAGAGCAGGACAATCAGGGATGTCAGGAATGCAAGTAATTCCATAATAACTGGGAAACATGCAGATAATTCAGAGTCAGGGAATGACAAGAGGCAGAGGTCGTGGTGGTTTTGGAAATGGAAATGGTGTAGGTGTTGATCTGAATACTAATGCTAATTCAGGTGATTTGAAGACAATGAGATTGGTGTCACCTTGTCATGCCTGCGGTGGTCGAGGTCATTGGAAACAGAAGTGTCCAATGGTGGTACAGGAAGACGTTGTGCAGATGAATGAACAAAATCAATTTCCGAATTTGAGAGGACAAAGGATTCAGAATCCTAAATTATTCAGATGCAGCTTTCTCAGCAAATGCAAATTCCCCAACAGCAGATGCAGGTGACACGTTTTCAGGTACCACAGTAAACGCAAATGCAACCGCAGATGCAAATGATGCCACAGAAGCAAATGCAAATACCTCGCGCTCCAATGGCACAGCAACAGATAATGGTTCCCCAGTCAAAAGTTTAGTCAAAGTAGTTAGTCATGAATTTTACAGTACCCTTTACACAGTGAGAATAAATCGAGTGATGACATTTTGAGTGCGAGTTCAGATGAAGAAGAATGTGTGCTAGCAGCTTTGTTAGAGGTGGATCAGAGTGGTCCTTAAGTTAATGGAACAGTAATCCGTCATGATGTTTCTTTCCTGGTTGACACAGCAGCTACATACTGTACTGTGAGAACTGACTACTGTCAGAACTGCAGAAGTCCCACTTTCTGGGAAAACCGAACAGGTTATAGGAGAAGCAAATCAGCACCTAAAAAATCTGATTACTGAACTGGTTCCTGTTAAAATAGTTCATGTTACTTCTATCTACCCCACTTGTCACCTCTCTCACCGACATCATGATCCATGTAAGGGAGCACAACTGGATCATCCATTCAAATCACCTGTAAATCTAAGTCAGAATGCTCATCATGCTGATATATCACCCTAATCCAGCTCATAACTTTCCATATTCTTATCATTTTAAGGACATGCAGTTGACTGAGAACAGCATATCATGCCTAATCAGAATCTACACCTGAGCAGCAATCCATGAACATAAGTCATGTTCCATGCAAGTAAAGCCATCTCTCTTCACAAACAACACAGCACCTGCCATCCCAATCACATGCCTAGCTCATCCCTCTGTAGATATATGACACAATAGCAGCAATCACTGACGAAGACACAACATGTGGCAGTCCCATACAGATGCCATCACATTTTTACATTCCATATCTGGAGAACAGCTATGTCACTATATGTACCAAATCTTAGAGGAATAGCTGCAGTCACTAGTCACAGATGTCACACCATAAATGTATGTACTGCTACATTGGCCTACCTAGCACACATGAGACATCCACTGACTATCACAGAGAGCATGGTTACAACTACTAAATAAAGGCCAGCCTACTGATTCTGGATGACAGTACTTTCATTTGTAGGTGACTAAGGGGGTCATTCTGACCCCCGCCGGCGGCGGATGCCGCCGGCCTGGCGGGAACCGCCAGAAGACCGTACTGCGGTCAAAAGACCGCGGCGGTCATTCTGAGTTTCCCGCTGGGCTGGCGGGCGACCGCCAGAAGGCCGCCTGCCCGCCCAGCGGGAAACCCCCTTCCACGAGGATGCCGGCTCCGAATGGAGCCGGCGGAGTGGAAGGGGTGCGACGTGTGCAGTGGCACCCGTCGCGATTTTCAGTGTCTGCCACGCAGACACTGAAAATCTATGTGGGGCCCTGTTAGGGGGCCCCTGCAGTGCCCATGCCAGCGGCATGGGCACTGCAGGGGCCCACAGGGGCCCCACAACACCCGTTCCCGCCAGCCAGGTTCTGGCAGTGAAAACCGCCAGAACCAGGCTGGCGGGAAGGGGGTCGGAATCCCCATGGCGGCGCTGCTTGCAGCGCCGCCGTGGAGGATTCCCTGGGGCAGCGGGAAGCCGGCGGGAAACCGCCGGCTTCCCTTTTCTGACTGCGGCTTTACCGCCGCGGTCAGAATGCCCCCGGAAGCACCGCCAGCCTGTTGGCGGTGCTTCCGCAGTCGTTGGCCCTGGCGGTCCATGACCGCCAGGGTCAGAATGACCCCCTAAGTCTTTTCCTACAACTAGTTGTAACTGTTGTCCAAACCTTACCGGCTCACTAGCAGTACCTCACCAGAAACACAATAGTAAAAGGTGATTTGTAGCAGTCGCTTATGCATGGACTCAAAGTAAGATTTCTCAGGGTTGTCGTGGTTAAACGGAAATTACCCTTTTCTCACAGATATATTATGTCTCATACAAACAAAGGCAATAACACAGATGCAGTGAAGTTATAATAGTTTTTATTCAACATAACTGCAATTTGCGATAAGTTGCATGAACTGCAATGATTAGGATAATGAATGTACCAAGCAACAGTATTGTGAAGAAGAGAGTCATTGTTATGAAGACCCCCACCATTTTGTAATATATGAAAGAAATATATGTATGTATAAGATGGAATATGCCCTAATACCCTAATGAGAATAGGCCTAACCTCCTACCTAAAGGAGAGCTGGGTTCGTTAAACCTAATCTGCCAAAGCCGTGTCCATGAGAGGAGCCCCCAACCCTCGTTACCTTGGAATGAGGTCTCTATCTCAGACTCCGCAGGGACACGAAGACTGGGTCAGCGTCAAGATGACTGCAGCATCGGTATCAGCGATGATGGCGATGCCCTCTGGTCGGAATCCCTCTGATTATCTGTCTAAAGTGTGATATATTTATACAGATCTACAAGGTCCCCTGACATAGGTGTAATTCAAAACAATAGATAACAGGCATGCTTGGGACGGCAATTAATATCAACAATCCCTCGAAAGTATAGAGAGGGAAAATTCCTAAGTGTGAACACCTACTGTTTGCTTGTCTTTCGTGCTTGATCTTGACGCCTTGGCGCAGTGACACTGATAATAAAACTCATAACAAGTGGCCTAACCATAAACAAGGCCACCATCTTAAAGGAAATAAATAATTAAATGGACTAAGACAGAGCAAGCTAAGTAGGTTAAAAGTCACTAGGTGACGGGGGCACGAGTTTACAAGCCTACGGCTAAGCTAACTCCTGTTATCCCGTTAAAACAAACTAGGATTCACTACATCCTCCCCATTGCCGTAACAGGTATGATGAAGGTACAGGAACCAAAACGCTAAAAAAGCTGCTTCTGAACTAAAAGCCAAAGGCAAAACAGAAAAACAAGCTAAAAAAATGTAGCTAACAATAAAACAATTGCTGTGTGTTAAAAATATGTTAAAACAAATTTGTTTAAAAATACATACAGAGATGTTAATATCAACTATGACAAGTACAGCAAACGTTTAGTTATAATTGCATATGTTGGAACCGGGAAATGGTAAACAAATTCATCACATTATGTGTTATACGCAGGATCTTGAAGAATGCCATCGAAGTCACCAGACAAGGACCTCAAAAATGAGTCAACATCGTCTGAAGTGAAATCTATTGCTGGACGGACAAACGGATCCACAGAGCAGAAGTGAGCCACATTCACCAGTGCATCGATACTCGCTGCAGTGTCCTCATCCATGTTAGATCTTACAACGGAAGGCTCATAGGTGGCCTCGCGGAGCAACCGCAGTCTCAAGGGGCATGACTGTGAATGAACCCTCATCGGGGACATCAGCAGTTCGCGGTCCACAGGAGATGTCGGTGCAACAGCAAGACAGACCATAGGCAGATGTTCAAAGAGGCACCATATGCAGCGGAAGACCGGTTGTACACACCAGAGTAGAGGCCAGAATGACAACGACCAGTCAAACTCCAGTTCCACCAGCAAAGATGTACCGAAGATCCGAACCATGCGTTCATGGCACAGTGGGGTTGACGGGAGCGGCTCCATTGCTCTGTGTTGCTGGAAAGAAACAACCACCGCAAATCAGAAGAAATAGCAGTAGTAGTCCACCAATTAAAGCCAAAATAATTGGAAAGCCACCAAACACACTGGAAAAGAGAGAATGGATGGCTGATGGGATGACTCCGAAGACAGTCTGGAAGATGGACACGAAACCAGACCCGACAGCCTTATAGAAATGAACAATCCCAGTTGTGCTTGAAGCATTGAATATTCTGGATACCAGCTCCCCAAAGTGTTTGGGGAAATCAGTATTTAAAAGGGATTGTATCTCAGCTGATGATCTCGCAATCTGGAGAGCATACGTCTCTTTTGTGGATGTCAAGACGACCTGTTTCTGAAACAATAGCGCCTTTAGTCTACTCAACTTGTCATAGTTCACATTAATAGTATCTATGGGGGGCCACATTTCAGATACTTTTATGTCTCGTGTGGGGGGAAACAAAACATGTCCACAACACGTAACGACCTTCGTGACTGAGATTGCGTAGGCAATTCCAGGTCGCAAGCCGCAACAGCTTTCATCGTTCAGTAGAACATAACTTCCATTGGAAAGTACATTAAACACCGGACGAATCAAGGGGACGGGAGTACCCTTCAGAAAACAGGCCAAATTCGCGACCCCCGCATTACAAAGACCATGAAGAGACACCTGTTTGCATATCATAGAATGACGAACAGCAGTCTCACATTCACTTCCGCTAAGAAAGACCTCCTGTTCAACGTTCAGACATTTATAGTCAAAGGGCAACTCCCACTCTTCCTTAATAAAGCTATCTCCTAGCTGCTCATATCGTCCCACCGCAAGATGTTTTAGGCAGCTCGAGAAAAGAAAGGTCGAAATCGGTAAATTAATAATGCTGTGCAAGAGCCAGATAGTTGAAGGACTCTCTGCTACCGTGAAGGGCAACTTATCTAATTTTTATACTTGAAGCAGGGTGAAACGAGCCTCCCTTTTAGCCATTGTCTCTTGTTCCCTGGAAAAATTAAAAGCAGTGAATAGTTCACTCCCATTAATGTACTTCCATGGAATGTGGCCACTTTTCAGTGTCTGTAATGTCCAACCCAGCTGCATGATGGAACGTAGCTGTGTTTGCCCATGATATAACCGGGACAAGTCAGTCTGAGTGATATCAATAGCAGACAACACTATATTCGATAGTGAATAAATCCTGTTGGACAGCGTATTCATGCCATTGTCGACAACAGATAATGTTTTTTCCAAATTCTCCTTATCTAGTTGCCTTAAACGTGCAGCAGCCTCAATCTGGGAAAGTTTCCAAATTTCATTGTACATAGCATATAAAAACCGTTTCGAGCGTTGTTTCCTAGGACCTAATAGGAAATCCTGTAAGTCTACACTGTCAGAAAGAGTGTTCAGGTGTTGCTTAACCGCTGTTAAAGTGTTTGTCTGCACCCATTGCTGGCACAGCTTACCCACACTGTATGTTGTAATTATACCTGTATGTTGACCTGATAGAAAGCGAGGGTCAGGCCTGTGAATGGAAAAACCCCCTGAAGAGTTCAAAAAACGCTTTTGACACTCATCAGTGTCGGTGAGCCATACCAACCATCCGCCGGGACGGGAAAGTGAAGAATTCTAGGCACCAGCCTTAACCATTGCATCTAGCCTGTCTTCTGAGACATTAAGAAAGTGATGCCAATCTCTAAATTTTGTCAGAGTAGGGATACTGAGCGTGTTTAGATCTTTAATTTTTGCTAACCCTAGACATGATGTCTGCTCAGTAGTGTCATTTAAGAAAATAATTTGCACAGGAATCAGGCATGCTCGAAACAAAGCCTCCCTACCCTGTATCTGCCAATCTTGTGTCCCCCATACACTTTTCAAATCAATAGTGTTTTTCCAATATTCGTAACCCTCAATCGAGAGCCGGGAAACAAAGGGATCTGAATAAATCAGTTTCGTATCTGTTAGCAAAAGTTTTCTCATTTGTGCCGGAGGTATTTTAAAATAATAAGATTCTGCTTTCTTTGTATCATGCCCAGAAAAGTATGTAAATGTGTCGCTGTAATACTTTGGACTCCCCACCTGTGGTGTTGAACAGTGTTCCCATTGTGTGTAGTTCAAGAGAGGCCTATATCTAGTTGCACAGTGTAGGTAGTGATGTCCCCAATTGTTATAGCAGAACATTTCCCCATAATTCATTGTATAATGATATACATCATCACTTCCAAAAGTGGAATAGTCCTTCATTTCAATTAGCATGGAATCAACTGTTTGGACATCCCAATCATCAGAGACAACATTAGGTGTAATAACATCAGACATTGAAATTTTGAACACGTATGGTATCTGAATAATCTCAGTAGGCCCAGATATATCGAATGCAACTTTGTCCCACACAATCCAATCAGAAATTGGTATAGCTGTAATATTTACCTGGGACAAATCTCGTCGGACCTTATGGGAAGAATGATGTGGTGTTAAAATTTCATCAACAGGCTCCACAGAGGAGCGATCAGCAATATAGTGGCCATTAATCAGCAAAAAGAAAATAGCCACAAAACCAATCCATAAAAATAATGCAATAAATATCAAACAGAACCATAGATAGTTCCATGGGTAGATCAAATAGTTCTTTTTAAGCCATCGATACAGTTTGCTACTTCTCGAAAGCTTGTCAGTCTCAGGTGAGGATGAATCCGAAGAAAAATCATCAATGTCTACGAAATAGCCAGAGGAAGTCTCTGCAAACACAGGACCTGCTGCATTCTGATCCACCGCTTGTGGAGGGTCTTGATAGACAACATCATTAGTCGTGGAAGTGTAAAATACAGCCAAATCTTGAAGCGGGGTGGTCACTGAAGTTGTGACTGGAACTAACTAAAGTTCATGTTCCGCCCTCCCCATGGTCGAGGAAGTGTCTGGAACAGCAGTGGACATAGTTGCATAATCAGTAGCAGAGATGTTCACCCTACTATGTAGATGGATGTCCTGTTGGGTAGTGAGAGGGGGTCGGGAACCACCCAAGGGACCTCCTGGTCTACTGTGAAGAATCGGCCACATGGTGTAATTTGATGTCATCAATGGAGATGAATCTATTCCATTTAGAACCAGACAATGGTGGAAGGATGACAGTCCTGGTGCCTTTTATTCCCAAGACCGGTACAGGTGCTCTGTATGATGGACCAAACTCTTTTATCACAGCGATCGTCTCACAAACCAGATCCCCAACGTTAGGAATCCAGCCAGTCGAAGTTTTCGCCAATTCCCTTATTCCTAAAGTGGCTGCACTTGCAGATGATTTATCATCACGAAATTGTTGAAGCTCCTGTAAAACAGTGAGACGTTCTTTTATGTCAAATGGTGTTTCTGCTGCCACCATACCAGGGGCATCAAGATCGGGGACATACATAGGTATCCCAAAGAGAACCTCATATGGAGACTTTCCCCCCAAGGACCGTCTTGGCAGATTATTCAGTGCTCTCTGGACCCCATATAGGTGATGTAACCAACTGCAGCCTGAACCTAATACTCAAGCTGTTAAGGACTGCTTTAGATCACGATTCCGCCTCTCCACGACCGAATTTCCCTCGGGATGGTATGGTGAGGAGTAATGGAGTTCAACACCCATCGTTCTCATGGTGTCCCTGAAAGCTTTAGAGGCAAATGCAGGGCCCTGGTCAGAATGGAATGCTGCAACCGCATATGTACCGATAAAGATCAGAAAATCTTTTATAACAGTCTGGGCGTCAGCCGACCGCTGTGGCCATACCCACAGGAATCTAGAACAGGAATCCACGGCCACTAAAATGTATTTGTATGCACCATCAGGCTGTAAGGGACCACAATGGTCCAGGTACACACATTGGAGTGGCTTGTCTGACACTAAGAGGGATGTCTGCGGAGGGCGTTTGATATTCGAGCCCTTAATCTGCTGACAAATGTCACAGCAAAGGACATACTGTTTAGTCCGTCTGCATAGGCCAGGCCACCAGTATCGTTGTTGTAGAATTGTTATAGTGGCCTGTATACCAGCATGTGCAGAAGCGACACCCTCGTGTGCGGCTGTAATCAGCTCTAATCTCTGGTCTTCATTGGGGATTACTCAATCACCTACCCCAGGAATCGTTGCATAAGCAACATTCTGTGCACTGATATGGCAAGTATAGTTCGTAGGGTATCCTTTCGGAAGGGTCTTGCCTGCAGCCGAAGCTTTAACGGCAATCAGTATTTCATTATCCAACCTCGTCCGAGAATGAGTCACTGCAGCCACAGAAGCCGTAGCTACTGATGCTTTGGCTGCTTCATCAGCCAATGTATTGCCGGCAACGTGTATTCCTACACGTTGGTGTCCTAATGTATGAACTACATAGACACATGGTAGCTTATCCTTAAGATCAGCCACCCTTCCCCACAACATTTTGGGGGTCATTCCGACCCTGGCGGCCGCGAATGGAGGAAGCACCGCCAACAGGCTGGGGGTGCTTCCCTGCCCATTCTGACCGGTAAAGCCGCGGTCAGAAAACCGGGTCCGGCGGTTTCCCGCCAGATTTCCCCCGGCTGGGCAAATCCGCCAGGGCAGCGCTGCAAGCAGCGCTGCCCAGGGGATTCTGACCCCCTTCCCGCCAGCCTGTTTCTGGCGGTTTACACCGCCAGAAAGAGGCTGGCGGGAACGGGTGTCCTGGGGCCCCTGGGGGCCCCTGCACTGCCCATGCCACTGGCATGGGCAGTGCAGCGGCCCCCTAACAGGGCTCCACCCTGCTTTTCACTGTCTGCCTAGCAGACAGTGAAAAGCGCGACAGGTGCAACTGCACCCGTCGCACACCTGCAACACCGCCGGCTCCATTCGGAGCCGGCTTCAGTGTTGCAGGCCCCCTTCCCGCTGGGCCGGCGGGCGCTTACATTGTTAGCGCCCGCCGGCCCAGCGGGAAGGTCGGAATGGCACCAGCGGTCTTTTGACCGCGGTGCGGCCAAATGGCGGTTCCCGCCAGGCGGGCGGCAACCGCCGCCCGCTGGTGTCAGAATGACCCCCTTTGTGTTTAATGGTGTTCCCTTTAGAATCTCTAAATGCGTTCATTTTCCAATGATTGAGATAATCATTGTATGACTGGACGCAGTAATATGAATCACAGACGATCAAAGTCTGGGTTCCTGGCTCAGTATGTTCAAGCTCTAGAAGAAGAGCCTTAAGCTCGGCCAACTGGGCTGTGCAGTCCCCTAAGGTCTGCGTGTAGGTATTGTGAGGATGGAAAACTCCGTCTTCCATTATCCCGCACACGGCTGCGCAAGCTGCCGAGTATTGATGTTTAGTACCTACAGCCGGTTGTGCCGACCCGTCAGTATAAATGATGGTATTATAACTGTCTATTGGCAAGATATGTAGAAGAGCGGGGTACTCCTGTTCATACTGGAGAAATTCTTGTGTCTGAAGTCTTGGGTCAAACACATAATCAACATCAGTGGCGGTCAGAGACGTTGCCCATTGAATCCAGCGTGGATGTAATGCCTTAGCGTTTGGAACGCTCGCTTTAGTGACAGCCTCTAAGGCCGGCACCGGGGAGACAACAATAAAGCGTTTCCCCTGGGCAAGTGGCCTCTCCTTTATGACGGCCATCTGAACTGCTGTCAGAATCTTTTCTGTGGGTGCAAAACGTTTTTCAGCATTTGAGTACAAGTGTGATTTATATGCTATCGTCACTGTGTCACCCTCATTAAAGGTGACATAAGTAAATCCAAGGGCACCAGCAATTATTGTGATGACCAAATTTGTTTTATTGTTACGTGTGTATAAGTGTCTAGCTTCTAGCATGTCCCGTTGTATGTCTCTAAGGATGTGTGTGTGTTCAATCGTCCATCGTCTGCTAGAAAAATTTGGCTGAATTAAGTCATAAAGTGGTTTGATGCGTTCTGCATCATCTGGAATGTATGTTCTGCCAAAATTAAAGAAAGCCAGTAATGACTGTAATTTCTTAAGTGTGTTCGGAGGCTGTAGTTGAGCACACTTTTCTAGGAAGTGTGGGGCCAGGCTCTTCCCCTCGTTTGATAGCTCATATCCCAGGAACAATACACTAAGAAAGGCTATCTTGCTTTTCTTAAAATTAAATTTATAACCGAGGTCTGCAAATCCCAAAATGATTCGATCGACCCTCGCAAGATGAATGTCGAGGGCGTCGTCAGTGAGATAGATATCATCCACATAAGACAATGCATCGGAATCAAGCTCGTGCAAAATTGATGTCAGACGGGCTGAAAACAGTCCTGGGCTATTTTTATAGCCTTGAGGTAAACGACAAAAGCGTTTCTGAGAGCCAAATGAAAATGCACTTAGGTCCCTACTTTCATGTAGTAAATTCTGGCAGAAAAACCCATTAGATATATCCAATGTAGTTTTATATTTTTTACGCACTATATTGTTTATCAGTGCTGTGTTGTGTGAATTTTGTATAGCATATGTGCGAGTATGACTATTTAAGTGTCTATAATCAACCACTATTCTATATGAATGATCTGGTTTTGCAACGGGAAATAATGGATTATTCATTGCCGATGTACAGGGCTCAATCACTTCCTGGTACTCAAGTTGTGACAGTATCTCCGTTACCGGAGCTTTTGCTTCATTGTTAACAGGGTATTGTGGTTGCGGGTGGGGTGTAGACCTAACGGGAATAACATGACAAGGAGAGTCCTTGTCCAAACCTACATGATTACGGTATAATGCAGGTGCCTGCGCTAAAGCCCATTCAACAGCATAGGCTTTTTTATCTGCCTCTGGAACAAGATCAGAGAAAGAAGGCAAAATGACATCTTCCCCATGCAGGAGCTTGCGGACGTGTTCAGGGGGCCAGACTCTCTCAGCCAATAGGAAATCACTAGTAAGTTCATCTCAAAATATTACACTAATAATTCGTTCCACGTCTCCCTCTATCTGAATTGTTAAATCATAAACCCTATCGGGTGGGAGAACGCGGCCATCCGCCGTCTCAACTGCGATGTAATCGCTAGTTGCTGTCGCATCCAGATGATCTTTCAGACTCTGGCGACATATCGTGACCTATGCCGCGCTGTCCAACAGAGTCACGGCCCACTTCTTGTTCCTCAACAGTGTTCTCAATACTACTGGCATTTTTAATTGTCAGTGCAGCCACTTTCTTCTTTTTAAACTGTGGCTTTTGCTGAGGATTCCTTTCTTCTTTTTTAATGGTAGACTGTGGCGTATCTTTCTTTTCTTTCACGTATTCCGGACGTCGATCTTGATGGCGCCCTCTCTAGCTACGTTTATCCGGTGCGTCCTGAAAGGAATGAGAAGGACGTGAATCAGTATATCTGTCTGGAGTTCTAATGTTTTCCCTATTTCTGAGATTATACCTCCTTTCGGAGTACTCAGGATGTGGAGAATCAGCGCTTCTATTTCTCCTCTCTTTGAAATCTTTTTGTTTATCCCAGCGCTTTTTAGAGCCCTCTTGTGCCTACTTTGTACCTTCCTTATGGGTGGTACTTGGTAATTCCAATTTTTTAGGTTTGGCTCCCAAACTATCCCGTCCTATACTAGTATAGGCATCGGAAATTATTTTCGGTAGCTGTCTCTCTTGTTCCACATTTGGAGTTTCCCGGAGACGCTGGAGTATTGCCAGTGCCACCGCTTCCCCTTTAATATTACTCAGTATTATTGAGGAGACGGCGTCAAAGTTACGCATCAATTTCATCCCCAGATCCAGGGCCGGTGTAGCCCCATGTTCATTTTGTATCTGTTTTAGCACTTCCGGTAAATTGGCAAGTGTAGGGGTACCATGTGTGGTAGTATAAACGGCAGCGAAGCCTGTACCCCATGTGGCACAGTCATCCACCGAGGGAACCATCCCAAACGGCAAGTAAATAGCGAGCAGTCTATGTTTTTCCTGTCGCCCCGTATGGGGGAACACAGCTTCCAGCTGATTTGTTTTCTGGGCAATCCAGAACGGTATTTTTTCCCGTTCCGTGGGCACTTTCCCCATAATAGTATGCACTGTCTGTGGATTAATCCCAGTAGCCAATTGATATCCACCAGTTACTGGCGGTGCTGGACGCGCTGGTGTAGTGTTCAATGTTCGCATTACGAACTGAACCAATCGTCTATATAATGCCACTAATTCATTATATAATACTTGTAAATCTGCGATCGGCATGGTCTGTATGCCTGGGTGAGGTGTATATGTGGCAAACATAGGCCATGTAGGTCCCTCATTACTTAAAGGACCTAGCCTCACCCGTCTTAGTACATGTGGTAGGGCGCCTTCAAACCAGTTCTGATGCTCTTGATATGTGAGCGATATTTCATGATACTGGTATGCTTCGTATCTTACAGGTACGTTCGCAATTTCATATGTGTGAAATGTATGTGTTCTTTGGTCAGCATCAGGAAAGGTGACCCAACTGTAAAAAGTCTCTCTTTGGTATGCTTCAGTCGCTTCTATAATCAAAGTAACATCCCCACCCTCTTCTGTAAGGCCATGCGCTAATAAATGTTGTGTAAGTGCATGTCTAGCATTCGCAGGAATGTCTATGGTATCAGCCATAGTTGTTTAGAGAAACGGAACACCAAATAGGGGAAGTTTTTTCCTTTTTATGAGTTCGAGCTCGAACAACCTTCAGCTTAAATAGGTGTTACCCGTTCAGCTGAGGAGGATTCTCCCAAAGACCACGGATGTACTGGGTACCTGTTGTCTGTGAGACAGTGATAGTCAGGGTAACCGTAAATTAGTGCCTAAACACCATCGTTGGTGGCGCCATGTCGTAGTTTGGACTCTTGCTCTGAGCAAGACTGCTGGTCTCAGGATGACAGTACTTTTGTTTGTAGGTGACTAAGGCGGTCATTCTGACCCTGGCGGTAAAAGGCGCTTACCGCCGGTCAGAAGACCGCCATAACACCGCCGCGGCCGCGGTAAACCGCCACGGTCATTCTGACCCGCAACTGGCAAACCGCCAAAAACCAGACATCCACAAAAGTCCGCCACACCAAAGGTCAGCGAAAAAATGGCGATGACCAAACCTCCACCGTCACGCCAACAGAAATACGCCCATACCATTACGACCCACAAATCCACGCAGCGCTCTTTCAAGCGCGGTATTCCATTGGCGGTACACACCGCTGCGGTCAAAATACACACACACATAGAAAACTCTGCCACATTGGTCAGTTTGAAATACACACACCTGATACACATACTAACACCACTCCCACACACCCAACACAATATAAAACACACACCCACATCCTCCACATGCCCCTACGACCCGGAATCATTGACGAAGGCTAGAGACAGAGCACAGAATAGAGAATCCCACAACACAGAGGCACACAACACCATCACCCACACAGAATCCACGCACCAAACACCACACACCACCACACGCACCTCACTCATCACCACAAACGCCACCCCACACCTCAACCACACCACCCCATGGCACCCCAAAGACACCCCAGGTTCAGTGACGCAGAACTCAGGGTCATGGTGGAGGAAATAGTCTGTGTAGAGCCCCGGCACAGGTGCAGCACACCACAATTGCCAGGAAGATGGAGCTATGGCAAAGGATAGTGGACAGGGTCAACGCGGTGGGACAGCATCCACGCAATCAGGAGGACATCAGGAAGAGATGGAACGACCTACGGGGGAAGGTGCGTTCCATGGTATCAAGGCACAATATTGCGGTGCAGAAGACTGGCGGCGGACCCCCACCTACTCCCCCAGAATTTACCGCGTGGGAGGAAGAAGTGTTGAACATCCTGCATCCTGAGGGCCTCGCAGGAGTAGGCGAAGGACTGGACTCTGGTAAGGCAAATCTTCACTACTGCTTCCCACCCCCACCCCACCTGCATGCCAAATCATACCCCCACCCTCACCCCCTCCCCCATCACACCAACCCCTAGCAAAAGGCTCACCATCACAACCCACCCATCCCAACACCAAGCCCTGCATGCGACCACAAAGCATGGACACCCATCACCAAAGCATGCCCACTGCACACACACATCACCCCCACAAGCCACCCTCACAAAAGCCCCCACAAGGAAATGCCTGCACTTGGGTACACGGACTCCCACCCATCACACGAAATGCCACACACAGAAGCAATAACCATACCTTTATACCCCTGCAGGACCCGAACGCCACCACACCGCCACGGAGGGTCCCGAGATGTCCATCCCACCCCCAGAAGAGGCCCCCAGCGATGACAGCAGCTCTGTCTCCCTGGAGCCAGATGACCAGCCCGGCCCATCGGGGACCTCTGGACAGTCGGTTCCCCACAGACAGCCACAGGCTACACCAGACCCAACCCCCTCTGGGAACACCAGCACAGCTCCCACCCAGCGGGCCCATGCCTCTGTCTCCAGGACACGTCAATCAGCGGTGTGTCCACCACTACAGGGCACCCAGGTTGACCCACCACCCCAACAACAACAGGGACCTGGGGGCAGTGGTAGTGGGCACACCGTCCAGGGGACAGAGGCCCAGGAACACAGGGGAACTGGGAGGGCTGCTGTGCGACAGGGGGGGGACAGGCCCGGGGAACCCACTCTCCAAGAGGCCCTCTCCTCCATCATGGGAGCATACCACCGCTCCCAGGAGACGATGGCGACGGTACTGGCCCGGTTCCAGGAGATTGGACACCCACCCATCACACGAAATGCCACACACAGAAGCAATAACCATACCTTTATACCCCTGCAGGACCCGAACGCCACCACACCGCCATGGAGGGTCCCGAGATGTCCATCCACCCCCAGAAGAGGCCCCCAGCGATGACAGCAGCTCTGGCGCCCTGGAGCCAGATGACCAGCCCGGCCCTTCGGGGACCTCTGGACAGTCGGTTCCCCACAGACAGCCACAGGCTACACCAGACCCAACCCCCTCTGGGAACACCAGCACAGCTCCCACCCAGCGGGCCCATGCCTCTGTCTCCAGGACACGTCAATCAGCAGTGTGTCCACCACTACAGGGCACCCAGGTTGACCCACCACCCCAACAACAACAGGGACCTGGGGGCAGTGGTAGTGGGCACACCGTCCAGGGGACAGAGGCCCAGGAACACAGGGGAACTGGGAGGGCTGCTGTGCGACAGGGGGGGGACAGGGGGGGGACAGGCCCGGGGAACCCACTCTCCAAGAGGCCCTCTCCTCCATCATGGGAGCATACCACCGCTCCCAGGAGATGATGGCGACGGTACTGGCCCGGTACATGGGGTTCAGGGAGGAACTGAGGAACATCGGTTCCGCAATGGGGACCATCGTCCTGGCCCTTACCCAGATCGTCACCACATTGCGGGACCATGTGGCACCCCAAAGGGCCCCTGTCACTAGCCCAGGCCAGGAACAGCCTACCACCTCCGCCGGCACAAGTGGACAGGAGGCCCCCACACAACGACAGGCCACCCGAACCCCACCTCCTGCAGAAGAAGAACCACCCCGCAAGCGGAACCTGAGATCTCACAAGAAGACAGAGTAGGATTGCAAGACCCCCGCCAGCCTAAGATACCCCCTGATGTCATCCCACTGTCCCACATTGTCACCCTGTCCAACTTTGAACTGCCCCTGCTCCATCCTTCCCCAGGCATATGGACAATGCACCTGTGCGACTGAGAACTGGACTCTGCCATGGACATTACTCCACCCCCACCCATCACCGTTTCCCAATCATGTACCTATATGTAGCACTTAAAATAAATCACTTATTGCACTTAAAAAAACAGGAGTCTGCTTGTATTTTCAACAAATGTATTACACATAACGGTGCAATAATGTCCAGTTACTTTGTGATGACAACATACCAATCTCAATAAGCTTTAGTCAATGGGCAAACAAAGCTGATGTCAGGCAGTGGGTCATACAGCTCTGAAAAGGGAAGGGAAAGTCACAAATCAGTTACCAGGAACTGGGGGGAAACACAGACAGTGGAGACGCATGAGGCCTTCAGTAAATGTAAAATAGGGTGGCTGATTCTTACCTGGGTGCTACTGAAAGTATTGTCGTATGACTGTCTCCCTGTTGTCCATGTCGTCCCCGTCGTCTTCCTCCTCTTCACTCTCCACAGGCTCCACAGCTGCTACAACACCACCATCTGGACCATCCTCCTGCAGAAAAGGCACCTGGCGTCGCAATGCAAGATTGTGAAGCATACAGCAGGCCACGATGATCTGGCACACCTTCTTTGGTGAGTACATGAGGGATCCCCCTGTCATATGCAGGCACCTAAACCTGGCCTTCAGGACCCCGAAGGTCCTTTCTATGATCCTCCTAGTTTGCCCATGGGCCTCATTGTACCGTTCCTCTGCCCTGGTCCGGGGATTCTTCACTGGGGTCAGTAGCCACGACAGGTTGGGGTAACCAGAGTCACCTATTAGCCACACACGGTGTCTCTGTAGCTGTTCCATCACATAAGGTATGCTGCTATTTCGCATGACATACGCGTCATGCACTGACCCAGGGAACTTGGCATTTACATGGGAGATGTACTGGTCAGCCAAACAGACCACCTGGACATTCATCGAATGATAACTTTTTCTGTTTCTGTACACCTGCTCACTTCCACTGGGGGGAACCAAAGCCACATGGGTCCCATCAATGGCACCAATGATGTTGGGGATATGTCCAAGGGCATAGAAATCACCCTTCACTGTAGCCAATTCGCCCACCTCAGGGAAAATAATGTAGCTCTGCATGTATTTCATCAGGGCAGGCAACACTCTGGACAAAACCTTAGAAAACATAGGCTGAGACATCCCAGATGATATGGCCACTGTTGTCTGAAAAGACCCACTTGCCAAAAAATGTAGTACTGACAGAACCTGTACCAGAGGGGGAATCCCTGTGGGTTGGCGGATGGGGGACATCAGGTCTGGCTCCAGCTGGGCATATAGTTCATGTATGGTTGCTCTGTCAAGCCGATATGTAAGTATGATATGTCGTTCTTCCATTGTCGACAAGTCCACCAGCGGCCGGTACACGGGATGATTCATCCTTCTCCTTGCAAGTCCCAGCGGACGGTGCCTAGGAAGGACAACATGGAGCACAGAGTCAAGCAACCCACAGGTTCGTTCACACAGCTTGCACAGTACACGAATCGCTATGCATTGAATGGCTTGTATGAGTGGCAATGCAAGGCCTAGGCCTGTGTGACGCAGTAGAAATCATGCCATGTGGGCCCTTGAAATGGCGGCTGCCTGACCTGTGAAGTGTGACAGTGGGATGTGAGGTCACTGCGCTGGCGTGGCACACCGTGGCGGTAGGCGGTCGAAGACCGCAGCGCAAAGCAGCATTGGTTAACATTGAACCCTATGGGTCTCAGGAGCCAATGACGATGTGCGCCGGCGGTCGCGGTACGCACCACCGCGGTACGCACCGCCGCGGGCGTGACCGCCATTTTCTATCTGATTAATCACTCGAGACCTGATCATCCACAGGAGAGGACCTATACTGCAAGTGCTGCTGTGACCTCGGTCTGGGAGATACAATGGCTGCTGCGACTGGGGAAAGGGCCCCTGCCTTCACTTCCTAAGAATTGGAGAAACTTGTTGATGGGGTCCTCCCCCAGTATGCGCTACTCTACGGTCCTCCAGACCAACAGGTTAGTACACAGGGTGCACGTTGAATCGGCTATGCCTGTGTTGAGTGGGGTGTATGTAAGATGGTGGGGAGGGGAGCGAATGAGGAGTGCAACGCACGAAAGATGAGAGCATGTGCCACATGGCAAGGTTGGGGGGGGCACTCACATTGACCAGGCAGACAACTGATGCGCTTTCTTTTACCACCCTGTACATGTCACATAGGTCAGCGCCCATCAGAAGATCGACATTTGGCGTGCCATCGCCCAGGACGTCCGGGCCCTGAGGGTCCACAACAGACGGGGCACCCACTGCCGAAAGAGGTGGGAGGACATCCGCCGCGGGACCAGAAAGACCGCTGAGTCTCTGCTGGGGATGGCCTCCCAACGTAGGAGGGGTGCCAGCCGCCAATTGACCCCCCTGATGTCCCGGATCCTGGCGGTGGCCTACCCCGATTTGGATGGGCGCGTGAGGACATCACAGCAGACACAAGGGGGTGAGTATCAGCACATTCTGCTATCTTTGCGCGCAGGGAAGGTGTCTGGGTGGGGGAGGAGGGCTGTGGCTATCTCCAGGCCAGGGCGCATTCTGTAGGCTAGGCCCCTCCGTTAGACACGGCCCTGTGCCCCCGCCCCCCACCTCTGTAGGGTGCCAAGTACAGCTATCCATGGTCCGGCCTCACCCATGTGTGCATTTGTCGTCCATAGACCCGTAGGACTAGTCACAATAACTGAGTAGTGTACCCCCATTGCGCGGCCTAGTTCAGGGGGCTTCTGGGTCTGTCCTCTCCGACAACGGTGTTGCCAATGCATGCACTCAACCTGTCTTCATTTCTCCACCCCCCCCCCCACTTTCTTTGTCTTCCTGTTCATGTGTGCATTAGCATCATCTAGCGGAGGAGAAGTGGCATTGGAGCACGAGGGAGCTGCATCTCACATGGCCCCGGAGGGCCATACGACAGACTCCGAGTACACCAGTGAGACAGAGGGTGAGTGGAGCTCCACAACGGGGACCCGTGGAGACGTCAGCGACACCGACACGTCCTCGGAAGGGAGCTCCATAGCGGTGGCGGCAACATTCGTGCCCACCGCCACAACAGGTACAGCCGCCACCCAGCGCACCAGCCCCGCCCTCCCAGCAGCCCCTCAGCCTTCGCTCCGTGCCCGCTCGCCCAGGAATGCGGGCATCTCCTTCGCCCCAGGCACCTCAGGCCCTCCCCCAGTTACCCCTGCTGCCCTCAGTGAGGAGGTCATTGACCTCCTCAGGACACTCATTGTTGGGCAGTCTACCCTCTTGAATGCCATCCAGGGTGTAGAAAGGGAGGTGCATCGGAGCAATGCATACCTGGAGGGCATTCATTCGGGTCAGGCTGCCCATCAGCGATCGTTCAACGCTCTGGCCTCAGCACTGACGGCAGCCATTGTCCCTGTCTCCAGCCTCCCTCTTCTGACTCCCTCCACCCAGTCCCAGTCTCCTGTTCCTCTGCCTATCCCATCCACACCATCAGACCAGCCTGCGCACACCTCTACACCCAAGGGCAGCTCATCCAGACATAAGCACCACAGATCACACAAGCATTCACACAAGCAACATCCAGATGCAGACATGCCAACAGTCACTACCACCTCTGTGTCCCCCACCCCCTTATCTCCCCCCTCCCTGTGACGTCTCCACTCACACCTGCATGCACACCACCATCAGCCAGTACTTCCATCACCAGCACGCCCTCCATTACAGTCCGCACACGTGCAGTCACCACCCCCACTGCCATTTACACGTCCCCTGTGTCCTCTCCCAGTGTGTCTGTCACCCCCTCTTCCAAAGCACACAAACGCAGGCAGCCACCCACCCAACAGCCATCCACCTCACAACAGCCTCCGTCACAAGCACCTGCACCCAAAGACAGCACACTTGACTCTCCTACAACCACATCCTCTTCCTCCACTCCCAAACCCACTACACCTACCCCTCCCTTTTCCTTTCCAACCTTGAACTCGTTCCAATCACTGACCCACCCCCTCCATCTGGTAAGACCAAAAAAACCACCTCAGCCACCACCGGCCCTGCATCTACTGTGACCATAGTGCAGGGCTATTGGAGTCCACCAGATCCTAGGGCAGGAACATCAGCCAGCAGCAAGGGGACAGCCAGCCCCCCCCCTGGGAAGAGGACAAGGAAGAAAAAGGCCCGGCGCGACAAGCCTGAGACGGCTGCCACCAAGGACAGTAGCCTTGCCCCGTCACCTGCCACATCATCCAAGGGAGGCAAGGGCCACAGAGCTCCAGCGAAGGAGGGCAAGGGCAGCAGGGCGGAGAAGTCAGGCAGCAGGCGAGCTGCCCAGGAGGTCCCCACCAGCCCCATCCCGGGTGTGACGGACGACACCCACGGGCCCAGGACTCCATCACAGGAGGGCGCCGCGACCGCAAGTTCGGATGGGGAATGATCGGGAAGTCTTGCCCAGGTCTGGCTCCCTAGACACACAGCACAAGCACCGCTGAACGGGCCCCGCCGGGCCAAGAACCGCTGAACAGGGCCCCGCCGGGAGGAGCACCGCTGAACGGGCCCCGCCGGGCCAAGAACCGCTGAACAGGGCCCCGCCGGGGCAAGAACCGCTGAACGGGCCCGCCGGGCCAAGAACCGCTGAACAGGGCACTGCCGGGAGGAGCACCGGTGAACAGGGGCCCGCCGGGAGGAGCACCGCTGAACGGGCCCCGCCATCTCAAGCACCGCTCCGCTGGGCCATTCCTGTCAAGCACCGCTCCGCTGGGCCCTTCCTGTCAATTACCGCTCTGCTGGGCCCTTCATCTCAAGCACCGCTCCGCTGGGCCCTTCCTGTCAAACACCGCTCCGCTGGGCCCTTCATCTCAAGCACCACTCCGCTGGGCCCTTCCTGTCAAGGCCCGCTCCGCTGGGCCCTTCATCTCAAGCACCGCTCCGCTGAGCCCTTCCTGTCAAACACCGCTCCGCTGGGCCCTTCCTGTCAAGCACCGCTCCGCTGGGCCCTTCCTGTCAAGCACCGCTCCGCTGGGCCTTTCATCTCAAGCACCGCTCCGCTGGGCCCTTCATCTCAAGCACCGCTCCGCTGGGCCCTTCCTGTCAAGCACCGCTCCGCTGGGCCCTTCCTGTCAAGCACCGCTCCGCTGGGCCCTTCATCTCAAACACCGCTCCGCTGGGCCCTTCATCTCAAGCACCGCTCCGCTGGGCCCTTCCTGTCAAGCACCGCTGGCCCATTGACAGTGCCGCTTCAGTGTCGAGCAGGGCTTCAGGGAGCACTCGGGGCACCATGCCTCCTCCAGTCACAGTGGAGTCGGTAATCCATCTGATGGACTGTGGCTTTGCACCACCCAGGATGGGACAGTGGGCATGGAGGCCCCTCGTGGATCTGGCGTCGTGGACTCATGTGGCTGAGGTGCCCCCCCTTCCCTTCCCCCTGAGGTGCCTGTAGTTTTATCATCTGATGCCCCTGCAGTGTTCTCTCCAATGGTATCTGGTCTCCTGTGTGGGCTTTGCCCATGTGTTTGTGCACATTGGCCGACGGACTATGGAACTTTGACGGAATGTGCAGGACTTTTTGCCTATGGATATCTTGTTTACTATCTTCATTCCTTATTTTTGTATCTTTTATATGGCATATTTGACATTCCTTCTATGGAGCTATTTATACATATATTTTTTCGTACATTTAAATTGTGTCTTTGCATTATTCCGGGGGGTTTGTGTGGTGTCACTCTGACTTGTTGCTCGGCAATGGGGTGTAGGTATTTGTGGTGGGGGGGTGGGTGTATGGCGCATGTGTGTCCCCGTAATCTTTTCTCCTCCCCCCTCCCCTGTGTCGTAGGTGCAGTACTCACCTTTGTCGTCTGCGCCGGCGTTCGTACTCCTGGTAGATGAGCAGGTAGACAAGAGCTGGTAGGATGTGTAATTCGGGCTCCATGCTGTCCTCCTTCCTCGTGGAGTGTGTATGGGTGAGCTTTTTGCCCGTTCGTTGTCTGTTTCCGCCGTGTTTTTATCGGCGGGGCTCCCGCCCCGGAAAAGGTGGCGGATTGGTGAGTTGTGATAGGGTGGGCGGTACATTGTCTGCCGCCTGCCTGTTGGCAGTAACCGCCGCGCTGTTTGTCGGTCCCGCCGTGGCGGTCGGAGTGTTAATGTGGCGGCCTGTGTTGGCGGTTCCCGCCAGGGTTAGAATACCATTTTTTGGACCGCCAGCCTGTTTGCGGGTTGGCCGCCGCTTTATCACTGACCGCCAGGGTCAGAATGACCCCCTAAGTCTTTTCCTACAACTAGTTGTAACTGTTGTCCAAACCTTACCGGCTCACTAGCAGTACCTCACCAGAAACACAATAGTAAAAGGTAATTTGTAGCAGTCGCTTACGCATGGACTCAAAGTAAGATTTCTCAGGGTTGTCGTGGTTAAACGGAAATTACCCTTTTCTCACAGATATATTATGTCTCATACAAACAAAGGCAATAACACAGATGCAGTGAAGTTATAATAGTTTTTATTCAACATAACTGCAATTTGCGATAAGTTGCATGAACTGCAATGATTAGGATAATGAATATACCAAGCAACAGTATTGTGAAGAAGAGAGTCATTGTTATGAAGACCCCCACCATTTTGTAATATATGAAAGAAATATATATGTATGTATAAGATGGAATATGCCCTAATACCCTAATGAGAATAGGCCTAACCTCCTACCGAAAGGAGAGCTGGGTTCGTTAAACCTAATCTGCCAAAGCTGTGTCCATGAGAGGAGCCCCCAACCCTCGTTACCTTGGAATGAGGTCTCTATCTCAGACTCCGCAGGGACACGAAGACTGGGTCAGCGTCAAGATGACTGCAGCATCGGTATCAGCGATGGTGGCGATGCCCTCTCGTCGGAATCCCTCTGATTATCTGTCTAAAGTGTGATATATTTATACAGATCTACAAGGCCCCCTGACGTAGGTGTAATTCAAAAGAATAGATAACAGGCATGCTTGGGACGGCAACTAATATAAAAAATCCCTCGAAAGTATAGAGAGGGAAAATTCCTAAGTGTGAACACCTACTGTTTGTTTGTCTTACATGCTTGATCTTGACGCCTTGGCGCAGTGACACTGATAATAAAACTCATAACAAGTGGCCTAACTATAAACAAGGCTGCCATCTTAAAGGAAATAAATAATTAAATGGACTAAGACAGAGCAAGCTAAGTAGGTTAAAAGTCACTAGGTGACGTGGGCACAAGTTTACAAGCCTACGGCTAAGCTAACTCCTGTTATCCCGTTAAAACAAACTAGGATTCACTACAATTCCTAGGAGGGCACATTACATTCAACTTGACATGCAGATACAGAGCCACGACATTTACAACATGAGTACACCAACATCACTCACAGCATTCCTGATGTGATTCCCAGTAGCTAAGGCCAGACACCACACATATCCCACTGAAAAGACATGTACACATGATGTACACATGGACCTATACGACTGCCACTGCACTGACAACATATGCCACAATAACAACAACTCCTGTATGAGAAATAGTAGTACAGCTAAACCATGAAATCTTGAAATATGAGGTGAGGCAATACCAATGCCTGTCCAAACTGCCCACAGCAGGTAGGCTAAGTGTAGCAATGATTGTCACACTCTACAAGATCTGCCCCCAAGTAACCATTGAGACATGATGTAGGCAGCTAATACCATATGTTGCACTCTTATTGGTAGGTCATTGGCACATATAGCATGGACATTGCACATTGTCAAAAGGTAGAATGGCCTAACCACTTACCTCCTCTACAGCAAAGGCATTGGGATAAAAGTGATTTGCCCACATGCCAATGGCATAGAAATGCATGGTAAGGGGAAAATAGACAGAATCAGACACCCATAGTTGGATGTCCTAGCGTTACAACCTTCACATACCCCAGTCTATGAATATGAAGGAACAATTGGGACACCTCCACAAACCCATTTGAACAGTCCAATACTGGCCATACCTATTGACTGAATGAGATGCCAGCCTCACATGGAGTCAATATCTGTACCAGGACACAAGAAAACTAGGCCCTGTATCAAATATGTCAGGTCCTATGTAGCACATTCAGCTGATCTTTAGAGTCACATTATTATACAATCTGATTAATGGACCTGGAAATACTAGATGCGTAGGATGATCCAGCAGCTTACTGATATATATATATGGGTGGGTAGAGTCACACATGTGGCACTGTCAAATGTGCATCTCCACATGCAGTCATAGATATTCCTTGACACAGGTGATCTAAATGTCGACATGCACGACCCTAAGGACAGACCTCCATCTTTCATTCAGGCAAGTTGAGTACTATGTATTCCCAGTAATAAACATATATGTAGCACCTACTGCAGTGTCACAGCTGCTAAAGTATGATGGCAAATACCTAACTACCTGTGGAAAGTACATGGAGTCAGTTAGTACTTACCCCCTTGTGGCTGCTGTGCTGCCCTGAAATGCCCACTGTAGGAAAGTACCATCTCTGCTTCCAAGCTCACCCCAAACGCACCCATGGACCCTTCGCCTTCAACTCCTGCAAACGCATCTTCCACCACGCTACTACGACGACCACAAGCCCACGCGCCATCAACCACCTCAAGTGCATCCTAGTCAACGCTCGCTCCATCGACAAACACGCCGTCGAACTCTGGGACCTCCTGGATTCCACAGCACCGGACGTCGTCGCCTTCATCACGGCGACCTGGATGAACGCCTCCTCTGCGCCAGACATCGCCACCGCCATCCCCGAAGGCTACAAGATCTCCAGGAAAGACCGCACCAACCAAGCAGGAGGAGGTATCGCCATCGTCTTCAAAGACTCCATCAGCGTCACCACCTCCACCGAAGACACCCCTCTCGCCGCTGAACACCTGCATTTTCAGATTCGCACCAACCCGAGGACCACCCTCAGAGGATCCCTCATCTACCGTCCTCCGGACCACGCGCCCCTTTCAGCGACGCCATCGCCGACTTCATCTCCCCGCACGCCCTCGCCTCACCGGACTACATCCTCCTAGGCGACCTCAACTTCCATCTGGAACAAAACAACGACCCCAACACCACCACCCTGCTCGACAACCTCACCAACCTCGGCCTCAAACAACTGGTGAACACCGCCACCCACATCGCCGGACACACGCTCGACCCTATCTTCTCCGCCAGCAAACACGTCTTCTTCAGCCACACCTCCGCCCTACACTGGACCGACCACAGCTGCGTCCACTTCACATTCCGACGCGAGACCCGCCACCTCCACACTCAACCCATCCCTCATCGACAGTGGAACAAGATCCCTGAAGAGCAACTCTTCCCCGCACTAGCCGCCAACCAACCCACCCTCACCACCGACCCCAACGACGCAGCCCTCAAACTCACAAACTGGATCTCCAACTGCGCAGACAACCTTGCTCCCCTCAAACGCACGTATCGACAGACCAACACCAAAAAACCTCTCTGGTTCTCTGACACCCTCAAAGAATCAAAGAAAACTTGTTGCGCCCTTGAGAAAGCCTGGCGCAAGGACCACACCGCTGACAACATGAACGCCCTCAAGAACGCTACCCGGGAACACCACCACCTGATCCGCGCTGCCAAAAGGAACTTCTTCACCGACAGACTGGACAAAAACAGCCACAATAGCAGAGAACTCTTCAGCATCGTCAAGGAGTTCTCCAACCCCAACACAAACGCCAACGCCGTCACGCCCTCTCAGGATCTGTGCGAATCCCTCTCCACTTTCTTCCATCGCAAGATCAGCGACCTCCACGCCAGCTTCGGACACCAGACCCAACCAAACACCACCGAACCCGCACCCCCGGCCATCACCCTCAACAACTGGACCCACATCAACACGGAAGAAACCAAATCCATCATGAACTCTATCCACTCCGGCGCCCCTTCGGACCCTTGCCCGCACTTCATCTTTAACAAAGCCGACGACATCATCGCCCCACACCTCCAGACCGTCATCAACTCTTCTTTTCCTTCTGCTACCTTCCCCGAATGCTGGAAACACGCCGAAGTCAACACCCTACTAAAGAAACCTACGGCTGACCCGAGCGACCTGAAAAACTTCCGCCCCATCTCTCTTCTGCCTTTCCCAGCCAAAGTAATAGAGAAGACCGTCAACAAACAGCTGACCACCTTCCTGGAAGACAACAACCTGCTCGACCCCTCACAAACCGGATTCCGAACCAACCACAGCACTGAAACCGCCCTCATCTCAGTCACAGACGACATCAGAACCCTGATGGACAACGGTGAAACAGTCGCCCTCATTCTCCTCGACCTCTCGGCTGCCTTTGACACCGTCTGTCACCGCACCCTAATCACCCGCCTCCGCTCCACCGGGATCCAAGGCCAGGCCATGGACTGGGTCGCTTCCTTCCTCGCAAACCGTTCACAAAGAGTTTACCTCCCTCCGTTTCGCTCAGAACCCACCGAGATCATCTGCGGCGTACCTCAAGGCTCATCACTCAGCCCGACACTCTTCAATGTCTACATGAGCCCCCTCGCCAACATCGTACGCAAGCACGACATCATCATCACCTCCTACGCCGACGACACCCAACTTATACTCTCCCTCACCAAGGACCCTGCCAGCGCCAAGACCAACCTACAAGAGGGTATGAAGGACGTCGCAGATTGGATGAGGCTCAGCCGCCTAAAGCTGAACTCTGAAAAAACGGAAGTCCTCATCCTCGGCAACACCCCGTCCGCCTGGGACGACTCCTGGTGGCCCACGGCCCTCGGCACCGCACCAACCCCCACAGACCACGCCCGCAACCTCGGCTTCATCTTGGACCCTCTTCTCACCATGACTAAGCAAGTCAACGGCGTGTCCTCCGCCTTCTTCCTCACCCTCCGCATGCTCCGTAAGATCTTCCGCTGGATCCCCGCCGACACCAGAAAAACCGTGACCCACGCCCTCGTCACGAGCCGCCTGGACTACGGCAACACCCTCTACGCCGGGACCACAGCCAAACTCCAAAACCGCCTGCAACGCATTCAAAACGCCTCGGCCCGCCTCATCCTAGACGTACCCCGCAGCAGCCACATCTCCGCACACCTGAGACACCTGCATTGGCTCCCAGTCAGCAAAAGGATCACCTTCCGACTTCTCACCCACGCACACAAAGCCCTCCACGACAAGGGACCGGAATACCTCAACAGACGCCTCAGCTTCTACGTCCCCACCCGCCACCTGCGCTCCTCTGGCCTCGCATTTGCTGCTGTCCCTCGCATCTGCCGCTCCACGGCGGGTGGGAGATCTTTCTCCTTCCTGGCGGCCAAGACCTGGAACTCCCTCCCCACCAGCCTCAGGACCACCCAGGACCACTCCGCTTTCAGGAGACTCCTAAAGACCTGGCTGTTCGAGCAGCGTTAACCCCCCCTTTTTTTTCCCCTAGCGCCTTGAGACCCGCACGGGTGAGTAGCGCGCTTTATAAATGTTAATGATTTGATTTGATTTGATCTTGCCTGGCATGTTACCCCCATATTTCACTGTATATATGTTGTTTTAGTTGTATGTGTCACTGGGACCCTGCCAGCCAGGGCCCCAGTGCTCATAAGTGTGCCCTGTATGTGTTACCTGTGTTATGACTAACTGTCTCACTGAGGCTCTGCTAATCAGAACCTCAGTGGTTATGCTCTCTCATTTCTTTCCAAATTGTCACTAACAGGCTAGTGACCAATTTTACCAATTCACATTGGCATACTGGAACACCCTTATAATTCCCTAGTATATGGTACTGAGGTACCCAGGGTATTGGGGTTCCAGGAGATCCCTATGGGCTGCAGCATTTCTTTTGCCACCCATAGGGAGCTCTGACAATTCTTACACAGGCCTGCCACTGCAGCCTGAGTGAAATAACGTCCACGTTATCTCACAGCCATTTTGCACTTAAGTAACTTATAAGTCACCTATATGTCTAACCTTTACCTGGTAAAGGTTGGGTGCTAAGTTACTTAGTGTGTGGGCACCCTGGCACTAGCCAAGGTGCCCCCACATTGTTCAGGGCCAATTCCCCGGACTTTGTGAGTGCGGGGACACCATTACACGCGTGCACTACACATAGGTCACTACCTATGTGTAGCTTCACAATGGTAACTCCGAATATGGCCATGTAACATGTCTATGATCATGGAATTACCCCCTCTATGCCATCCTGGCATTGTTGGCACAATCCCATGATCCCACGGGTCTCTAGCACAGACCCTGGTACTGCCAAACTGCCTTTTCAGGGGTTTCACTGCAGCTGCTGCTGCTGCCAACCCCTCAGACAGATTTCTGCCCTCCCGGGGTCCAGCCAGGCTTGGCCCTGGAAGGCAGAACAAAGGACTTCCTCAGAGAGAGGGTGTTACACCCTCTCCCTTTGGAAAAAGGTGTTAAGGCAGGGGAGGAGTAGCCTCCCCCAGCCTCTGGAAATGCTTTCATGGGCACAGATGGTGCCCATTTCTGCATAAGCCAGTCTACACCGGTTCAGGGTCCCCTCAGCCCTGCTCTGGCACGAAACTGGACAAAGGAAAGGAGAGTGACCACTCCCCTGACCTGCACCTCCCCTGAGAGGTCTGGAGCTCCTCCAGTGTGCTCCAGACCTCTGCCATCTTGGAAACAGAGGTGCTGCTGGCACACTGGACTGCTCTGAGTGGCCAGGGCCAGCAGGTGACATCAGAGACTCCTTCTGATAGGCTCCTTCAGGTGTTGCTAGCCTATCCTCTCTCCTAAGTAGCCAAACCCTCTTTTCTGGCTATCTAGGGTCTCTGCTTTGGGGATTTCCTTAGATAACGAATGCAAGAGCTCATCCGAGTTCCTCTGCATCTCTCTCTTCACCTTCTGCCAAGGAATCGACTGCTGACCGCGCTGGAAGCCTGCAAAACTGCAACAAAGTAGCAACGACGACTACTGCGACACTGTAACGCTGATCCAGCCGCCTTCTCAACTGTTTTCCTGGTGGTGCATGCTGTGGGGGTCGTCTGGCTCCTCTCTGCACTAGAAGCTCTGAAGAAATCTCCCGTGGGTCGACGGAATCTTCCCCCTGCAACCGCAGGCACCAAAGAACTGCATCACCAGTCCTCTGGGTCTCCTCTCAGCACGACGAGCGAGGTCCCTTGAACTCAACATCTCTGTCCAAGTGACTCCCACAGTCCAGTGACTCTTCAGTCCAAGTTTGGTGGAGGTAAGTCCTTGCCTCCCCACGCTAGACTGCATTGCTGGGTACCACATGATTTGCAGCTGCTCTGGCTCCTGTGCACTCTTCCAGGATTTCTTTCATGCACAGCCAAGCCTGTGTCCTCTAACCTGCAGTGCACAACCTTCTGATTTGTCCCCTGGCGTCGTGGGACTCCCTTTTGTGACTTCGGGTGGACTCCGGTTCACTTTTCTTCTAAGTGTGTGTTCAGGTACTTCTGTGGATGCTGACTGCTTCTGTGAGGGCTCCCGACATTGCTGGGTGCCCCCTCTGTCTCCTCAGGTCCGGAAATCCACTGTTGTTGCATTGCTGGTGTTTGTTCTTCCTGCAGAATCCCCCTATCACGACTTCTGTGCTCTCTGGGGGTAGTAGGTGCACTTTACACCTACCTTTCAGGGTCTTGGGGTGGGCTATTTTTCTAACTCTCTTTTTTTTTGTACAGTCCCAGTGACCTTCTACAAGCTCACCTAGGTTTGGGGTCCATTCGTGGTTCGCATTCCACTTTTGGAGTATATGGTTTGTGTTGCCCCCATACCTATGTGCTCCTATTGCAATCATTGCTTGCATTACTTCCTTTTGCTATTATCTGCATAATTTTGGTTTGTGTACATATATCTTGTGTATATAACTTATCCTCATACTGAGGGTACTCACTGAGATACTTTTGGCATATTGTCATAAAAATAAAGTACCTTTATTTTTAGTATATCTGTGTATTGTGTTTTCTTATGATATTGTGCATATGACACCAGTGGTATAGTAGGAGCTTTACATGTCTCCTAGTACAGCCTAAGCTGCTTTGCCATAGCTACCTTCTATCAGCCTAAGCTGCTAGAAACACCTCTTCCACACTAATAAGGGATAACTGGACCTGGCACAAGGTGTATGTACCTCTGGTACCCACTAAAAGCCAGGCCAGCCTCCTACACTTAGGTGCCTGGACCTATATGGAGGAGCCCTTCTCTACTCTACCCGCCCCACAAGGTGTGCCAAATAATCGTTGCCTCCTGCGTGCTCCACAATCTAACCCTGAGACGTCAGATACCATTGATAGCAAATGAGGGGGAGGAAGCTGGAAATGCTGATATGGCAAGTGATGAAGAGCCAGAGGAAGAAGGAGCAGGTTACTCAGGGCAGATCTCATCAATCAGTACTTCAACTAACATACAGGTATGTGAAGTGGACCTTTTGTTGTGATGAATGTGTACAACCAGAAGTAGATGGCTGTCATTAACCCCTCCTTTCTTGCTTCATCAGTGGGGCTGTAATGAGCTCCAATGCCTATGTGTGAATTGTAGATGCAGACTGGCGGATTCTAAGGTGTACAGGACAGATTGTTCTGCTTTTTCATGTATTATTACAGCAGATGCTAACATACACTTCTGGTAAAGACTTCCCAGATTTGAGGAATGTTTCCTATCCTCTTTTCCTTCTACTCACTGATTTAGCTAGGTCCTGTTTGGCTCTGCAAACTAGGCTTGAGGTATTGTGTCAGTAGCCTATGGTAAGTGCTGACAGGCATGAGAGGTGTACCTGACAGATACCTGGTAAAATGATATTAGTTTCATTGGGGTGGCACTTTGATAGTTTATCCTTCATAAAAGTGGGGTGGAAAATGCGTAGTCCTTTTCTTTTACCTAAGGGGTTGAGGAGGATGTAAAATGGCGTATAACGTGTCAGGTGAAGTTTCTGGCACATGTGTGAAAGTTGGATCATGGCCTCTCACTTCACAGTAGGTGGAGTACTTTGTGACGAACATTGGACCTAGCTATGTTTGGTTCTAATTTTGCAGTCCAAGGTGCATGTAATTGTATACTGACATAGGTGAGTGACAATCCTACAGGGGGCCAATGTTAGTGTATGTTTTCAGTACTGGGATCCTCTGTAATGTTCCTTGTGTATTCCATGGGATATATGAATATGTAGCAATGGTATGGGTATGTGAAGAGCCTATACCTGGTGATATAGAGGACCTATCTGTGTGCCCTTGCTTTGTAGGTAAAGTACCATGATCCTGACTTCTATAACCTGTGTATGTGCATTTATGACACCATAGCTTACATCCTGATGGCACACTCTGTCATTCTCGATTTACAGATTGGAATACTGACTATAAAATTGTGTTGACCCGGATTTCAACCTCTCTGACATCTGTCCTGCGACATTTCTGTTGTAATGTGTATCCTGCTGAGGGAGCCTCCGTCTGATGACCATTACACTGGCTGTTCGATACAGGGGGGCATGACCAGACCACAGTTGGCAAGTATGACTGTTGTACATGTATTATAAAGGACACATTCACAGTAGCTGTGTTTAAGTGTGATTTATTGTGCATATCAAAAAACTATCAGTTACAATTAAAGTGAATAAATGAAAATAAAAGTGATGAGTGAAGTCATGGTTGATGTATTCATCAGGGTAGCTGCTACACTAGTTGGTTACACAAGTCCAGTCTCCTTGTACCATGGGAAAATGGAGTTAAGTTTCAGAAAGTCTATAGGGTGTATCTCTGGCACATAAGGGTGACACATCAAGAGGGGTTCACTTCCTGGCAGTGGGTTTGGTCTTGGCATCTGCTCCTGCTGAATGTCTGGGAGGATGTCCACATTTGCGGGAAGGGGCGTTCTTCAGCTAAGGGGGAGAGGTGTCTGAGGCATGTCCTCTCCCTGGCAGGGCCTCCATTTTACTAGGTGCCGCAGATGTAGAAGGAACAGATGTAACATTGCTAATGGAAGGGGCCTGATGTTGTGTGCAGAAACTAAGAAGGCTGGCATTGATGTCCCTCAGCTCCCCCCACAATGGTAGCCTTGTGGGCATTTTGTGCCTGCCACTGCTGCATGAATCCTGTTGGTGTTCCCTCTGCAGCCTTTGATTTTCCCCCAACATGGCAATGATTTGGCCTATCCTGTCTTGGGAACTTTGGTAAGCTCCCAAGATTTGGGAGATAGTTTCCTGGTCAGTTGTGTCCCTTTGAAGCCCCATCCTCTGGCCCACTGCATCCATCCCATACACCCTACCCCCATGTACCTATGCCCCTGGCACAGTGTGCCTACTCCCAGTGGTTGCAGGTCCATCATTGTTAGGGGTGTCAAGGTTAGACTCAGCTACCTTTACTGTGGGGCACACAATAGATCGAACAGTTCTTGGGACACAGGTTTGGGGGCGAACGGTTGCCTGTGATGTGGATGCAACAGTGTTAGGAGGAGTTAATGTGGGCAGGGTGAGGCTGAGAATCGTTGACTGACCAGGTGTCCCAGATGGGCCAGGTTGTTTGTCAGTGTCCAGACATCCAAGCGTGTTGTCCTCATTGGGGCCTTCATCCCGAGGGGGACTGACTGTCTCAGGTATCCTATCCATAATGGCAATGGCAAGGAATGAGGCAGAGTTCAGGTTAGAATGTGTGTTTGGTTGTTTTTGTGCGAGATGCAGACAGTGGCTGAACATGATTCCCTGTATTGATATTGACAGCTGTGGCACAACGTATCCTAGTTGTACATACAACTCTGTAACTTGTTTTCTTACTCCACGTTGAGAGCTGTCATACTAATTGGGTACAGAATGTAGTGCAGATGCAATCTGATTATGTTTGGTCCAAACATGGTATAATAATAAAGGTAGTCGGACCCTCCAGTTTCTAGACCATAAATGTAATCCCAAATTTGAGACCTATATGGACAATGTTAATCCTCCCTATGCCAAAGCACTCTATATTAAGTTCAGGTTAGGGATCCTCCCGCTCAAGTCATTTACTGCGAGATGGAGAGTGGAGGACCGGAATTTAACATTTTGTCATTTTTGTAAAAAAGCTACAGTCACTCGCGCACTTTATGTTCTCCTGCCCTAGATATGTGGCCCGAGGAAGAAGTAGATCGCCCCGTTATGCAGATTATTGGGGATAAGGGAATGGAATATAGCACTTTGCTTAATGATAACTGATACAAATGATAAAATAGTTTTTCCAGTTGCAAGATATCTGCAAAGTGCATGGGCTATAAGAACTAAAGAATTGCCATAATTGTTTGTTTTAACATATTGGTCTTAGTTATTTAATATAATAACTTGTTATTCTGATTTGACTGGAAAAAGATAATGAGCCATTAGTCTTTTATATTTAATATGATAGGATTTTAAGATTTTAAGAATAATAATATTTGTATTGTACTGTTTTAAAATTATGTGATTTTAAAACTCATTTAGGGTTTTAAACGTATAATGTGGTATTTCGTTTATTCTTCTTTTTACAAACTGATATGTTGTTTAATTATGACATGGTGTCCAATTATTCACTTTTATGGCTTTTTAGCCGAAATAAAGTATATTTATAGAGCAATCTGATTATGTCTGATAAATGACATGACTGCTCAGCTCTGCTACCTAGTGAATAGTCAGGCTTGCTAGATGTCACACATTGAAGCTGCACAATGCACAGTGGTGACCTAGTGGGAACACAGTATGTGAATATGCATGGGAAATTGTCCTGTAATTAGATGTTGTGTGTCACTGGGTCTTACCCTCCCGGAATCACTGAATACGAGGGATTCCCTTACCACTCAGACCAACAGTTTATTCCCACACAAGAACTATGGTATATTGTATTACATTGGGGACATGACTCTGTTCTAGCTGGCCATCTCAGGGAGAAAAAGACCTTAGCCTTGTGGCAACAAAATTTTTGGTGGCCCACCTTGCCGCAAGAAATCAAAGATTACATTCAGAATTGCCCTACCTGCATTCAAGCTAGAGCTCCACAGACCCCCCCCCCCCAAAACAAGTCTTTTGCCACCTATGCCAATCCCACCAGCCCTATGGCATACTATTAGCATGGATTTCATTATGGATCTCCCACCTTCAAATAGACATTCAGTCATCTGGGTAGTAGTAGACTACCTGACCAAAATGGGCCATTTCATACCTCCGAAAACTCTTCCTTTAGCCCGAGAACTCACAGATCTCTTTATGAAACATATCATTCGATTACATGGTCTACCTTCCTCAATAGTATCTTACCGTGGTCCCCAATTTGTTTCTTGTTTCTGGTGCAGTTTCTGCCCCCCATGAGGCTAGACATCTGTTTGACCTCTGCCTCTCACGCACAGATGGACGGTCAGCCTGAGCATCACTAGAACAGATACTGAGGATTTTAATCTCCACTTGGGACACAGAATGGGGTAAGGCATTGCCCCTTGTGGACTTTGTGTATAATAATAGCATTCATGCTGCCACCAGTATATCACTCTTCTACTGCCTATTTGGTTTCCACCCATGAATGCTTCCAATAGTGGACAGGTGAGTAACAGTAAAAGTCCCCTCAGTACATGAACATCATACGAAGATTTACAACATCTAACTCCATGGGCAACGTCATCTAGAAAATTACCTGGCACAAGTCAAAAAGCAAGCAGATAAATGTAGAACACCAGCTCCTATATACCAGCTAGGAGATCTGGTCTGGTTATCCATTAAGAACCTCAGGTTGGCAGCATCTAAAAAACTCAATCCACGCTTCCTTGGTCCCTTCACCATTTCCAGGATAATAAACCCTGTAGCAGTGCAACGTACACTACTTGATGACCTGAAAATACATCCGGTTTTTCATGTTTCTCTTCACCACCTTTATGCCTCTACTGCACGCCCACTACCATCCCTTCCCCCGGTCATGGTTCATAGCCACTGGGATTTGAAGTTGCAAACATGCTGGATTCTAAACTCATTCGGGGGTTTTACGTTATTTACTTGCTTGGAAAGGTTATGGACCCAAGGACAATTTATGGGAGCCTGCATCTGCCATCCATGCTCCACGCCTGGTTCACTTGTGCCATCTCAGTTATCCAAACAAACCACGCCCCCTTCAAGGATATTTGATGAGGGGGGCAGTCAGGACCCCACAACTCTGCATAATTTGCCAACATCCTCAAAGGCATTGTTTTAATCATGTAAGTGTAGCACCACTGGGTTGCTTGTAACGTAATTTTACTGTCTGCATTTCAGGATAGATACTGCCCATGTTTAATATGTCCTTGATGTTCACCAATACTTGTTGCGCTATATAGTTGTTTTCACCAATGCTTGTTGAACACATGTGACTGTGTCAAGCCCTCTTGCTTCTAAATGTGTCAGGTTCATTTGTTTATTGGTTGCCAGGCAACTACCATGCCCCCAAGGTCTCCCGAGAGCAGCTGCCTTGTGTTTTCAAAAACATGGGTCATGCTGGCTACAAATACTCTTGCTGTGCATTCGACTCTGCTTGGCTTTCTTCCTGTCTGGCAAGTAAAGCCCTCTGCACTCTGGAATTCCCTCCAAGCCCCGCCTGCTGCCTTCTTGACTCGGCTGGCAGCAAAGATCTTCTGAAAAGAACACACTTCTGTCAGCTAAGTGTAGCACGCTGTCTGGAATCTGTTTGTATAGAATTTTATTATGGTCTCTTTGTTTTTGGGTGAAGCTGAAGACTGAGACTGATTGCACTCTAGCCTTCTTGAGACTTTGAAGGCCTGTTCTAAAGACACAGACATGATGAATGAGCGGGGCCTTGATGAGGGTTGAATGACAGATTTAGTGCAGGGGCTCTAGCAACTTTGGTTTTGTAATTGAAATCTGTGACAGAACTTCACTATCCTCCACTTGTTTATTTTTTGTACTAACAGTGATTATGCAATTCAGTGCTAGGATTACTTTATGAGTGACTTTACTTGCTTTTGGCATTGAAATTCAGTTTATGTTAACAGTGATTATGCAATTCAGTGCCACGAATACTCTATATGTGAGTTTTCTTGCTTTTGGTATTGCAACTCGTTTTATGTTGTAGTTTTACCATAGAAAACCTAATGCGAAAGTGCAGATCCATGAAAAAGACTTGCAGAACTTCCTAATTTGTTTAGAGACTTTTAGATTTCACCACCTTTTGCCTATAACTTTGAGAAGAGAGAGAGAGACATGTTGCTGATATTACCAGGTGAATGTGCTGAGACCAAATGAGACAAATTTAATGAGACCAGTGCGTGCTTTATTGAATGTTGTGAAACAGTCTCTTAATAGCACATAGCTTCACCAATAACGTAATTTGTCACAGAAAGGCAACTTCCAGGGGCTCCACTGAGAGTCCTCCATAACCCGAAGAACCTCACCCGGCTGGACATGGTGAAAAGGAGTGCAGTGTTTCTTTCTATCTTTTTCCAAAACTCCTTCCTTTTTAGGACACATGCAAGGACTCCTGGTGCAACCTGCAGCACTGAGAGGTGCCTCAGGAGGTTGGGACAACAGTCATCGCCCCTGCAGACAGCCTGGTTTTCAGGTGAGTTGCCCTACCACAACATTGCGCATGTGCATTAACTCTGCCAACTTACTTTCCAACCCAGGTCTGTCTATTTCTGGCTTGGAATTTGTGATCTGAGGCCTTTGGGAATCGTCAGCGAGCTGCAGCTGTGTTTTGCTTTGGTTGCTGTTGTGAGTTTGCCATTGCATTGCTGTCATTGCCATATACTGGTCCTCACTAGAACAATCTAGACGGTGTAGCTAGTACTTTAGTTATACATGCATAAGATATGATGTGATGTACACAATCCAGGTTGTCACAATGATGGGTTAGTGCATTCTGGGAGTCGTAGTGATCTGATCAACCTATAGTTAACGTGTCATTTCCCAGGGCTTTGAGGGCAGTTGGGCTGAGTGGAGAGGTGGCATGCCAGAGAGAGGCTTTAGGTGATTAGGTGAGAGGTGTAATGGCTAAAATAGTTAAATAGGGAGGATTTGGGTGGCAAAGAAGCATGCAGGACTAGTCAATTTTGTGACATTAATGTTGTGGGTTCTTATCCGATTCCAGTCACCCAGGTATTACAGTAAGGCCCTCAGGATGCAGTATGTCCAAGAAGTTCTCCTCCCAAGATGTGAACTATGGAGGAGAAGGTGGAGGCCCACTGCCAGTCTTCTGCATGGCTATCTGGTGCCTGGATGCCATGGAATGAACCTTCCCCCGTATATCATTCCACCTCTTCCTGATGTCGTCCCTTGTAAATGGATGACTGCTTACAGAATTAAACTTGTCGACTATCCTTTGCACAGGTCCATTTTTCTGGCAATAGTTGTTTGTTGGGCCTGTGCTCCGAACAGGTGTGGCTCTACCCTATTTCATCCACTATGACCCTCAATTCGTCATCAGTGAAACATGGTTTTTTTTGTGGGGAAATCGTAGTGGTTGTGTGGGTGTTGTGAGTGTTAGGGTGCATTGTTAGCTAATTGGTGAGGTGTGGGTGCTGCGATGTGAGTCAGAGACAGTATTTACACATTGTGTGTGCTAGTGATGTGTATATTGTGATTGTTGTGCTGATGTGGGGTGGTTGCTGAGTGATATGTGTATGTGTGTCTATGGTGTACAAGTATGAAATCTTCTCTTTTACGCTTCTCGGGATATTCATGTGGTGTTCTGGATCCAAAGGATTGTGAGTTCTGTAGGGGTGTGTTATAGGGTGCAGTGAGTAGGTGTGTCTGGTGTGTGGATGTGTGTCAGGTGTGGGGTATTCAACCTATCCAATGTGGTGTGGTGTTCTGACTAAAGTGAGTTGAGACTGCTGCGTTTTGCCCTGCCAATGGTTTTCCGACATGGAAGAACCGCTGTAGTGATTTGTGGCTCATAATCTGATGGGTGGATTTTTGTCGCACTTCTGGTGCTGGTGGTGGGACCACCTCTTTTCCGTCCTTCATTGTCCTTGTGGTTTCATGTTTTTTTTTTTTTTGGCGGTCTTCACTGTGTGAGTTGTAATACAGCGGTCAGATTACTGCCAACATTGCAGTCTTTTGGAGACCATCACCACGGCCTTCTTGCCAAAAGACCACCAAACTCATAATGAGGTCAGAAGTGTCCCCAGAGAAACTACAATGCTGTCAAAAAGAAGTTAAATATTTGGGATATCAGATAGGTAAAGGCACAAGGAAGGTGTCCAGAGAAAGAGTTACATCTATTTTGCAAATTAATCCTTCTGTTACTCAAAGAAATGTCACAATGATTTTGGGAATGGTGAGTTAGTGCCACCAATGGATTCCCAAGTTTTCTATTATTCCCAAACCATTGCAGAGATTGAGTTGCAAAGACATAACTGACCCTGTTTGTAGGAGGCTGGACTGGCTTGTAGTGAGTACCAAGGGGTACTTGCACCTTGCACCAGGCCCAGTTATCCCTTATTAGTGTATAGGGTGTCTAGCAGCTTAGGCTGATAGATAATGGTAGCTTAGCAAAGCAGCTCAGGCTGAACTAGGAGACGTGTGAAGCTACTACAGTACCACTTAGTGTCATATGCACAATATCATAAGAAAACACAATACACAGTTATACTAAAAATAAAGGTACTTTATTTTTATGACAATATGCCAAAGTATCTTAGAGTGTACCCTCAGTAAGAGGATAGGAAATATACACAAGATATATATACACAATAGCAAAAATATGCAGTATAGTCTTAGAAAACAGTGCAAACAATGTATAATTACAATAGGATGCAATGGGGAAACATAGGGATAGGGGCAACACAAACCATATACTCCAAAAGTGGAATGTGAACCACGAATGGACCCCAAACCTATGTGACCTTGTAGAGGGTCGCTGGGACTATTAGAAAATAGTGAGAGTTAGAAAAATAACCCTCCCCAAGACCCTGAAAAGTGAGTGCAAAGTGCACCAAAGTTCCCCTAAGGACAAAATAGTCGTGTTAGAGGGAGAATGCAAGGAAAACACAAATCAGCAATGCAACAACGATGGATTCCTGTCTGAAGGTACCTGTGGAACAAGGGGACCAAGTCCAAAAGTCACAAGCAGCTCGGAGATGGGCAGATGCCCAAGAAATGCCAGCGGTTGGTGCAAAGAAGCTCTTACTAGGCTGAAGAACTGTGAATACTGCAGGAACGACAAGGGCTAGAGACTTCCCCTTTGGAGGATGGATCCCCCACGCCTTGGAGAGTCGTGCAGAAGTGTTTTCCCGCCGGATGGACGCCAACAAGCCTTGCTACACGCAAATCGTGCGTTTGGCGTTTTTGGACGCTGCTGGGGCCCAGGAGGGACCAGGAGGTCGCAAATTGGACCTGCAGAGAGAGGGGACGTCGAGCAAGACAAGGAGCCCTCACTGAAGCAGGTAGCACCCGGAGAAGTGCCAGAAACAGGCACTACGAGGATGCGTGAAACGGTGCTCGCCGAAGTTGCACAAAGGAGTCCCACGTCGCCGGAGACCAACTTAGAAAGTCGTGCAATGCAGGTTAGAGTGCCGTGGACCCAGGCTTGGCTGTGCACGAAGGATTTCCGCCGGAAGTGCACAGGGGCCGGAGAAGCTTGCAAAGTCGCGGTTCCCAGCAATGCAGCCCAGCGAGGTGAGGCAAGGACTTACCTCCACCAAACTTGGGCTGAAGAGTCACTGGACTGTGGGGGTCACTTGGACGGTGTCGCTGGATTCGAGGGACCTCGCTCGTCGTGCTGAGAGGAGACCCAAGGGACCGGAGATGCAGCTTTTTGGTGCCTGCGGTTGCAGGGGGAAGATTCCGTCGACCCACGGGAGATTTCTTCGGAGCTTCTGGTGCAGAGAGGAGGCAGACTACCCCCACAGCATGCACAAGCAGGAAAACAGTCGAGAAGGCGGCAGGATCAGCGTTACAGAGTTGCAGTAGTCGTCTTTGCTACTATGTTGCAGGTTTGCAGGCTTCCAGCGCGGTCAGCGGTCGATTCCTTATCAGAAGGTGAAGAGGGAGATGCAGAGGAACTCGGCTGAGCTCATGCATTCGTTATCTAAAGTTTCCCCAGAGACAGAGACCCTAAATAGCCAGAAAAGAGGGTTTGGCTACCTAGGAGAGAGGAAAGGCTACTAACACCTGAAGGAGCCTATCACAAGGAGTCTCTGACGTCACCTGGTGGCACTGGCCACTCAGAGCAGTCCAGTGTGCCAGCAGCACCTCTGTTTCCAAGATGGCAGAGGTCTGGAGCACACTGGAGGAGCTCTGGACACCTCCCAGGGGAGGTGCAGGTCAGGGGAGTGGTCACTCCCCTTTCCTTTGTCCAGTTTCGCGCCAGAGCAGGGGCTAAGGGGTCCCTGAACCGGTGTAGACTGGCTTATGCAGAATTGGGCACCTCTGTGCCCAACAAAGCATTTCCAGAGGCTGGGGGAGGCTACTCCTCCCCTGCCTTCACACCATTTTCCAAAGGGAGAGGGTGTTACACCCTCTCTCAGAGGAAGTTCTTTGTTCTGCCATCCTGGGCCAGGCCTGGCTGGACCCCAGGAGGGCAGATGCCTGTCTGAGGGGTTGGCAGCAGCAGCAGCTGCAGAGAAACCCCAGGAAGGGCAGTTTGGCAGTACCAGGGTCTGTGCTACAGACCACTGGGATCATGGAATTGTACCAACAATGCCAGGATGGCATAGAGGGGGCAATTCCATGATCATAGACATGTTACATGGCCATATTCGGAGTTACCATGGTGAAGCTACATATAGGTAGTGACCTATATGTAGTGCACGCGTGTAATGGTGTCCCCGCACTCACAAAGTTCAGTGAATTGGCTCTGAACAATGTGGGGGCACCTTGGCTAGTGCCAGGGTGCCCTCACACTAAGTAACTTTGCACCTAACCTTTACCAGGTAAAGGTTAGACATATAGGTGACTTATAAGTTACTTAAGTGCAGTGTAAAATGGCTGTGAAATAACGTGGACGTTATTTCACTCAGGCTGCAGTGGCAGGCCTGTGTAAGAATTGTCAGAGCTCCCTATGGGTGGCAAAAGAAATGCTGCAGCCCATAGGGATCTCCTGGAACCCCAATACCCTGGGTACCTCAGTACCATATACTAGGGGATTATAAGGGTGTTCCAGTAAGCCAATGTAAATTGGTAAAAATGGTCACTAGCCTGTCAGTGACAATTTGGAAAGAAATGAGAGAGCATAACCACTGAGGTTCTGATTAGCAGAGCCTCAGTGAGACAGTTAGTCACTACACAGGTAACACATACAGGCACACTTATGAGCACTGGGGCCCTGGGTTACCAGGGTCCCAGTGACACATACAACTAAAACAACATATATACAGTGAAAAATGGGGGTAACATGCCAGGCAAGATGGTACTTTCCTACACAACCCCCCCCCCAAACGAAGGACAATAAGACTAGCCATTACCTGATGAGTCTTCATTGTCTAAGTGGAAATATCTGGAGAGTCCATCTGCATTGGAGTGGCTACTCCCAGGTCTATGTTCCACTGTATAGTCCATTCCCTGTAGGGATATGGACCACCTCAACAATTTAGGATTTTCACCTTTCATTTGTTTTAGCCAAAGTAGAGGTTTGTGGTCTGTCTGAACAATGAAGTGAGTGCCAAACAGGTATGGCCTCAACTTCTTCAGAGCCCAGACCACAGCAAAGGCCTCCCTCTCAATGGCAGACCAACGCTTTTCTCTAGGGGTCAACCTTCTACTAATAAAAGCAACAGGTTGATCCTGGCCCTCAGAATTAAGTTGTGATAGGACTGCCCCTACTCCTAATTCAGATGCATCAGTTTGGACATAGAATTTTTTAGAGTAACAAGGGCTTTTCAGGACAGGTGCAGAGCACATGGCCTGCTTCAGCTCCTCAAAAGCTTTCTGACAGTTTGCTGTCCATAATACCTTTTTAGGCATTTTCTTGGATGTGAGGACATTAAGAGGGGCTGCAATGGAGCCATAGTTCTTAATGAACCTCCTGTAATACTCAGTGAGGCCTAGGAAGGCTCTCACCTGAGTCTGAGTGGTAGGGGGAATCCAATCAATAATAGTTTGGATTTTCCCCTGAAGTGGTGCAATCTGTTCCCCACCAACAAGGTGTCCCAGATAAACCACCTTACCCTGCCCTATCTGGCACTTTGAAGCCTTGATAGTGAGGCCTGCCTTTTGCAGGGCCTCCAAAACTTTCCAAAGGTGGACCAGGTGATCATCCCAGCTGGAGCTAAAGACAGCTATATCATCCAAATATGCTGCACTGAAAGCTTCCAGCCCTTGCAGGACTGTGTTCACCAACCTCTGAAAAGTGGCAGGTGCATTTTTCAAACCAAAAGGCATTACAGTAAACTGGTAATGTCCTCCAATGGTAGAAAATGCAGTCTTAGGTTTAGCATCTTCTGACATTTTGATCTGCCAATACCCTGCAGTCAAATCAAAAGTGCTTAGATACTTGGCAGATGCCAGTGTATCTATTAGCTCATCTGCCCTGGGTATAGGGTGAGCATCTGTTTTGGTTACCAAGTTGAGGCCTCTATAGTCTACACAAAACCTCATTTCCTTCTTTCCATCTTTAGAATTGGGTTTTGGTACCAGTACCACAGGAGAAGCCCATGGACTGTCAGAGTGCTCAACCACTCCTAGTTCCAACATCTTCTGAACTTCTTGCTTTATGCAGTCCCTGACATGGTCAGGCTGCCTATAGATCTTACTTTTGACAGGTAAACTGTCTCCAGTATCTATAGTGTGCTCACACCAAGAAGTGGTGCCTGGCACAATGGAGAAGAGTTCTGAAAATTGTCCTAGGAGATTTATGCAATTATCTTTCTGCTCAGCAGTAAGACAATCTGCCAAAACTACCCCTTCCACAAGAGCATCTTGTTCTGTGGAAGAGAAGAGATCAGGTAGAGGATCACTGTCTTCTTCCTGTCCCTCATCTGTTGCCATGAGCAGGGTGAGATCAGCCCTGTCATAGTAGGGTTTCAGGCGGTTGACATGGAGCACCCTAAGGGGACTCCTGGCAGTGCCTAAGTCAACCAAGTAGGTGACTTCACCCTTCTTTTCAACAATTGTGTGTGGACCACTCCATTTATCTTGGAGTGCTCTTGGGGCCACAGGCTCCAAGACCCACACTTTCTGCCCTGGTTGGTACTGAACCAAAACAGCCTTCTGATCATGCCATTGCTTCTGGAGCTCTTGGCTGGCCTGAAGGTTTTTACTGGCCTTTTTCATGTACTCAGCCATCCTTGATCTGAGGCCAAGTACATAGTCCACAATATCCTGCTTAGGAGCTTTTAAAGGTTGTTCCCAACCCTCCTTTACAAGTGTGAGTGGACCCCTAACAGGGTGTCCAAAAAGAAGTTCAAAGGGGCTGAAGCCCACTCCTTTCTGGGGTACCTCCCTGTAGGCAAAAAGGAGGCATGGTAGAAGGATATCCCATCTCCTGCGGAGTTTTTCAGGGAGTCCCATAATCATGCCTTTGAGAGTTTTATTAAATCTCTCCACCAGTCCATTTGTTTGTGGATGATAGGGTGTTGTGAACTTGTAAGTTACACTACACTCCTTCCACATGGCCTTTAAGTATGCAGACATGAAATTGCTTCCTCTGTCTGATACTACTTCCTTTGGGAAGCCCACCCTGGAAAATATTCCCAGGAGGGCCTTTGCCACTGCAGGAGCTGTAGTGGTCCTTAAAGGAATTGCTTCAGGATACCTTGTGGCATGGTCCACTACCACTAAGATAAACCTATTGCCTGAAGCAGTAGGAGGGTCAAGGGGGCCAACTATGTCAACCCCTACCCTTTCAAAGGGAACCCCAACCACAGGCAGTGGGATAAGGGGTGCCTTTGGAGTGCCACCTGTCTTGCCACTGGCTTGACAGGTTTCACAGGACTTACAAAATTCTTTTGTGTCCTCAGACATCCTAGGCCAATGAAACAGTGGTACCAATCTGTCCCAAGTTTTCATTTGACCCAGGTGCCCAGCTAAGGGAATGTCATGTGCCAGTGTTAGGAGGAACTTTCTGTACTCCTGAGGAATCACTAATCTCCTGGCAGCTCCAGGTTTAGGATCCCTTTGCTCAGTGTACAAGAGGTTGTCCTCCCAGTAAACTCTGTGTGAGTCACTGACATCCCCATTAGCCTGTTTGACAGCTTGCTGTCTGAGACCCTCTAATGTGGGACAGGTTTGCTGTGCCACACTCAGCTCCTCTCTGGCAGGCCCCCCTTCACCCAAAAGCTCAGCAGTGTCTGCTTCCAGCTCCTCTGGTGTAGGTTCTGCACAGGGAGGGAATTCTTCTTCCTCAGAATTAGAATCCACTGTAGAGGGAGGGATAGTAGGAAGTGGTTTGCTTCTACTAGCCCTAGCTTTAGGGAGCACTTGGTCCATTGTTCCAGGATCCAAGCTTCCCTGTCCTTTTTGCTTTTTGGCCTGAGCCCTTGTCAAAGCAAAAATATGCCCTGGGATGCCCAGCATTGCTGCATGGGCCTCCAACTCCACATCTGACCAAGCTGATGTCTCCAAATCGTTCCCTAATAGACAGTCTACAGGTAAATCTGAAGCTACCACAACTTTCTTTGGACCAGATACCCCCCCCCAGTTGAGATTTACAACAGCCATGGGGTGGCTTTGTGTTATGTTGTGAGCATCGGTTACTTGGTACTGGTGTCCAAGTATGTGTTGTTCAGGGTGCACCAGTTTCTCAATCACCATTGTGACACTGGCACCTGTGTCCCTGTAGGCCTGGACCTCAACACCATTTATTAGGGTTAGTTGCTTGTACTTCTCCAAGTTATGGGGGCAAGCAACCAAAGTGGCTAAGTCAATAGCCCCTTCAGAGACTAAAGTAGCCTCTGTGGTCTCCCTAATCAGACCAACCCCAACTAAATTACCAAACGTGAGCCCAGCTACTCCCTTGGATTGGCTATTAGTAGGTTTGCTCCCACCACCACTGCTATTAGTAGGGACACTAGGTGTAGCAGTAGGGGTTGTAGTGGTAGGAGCTGTGGTGCCTTTCTTTGGACAACTGGGATCTGTTGTCCAATGGCCTTTTATCTTACATAAATAGCACCATGGTTTCCTTTCCTTGTTCTGATTAGAGGAAGGTTTGGGCCCACCACCCCCACCAGAGTGTTTTTGTGGGCCTGATGAAGACTCATTTTTAGATTTGTCCCCACCCTTGTCAGAAGACTTACCATCCTTCTTTTTGTTGCCATCTTTGTCACCCCCTGTATGAACTTTTCTGTTCACTCTTGTTCTGACCCATTTGTCTGCCTTCTTTCCCAATTCTTGGGGAGAGGTCAGATCAGAGTCCACCAAGTACTGGTGCAACAAATCAGACACACAATTATTAAGAATATGCTCTCTCAGGATTAAGTTATACAGGCTGTCATAATCAGTAACTTTACTGCCATGTAACCACCCCTCCAAGGCCTTCACTGCCTGGTCAATGAAATCAACCCAGTCTTGTGAAGACTCCTTTTTGGTATCTCTGAACTTGATCCTGTACTGTTCAGTGGTTAAGCCATAACCATCCAGGAGTGCATTCTTAAGAACTTGGAAATTGTTAGCATCATTTTCTTTTACAGTAAGGAGCCTATCCCTACCTTTTCCTGTAAATGATAGCCATAGGATAGCAGCCCACTGCCTTTGAGGGACATCCTGTACAGCACAGGCCCTCTCAAGTGCAGCAAACCACTTGTTAATGTCATCCCCCTCCTTGTAAGGGGGAACTATCTTATGCAGATTCCTGGAATCATGCTCTTTTGCAGGATGACTATGGGGAATACTGCTGCTGCCACCATGGGTATCTAAACCCATCTTCTGTCTTTCCCTCTCTATTTCTAAAGACTGTCTATCCAAATCCAGCTGTTGCTTCTTGAGCTTCAGTCTGGTTTGCTCCACTCTCAATCTATTGAGCTCCCTTTCTAACAATCTGTCATCAGGGTGGGTGGGAGGGACATTTCTAGATACAGAGGTATGATGGGAATGAACAGAAGGAGACCTGTCCCTTACAGAGGGCACCCTAACAGCTTGGCTACCAGTATAATGTGAGAGCACATCATCAGTATGATGTGATTCAACCTCTGTACCAACTATGCTAGACTGTCTAGTAATGGGCAGGCTGAGAAGTTTCTTTCCTGAACCTTTTCCTGGGGGAGTCCCTGGATCAGATTGAGAACCATTAGCTACTTTTTCTACAGATTGGGCACTTATGGCCTTATCTTGTACTCTAAGCATATTAATTAACAGTTCTAAAGAAGGATTCTTCCCTACACTCAAACCTCTCTCTATGCAGAGACTCCTTGCTCCTTTCCAGCTAAGGTGATCATATGCAAGTTTGGACAGTTCAACTTTTTGGCCTGTGCCAGACATTTTTTAGAGAGAGTTAAAGTGATAGACAAAGAGAAAAAAGTTTTCAGAACTTTTTGGAAAGACAGAAAAAAAACTTTTTAAACTTTTAAGAACTTTTTGAAAGTTTAGAAGTACTTTTCAGCACTTAGAAAAGAGTGAAAAGAGGAAATGCAAAACTTTTTGGCTATGTGTATATACACTGACCTTGTTTTGTATATTTTTCTCTTATGAAAAGTACAATGACAAGAGTGGTAAGTAGTCTCAAGCACTTATCCCACCACTGCACAACCAATGTAGGAGGCTGGACTGGCTTGTAGTGAGTACCAAGGGGTACTTGCACCTTGCACCAGGCCCAGTTATCCCTTATTAGTGTATAGGGTGTCTAGCAGCTTAGGCTGATAGATAATGGTAGCTTAGCAAAGCAGCTCAGGCTGAACTAGGAGACGTGTGAAGCTACTACAGTACCACTTAGTGTCATATGCACAATATCATAAGAAAACACAATACACAGTTATACTAAAAATAAAGGTACTTTATTTTTATGACAATATGCCAAAGTATCTTAGAGTGTACCCTCAGTAAGAGGATAGGAAATATACACAAGATATATATACACAATAGCAAAAATATGCAGTATAGTCTTAGAAAACAGTGCAAACAATGTATAATTACAATAGGATGCAATGGGGAAACATAGGGATAGGGGCAACACAAACCATATACTCCAAAAGTGGAATGTGAACCACGAATGGACCCCAAACCTATGTGACCTTGTAGAGGGTCGCTGGGACTATTAGAAAATAGTGAGAGTTAGAAAAATAACCCTCCCCAAGACCCTGAAAAGTGAGTGCAAAGTGCACCAAAGTTCCACTAAGGACAAAATAGTCGTGTTAGAGGGAGAATGCAAGGAAAACACAAATCAGCAATGCAACAACGATGGATTCCTGTCTGAAGGTACCTGTGGAACAAGGGGACCAAGTCCAAAAGTCACAAGCAGCTCGGAGATGGGCAGATGCCCAAGAAATGCCAGCAGTTGGTGCAAAGAAGCTCTTACTAGGCTGAAGAACTGTGAATACTGCAGGAACGACAAGGGCTAGAGACTTCCTCTTTGGAGGATGGATCCCCCACGCCTTGGAGAGTCGTGCAGAAGTGTTTTCCCGCCGGATGGACGCCAACAAGCCTTGCTACACGCAAATCGTGCGTTTGGCGTTTTTGGACGCTGCTGGGGCCCAGGAGGGACCAGGAGGTCGCAAATTGGACCTGCAGAGAGAGGGGACGTCGAGCAAGACAAGGAGCCCTCACTGAAGCAGGTAGCACCCGGAGAAGTGCCAGAAACAGGCACTACGAGGATGCGTGAAACGGTGCTCGCCGAAGTTGCACAAAGGAGTCCCACGTCGCCGGAGACCAACTTAGAAAGTCGTGCAATGCAGGTTAGAGTGCCGTGGACCCAGGCTTGGCTGTGCATGAAGGATTTCCGCCGGAAGTGCACAGGGGCCGGAGAAGCTTGCAAAGTCGCGGTTCCCAGCAATGCAGCCCAGCGAGGTGAGGCAAGGACTTACCTCCACCAAACTTGGGCTGAAGAGTCACTGGACTGTGGGGGTCACTTGGACGGTGTCGCTGGATTCGAGGGACCTCGCTCGTCGTGCTGAGAGGAGACCCAAGGGACCGGAGATGCAGCTTTTTGGTGCCTGCGGTTGCAGGGGGAAGATTCCGTCGACCCACGGGAGATTTCTTCGGAGCTTCTGGTGCAGAGAGGAGGCAGACTACCCCCACAGCATGCACAAGCAGGAAAACAGTCGAGAAGGCGGCAGGATCAGCGTTACAGAGTTGCAGTAGTCGTCTTTGCTACTATGTTGCAGGTTTGCAGGCTTCCAGCGCGGTCAGCGGTCGATTCCTTATCAGAAGGTGAAGAGGGAGATGCAGAGGAACTCGGCTGAGCTCATGCATTCGTTATCTAAAGTTTCCCCAGAGACAGAGACCCTAAATAGCCAGAAAAGAGGGTTTGGCTACCTAGGAGAGAGGAAAGGCTACTAACACCTGAAGGAGCCTATCACAAGGAGTCTCTGACGTCACCTGGTGGCACTGGCCACTCAGAGCAGTCCAGTGTGCCAGCAGCACCTCTGTTTCCAAGATGGCAGAGGTCTGGAGCACACTGGAGGAGCTCTGGACACCTCCCAGGGGAGGTGCAGGTCAGGGGAGTGGTCACTCCCCTTTCCTTTGTCCAGTTTCGCGCCAGAGCAGGGGCTAAGGGGTCCCTGAACCGGTGTAGACTGGCTTATGCAGAATTGGGCACCTCTGTGCCCAACAAAGCATTTCCAGAGGCTGGGGGAGGCTACTCCTCCCCTGCCTTCACACCATTTTCCAAAGGGAGAGGGTGTTACACCCTCTCTCAGAGGAAGTTCTTTGTTCTGCCATCCTGGGCCAGGCCTGGCTGGACCCCAGGAGGGCAGATGCCTGTCTGAGGGGTTGGCAGCAGCAGCAGCTGCAGAGAAACCCCAGGAAGGGCAGTTTGGCAGTACCAGGGTCTGTGCTACAGACCACTGGGATCATGGAATTGTACCAACAATGCCAGGATGGCATAGAGGGGGCAATTCCATGATCATAGACATGTTACATGGCCATATTCGGAGTTACCATGGTGAAGCTACATATAGGTAGTGACCTATATGTAGTGCACGCGTGTAATGGTGTCCCCGCACTCACAAAGTTCAGTGAATTGGCTCTGAACAATGTGGGGGCACCTTGGCTAGTGCCAGGGTGCCCTCACACTAAGTAACTTTGCACCTAACCTTTACCAGGTAAAGGTTAGACATATAGGTGACTTATAAGTTACTTAAGTGCAGTGTAAAATGGCTGTGAAATAACGTGGACGTTATTTCACTCAGGCTGCAGTGGCAGGCCTGTGTAAGAATTGTCAGAGCTCCCTATGGGTGGCAAAAGAAATGCTGCAGCCCATAGGGATCTCCTGGAACCCCAATACCCTGGGTACCTCAGTACCATATACTAGGGGATTATAAGGGTGTTCCAGTAAGCCAATGTAAATTGGTAAAAATGGTCACTAGCCTGTCAGTGACAATTTGGAAAGAAATGAGAGAGCATAACCACTGAGGTTCTGATTAGCAGAGCCTCAGTGAGACAGTTAGTCACTACACAGGTAACACATACAGGCACACTTATGAGCACTGGGGCCCTGGGTTACCAGGGTCCCAGTGACACATACAACTAAAACAACATATATACAGTGAAAAATGGGGGTAACATGCCAGGCAAGATGGTACTTTCCTACACTGTTCCATTTAACAAAGCTTGTATGAAAGCTTTTATTGAACTTAGAGAGAGTCTGTGCAGAGATCCAGCGCTGGGAATGCCTGACTACACAAAGCCATTTTTATTGTTTTGTCATGAACAATTGTTGTGCACTTTCTGTCTTTCTGTCTTGATACAGGTACATGGTGGTGTAAACCACCCTGTAGCATATTTTTAAGCTAAATTGAATCCTGTTGCCACAGCTTTAAAGAATGTGCCAGCGGTTGCCACGAGCATCACTCACTGTGAGAGCATTGTGATGGGACATTCATTAACTGTTTTGGTCTCTCACTCGGCTGAGGTATTGCTTACCAGGTCCAAGACTCAGTATTTAACAAATTCCAGGTTGACTAAATATGACATGATAATTGCAGGTTCTTCTACTATTAGCCAGTACTGTACTTAATCCAGCAACCTTGCTCACAGTAGACACTGTTGAACATGACTAACTTGAAGTTACTGAACTGTGCACCAAATGCAGACCTGACATTCAGGATACTCTGCTGCAGAAAAATGATCAAATAATCTTCAATGATGGTTCCTGTTTAAGAGACAACATGGGAAGTTTGAGATCTGGTTATACTGTGTGCGCTATCTTTGGCATACTCGAGGCTTCGTGGCTTCAAGGAGTATTTTCTGCACACATGGCTGAAATGGTGGCTCTTACTAGAGTGCAGTATTTATGCACAGCTTAAAATGACACTTTTTACAGACATCCAGGAAGATTTGGTGTAGTACATGATTTTGGGCAGTTATGGTCCCAGAGAGGTTTCATGACTTCTTCTGGCTCACCAGTTAGAAATGGTGATAGAATTCATGATTTGTTGCAAGCCCTACAGTTGTCTGAAAGGATTGCTGTGGTCAAGTGTACCACACACTAGAGATCAAGAGATTTTATCTCCATGGGAAATTCCTATGCTGATCAAGTTGCTAGATTTACTGCACTGAATTGTGTAACATTTAATGAGGAATGGAAAAATGTTGGTGCAGTGAATACGATGAGACAAGTCAAAGCTACATGTTGACAGTAATTGACACTTGGGAAGAGATAAAAAAGTCTCCAAGAGGAGGTTCCAGATGATGAAAAGAAAAGCTGGTCAAAATTGGGTTGCATTCAAAGAGAAATAGAGGAAATGTTAGTTTCAAATGAAGGGCAGGTGGTTTTGCCAAACTGTTTATTGATGCAATGGCAAGATATTATTATGGTCAAACACACATTGGCAGAGACGCAAGGATTCAAACAATTAAGCAGTCCTGATTTAATCCGAAGTTTGGACAGGTTGCTGAAGCAATGTGTCCCAGATGCATTACATGTCAACAAATGAACTTGAGAAAGAGAGAACTGTTGTCAATTTGAGTCACATTGAAAGAGCAGATGTCCATTTAATAGAATTCAAATGGATTTCATTGAGATGCCTGTGTGTGGTGGTTTGAGATACGTGTTGGCGATTGTCTGTAAATTTAGTCACTGGATTGAAGCCTACCCAACACATAGAAATGATAGCTTCACAGTATCAAAGCAGTTACTTATAGAGGCAATCCCTAGTTTTGGATTTCCAGCTTCTTTAGAATCAGATAGAGGAAGTCACTTCAACAATGAGGTGATTAAATTACTATGTTCAGTTTTAAACTTTGAGCAGAAGCTGCATTGTACCTATCGACCTGAAGCTTCTGGATTAGTAGAACAAAAGAATAGAACTCTGAAAGCTCGAATGGCACAAATGTGTGCATCCACAAATCTGAAATTGCCTGATGCTTTACCATTGGTTCAGATGAGTAAGTGAAATACACCTAACACCTAACAGAAATACTGGCCTCTCTCCCCATGAAATACTTATGGGCAGAGCAATGAGATTACCAGAAAGGTCCTGCAAATGCACTTGTGAACATAACAGATAACTTGGTGCTAGATTACTGCAAAGGTCTAGCTGATGTGGTTCACTCTTTTTCTCACCAGGTGGAAGCGACAACCATGCCACCATCCAAGACCAGTGTCATAGTCTCAGAGCTGGTGATTGGGTGGTGATCAAGAAGCACAGAAGGAAGACTTCTTTGGAGCCTAGGTGTAAAGGTCCCTACCAGGTCATTCTGGTTACGACGACTGCTGTAAAGTGTGCTGGAGTTTCGAACTGGGTCCATGTGAGCCATACTCGCAAAGTGACGTATCCTCTGGAAGAAGATCCAGTGTTGCTGAGAGCACCAGCTGAAGTAATACAGTCTCAAGAAGAGCAACTGAGAAAAGCAGAACAAGAGATTGTAAAAGCAAAGACAGTGCAAACTGGTGAAGGTCCCAATGGTGTACCTCTGAAAGACGAAATAGAGGACAAATCTGATACTCCTCTATCAACAGTACATTTGAGAGATGAAATATAGGACAATCCTGATATTCCTCTGTAAGCAAAATCAGAAACAGATGTAGCAGAAGAGTCACGTCTAAGGAGGACTGTCCCAGATGCAGACGATTGGGAAAAGAGATAAAGCAGATCTCGTTTCCTGAAGAAGCCGGAAGTGGGGTTGAGTTGAATCAAAGTCATGCAGATTTGACCCCTCCTGAAGTTTAGTTTAGTTTAGTTTAGGAGCTTGTAAAGTGCATGGCTACCTGGTGCAGGTGAAGCAAGTCAAAGTCAAAGAAGTGCTTGTCAAAGTACTGCTGAACAAAGAAGAATCGTAAGTCCAGTTTGGCCATCATTGTCTAGAAAAACTGTGAAAGAAGAAAGTGGCCTACAATGCACAGGACTGAAAAGGCTTCTGATATACTTTTGAGAATAAATGAGGAAGCAGAAACAACAGAAAGAACAGATCTGAGTGAAGGAGAAACAAATGAAAACCGAAGATCAAAGAGAAAGAGAGTTGCAAGTCGAAGATACACAGGTCCTGAATAGGCATATCTTGCAGCCGATGAATGGGAACACAAGCTTATGTCCTTTTGTTTTGATCATGAGAATCCAGTTCTACATTTTGAAACTTGAAATTACATTTGAACTGAGTTTTGAAAACACATTGCTAATTGAACAAGAGAGAAATTATACACTGGAAGTAATAGTTAGTGATCAGCAGATTATAATCTAACAAGAGATATTTGAAACTGTATTTGACAAACCTGCTAAACAGATTTCTGGCAAGTTTTGATAAAGTCCGAAATCGCAAAGAAGAATGAAGATTATTTTTGTTTTTTGTTTGGCTGCATAGTTAAATCTATTTTTCTTTTTCTTTCGCTATCTGATTCTTTACAGGTCATGGATACCATTTACAATCACATTAAAAACGATAGGTGTTGCAAGTGTGTGTGTTGGATTAGCAGTTATATGTGGGTTGATATGTTTATTGTTGATTATAAGTATGAGTGTTTCTAGTAAAGCGGAGTCTAATTATACACCTCCTCCAGAGACTACTACACTTTCTAAATTAGAGAAGTTTAATAGGGATGAGAAATACTTACAATTAGACAACTCACAAGGAGATCTTTCTTCTAATGTTTTCTCTTGCTTATTGTATGAATATATTGAGACAATGGATCTGAGAAAGTGTTATGTGTGCACACAAATTCATTCATTATTGCAAGAAGGAATTACATATCATAGTTTACCACTAACTTATGGAATTAGTTGCAGTCTTTTATTAACACGATTCTATAAACAAGAATACATCCAATATTTGAGTAGTATTGATAAAGCTAAGAATATTGCCATTGTGGGAGGTTTCTTTGAACCTACACTAACATTTGGTACTGCCTATGCACATCATAATAACCTTACATGTACACGTTCACAAGTTCAGAAAGCGTTCCTGGATCAGACCGATGATAGAAGAAGAGAATTCAAGGACGGATCTAAATTCTGACCTAAAAGATTTGAAAGAACCAAGTGTGTGAAAATATAGGCAAAAATTTTACTGAAGTGAAAAACTGGTTGGGAAACCTTGGTCAGGGTGTTGTGGGAATGATACTGAAACCATCATTAATAATGGTTGCATGTGTCATTAACATAATTGGAATTTACAAATTGTATAGATTCATACAAAAAAAGATGAAAAATAAACACAGGATGGAAGAAATTAAAATGGAAAAGATGCGAAGCAAATACTTTTATGATTTGAGAAATTCTGAAACCTGAAGAAAACCGAGAAATAACAGATGTATTAAACAAACGAAGGCCCTCATTACAACCCTGGGGGTCGGTGTTAAAGTGGCGGTAATACCGCCAACAGGCTGTGGTAAAAAAAATGGGATTTGGACCCTGGCGGTTACTGCCATCCAACACCGCCACTTTAACACAGCGACCGCCAGGGTGGTAACGGCCGCTGGGCTGGAGACTTCGGTCTCCAGCCTGGGCCTGTCATATTCCCACCCTCGGGATTACGACCCATCCTACCTCCATGGTTTCTGTGGTTTTTGTACCGCCACGAAAACCATGACAGTAGGCACTATCAGTGCCAGGGAATCCCATCCCTGGCACTGATAGGGGTCTCCCCTGCCCCTCACCCCCTCCCCAGAGTCCTCCCCCACCCGATCCTGCCCCGCACATATACACACACGCATCCATATACACACATGCAGACCCATCTTCACCCACGCATGCACACATACATACCCACACACCACAACATACACCAACATAGCTTGTCACACACATGTATCGACAACACACAACACTCACAATCACTCATTCACACATGCATCCAACGCGACTCACACCCGCATGCACGCATCCCAAAACATACACACCACCCCCCACATACACACAACACCCCACACCCCCCTCTCCGGTCGGAGAACCTGACTTACATGCTTGCAGGGTGTTCTCCGGCTGGAGACGGTCCGCTGCGCTGCTGTCAGCAGCAGCGTCTGCCAGCAAAACACCACCAGGCCGTATCATTGCTCATGATACGGTTGACGGTGTTTTCATGATTAGCACTAGTTTGATTGATTGATTGATTGAAATTCCTTTATTTTGATTATTTAAAAAATAATCATAAAAGTACAAAACAGCACAATTTACATAATTCATATGATGAACAATCAGTCATGTTAAAAACCTTCAAACGATAAAAAGAAACAAAGCCATAACTCGACGATAGGTTCTTAAATAAAAAATCATATACTCTACCTACAGAAGCCATACAAATCTAAGGCCCAAAGTTCATAAACTTGTTACAACGCAAGACATTTTAAAAAAAGTTAGAAACTGCCCCTGCAACCTTGGAATCATTTAGCAGTTGTAAATATAAGAAAGCAGGGTGATATTGATCGAAAATCCCTGGTTTTAAGAATGGGCAGAAGAAATCTTCTACTAAGAGAATCATAAAAATTAGAGAACAAGACCAAGTGGTCTAAGGTCTGGAGTGAAGCGTTGTCACATGGGCAAATGTTTATTGCATATGGCTCATATTGGCCAGGATGGAACCTAGTCTGAACCTAGTGAAAATAACTTTCCCACAGGTTTCTAACAAAAGAAAGATAGGGTTCTGGGACAAGAGTAGTATTGAAAATCATCAGGGCCCTGGTTGATTACTACCCAAGGACACGTTTTCTCTACTTTCACTGAGCTGCGTTAATAGCAGCTCCTTCACGCTCTTTTTGTCAGCCCGTTTCAATGCTTCAGGATTAAAAAATAATTCTGGGCGCCCACTGATAAAGCTAAAGATTTAATATAGTTAAGTCATGGGAATTTAAGGCCTAAGTCACAACTGAGGCAGTCCTCAATGACTTCCCTGTTAAAAGTTGCCATTTCCTCACTCCAGACAGATATCTACAACAACAGAGGCGCAATTTTAGCATGATATTCAGCAAAGACCAGATCCATCTCCTCATGCATAAACCGGCTTGAGTTAGCCGGTCCCTCCCTGCTGCACAGATATACAGTTGGAGTACCCCCAGATTTCAGCCCCATATAATAGTACAGGTAAGCATTTCATCTTGTAGATCTGCAGCAATGGTAAAACAGGCTTGCTCCCAAATAAACAAGCAAATCTAAAGAGCGCCCCACATGACTGCTCAAAACAAAGACAGCGGTTTGCGAGACATTTAGTCCACGTACAGTGCTCATCAAAGGTGACACCCAGATATGAGAAGGAGGTTACCTTTGCTACCACCTGAACCTTAATTAAGGTTGGTCTGAGTTTCGGGTTCAGTGTGCGAGAAAGGATGACAGCATCATCTGCAAATAATAAAGAGGGGATGGGATTATTTTTGACTTTAAAAAAATCTTTGCCATGGGTAACTAGATGTGAATTCAGGGCATTGATATTTAATAAAAATAGGATTGGTGTCATAACACACCCCTGCCTGATTCCCCTAGCTAGTTTAAAGATATGGGAGCATTCCCCTGCCTTTCCAAATCTAACTGAGGGGTTAACATCTTGGTGGAGTGCCCAAAGGAAATTTACCAAAGGTTGGGGCAGCCCAAGACCTTCCAGGATTGACCATAGCTTTGATCGAACAACCCTATCAAAGGCACAGCTCAGGTCCATAAAGGCCAGGTAGACAGCGCCCTTTGTGCCTACCACATATTTCCCCACCAACAGATTAAGATTAAGGCACTGTTCCATTGTCCCTATAACCTCTCTAAAACCATACTGGGCCGGGCACATAATATTATTTGCTTGGATCCATGCTTCGATACGAAGGAGGACAGTGCATCCCACTATCTTCACCATGGTGTCCAGCAAAGAGATGGGGTGATAACACGCTGGGTCCTGTCTACCAGCTGACTTCCACTAACTAAGGATACCAGTTTGTGATGCACCATAAAGAACATTTGTCAATAACAGAGCCCACAGGGCAACGTTTGCCTCATATGAGTCCATAGGGACGCTATCCGGGCCTGGGGCTTTATTGGAAGAGCTTTCCATGATGGCAACCTGAACTTCCTCCAAATTAAAATATAAGCGCAACGGAGAGGGAGCAGCCACGTCCACCTCCCCCAATTGTTCTACACAGTTCAGTGAGTAAACCCTCTCGAAGTGGGCAACCCATTTTTGGGTAGGTATGGTGGTCCATACAATGACAGGGGAAGCTTGAGAAGCAGGCTTTCCATTCACTATACACCAGAAGAATATAACATACCCAAGCTTGGAGGCACCCACTAACTGCTCTCACCTCTCTTCTTTGAGACATTGCTTCCTAAGTTTTATTGCCTCCTTGTAAGCAGCCCTAGCTTCACTGATAGAGTGGAGGGTCCTTGGGTGGTCCTCCAGGACTTTGTGTAGGAGTTTACTGGCAATACGGCAATTCTTATCAAACCATCCATCTTTATGGTCTGTTAACCGTCTTTGCAGATCCAACATAATGGATCTGAGGCTGCTATTCAGAGACTGGAAATCAGCCAGAATGGCCACTGGTGGGGCCTCAAATAGTAAGAGGGAGCTAGAAAACACATTCCTGCATCTCTTAACAACCTCCACCAATAGGATGTGGATCAAAACTTTCCGCCAGCTGAGCCTCCTACCTCAGTCTTTTGGAATCATCTCAAACACACCTGGAGTCAAGTTCAGAGTCCAAGTAGCGGGACTAACCATTCTAGCTTCTATGGCATTATGGTCTCTAAATGGTTGGTTGTGGATCAGCCCCTTGGTAAAACACTCAGCAAAACTATTAGAAATAAAAATATAATCAATTATACTCCCTTTTCCCCACCCAACAAAAGTGGGTTTGAGTAAGTCACCGCTTGCCACTCTCTCCAGCATATTACAGAGTCCGGCACTTCTCACTTCAGTCACCAGCAGTTTACCTCTAGGGTCCGGGGGATCTGTGGGCGATACTCAATCATCCAATCATCCATAAGGAGGGGATCTACACCCAAAGGGTCCATTCATATCTTGGCATTAAAATATCCAGCTAAAAGCACATTAAAACACCCCAACGTAGGGACCAGCCTCTTTTCCAAGATCGGAAGTGCTTGGAATAGAGACCTGATCTGACACCCATAGTAATAAACTGAGTTATAAAAATTTACAACAAAGAAATGAAACCTTTTAGAAACCACAACCTAAGATATCTGTATCCCACTGTGCCTAAGAGGGATTGGAACAACTTGCAGCTGTGTAGTTACTCAAAATATTAGAGCCAAACCACCATTAGCTCTTGACCCTTGTGAAGGAGTTGCTAATACCACCTGGGTCTCAAAACCCTCTTCAGAATACAGCTCCTATGCCCATGTTTCTTAAAGTAATATGATGTCATAGTGGGAGATGAACGTAGTCTGCTGAGGGTCGGAGAGTTTATTCCCCAGACCCACACAGTTCCATGAAAGGAAACATAGGTCCCTTGATGCACATGTGGGAATACTCTCTTGAGGAGCACAACCTTCTGGCTTAACCACAGCCGGAACCCCCAAGGGCACAGTGATAGTTTGTCAATCTAATTCACCAAGATCAGACAGGGGGTAAACCTATTTCTGGTGGATATTGTGGGAGCGGAGCACAGGCCTAATCTCTGCTCTGGATAATTAAAATCCCTAGCTACCGACAGGGTGGTGGACTTATAGAAAAATCGTAAGGGCAGAATTCTAAAGCCGGGTCCAATCATAGAAGGCTGCCTGGCAGTGAAAATCAACCTCCCCGCCATATCCGGGGTACTACAATTGATCACCACACAGTCACCCTCAATGGGCTTAATTGTAGGACCAATCCACTCAACTCTTCGCACAAATAGTATATTCCTAGATTCCATGGGGTGAAAAGTAGTGTTTTGGCTCAGCCAGTGGCAAAACGTTTTCTGCAGGTTTTCGGTTGACTCACCATGGGGAAACTCAAGGGGGCACACCAGCTAATACTGCAACATATGGGCAGCACTCAGGCAGCAGATTCAGACAGGGCAGTCTTCTGGATGGCGCAAATCGAGCAACCTTACCCCTGTTATTTCTAGGGACCCCCTCTATCGATTACCCCTGAATCACCATTTCCCTCCCAACTTCATGAAACAAGGGGCCCCTTATAATACCTAATGAGGAGCCCGCAGCATGAGATTGTGAGGATTGAACATTAGAAGGAGCTGAAGACAGAACTCCTGAGAGAGGACGGCCATCCTCCCTAAACTCTAGATTACTAACGGCTTCTCCTTGCAGGCGACTATCCTCACATCTTCTTTCCTCCAGCACCAGGGATCCATGAGTGGTCAGTGCGAGATCTGGCCTATTCAAAGTGGAGATCAATGTCTCCAATTTGGATAACCTTTCTAGGACTGGATCCAGACACTGCTTGATAATGGTTTTAAATCCAGTACAAGATACCACTCGCGGCTACCATCCGGGACCCCCACTTTGCTGCTCATGAAACCTCTTCGCTCTGGCTGCTTGGGCTGTCGCTTCCCTTTAACTGGTGGAGCACTATTTTTGGTTATAGGTGGGGTCTGCACTAAAAAGTCCACCAAGTACTCCCCCCAGCTACTACCTCTCTTGGGTGGGAAATATCCGATGACCCCATGGAGTAGTGGAGGGAACGTGGGACCGTGGAAGGACCCTCAAGAGACCCAGCACTTCGGCCCTCCCCCGGCTCCAAAGATTACTTCCTTTCAGCCAAGTCGATTTATTTTGCAATCACGCCCATTGCCCGGATTAGGACGGAGTCAATTGTACATCCCTTTTGAGGTTTTGGGGATGCTACGTTACTCTCCTGCAGTTTGTGTCTTCCCATATTGTGGCCCAAGCTCTGAAAGCCTCGATACACCTCTATGAAAATAAGAATGAGATTATAGAGAGGGCAGGCCCACCTATTAGCTTATACCTTACATCAAAACATACACGATAAAATAAAGCGGGAGCCAAAACCAAGAGGCCAGGCCCAGCCCAGCCTCCTTGGGGCTCCGATGGGCGTGGAGCGCCCTGCATGCTTCCCGCGCAGGGGTGTGCCCCCTTGCGCTTTACAGCGCATGGAATGGCAAGAGGTAGCAGGTGATGTTGAAAATGGCTGCCTCCTGGGGCCACAAAGCAGTCTGGGGTATGTAGTCCCTTGTTGCAGAGTTTACCACTAGTTTAAAGGCCTTACGTTTTACTAGTTTTCCAGAGACACAATGTTTAGAAAGAAGGTTAACTCTGTAAAATAATGTTGCTTCAAACATCCTGTGTGACTTGCACAGTGGAAATTTCTGTATTGCTCTTACTGCTCGTGTTGCATATTTTCATTGAGAAAAAAAAATGTTAGCTAAACAAAGGAGTTCAGTGCTCAATGTTGTGTTTTCATGTTGCATTTTAATTTTGTTCAAATTTTCATTTTTGGCAGGAAACTCATCTCATGTTTTCACTTAGTTGAAAATTAATTTTTGTATGGAAGCTGATGTCCAGAGAGGAGAGAGGAGTGACAGCGTTAATCCAATCCATGCTGCAGAAAATGTGGTGAGATACACCTGATGTGCAGAAAACGATCATTAGCTGCAAACTAAAACCACCCCTTAGTCTGTCCGAAAGAAGCTAGTTAGTAACTTTTGGGACTTTAATACAGCAATGTTTTAGGTGAAGTAAGTCAGTTCTTCATTTTCTGTGTTCTGTTCAGATGATGCTGCAAAGCTCTTTGCCTAACAGTTCAGATATATTAGGCCCAACTTTACTGTACTGATGCTGATTAATGAAGACATGATGTTCCTGAGCTCTGCTGGCGAAGTGTCTGCCAGTTGCTGATCCAATTAGGAGAGGTATAACCAATGTGCATTTGTGTTTTTTTTAGAGGTTTTCTCTTTAGAAATCCAACTGCTTACTTTGGTTAGTGCCATCGATAGATGTTTTCCAAACTACCTTTTGTCTAATTTTTCTTTTTTGCATGAAGCCCACACATGCTTTTTAATTAGAGTGATAGTTATAGATGCCTGATCTAATGTATTAATTTGACCCTTTATAAATTGAATTTTGTTAAAACTGCACAAACCAAATGTATGCTGTTTCTCTATTTTATTTGATTCTGTTGCTACTTTGCACTGTCCTTTTGGAGTGTCTAACGTAAAATTTCTTCATTAGGTTGAAATTCTTCAGGAGTTTTGGACAACCTGTGATGTTTCTGTATTTCTATCATTTGGTCCTGCTCATAATTTACGTGATCTAGCATTGTTAATCAAAAGGGCAATAAATGTTTAAACTTTACTAAACTGGTGTGGTTATTCATGGCCACATAGGCCATGGTGTGTTTAAATTACTGACTCCAACTGATTATGTTGATTATTTGATGTTATATTTGATGTTTATTGATTCACAGTGTCTAATTGGATAATTTCTTACTCCTGTATGAGTCAAAAGGTTTGCGTCGACCTCTGAGGGTAATAGATGGCTTACCCTATATGTGTCACCTTATCATAATAATATAAAAGCAAATAAGGTCTGACACACCCACACACCTCCATTTGCTCTACAAGAGTTGCTGATTTCCTTCTGAGGGACATGGTATCGGGGAACAGAGGAACCACATGAGGTAAACTTGATTCTTAGAGTCCTGTTTACTTTCAGGTTCTGCAATGGTCTGTTTGTCCTTTGAGTCAAGGACTAGCCAGGACCACCCCCGAGGTCTCAAAGGGCAACCCATGAGTAGTAGATATTATCCCTAAGTGATGCCCATTCTGGAGGGTTATGAGTGTCTGTAACATCCCACCTTAGCTCGATTTCCATAACTTATCTGCTACGGGCAGTCTCACATAGTGACAGTGCCTATTACTTCATGAGATCATCAGCTGTGAATTACAGCACATGCTCCACAATGGTAATTGGTGACACATAGGCATGCGCGGGGCACTCAGAAATGGTTGATAGAAAAAATTGTTTACCATGCAGCAGGCTACTAGGAACTGAGTAACGTGAATGTTTCACCCAGACCCACTGGCACAACCTTAAATGTTGTCCCAGCTCTGAAACAAAATTGGGGGGTGGTATTATCTGCCCCATATGCCCCTTGAAGATACTCCACTAGCTACACTCCACCTTTGCATCTGAATTAACAGAGAATGTTACAGCAGCAGTGGCCATTTGTGTAGGAGAGTACCATCTTGCCTGGTATGTTACCCCCATTTTTACTTGGGTGTATGTTTGTTTTTGCCTGTGTCTCCGGGATACTGCTAGCCAGGACCCCAGTGTTCATAACTTGTGCCCTGTATGTGTTCCCTGTGTGGTGCCTAACTGTATCACTGAGGCTCTGCTAACCAGAACCTCAGTGTTTATGCTCTCTCTGCTTTTAAAATTGTCACTGCAGGCTAGTGACTAATTTTACCAATTCTGATTGGCACACTGAACACCCTTATAATTCCCTATTATATGGTACCGAGGTACCCAGGGTATTGGGGTTCCAAGAGATTCCTATGGGCTGCAGCATTTCTTTTGCCACCCATAGGGAGCTCAGACAATTCTTACACAGGACTGCCAGTGCAGCCTGAATGAAATAACGTCCACATTATTTCACAGCTATTTTACACTGCACTTAAGTAACTTATAAGTCACCTATATGTCTAACCCTCACTTAGTGAAGGTTAGGTGCAAAGTTACTAAGTGTGAGGGCACCCTGGCACTAACCAAGGTGCCCCCACATTGTTCAAGGCAATTTCCCCGGACTTTGTGAGTGCGGGGACACAATTTCACGCGTGAACTACAGTACATGTAGGTCAATACCTATGTGTAGCTTCACAATGGTAATTCCGAACATGGCCATGTAACATGTCTAAAATCATGGAATTGTCCCACCAAGCCAAATGTGGGATTGGGGTGCCAATCCCATGCATCCCCGGAGCTCCAGCATAGACCCTGTGTACTGCCAAACTAGCTCTCTGGTGTTTTCTCTGCAGCTACCTCTGCTGCCAACCCTCAGACAGCTTTCTGCCCTCCTGGGGTCTGGGCAGCCCAGTCCCAGGAAGGCAAAACAAAGGATTTCCTCTGAGAGAGGGTGTTACTCCCTCTCCCTTTGGAAATAGGTGTTAAGGGCTGGGAAGGAGTAGCCTCCCACAGCCTCTGGAAATGCTTTGAAGGTTACAGATGGTGCCCTCCTTGCATAAGCCAGTCTACACCGGTTCAGGGAGCCCCAGCCCCTGCTCTGGTGCGAAACTGGACAAAGGAAAGCGGAGTGACCACTCCCCTGTCCATCACCACCCCAGGGGTGGTGCCCAGAGCTCCTCCAGTGTGTCCCAGACCTCTGCCATCTTGAATGCAGAGGTGAGAGGGCACAATGGAGACCTCTGAGTGGCCAGTGCCAGCAGGTGACATCAGAGACCCCTCATGATAGGCTCTTACCTGGTTAGGTAGCCAATCCTCCTCTGAGGGCTATTTAGGGTCTCTCCTGTGGGTTTCTCTTCAGATAACGAATGCAAGAGCTCACCAGAGTTCCTCTGCGCTTCTCTCTTTGACTTCTGCCAAGGATCGACCCTTGACTGCTCCAGGATGCCTGCAAAACCGCAACAAAGTAACAAGGAGACTACCAGCAACATTGTAGTGCCCAATCCTGCCGGCTTTCTTGACTGTTTCCTAGTGGTCAGATTTTCTGAATGCCTGTTCATGTGCTTCTGCGAGTGCTGCCTGCTTCTGCGTGGGCTGTCTCTATTGCTGAGCATCCCCTCTGTCTCCTCCTCCAAGGGACGACCTCCTGGTCCTTCCTGGGCCCTGGCAGCACCCAAAATCTTCAACCACGACTCTTGCAGCTAGCAAGACTTGTTTTCAGTCTTTCTGTGTGGAAACAACTCTGCATCCTTTAGCACGCCGTGGGACATCATCTGACCAAAGGAGAAGTTCCTGGCAACTTCTGTTGTTGCTGAATCTTCAGCTTCTTCCACCCGGAGGCAGCCCTTTTGCACCTTCATCCGGGGTTTATTGGGCTCCTGCCCCCACTGGACACTTGCGTGACTCTTGGACTTGGTCCCCTTCCTTTGCAGGTCCAGGAATCCATCTTTAGTGATTTGCAGTCAGTTGTTGTCCTTGCAGAATCCCCTATCTCAACTTTACTGTCTTTCTAGGGTAGTAGGGTAACTTTACTCCTACTTTTCAGGGTCTTGGGGTGGGGTATCTTGGACACCCTTAGTGTTTTCTTACACTCCCAGTGACCCTCTACACACTACACTAGGCCCATTCATGGTTCGCATTCCACTTTTGGAGTATATAGTTTGTATTGCCCCTAGGTCTAATTTACCCTATTGCATTCTATTGTGTTCCACAGTGTTTGCACTACATTTCTAAGAGTTTTACTTACCTGATTTTGGTTTGTGTGTATATTTTGTGTATATTACTTATCTCCGAAGGGAGTATACCCTCTGAGATACTTTTGGCATATTGTCACCAAAATAAAGTACCTTTATTTTTAGTAACTCTGAGTATTGTGTTTTCTTATGATATAGTGCTATATGATATAAGTGGTATAGTAGGAGCTTTGCATGTCTCCTAGTTCAGCCTAAGCTGCTCTGCTATAGCTACCTCTATCAGCCTAAGCTGCTATAACTCTACTAATCTACTAATAAGGGATAACTGGACCTGGCACAAGGTGTAAGTACCATCAGGTACCCACTATAAGCCAGACCAGCCTCATGTGGATTTTTAATGGATGCTCTTTAATAATAATTAATGGTGCTCAATCTCTCCTTGACTGACCATTTGTGTGCAATCCATGTACTCTTTTCACCAATCCCCTCTGTATGGGATTTTGAAAGCATTTGTAAGTGGTCAACACATTTAAATGTACCAATGATGAGACCTCCAATTTTGCAAAACAATCTTTTTGGCAAGTGTATTTACATAGCATAAATATTGTTAATTGCAGATGTAATATTAATACAATTAAACAAAAAAATAGCCACAACAGACATTATAACTCATAAACAAAAATGTGTTTATTTTAGTAGCGTTGTATTCTCTAGTAGATTTTTAAAAAAATGTGTCATGTCTTCCTTCACCACCTGTTTGATGTTGTTGATGTAATGTCACCTTAAGTACCTAAAGGAACAAAAAATACTAATTAAGGAGAGCCCCACTTATTAAAATATGTAGTATTTAGTTTTTAGATATTTCTGGGAACATTGAAATAATTAATAATGTCATGATAAAATTTGAAACTAAAGTGATGGCCATGTGGCAAGGTGGGGGAGCATCACAACACAAGCCTTACCTAAGTTTTCTTATTTTTAATTTAAACACTTTCAAGAAATATATTGTCCCTGCTACAAATGGAGAGGTGATTTGTCTACAAATTTGAGATGGACATATACAATAAAACAAATGTTATGAATTTTGCTAGTCTCAGAGGTTTGCCAAACAAACTAGAGCACTCAGGGACAGATATATGGAAAGTGGCGCTGCATAGAGTGCAGCACCACTTTCTCTGCACCTCCTTAGCGGCAACACCCACCACCATCGTGTATGTGCCGTATTTAAAATATGGCACACCATGGAGCAGGATAGGGGGCAATAGCGCCATTATTTTTGACTCTATTAATGGCTCTATCCCAGTCCTTTTATATGCAGATGATGCTGTACTGCTGTCACGAACTTCAAATGGGCTGCAGCGGTTAATCGAGGGCTTTGTGGAATTTATGGAGGAAAGAGATATGTTGTTGAATATGAGCAAAACTGTTGTAATGACTTGTGGACAGGGAAAGGTCAGGAAGAAAGCTTTTTTTTATCAAAGGTTATAAATGTGAAGAGGTGAATGGATTTATACACATCTGGGTATACAGTTTTCTAATATGGGTCATTGGAAACAACATCTAGAAATTATCAAGATGAAGTATGTTAGGAAAACTGAGGCTGTTTTTAGATTTTAAAAAAAATTTGGCAATAAACCCCTTAGGGAAATGCTGCAAATCTACAAAAGTAAATCAATTAACAGCATTACGTATGGTTCTGCCCTTTGGGGTTCAATGCCCAAGATCCGTTCATTACAAGTGCTAGAGAATAATTTTTTTTGCAGACTACTTGCAGTGCCAAATACTACCTCCACATTTATGGTACACAAGGAGTTGGGTTGCCCTTATGTAGAAGATCTAATATACACCAATGCGTTGTTGGTCTGGCATGCTATTTGGTCTAAAGAAGGGACGCATTTCACCCAAAAGATTATTAAAGATTGCCTCACACTAGAATATTGGGATAGAATTCCATGGTTCGTGCATTTAAAAGATTTGTTGAAAGGTATAAATCTAGTTCCAAATTTGGACATTCCAGGTATTATCCTTCAATTTTGCAAGAAAGAATTGAAAAATCAACTTATGGCATGGAGGGTCTGTGATGGAGAAAATAGAGAATGTAGGAAGTCAACAGTAGCACTTTATATGACTGAAAATAACAAGGTAATGCCAAAGTATTTGCTGAAAGTAGCAAACATTCAGGATAGATTTTATCTGACTCGAATGCGCTTAAGAATGTTGCACTTTTTGGTAGCTTTCCCAAAGGTGAGGATTTGGAGTAAAAGCCTACCGAAGTGCCCCTGTGTGGGACAGTTTGCACAATCCACAATGCACTTTATTATATCTTGTACATTTTATCACGATGCTAGGAAGCAATTTTTAAAACCTTTATTTATTATTAACAAATTATTTTATTGCAGAGAAGCTTTTAACTACTTATGTAAACTGGATACCAATGGGAAATGTGATGCAGTGATAAAATGTATCCTAAATGACATTGAACTAAGGAAAAAGCTGTCGTACTTAGAAAATCTCCTGTATGAGAATTAATAATTCCTCAATCTGTAGTAGCAAGGGTTTTTATTTATTTATTTATTTATCAGTAATGTTTTCTCGAAGTATCTTACTGCATATTTTTACAATTTTTAAGAGATTGTTTTATCTTTTATGGAGTAAAATCCAAATAAAGATTGATTTGAATTTGAATTTGACTCTATTAATGTACTCTGCAGGAGTAGTGCCAAACTGTTGGTGCTACTCCTGCAGAGTACAAAGGGCCCATTCTAAAGAATGGAAGCCCCCTTTTAGCGCCTGCTCTGAGCAGGTGTTAAAAGGGGCAAAAAAAATGGCGCAAGCAAATCTGATAGATGTCCTAGCGCCATTTTATCGCTCCCGCAATGGTGCAACGCCGCCTTTGCATACATTATGCCTGGTGCAGGCATAATGTAGCGCAAAGGGTTACAGAGTGGTGCAATGCACGCACTGTGCCACTCTCTAAATACGGCGCAGGGATTTCAGCCTCGTTGGGCCACATTAATGTAAAAAATAATGATGTTATTGTGGTGCAAGGTAGTGCTAGGGCATTATAAATATGCCTTTCTCTCAGTTACCAAAGTCTCATATAGGCAAAGACAACAGAGGCAGAATATAGTTCAAATAGGATTTATTGAAGTAACTGCATTTTAGAGAGGTTTTGTCGCTCCACAACACTATTTCCATTGGGATGAAATGGAGAAGACTAATGAAATTGAACCCCTAATGAAGCCGTGGTGGTCTGAAAGCCCTTGAGGCAAAAGCACGGCTCTGGTCTGAGTGGAAAGCCGCAACAGCATATGTGCTGATAAAGACTTGAAAATCTTTAATAACAGTTTGAGCATCGGCTGAGGACTGTGGCCAAACCCATAGAAATCTGGAGCATGAGTCAAGAGCAACTAGGATATATTTGTATGCACTATCTGTTGTCACTTGGACCACAATGGTCCAAGTACACACATTGTACTGGTTTGTTGGAAATTAAGAGTGGTGTCTGCGGAGGGCGTTTGAAGCAGATGTCACAACAAAGGACATACTGCTTGATCTGCTTGTAGAGACCTGGCCACCAATAACGTGCTTGTAGGAGTGAAATTGTAGCTGCCACATCTGCATGGGCTGAAGCAACTCCCTCACGTGCTGCTTTTATTAACTCAGGTCTTAGGTCTTTATTGGAATCACACAATCTCCCACACCTGGTATTGTTACTTATGCTGTAAAAATGCCTTCCATACTGTAGAAATATTTAGCAAGATATGCTTTACGTAAGGGCGTGTCATCAGCCAACGCTTTCACAGCTGCCAGTGTTTCATCATCCACTTTCAATTTAGAACAAGTTACTGCGGCAACAGAAGCCAGACCTACTGCTGATTTGGCTGCCTCATCAGCCAAAGTGTTGTCCTCAACGTGTATTCCAATGTAGGAAAGTACCATCTTGCCTGGTATGTTACCCCCATTTTTTACCTGTATGTATGCTGTTTTTGCCTGTGTCACTGGGATCCTGCTAGCCAGGAACCCAGCGCTCATAAAGTGTGCCCTGTATGTGTTCCCTGTGTGGTGCCTAAATGTATCACTGAGGCTCTGCTCACCACAACCTCAGTGTTTATGCTCTCTCTACTTTTGAAATTGTCACAGCAGGCCAGTGACTCATTTTACCAATTCTGATTGGCACACTGGAACACCTTTATAATTCCCTAGTAGATGGTACCTAGGTACTTAGGGTTTTGGGGTTCCAGGAGATCCCTATGGACTGCAGCATTTCTTTTGCCACCCATAGGGAGCTCAGACAATTCTTACACAGGACTGCCAATGCAGCCTGAGTGAAATAACGTCTACGTTATTTCACAGCCATTTTACACTGCACTTAAGTAACTTATAAGTCACCTATATGTCTAACCCTCACATAGTGAAAGTTACTAAGTGTGAGGGCACCTTGGCACTAGCCAAGGTGCCCCCACATTGTTCAGGGCTAATTCCCCAGATTTTGTGAGTGTGGGGACACCATTACACGCGTGAATTACATATAGGTAAAGACCAATATGTAGCGTCACAATGGTAACTCCGAACATGGCCATGTAACATGTCTAGGATCATAGAATTGTCACCCCAATACCATTATGGTATTGGGGGGACAATTCCATGCTTCCCCGGGGCTCCAGCATAGAGCCCGGGTACTGCCAAATTAGCTCTCCGGGTTTTTCTCTGAAGCTACCACTGCTCCCAACACCCAGACAGGTTTCTGCCACCTTGGGGCCTGGCCAGCCCAGTCCCAGGAAGGCAGAACAAAGGATTTCCTGTGAGAGAGGGTGTTACATCCTCTCCCTTTGGAAATAGGTGTTAAGTGTAGGAAAGTACCATCTTGCCTGGCATGTTACCCCCATTTTTACTGTATGTGTGTTTGTTTTTGCCTATGTGTCACTGGGATCCTGCTAGTCTGGACCCCAGTCCTCATAAAGTATGCCGTGTATGTGTTCCCTGTGTGGTGCCTAACTGTATCACTGAGACTCTGCTAACCAGAACCACATTGTTTATGCTCTCTCTGCTTTTAAAATTGTCACTGCAGGCTAGTGACAAATTTTACCAATTCTCATTGGCACACTGGAACACCCTTATGATTCCATTGTATATGGTACCTAGGTACCCAGGGTAATTGGGGTTCCAGGAGATCCCTATGGGCTTCAGCATTTCTTTTGCCACCCATAGGGAGCTCAGACAATTCTTACACAGGACTGCCACTGCAGCCTGAGTGAAATAACGTCTACGTTATTTCACAGCCATTTTACTGCACATAAGTAACTTATAAGTCACCTATATGACTAACCCTCACTTGGTGAAGGTTAAGTGCCAAGTTACTTAGTGTGTGGGCACCTTGGCACTAGCCAAGGTGCCCCCACATTGTTCACGGCAAATTCCCCAAACTTTGTGAGTGCGAGGACACCATTACACACGTGCACTACATATAGGTCACTACCTATATGTAGCGTCACAATGGTAACTCCAAACATGGCCATTTAACATTCGGGTATTGGGGGGACAATTCCATGTATCCTTGGGTCTCTAGCACAGAACCGGGGTACTGCCAAACTACCTTTCTGGGGTCTCCACTGCAGCTGCTGCCACCCCCTCAGACAGGTTTCTGCCCCCCCTGGGGCCTGGGCAGCCTGGTCCCAGGAAGGCAGAACAAAGAATTTCCTCTGAGAGAGGGTGTTACACCCTCTCCCTTTGGAAATAGGTGTGAAGGGCTGGGGAGGAGTAGCCTCCCCCAGCCTCTGGAAATGCTTTGATGGGCACAGATGGTGCCCTCTCTGCATAAGCCAGTCCACACCAGTTCAGGGATCCCCCAGCCCTGCTTTGGCACGAAACTGGACAAAGGAAAGGGGAGTGAACAATCCTCTGACCAGCACCTCCCAGGGGAGGTGCCCAGAGCTCCTCCAGTGTGTCCCAGACCTCTGCCATCTTGGATGCAGAGGTGTGAGGGCACAATGGACAGCTCTGAGTGGCCAGTGCCAGCAGGTGACGTCAGAGACCCCTCCTGATAGGTGCTTATCTTTCTCAGTAGCCAATCCTCCTCTGTGGGCTATTTAGGGTCTCTCCTGTGGGCTATTCCTCAGATAACGAATGCAAGAGCTCACCAGAGTTCCTCTGCACTTCCCTCTTCGACTTCTGCCAAGGATCGACCGCTGACTGCTCGAGGACACCTGCATAACCGCAACAAAGTAGCAAGAAGACTACCAGCAACATTGTAGCACCTCATCGTGCAGGCTTTCTCGACTGTTTCCTGATGGTGCATGCTCTGAGGGCTGTCTGCCTTCACCCTGCACTGGAAGGCAAGAAGAAATCTCCTGTGGGTCGACGGAATCTTCCCCCTACCAACGCAGGCACCAAAGTTCTGCATCACCGGTCCTCTAGTTCCCCTCTCATCCTGACGAGCATGGTCCCTGGAACACAGGAGCTGGGTCCAAGTATCTACCACAGTCCAGTGGCCCTTCTGTCCAAATTTGGTGGAGGTAAGTCCTTGCCTCCCAACGCTAGACAGTAATCCTGTGAACTAGGTGAACTGAAGCTTCTCAGGCTTCTGTACACTTTTGCAAGACTTTCTTAATCGAAAGCCTAGCCCAGGTCCCCAGCACTCTGTGCTGCATTGCCCAACTTGCTGAGTTGGACACCGACGTCGTGGGACCCTCCTTTGTGACTCTGAGTTGACCGCTGTCCTCAGATCTTCTAAGTGCCTTTTGAGGTACTTCTGTGGGTGTTGCCTGCTTTTGCTGGGGCTCTCTGAGTTGCTGAGTGCTCCCTCTGTCTCCTCCTCCAAGGGACCACCTCCTGGTCCTTCCTGGGCCCCAGCAGCACCCAAAACCCTCAACTACAATTCTTGCAGCTAGCAAGGCTTGTTTGCGGTCTTTCTGCATGAAAACAACTCTGCAACCTCCAGCACATCATGCCACATCTTCTGACTAAAGGACAAGTTCCTGGCATCTTCTGTTGTTGCAGAATCTTTGGCTTCTTCCACCAAGAGGCAGCCCTTTTGTACTTTCATCCGGGGTTTAGTGGGATCCTGTCCCCCCTGGACACTTGCGTGACTCTTGGACTTGGTCCCCTTCCTTTACAGGTCCTCAGGTCCAGGAATCCATCTTCAGTGTTTTGCTGGCAGTTGTTGTCCTTGCAGAATCCCCTATCTCGACTTTACTGTCTTTCTGGGGTAGTAGTGTAACTTTACTCCTACTTTTCAGGGTCTTGGGGTAGGGTATCTTGGACACCCTTAGTGGTTTCTGACACTCCCAGCGACCCTCTACAACATACACTAGGCCTGGGGTCCATTTGTGGTTCACATTCCACTTTTGGAGTATATACTTTGTGTTGCCCCTAGGCCTATTCCTACCTATTGCATTCTATTGTGAATCTACATTGTTTGCACTACTTTTCTAAATGTTACTTACCTGTTTTTGGTTTGTGTAAATATAATTTGTATATATTCCTTACCTCCTAAGGGAGGGTATCCTCTGAGATACTTTTGGCATATTGTCACTAAAATAAAGTACCTTTATTTTGAGTAACTCTGAGTATTGTGTTTTCTTATGATATAGTGCTATATGATATAAGTGGTATAGTAGGAGCTTTGCATGGCTCCTAGTTCAGCCTAAGCTGCTCTGCTATAGCTACCTCTATCAGCCTAAGCTGCTAGAACACCTCTATTCTACTAATAAGGGATAACTGGACCTGGCACAAGGTGTAAGTATCACAAGGTACCCACTATAAGCCAGGCCAACCTACTACATTAAGGGCCTGAGCGGAGTAGCCTCTCCTGGCCTCTGGAAATGCTTTGAAGGGCACAGATGGTGCCCTCCTTGCATAAGGCAGTCTACACCGGTTCAGGGATCCCCCCAGCCCTGCTCTGGCGTGAAACTGGACAAAGGAAAGAGGAGTGACCACTCCCCTGACCAGCACCTCCCCAGGGGAGGTGCCCAGAGCTCCTCCAGTGTGTCCCAGACCTCTGCCATCTTGAATGCAGAGGTGTGAGGGCAAAATGGAGACCTCTGAGTGTCCAGTGCTAGCAGGTGATGTCAGAGATTCCTCCTGATAGGTGCTTACCTCTCTCTTTAGCCAATCCTCCTCTGCGGGCTATTTAGGGTCTCTCCTTTGGGTACTCAACAGATAACGAATGCAAGAGCTCACCAGAGTTCCTCTGCACTTCTCTCTTCAACTTCTGCCAAAGATCGACCACTGGCTGCTCCAGGACGCCTGAAAAACCACAAAAAAGTAGCAAGAAGACTACCAGCAACATTGTAGCGCCTCATCCTGCTGGCTTTCTCAACTGTTTCCTGGTGGTGCATGCGCTGAGGGCTGTCTGCCTTCACCCTGCACTGGAAGCCAAGAAGAAATCTCCCGTTGATTGACGGAATCTTCCCCCTGCTAACGCAGGCACCAAACTTCTGTATCACTGGTCCTCTGGGTCCCCTCTCATCTTGACAAGAGTGGTCCCTGGAACAGAGGGGCTAGATCCAAGTGTGCCCGACAGTCCAGTGGCCCTTCTGTCCAAATTTGGTGGAGGTAAGTCCTTGCCTCCCCATGCCAGACAGTAATCCTGTGTACTGCGTGAACTTCAGCTGCTAGGGCTTCTGTGCACTTTTGCAGGACTTCCTTTGTGCACAGCCTAGCCCAGGTCCCCAGCACTCCGTCTTGCATTGCCCAACTCACTGAGTTGGACTCCGACTTTGTGGGACCCTCTTTTGTTGTGCTAAAATGACCGCCGTGCTCAGATCTTCTGCGGGTGCTGCCTGCTTCTGCGTGGGCTCTCTGTGCTGCTGAGCGCCCCCTCTGTCTCCTCCTCCAAGTGGCGACCTCCTGGTCCTTCCTGGGCCCTGGCAGCACCCAAAACCTTCAACCACGGCTCTTGCAGCTAGCAAGGCTTGTTTGCAGTCTTTCTGCATGCAAACAACTCTGCATCCTCCAGCACGCCGTGGACATCTTCTGACCAAAGGAGAATAGCCCAGCACCTTCCGTTGTTGCAGAATCTTCAGCTTCTCCCACCCTTTTGCACCTTCATCCAGGGTTTAGTGGGCTCCTGCCCCCCCCGGACACTTGCGTGACTCTTGGACTTGGTCCCCTGCCTTTGCTGGTCCTCAGGTCCAGGAATCCGTTCTTCAGTGCTTTGCAGTCAGTTGTTGTCTTTGCAGAATCCCCTATATCGACTTTACTGTCTTTCTGGGTTAGTAGGGTAACTTTACTCCTACTTTTCAGGGTCTTGGGGTGGGGTATCTTTGACACCTTTAGTGTTATCTTACACTTCCAGTGACCCTCTACACACTACACTAGGCCTGGGGTCCATTCATGGTTCGCATTCCACTTTTGGAGTATATGGTTTGTGTTGCCCCTAGGCCGATTGTCTCCTATTGCATTCTATTGTGTTCTACAGTGTTTGCACTACTTTTCTAACTGTTTACTTGCCTGATTTTGATTTGTGTGTATATTTTGTGTATTTTACTTACCTCCTAAGGGAGTATATCCTCTGAGATACTTTTGGCATATTGTCACTAAAATAAAGTACTTTTATTTTTAATAACTCTGAGTATTGTGTTTCTTATGAAATAGTGCTAAGTCATATAAGTGGTATAGTAGGAGCTTTGCATGTCTCCTAGTTCAGCCTAAGCTGCTCTGCTATAGCTACCTCTATCAGCCTAAGCTGCTAGAACACTACTAATCTACTAATAAGGGATAACTGGACCTGGCACAAGGTGTAAGTACCACAAGGTACCCACTATAAGCCAGGCCAGCCTCCTACATCCAACACGCTGATGTCCTAGTGCATGTACAACATGGACATTGGGTAGCGTTTCTTTCAGCTCCACTACTTTCCCCCACAGAAGCCTGTGTTTAATGGTGTTGCATTTTGAAACTCTAAACCCATTTTGACTCCAGTAATGCAGCTATTCATTGAACGACTGTGTAGGAGGCTGGCCTGGTTTGCAGTGGGTACCAGAGGTACTTACACCTTGTGCCAGGCCCAGTTATCCCTTATTAGTGTAGAAGAGGTGTTTCTAGCAGCTTAGGCTGATAGAAGGTAGCTATGGCAAAGCAGCTTAGGCTGAACTTGGAGACATGTAAAGCTCCTACTATACCACTGGTGTCATATGCACAATATCATAAGAAAACACAATACACAGATATACTAAAAATAAAGGTTCTTTATTTTTATGACAATATGCCAAAAGTATCTCAGTGAGTATCCTCAGTATGAGGAAGAGAAATGTACACAAGATATATGTACACAAACCAAAATTATGCAGGTAATAGCAAGAAAAGTAATGCAAGCAGTGTAAAGTTACAATAGATTGCAATTGGAGCACATAGGTATAGGGGCAACACAAACCATATACTCCAAAAGTGGAATGCGAACCACAAATGGACCCCAAACCTATGTGAGCTTGTAGAGGGTCGCTGGGACTGTAAGAAAACAGTGAGGGTTAGAAAAATAGTCCACCCCAAGACCCTGAAAGGTAGATGTAAAGTGCACCTACTACCCCCAGAGAGCACAGAAGTCGTGATAGGGGGATTCTGCAAGGAAAATAAACACCAGCAATGCAACAGCAGTGGATTTCCGGACCTGAGTACCTGTAAGACAAGGGGACCAAGTCGAAGAGTCGCAACAGTGTCGAGAGTGGGCAGGAGCCCAGGAAATGCCAGCTGAGGGTGCAAGGAAGCTGCCACTGGGTGGAAGAAGCTTGGTGTTCTGCAAGAACGAAGAGGACTAGGAACTTCCCCTTTGGAGGATGGATGTCCCACGTCGTGAAGAAGCTTGCAGAGGTGTTCTCACGCAGAAAGACCGCAAACAAGCCTTGCTAGCTGCAAGGGTTGCAGTTAGGGTTTTTGGATGCTGCAGTGGCCCAGGAGGGACCAGGATGTCCCCACTTGGATGAGAAGACAGAAGGGGCGCCCAGCAAGTCAGGGAGCCCTCACAGAAGCAGGCAGCACCCGCAGAAGTACCTGAACAGGCAATTGGAAGAAGAGTGAACAGGAGTCCATGCAAAGTCACAAAAGGCAGTCCCACGATACCGGAGGACAACTCAGAAGGTTGTGCACTGCAGGTTAGAGTGTCGGGGACCCAGGCTTGGCTGTGCACGAAGGAAATCCTGAAAGAGTGCACAGGAGCCGGAGCAGCTGCAAATCACGCAGTACCCAGCAATGCAGTCTAGCATGGGGAGGCAAGGACTTACCTCCACCAAACTTGGACTGAAGAGTCACTGGACTGTGGGAGTCACTTGGACAGAGTTGCTGAGTTCCAGGGACCACGCTCGTCATGCTGAGAGGGGACCCAGAGGACCAGTGATGAAGTCTTTTGTTGCCTGCGTTAGCAGGGGGAAGATTCCGTCGACCCACAGGAGATTTCTTTAGAGCTCCTGGTGCAGAAAGGAGGCAGGCTACCCCCAGAGCATGCACCACCTGGAAACAGTCGAGAAAGCCGGCAGAAAGAAGCGATACAAGGTTGCTAGTAGTCGTCTTGCTACTTTGTTGCGGTTTTGCAGGCGTCCTGAGCAGTCAGCGGTCGATCCTTTGGCAGAAGGTGAAGAGGGAGATGCAGAGGAACTCTGGTGAGCTCTTGCATTCGTTATCTGAAGAATTCCCCAAAGTAGAGACCCTAAATAGCCAGAAAAGGAGGTTTGGCTACCTAGGAAGGAGGATTGGCTACTAAGAAAGGTAAGAGCCTATCAGAAGGAGTCTCTGACGTCACCTGATGGCACTGGCCACTCAGAGCAGTCCAGTGTGCCACAGACACCTCTGTTTCCAAGATGGCAGAGGTCTGAGACACACTGGAGGAGCTCTGGGCACCTCCCCTGGGAGGTGCAGGTCAGGGGAGTGGTCACTCCCCTTTCCTTTGTCCAGTTTCGCGCCAGAGCAGGGCTGGGGGATCCCTAAACCGGTGTAGACTGGCTTATGCAGAGATGGGCACCATCTGTGCCCATCAAAGCATTTCCAGAGGCTGGGGGAGGCTACTCCTCCTCAGCCTTCACACCTATTTCCAAAGGGAGAGGGTGTTACACCCTCTCTCAGAGGAAATCCTTTGTTCTGCCTTCCTGGGCCAGGGCTGCCTGGACCCCAGGAGGGTAGAAACCTGTCTGAGGGGTTGGCAGCAGCTGCAGTGGAGACCCCAGAAAGGCAGTTTGGCAGTACCCGGATTCTGTGCTTGAGACCCGGGGGATCATGGAATTGTCCCCCCAATGCTGGAATGGCATTGGGGTGACAATTCCATGATCTTAGGCATGTTCCATGGCCATGTTCGGAGTTACCATTGTGAGGCTGTACATAGGTAGTGACCTATGTACAGTGCACGCGTGTAATGGTGTCCCCGCACTCACAAAGTCCGGGGAATTTGCCCTGAACGATGTGGCAGGGTGCCCACACACTAAGTAACTTTACACCCAACCTTCACCAGGTAAAGGTTAGACATATAGGTGACTTATAAGTTACTTAAGTGCAGTGGTAAATGGCTGTGAAATAACGTGGACGTGATTTCACTCAGGCTGCACTGGCAGGCCTGTGTAAGAACTGTCACAGCTCCATATGGGTGGCAAAAGAAATGCTGCAGCCCATAGGGATCTCCTGGAACCCCAATACCCTGGGTACCTCAGTACCATATACTAGGGAATTATATGGGTGTACCAGTATGCCAATGTGAATTGGTGAAATTGGTCACTAGCCTGTTAGTGACAAATTTGGAAAGCAGAGAGAGCATAACCACTGAGGTTCTCGTTAGCAGAGCCTCAGTGAGACAGTTAGTCATCACACAGGGAACACACACAGGGCACATACTTATGAGCACTGGGGCCCTGCCTGGCAGGGTCCCAGTGACACATAGACTAAAACAACATATATACAGTGAAATATAGGGGTAACATGCCAGGCAAGATGGTACTTTCCTACAGACTGGACACTATAGTACGGATCACAGACAATCAATGCCATCTGCTCAGTATCCCTATGTTCCAGTGTCATCACCAGAGCCTTTGGCTCTGCAAGTTGTGCAGTGCAGTCCCCTAAAGTCTGCGTTTCAGTATTTTGTGGATGGAACTTCCCATCCTTCATGTATCCACTCACGACTGTGCAAGTGGCGGAGTATTGATGTTTGGTGCCTATTTCTGCTTGGGCTGAACCATCAGTGTACAAGTGTACAAGATTGTTTAATATTGTTCAATATGCAATGTATTTGCTGGAACTGGATACTCAACTTCATATTGTAGGAATTCCTGGGTCTGTTATTTTGAATCAAAAACATAATCAACATCAGTGGCCATCACAGGCGTTGCCCATTGGATCCAACGTGGATGCAATGCTTTAGCATTTGGAACGCTCACTTTGGTAACAGCCTCAAGGACTGGAATGGGGGATATGACCGTGATGCGCTTCCCCTGGGCCAGAGGTCTCTCTTTAAGGACCGCCATCTGAACAGCAGTGAAGATTTTCTCAATGGGAGCAAAGAGTTGTTCAGCTGTGGAGTATAAGTATGATTTGTATGCAATCGGGACGGTCTCACCCTTATTAAATGTCACAAAGGTGAAACCAATGGCACCAGCAATTACTCCGATGAACAAATGTTTTTTATTGTCCCTTGTATGTAAGCGTTTTGCTTCAAGCATGTCTTTTTGTAAAGCTTTAAGAATGCATGTATTTTCAACTTTCCAGAATTTGCTGATAAAGTCAGGATTTATTAAGTCATATAATGGTTTAATGCATTGTGCATAATCTGGAATATATGTTTTGCCAAAATGTAAAAAGCCCAATAATGACTGGAGCTTTTTATTGTGTTTGGTGGTTGTAGTTGTGCGCATTTTTCTAGAAATTGGGTCACAAAGCTTTGCCTTCATCCAACAGTTTGTATCCCAAAAACAGGACACTAAGAAAGGCTATTTTTGTTTTTTGAATTTGAATTTGTAGCCAATGTCATCAAATTCTACAACAATGTAGGCTACCCAGATTAAATGTTGCATGAGGTTGTCTGTGAGATAGATGTCATCCACAAATGACGCCTCAGCATCAATGTCGTGTAGGATAGATGTTACACGAGCTGAGAACAGTCCTGGGCTGTTCTTGTACCCCTGTGGGAGTCAGCAGGATTTTTCTGATATACAATGGCGCTAGAACTTGGTAAATACCTACTTTCAGGCACTAGGATTTGGCAGAAAATCCCGTTGGAGTTATCCAGGGTTGTCTTGTGTTTCTTCTGTATTATATTATTCATGAGTGCTGTGCTGTGTACATTTTGTATTGCAAATGTGCGTGTGACTGTTTACATGTCCGTAGTCTAAGACTATTCTATATGAGTGGTCCGATTTGGCAACGGGAAATAGTGGATTATTCATTGATGAATTTGAGGTTCATGTACAGCCTGGTATTCTAATTGGTTGAGGATTTCCCTGGCAGGTGCTTTTGCAACACACTTTATTGGGTATTGTGGTTGAGGTTGGGGTTGGGATTTTTTTGGTATTATGTGGTAAGGGCAATCTTTGTCCCCACCCCCTTATATGCTTGCGATATAACACAGTTGCGTGCGCCACTGCCCAATTAATGGCATACATTTCAGCAAGCTTTCTGTGAAGAAGGGTCAAGAAGGACTTTTCAATAATGTCCTCTTCATAAGGTAGATCGTGGACAAATTCTGGTGGACAATCTTTTTCAGCCAGAAAAATATCATAAATGGAGACAATGCAGTCCCAAAAGATGGCGCCTATCATAAGTTCAGTGTCTCCCTCTAACTGAACAGTTATTTTATACACCCTGTCGGGTGAGGAGATACTCATGCCCGCAGTCTCCCCTTGCAAAATGTCATCATTTGCTTTCACCTCCAGATGCTCTTGATATCCTAGTGAACTATTGTGACCTCTGCTGCACTGTCTAGCAGTGCTAGTGCCCACTTCCTGTTCTCAGTAAAGCCCTCTTCTTGAGTGGCATGTCGGATTGTAACTGCTGCCACTTTTTTATTTTTAAATTGGGGTTTTTGTTGGGGAAGTTTCTCTTCTTTTTTACTGAAGCTTCAGATGACTGTTATGAGTCCCTTCTCGGTTTCACGTACTCAGTTCGCTGCTCTGACCGCCCACCTCTCTCACTGCATTTTTCCTGTGAGTCCTGAAAGGTACAAGATTGGCGAGTATCAGTAAATTGATATCTGTGAAGCGTTTTTTTGTTATCCCTATTTCTAATATTATATCTGTTTTGTGGGGTCTTTGTCTGTGGAGACTCTCTCGTTTCTTTTTTAGGTGTTTGTTGTTCTTTATCCCAGCATTTTTTGGAACCTTCAGGCGCATGCTTGGTAGTGTCTTTATTACATCTACCTTGAAATTGTGGTTTAATCGGTCTGGCCCCCAGACTATCATGACAAGGATAGAATATGTCTATGCGATAATTTTGGGCAGCTCATATTCTTGATCCTGTACAGGAACATCCCGGAGCCGTATACGCACTGCTAGTGAAACTGCTTCCCCTTTAAGGTTACTTAATATAAATGGAGATACTGTGGCAAAATTGCCCATTAATTGCATCCCCAAATCCAGGACTGGGGCAGTCCCGTTTTCATCTTGAATTTGTTTTAACACCTCTGGAAGATTGGCAAGTGTTCGTGTACCGTGCGCAGTAGTATAGAGTGTGGCAAATACCGTTCCCCACGTATTGCAGTTATCAACTGTGGGAACCATCCCGAATGGCAAGCACTTAGTGAGGTTTTTCTATGTTTATCCTGAGGTCCCACATGTGGAAAACTGCTCCCAATGCATTTATATTTTGAGGGACCAAAAAACTGAATTTCCTCCAGCTTGCCGGGTACCTGCAGCCCCAGCTGCTGCCACCTCACAGACAGGCTTCTGCCCTCTTGGGTAGAGTCACCCTGGTCCTTCCTGGGCCCAGGCAGTGCCATTTTTTATGAAATATGAGTTTTGCATTTACCAACGCTTGTTGGCGGAATCCTGTGACGCAAACCAGACTGCATTCATCCATCCGGTGTGGGATATCTTCTGCACCAACCAGGAACCCACATCTTTCTTTTTTGGTGCAATACTGACTGCGTCTTCTCACTTGTGGTTCTCTTTTTATACCTTCATCCAGGTTAACAGGGGCTCCTGCTCTCCCTACACTTTTCAGTGTTTCTTGGACTTTGTCCCATTCTTCCACAGGTCTTCAGGTCCCGGAATCCATCATTGGTGTCTTGCAGTCTCTTCTGGTTCTTGCACAATCTTCTACCACAACTTCTAGTGTGTTTTAGGAAACTTGCTGTGTTTTATTCCTGCTTTCCTGGACTCTGGGGTGGGGTATTTTACTTACCTTTCGTGTTTTCTTACACTCACAGTGCCCCTCTACACACTACACTTGCCTAGGTAGGAAACTAACTTTCACATTACACTATTTTAGTATATGGTTTGTGTTCCCCCCAGGCCCATTGCAACCTATTGTGATTTTCACTATTTGCACTATTTTCTGACTGTTTACTTACCTGTTTTTGGTTACTAGTGTATATTTTATGTATAATACTTACATCCTAAGGGAGTATAGCCTCTAAGATATTTTTGGCCTTGTGTCTCTAAAATAAAGTACCTTTATGTTTGGTAACACTGAGTATTGTCTTTCTTGTGTGTAAGTACTGTGTGAATACAGTGGTACTGTAAGAGCTTTGCATGTCTCCTAGTTCAGCCTTGGCTGCTCTGCCTACAGCTACTTCTAGACATCCTGGCTTCTAGACACTGACTACATTTCACTAATAAGGGATAAATGTACCTGGTATAAGGTATAAGTATCTTTGGTACCCACTACAAACCAGGCCAGCCTCCTACATTGGTGGTGCAGAGGTGGGAAAGTACTTGCAATTCCCTTATCACTCTGTCGCCGGTGCTTTCCACAAGAAAGTGTACTCTAGTATTTAGAGCTATACATAGGTATACTAGCAGCCTCACTTGCATTTTAAAAACTTTTAAAATTTCTAAAAGTTAGTTAAAGTAGGACTTTTTCTTTTTCCCAACTTTACCCTAACCTTTCTATCACTATGGCACTCTTTACAACCCTGGTGGTCGGTGGTAAAGCGGCAGTAATACCGCCAACAGGCCGGTGGTAAAAAAAAGGGAATCATGACCACGGCAGAAACCGCCAACACAGACAGCCACTTTAACACTCCGACCACCCCGGCGATAGCAACAAACACACCGGCGGTAACCGCCAACAGTCAGACGGAGGACAAAGTTCCGCCCACCTTATTACAAAAGGCTTATCCGACACCTTTTCCGGGGCGGTACAAACGCCATCAGAAGCACGGCGGAAACAGTGTTCTGAAGGGAAACAACTCACCTCTTGACACTCAAGGAAGAACCAGGACGCCATGGAGCCCGAGTTGCACGTCCTTCCCATGCTGGTGTATCTGCTCATATACTAGGAGTACCAACGCCGGTGACGATGACAACGGTGAGTAATGAACCTAGTACACAGGGGAGGGGTGGAGGAAAAAGAGAATGACACGCAACACCCCCACCCCTACCCTCACCCCCAACACCATACACACAAACACATGCAACAATATTACATATACACCCCATAACCCTCTGGAATAACGCAAGGATAAAAGGAATGGAGTCAAATTAGTGTAATATTAGAAATTTAGAGAAATAAGGGCCAGATGTAGCAAAGCGTTTGCGAGTCGCAAAAGTCTCACCGGAATGCAGAAATGCATTTTGCAAGTCGGATCCGACTCGCAAAATGCATTTCCGACTCGCAAATAGGAAGGGGTGTTCCCTTCCTATTTGCGACTCGCAATGCTATGCAATTCCATTTGCGACGGCGAAAGCGGTCGCAAATGGAATCGCAGTTACCATACACTTGAAGTGGATGGTAACCCAGTCGCAAACGGGAAGGGGCCCCCATGGGACCCCTTCCCCTTTGTGACTGGACATAAAAATATTTTTTCAGAGCAGGCAGTGGTCCAAGGGAGCACTACCTGCCCTGAAAAAATCCGAAACAAAAGGTTTCGTTTTTTTTTTTCAAAGTGCAGCTCGTTTTCCTTTAAGGAAAATGGGCTACACTTTGAAAAAAAAAACTGCTTTATTTAAAAGCAGTCACGGACATGGTGGTCTGCTGTCTCCAGCAGGCCACCATCCCCGTGAGTGCCCAGACTCGCTATGGGGTCGCAAATTGCGACCCACCTCATTAATATTCATGAGGTGGGTCTTTGCGACCCCATAGCGATTGCAAGTCGCAAAACTATACTTACCTTCATCTGGCCCTAAGTTCATAAATAAATAAACAGTATGTACAATATATACAATATATACAAAATGAGGCACAATGTCCACACAAAAATAGTCCATGGCCCACTGGGCCATTACATTTAGGCCAAGCCCACACTTGACTCCTGCCTCAAAACGGAGAGAACACTGCAGGGGCATCAGGTCAAAAAAACATCGGCACCTCAGGGGGATGGGGAAGGGGGGACACCTCAGCCGGAAGAAGGTACTATGCCACTGCTCCTGGAGGGGCTCCATGCCCACTGCTTGGTCCTGGCGAGTGCAAAACCACAGTCTCTCAACTGGGTGGTTTGCCCACTGCTTTGTCCTGGGGAGTGCACGCCACAGTCTCTCAAGTGGGTGCTTTACCCACTGCTTGATCCTGGGGAGTGCAAAGCCACAGTTTCTCAGGTAGGTGCTTTGCCCACTGCTTGGTCCTGGGGAGTTCAAGGCCACAGTCTCTCAAGTGGGTGCTTTGCCCACTTCTTGGTCGTGGGGAGTGCAAGGCCACAGTCTCTCAAGTGAGTGACTTATTCCCCTGGTTCTGGAGGGGGCTTTGTGCCCAGTGTGCTTCATCCTGCCAAGGATAGTGTGAGTGTATGCCTTCTTCCACTGGTTCTGGAGGGGGCCTTGTGCCAAGTGTGCTTCATCCAACCAAGGATAGGGTGAGTGGATGCCTTCTTTCACTGGTTCTGGAGGGGGCCTTGTGCCCAGTGTGCTTCATACTGCCAAGGATAGGGTGAGTGGATGCCTCCTTCCACTGGTTCTGGAGGGGGCCTTGTGTCCAGTGATGCAGCACTTGGGGTGTGCCAGGTCACAGATCCTCACCTGGGTGTCAGAGCCACGAGATTTGCAGTGGCCAGGATGCATGATAGTCCATGGAGGCAGGGCTACAGTCCATCCGCCGGCGGCTATGGCTGCACAGTGGTGGTAGTGCTGGTGGGGGTGCTGCCAGTGGTGGGGGGAGGCTCCAGCCCTTCTCCTGCAGCCTCGGACGGCTGCCCACTGGGGCTGCTGCTGCTGGCACTGGTGCTACTGTCAGCAGTGCAGGTGGCGGTGCTTGCGGTGGTGCAGGTGGCGGTGCTGGCTGCGGTGCAGGTGCCAGTGCTGCCAGTGGTGGGGGGAGGCTCCAGCCCTTCTCCTGCAGCCTTGGTCAGCTGCCCTCTGGGGCTGCTGCTGCTGACAGTAGTGGTGCTTGCGGCGGTGAAGGTGGTGGTGCAGGTGGCGGTGCTTGCGGCAGTGCTTGTGGTGGTGCAGGTGGGGGTGCTGGCCGTGGTGCTGCTGGTTGTGCTAGTAGCCACCAGGCCTTCACCTGCAGGCTCGGACAGCTGAAGTGCCTTGGCTGGTATTTTGTGCCCCTTCCTGCCCTTGGCAGATGGTGGTGTCACCTTGGGTCTGCCAGCTGGAATCTTTGACGTGGCCTTTCTCGGTGGTTGTGGCTCCTTCTCTTTGCTGGATGCTGTCCCCTTTTTGACCTTGCCAGGTGGCGGAATCTTCTTGGCCTTGGCAGCGGTTGGTGGCACACTGGCTGAGCTGGTGGGTGCCCCCTTAGAGCATCTGACAGCTGCAGAAACCACAGCAGACGTGGACTTGGTGGCTGAGGTGCTGGGCTGGGTTCTGGCCACCCTGGCCCGAGGGTAAGAACGGGGGCAGGAGAGGTAGGGAAGAGGTCAATGTTGGCTAGGAAAAGCTTCTTAGGGACATTGGGGCGGGAAGAGGGTGAAGGTTTGGGAGTGGAGGAAGAGGGAGTGCTTGTAGTAGGTGTACGTCTGCTATGTTTGGGTGCAGGTGCATGAGCTGGATGCTGTTGTGAGGTGGATGGTTGTTGGGTGGGTGTGTGCTTGGGAGGAGGGGTCACAGACACAGTGGGAGAGGACATAGGTGACATGTGCATGGATGTGGGGGTGGTGACTGCCAGTGAGGGGTGTGTAGTGATGGGCATGCTGGTGATGGATCTATTGGATAAGGATGTAGTGCATGCAGGTGTGAGTGGAGACACTACTTGGAGGAAGGTGGATGACGAGGAGGAGGGGGACACAGTGGAGGCAGTGGATGTTGGTGTGTCTGAATGGGAATGGTGCTTGTGAGAGTGCCTGTGAGATGAAGTGTGGTGCTTCTGTTTGCCTGAGACACTTCTGTGCATTAATTTGGGTGAATGATGGTCTGAAGGTGTACTTGGGATAGGCTGGGGTTGAGGGGATTGGGACTGGGTAGAGGAAGTAGGAAGGGGGAGGCTGGAGACAGGGACAATGGCTGCCATCTGTGCGGAGGCCAGAGCCTGAAATGCTCTCTGTTGGGCCGCCACGCCAGAGTGAATGCCCTCCATGTATGCATTTGTTTGTTGCAAATGCCTCTTGACACCTTGGATGGCATTCAGAATGGTTGACTGCCCAACAGTGAGGGATCTCAGGAGGTCAATGGCCTCCTCAATGAGGGCAGCAGGGTTGATTGAGGTAGGGCCTGAGGTGCCTGGGGCAAAGGAGAGGCCCACCCTCCTGGGTGAGCGGGCACGGGAAACATGCTGAGGGGCTGCTGGGAAGCGGTGCTTGTAGGGGGGTGGCGGCTGTACCTGTTGTTGCGGTGGGCACAGAGGTGTCCACCACCGCCAGGGAGCTTCCATTGGCGGAGGAGTCGCTGTCTGTAGTGTTCCCTCCTGTCTCTGTCTTGGGGCCCCCCTCGCCCTCCGTCCCACTGGTGCCCTCACCGTCAGGGGATTCGGCCTCCAGGCCCATGTGGGATGCAGCTCCCTCTGTCGCCGGTGCCTCTGCTCCTCCGCCGGATGATGCTAATGCACACAATGACAGGGTGACAAAACAAAAAGGTGGGGGGGAGAGACAGAGGATACACTTGATCAATGCCAGCAACAACACTACTGTTGGCGTACACAACAGACAGGGAGCAGCCCAATGCACTAGGCCATGCACTAACAGTTACAAAGATAGTCACCAGCCCATTTGGTACATAGCATAACGCCATCAGCTGCACACTTGAAACAAACAGGGCCCTGACCAGTAGTAGATGCCCTCTAATACCTTTGGGGTTGGAGTGCTTCAGAGCCTGCCCAACAAGGGACCTATCCTGCCATGTTCGCCCTGGCCTAGGGGCACCCACAGTCCACATACCCATGCAGGTAAAACCTTCACACTTGCAAAGTCATAATTCTGAATCTGTACTCACCCCCTTGTGGCTGCTGTGATGCCCTCAAGTGCCCATCCAACTCTGGATAGGCCCCCGCCAGGATGCGGAACATCAGGGAGGTCAGGGTACCACGGGCACCCCTTCCTCGTTGGAAGGCCAGCCCCAGCTGGGCCTCCTCCGTCTTCCTTGCCCAGCGGCGCAGGTCCTCTCACCGTTTGCGTCAGTGGGTGCTGCGCCTGCCAAAGACCCCCAGGGTCTGCACTTCCTTGGAGATGGCACGCCAAATACCCTTTTTCTGATGGGCGCTGACCTGCAGGAAAAATACAGCAGAAAAATGATTAGTCATACTGTCCGGACTGTCACACTCATGGCCCACCATAACCCTCCCATCCCCTTACGCGCATACATTGACCACCATACATGCAGCACTCTGCCCAGGACACCTCAGCCCCCCACTAGATGTGGCTTACACACACAGCACTCCATACTTTCATGGCCCACGCATCATTCTCACAGTGTACTCACCTGTTTGTCTGGAGGACCATAGAGTAAAGTGTACTGGGGTAGGACCCCATCCACCAGTCACTCCAACTCCTCCGAAGTGAAGGCAGGGGCCCTTTCCCCAGACACATGAGCCATTGTCGCTTCCAGACACAGGTCACAGCAGCAATTGCAGTGTAGGTTCTCTCCTGTTGAAGGTCAGGTAGCAAGTGAGTGAATAGATAGAAAATGGTGGTCAAGTCCGCGGAAGTGCATACCGTCACCGCTGCCATACATCGCCATTGGCTCCTGGAACCCCCTAGGGCCTAATGTTAACCAATGCAAAGTTGCGTGGCGATCATTGACCGCCGACTGCTACGGCGCACAACACCAGTGGAATTACCTCATTTCTACTCGTCCTTCGTCACAGGTCAGGCAGCCGCCATTTCAGGGGGGCACAGGCCATGGCATCTAACTGCGACAGAGCAGACATTGGCACATCAACTGACTCTCGGATTCACATACTGGTTCTGTAAAGGAAAAGATGCATCATTATTTCAATAAATGTGTGAATATGACCCTCTGCTTACCGATTTCCTCCCTAGACTTCAACCGCTGATGTGGAATATAAGATGGAGACATCCTCCAGTGTACAAAACCCTGGTGGACCTGGCGACAATAGAGGACAGACGCATTATCCTAACCATTATCTTAACCTACAGACTTGATCGTGCCACAATCCAAGAACTGTGTGCCCAATTGGAGCCAGACCTGAAATAAGCTATCCGCCAGCCCACAGGTATCCCTCCTCTAGTGCAGGTCCTGTCAGTGCTCCATTTTCTGGCAAGTGGTTCCTTCCAAGCGACAGTGGCCATGGCATCAGGGATGTCACAGCCTATGTTCTCCAGCGTGCTGACCAGAGTGTTGCCTGCCCTGCTGAAACACATGCGCAGCTACATCGTATTACCACAGATGGAGGATTTGGCCACAGTGAAAGCTGACTTCTATGCCCTGGGACATAGCCCCATATCATTGGTGCCATTGATGGTACACATGTAGCATTTGTCCCCCACGGAGGAATGAACAAGTGTTCAGAGCCTGTGGACAGTGAGGAAGAGGAGGAAGAGGAAGAAGATGTGGACAACGGAAGATCACTCATAGAACAGTACCTCTAGTGACACACAGGTAAGACACTGTAACTTCACTTTCCATTGCAGTTTTGTGTTTGATATTGAACATGGCAGCCCTATTTCTATGGCCACTTACTGTTCCCTTTGGCATTTCTATTTTCAGATCTCAGTGCCACACTCTGGCTCCTTGTGTGTTTACTGCTGCCCATTACAGGTTATATCAATGTAAATATTACAGTTGATTAGAAATGCAGTTTTTACAGTTTGTGAAACTAATACATTTGTCATTTAATCCACAGACTCCATACTTGAATTTGTTCAAAGGGTGTTTACTTAGGTACTAATAGGTCGAGGGGGTATTGTGGGCTGGGTTGATGATGAGGAAAGTCCAGGTAAGAGTTCAGTCTATTGGTATTACAGGTGCATTTCCCAATGGGGCATAGGAAGGGAGGCAATAGCAGTTCAAGGTGGACAGGGTGACAGGGTGGGACAGAAGGGTGACAATCAGGAGAGTATAATTTCCTGGTAATGTTCTCTGGCTTCTGCCTGGATCGCAGGGACCGTTTGCAGGGTGGTTTTCCTTCTGCAGGGGGTGGGGTGCTGGTGGCCTGTTGGTCCAGTGGCGGGGCCTCCTGTCCACTAGCGCCGGCTGAGGTGGAGGGCTGCTCATTGGTGTGGCTAGTGTCAGGGGCCCGTTGGTGTGCCACTGCCTCCCTCATGGTGTTGGCCATGTCAGCCAGCACCCCTGCAATGGTGGCCAGGATGGTGTGGATGTGTTTGAGGTGCTCCCTGATCCCCAGTTACTGTCCCTCCTGCATCCGTTGGGTCTCCTGCAACTTGTACAGTATCTGGCCCGAGGTCTCCTGGGAATGTTGGTATGCTCCCAGGATCCCTGCAAGTGCCTCATGTAGAGTGGGTTCCCTGGGCCTGTCCTCCCCCTGTCGCACAGCAGTCATTCCAGCTCCCCTGTTGTCCTGTGCCTCTGTCCCCTGAATGGTGTGCGCACTGCCACTGACCCCAAGTCCCTGATCGTGCTGTGTTTGTGGGGTTGCCTGGGGTCCCTGTAGTGGTGGACACACTGCTGATTGACGTGTCCTGGGGACAGAGGTATGGGCCTGCTCGGTGGGTGCTGAGCTGGTGTTTTCTGAGGGTGGAGGCTCTGTGGTGGCATGGGACTGTGGCAGGGTAACCGACTGTCCAGAGGTCCCTGATGGGCCAGGTTGGTCATCGTGATCCAGGCGTGCGGAGCTGCTGTCATCACTGTGGGTCTCTTCAGGGGGAGGACTGGATGTGTCTGGCACCTCCTCTCTGGTGACGTTGAGTGGGGGTCCTGTGGGGATGTAAATGCAGTGTTATTGCATCTGCGTCTGCCAGCTTGTGCATGGGTGTGTTTCCCTGTATGGTTGTGATAGCCCTGTCAGGTTTGCCTTGTGTGAGTGATTATTTTGTGGGCTAGGTGATTATCTCTAATGTACATGCTTCAGTGATGGGTGTCCATGCAGGTCTGTAATGGGTGTTCATGCATTGGTGTGGCATGCAGGGCTTGGTTTTGGGATCGGTGGGTTGTGATAGTGGGGTATATATTTGAGGTGGTGGAGTGATGGGAGTGAGGGTGAAGGTGAGGGGGGGGATGGGGGGATAAAGTAGCAAAGATTTGACTTACCAGAGTCCAGTCCTCCTGCTACTCCTGTGAGGCCCTCAGGATGCATTATTACCAAGACTTGCTCCTCCCATGTTGTTAGTTATGGGGGAGGAGGTGGGGGTCCACCGCCAGTCCTCTGAACAGCTACCTGGTGTCTTGCAACCACGGAACGCTCCTTCCCCCGTAGGTCTTTCCACCTCTTCCTGATGTCATCCCTTGTTCTGGGGTGCTGTCCCACGGTGTTGACCCTGTCCACAATTCTCCACCATAGCTCCATCTTCCTTGCAATGGATGTCTACTGCACCTGTGATCCGAATAGCTGTGGCTCTACCCGGATGATTTCCTCCACCATGACCCTTAGCTCCTCCTCTGAAATCCTGGGGTGTCTTTGGGGTGCCATGGATGTGGTGTGAGTGGTATGTGTGAGAGTGTTTGGGGTGATGTGTTGGGGTGTGTGCTGTGACATGCGTGGATGGGGTATGGGTGATGGTGTTCTGTGGCTCAGATTGAGTGGGTGCTCCTGGCTTGTCTCTCTCTCAGTTAGCAATCTTTTTTTCATTGAAAAGGTTGTTGGCAATGTGAGTGTTTTATAGTGGTCTGACTGTGTGGGTGTGGTGTGTGTATGTGTGTCAGGTGTGTGTATTTTGAATTGTCCCATGTGGTGTAGTTTTGTTAGTGTGTGTGTATTTTGAGTGTGGCGGTGTGCACCGCCAATGGTTTACTGCGGTTGAAAGACCGCCGCGATGATTCATGGGTCCTGATACTGTGGGCGTATTTCTGTTGGCGTAACGGTGTGGGTTTTGGTACCACCAGTTTATGACTGACCTTTGGGTGGGCAGACTTGTGTGGGTGTCTGTATAGTAGCGGATTTCTCTGTGTGGGTCATAATACCCGTAGCGGTATACCTCCGCGGTCACGGTATGTGCTGGCCGTCAGCACGGCGGTAGGCGGCATTTACCGCCAATGTTGTGATGGGGGCCTATGTCTTCCTCTAAGGCCACCCCTATGGTTGTCAAAACTACCTATGAGGACCTTAACTTTAAAAGTTTAAGGGGGCTTTGCTTAGAGAGAAGTCTAGGGATTGGGAAGAACCCTAACAAAGATTTCCTTTTGAACCTCCTTCTCCAGGATGACCAAGAACAGTCTGGTCACCAGGTAGAAGAGGAGGTGGAGGGAGATTCTAACCAGGTAGATTCAGGAGAGGATCCTGAAGATCAAGGGGAGGGTCCTTCCACATGTCTTTCCACTAACAAACCTCCTAATGTAGTTGGTAGTGGGAAGGGGTCACACTCAGGTAGGGCTCCCTTCAAACCTAGAAGCCAGGTAGCAAGGGTTACTCAAGTTAGGGAAAGATCAGCTTCTGCTCAACCCCATGTCACTTCAGTCTCGGAAGTGTCAAACACATCCAACCCTGAGGACAACTCCCTAGATGGGGAACTCAGAAAGCTGAGGTTGGAGGCAGCCAAACTTGGGCTGCAACAGCAACAGTTGGCCTTAGAGAGGGCATCCCTAGTTGTGGAAAGGGAAAGACAAGGTGTAGGAGGCTGCCCTGGTTTGTAGTGGGTACCTTAGGTACTTACATCTTACACCAGGTCCAGTTATCCCTTGTTAGTGAATGTAGTAGTGTTCTAGCATCTTAGGCTGATAGAGGTAGCTGTAGCAGAGCAGCTTAGGCTGAACTAGGAGACATGCACAGCTCATGCAATACCACTTATAGTTACACAGTACTTATACACATGTAAAGACAATACTCAGTGTTACAAAAAATAAAGATATTGGGCAAAACAAACCATATAATAAAAAAGTGGAATGTGAATCACAAATTCCCCCCTAGACAAGTGTAGTGTGTGCAGATTCGCTGGGAGAGTAAGGATACAGTAAAGGTAAGTAAATTACCCCAACCCAGAGCCCACAAAAGCAGGAGTAAAGTACTGTACGTTTCCTTAGGACACACCTCACCTTGTTTTGGGGATTTTTGCAGCAGCCAACCAAGTCTGGAAAGAACAACTGCTGGATTATTGGGCCTGAAGACCTGCAAAAGAGGGGGACCAAATCCAGAAGTCGAAAGAGTTCCAGGAAGGACAGGAGCCCCTGCCAACCCAGAAGAGGGTATAAAAGAAGAGTCCCAGGTTAGTTGAAGACTGCAGAAATGAACCCTAGGAAGATACCAGTGGGTTTAAACGTAATTCAAAAGATGTCCCACAGCGTGAAGATCGTTGCAGATGAGATTTCATGTTGGAAGGCACCAACAAGCCTTGGCTACGGCAAAAGTGTGTTTTTCCTCAAAATGGCGCTGGATGGACCCTGGAGGGACCTGGAGACCTCAACTCTTACACCGTTAGAGTGACCCCCGGTCCCTCCATTGTTTCCTATCTAAAACCCGACGCCTGCTTTGCACACTGCACCCGGCTGCCCCTGTGCCGCTGAGGGTGTGCTTTGTGTGCCTTCTTGTGTCGCCGCTAGTGCTCTACAAAACTCCCCTGGTCTGCCCCCCGAGGGCGCGGGTACTTACCTGCTGGCAGACTAGAACCGGAACACCCCTGTTCTTCATAGGCACCTATGTGTTTTGGGCACCTCTCTGCACCTGACCGGCCCTGAGCTGCTGGTGTGGTAACTTTGGGGTTGCCCTGAACCCCCAACGGTGGGCTGCCTATGCCCAGGAACTGATACTTGTAAAAGTCTTACTTACCTCACAATCTAATCTTTACTTACCTCCCCCAGGAACTGTTGATTTTTGCACTGTGTCCACTTTTAAAATAGCTTATTGCCATTTTAACAAAGACTGTATATGATATTGCTTTTATTTAAAGTTCCTAACTTACCAGTGTGAAGTACCTTGCATTCTATGTGTTTACTTCAAATCTTGAACCTGTGGTTCTTAAAATAAACTAAGAAAATATATTTTTCAATATAAAAACCTATTGGCCTGGAGTAAGTCTTTGAGTGTGTGTTCCTCATTTATTGCCTGTGTGTGTGCAACAAATGCTTAACACTACCCTCTGATAAGCCTACTGCTCGACCACACTACCACAAAATAGAGCATTAAAATGATCTAATTTTGCCACTATCTTACCTCTAAGGGGAACCCTTGGACTCTGTGCACACTATTTCTTACTTTGAAATAGTATGTACAGAGCCAACTTCCTACACCACTCTATTGCAAAGCCACCCTCTACTTATCACCACTCAGACAATAATGTCTCAACTGGCCAAGATTAGACTTAGGGGGTCATTCTGACCCTGGCGGTCAATAACCGCCATGGCGGAGGGCGGCGGAAGCACCGCCAACAGGCTGGCGGTGCTTCCTTGGCGATTCTGACCGCGGCGGTAAAGCCGTGGTCAGAAAAGGGGAGCCGGCGGTTTCCCGCTGGTTTCCCGCTGGCCCAGGGAATCCGCCATGGCGGCGCTGCTTGCAGCACCGCCATGGGGATTCCGACCGCCTTCCCGCCAGCCTGTTTCTGGCAGTGTCCACTGCCAGAACCAGGATGGCGGGAACGGGTGCCGTGGGGCCCCTGGGGGCCCCTGCACTGCCCATGCCACTGGCATGGGCAGTGCAGGGGCCCCCTAACAGGGCCCCACAAAGATAGCAGACAGTGAAAATCGCGACGGGTGCCACTGCACCCGTCGCACACCTGCAACTCCGCCGGCTCCATTCCGAGCCGGCTTCATTGTTGAAGGGGCTTTCCCGCTGGGCCGGCCGGCGGTCTTCTGGCGGTCGCCCGCCGGCCCAGCGGGAAAGCCGGAATGGCCGCTGCGGTCTTTTGACGACGGAGCGGTCTTTCAGCGGGAACCGCCTGGCGGGCGGCGACTGCCGACCGCCGCGGTCAGAATGACCGCCTTATTGTCCTTTGTTGGGGGGGGTTGTAGGAAGGTGGCTATCTTACAGGCATTGTAACCCCTTTTCTGGCCTGTTTGTCAGTATTTCTCAGTGTGTTTTTACTGTCTCATTGGGATCCTGTTAGTCAGGACCCCAGTGCTCATAGTTTGTGGCCTATATGTCAGTATGTTTTACTGTGTTGTCAGTATGCTTGACTGTGTTGCTGTAGTCCTGCTAACCAGAACTCCAGTGCTTATGCTCTCTCTTTTTCCAAATTTGTATTTACATACTGGTAACCCAGTATTCCACTCCAGATTGGCATACTGGACACCCCTTATAGGTCCCTAGTATATGGTAGCTAGGTACCCAGGGCATTGGGGTTCCAGGAGATCCTTAAGCGCTGCAGCTTTCTTTTGCTACCCATAAGGAGCTCATACAAACACTTCTTCAGGACTGCCATTGCAGCCTGAATGAAATAGTGTAAGCACTATTTCATAGCCATTTTCACTGCACCAGGTCACTTATAAGTCAGCTATATAGGTAACCTTCAGACCCTGAAGGCTAGGTGCATAGTACCTGTGTGTGAGGGCACCCCTGCACTTGCAGAGGTGCCCCACATCATCCAGGCCCATTTCCCCAGAATTCATGAGTTCGGGGGTGCCATTATAAGTGTGCACTACATATAGTCCAATACATATGTGTAGCTTCAGAGTGGTAACTCCGAATATGGCCATGTGAGTTGTCTAGGAACCAGAATATGTACCCCCAATATGATTGTGGTATTGGAGGGCCAATTCAATGCACCCTGGGGGCTCAACCATGGGCCCCCAGTACTGCCATACCAGTCTTCTGAGGTTTTCACTGCAGCCCCAGCTGCTGCTACCTCACAGACAGGCTTCTGCCCTCCAGGGGCTCGGGCAGCCCAATCCCAGGAAGGCAGAACAATGCATTTTCTTTGGGACAGGGGTGTTATACCCCCTCCCTTTAGAAATAGGTGTTACAGGCATGGGAGGGGTTACCTCCCAGAGCCTCTGGAAGTGCTCCACAGGAGATTTCTTCGGTCCTTCTGGTGCAGGATGAAGACAGGGAGTCTCCAGAGCATGCACACTGTGGAAACTGTTGCAGTTGCTGACTTGGAGCTGAGGTTTCTGAAGAAAAGTGTCTCTTGTAGACGCTTTGTTGCAGTCACAGCGTTTCTTGGAGCAGGCTGCAGTTGATCCAAGGTCAGAAGAGTCTGAAGTTGTTGCAGAGGATTCCTGAAGGAAACTTGCAAGCAGAATCTGAAGAGAATCCACAGGAGAGACCCTAAATAGCCCTGAGAGGGGGATTGGCTACCTTATCAGGTATGGGCCTATCAGGAGGGGTCTCTGACGTCACCTGCTGGCACTGGCCACTCAGAGCCCTCCAGAGTGCCCCCACATCTTGCAAAGCAAGATGACTGAAGTCTGGGACACACTGGAGGAGCTCTGGGCACCACCCCTGGGGTGGTGATGGACAGGGGAGTGGTCTCTCACCTTTCCTTTGTCCAGTTTCCTGCCAGGGCAGGGGAGAAGGGGTCCCTGAACCGGTGTAGACTGGTTTATGCAAGGAGGGCACCATCTGTGCCCTTTAAAGCATTTCCAGAGGCTTGGGGAGGTTACCACTCCCCAGCCAGTAACACCTATTTCCAAAGGGAGATGGTGTAACACCCTGCTCTCAGAGGAAATGCTTTGTTCTGCCTTCCTGGGACTGGGCTGCACAGACCCCAGGAGGGCAGAACCCTCTCTGTGAGGTGGCAGCAGCTGTAGCTGCAGTGCAAGCCTCAGAGAGCTGGTTTGGCAGTACTGGATGTTCAAGGTGGAGCCCCCAGGATGCATTGAATTGGCTCCCCAATACCAGATTTGGAATGGGGGGACAATTCCATGATCTTAGACATGTTACATGGCCATATATTAGGAGTTACCATTGTGAAGCTACATATAGGTATTGACCTATATGTAGTGCACGCGTGTAATGGTGTCCCCGCACTCACAAAGTCCGGGGAAATGGCCCTGAACTATTTGGGGGCAGCTTTGCTAGTGCAAGGGTGCCCTCACACTTTGTAACTTTGCACCTAACCTTCAGCAAGTGAAGGTTAGATATATAGGTGACTTAAGTGCAGTGAAAATAGCTGTGAAATAGTGTGTGCACTATTTCACACAGGCTGCAAAGGCAGTTCTGTTTAAGGGCTTGTCTGAGCTCCCTATGGGTGGCAAAAGAAATGCTGCGGCCCATATGGATCTCCCGGAACCCCAATGCCCTGGGTACCTAGGTACCATATACTAGGGACTTATAAGGGGTATCCAGTATGCCAATTGAAATTGGTAAATGAAGTCACTGGCCTACAGTGACAAATTTAAAAGCAGAGAGAGCATAAGCACTGAGGTTCTGGTGAGCAGAGCCTCAGTGACACAGTTAGGCACTACATAGGCATACACATTAGGCCACAAACTATGAGCACTGGAGTCCTGGCTAGCAGGATCCGGGTGAGACAGGCAAAACACACTGACATATAGGTTTTTATCTATGAGCACTGGGGTCCTGGCTAGCCGTTCCTAGTGACTCAGTAAAAAGACACTGACACACACGCACAAACAGGCCAAAAGTGGGGGTAACCATGCTAGAAAGAGGCTGCTTTCTTACAGTTCTATTACTTACCTTTGGTGCTTTCTTACACTCCTAGCACCCCTCTACACACTAGACGTGCCTAGGTGGGAAACAGACATTTGCATTCCACTATTTTAGTATATGGTTGGTGTTCCCCCTCGCCCCACTGCAACCTATTGTGATTTTCACTATTTGCATGTTTTCTGGCTGTTTACTTACCTGCTTTTGGGTACTAGTGTATATATTTTGTATATTACTTACCTCCTAAGGGAGTATAGTCTCTAAAGTATTTTTGGCATTTGTGTCACCAAAATAAAGTACCTTTTTTTTGTAACACTGAGTATTTTCTTTCATGAGTGTAAGTACTGTGTGACTACAGCGGTATTGCAAGAGCTTTGCATGTCTCCAAGTTCAGCCTTGGGTGCTGAGCTACAGCTACCCCTAGACAGCCTGGCTTCTAGACTACATTTCACTAATAATGGATAACTGGACCTGGTATAAGGTGTAAGTACCTTTGGTACCCACTACATACCAAGCCATCCTACTGTAAGAGGCAGAGAGGGTGCACCAGTTTGAATTAGAGAAGCTTAAGATGGAGATGGAAGAGAGGAGTCTGGCCATGGAGGATAAAATGATGCTCTTGGCTCATAAGCTCAGTTTGAGGAAGCTGGATCAGAGGAGCCAGTCTAGTAGAGATGGTGGCAGCAGTACACCATTGCAGCCTGAGTGGAGGGTGCACCTTTCTAAAGACCCGGTGAAGGATTATAAGAGGGAGGAAGACATCTATCTGTGGTTCAAAGGGTATGAGTCTGCTCTCCACATTAACATGGTCTCTGAAGCACATTGGGGGGCGAATCTGTGGAAGCACTTGGAGGTAGAGAGGAGGGACCCTTTGACATCCTTAGGGGATCCTCAGGGACTCACCTACTCTTTAATGAAGGATGCCCTACTCATAAGATATGGTCTCACTCTTGGGCAGTACAAGGACAAGTTCAGGTCCTACAAAAATAAGGAATCCCAAAACTGGCCAGAAAGTGTTGACTCTTTTGGCAGGTCACTGAATAGTTGAGTGAAGGGCGCTAAGGTAACAACTTATGAGGGGCTGTACAATTTGATTACGTGGGAGCACTTGTATAGCCTTTGTTTTCCAGAGCTGCAACAGCACCTGATTGACAGCAAGCTGACTAACCCCAGAAAGCTTTCTCAGGAAGCCGACCGTTGGGAGAGCATCAGGATCCAGTAGAGGTATGGGGGAGACTCTGCCAAGGGTGGGCAGAGTCCTCATCAGAAGAAGTGGTGGTGGTAAGGGTAAACGGGGAGTTCTTGAAAGGGACCATACTTAGTTCCCAGGGTAAAGATTCTCAGCCCCCCGGTGAAAAGAAACCATGGGTCTCTACAGGGAAACCTGCAGAGAAGGGTTCACACAAGTGTTTTGCATGTGATCAGGTGGGTCACATGAGGGGGGACCCCCAACATCCCAAGTGGACACCGGCACCCACTGGTGCTCAGTCACAGCATTTGGCCAGTGTAACGCTTGGTGAGGAGTTGGTTTTAGGTGGATGGGAGCCAGCTTCGAGGACCCTTGACTCACTAGGGGACAGTGATATGGTCCAGAGGACCCTCGTGCCTAAGAACACTCAGAAATACAGGCACTGAGTGACCATCAATAGACAGAGGGAGGAGGCTCTGAGAGACACAGGAGCCAGTGTGACTACTGTTAGAAATCACCTGGTGTCTGAGGAGCAGGTAGTTCCCCATGTACTTAACCAGGTAGTTGCAGTGGAAAACTCTGAGCGCCTGTGCAAAGTGGCGCTGGTTCCCTTTGAGTGGGGTGGGTCTCAGGTGCCTTGAGAGTAGCTGTGAGTCCAATCCTGACTGTTGATTGTCTGCTTGGCAATAACCTGGAGGATTCCCCTTGGAGGGAGGTGGAACACAAGGTGGAAATGTTGGGTCTGCCTGGGTGTGTGTGTGTGTTCACCCGGTCAATGGCAGCCCATCAGTGTGATCAGGAGGCCCTGGAGCCTGAGAGAGTGGCCAGGTGCCTGCCAGAAGGAGGAAGGGCCCAGGGTGCAGGAAACCAGTCCCAGATGTTCCTGCAGTCCGGGAGTAGGCTGAACCTGAGGGAGACACCCTGGAGCCTACAGGTGAACAGGTGGCTGAACTGGGGGAGGTGCCCGAGCTGACTCAGTGGCAGCAGGAAGGGGGGCCCACAAGGGAAGCATTCTGTGAGGCATAGAAGTTATGCCCCATTCTAGAGGGTTTGCGCCAGCATACTGAAGACCAGGCATCTGGCAAGGAGTCTGGATCACACATGATTTATTGGGAGAATGGCCTCCTATATATTGAGTCTAAGCTTGCTGAGCGCAGGGCAGCCCGTGTGCTGGTGGTATCCCAGTGCTTCAAAGCCTTCCTACTGGGTTTGTCTTATGATGTGCCTTTAGCTGGTCATTTGAGGCAGGATAAGACCTTTGAACGGCGTGTCACTCACTTTTACTGGCCACAAATGTGCAGGCACTCAATGAGCACTGCAGGTCTTGCCAGACTTGTCAGGGAAGAGTGGGAGGACATTAAAGGCTCCCCTCCAACCTTTTCCTGTAATCAGCACCACCTTTGAAAGGGTTGGTATTGACATTGTGGGGCCTCTGGATCTCAAGACAGCAATGGGCAACAGGTTTATCCTGGTCTTGGTGGACCATGCCACCCAGTACCCAGAAGCTATATCTCTTAGATCAATCACGGCCCCTGTGGTGGGCTGGGCATTCATGGGGTTTTTACCCACAAGGGGTTCCCCAAGGAGGTGGTATCTGACAGGGGTACCAACTTCATAGCCCCGTATATTTAGTCTCTGTGGAAGGAGTGTGGGGTGACATATAAGTTCACCTTATAAGTTCACCACTCTTTACCACCAATAAGGAGAGATTCAACCGAACCTTGAAGGGCATGATCATGGGCCTGTCAGTGCCCTTGAGGATTAAGTGGGACGTCCTCTTGCCATGCCTTCTGTTTGCTCACAGGAAGGTGCCACAAAAGGGACTTGGTTTTAACCCCTTTGAATTGTTGTATGGACACCTTGTGAGAGGCACTCTTAGTCTGGTGAGGGAAAGCTTGGAGAGAGCCTCCAGTAAGCCCACCCAGGATGTATTCAGCTACATGCTGGCTTTTAGGAACCAGACAGCCTGCTTCAGGAAGCTCGCTCAAGAGAACCTAGAAGCAAGCCAAGAGTTTATGAAACGCTGGTTTGACCATAATGCCACTCTAGTTGAGTTTCAGCCTGGCCAGAAAGTGTGGGTCATGTCCCCATTGGAGCCTCATGCTCTCCAGAACAAGTGGACTGGGCCTTTTGAGGTGGTGGAGTGCAAGAGTGATGTCACCTATCTGGTGAACTTGCAGACTCCCAGGAACCTTTTTAGGGTCCTTTATGTGAACCACCCCAAACCTCACTTTGAGATGGTCTGAAGTGACAATGCACCTAGCGACAAATACTGGGGTAGAGGAAGAGAGTGAGCCTCTTCCTGACCTCCTGTCTGTTCAGGAGAAAGATGGGTCTGTGGAGGGTGTGAACGTCTTCCCCTCACTGACCCCAGAGCAACAGAGGTACTGTGACCAAGTGTTGGGGCATTTTGCCTCATTGTTTTCCTTGGTCCTAGGGGTCACTCATTTGTGTACACATGATGTGGACACTTGGGACAGTCCACCTGTAAAACACAAGATTTACAGGGTGACTGACAAGGTGCTGACTATCATTATGGAAGAGGTATCGAAAATGTTAGCACTAGGGATTATTGAGTTCTCCGGGAGCCCTTGGGCCAGCTCAGTGGTCTTGGTTCCGAAGGCTGCTTCTCCCGGTGCCTCTCTCGAACTCAGGTTCTGTGTGGACTACCATGGACTCAATGCCGCCACAAAGACTGATGAGCATCCCATCCCCCGAGCTTTTGAGCTCATTGATCGGATGGGAGGTGCCAAGTTTCTCAAGCACATTTGATTTAACGTCTGGATATTGGCAGATTGCTCTAACTCTGGGGGCCAAGTAGAGATCTGCATTTTCCACTCCAGTTGGGCACTACCAGCTCAGGGTGATGCCCATTGGGATGAAAAATGCCCCTGCCACCTTTCAGAGTTTGGTTAACCCGGTTTTGGCTGGGTTGGAGGACTTCAGTGCAGCCTACCTGGATGATATTGCCATGTTCACCTCCAGCTGGGAGGAACACTTGCAGCACCTCTGCAAAGTGTTGGAAGCTCTGCAGAAGGCAGGCATTACTATTAGAGTGAGAAAGTGCCACATAGGGCTGGGCTCTGTGGTGTACTTGGGACACCAGGTGGGGAGTGGTTAGGTGGCACACTTACAGCCCAAGATTGACACTATTCTGGCTTGGTAGCCCCCCAAGACCCAGACTGAGGTGAGAGCTTTTTTAGGTACTCATGGGGTACTATAGGAGGTTTGTCAAGGGGTATGGCACCATTGTTGCTCCCTTCACTGAGTTAACTTCCAAAATGCAACCCAAGAACGTGATCTGGTGTAGGAGGCTGGCCTGGCTTATAGTGGGTACCTGATGGTACTTACACCTTGTGCCAGGTCCAGTTATCCCTCATTAGTAGATTAGTAGTGTTCTAGCAGCTTAGGCTGATAGAGGTAGCTATAGCAGAGCAGCTTAGGCTGAATTAGGAGACATGCAAAGCTCCTACTATACCACTTATATCATATAGCATTATATCATAAGAATCACAATACTCAGAGTTACTAAAAATAAAGGTACTTTATTTTAGTGACAATGTGCCAAAAATATCTCAGAGGATATACTCCCTTAGGAGGTTAGTAAAATACACAAAATATACACACAAACCAAAATCAGGTAAGTAAACAGAGAAGTAGTGGAAACACTGTAGAATACAATAGGATGCAACAGGCCTAGGGGCAACACAAACCATATACTAAGAAAGTGGGATGAGAACCAGTTAGGGACCCCAGGCCTAGTGTAGTGTGTAGAGCGTCACTGGGAGTGTAAGAAAACACTAAGGGTGTCCAAGATACCCCACCCCAAGACCCTTAAAAGTAGGAGTAAAGTTACCCTACTTCCCCAAACCACACTAAAGTCATGATAGGAGATTCTGCAAAGACCACAACAGACTACAAAGCACTGAAGACGGATTCCTGGACCTGAGGACCGGCAAAGGAGGGGGACCAAGTCCAAGAGTCACGCAAGTGTCCGGGGGGGGTGGCAGGAGCTCACTAAACCCCGGATGAAGGTGCAAAATGTCTGCCTCTGGGTGGAAGAAGCTGAAGATTCTGCAACAGCGGAAGATGCCAGGAACTTCTCCTTTGCACAAAAGATGTCCCATAGCGTGCTGGAAGATGCAGAGTTGTTTCCACGCAGAAAGACCGCAAACAAGCCTTGCTAGCTGCAAAGGTCGTGGTTAAAGAAAATGGGTGCTGCCCGGGTCCAGGTAGGACCAGGAGGTCACCCCTTGGAGGAGGAGACAGAGGGGCACAGAGCAGCACAGAGAGCCCCTGCAGAAGCAGGCAGCACCCACAGAAGCACTTGAAGAGGTGTTCGAGAAATCTGAGCAGGGCAGTTGTCTCCACACTACAGAGGAGGGTCCCACAAAGGCGGTGGTCAACTCACTGAGTTGAGCAATACAGGACAGAGTGCTGGGGACCTGGGCTATGCTGTGCACAATGGATTCCTTGCAAAAGTGCACAGAAGCCCCAGCAGCTGCAGTTCACACAGTACACAGGATTACTGTCTGGCGTGGGGATGCACAGACTTACCTCCACCAAATTTGGACAGAAGAACCACTGGACTGCTGGGGTCACTTGGATCCAGCTCCTGTGTTCCAGGGATCACGCTTGTCGAGATGAGAGGGGACCCAGAGGACAGGTGATGCAGAAGTTTGATTTCTTCTTGGCTTCCAGTGCAGGATGAAGGCAGACAGCCCTCAGAGCATGCGCCACCAGGAAACAGTAAAAAAAGCCGTCAGGATTAGGCGCTACAATGTTGCTGGTAGTCTTCTTGCTACTTTGTTACGGTTTGCAAGCACCCTGGTGTCAGCGGTTGATCCTTGGCAGAAGTCAAAGAGAGAGATGCAGAGGAACTCTGGTGAGCTCTTGCATTCGTTACCTGACGAGAAACCCACAGGAGAGACCCTATATAGCCCTCAGAGGAGGATTGGCCACCTAACCAGGTAAGCACCTATCAGGAGGGGTCTCTGGTGTCACCTGCTGGCACTGGCCACTCAGAGGCCTCCATTGTGCCCTCACACCTCTGCATTCAAGATGGCAGAGGTCTGGGACACACTGGAGGAGCTCTGGGCCCCACCACTGGGGTGGTGATGGACAGGGAAGTGGCCACGCCCCTTTCCTTTGTCCAGTTTCACGCCAGCGCAGGGGCTGGGGGATCCCTGAACCGGTGTAGACTGGTTTATGCAAGGAGGGCACCATCTGTGCCCTTCAAAGCATTCCTAGAAGCCAGGAGAGGCTACTCCTCTCAGACCCTTAACAACTATTTCCAAAGGGAGAGGGTGTAACACCGTCTCTCAGAGGAAATCCTTTGTTCTGCCTTCCTGGGACTGGGCTGCCCAGACCCCAGGAGGGCAGAAACCTGTCTGTGAGTTGGCAGCAGCGGTAGCTGCAGTGAAAGCCCCAGAGAGCTAGTTTGGCAGTACCCAGGGTCCATGCTGGAGTCCCGGACATGCATGGGATTGACACCACAATACCAGATTTGGCATGGGGGGCAATTCCATGATCTTAGACATGTTACACTGCCATATTCGGAGTTACCATTGTGAAGCTACATATAGGTATTGACCTATATGTAGTGCACGTGTGTAATGATGTCCCCCCACTCACAAAGTCCGGGGAAATTGCCCTGAACTATGTGGGGGGCACCTTGGCTAGTGCCAGGGTGCCCTTACACTAAGTATCTTTGCACCTAACCTTCACTAGGTGAGGGTTAGACATATAGGTGACTTATAAGTTACTTAAGTGCAGTGTAAAATGGCTGTGAAATAATGTGGACGTTATTTCACTCAGGCTGCAGTGGCAGTCCTGTGTAAGAATTGTCTGAGCTCCCTATGAGTGGCAAAATAAATGCTGCAGATCATAGGGATCTCCTGGAACCCCAGTACTCTGGGTACATAGGTACCATATACTTGGAATTATAAGGGTGTTCCAGTGTGCCAGTCAGAATTGGTAAAAATGGTCACTAGCCTGCAGTGACAATTTTAAAGACATCAACAGCATAAGCACTGAGGTTCTGGTTAGCAGAGCCTCAGTGACACAGTTAGGCACCACACAGGGAACACATTTAGGACACAAACTATGAGCACTGGGTCCTGGCTAGCAGGATCCCAGTGAGACAGGCAAAAACAAACTGACACACAAGTAAAATTGGGGGTAACATGCCAGGCAAGATGGTACTTTCCTACATCTGGACTGAGACTTACCAGACAGCTTTTGATGCCCTGAAGTCAGCCATGTGCACGGCACCCATGCTGAAGGCACCTGACTTCTCTTCAGAATCTGTCGTGAAGACTGATGCTTCAGAGCATGGTGTGGGAGCAGTACTTGCACAGCTAAATGAAGAGGACCTAGACGATCCTGTAGCCTTCATCAGTAGGAGGTTACTTTCCAGGGAATGTAGGTGGAGTGCAATTGAGCGTTAAGCTTTAGCTGTGGTCTGGGCACTGAAGAAGCTAAAACCCTACTTGTTTGGGACTCACTTCCGGGTTCAGACAGACCACAGGCCCCTCAGATGGTTAATGCAGATGAGGGATGAGATCCCAAAACTGTTGGGGTGGTCCATCGCCCTACAGGGAATGGAATTTATGGTGGAACACTGCCCTGTAACAGAACATGCCAATGCTGATGGTCTGTTCAGATTCTTCCGCCTTAGTGAAAAGAACTCTAATGAGGTTGGATAGTTCTCCCCACTTTCAGCTGAGGGGGACATGTGTTAGACCTGTCATCCTTGGCATGGCCTTCCCTATCTTTTTTGCCTCTGCTTCCTGTTCTGTTTTGACTGTGTGCTGGACTCTCTTTTTGCTGGTTTTGTTCTTCTGTGCACTATACCATTGCTGACAGTGCTAAAGCGCAAGTGCTCCTTATGTAAAATGTATGTGTAAGTGGCCTTTCCATGCTTGGCATATTTGATTTACTAGTAAGTCCCAAGTAAAGTGCACTAGAGGAGCCCAGGGCCTGTACATTAAATGCTACCAGTGGGCCTGCAGCAAAGATTCTGCCACCCACATGAGTAGCCCTGTAGACATGGCTCAGACCTGTCACTGCAGTGTCTGTGTGTGCAGTTTTAAACTGCCAATTCGACCAGGCAAGTATATCCCCATGCTAGTCCCAAACCTTTCCTTTTTATACATATAAGGCACCCCTAAGGTAGGCCCTAGGTAGCCCCATGGGCAGGGTGCTGTGCATGTTAAAGGTAGGACATATGCGGGTGTGTTTTTACACGTCCTAACAGTGAAATACTGCCAAATTTGGGTTGTGCTGCTGCAAGGCCACAGAGGTTGCCTTTTAATAACTTTTAAGTGTAGTTTCCCTTTGAGAGCAGATAGAGATATAGAGTTTGGGGTATCTGAACTCACAATTTAAAAGTACATCTTTCACTGAAGTTGGTTTTTAGATTGCTAGATTGGAAGTGCCACTTTTAGAGAGTGGGCATTTTCTTCCTTAAACCATTCTGCGACTTGGCCTGTTTGTGGATTCCTTCTCTGGGTCAGACTGACAGTTGGGCTGTTTGTGCATCTCCACTAGACAGTGACACAAAGGGTGCTGGAGTGTAACCTGTATATCTGGTCGGGCCATCTGAGCTAGGCTGGAGGCAGGAGTGGTCACTTACACCTGAAAGGGCTGTGTCTGCCCTCACACAATGCAGTCTCCAACCCCCTGGTGTGAGTCTGGAGCCAGTCATGGGCAAGGCAGGACCTTGTAAGCAAAAGAGACTTTTTTTTTAATTTTGGCAACTTCAAAGGCAGAAAGGGGTACAAGCAGTGGACCCAAAACCCCAGAATTTTAGATTACTTCAAGATTCAAGAGGAACCTCTGCCAGAAGAAGAGCTGAAGGGCTGGAGGAGTAGTACTGCCCCTTTGCCTGTGACTGTGCTTTGCTGGGTTGGCCTTCAGTTACTGCTTCTGCTTGAGACTGGACTTTGTGGTATATTCCTGCTTGAGAGGTGTCTCCAAGGGCTTGGACTGAACTTGCCTCCTGTTTTGAAGTTTCAGGGACAAGAAAGACTTAACCAACCAGTCTCTAGCTTGGCAGGTTGTGCCATTCCAGTTCCTGGGCCCCTGGAAGTGAAATCTGGTGGAATTCCTCGTGAAACAACTTTAAACTACTCCATGCGACTTCGCATGGATGCAGCTGAATGAAAACCACAACGCCGTCTGCACCTAAAGCCGTGGAACTCGCTGAAGTGCAACGACCCCACCGACATCGCAGGTCCAACGTCGCCGCAGTCGCTGTCGTCCCGAGAACTTGTGAAATCCTAGTGTCGTGGCACCGACATTTGTGACACGGACTCCGTCGCAGTGCTTGTGACTGTGTTGCATGATTGCGACTCCATGAGGTCACTCCACAGCGTCTTGACCCTGCTGGACTTCAACCCTGCCGGAGATGTAAGGGACAGATGCCTCTCACCGAAGCCTCTGCTTCTTTGCCTTACAGCACCGGAACGGATGCTACACTGGATCCAACAATGCCTCGCTTCCTGACTCCATGCTCCGGCTTGTTTCTTCACTTTTGCTAAGGTTCTGTACCTGGAGGTCTTTGTGACTCCGTGATTGGTGCCAGTGGCATCGCATTATGGGCACAACTCCATCACAATGCCATGATCATAGCAAAGCGCAGCATTTATGCTTCTAGTCACTATTTATTTTGGACGAAGTAGTGGCACTAGCTGTGCACTACACTGCTCCACATTTACAAATTGATGCACTGAGCCCAATGTGTCAGTTTGTAAAGTCCTGAATCACATGTTCCCTGCGCCAGGTATAATGTATGCAGGATAGGCGCTAGCTTGGAAAAAGCCACATTGAATTGAAGCAGTGAAATTTACAACTTTCAACTGTATCATTCTATGACTTCTGCGTCATTTTACTGCCTGCTCAGGTGTAAAATTGTTGCAGGGCTTTTTCCTATGGGACTATCCTTGCATTGCTGTAGTTACATCTATTTAACAACTCAACTCCAGCAATGCGTTGGTTTAGCATCAACAGATGCGTCTGAATTTCTGATGCATCAGTGAAAACGTGGACCATGGAGCTCTGTATTGTAAATACAGTGCATCCATGGTGTCGTTAGGGGATGTGCGACAAGCACAAGAAATCTGATGCATCGATGCGTTAGATTCCTGTAAATGAGGCCCTTAGTCCAACATTAGGCATCCTACTTCCATGCGCAATTCTTGAATATGTGTCTTAAAAAATCTTGAAGAATCCCTTAAAGATTTGTAAGTACGAAAAGGTAAATGTCTCTCATCTACTGTGTGTTAGAAAGACACTGAAAACCATAAGCACTTGTCAAATAGCCACACACTTGTAAAAAAACATATATTCTCAATCACTGCCAGTCCCGTTTCCACCCTTACAGTCGTATCTCAAGGTGAAACATATTGACCTACAACAATATAAACTATAAAATATTGTCTAACATGCTATCGTATAGGTAAGTATTGAAAGCTAAGTGTAGATTTCCTATTCTTAACTCACATCTACTAACCTTTCCAACCTTTCAATCTTGCATACTTAATTCAATCACATTTGTCAAACTAAAGGATGGCTTTGTTCCACTATGTGGAAAACTGCTCTGCAGTCCTTTCTCAACCTCTGGGGTAAACTTCTGCATAAAACAGACTGCGGTCCTCATTATGAGTGCCCAACAGGTATGTAGATTATTATCACACCTTTTAAAATCCAACACCACAGCATTCAGAATGTAAAAGTTGTCATGATTATCATCTATTACAAGCTATACCCTTTGCATTTAAACTGGGGCATATCATGCAGAATTGGTATTTACCACTGAATTGTGCATTTTTTGCCTTTTTTATGGGTCTTCCCACCGGTAAACTTCAGCAGATTCAGACTGTATCAGTGGACAACTCCATGGGTGTGATAATTATTACACAACTCATAATTTTGATCCCAGTGCAAACACGTTTGCACAGGGATCAAAATTCAGCCTTGCATATGTAATTAAGGCATTAGAGTAGACAGTAAAGAGTGAACATATGAATAGTATCTTCCTAAGAAGTTTGAGACATGAGGGATTAAAGGTACCTATAAAGGTAGAGGCAATAAGATAATGAGCCATCCTAGTACTTAGACACCAACAGAAGCAAATAAATCTCCGGCATTGTGAAAGATTTCACCTCACCATCGGCCACTGCCAACTCGCTCACTCCCTCACAGGATCTATGCATCAATCAATCAATCTCACTCAATTCTTCAGCAACAAAATCACCACCATTTACAGCAACTTCAGCACTCAACTGGACCTGACAGACCTCGCCAAATACCTCCCAATCCTATTTAAAGAACTAATGCTAACCACATGACTTGTCATCACACCAGAAAAAGTCACCTCTACCATGATCTCTATTCATTCAGAGGCCCCATTGGACCCCTGCCCCCATGCCTACTACAGAGGACGGAAAACCATTAGCGTCATGGTTATACCCATTCTGAATGCGTCCACCTCATCCTCAACTTTCCCAGATGCTTGGAAACATGCAACTGTCATCCTTTTTCTGAAGAAACTCTCAGCTGACCCTTCAATGTCTGCCAACTACAGACCTATCTGCCTTCTACCGTTCCCAGCCAAGGTCTTAGAGAAAATCATCAAGCAACACCTCATCAAATACCTCAATGACCACCAACACCTCTACAGAACTCAGTCTGGTTTCAGATCCAACCGCAACAAGGAAACTACTGTTACTGTTGCCATGGATGGCCTCCGCATGACGATGGAGAGAGGAGACATGCCAGCCCTCATTCTCCTGTCTGCAACATTTGACACAGTGACATCCTTATCCAACGCCTACACAACTTCGGAATGCAAGGGCACACACTCTGTTGGGTCTGTTCCTTCCTGACTGGAAGGACTAAATCAGTCAGATTGGTACTGTACACCTTGAGTTCTGCAAGCATCTTCCCTGAGCCCAACCACTTTCAATGCATACATGATCCCTCAAGCTAGCATCATCCCTTCATACAAAATCAAGATCCTCTCCTAGGCTGGCAAAATGCAAATCATTCTCTCTCTCATGGAAAAGACGCCCAGTATCCAGATAAAATTCACTGCTTGCATGACTGATATTTCCCACTGGATGAGGACCAACTGTCTAGTCTGAACACCTGCAAAACCCAACCTTCATCATCAGGACAAGCACATCACCCTGGCACTCCACCTAGCATCTGAGAGAGTAAGGACCAACAACAGCCTCTGCCATCTGTGAAAAAAACCTCAGGATCATCATCGACAGCAAACTTAACATGACTGCTCAAGTAAATGCCATCAAGACCTCATGTTTCGATAACCTGAAGATGCAAAGGGATGTTCTCAAATGGCTTCCAATCAGCACCCGCAAAACCATTACTCGCACCCTGGTCACAAGCCAGCTGGACTATCGGACCACCCTCTATGTTGGGATCAACAAAAAGCTAACCAGAAGGCTGCATACCATTCAGAAATCAACAACCAGAATCACTCTCAACCTCCCATGCCGCACTTACATCACACCACACCAGAAGGAGCTCCACTGACTTCCCATTCACAAACATGCACAATTTAAAACTCTCCACCCACACTTTCAAGGCAGCACTTCATAACACTGGTACCGCATACCTCAACAATTGCATCTGCTTTCAGAAACCTTCCAGGCACGTCTGCTCATCTGGACTCCTACTTGCACAAATTCCACTCACACAGAAAGCCAGATCTGACAGTGGAGCTTTCTTCTACTTTGCTACTAAAGCGTGGAATGACCTGCTGCTACACAAAAGCCTTTTCATGGTGTATCCTCTTATTAAGATCCTGCTGATTTTCACTTTGCTCCAGGTTAAACTTCCTGGCCATTGGCAGAGGACTAACTATGTTGATCCTCCTAAAATCTAAGAAGTCCAATGAGGGTGAATAAGGCGCAATAGATGGCCCCGGAGAAAGAAATTCCTCCAATAGAGGCATTAGTTGGACAGAGAGAGTCATGTGTCATGAAGTCTGGCAACTGACTATTCCATTGCACGGCTACCTCAATTCACGCTTAAGCGCAGCGGCATGTACCACACTATGGTTAAAGCATGTCTTTGATGCGCAAGTAGCTCACCCAACATCTCCCAGGAAGGACATACTACATCCAACACACTTTCAACCTTAAACTCTACCACACTGCTCAGGAACACAATACACTACTATTAGACCATTCCCTCATTGGTTCTGAACTCTTACAAGGCTCTTTGAGCTATGGTTGTCTCTAGACTAAGCGGGAGAAACGTAAGCAAATAAATTGCCCCTTGCTTCAGCAATGGGTTTCGACTGTAGCTACATGCAGGTTTTTTTTAAGCGCCTCTTTGGTCAGACACTTTAGATCATCACCATTTTACACCTTGGTACCAGTCCCCTTCAAAGAGCAGTATTACTTTTATACCCCGGCAACTAAAAAGAGCAGCTAAATCTGTGATGCAAAGTAACAGCTAGAAGAAGCTAGCACAGTCGTGTTTAAGATGCCCCAAACATTGTTATAGCATTTCCTGTAACCTTGGTCCCCTGATCAAAGTTTTGTTATAGGCCTTGTTAAACCCGTCAACCTTAGCATGGTCTTCCACCAGACTTTTTGCCATTCCTCCATTTTTGCTGAACTAATTATTGTGGCTTAGGCATCTATGCACTTTACCACTGCTATCCAGTGCTAAAATGCATATGCTCTCTGCTTAAAACATGGTAAAACTGGCCTACCACAACTCGCATATTTAATTTACTTATAAGTCCCTAAAAAAGCCCTTCATGTGCTTAGGGCCTGTAAATTAAATGCCACTAGTGGCACTGTAGCACTGATTGTGCCACCTACTTAAGTAACCCTTTAAACATGTCTCAGGCCTACCATTGCAGACCCTGTGTGTGCAGTTTAAACTGCCACGCTGACTTGGCATTTAAACCTCCTGCCAAGCCTTAAACACCCCTTTTATTACATATATGTCACCCCTATGAGAGGCCTTGGGTAGGCCATAGGCCAAGGTGCTGTGTAATTAGAAGGTAGGACATGTAATTTTAAGTTTTACTTGTCCTAGTAAACCCTCAAATTGTTTTTTTCACTACTGTGAGGCATACCCCTCTCATAGGATAACATTGGGGATTCTTTATTACATTCAAAAAGTGGTAATTCCTGAATAGGAAGGGGTAGACCCATCATGTTTAGTACCTATGGAATTGTAATGCTAAATCTTCTTTACTGGTAGAGTTAGATTTACTATTACCTTTTTGAAAATGCCACTTTTAGAAAGTTGGCCTTTTCCTGCTTCTAAGCCCTGTATGCCTGCAGCCTGTCTCCAATACACGTCTGGGGTGGGGTGACAGCTGGGCTTGTGCATTCCATCTAGACAGCCACACACAAAGGGGGCTTAGGTGTGACTAATGGGCCATCAACATCATGATGGGCCATCCTGAGCAGGATGTGAGTGAGGAGTTGGCCACAGTCTCACACACACACCTGAATGGACAATGCCCTGTCCATACACAATAGGCAAACAACCCTGTATTGTCACTCAAGCCAGAAGGGAAAGGAAGGGGATTCTCTGCGCTTCAAAGCTACTACATAGAAACGTCTCCCACCTTCCAGAACTGGGGCACCAAAGTATACATAAATTATACACCAGCGCTTCAGTACACTTCTGGACCTGTGGACACTCTGCTAGGAGGAAGGAATGCTGTGATGCTGCAAGGACTGCCATCCTGCTGAGCTGCTATTCTGCTGGACTCCCGCTTTGCTGCGCTGACCTGCTGCCCTCTGCCCGATGAAAGAGAACTGGACCTGCAACCCTCCATCTTGAACCAAGGACCCCAGAGTGAATCAAAAGGCTAGTCTGCTGGCCTACTGATCTGAGCCTCAGTGACAAAAGAGGCTCCCCACTTCTTCTGGACCTGTCTGCAACAAGCTCTTGACTCCCAAGAGGTGGCCCTCAGGTCCTGGGCCTCTGAAAGTGGTTTTGTGGCTCTTGAAATCAAGCTTCTGGACTGTTCGTGACCACGAATGTGCCTGCTCACAGTGGAACCATGCCGCTAGCCTGAAGAATCAGCTCAAGCCACCCAAGTTTATCTCCTCACACAGCAAGTATCGCCGATTGTGACCGCGAGGCCAGCCCGCCCAGCTGTGATCACACCTGCAGAACACTGCCAGTGATGTTCCCGGAGAACTTCTTCCCCACAAGCAGAACTCATGGATCAATTCTTGACAGGATAAAACTTAGCAGAACTTGTCTAGGACTGTATCCGACCCGTGCTCCATCACGGTTGGCCTGAATTTTTGGGATTTCACCTGGTCTAGCGTGACCTGACTGCTCCGGTTGGCGCTTTATGCTTTTAGGCACTATAAGTTTTTTCTTGAAAGATTCATAACTCAACTTCTACTTATTAGATTTTTGTTATTTTGTTCTTGTTTTGTTCATTAAATTAAGATCTATTTCTATGACTGGGTGTGGTATATTGTTTGTGCGGTGTTTTCACTATTTTACTGTTTGAAGTGTTGCACAAATACTGTACACATTGTCTTTAGATTAGGCCTGACTCATCTGTGCAAAGTTACCGGGGGGGGGAGCCAAAGTTAACTTTTAGTTTGTATCTGATTTACCATGACTAGGACTGTGATTCCTGCTTAGACAGAGTACGTACCTCTGGCAACCAGCAACCCCATTTCCAAAAGGGCTCTTCTTGTGTGAATAATGAATACCTCTTCAAGATTACTGTGATCTTTGACAATAAAGTCACCATTCATGATTTAGAGGTTCTAGAAGAGGAAATGCGAGAAGCAGTGAACAGCTAAGGATGAGCTTAAGCCAAAGCTACTGACCTTCCATAAAAAATCGTTAAATACATTCACCAAAGGATCAGTACTGTTGTAATAAAGGATTATTTCTTGGTAAGTGGGAGTCAGGTAGCCAGATCACATAGGATAGCAGCGGTAGATTTAGTTAAAAGGCTACAGCATAGGTTACAAGTTACTTAATAAAGAAACCCCACCAGGAGCAGCATCTTCTCTGCTCAGCCCACTCTCTCTGTCACACTCCCTCAGTCACTCACCAACATTCCAGGACATCATGCACTGGCTAAGCAGATCAGAGAGCAATGGAGGTGTGCATTGAATGCATTACAAGCATAGCAGATTATAACATATCTCCTTCATTTAGAAAATAATAAAATGCAAACAGAAAACATAAGATAGAAAATAATAAAATACAACCAGAAAACGTAAGAGACTCTAGCTTCAATAAGTTATTCAAAGATGTTCAACCCTATGATATTATTCACACAGTGGTTGCATCCGACCCCATCCATACAAAGCAAAAAGTACATCCATATACAAGTCCCACTGGACCCATAACACAATACCAATTACTCAGCCAAGCAGAAACAATCAAATGAAACACAAAACCACAAAATGGGTATCTTTAAACACTCACTCAACCCTGAACAGGGCAAATTGTGCATAACACAATGGGTGTCTTTCAAACCTCACTATTGCATCAGGTAAAGGTGTCTTTCAACCCTCGTTCTAGAAATTTGCAATGGGTATCTTTCAACCCTCTTACAATCTGTGGCAACAGAACCTAGTGAATTAACCAACAGGTTCTTTCAACCCACCCTCATCCCAAAACCACAGGACATCTTGTGAATTTAACAACAGATCTCTTTGAACCCACTCTCATTCCAAATGTCAGGCTTATAGTAAACTTAACAATGGGTTCTCTTTCAACCCACACTCAACCCAGAAGAATGAGCATATTCTGAACTTAGCAACTGGTCTCTTTCAACACACACTCATCCCAAAACAACAGAACATTTTGTGAATTTAGCAACGGGTCTCTTTCAACCCACAGTCATCCCAAAACAACAGGGCATCTATTGAATTAAACAACGGGTCTCTTTCAAACCACACTCATCTTAAACAACAGGGCATTTTCTGAATTTAACCCCTCGGGTGCCTGGGACAAGCTGGTCTCGGCCATGGTTGCCATGTGCTGAGGACGAGACCAGCTCATCCTGCACCCAGCCCACACACCCCAGTCAGAGATAGAAGGGGAATTGCTTCCCCTTTCACCCCCGAACCCCCCTAGGTGATCTGATCACATGCTGCTGGGGACGCGCTGGAAGCCATTTGCTTTTAGCGCATTTGGAGAGAGGATGCATTTAAGATGGGGGGTTTTTGGAGGGAGGAACAGACACAAGGTGAAAGGAAAGAGTTTTTCCTTTCCCCCTGTGACTGTTTTGAATGGATTCCGGCGAGGACCGGATGGTGGAGCAGGAATCCATCCACTAGACACCAAGGATGTTTTTTTCTTTTTTTGGTGAGCAACCTCTTAGGCAAGGGTTGCTCCCTTGGGGGCAATATTAGATCTGTGTTTCTGCCCCCTGGGGGCTAGATCTGCAGTTTTTTTGGCTAATCTGCTCCCCCCTTGAAACCCACTAGGCACCTGGGATTTGTTATTTTTTTATTTTAGGGCAGCGAACCCTTCGGCAAGGGTCGCTGCCCTGGAGGCAAAATATTTTTCGATATTTCGCCCCCCCCCAGGGCTAGATATGACATTTTTATCAGCCGATCTGGCCCCCAGGGGGGCAAAACCCACTAGATACCAGGGATTGTTGTTTGTGTGTGTGCTTCTGTGTTTTTTGTTTGTTGGGGGGAACCCTTGGGCAATGGTCACAGCCTATGCATCAGCCTATTTTGTTAGGCCCTTAGGCACCAGGGATCTTGTGTGTGTATGTGTGTGTGTTTTGTGTGTGGGGGGGGCAGCCCCTTTGGCAAGGGTCGCCCCACAAAGAGGGCACATTACTAATGGCCATTTCAGCCTCGCTTGGGGGCAGCTTGGCCAATTTATTTAGGCCCATCTACCCACAAGGAGGGCTGAAGCCACCAAGACACCAGGGATTTTTTTTAAGTTTTGTTTTTTGTGTGGGGGGCAGCCCCTTGGGAAGGGTTGCCCCCCCAAAGGGGGCACACAACTGTTGGCCATTTCTGACCCCCTTGGGCGCAGATGGGCCTATTTTTGTAGGTGTGGTATCAGTTTTATTAGCAGACCGAAGGGGAACATTTGGTGGTAGGAAATTTGTACCGGCACAGTCATCCAATGAAGAAAAGTAAGGAAAACGTGATTTTTTAAGCTATATTTGAGGTTTGCAGAGGAGTCTGGGTAAGAAAATGTTGGGGGATCCACGCAAACCACACCTCCCTGGACCCCTCCGGGTGTCTAGTTTAAAAAAATGTCTGGGTTTGGTAAGTTTCCCTAGGTGACCGTCGCTGTAGGAGGCTGGCCTGACTTGTAGTGGGTACCAGAGGTACTTACACCTTGTGCCAGTTCCAGTTATCCCTTATTAGTGTAGAAGAGGTGTTTCTAGCAGCTTAGGCTGATAAAAGGTAGCTATGGCAAAGCAGCTTAGGCTGAACTAGGAGGCATGTAAAGCTCCTACTATACCACTGGTGTCATATGCACAATATCATAAGAAAACACAATACACAGAAGTACTAAAAATAAAGGTACTTTATTTTTTTGACAATATACCAAAAGTATCTAAGTGAGTACCCTCAGTATGAGGATAAGTTATATACACAAGATATATGTACACAAACCACAATTATGCAGGTAATAGCAAGAAAAGTAATGCAAGCAATGTAAAGTTACAGTAGATTGCAATAGGAGCACATAGGTATAGGGGCAACACAAACCATGTACTCCAAAAGTTGAATGCAAACCACGAATGGACCCCAAACCTATGTGAGCTTGTAGAGGGTCGCTGGGACTGTAAGAAAACAGTGAGGGTTAGAAAAATAGCCCACCCCAAGACCCTGAAAGGTAGGTGTAAAGTGCACCTACTACCCCCAGAGAGCACAGAAGTTGTGATACGGGGATTCTGTAGGAAGAACAAACACCAGCAATGCAACAACAGTGTATTTCCGGACCTGAGTACCTGTAAGACAAGGGGACCAAGTCCAATAGTTGCGACAATGTAGAGAGTGGGCAGGAGCCCAGGAAATGCCAGCTGAGGGTGCAAGGAAGCTGCCACCTGTTGGAAGAAGCTTGGAGTTCTGCAAGAAAGAAGAGAGCTAGGAACTTCTCCTTTGGAGGATGGATGTCCCACGTCGCGGTGAAGCTTGCAGATGTGTTCCCACGCAGAAAGACTGCAAACAAGCCTTGCTAGCTGCAAGGGTTGTGGTAGAGGTTTTTGGGTGCTGCTGTGGCCCAGGAGGGACCAGGATGTCGCCACTTGGAGGAGGAGACAGAGGGGGTGGCCAGCCAGTCAGGGAGCCCTCACAGAAGCAGGCAGCACCCGCAGAAGTACCTGAACAGGCACTTGGAAGAAGAGTGAACTGGAGTCCACGCGAAGTCACAATAGGGAGTCCCACGACACCGGAGGACAACTCAGAACATTGTGCACTGCAGGTTAGAGTGTTGGGGACCCAGGTTTGGCTGTGCACGAAGGAAATCCTGGAAGAGTGCACAGGAGCCGGAGCAGCTGCAAATCACGCAGTACCCAGCAATGCAGTCTAGCGTGGGGAGGCAAGGACTTACCTCCACCAAACTTGGACTGCATTCGTTATCTGGTGAGATCCCCAAAGCAGAGACCCTAAATAGCCAGAAAAGGAGGTTTGGCTACCTAGGAAGGAGGATTGGCTACCAAGAGAGGTAAAAGTCTATCAGAAGGAGCCTCTGACGTCACCTGCTGGCACTGGCCACTCAGAGCAGTCCAGTGTGCCACAGACACCTCTGTTTCCAAGATGGCAGAGGTCTGGGACACACTGGAGGAGCTCTGGGCAACTCCCCTGGGAGGTGCAGGTCAGGGGAGTGGTCACTCCCCTTCCTTTGTCCAGTTTCGCACCAGAGCAGGGCTGGGGGATCCCTGAACCGGTGTAGACTGGCTTATGCAGAGATGGGCACCATCTGTGCCCATCAAAGCATTTCCAGAGGCTGGGGGAAGCTACTCCTCTCCAGCCCTCACAGCTATTTCCAAAGGGAGAGGGTGTTACACCCTCTCTCAGAGGAATTCCTTTGTTCTGTCTTCCTGGGCCAGGGCTGCCTGGACCCCAGGAGGGCAGAAACCTGTCTGAGGGGTTGGCAGCAGCAGCTGCAGTGGAGACCCCGGAAAGGCAGTTTGGCAGTACCCGAGTTCTGTGCTAGAGACCCGGGGGATCATGGAATTGTGCCCCCAATGCCAGAATGGCATTGGGGTGACAATTCCATGATCTTAGACATGTTACATGGCCATGTTCGGAGTTACCATTGTGACGCTGTACATAGGTAGTGACCTATGTACAGTGCATGTGTGTAATGGTGTCCCCGCACTCAAAAAGTCAGGGGAATTTTCCCTGAACAATGTGGGGGCACCTTGGCTAGTGCCAGGATGCCCACACACTAAGTAACTCAGCACCCAACCTTCACAAGGTGAAGGTTAGACATATAGGTGACTTAGAAGTTACTTAAGTGCAGTGGTAAATGGCTGTGAAATAACGTGGACGTTATTTCACTCAGGCTGCACTGGCAGGCCTGTGTAAGAATTGTCAGAGCTCCCTATGGGTGGCAAAAGAAATGCTGCAGCCCATAGGGATCTCCTGGAACCCCAATACCCTGGGTACCTCAGTACCATATACTAGGGAATAATATGGGCATACCAGTATGCCAATGTGAATTGATAAATTTAGTCACTAGCCTGTTAGTGACACATCTGGAAAGCAGAGAGAGCATAACCACTGAGGTTCTGGTTAGCAGAGCCTCAGTGAGACAGTTAGGCATCACACAGGGAACACATACAGGGCACATACTTATGAGCACTGAGGCCCTGTCTGGAAAGGTCCCAGTGACACATAGACTAAAACAACATATATACAGTGAAATATGGGGGTAACATGCCAGGCAAGATGGTACTTTCCTACAGTCGCACCTAGGACCATAAACGCAGGTGGCCCCCGCAAAAACAGGTAGTTTTGTAATGGATCATTTTGATGTGTCCATGTTGTGTTTTAGGGCATTTCCCTAATGTGGGTACTGGGTGTACCCACACAAGTGAAGTACCATTTGTATCGGGAAACCTGGAGGAACGCTTGGTAGAAGGAAAGAACTTTCCATCACCGAAAGATGAAGAAAAGGTGTTTTTTTGCCACAATTTGAGGTTTGCAAAAGATTATGGGTAATAGAACGTGGTGAGAGCCCCACAAGTCACCCCATCCTGGATTCCCCTAGGTGTCTAGATTTAAAAAATATACAGGTTTGCTAGGTTTCCCTAGGTGCCGGCTGAGTTAGAGGCCAAAATCTACCGCTAGGCACTTTGAAAAAACATGTCCGCTTTCTTTGGGAAAATGTGATGTGTCCATGTAGTTGGGGCATTTTCTGTCGCGGGCACCAGGCCTACCCACACAAGTGAGGTACCATTTTTATGGGGAGATTTAGAGGAATGCTGGGTGGAAGAAAATTTGTGGCTCCTCTCAGATTCCAGAACTTTCTATTACCAACATATGAGGAAAAAGTGTTTTTGTTGCCAAATTTTGAGGATTGAAAAGGGTTCTGGATAACAGAACCTGGCAACAGCCCCACAAACACTGCATTCTGAATTCCCCTTGGTATCTAGTTTTAAAAAATACATAGGTTTGCTAGGTTTCCCCGGGTGCCGGCTGAGCAGGAGGGCAAAATCCACAGCTAGGCACTTTGCAAAAAACAGGTCCGTTTTCTTTGGGAAATTCTGATGTGTCCATGTTTTGTTTTGGGGGCATTTCCTGTCTTGGGCACTAGGCACAAGTGAGGAACCATTTTTATTGGGAGAGTTGGGGGAATGCTGGGTGGAAGGAAATTTGTGGCTGCTCTCAGATTCCAGAACTTTCTATCACTGAAATGTGTGGAAAAAGTGCTTTTTGCCAAACATTGAGGTTTGCAAAGGATTATGGGTAACAGAACCTGGCGAGATCCCCACAAGTCACCCCATTCTGAATTTTCCTAGGTTCTAATTTTAAAAAATGCACAGGTTTGGTAGGTTTCCCTAGGTGCCAGCTGAGCTACAGGCCAAAATCCACAACTAGGCATTTTGCAAAAAACAAGCCACTTTTCTTTGGGAAAATGTGATGTGTTCACATTGTGTTTTGGGACATTTCCTGTCGCTGGCACTAGGCCTGCCCACACAAGTGAGATACCATTTTTATAGAGCTACTTGGGGGAACGCTGGGTAGAAGGAAGTTTGTGTGTCCCTTCAGATTCCAAAATTTTCCATCACCGAAATGTGAGGGAAAAGTGTTTTTTTGCCAAATTTTGTGGTTTGCAAAATATTCTGGATAATAGACCCTGGTAAGAGCCCCACAAGTCACCCCATCCTGGATTCCCCTAGGTGTCTAGTTTTCAAAAACGCACAGGTTTTTTTTTAGGTTTCCATAAGTGCCAGCTGCGTTTCCTGTCGCGGGCATTAGACCTACCAACACAAGTGAGGTACCATTTTTATCTGGAGTCTTGGAGGAACACAGAATAGAAGAACAAGTGTTATTGCCCCTTGACTTATTCTACATTTTTCCTTCCAACTGTAAGACAGTGCGTAAAAAAGATGTCTATTTGAGAAATGCACTGTCATTTACATGCAAATATGGGGGGCCCGGAATTCAGAGATATGCAAATAACCACTGCTTCTCAACATCTTATCTTGTGCCCATTTTGGAAATACAGAGGGTTCCTTGATATCTATTTTTCACTCTTTATATTTCAGCAAATGAATTGCTGTATACCCGGTATACAATGTAAACCCATTACAAGGTGCAGCTCATTTATGGGCTCTGGGTACCTAGGGTTCTTGATGAACCTACAAGCCCTATATATCCCCGCAACCAGAAGAGTCCAGCAGACGTAACGGTATATTGCTTTTGAAAATCTGACATCGTAGGAAAAAGTTACAGAGTAAAACATCGAGAGAAATGGCTGTTTTTTCACCTCAATTTCAATGTTTTTTTTTTATTTCAGCTGTTATTTTCTGTAGGATCTACACAAATTACCCCTTTCTAAATTCAGAATTTTGTCTACTTCTTAGAAATGTTTAGCTGTCTGGGATCCAGCACCGGTTTTACGCTCATTTCTTTCACTAACTGGAAGGAGGCTAAAAGCACAAACAATAGTAAAACCCTTTGTTGATGCCCTTTTCAGGGGAAAAAACATGTGCTTTCTTCTGCAGCACTTTTTTCCTCTTTTTTTTTTTTTTAAATACTTTTTAGCTGTACTTTGTCTAATTTCTTGGTCTCCTCCAGGGGAACCCATAAACTCTGGGTACCTCTAGAATCCGTAGGATGTTGGAAAAAAAGAATGCAAATTTGGCATATGTAGCTTCTGTGGACAAAAAGTTATGAGGGCCTAAGTGCAAACTGCCGCAAATAGCCAAAAAAGGCCTGACTCCTGAGGGGGGGGAAAGACCTGGCAGCGAAGGGGTTAACAGCAGGTCTCTTCCAACCCACACTCACCCAAAAACAACAGGGCATGTTGTGAATTTAGCAATGGGTCTCTTTCAACCCACACTCATTTTAAATGACAGAGAATAAGGTGAACTTAACAACGGGTCCCTTTAAACACACACTCATTCTAAACAACGGGGCATCTTGTGAATTAAGCAACGGATCTCTCAATCCACCGTCATCCCAAACGATAAGGCATCTTGTGAATTTAGCAATGGTTCTCTTTCAACCCACACTCATCCCAAAACAACAGAACATCTTGTACACCTGGTACTGCTCACTCTCTCGGGACATTGGTCAAATTTCATACTCCCAGCCTCTACTGCGTAAACATCAAAAGAATCAGGGACACATCACACAGGCTTAGCCATAGCCACTTCCACTCACCAAAACATCTGCAGACTCTTAGAGGAGCACAAACGCAAAACTAAAATTAGTTTTGCCAACTGACATAATCAGTCAAACTTCAGCATATCATAGCACAAATCTAAAACACATATATAAAACATTCTTTTGACAACTTAACTCAAAGTGGCACAAATAAAAACATATAGCCCCTTATTACGAGTCTGGCAGTCCTAGGACCACCAGACTCGCTGGGGCAGTCCAACAGCCACATTATGACCATGGCGGTTACACCACAGTCGGATCGTCAACACCACCACCTTTCGGCCACCTGACAGCCTGGCGGTGCTGGCATTCCCAATCCGCTTGGGCAGCACTATCCTGGGGATTATGACCCACCTCTCCGCCGGCATTTACATAACGGTTGCACCGCCAAGTAAATGCTGGCAGGGACGGGGTGCCCCATTGGGGCCCCTGCTCTGCCCATGCACTTGGAATGGGCAGTATAGTCTTCCCCATGGACAGCCCTGTCGCACTTTTCACTGTCTGCTAAGCAGACAATGAAAGCGCGACGGGTGCTGTCACACCCTATGCACCAGCAAATACGAGCCAGTGTCAATGTTGTGGGCTGTTCCCTGCTGGGCCTGCAGGCGGAAACACCGTTTCCGCCCATTGATCCAGGGGGAACTCGTAATGGGGCCTGCGGGAAGGCTGCCGCTCTGGCGGCAACCTACATACCACTAACTGTGGCAGCAAAATCAGCATCGCATTTGTTTTAGAAAAAAATGGCAACCCACGTCCTCCACAATGGTTAGAGAGATATCTCACCCGAGTATGCCACACAGAACCCATGACAGGTAACTCAAAGTTCTCCACTCATGTGAGCGACAACTCACTCGAACTACACACAATACTCTGGGTGTAGATTCAATACTTAAAGTCAAATTAGGTGCTCAGCTGAATGCCACAACTGTATACATCAGTTATCCCTGCAAAACAAGAGAGGATCAGCAAAATTGCATGATGTAGGAATGTAGCCTCTTGCTTGGCATGGTTACCGCCTTTTTCTGACTGATGTCAGTGTGTTTGACTGTGTTCACTGGGATCAAGCTAACCAGGGCCACAGTGATTATGCTCTCTCTTCCAAAACTCTGTATTTCGCCCACAATTGGCACACTTGTGTCCCATTATAAGTCCCTAGTATATGGAACCTAGGTACCCAGGGCATTGGGGTTCTGGGGGATACCTATGGGCTGCAGAATATATTTTGCCACCCTTAGGGAGCCCAAGCAAAGTGTTCTGCAGGACTGTAGTTGCAGCATGCGTGAAAAGGTGCAAGCACCCTTTCGCTGCCACTTTTCACTGACCCAGGTCACTTGTAAGTAACCCCTATGACAGGCCTTCCAGCCCAGAGGGCAGGTTGCAGAGTACCTGTGTGTGAGGGCACCCCTGCACTAGCAGAGTTGCCCTCACAAACTCCAGGCCCATTTTCACATACTTCGTGAGTGCGGGGACGCCATTTTATGTGTGTACTGGACAAAGGTCAATACCTATGTCCAGCTACATAATGGTAACTCCAAATATAGGCATGTTTGGTATCAAACATGTTGGAATCATATCCCAAGGCTTTTGCAAGCATTGGTAGTATGATTCCATGCATACTGGAGGCTCCTTAGAGGACCCCTAGTTTTGCTATTGAAGCCTTATAAGGGTTTCCAGGCAGCCCAAGCTGCTGCTACCTCCCAGACAGGTGTCTGCCCTCCTGTTGCTTGAGAAGCTTGAGCCCAGGAAGGCAGAACAAACCATTTCCTTTGGGAGAGGGGTGTTACACTCTCTCCTTTGGAAATAGGTGTTACAGGATTAGGAGGGGTAGCCTCCCCAAGCCACTGGGAATGCTTTGAAGTGCACATTTGGTGCTCTTTTTGCATAAACCAGTCTACACTGGTTCAGGGTCCCCCAGTCCTTGCTCTGGTGCGAAACTGGACAAAGGATGGACCATTCCCCTGTCCATCACCACCCCAGGGGTGGTGCTCAGAGCTCCTCCAGAGGGTCCCTGGGTTTTGCCATCTTGGATTCAAAGTTGGCAGGGAGCTATGGGAGCATCTGAGTGGCCAGTGCCAACAGGTGACGTCAGAGCCCCCAAGAGTTCACCCAGCTAGATGACCAATCCCCCTTTCAGGGTTATTTAGGGTCTCTCTCTTGGGTGGTTCCTCAGATTCGGATTGCTAGACTCCAGCAGGAATCCTTCCACTTCCACTTCCACTTCTGACCTATGAAACTGCATATGGACTCGTCAGGACCCTACAAACTGCAACAAAGAAGCAAGATGCCTTCTGCAACATTGCATTTCTGGCTCCTTCCAGCAACTGCAACATTGTCTCAGTCATGCATCCTCTGAGGACAGCCTGGCTTCAGCCTGCATCAGAAGAAAGAAGGAATCCCCCTTGGATTAAAGGAGTTACTCCCCTGCGGCTGCAGACACCAACTGCGACGACGACTGGCTCCCCTCTCCTGCTGAGTTGTGTGAATCCTGCATTACAGGTGGTGGACTGAAGTGCTCCCGTCAGTCCTTTCTTCCAGCTGTCCAACTTGGGTGGAGGCAAGCTCTTGCCTGCCCACGCAGGACAGTAACCCTGTGCACGGCATCCTTTGCAGCTGCCAAGGCTTGGTGGCATCCTTTCCACAAGATCTTCAGGCATCTTGAAGCTCCAGCCCCCAGTACTCCTTCCTGTGATGCGCAGCTCCCAGAGTGGTTCTCCGGGGGCGTGGGAGCCTTTCTCGTATTGTTGTTTGGGTCTCTTCTGCGACTCTCCTGTCCCCTTACCTGTGGGACTTCTGTGGGTTCTGGCTGGGCTTCTGTGGGCTCTCTGTGTCTCTGAGGGCTCCCTCTGGCTCCCCTTCCTGGGTAGAGTCCACCTGGCCCTTTCTGGTCCCCGGCAGCTCCACTTTCCGCTAACCACGAGTTTTGCATGTGCCAAAGCTTGTTGGTGGAACACAAAGATGCAAACCAGACTGCAATCCTCCATCCTGCATGGGACATCACCTGCAACCTCCAGGAACCCGACTTCATCTTCTTGGATGCAGTGCTGATGCTTCTTCTTCACCAGTGTGTCACTTCTTGCACCTTCATCCTGGTGGGTAGGGGCACCTGCCCTTCTTGGACTTTGCTGCGCTTCTTGGACTTGGTCCCCTTTTCTTGTCCAGGAATCCAATGTCGGTGTCTTGCAGTCTCTTCTGGATTTTGAAATATTCTTCTTTACTTCTTGTGTGTGTTTGAGGGAACTTACTGTGATTTACTCCTGTTTTCCTGTTCACTGGGGTGGATTGTGGTACTTACATTCGGGCTTTTCTAGTACTCCCAGCTCCCCTCTACACACTACACTTACCTAGGTGAGGGACCGACTTATGCATTTCATTTTTTTAGTACATGATTCATGCCCCCCGAGGGCCATTTCTCCCTTATGTGATTTTCACTAACTGAACTGTTTTCTGTTTTTATGCCTATTTCTGCATACTAATGTATGTAATTTGTGTATTACTTACCTTCTAAGGGAGTATAGCCTCTATGGTACCTTTATTTGTGTAAAACTGAGTGTTTTCTTTCATGTTTGTTAGTACTAACTGTGACTACAGTGGTATTGCATAAGCCTTGCACATCTACTCGATAAGCCTTGGCTGCTCATCCACAGCTACCTCTAGGGACCCTGGCTTCTAGACACTGACTACACTCCACTAATAAGGGATACCTGGACCTGGTATAAGGTGTAAGTACCATAGGTACCCACCACACACCAGACCAGCCTCCTATGTTGGTGGTGCAGCGGTGGGATAAATACTTGCAATTGCCTTATCACTCTTTCACCTGGTGCTTTCCACAGGAAGACCACTCATTACCTAGAGGTATACAGAGTACCTAGTGCAGGAAACTAGTCACTAAAGTTTAGGTAAGCTATGGAATAGGCATAGCCCTTGCTCAAAACTTTTTTTCTGAGAGTGAGGAGTTAAGTAGGTTAGGTACACCCTACACTCTCCTAACACACACCATGTCTGCAGCTGGACATAGCTCAGAGGTCATGGATTCTCCCTATGAGAACCTGACCTTCAAGGAATTGAAGGGGCTGTGTGCAGAGTGAAAGTTAAACATGGGGAGGAACCCTAACAGGAGTCTGCTACTAGGCCTCCTCTTCCAGGATGACCAGGATCATGCTGGTAGCCAGGAGGAGGGGGAGGAAGGAGAAGACCTAACCCCCCTGAGGTAGAAGATGATATTCTATGTCTGGGGGAGGGTTCCTCAAAGGATCACAATTTCCCTAGTAGACCAACTAGCATAGCTGGTAGTGGGAAGGGAAGTCACACTGGTAGGGCCCTTTTCACACTCAGAGGGCAAGTAGAAAGGGTCACAAAAACTATGAATAGATCCACCTCTGCTCACTCTCACATCACTTCAGTGGCTGAGGGATTACACTGCACAACTCCAGGGAATTACTCTATAGAAAGCTCAGGAAACTGAGACTGGAGGAGGCCAGGCTGAGGCTACAGCACCAACAGCTAGTCCAAGATAGGGAGGCCTTTGCAGTGGAGAGAGAGAGAGAGACAGGGGTTGGGGTTAGAACCCCATGGTGGTAGCAGAAACTCAGCTTTCAGGGTTTATAAAGTCAGGGAGGACTCCTTGGATTCCAGAAACCTGCACAAAATTGTTCCCCCATAGAAGGTGGGGGATGATATCTACATGTGGTATGCTACACTTGAGAGGGCCTGTAAAGTTCAGAAGGTCCCTCAAAGGTTGTGCCCTGCTATTCTCTGGTAGTCCTTCTCTGACAAGGGGAGGGATAGACTTCTCACTGTCAGAGAAGAGGATGCTGACAATTACAATATTCTAAAGACTGCACTCTTAGATGGTGTTGGTCTAACAACTGAGCAGTATAGAATCAAGTTCTGAGAGACCCAAAAAGAGGCCTTACAAGAGTGGGTTGACTTTGTGGACTGTTCTGTTAAAGCGTTAGACGGCTGGTTACATGGCAGCAAAGTGTCTGACTATGAGGGCTTGTGTAATCTGTTACTGAGAGAGCATATTTTGAATAATTGTATGTCTGACTTGTTGCACCAGTACTTGGTAGACTCAGATCTGACCTCTCCCCAAGAATTGGGAAAGAAGGTAGACAGGTGGGTCAGAACAAGGGCGAGCAGAAAAGCTCATACAGGACAAGAAGAAGGAAGGTGGTAAGCCTCAGGACAAGAGTGGGGGCAACGATAAAAGTAAAGACTCCTCATCAGGTCCACAAAACTTCTCTTGGGCTGGGAATACAACTTCTTCATCTTCTACACATATTAAAAAGCCCTGGTACTATGTGTGCAGAAATAAAGGCAAAGGGACAAATCCTGTCCTGGTAAAGCCCCAGAGTCTTCCACCACTACATCCTCCACATCCACTCCTAATGCCTCTAGTAGTAGTAGTAATAGAGGTGGGACTACTGGCAATAGTCAACGCAAAGGTGTAGTTGGGTTCACATTTGGGTCCATAATAGAAACTGGGGTAGGTGTAGAAACCCCCAAGACAGTTTCTGTCTCATAGGGTGGCACTGGCCTTGCCGCCCTAGCTGCTTGTTCCCTTAATATGGATAAGTACAAGCAGCAAATACAAACAAGCATTTACAATGCAACGGGTCTCGTGTTTGCTCGTGTTAGAGCTGATAGCGTTGTAAACTCCTAACCAGACTTTTCACTCATAATGAAACCTAACGGCAAAAGTGCAATTATGTACGTAACCGGAAAAAGTGCAATTAACTGTGTAACATGGTCGATATTATGTAAAGCGCTCGACTTCTGCCAAGCGAGATCGCGCTGGGAAAATAGAGAAAAAGTAGTCCATGAGCTGGACGGAAAACAGCGAGCATCGCATGTTTTCTGTACTTGGTCGATGCACTCGAGGAGGGCTATCCACCGGAAAAGGCATGACGTATGCATGCTTTCCACTAATGAAATCAAGCAGATTCTAACAGGCAAGCCCACGAGCCAATGAAAGACACTGACGTGACGTGGACAGGGCTCCGAGCCCTTTTTAATTCCTAAAGCGTCTCGCTTAGTGAAACGCATGAGCAAGCGCATGCAACGCAGCCTCAACCCTAAAAATGAGACTGAAAGTGTGCTGTCCCACTTTTGCTGTTAGAGTTACACATAGTTCAAGCTTGCCACTACAGTGAGCACTTTGCATTTAATGATGTTTAGAGATGCATGCTTACGCCAAGGTGGGAGAAGGGTAAAGATCTCCATGGCTCATTTTACCTTTACAGAAGTATGCGGGAAAACAATTCTCTGCTATTCATGAGCATCTGGCCCATAAATAAATACAGAAATCTTCCCCTTAAAGACGAGTTCGCACACATTATATTGTTTATTATTCCTCTTCCTATATCATACTTTCCAAACAAATCGTCATGGAGGTTCTCAGTGTTGGGAGGCTACCTGCCAGGCATGGTGGGTTTGCGTGGGGGAAATAAAAAAAAAGTGCCTGGCAGGGGAGTGTGTCAATAGGAAAGTGAGAACCAAGGCATATTAGCTAAGTACAAACAATGTATCCTTTATCCCAGTACAGACAAAAAATAGCAAAAGTTGCAATACCTGTGCTTCGAAGTCATCAGTCAGGCCATTTAAATATTACAGCATTGCTCAGGGGATATTGGTCAGGCAGTTGTTTAGTTTTACTGAAATTCCTGCCTTAAACCAACTTTAATAGTTAACTGACTTACAGTGTACTCTCGATTAAACTTCTATATGATCACCAGGTGTTGCTAAAATGTTGATTCTGCTCCTTGAAAACATATATGTAGGAACACCTCAGTTCCGTTTGCCCCATCCTTTCTAGAGTTGTCCCCATTCTGCTAAAACAGAACCCCAACGTGTATATACGTCACTCACTGGGATTTTACGTGAAGAAACCAGATAACATGACCTATTATCATTTTTTACTATCACCAAAAACATAATAAAGACATTTAGAACTTATTCAAAATCTCAAATCGTCAATAAATGCATAGCATCCCCTTCACACGTCTTCCCCCGTTTTAAGTTCATTACGCAAAGCTTAAGAACACCAACTTAAAAAAAAAATACACCAACACAATCTGCCGACTAAAAAAACATTTTATAAACAAAAGCATGGGACTACTTGTACTCAGGTAACAAAGTCAGGGTTCGATAAACTTAACAGGGAGAGTGCGTGGGACCTCCAGAGTAAGTCATAAGGCAAACAGGAGTGCAACACCAGGCGAATGGGCCAATATTTCTGAAGGTTCAGGCGGAAGAAAGTGGCATGTGAACACGACAATGAAATAGGTGGCAATAAAGGGAAAGAAACGATAATTGCTGTATATGACAGTTTCAGTGAGGTCTGGCCCAGCTGTCGAGGACGAGTGTCAATGAGTAGGTGACTTGGTGAACTGTCGAAGAGTTGAGGTCCAAAGAGGAAAAAAGAGACACGGGGTAAAAGAAAGGGGTGTGTGTAACAGGGTCGATATTATGTAAAGCGCTCGACTTGTGCCAAGCGAGATCGCGCTGGGAAAATAGAGAAAAAGTAGTCCACGAGCCAGACAGAAAACAGCGAGCCTTGCATGTTTTCTGTACTTGGTCGATGCGCTTGAGGAGGGCTATCCACCGGAAAAGGCATGAGGTATTCATGTCTTCCACTAATGAAATCAAGCAGATTCTAACAGGGAAGCCAGCAAGCCAATGAAAGACACTGACGTGACGTGAACAGGGCTTCTAGCCCTTTTTAATTCCTAAAGCATCTCGCTTAGCGAAACGCATGCGCAAGCGCATGCGACGCAGGCTCGACCCTACTAAATGGTGTTGAGGCTCAGGTCTACAGGGACACAGGTGCCAGTATCACCATAGTCACTGAAAACCTAGTGTCACCTGCACAACACCTACTTGGTAGGAAGTACCAAGTCACTAATATTTACAACTCCACTCAGTCCCTCCCTTAGCTGTAGTACAACTTAGCTGGGGTGGAGTTACTGGCCCTAAGCAGGTGGTAGTCTCACCTAGCTTACCTGTTGACTGTCTCTTAGGAAATTACCTAGAGACCTCAGGATGGGCTGAGGTTCAGTTTCTTACCCATGCATCCATGCTGGTTATTCCCATACAATTATTTCCTTTAATCTCAAGAGAAATTAAAGAGCAAAATAGAGAAGGAGACTTGGAGCCTGAAATAATGGCCCAGGACACTCCTAAAAACACAGGCATGCAGAATATCAAAGTATCCTCTGCCCACCCTCCCATTAAGGAACCCATTCCTCTGAGGGGGGGATACTACCTCAGGGTGGAGCCTATATCAAAGGAGTCAAAAGCTACCACAGGAGGACTCCTAGAGATGAAAGTACCTCTATGTGGGAAACCTAAGACAGAACAGCAACCCTGTTCTGTCATGCACAACTTGAAGCAACCCTCCAGCCCTCCCAGAGAAACTTTAGTTCAGCACCCCTGCACTAACTCTAACACCTTAGGACAGCAAATCTTTCCTTATGTAGAGCCCTTGGGATAGCAATCCTGTCCTGCTCTAACCCAAGAAGGACAGAAGCCCTGTCCTCCTTTAGAGACATTGGGACAAACTTTGTGTCCTGCTCTAGTCCTGCTCAGACAGCACCCCTGTCTAGCATTACAACCCTTAGGACAGCAACCCTGTTCTAACATAGGGGCCCAGGGACAGTCATCCTGCTCACTCTAAAACTTTTTCCACACCTTAAAAATAGGGAATCACAGGGTCCACAGTTTATATATACTTCAGGTAGAAGTAACCAAACAGGGTGTTTCACCTCCCCACAGAGAAGGGACCACATAGTGGATGATAAAGGGAGTAACCACTCTACTGCAGAGATACTCTCTGTGAGAAGCTGGCCTGGTTTGTAGTGGGTACCAGAGGTACTTACACCTTATACCAGGTCCAGTAATCCACCTTAGTGAAATGTAGGCATTGTCTAGCAGCCTAGGCTGTCTAGAGGTAGCTGTAGCAGAGCAGCCACAGGTGAACTAGGAGACATGCAAAGCTCTTGCAATACCACTATAGTCACACAGTACTTATACACAAGAAAGGCAATACTCGGTGTTACCCAAAATAAAGGTACTTTATTCAAGTGACCCAAGGCTAAAAATATCTTTGAGGCTATACTCCCTCTAGAGGTAAGTATTTTACATAATATATACACCAGTAACCAAAATCAGGTAAGTAAACTGTCAGAAAACAGTGCAAACAGTGCAAAACACAATAGATTGCAATGGGCCTAGGGGCAACACAAACCATATACTAAAATAGTGGAATGTGAATGTCGGTTCCAACCCTGAGCAAGTGCAGTGTGTAGAGGGGCATTGGGAGTGTAAGAAAACGCCAAAGGTAAGGAAAATGCCCCATCCCAGAGCCCAGGAAAACAGGAGTAAAGTACAGCAAGTTTCCTCAGAACACACTAGAAGTCGTGGTAAAGGAATATGCAAAAAACAAGCAAGACTGCAAGGCACTAATGATGGATTCCTGGACCTGAAGACCTGTGGAGAGAGGAGACCAGGTCCAGAAGTCGATGAAGAGTTCAGGAAGAACAGAAGCCCCGGCTAACCCGGATGAAGGTGCAAAAGTGGATTCTCAGGTTGGAAGAAGAAGTCAAAAATGCACCAAAGAAGACAACTGAGGGTTCCTGCTTGGTGCAAGAGAGTAGTCTGTAGGAAAGTACCATCTTGCTTGGCATGTTTCCCCCATTTTTACATGTATGTCAGTTTGTTTTTGCCTGTCTTACTGGATTCCTGCTAGCCAGGACCCCAGTGCTCATAGTTTGTGGCCTGAATGTGTATACCTGTGTAGTGCCTAACTGTGTCGCTGAGGCTCTGCTAATCAGAACCTCAGTGCTTATGCTCTCTCTGCCTTTAAATTTGTCACTATAGGCTAGTGACCACTTTTACCAATTTCAATTGGCATACTGGAACACCCTTATAATTTCCTAGTATATGGTACCTTGGTACCCAGGGTATTGGGGTTCCAGGAGATCCATATGGGCTGCAGCATTTGTTTTGCCAACCATGGGGAGCTCAGACAAACCTTTAGACAGGACTGCCATTGCAGCCTGAGTGAAATAATGCACAGGTTATTTCACAGCCATTTTCACTGCACTCAAGTAACTTATAAGTCACCTATATGTCTTACCTTCATTTGCTGAAGGTTAGGTGCAAAGTTACTAAGTGTGAGGGCACCCTTGCACTAGCAAAGGTGCCCCCACATCGTTCAGGGCCAATTCCCCGGACTTTGTGAGTGCAGGGACACCATTACATGCGTGCACTACATATAGGCCAATACCTATATGTAGCTTCACAATGGTAACTCCGAATATGGCCATGTAACATGTCTAAGATCATGGAATTGTCCCCCCATTCCAAATCTGGTATTGGGAAGTCATATCCATGCATCCTGGGGGCTCCACTATGGTCCCCGGTACTGCCAAGCCAGCTCTCTGGGTTTTTTTCTGCAGCTACAACTGCTGCCACCCCACAGACAGGGTTTTGCCCACCTGGGGTCTGGTTCGCATTCCACTTTCTTAGTATATGGTTTGTGTTGCCCCTAGGCCTATTGCATCCTATTGTATTCTACAGTGTTTGCACTACTTTCTGACTGTTTTACTTACCTGATTTGGTTTGTTGTGTATATTTTGTGTATGTTACATACCTCCTAAGGGAGTATATCCTCTGAGATATTTTTGGCACATGGTCACTAAAATAAAGTACCTTTATTTTTAGTAACACTGAGTATTGTCTTTCTTATGATATAGTACCCATATGATATAAGTCGTATTGCATGAGCTTTGCATGTCTCCTAGTTCAGCCTTGGCTGCTCTGCTATCGCTACCTCTATCAGCCTAAGCTGCTAGAACACTACTACACTTTACTAATAAGGGATAACTGGACCTGGCACAAGGTGTAAGTACCATTGGTACCCACTACAAGCCAGACCAGCCTCCTACAATGGTGGTGGAGCGGTGGGATAAGTACTTGTAACTGCTTTACCGCTTTGTCATTGGTGCTTTTCATAAGAAAACTATATTCTAAATACTTAGAAATATACACAAGTAACCTTAACAGTCTTACTTTCACTCTAAAAACTTTCTAAAACGTTTCTGAAAAGTTTGAAAAAGTGTTTCTCTTTTCTTTAAAAATGTTCTAAACTTTTTCTCCTACCCCTTGCCTCTTTCTTTTCACCATGTCTATGGTAGAGGCCATTCCCAAAGTTGTGAAGACAACCCATGATAATCTAAACTTTAAATGTTTGAGGGGTCTCTGTATAGAAAGAGGTTTGTGGATTAGTAAGAACCCTACTAAGGATCTCCTTCTTAGCCTTCTCCTTGAAAGTGACCAGAGTCAGACTGGTCAAACCCAGGATCAGGAGGTAGAGGATGGGGGTACCCAGGTAGATTCAGGGGAGTGTCCTGAGAACTCTGGGGAGGGTACTTCCAATGACATTTCACTTGTCAGGCCACCTAGTGAAGCTGGTAGTGGGAGGGGGTCACTCACCAGTAGAGCACCTTTCACTCCAAAAGGCCAGGTCACTAGGGTTCAGGTAGTTAGAGAAAAGTCCACTTCTGCCCATTCTCACATTAACTATGTGTCAGAGAATTCCCAAACCTCCCACCCTGAGGATAACACCCTAGACGGGGAACTCAGAAAGCTGTGGTTGGAAGAGGCCAGACTGAGACTAAGACAGCAGCAGTTGGCCTTAGACAGGGAATCCTTAAATGTAGAGAGAGAAAGACAGAAGTTGGGGTTAGTTCCCCATGGTAGCAGCAACAGCAGCAATCTTAATAGTCATCCTGTTAGAGGAACAAATTCAAGAATCCGGCACAAGATTGTCCCCCCTTACAAGGAGGGGGATGACATGAACAAGTGGTTTGCTGCACTTGAGAGGGCCTGTATGGTAAAGTTGGTCCCTCAAAGGCAGTGAGCTGCTATATTGTGGCTATCTTTCACTGGCAAAGGTAGGGACAGACTCCTGACTGTCAGGGAGAGTGATGCCAACAATTACAAAGTTTTGAAAGTTGCACTCTTAGATGAATTTGGCTTAACCACTGAACAATACAGGATAAAGTTCAGAAATACCAGAAAAGAGTCCTCTCAAGACTGGACAAACTTTGTAGACTGTTCAGTGAAGGCCTTGGAGGGATGGTTACATGGCAGTAAGGTGACTGATTATGAAAGCCTGTATAATCTAATTTTGAGAGAGCATATTTTGAATAATTATGTGTCTGACTTGTTGCACCGGTACTTGTTAGATTCAGATCTGACCTCTCCCCATGAATTAGGAAAGAAGGCAGACAAATGGGTGTGAGAAAGTAGCCACTTTCTAGCCTTGTTACCCCCACTTTTGGCCTGTTTGTGAGTGTATGTCAGGGTGTTTTCACTGTCTCACTGGGATCCTGCTAGCCAGGGCCCAGTGCTCATAGTGAAAACCCTATGTTTTCAGTATGTTTGGTATGTGTCACTGGGACCCTGCTAGTCAGGACCCCAGTGCTCATAAGTTTGTGGCCTATATGTATGTGTTCCCTGTGTGGTGCCTAACTGTCTCACTGAGGCTCTGCTAACCAGAACCTCAGTGGTTATGCTCTCTCATTTCTTTCAAATTGTCACTAACAGGCTAGTGACCAATTTTACCAATTTACATTGGCTTACTGGAACACCCTTATAATTCCCTAGTATATGGTACTGAGGTACCCAGGGTATTGGGGTTCCAGGAGATCCCTATGGGCTGCAGCATTTCTTTTGCCACCCATAGGGAGCTCTAACAATTCTTACACAGGCCTGCCACTGCAGCCTGAGTGAAATAATGCACACATTATTTCACAGCCATTTTTCACTGCACTTAAGTAACTTATAAGTCACCTATATGTCTAACCTTTACCTGGTAAGGGTTAGGTGCAAAGTTACTTAGTGTGAGGGCACCCTGGCACTAGCCAAAGTGCCCCCACAGTGTTCAGGGCCAATTCCCCGAACTTTGTGAGTGCGGGGACACCATTACACGCGTGCACTACATATAGGTCACTACCTATATGTAGCTTCACAATGGTAACTCCGAATATGGCCATGTAACATGTCTAAGATCATGGAATTGCCCCCTCTATGCCATCCTGGCATTGTTGGCACAATCCCATGATCCCAGTGGTCTGTAGCACAGACCCTGGTACTGCCAAACTGCCTTTTCAGGGGTTTCACTGCAGCTGCTGCTGCTGCCAACCCCTCAGACAGGTTTCTGCCCCCCTGGGGTCAAGCCAGGCTTGTCCCAGGATGGCAGAACAAAGGACTTCCTCTGAGAGAGGGTGTTACACCCTCTCCCTTTGGAAAATGGTGTGAAGGCAGGGGAGGAGCAGCCTCCCCCAGCCTCTGGAAATGCTTTCTTGGGCACAGATGTGCCCAATTCTGCATAAGCCAGTCTACACCGGTTCAGGGACCCCTTAGCCCCTGCTCTGGCGGGAAACTGGACAAAGGAAAGGGGAGTGACCACTCCCCTGACCTGCACCTCCCCTGGGAGGTGTCCAGAGCTCCTCCAGTGTGCTCCAGACCTCTGCCATCTTGGAAACAGAGGTGCTGCCAGCACACTGGACTGCTCTGAGTGGCCAGTGCCACCAGGTGACGTCAGAGACTCCTTCTGATAGGCTCCTTCAGGTGTTAGTAGCCTATCCTCTCTCCTAAGTAGCCAAACCCTCTTTTCTGGCTATTTAGGGTCTCTGTCTCTGGGGAAACTTTAGATAACGAATGCAAGAGCTCATCAGAGTTCCTCTGCATCTCTCTCTTCACCTTCTGATAAGGAATCGACTGCTGACCGCGCTGGAAGCCTGCAAAACTGCAACAAAGTAGCTAAGACGACTACTGCAACTCTGTAACGCTGATCCTGCCGCCTTCTCGACTGTTTTCCTGCTTGTGCATGCTGTGGGGGTAGTCTGCCTCTTCTCTGCACCAGAAGCTCCGAAGAAATCTCCCGTGGGTCGACGGAATCTTCCCCCTGCAACCGCAGGCACCAAAAAGCTGCATTACTGGTCCCTTGGGTCTCCTCTCAGCACGACGAGCGAGGTCCCTCGAATCCAGCAACTCTGTCCAAGTGACCCCCACAGTCCAGTGACTCTTCAGTCCAAGTTTGGTGGAGGTAAGTCCTTGCCTCACCCCGCTGGTCTGCATTGCTGGGAACCGCGACTTTTGCAGCTACTCCGGCCCCTGTGCACTTCCGGCGGAAATCCTTTGTGCACACCCAAGCCTGGGTCCACGGCACTCTAACCTACATTGCACGACTTTCTAAGTTGGTCTCCGGCGACGTGGGACTCCTTTGTGCAACTTCGGTGAGCACTGTTTCACGCATCCTTGTAGTGCCTGTTTCTGGCACTTCTCCGGGTGCTACTTGCTTCCGAGAGGACTCCCTGTCTTGCTCGACGTCCCTTCTCTCTCCTGGTCCAATTTACGACCTCCTGATTCTCCTGGGCCTCAGCAGCGTCCAAAAACGCTAACTGCACGATTTGCAGCTAGCAAGGCTTGTTGGCGCTCTTTCGGCGGGAAAACACTTCTGCACGACTCTCCACGGCAAGAGGAATCCGTCCACCAAAGGGGAAGTCTATAGCCCTTTTCGTTCCTGCAGAAACCTCAGCTTCTTCTGTCAGTAGAAGCTTCTTTGCACCCACAGCTGGCATTTCCTGGGCATCTGCCCATCTCCGACTTGCTTTTGACTTTTGGACTTGGTCCCCTTGTTCCACAGGTACCCTAGATTGGAAATCCACAGTTGTTGCATTGTTGGTTTGTGTCTTTCCTGCATTATTCCTCTAACACGACTTCTTTGTCCTTAGGGGAACTTTAGTGCACTTTGCACTCACTTTTCATGGTCTGGGGGAGGGCTAATTTTCTAACTCTCACTATTTTCTAATAGTCCCAGCGACCCTCTACAAGGTCACATAGGTTTGGGGTCCATTCGTGGTTCGCATTCCACTTTTGGAGTATATGGTTTGTGTTGCCCCTATCCCTATGTGTTCCCATTGCATCCTATTGTAACTATACATTGTTTGCACTGTTTTCTAAGACTATACTGCATATTTTTGCTATTGTGTATATATATCTTGTGTATATTTCCTATCCTCTCACTGAGGGTACACTCTAAGATACTTTGGCATATTGTCATAAAAATAAAGTACCTTTATTTTTAGTATAACTGTGTATTGTGTTTTCTTATGATATTGTGCAAGTGACACTTGTGGTACTGTAGTAGCTTCACACGTCTCCTAGTTCAGCCTAAGCTGCTCTGCTAAGCTACCATTATCTATCAGCCTAAGCTGCTAGACACCCTCTACACTAATAAGGGATAACTGGGCCTGGTGCAAGGTGCAAGTACCCCTTGGTACTCACTACAAGCCAGTCCAGCCTCCTACATTGGTTGTGCAGCGGTGGGATAAGTGCTTTGAGACTACTTACCACTCTTGTCATTGTACTTTTCATAAGAGAAAAATATACAAAACAAGGTCAGTGTATATACACATAGCCAAAAAGTTTTGCATTTCCTCTTTTCACTCTTTTCTAAGTGCTGAAAAGTACTTCTAAACTTTCAAAAAGTTCTTAAAAGTTTAAAAAGTTTTTTTTCTGTCTTTCTAAAAAGTTCTGAAAACTTTTTTTCTTTTTCTATCACTTTAACTCTCTCTAAAAATGTCTGGCACAGGCCAAAATGTTGATCTGTCCAAACTTGCATATGATCACCTTAGCTGGAAAGGAGCAAGGAGTCTCTGCATAGAGAGAGGTTTGAGTGTAGGGAAGAATCCTTCCTTGGAACTGTTAATTAACATGCTTAGAGAACAAGATAAGGCTATAGGTACCCCATCTGTTGAAAAAGTACCTAATAGTTCCCAATCTGATTCAGGGACTCCCCCAGGAAAAGATTCAGGAAAGAAACTTCCTAGCCTGCCCATTACTAGACAGTCTAGCATAGTTGGTAATGATGATGAGCCACACCATACAAATAGTGTTGTCTCACATCATAGCAAAAGCATTTATTCTCACCATACTGGTAGTAATGTTTCTGTTAGCCAAGCTGTTAGGGTGGCTTCTGTAAGGGACAGGTCTCCTTCTGTTCATTCCCATCATACCTCTGTATCTAGGAATGTCCCTCCCACCAACCCTGATGACAGAATGTTAGAGAGGGAACTCAATAAGTTGAGGGTGGAACAAACCAGACTGAAGCTTAAAAAGCAACAGCTGGATTTGGATAGACAGTCTTTTGAACTAGAGAAGGAAAGACAGAAGTTGGGTTTAGAAACCCATGGTGGCAGCAGCAGTATTCCCCATAGTCATCCTGCAAGAGAGCATGATTCAAGGAATCTGCACAAGATAGTTCCCCCTTATAAGGAGGGGGATGACATTAACAAGTGGTTTGCTGCACTTGAGAGGGCCTGTGTTGTACAGGATGTCCCTCAAAGGCAGTGGGCTGCTATCCTATGGCTATCATTTAGTGGAAAAGGTAGGGATAGGCTCCTTACTGTGAAAGAAAATGAAGCCAATGATTACAAAGTTCTTAAGAATGCACTCCTGGATGTTTATGGCTTAACCACTGAACAATACAGGATAAAGTTCAGAGAGACCAAAAAGGAGTCTTCACAAGACTGGGTTGATTTCATTGACCATTCAGTGAAGGCCTTGGAGGGGTGGTTACATGGCAGTAAAGTTACTGATTATGACAGCCTGTATAACTTGATCCTGAGAGAGCATATTCTTAATAATTGTGTGTCTGATTTGTTGCACCAGTACCTGGTAGACTCTGATCTGACCTCTCCCCAAGAATTGGGAAAGAAGGCAAACAAATGGGTCAGAACAAGGGTGAACAGAAAAGTTCATATAGGGGGTGACAAAGATGGCAATAAGAAGAAAGATGGTGAAAAATCTCAAGATAAGCATGGGGATAAGGGTAAAACCAAAGATCCCACTTCAAATCTTAAACACTCTTCAGGGGGTGGGGATAAAACAAATTATTCTTCTTCTTCTCAACCCACACACATTAAAAAGCCTTGGTGCTTTGTGTGTAAAAACAAAGGCCATAGGCCAGGGGATAAGTCCTGTCCAGGTAAACCCCCTGAGCCTACCACCACTAATACATCAACATCTAGTGCCCCTAGCAGTAGTGGTACTAGTGGTGGGACTGCTGGCAACAGTCAAGTTAAGGGTGTAGTTGGGTTCAATTATGGGTCCATAGTAGAAACTGGGGTAGTCAGTCCCAAGACAGTTTCTGTCACACCTAGTGGCATTGGCCTTGCCACACTGGCTGCTTGTCCCCTTACAATGGATAAGTACAGGCAGACAGTTTCAATAAATGGTGTTGAGGCCTTGGCCTACAGGGACACAGGTGCCAGTATCACTTTGGTGACTGAAAACCTAGTGCACCCTGATCAACACATCATTGGACAACAGTATAAAATTATTGATGTCCATAACTCCACTAAGTTTCTTCCCTTAGCTATAATTCAGTTTAGTTGGGGTGGAGTTACTGGCCCTAAGCAGGTGGTGGTATCACCTAGCTTACCTGTAGACTGTCTCTTAGGTAATGACCTAGAGGCCTCAAAGGGTGTAGCTGGGCTCACCATTGGTAATGTAGTGGGGGTTGGTCTAGTTAGGGAGACCACAGATGCTGTTTTAGTCTCTGATGGTGGTATAGATTTTGCCACCTTGGTTGCTTGTCCCCTTAACATGGGTAAGAACAAGTAACTACCCCTAATAAATGGTGTTGAGGTTGAGGCCTACAGGGACACAGGAGCCAGTGTCACCATGGTGATAGAGAAACTGGTTGCCCCTGAACAACACCTACTTGATCAGCAGTACCAAGTGACTGATGATCATAACAACACTCTTAGCCACCCCATTGCTGTTCTGAATCCTAGCTGGGGGGGGGGGGGGGGGGTTACTGGCCCAAAGAAAGTTGTGGTAGCCACTGATTTACGTGTAGACTGCTTACTAGGAAATTATTTGGAAACATGAGCTTGGGCTGAAGTGGAGTTGGAGCTCATGCAGCAATGCTGGGCATTTCAGTGCATATCTTTGCTCTGACAAGGGCTCAGGCCCAAAAGCAAGGAGGACGGGGAAACTTGGATCCTGGACAAACGGACCAAGTGCTCCCAAAAGCTAGGGGTAGAAAGGGTAAATCCTTGCCCACTATCCCTCCCTCTCCAGAAGGTTCCACTTTTGAGGAAGAGGAATCCTCTTCCTGTGCAGAAACTACATCAGATGAGCTAGCAGCAGACACTGTTGATCATTTGGGTGCAGGGGGGCCTGCTAGGGAAGAGCTGAGTGTGGCACACCAGACCTGTCCCACACTAGAGTGTTTAAGACAGCAAGATGTCAAACAGCAAAATGGGGATGTCACTGATACCAAAAAAGTCTATTGGGAAGATAACCTTCTTTATACTGAGTCAAGGGACCCAAGCCTGGAGCTGCCAGGAGATTGGTCATCCCTTTGCAGTATAGGGAGTTTCTTCTGACTTTGGCTACTGACATTCCGTTGGCTGGGCATTTGGACCAAAGTAAAACTTGGGACAGGCTTGTTCCATTGTTTCACTGGCCTCATATGTCAGAGGACACCAAGGCGTTTTGTCGCTCCTGTGTGCCCTGCCAAGCCAGTGGCAAGACTGGTGGCACACCTAAGACCCCCATAATTCCACTCCCAGTGGTTGGGGTGCCCTTTGAGAGGGTAGGGGTTGACATTGTTGTCCCCCTTGACCCTCCAACAGCTTCAGGAAACAGATTTATCCTAGTAGTAGTGGACCATGCCACTAGGTATCCTGAAGCTATACCCTTAAGGACCACTACAGATCCTGCAGTGGCAAAAGCCCTCCTGGGAATCTTTTTCAGAGTGGGTTTCCCTAAGGAAGTGGTATCAGACAGAGGTAGTAACTTCATGTCTGCATATCTAAAAGCAATGTGAAAGGAGTATGGTGTTACCTACAAGTTCACCACTTCTTATCTCCACAGACAAATGGATTGGTTGAGAGGTTTAAGAAAAAACTCTCAAGGGCATGATCATGGGACTCCCTGAAAAACTCAGGAGGAGATGGGATGTCCTGTTGCCATGACTCCTTTTTGCTTATAGGGAGGTACCCCAGAAAGGAGTGGGCTTCAGCCCCTTTGAACTCCTCTTTGGACACCCTGTAAGAGGTCCCCTTGCTCTTGTTAAGGAGGGTTGGGAAAAACCTTTAAAAGCTCCCAAACAAGAAATTGTGGACTATGTGCTTGGCCTCAGATCGAGGATGGCTGAGCACATGAAAAGGCCAGTAAAAACCTTCAAGCCAGCCAAGAGCTCCAAAAGCAATGGCATGACCAGAAGTTTGTCCTGACTCAGTACCACCCAGGACAGAGGGTGTGGGTATTGGAGCCTGTGGCACCAAGATGACTCCAGTACGAATGGACAGGACCCCATCTCATTGTGGAAAAGAAAGGTGAGGTCACCTATTTAGTGGACCTGGGCACTGCCAGAAGGCCCCTTAGGGTGCTTCATGTCAATCTCCTTAAATCTTACTATGACAGGGCTGGCTTTACCCTGCTCATGGCCACAGATGAGGGACAGGAGGAAGAGAGTGACCCTCTCCCTCACCTCGTCTCCACCCCTGAAGCTGATGGCTTAGTGGAGGGAGTTGTACTTGTAGATTGCCTTTCTGTTGAGCAGAAGGACAACTGCATAAATCCTTGATCAGTTCTCTGACGTCTTCTCACTAATTCTAGGTACGACTACCTGGTGTGAGCACACAATTGATACTGGAGACAGTTTACCTGTCAAAAGTAAGATTTATAAACAGCCTGACCATGTCATGGACTGTATTAAACAAGAGGTACAGAAAATGTTGGATCTTGGGGTGATTGAACCCTCTGATAGTCCCTGGGCCAGCCCAGTGGTGCTTGTCCCCAAACCTCTTAGGCCCTCATTCCAACCCTGGCGGTCTATGACCGCCAGGGTGGATGTCGTCGGAAGCACCGCCAACAGGCTGGCGGTGCTTCATCTGGCATTCTGACCGCGGCTGTAAAGCCGCGGTCGCCCAGCCGGGTCCGGCGGTTTCCCGCCGGATTTCCCCCGGCTGGGAAAATCCTCCATGGTGGCGCTGCAAGCAGCGCCGCCATGGGGATTCCGACCCCCTTCCCGCCAGCCTGTTTCTGGCGGTTTTGACCGCCAGGAACAGGATGGCAGGAACGGGTGTCGTGGGGCCCCTGGGGGCCCCTGCACTGCCCATGCCACTGGCATGGGCAGTGCAGGGGCCCCCTAACAGGGCCCCAGCATGATTTTCACTGTCTGCATAGCAGACAGTGAAAATCGCACCGCCGGCTCCATTCGGAGCCGGCTTCTATGTTGCAGGGCCTTTCCCGCTGGGCCGGCGGGCGCTCCTTTGGCGGGCGCCCGCCGGCCCAGCGGGAAAGCCAGAATGGCCTCCGCGGTCTTTTGACCGCAGAGCGGCCAAATGGCGGTGACCGCATGGCGGGCGGCTACCGCCACCTGCCACAGTCAGAATGACCGCCATAGTAAGGATGGAAAAAAGGAAATGCGGTTTTGTGTGGACTATAGGGGTCTCAATCAAGTAACAAAAACTGATGCTCTGCCTATACCCAGGGCAGATGAGCTGATTGATACACTGGTTTCTGACAAGTATCTAAGCACTTTTGGTTTAACTGCAGGGTATTTGCAGATTAAGTTATCAGAAGATGCTAAACCAAAGACAGCATTTTCAACCCTTGTAGGGCACTATCAGTTGATAGTTATGCCCTTTGGATTGAAAAATGCACCTGACACTTTTCAGAGGTTGGTGAATACAGTCCTCCAAGGATTGGAAGCCTTTAGTGCAGCATATCTAGACGATATTGCTGTCTTTAGCTCCACCTGGGATGATCATCTGGTCCGCCTGTGTAAAGTTTTGGAGGCCCTGCAAAAGGCAGGCTTCACTATCAAGGCCTCAAAGTGCCAGATAAGGCAGGGGAAAGTGGTTTATCTGGGCCACCTGGTAGGTGGGGAACAGACTGCACCACTGCAGGGGAAGATCCAAACCATTATGGAATGGGATCCCCCTACAACTCAAACCCAAGTGGGAGCCTTCCTAGGCCTCACTGAGTACTTCATGAGGTTCATAAAGAATTATGGCACTATAGCTGCCCCTCTTAATGACCTCACATCAAAGAAGATGCCTAAAAAGGTATTATGGACAACTAGCTGTCAAAAGGCTTTTGATGAGCTCAAACAGGCCATGTGCTCTGCACCTGTCCTAAAAAGCCCTTGTTACTCCAAAAAATTAAGAGTTCAAACTGATGCTTCTGAATTGGGGGTAGGGGCAGTTCTATCACAGCTAACCACTGAGACCCAGGATCAACCTGTTGCTTTTGTCAGCAGGAGGTTGACCCCTAGAGAAAAGAGTTGGTCTGCCATAGAGAGGGAGGCCTTTGCTGTGGTCTGGTCCTTGAAAAAGTTGAGACCATACCTCTTTGGTACTCACTTTATTGTTCAAACAGACCACAAACCTCTATTATGGCTTAAACAAATGAAAGGTGAAAACCCTAAATTGTTGAGGTGGTCCATTTCCCTGCAAGGAATGGACTATACAGTGGAACATAGACCTGGGAGTACCCACTCCAATGCAGATGGACTCTCCAGATATTGCCACTTAGACAATGAAGAATAATCTGGGCAAGGTTAGCCTTATTGTCCTTCGTTTGGGGGAGGGGGATTGTGTAGGAAAGTACCATCTTGCTTGGCATGTTACCCCCATATTGACATGTTTGCCAGTTTGTTTTTGCCTGTCTTACTGGGATCCTGCTAGCCAGGACCCCAGTGCTCATAGTTTGTGGCCTGAATGTGAATACTTGTGTAGTGCCTAACTATGTCACTGAGGCTCTGCCAATCAGAACCTCAGTGTTCATGCTCTCTCTGCCCTTACCTTTGTCACTATAGGCTAGTGACCACTTTTACCAATTTCAATTGGAATACTTGGAACACCCTTATAATTCCCTAGTATATGGTACCTTGGTACCCAGGGTGTGGGGTTCCAGGAGATCTATATTGGCTGCAGCATTTCTTTTGCCACCCATAGGGAGCTCAGACAAACCTTTAGACAGGACTGCCATTGCAGCCTGAGTGAAATAAGGCACATGTTATTTCACAGCCATTTTCACTGCACTTAAGTAACTTATATCTCCCTTTGGAAATAGGTGTTAAAGGCTGGGGAGGGGTAGCCTCTCCCAGCCTCTGGAAATTCTTTGAGGGGCACAGATGGTGCCCTCCTTGCATAAGCCAATCTACACCGGTTTAGGGAACCCCCCAGTCCCTGCTCTGGCACGAAATTGGACAAAAGAAAGGGGAGTGAACACTCCCCTGTCCATCATCACCCCAGGGGTGGTGCCCAGAGCTCCTTCAGTGTGTCCCAGACCTCTGCCATCTTGTTTCCAGAGGTGTGAGGGCACTCTGGAGGGCTCTGAGTGGCCAGTGCTAGCAGGTGATGTCAGAGACCCCTCCTGATAGGTGCTTGCCTGACTAGGTGGCCAATCCTCCTTTGAGGGTTATTTAGGGTCTCTCCAGTGGGCTTTTCCTCAGATTACGACTTGCAAGAATTCATCAGAACTCCTCTGCACCTCTCTCTTCGACTTCTGCCAAGAATGAACCGCTGACTGCTCCAAGACGCCTGCAAAACTGCAACAAAGTAGCCAGAAGACTACCAGCGACATTGTAGCGCCTAATCCTGCCGGCTTTCTTGACAGCTTCCTGGTGGTGCATGCTCTGGGGACTGCCTGCCTTCACCCTGCACTGGAAGCCATGAAGAAATCTCCAGTGGGTCGACAGAATCTTCCCCCTGCTTCAGCAGGCACCAAACTTCAGCTTCACTGGTACTCTGGGACCCCTCTCATCCTGACAAGCGTGGCCCCCGGAACACAGGTGGTGGACCCAAGTGACCCAGACTGTCCAGTGGTCCAACTGTCCAAGTTTGGAGGAGATAAGTCCTTGCCTCCCCTCCCCAGACAGTAATCCTGTGCACTGCATGTTCTACAACTACAAGGGCTTCTGTGCACATTTCCAAGAAATCCTGCATGCACAGCTGAGCCTAGGTCCCCAGCACTGCTTCCTGTGATGCTCAGTTCCCTGAGTTGATCTCCGGTGTTGTGGGACCTCCTTTTGCAGTGTTGAGACAACAGCTGTGTTTGGTCTTCTTGAACCCGTGTTCAAGGACTTCTGCTGGTGCTTCCTGCCTGTGCGTGGGCTCTCTACGTTGCTGAGGGCCCCCTCTGTCTCCTCTCCCAATTGGCGACATCCTGGTCCTTCCTGGGCAGCACCCTTTTTCTCCAACCTCGACCCTTGCAGCTAGCAAGGCTTGTTTGTGGTATTTTGCCAAAGAAACAACTCTGCATCCTCCATTATGCCGTGGGACATCTTCTGCAAGAAGAAGAACTTCCTACCACCTTTCGTTGTTGAAAAACCTGCAGCTTCTTCCAACTGGAGGCAGCCATTTTGCACCTTCATCCAGGTATTAGTGGGCTCCTGCCCCCCCCGCCAGACACTTTAGCGACTCTTGGACTTGGTCCCCTTCCTTTTCAGGTCTTCATGTCCCGGAATCCATCTTCAGTGCTTTGCAGTCAGTTGTGGTCCTTGCAAAATCCTTTATCACATTTTAGTGTGTTTCTGGGGAAATAGTAGTACTTTACTCCTACTTTCCAGGGTCTTGGGGTGGAGTATCTTATACACCCTTAGTGTTTTCTAACACTCCCAGCGTCCCTCTACACACTACACACTACACTAGCCTAGGGGTCCATTCGTGGTTCACATTCCACTTTCTTAGTATATAGTTTGTGTTGCCCTAGGCCTATTGCATCATATTGTATTCTACAGAGTTTGCACTACTTTCTGACTGTTTTACGTACCTGATTTGGTTTGTTGTGTATATTTTGTGTATGTTACTTACCTCCTAAGGGAATATATCCTCTGAGATATTTTTGGCACATTGTCACTAAAATAAAGTACCTTTCTTTTAAGTAACACTGAGTATTGTCTTTCTTATGATATAATACCTAAATGATATAAGTGGTATTGCATGAGCTTTGCATGTCTCCTGGTCCAGCCTTGGCTGCTCTGCTATAGCTATCTCTATCAACCTAAGCTGCTAGAACACAACTACACTCTACTAATAAGGGATAACTGGACCTGGCACAAGGTGTAAGTACCATTGGTACCCATACAAACCAGGCCAGCCTCCTGCAATGTCCCAAGTTGAGTTGTTGGATGCAGGCTGGTTTTCGTCGTTAGGTTCTGCCAACAAGCCTTGGCTCACGAAAATGTTGCAATTGGTGGGAAAAGGTGATAACAGGACCCAGGAGGGACCTGGGTGTCTAAACTTAGAATGAGGAGACCGAGGGGGCTCTCAGCACTTTAGAGAGCCCTCAGAAGACCAGGCAGCATCCACAGTAGACCCAGAACACGGGGATAAAGGAGTTGCAAAATGCGGTCATCGCAGCACTACACAAAGGGATCCCACGCTGCCAGAGAACAATTCAGGGAGCTGAGCATCACAGGATAGAGTGCTGGGGACCTGGGCTATGCGGTGCATGAGGGATTTCTGGAAGAAGTGCACAGAAGCCTAAGGAGTTGCAGAAGACATGGTGCACAGGTGTATTGTCTGGCACGGAGAAGCAAACCCTTACCTCCACCAAATTTGGACAGCTGTGACTTTGGACAGTCAGGATCACTTGTCCACCACCTGTGTTCCAGGGATCACGCTCACCAACAGGAGAGGAGTCCCAGAGTACCGGTTGTCATTCTGGAGAGGTGACTGCTGAAGCAGGGGAGTGACTCCGTAACTCCACTGGAGATTCCTTCGGTCCTTCTGGTGCAGAATGAAGACAGGCAGTCCTCAGAGAATGCACAACCTGGAAACTGTTGCAGTTGCTGGCAGAAGCTGAAGTTGCAGAGTTGTAGTAGCCTTCTTGGATACTTTTTTGCAGTTACAGTGTTCCTGGAGCAGTCTGCGGTGGATTCGACGGTCAGAAGCTGAAGCAGAGGATGCAGAGGAGTCCTAGTGGAGTCTTGCAAACCGATTCTGAGGAAACACCCAGAGGAGAGACCCTAAATTGCCCTGAGATGGGGATTGGCTACCTAACCAGGTATGAACATATCAGGAGGGGTCTCTGATGTCACCTGCTGGCACAGGCCACTCAGATGCTCCCAGAGGGTCCCCACACCTTGTAATCCAAGATGGCTAATGCCGGGGACACTCTGGAGGAGCTCTGGGCACCAACCCCGTGGGTGGTGATGGACGAGGGAGAAATTGTACCCCCAATCTGGTTCTGGTATTTGGGGGCCAATTCCATGCACCTTGTGGGTTCCACCATCGACCCCCAGTACTTCCAAACCAGCTCTTTGAGGTTTTCACTGCAGCCCCATCTGCTGTCATCTCGCAGACAGGTTTTTGCCCTCTGGAATGCATAACAATGCATTTCCTTTAGGAGAGGGGTGGTACACCCTCTCCCATTGAATGTAGGTATTACAGGCATGGGAGGGGTATCCTCCCTGAGCCTCTGGAAATACTTTGAAGGGCACAAACCGTACCCTCCTTGAATAATCCAGTCTATATCAGTTCAGAGACCTCCAGTCCCTGCTCTGGTGCAAAACTGGACAAAGGAAAGGGGAGTGACCACTCCCCTGCCCATTACCACCTCAGGGGTGGTGCTCAGAGCTCCTCCAGAGGGTCCCTGGGTTTTGCCATCTTGGATTAAAGGTTGGCAGGGAACTCTGGGAGCATCATAGTGGCCAGTGCCAGCAGGTGACATCAGAGCCCCCTCCTGATAGGTGGTCATCCAGCCAGATGACCAATCCTGCTTTCAGGGCTATTTAGGGCCTCTCTCGGGTAGGTCCGCAGATTCGGATTGAAAGACTCCAGCAGGTATCCTCTGCACCCTCCACTTCAACTTCTGACCGCAGAAACTGCATATGGACTCTTCAGGACCCTACCAGCTCCAACATAGAAGCAACACGCCTTCTGCCACATTGTATTTCCAGCTCCTTCCAGCAGCTGCACCATTTCCCTGGTCGTACATCCTCTGAGGACAGCCTGTCTTCAGACTGCATCAAAAGAAAGAAGGAATCTCCCTTGGAGTGAAGAAGTCACTCCCCTGCTTCTGCATGCACCAACTGCGACGACGGCCAGCTGCGTGGATCCCCTCTCCTGCGAAGTTGTGTGGATCCTGCATCACATGTGGTGGACTGAAGTGGTGCAGACGGTCTTCTCTTCCAGCTGTCCAACTTGGGTGGTTGTAAGCCCTTGCCTGCCCACGCATGACAGTATCCCCGTGCACCACGTCCTTTGAAGCTGCCAAGGCTTGGTGCCATCCTTTCCACAAGATTTTCAGGAATCTTAAAGCTCCAGCCCCAGGACTCGTTCACGCGATGCACAGATCCCTGAGTGAATCTCCAGCTTGGGAGCCTTTCTCGTAGTGCTGCTTGGGCCTTTTCTGTGACTCTCCTGTCCCCATCCTGTGGGACTCCTGTGGGTGCTGCCTGGGCTTCTGTGGGCACTCTGTGTCACTGAGGGCCCCCTCTGACTCCCCATCCTGGGTAGAGTTCACCTTGTCCTTCCTGATCCCAGGCAGCTCCACTTTCTGCTAATCAAGAGTTTTGCATGTGCCAAGGCTTGTTTGTGGAACACAAAGACCCAAACCAGACTGCAATCCTCTATCCGGCGTGGGACATCACCTGCATCCTCCAGGAACCTGACTTCATCTTGTTGGGTGCAGTGCTGACATTCTTCTTTACTGATGGTTCACTTCTTGTATTGTATTGTATTGTATTGTAATACTATTTATATAGCGCTTCCTACCCCTGAGGAGGCATCAAACCACTTTTCAGCAAGTAGCACGCTACTTCGGAACCCAACAAGAAATAGTGATGGATTAGTATCGGGAAATATGAGTACAGTTTTAGTATTATTATGAGTTAATTTGAGCCGGGGATATGAGAGTTTGTTAGATAAATTGACTGGAATAATGGAGGGGTGGAGGAGGGAAGAATCCAGTGGTGTTAATTGGGAGTATATGGTAATAGGTTTTAGGCTTGGGATAAGTAAAGGGGGATGGAGGAGGGAAGAGTCTGTGGAAGGGGTTAGGGAGATCATAGTAGCAGGGTGAGATAAATGAGGGCGAATTTAGTAGGGTTGTTTGGAAGGTCATCGTAGTAGAGTGAGGTTTGGTGATTTAGATGTGGAAGCAGAGGGAAGAGCTTAGGCAGAGTTATTTAGGAAAGGAAAGTAGTAGAATGGATTTGGGAGGGGTCAGAGTGGAAATGGAGGATAGATTGATAGAGATATGACATATGATGATGGGTAGATAAGTGAGATATAAGATGAGAGCAGGGATTCATAGATAATTAGTATAACAACCCACCCAGGAGCCATGCAATGAACCATTAACATGCCAAGCACAGAACAACATACACACATACATACATGTTTAGTTTTATGGGTTTATAGAGCACATAACTTCCCAAGGGCATCCCAGTGCTAACAGTACAAAACGACAGTCGGAAAGACCAAAGAAAATAGATTAGCTGCAGAAAAGGATAGTTTTTAACTTCTTCCTAAAAAGAAGTTCTGAAGGTTCATGGCGAAGTTCAGAGGGCAGAGCATTCCATAATCAGGCGGCCCTGATGTTAAAAGAGTTACCTCCCCATGATCTCTTGACACGAGGTATATAAATCTGTTGAGAGAAAAGTGATCTCAAGTGTCTAGAAGGAGCATAAATGGAGATCCGCCTTAAAAAAAAAAAGAGGGCCCCTATTATGTAAGGCTCTATATATATATACACACACACACATACATACATACACACATGTACACATATATGTACATACAATACATATTTAGAACCATGGGCAAATATACTTAGTTAAATAGGTTTAAAGAGTGTGTGTGTATTTTATTGTTATGACATAGTAGCAATACATATTTTCTAAAGAACTATACATAACTACAAATATGCACATAATCAGAAAAAAATATTTATCAACATAGGCATATGCAGTCCATAGTTGTTTGAATATGGTGGTTATGAAGGAAAGAGCCAACTCTTGAATAGTTTTCTGAAGACAAGAAAAGTTACTTGTGGCTCTCATAGTTGGGGGTAATGAATTCCATAGTTAGGCTGCTTGAACGGAGAACGATGCACCACCTATATTCTTTTTCTTGTGTGGTGGTGTTCTAAGGCAGGGTGCCAATCTTGAGCGGAGGTTTCTTTGTTGGATGTATTTGGTTATTTTGTTTTTGATAAAAAGCGGTCCTGTTTCATGTATAGCTTTGTGGGTGATACAAAGCAGCTTAAAAGTGCATCTTCTGGAAACGGGTAACCAGTGTAGTGCTCTCAAGGCAGAGGAGGTGGGCTTGCGGCTTTATATGTGATAGTAGCCTGGCTGCGGACTTCTGAATACGTTGTAGTTTTTTCATAATAGATAGAGATGATCCATGGTAGAGGCCATTGGCATAATCCAGTTTGGTTAGTACAAGTGAGATAGAAGCTTGCACCTTGTGGAAATCCGAGGTGGGGGAAGATGCGTCATAGAGTCTTCAAGGTGATGAAGCTTGTTCGTGCTAATTTGTCCACGCGGGCATTCATAGTTAACTTGGAGTTGTAGGAAGGTAGCCTTTTCTAGCCTTGTTACCCCCACGTTTAGCCTGTTTGTGAGTGTATGTCAGGGTGTTTTTACTGTCTCACTGGGATCCTGCTAGCCAGGGCCCAGTGCTCATAGTGAAAACCCTATGTTGTCAGTGTGTTTGATATGTGTCACTGGGATCCTGCTAGCCAGGACCCCAGTGCTCATATGTTTGTGGCCTATATGTGTTCCCTGTGTGGTGCCTAACTGTATCACTGAGGCTCTGCTAACCAGAACATCAGTGTTTATGCTCTCTCTGCTCCCTAAATTTGTCACTGCAGGCTAGTGACTAAATTTACCAATTTTCATTGGCACACTGGTACATCCATATAATCCCCTTGTTTATGGTACTTAGGTACCCAGGATATTGGGGATCCAGGAGATCCCTATGGGCTGCAGCATTTCTTGTGCCACCCATAGGGAGCTCAGACAATTCTTACAGAGGCCTGCCACTGCAGCCTGAGTGAAATAACGTCCACGTTATTTCACATCCATTTTTCACTGCACATAAGTAACTTATAAGTCATCTATATGTCTAACCCTCACTTGGTGAAGGTTGGGTGCAACGTTACTTAGTGTGGGGGCACCCTGGCACTAGCCAAGGTGCCCCCACATAATTCAGGGCAAATTCCCCAAACTTTGTGAGTGCGGGGACACCATTACACACGTACACTATACATAGGTCACTACCTATGTATAGCATCACAATGGTAACTCCGAACATGGCCTTGTAACATGTCTAAGATCATGGAATTGTCATCCCAATACCATTCTGGTATTGGGGGGACAATTCCATGATCCCCCCGGGTCTCTAGCACAGAACCCGGGTGCTGCCAAACTGCCTTTCCGGGGTTTCCACTGCAGCTGCTGCTGCTGCCAACCCCTCAGACAGGATTCTGCCCTCCTGGGGTCTGGGCAGCCCAGCTCAGGTAGGCAGAACAAAGGATTTCCTCTGAGAGAGGGTGTTACACCCTCTCCCTTTGGAAATAGGTGTCAAGGGCTGGGGATGAGTAGCCTCCCCCAGCCTCTGGAAATGCTTTGATGGGCACAGATGGTGCCCATCTCTGCATAAGCCAGTCTACACTGGTTCAGGGATCCCCCAGCCCTGCTCTCGCGCGAAACTGGACAAAGGAAAGGGGAGTGACCACTCCCCTGACCAGTACCTCTCAGGGGAGGTGCCCAGAGCTCCTCCAGTGTGTACCAGACCTCTGCCATCTTGGATTCAGAGGTGTTGGGGGCACACTGGACTACTCTGAGTGGCCAGTGCCAGCAGGTGACTTCAGAGACCCCCTCTGATATGCTCTTACCTTTCTTGGTAGCCAATCCTCCTTTCTTGGTAGCCAAACCTCCTTTTCTGGCTATTTAGGGTCTCTCCTCTGGGGTATTCTTCAGATAACGAATGCAGGAGCTCACCAGAGTTCCTCTGCATTTCCCTCTTCGACTTCTGCCAAGGATCGACCGCTGACTGCTCCAGGACGCCTGCAAAACTGCAACAAAGGGGGCTGTCTGCCTTCAGCCTGCATTGGAAGCCAAGAAGAAATCTCCTGTGGGTCGATGGAATCTTCCCTATGTTAACGAAGGCACCAAAAGACTGCATCACCTTTCATCTGGGTCCCCTCTCATCCTGACGAGCTTGGTCCCTGGAACACAGGAGCTAGATCCAAGTGACCCCCACAGTCCAGTGATCCTTCAGTCCAAGTTTGGTGGAGGTAAATCCCTGCCTCCCCACGCTAGACTGCAAACCTGTGTACTGCGTGATTTGCAGCTGCTCAGGCTTCTGTGCACCTCTCCAAGGACTCCTTTGTGCACAGCCTAGCCTGGGTCCCCAGCACTCCGTCCTGCAGTGCTCAACCCTCTGAGTCGGACTCCGACGTCGTGAGACCCTCCTTTTGTGACCCCGGTTACACCAATCTTCTATGTGCCAGCTCCAGTACTTTTGCAGGTGCTGCCTGCTTCTGTGGGGGCTCTCTGGGTTGCTGAGCGCCCCCTCTGTCTCCTCCTCCAAGGGGCGACATCCTGGTCCTTCCTGGTCCCCAGCAGCACCCAAAAACCTCTACCACGACTCTTGCAGATAGCAAGGCTTGTTTGCGGTATTTCTGCGTGGAAACACTTCTGCAACATCCAGCACACTGTGTGACATCTTCCATCCAAAAGAGAAGTTCCTAGCTCTCTTCGTTGTTGCAGAATCTTTGGCTTCTTCCAACCAGAGGCAGCCTTCTTGCGCCTTCATCCGGGGTTTCCTGGGCTCCTGCCCCCCCTGGACAGTATTGCGACTCTTGGACTTGGTCCCCTTGCCTTGCAGGTCCTCAGGTCTAGGAATCCTTCTTCAGTGCTTTGCTGGTGTTTCTGGTTCTTGCAGAATCCCCCTATCACGACTATTGTGTCCTTTTGGGGTAGTAGGGGTGCTTTACTCCTACTTTTCAGGTTCTTGGGGTGGGGTATCTTGGACACCCTGACTGTTTTCTTACAGTCCCACCGACCCTCTACAAGCTCCCATAGGTCTGGGGTCCATTCATGATTCGCATTCCACTTTTGGAGTATATGGTTTGTGTTGCCCCTAGACCTATGTTCACCTATTGCATCCTATTGTGATTCTACATTGTTTGCACTACTTTTCTTACTGTTACTTACCTGTTTTAGGTTTGTGTACATATAACTTGTGTATATTACTTACCTTCTACCTGAGGGTACTCACTGAGATACTTTTGGCATATTGTCATAAAAATAAAGTACCTTTATTTTTAGTAAACCTGAGTATTGTGTTTTCTTATGATATTGTGCTATATGATATAAGTGGTATAGTGGGACCTTTGCATGTCTCCTAGTTCAGCCTAAGCTGCTTTGCCATAGCTACCTTCTATCAGCCTAAGCTGCTAGAAACACCTCTATTCTACTAATAAGGGATAACTGGACCTGGCACAGGGTGTAAGTACCACAAGGTACCCACAATAAGCCAGGCCAGCCTCCTACAGGAGTCCATGGTGATTCCAAGGTTTTTAACTTCCTTGGATAATTGAGGAGGTGGTCCGAGATCGTCAGGCCAGACGCACAGAGGGTCATAACTTTTCCAGTCACCACATGTGAGTATTTCTGTTGCGTAGGTATTTAGTTTGAGATGGCTCCAGGTTATCCACTGATCAACGGCTCTGAAGCAACTGAAGATTTCTGAGTTTTCAATGTATTTGGGGCATTCTAATTTAAGTAGTATTTGTGTGTCATCTGCATAGTTGTAGCATGTGAGATGAAAATCATTGATCAGTTCTGGTAATGATATTGTAGATGTTGAAAAGCAAAGGTGAGATGATTGATCCTTTGGGGGACCCCTGCTTTTGTGAAGTAGGGTTTGGACGAGAAGGGGGGCGAGTAGATGATATTAGATCTTTTTTGAAGATAGGAAGTAATCCAGTCGAGAGCTGTCCCTTGTATGCCGGCTTTGTGGAGTCTTTGAATTAGGGTGTCATGGTCAACCGTATCAAAGGCAGCCGAGAGGTCCAATAGAAGTAGTGCAGCAACTCCATTGCGGTCGACTGTGTTTTTAAGATCATCCAGATTGCTATGAGTGCCGATTCAGTGCCTCTTCCTGGGCGGAATCCAGTTTGGAAGTCCAACAGTATAGAATTGTCTTCAATGAATTGTGACATCTGGGCAAATGCTGCTCTTTCTATCAGTTTACCCAGGAAAGGTCCATTTGTGATTGGGCTGTAGTTGTTGGGGTCCTGCGGGTCTAGGTTTGTTTTCTTTAAAAACGGTCGTATGTATGCCTTTTTCAGGTCTACCGGAAATGTTCCTGTAGTTAAAGAGTTGTTGATGATTCTTCTTACAGGTGTGGCAGCAGAAGTAGATAAGAGAATGTTCTTGCAGGTGTGTGGTGGACAAGGGTCAGAAGGGAAACCGGAAGGCCTACTTGCTTTGACCAAATCCATAAATTCACCTTGGGATATTTGTTGGAAGGACTGTGGAGGCTGGGTTGGTTTATTCTTAGAGGGTAATTTAGGAAAGGGGTTGGTGCTGATGGTTTTCCTTTGTTGTAAATAGGAGTCCAATGTGTCTGCCTTGGTTGTGTAATGAGTTGCCAATTTGTTTGTGAAATCTTGAGTAGTGGGATGCCTTCCTTCCATGCATGTAGGTTTTCGAAATTCATTGAGAATGTTATAAAATTCCTTGGTTGTAAATTTAGCATTTTGAATTCGGTCTGAGTAGTACCTTTTTTTTTAGCTTTTTTGATTGATGGTTTGTATATTCTATTAAGTTTGTGTAGCTGCAGTTTGTCTTGACTACATAGATATATCTATAAATAGATCTCTCTCTCTCTCTCTCTCTCTCTCTCTATATATATATATATATATATATATATATATATATATATAAAAATCTACATTTTTTAGCAGTTGTATGGCCTCCCTGGGGGCCAAAACCCTATAACTACCAAAAGAAAGTATTGCCACCACAGGGGATCGACCTGCCCACGGGCAACCCCCTGTCAATTTCTTTCTTTATTTATTTTTTGTAATTTCTCCCGTGGGTGGCAGGAGGCATGATTGAGTGCGATTGCACCCCCCCTAGGGGACACCTACCTTTATGTCAAAAAAATATACCCGGGGCGTTTTCGAGGGGGCTGACCCCACACCCAAGTAAAATCCCTGGTGTCTAGTGGTGTTTCCTGGCCAGGAAACACATTCAGGAAGGCCAAGTGTGAGAGGGGAGATTCTCCCCTTTCATACAAGGCCTTCCCGAACGTCAGGAAGACTGTTTGGGGCCCTTTTCCCCATTAGAGCAGCTGCTCTGATGGGAAAAACAAAACCGTGACGTCAGAGCAAAAGGAGCAGGTGGTGGGTTGGGGGGAGACACAGAAGATCTTCCGTGTCTCCTGGGGGTTTTAAAAAAATAAAATCCTCAGGTGCAATGCACCTGAGGATTTTTTAACCCCCTCCCTGGTGTCACCCACTGGTCGTGACCTGCACCAAAGGGGTTGAGAATGCACCTGCTTTGCAGCGCTATGAAATGGCAGAACCTGTATTACCAAGTGCTATATTAAATAAAAAAGATTTATTCCCAGAGAGCCCCAAATGGCACCAGACAAAGAACGCTAGGGAAGAAGATGTGGCGTAAGGACCAGAGCTGCCGACCTTGGAGAACACTGTTCGAGTCTCAGCGCTGGCTCAACATCCTGTGATTCAGGGCAAATCACTTAATTTCTCCTTGCTACCAAAAATGAATTTGGTCTTGTGTAATTTAACCAGGGTCCTGTGAAGCGATGTAATCCCTTTGTATCGAGTTTGCGTTATTCAAAACTGCAAAAAAAGAAATAAAGCGCTCCAATTCCTTTGTGTCGAGTTTGCGCTACATAAAACTGCAAAAGAGAAATAAATAGAAAAGAACCTGCAGGCATCGCAAAGAAACAGCAAGATGCCCACAAAACAAGGAAGAGGAAGAATGCAAAGCAGCAAGGCAAAAGAAAAAAATTGTGTGCCACATTAAGGCATCTCGCTGATCGTGCAATAAACCATGTAACACGGTCAGTCTCCAAGGCAGTAACAAACCAGCCTCAAGGCGGGACACACGTAAAACATTTACCAGTGACTTCAATGGATTTTTGAAAGACAGGCCAAGCAACCAGTGAAAGTGACGGGCCTGAGATGGGCATGGTTAAGGCCACAGAACAGATCACAGCATGTTGAGAAGAGCAGCGCTTGTGTGCTGCTATGCTCATCTTAAAAAAGGGGAGATGGATGGCTGGAATCATGATTATGGATAATTGATTGGTGCTAGACTATTGCAGGCTTCGTGGTCACTTACTCAAATGAGGTAAAAAGACTTCAACTCCGAATGCACTGATTCAGTAAATGAAAAAAATAGGAATAGAGTTTAGGTGTTCACCATATATAGAGTACATAAATTTCACACAATTTCCCCCTTTATTACTGTTTTGTTTTATTTGAGGTTTTTTTTAGAAAATGTGCTGTGTACTGTAAGAAAGTGGTGTAGACCATAAAAGTCACTAAATTAACCTGAGTTCAACACCATGGTAGCTAAGGAACAGAGCAGACAGGCTTAAATTAGGAAATGTGTAAAGTATTTATACAGTATCAAAATAATAATAAAGTAAAATTTTAAAACAATGAAAATCCCAATAAGGGGAACTGCAGATATGATTTTTTTAAAGTTTTAAGCAGAAAAGGTGCCAAAAAGCACAGAGCGCTAATGGTAGTCAATTGTCATGGTATACCAGAACCAAGGCAAAAATTGAGGTGCCATGAAGGAGCACGGGTCAGAAACACAAACGAGGTTCCAGGTCAAAAATTTTACATTCCGACTTAGTATTTTTAGTCTTTATCAAACACAGAAGTACACTTCTAAAGACCCCAGGGCATCTGGGGAGGCTCCTAAGAGGCTCACATGACATTAGGCACAGGAAATAAGACAAGTGACCCTTGGAGTCCACTTCTTTGTCCTAGGGTACACTTGACAGCACAGACATTCCTTCAGTGCTCCTATCCGGTCACTGACAGCAGGTCAAGTTCTCTTCTGTGCTTCTGCAGGTCCAGAAGTGTTTGGAAGAAGGTGCTTTGGATCCCTCCTTTATGCCCGGCACTAGCTAGTGGGTGGGGAACTCCTGGCCCCACCCTAAGTAGTGGGGTAAAAGTTCTGAGGCCCCAGCCTACCTTTTTTTGAAGTGGCTCCCGTTTGCCTCATTGCAAACAGGCCCAAAATGCCATGTGGCGGGGAATTTTCAAGATGGCTAAAGTTTTCGGTCACCCCAAATGTGGACTCTAAGTGCTAGGGATGCCTGAGGTGCGTACTATGTCTCCTCCCACATCTAGCACTAAAATCCAGTTTGAGGTAGGCACCGTACCCACAATAAATACTGAGACAAACTTCTGGTAGATCAAAAGCAGGGTTCTTCAGCAACCAGAGATACACAAGAATTGTCTTGGCATCCTGTTTTCTCCCTTTCCATCGTGCCCCAAGAGTTACCTGTAGCTCAACTGACCTGCCAAACAGGATTTGACACTATGGTGAAAAAAGGGGCCCATAGCCCCCACCTGGTATATTCTGTTGTGCTCAGAGGATTCATTTATGCCCATTTATGTCAGTCTATTGTTTGCTTCTGCAAGACATTTCACACCTCTTTCAAACCTACTTCAAAACTAATTACTGGCTGGGAGAAACTAATGCAAATTAGTCTGCAGGAACTTCAAGCTCGGAAAGTTTAATTTAATAAAAGTTACTTTTTCTTAATATTTATTAAAAATCCAAATTCACCAAAGAGGACGGCTTGGCAGCCTGGGATCAGATGGTGGCAGATCTGCACGCTATTGATGGGATGCCTGGAGAGGCGGAGAACTAGCCTATAACAAGAGAGCGTGTTTTTTTATTTGGGCTATTGTCCTTGTAGATTGCGCTCTCTGATAGGTCAGACATCAAGAAGATGAGAGAAACTCTGTGATTAACAACTTCCGTGAAGCACTAGTGGTACTCCACATATACACCATCCGCTGCTAAACAGACCACCTGTAAATCCAGGAAGTATCCTCAGGTTGATCTGCATGTAACTATAGGGGGTGGGGGAACTTTTTTGAGTAAGTCACATGTTATTGTTGTGATATAGCTGAGTACATCCTACTGCTAAGTAAATTAGCTGTAATGCTTTGATCCCCTGAAATGCAATAAAGTTTATTTAAAAAAAAATAGTGGTTCTAGCCAGTTAGTCAGTCTCATTACCAAGTTACAATATCAGTATTTTAATATGCACTCTGGTTTTCTACATATAACAGCTAGGCCTGCCACAGTGAATATAGCTTTTGGTGGGAGAATAAATCAGCACCATTACTCCCTTTTGTGTGTAAAAGGCCGCTTTATTGGAAACAGGTGAACTCACAATTTACTTCCCTTGGCTTTGCGCCTTACAAAACTAAAGCCTCGCTATACATAATCACTCCTATCAAACCACTCCCCCCTCCCCTACCCTATCCTCCCCCCTCCCTTCCCAACCTTGAACTTGCCGCTCAGTAGTCCAGTCCTCCTTTCCTCCTGCTCCTGTTTAATCAGTCTAGTACCTTAAAAGTCAGTTGCTAGCGTCTTGAGGGTGCAAGTCTCCATCCCCTAAAACTCCATGTTATCTTCGTAGCCCTGCTACTGTCCACCCTCGTCCAATCTGCAATTGTCTTGTCATATTTTCTTCCCATCCGTTCTCGTCTGTCATGTGCCCGTTCTCTGTCTCTGCTCGCACCTGTTCCAAGCGACAATACATAACTCCCCCCCGGGCACCCCTTTTCAACAAGGCCCATACAATGAAACCCCTAAAAGCAAACCCCCCCCCTTAAACCGCCAACCACCCAAAGCGGGTGGGAGGGCAAAACTGCTGCTCACCTAACCACTGTGTCACCACAAAATGGTGACAGTTTAAAATGTCCGCCACTTATATAAAGTAGCCCCAAGCTACCAACCTACCACCCAAGAAGCCCAAAACGGCGCCCAAAAGGGCACCAATGGGCTGAACCATCTCCTGCAAACTTCCCAGGGGGGAGACTGCCGATATCGGCGCTCCCCCCATGACCCCCTTGCGGGAGAATAAATCAGCACCATTACTCCCTTTTGTGTGTAAAAGGCCGCTTTATTGGAAACAGGTGCACTCACAATTTACTTCCCTTGGCCTTGCGCCTTACAAAACTAAAGCCTCGCTATACATAATCACTCCTATCAAACTACTCTCCGGTCCCCTACCCTCCCCTCCCCCCTCCCTTCCCAACCTTGAACTTGTGGCTCATTAGTCCAGTCCTCCTTTCCTCCTGTTCCTGTTTAATCAGTCTAGTACCTTAAAAGTCAGTTGCTAGCGTCTTGAGCGTGCAAGTCTCCATCCCCTAAAACTCCATGTTATCTTCGTAGCCCTGCTACTGTCCACCCTCGTCCAACCTGCAATTGGCTTGTCATATTTTCTTCCCATCCATTCTCGTCTGTCATGTGCCCATTCTCTGTCTCCGCCACCAGAAAAGGAGAGGGGGCGACCGCCAGGGAAAACCCCCTCTTCTTTTCTGCCCCACATCTTAACATTCTCCTCTCAGCAAGAGTGCCTATGATTCCTTAAATAGTGTCCGTAGAACTTCTCTTAATTGGAGCAGGTACAATTCCTTGCCCACGAAGGACAGGTGTACTCCGTAGCCCCTGAAGAATTCCTTGTCTTCAAAATGAATATCTGTATGCTCTAAGTACGTGAACCCCTGTTCAGCACAACACGCACGCTTCTCCTTATTCATTTTTCTCCTTGCTCTTTCAATTGCCCCCGGCTTCCTCGCTCCCCTCCATACTTGCCGAGGGACAAACGCCGTCCAAACTACATGGCAACCCTGCCACTGCTGACGCACCACACCTAAATCCTGCTTCATGTGTCGCAAAATATCAAATCCTGTCCTCCTGTCTAAATCATTTTCCCCCAGATGCACTAACAGAACGTCCGGGCAAAAACCCCTGCCTTTAAGCCTCTGCAAAGTCTTCAAAAATTCTGTCCAACACATACCCCCTTTTCCCTCGCGATATCGTTCCCCATCCAATCCTAGGTTATCTCCACATGCCGTCGACCTTGCCTGTCTCCATGCCCATTTCACAAAAGAATGTCCAACTACCCAAATGGAAATAAACTGCACCGCTGGACCCGGAACAGAACCAGTAGCAAGAAAATATATATGTTACTATTCCGTTGTCACACTACCTCGCTGCACATACTTCTTATATGCGTTTGATTTCAGCGTCCCAAATCTAGCACCACTGCCTTCCCCCACCCTCGAAGCCCTGCCTCTGTGCCCATGCTGATTCTAAAGGAGTGTGTCCCAAACTGCAACGCCGCCAAACCTAATGCCTTGAAGCATGCCCTCAAAACAGATAGCAGCTGGTACGCTGAAACTGCAGCGCCGCGCAAATGCAAAAAAACCTCACCCCTGTCCATCTTCGATATCCCTTTTAGACGCAGCGCCAATTGTACCGGACAAATCTCCTCTACAGGGTAGGCCCTCATGAACACCTGCGACCCCTTACCTTGCTGATCCGTCTTTGAATGTTGCAAATATGCTTCCACTCCCCAGGAAGAAATACACACCGCCTCCCACCGGATACCCACCGAGAACCTTGAACCTAAAAGCCCTGATACCCGAAAAGCCCCAAAAAACATCCAGGACATAAGAGTCCGAAATAAAACGCATTCCGCTTCCCCTTTGCAAATCAGCTCTGACTCAACCATAAGCTGCTTTAACAGGCCCAATGAAATCGGCTGCCTAAGCTGCACTCTAGCTCCTCTTTCCCTGGCCCAACCTTCCAAGATGCGTTGACCCAGCTCCCCCGCTGACGGTGCATAACCCCACAATAATTTGCTCATAAAGGCTATCCCGGCCAATTTCCTTGCAATGGAAACCTTAGACAATCCGATATCTACCATATCCATAATGAAATTGACTACGTCCCCCACTCTGTCTTGGTCCCTCCTTCGACACCGAGCTCCCGACTCCAAAAATGCCCACCACGCCCGTACATACGCTCGCTGAGTAGAAGGAGCCAACAAATTCACAACCAGTCGCAGAAACCTCCGTCGCCTATGTTCCAGTGTGCCACTGGCATAGTAGTTCTGCTCTAGGGTTCGTCTGCAACCAACCCACGGAACCTCTCCCACTGCGAACGAGATAACGCATCTGCAATGTCATTATTCACCCCCTGCACATGTCGCGCCCTGAAATAGATATCGTGCCGCAAACATTCCAACACAAAAACTCTAAGCAGCTGCAACACCTGCGCTTCTCTAGCCAACTGCCGATTGATTACTTGCACCACCGCCAAATTGTCCACACTAAACAGTACTCGTTTGTGCATCAACCATTGGCCCCACACACACACCGTGACCACCAAAGGAAACAGCTCCAAAAAGGCAATGCTGCACCCTCCTGCGCGCCATGCGTGTGGCCACTCCTCCGCGCAAAACTTACCCTGCCATTAGATTCCAAATCCCGATGCTCCCGATGCATCCGAAAAAATCTGAACGCCCCATTCGCACAGAGGTCATGCCCGAATTGGGATCCCGTTGTAAAACTCCAAGAAAACGCACCACATCCTCAAATCTTCTTTTACTCAGGCGCTAAGCTGCACATGGTGATGAGGTATGGTGTGACCTGACAGTGACATACCTAACCTCCTGCAAAAAGTGCGTCCAGCCCGCACCACCCGACATGCAAAATTTAGGTGACTCAACAAGACCTGAATTTCTTTCACCGTCACCTTCCGTTTCTGGATCATGGACCGTACCGTCTCCAACATGACCCGCTTCTTTTCCCCGGGCAATCGAGCTACCATGTCCACTGTGTCCAACTCGATGCCCAAAAAAGACAAAGCTGTGCAGGGCCCCACCGTTTTCTCGGGGGCCAGGGGCACACCCAGGTCCCCCATGACTGACTGAAAACTCTCCAGGGCTACCTTACAGGAGTCAGACTCCCTCGGCCCTGCCAAGAAAACATCATCTAAATAATGTGACCGACGCATGACCGGTTACCTGCACAAAAATCCATTGCAAAAAAGTACTGAAGCATTCGAACAAAGAGCAAGAAATGGAGCAACCCATGGGCAACGCTTTGTCGACATACCAACTGCCCTGGAATTGAATCCCCAACAATTCAAAATCTCGAGGGTGCACCGGCAGTAGTCAAAAGGCCGATTTGATATCTGTTTTTGCCATGAGGGCGCCGGGCCCCAATGCTTCCACCAAAGCCATTGCCACGTCCACTGAGGCATATGACACCTTTGTGAGTTCTTCCGGAATGAAATCGTTAACGGAGGCCCCTTCTGGCCATGATAAGTGGTGTATCAAATGATATTGCCCAGGCACCACTCCAATGGGGGAGACAATCAGATTCTCCAAAGGCCAATCTGAAAAACAGCCTTCCATCCTCCCCTCAGCCACCTCTTTCTCAAGCTTGAGCTGCACAAGCGCCTCTTTTCCGTGAATAGAACGCAAGTTCTCTGCCCACCGCCGCTCACGAGGCTCGTCGTACCCCAACTCGAATCCCTCTGAGAATCCTCGCAACAACTGTCCCTGACGCTCCAGGCCATATTGGCTAACCCAAAAACGAATCCTGTCCACCTTAATTGGCGTAGTAGCCTTTTCCCAGACTACCCTGCCCCCGTGCCCTGGTCTGTCCCTGAGTCCCTTGATTGTTGCTTCCCGAGGCCACATCCTGCTGCCCACCGGTGCTGCCCCCGGAACAGTTAGTGAGGGCATGCTTCCCCCCACACTTCGAGCATTCATGTTTGAACTTACAATGTTCTTTAGTGCATAGCCCTTTGTTAAAATCCCAGCATGCCCCTGACTTTTGCACACCTGTGTTTGCACCATCGGACCCCCCTTTGTCGCTTGAACTAGTTCCCGAAGTGTGTGGTACTGAAAATTCTGGACCCGTGTTATAAACGTCGTCGTATCACAACGATTTTGGTATCAGCAGACCGGGAATGATTAGAATAGTATGCACAAGCATTGTATTCATATTCAGGTAACAAAATCACCCGATTATCAGAGTTTCTGTCCTGAACCCTCGTGTTCCATTTAAACGACAGCCATTTTATGATTGCCCTCACATAGGCCAATGTCTAATGCTGAAAACGAGTCTGAAGGACACGTACATCTTTGCTGACTCCTCTGTGACCTGGGCAAGCTGACTCCACTGCCTGAAGCCAAACCTGTTCGGCCAGTTTCTTTCCCAGTGGCCGAATGAGATTAGTATCAAGGCACAACACATCATAAACCTTTCATCACACACAAACCATGCCTAATCTTACACACACCTGTCCCTGTTTTTTTCTTTATGACTTGCTTTACAAGGAGGAGGTGCCCGTTTATATTGGGGGTCCGTCGATATCTGATGAAAGTACTAAGCCTTGCCGGGTAATTGATTGAGGGCTGGACAAACTGAAATATGGGCTTGTCATCATAACCCTGCTATTACTTTGTAGTGAAAATATGTGAATGGTCAACTGTAAAATAAGGAATGTTTGCCTAAAGCATAATATTTTGTATAAAAGAGAAGGTTAGCTTTGCAAAGGGAGCAGTCTCCTGAGAATATACACCGTGTTGTACTTCTAGGATACCTGTTACTGGCTGCAGCCAATAAACAAGATCTTTGACTTCACCAAGAAGACTCTGTGTTTCTGTAGTCTGAAACAGGAAGGAATCGAAGTCTTAGGGTGTGTTCCCTGGCACCACTGGGTTCTGAAAAACCCAGTACTTCAGTTGGCGCCCAACGTGGGGCGATTTCAGCGGTACCAGTCCAAGCCAGAGGTTCGTGAGGAGCTTCGTGTGAAAATTCTGGAGGAAGGCCGCCACTTCATCGACCCCTGTATGTCGACGTGGTCCGAAAGTCTTTGCTGCGAGGTTCCCCTCTTTCCGACGGCTACGAAGGACTGCTGCCCTGACTATCGCCCTGTTTTGGACCCTTGATGATTTGGTAGAGCGAAACGATAAACGAGTCTTCTGGTGACATCATCGATACCTCAGTTAAGTATAAGTGGAGCGTCTCCCAGTTCTTTGTTTGGTTCTTAGTTTGGTATCCCCTTGGGATCTTTGATTTGGAACTTGCAAGTACCAAAGCCGAGGGATTCGTGTATTCACGAGACTATCGTATTCGATAATCCTTTGAAGTTTGAAGCTAGACTAGAGAGCGAAGATGCCTGGTCTTAGCAGATATGGAAATTTGTTTTGTCTTGGTTATAATAGGGATTCCCGATTGGAGGACTCGTGTCCGGTTCCTCCGATTGGAACTCCAACCTATGAACTATATGTGAAACATGGCATAGGCCCCATCATATATAATGAAGTATGGATCCGATACACCAGGAAAGATGGAGTTTTGAAATGGCCCCAATATGGTAGTTTTGACACAGAGATTCTGAATAATCTGGAGGTTAAACTTTTTAAGAAGAAAGCCCGGCCGGCGATGTTTGACTCTTTCCGCCTATGGCGTAAGGAAGCCAAACAGAAGGAAATTAAATTAGCAAAGAGAAATAAGAGGGAAGAGGGTATCTCGATAATGCAAGCTGCCATGCAGTTTAAAGATGATGAAGAAGAACAGATGAATGAGCAGTTGCACAGGCAACGTAAAATGGTGACCGATAAATGTTATCCAGTTTTTCCGCTTCTTCAGCAAGATGCAGCAAAAGAACTTGAGAAAGATCCTTTAATGTCACACTTGTTGAGTTCGCCACCCCCTTATGCGCAGAATGCTACAGCACCTCCGCAACCTTTAGCTGTGCAACCTCCGGTTATTGTGCCTCAGGTTCTTCCACAGCCGCCAGCTCCTTTTCAGTTGTCTCCTACTACTATGGCGCAGCCCCTTCAAGGGCCGCCGACTTTGCTACCTGCTCCATCTGTACCTCCTGCGACTTTAGGTACTACATCGACTGCCTCTTCTGGTGTTCTTCCTGATACTGCCTCTGCGTCTGCCTTGCCTCCCTCTGTTTTTACTCCTGTTCTTTCATCAACTTATCCTTCTGTCCGACAGAGAATGACAGATACTGTTGCCAGCCTTATATTTTCTCTCTTTGGGTCGTCTGGTGTGACCCCAGATTCGGAGCGTAAACAGTCGCGTAATCAACTGCCTAATTCTCAAGAGAGAGAAATGTTTGACCGTATGGCGCGTAAATGGGTTGTTTACCCTTTAAGATACGATGTAGAGTCTGTTATGGATGTCTTCCGCCAATGGGAAGCACCAAAACAAAGATACGTTTTTGAGAAAATGTGTGCTTTCCTTTGTGAGGAATTAGAGGATAATGATTTGGAAACAAATCCGCCTGATTTGTGCCGTTTACGGTTTGAGTTTGCAAAGGGCACGATTGTGGGTTCGGATGTTGAGACAGCAGTTGCGACGTTGTTGTCCTTTAGGAATAAGGATCCTTCTCAATCATTGTTCCAACATGACTCCTCTGTTAAAAAAAAGGTGCAATAGTACCCAATGAGAGAAGTCCCTCCAGTATGGAAGGACGCCGTTGCGGCTCATTTTGCTAATCAAATTGATGCTGTCCCAGCTCGTTTTCAGCGTGTTTGGGTACATGTTCCGTGGAAGCGAGCTGAAGTTTTAGCCCTTAAGCAGACTTTGCCTGATCCCCGTAAAAACCCTGCAGGGTATTATAAGGAATTATCACAGACTGCACACTCATGCATTATGAATTTAGCCGACATAGACATGTTATTTGGGAATGTTGTTCCACAGCCTTTGTGGGGATTGATTCGCCATACAGATCATGCACAAGAGTTAGGTGACTCATGGGCTAATATTAGTGCTGCAAATGATAGACAAGTTGGTGGTGCCAAGCCTGAGCCTTTGGTAGCAGAACTGCCTGCTAGGATCATTACTTACATGAAGACTTTAATGCCTGCGATGCGTGTGAATTGGGATAAATTGTCTGCGTGTAAGCAGAAGAAAGATGAAACAGTGTCTGATTTCTTCACCAGGTTTGAGGAAACGTTTATCGACCACAGTGGTCAAGATATGAGTACAGAAGGTGGTCAACGGTTGTTCGTCGACAAGTTTGTGCACAATTTGCTTGCCGAGCTGTGTAAGAAATTGAAGGATTCAGAGAGTTCTTGGGCCGTTTCCTCTTCAGCACAAATATTGGCTACTGCACAGTACTACGAAAATAGGGATAAAGATGAGAAGGATAGAGCAGACAAGAAAACTAAAGAATTAAAGACGAAGGTTCTTTTACAACAGGCGTATCCACCACGTGGTGGTCAGAGTAACTATCAGCAACCTCAACAGTTCCAGAGAAACTCGCAAAGGTTCGAGTTTTCTCAACCACGTGTTCCTGTAGGTCCCAATCAGTGTTCATATTGTAAAGAAGAGGGTCATTTCAAGTATAGTTGTCCTATTTTGTTACAGCGTACGAATGGTGCTTCTGGCGCAAGAGGTCGAGGTGTTCAACAAGCTCCTAGAGGTAGAGGACGTGGAAGTTTCCTCCAGAACACGCGTTCCTTTCCGTCTCAAAACTCAATGAATAGTTTTGACCAGCAACATAACGCGTCTGGTAGGACGGCTCAGTACTATGCTGACGACTACTATGCAGAAGATGAGAATCTGGAAGGTAATAATTGCTAGGACAGCCATAGACGAAGAGAGGGAGTTTTTTTAGTTCCAGTGGATCAGAATGGACCTTATGTTAAGGTGATTACATCAGGTGTGTCGGAGCCTTTTCTGTTGGATACTGGTGCTACAAAGAGTTCTATTATGCACTCAAAACTCCCTGGCGCACCTTTGTCTGGCGAGATGAATGTTTCAGTAGGTTTTTCTGGCGCCCCGGTTAGGAACCCGATTTCTAGTCCTATGTCCCTTTCTGTTGGACCTTGTGAATTGGAAGCACCCCTTATTCTGACGACAGGTTGTGGTGAAAACTTGTTAGGATTGGATTTGTTGAAAAGATTGTATGCAACATTATATTGTTCTCCTTCGGGAGTACAACTTACACTGGGTAGGAAAATGGTCTCTCCAATGTATTTGTCGAAGGATAAACTTCCGACCGAATTGTCGTTTCTTCCTGATACCATTTGGGTTACTGGTCCTAATGACGTGGGTCTTTTGGAAATACCGCCTTATGTTGTGACATTGAAAGCCAATGTTAAATTACCACGCATTCAACAATACAAGATCTCTAGTGAAGGTGAAAAGGCGTTGCTAGCGATCATTTATGATTTAATTGAAAAAGATGTATTTGAAGAGACAAGAGGCAACGTGTGTAATAGTCCTGTTCTGCCTGTTTTGAAACGTACTGACCCCTCTAAGCCACCTGTTTACAGGCTCGTGATTGATCTTAGAGAGGTAAATAAAATAGTTGTGCCACAGTTTCCAGTTGTTCCTGATATCACTGCCATATTGACTATGATTCCAGCTTCCGCCACCTGGTTCTCGGTGATTGACTTAAAGAATGCTTTCTTCAGCATCCCGATTGCAGAGGAGAGCAGGGATATTTTTGGATTCAGTTTAGGAGGCCGAAGTTTCCGCTTCAAACGCGCTCCACAAGGCTACTGTGAAAGTCCATCAATATATAGTCAGGCTTTAAAAACACAGCTTGATGCAATTGTTTTACCTGACGGCGCTACCCTTATTCAGTACATTGATGATTTGCTAGTCGCTACAGATACTGAAGAGATTTGTATAGAAGCCCCCTTTTTGTTGTTGCGTCATTTGTCTGATTTACATCACAAAGTGTCCCTTTCAAAACTGCAATATTGTCGACAAGAAGTGACCTACTTAGGTCATCTCTTATCGAAGGAGGGAAGGAAACTGACCTCAGAAAGAATTCAGGCAATTGCAAAATTGAGTGTGCCAAAGACACAGAGAGAAGTACGTGCTTTCTTGGGCATTACATCATACTGCAGACAATGGATACCGAATTTTTCTTTGCTGGCCAAACCTTTGGTAGCATTGACCTATAAAGATACACCGAATCCCGTTCCGTGGTCTGAAGATTGTCAGAAAAGTTTTTCCGAATTGCGTAATGCATTGTGTTCGGCTCCTGTGTTGGGTACACCCGACTACAGTAAGCCCTTTACACTGTATGTCCATGAGAAAGAGAGTTGTGCATTGTCAGTGCTGACACAGTCTTTTGGAGACAAGCAGCGCCCATGCGCATATTTTTCGTCAACTTTGGATCCGGTAGCTAAAGCATTGCCGAGTTGCTTGAGAGCCACAGCGGCCGCAGCTGTTTCTATTCGACAGTCTGCTGGGTTAGTGATGAATAATATGTTGATTGTGATGGTTCCACATGCAGTGGACACGTTGTTAAACAGGACCAAGACACAGCATTTAACTAGTGCTCGATTGTCAGGTTACGAGTTGACACTGTTAGCGAGTCATGTGCACATAAAGAGGTGCAATACGTTGAATCCAGCCACGTTATTGCCGATTTCAGTAGAGACAGATGATGCTGAACAACATGATTGTTTTATTAGGACAGAAGAAGAAACGAAAGGGAGAGTAGATCTTAAAGATACTCCTCTTGTAAAGTGTGATGGTACCTTATGGGTGGATGGTTCATGCTTCAAGCTTCCGAATGGTGATACGACTGCAGCATATGCTGTCACAACTTTGCATACGATTGTTGAAGCTGCACGTATACCACATAATTCAGCTCAAGCAGCAGAACTGATTGCACTTATGAGAGCGTGTGTGTTATCGAAAGGAATGAAAGTGACCATATATACCGACAGCCAGTATGCGTTTGGTGTGGCCCATAGTTTTGGACGATTGTGGAAAGAACGTGGGTTCCTGACTTCGCATGGAACTAAAATTCAGCATGGTCAGTTGGTGAATGAGCTTCTTGAGTCTCTGACCTTGCCATTACAAGTCGCGATTGTGAAATGCAGTGCACACAAGAAGGTTACTGATGATGTCGGTCATGGCAATGCATTTGCTGACGAAATTGCAAAAGAAACAGCAAAAGATGTGATGAATCGAATGTATGTTGCAGGCCCCGCAAGATGGGTTGGTGACGTTGGAATATGTGAAGATACGATAGAGGGTGTGAAGTCTATTCAAGCTGAAGCTTCAGAGAAAGAGTTGAGTGTGTGGAAAGAAAGTACGGGGTAAATTGGATGAAAATGGTTGTTGGGTTGACTTGTCAGAACATCAGCGATGGTTGTTTCCCGATGCGTATGTGCTTGCAGTGGTGACAATGGCTCATGGAATGGCCCATATCAGTGTGAAAGGGATTTGTAAGTTGTTGGCTCCAGTATGGCAAAATGCTGGAATTCCTAAATGTGCAGAGAATGTGGTCAAGAATTGCATGGTGTGTCTGAAATACAATCCTGGTAGGGGAACCCCAACTCCAGCTGGTCATTTTGCGCCTCCAACGTATCCGTTCGAGGTTTTGCAGCTAGATTTCATCCACATGGAAAGGTGCAACAATCAGAAATACGTACTCGTTGTTGTTTGTGCCTTTTCAAGATGGGTAGAAGCATATCCCTTAAAAGACAACACTGCCTTATCCACAGCTAAAGCCCTTGCCAAAGAATTCTTCCGTAGGTTTGGAATTCCGAGAATGGTCTGGAGTGATAATGGGAGCGAATTTGTGGGTCGAGTGATGAAAAAAGTATGTGAAGGGCTAGGTATCCAGCAAAAATTCCACGCTGCAAATCACCCCCAATCAGCTGGACTAGTAGAGTGCTATAATGGCACGCTAAAACTGAAGTTGGCAAAGATAGAAGCGAGCTCTGGTCTTAAATGGCCTGACGCTCTGCCTCTAGCACTCCTATCAACAAGAATGACTGTGCATTCGCGAGTGGGACTTAGTCCCTATGAAATTGTGTTCGGCTGCCCGGCCAACATATGGGGAGTGCCAAGACCAACAAAATTCAGTGAGATCGAACACCCTGTACTGCTTGATTATTTGTATGAATTGACGGCTAAATTGCGTGTTCTACACCAACAGGTTCACAATACTCTGCCTCAGGTCTCTGAAGCTCCAGGACATCTTATCGATCCTGGATCATGGGTACTGGTCAAGAACTTCCAGCGGACAAAGAATGACCAGCCCCGTTGGACTGGCCCCTACCTCGTCCTTCTCTCAACAAGATCAGCTGTTCGAGTGGAAGGGAAAAGAACTGGATCTACGGCGTACACTGCAAGAAGGTCCCTTTTCCTCTACCGTACGACCGGTGGGTCCAGGAGGGGATCGCTGACTCTGAGACTGAGACTGTGCCTCGTTTTTTGCCATTTAGCGATGCACGTGTAAAAGGAACAATTTCTGAACAACAAAGTGACAATAATTTGCAAGAAGCTGTGCCACCGTCAATTCGATTGAACACTACAGAGCCTGAACTCTTGTTCCAGAACCAGACAGTACCTGGAAAAAGCCGTTATAATTTGAGACCAAGAACTAAGGACAAATAATTTTTTTCCCGTTCCTTTGCTATTTTTTTTAAAGTGCGGCTCTCTCATCTGAGAAACTTTCTTATCTTTGTTTTTTTTTCTTTTCGAACCGCCATCCGGGTTCAGCTGTAGGGTCGTGGTTGCCCAAGTCTTTGGAGTGCAGCTGAAGACGTTAGGTCGACAGTTCTGGTCGGTCTAAGGGAGTTGCCCTAGACTGACAGAAGCATTCCCTAGCATAGAACACCCTACCAACACGAGCAGCAATTAGAGAGGATGGAGTTTTTCAAGAATGAGAGACCTGCCAGACAGATGGACTTTAAAGCCAGAATGGGTATAATAATGACAAAGAAACGATTTTTGATATTATGTATTTTCATGTTGCTTAGTGTAATGACGTTTTTAATAGGATATGTTTTATTCTCTTTTCAAGTGACATTTGCACCCATTACACAGCCCATACCTCCTTCTACTGTTTCCTCGCATTCTTTTCACCCCCTGCCTGAACACGAGTCTGCCAGAAGATTAGAATTTGTCAACAATTCATTCATTCAGCTTCTACACCAACACCAATTAGTAGTGAACACAACTAACTGTTGGGTGTGTGGTCTTATGCCTCATACTACTGATAAAGGTATCCCTTATCTGGTCCTGCCTTTCAGCCATAATGGTTCTGTATGGGCATATAGAATGGTGTTCATATACGCGTATGAAGCCAACCCCCTATGTTCTGTGAAAGATAATCCTAAGAATAGTGCTCTAGCTAAGGGTATAGTAGATATGATTAGGGAAGATATTTCCTATGAGACTATCCCGAGAGATGAGACACTAGCATATATTGGATGGAACATAACAGGATATGGAGTTACTCTGAGTGGGAACCAGCGAGCAAAGAGATCCTCCCCGATTTGGATTGTACCCCATCAGGGTCACCTATGTCTGCAAGGTAATGGCAAGAATCCCAGAGCTCAGTTAGGGAAAAGTATCTGCACTGAAACATATGTTTTTGCGTCTCAGACTTCTCCTTCGTTCTTAGCAGCTAAGGGTACCTATTTCATCTGCCATAATAGAGCCTATACATGGTTGCCTCCTGACTTCTCAGGCACATGTTTTGTTTCGTTCCTGTTACCTCCCGCCTACACGGCCGCGGCAGATTACCATAAGACAAGGATAGTTAGAGGTGTCATAAGTAAAGAAGACACTACAGGACAAGAATTTGGAGATTTCGTAAAGGGTTTTCTGCCGTTTTGGGGCCCTATGGTTAACAGCAGGAACATAAGGCAATTGACAAGGGTGGTTGAATCCACAGTAGTTGAAACCGCCGGTGCCCTTAGTAATTTGACTGCTGAGCTCCAGTCGGATCGCCTTATGACTCTTCAGAACAGGGTCGCATAAGACGTCATACTTGCAGACAGAGGTGGGGTATGTAAAGTGATCCAATCAAGTTGCTGTGTTTTCATCCCAGATAATGCTCCGACAGTCTACCAGGCCATTTCCAAACTGCATAAGATCTCCGAATCTATTCACGTGGATAAAGGAGATTGGTCATTGATGGGGTGGTTCTGGGAGCTGATATCCGCCTGGGGATGGAAGACTCTGGTAGTCATTGGGATGATCTTAGCCATTCTTTTCCTGTCCTGTCTGTGTGTACAGTGTGCTCCTGCAATATGTGGCCTCTGTGCTACATCGTGTGTAAGGAAACCTGTATCAAGGGATGAGCTAAGTAATAGGATGATGCTACAGCAACATCTCAACGACTTTATGAATATAGACCTGGACTCAGATTAGCGTGAGTATAGGTTATTGCCTATGTAAGAGCAAAAGGAGGGTCTGTGGTACTGAAAATTCTGGACCCGTGTTATAAACGTCGTCGTATCACAACGATTTTGGTATCAGCAGACCAGGAATGATTAGAATAGTATGCACAAGCATTGTGTTCATATTCGGGTAACAAAATCACCCGAATATCAGAGTTTCCGTCCTGAACCCTCGTGTTCCATTTAAACGACAGCCATTTTATGATTGCCCTCACATAGGCCAATGTCTAATGCTGAAAAGAGTCTGAAGGACACGTACATCTTTGCTGACTCCTCTGTGACCTGGGCAAGCTGACTCCACTGCCTGAAGCCAAACCTGTTCGGCCAGTTTCTTTCCCAGTGGCCGAATGAGATTAGTATCAAGGCACAACACATCATAAACCTTTCATCACACACAAACCATGCCTAATCTTACACACACCTGTCCCTGTTTCTTTCTTTATGACTTGCTTTACAAGGAGGAGGTGCCCGTTTATATTGGGGGTCCGTCGATATCTGATGAAAGTACTAAGCCTTGCCGGGTAATTGATTGAGGGCTGGATAAACTGAAATATGGGCTTGTCATCATAACCCTGCTATTACTTTGTAGTGAAAATATGTGAATGGTCAACTGTAAAATAAGGAATGTTTGCCTAAAGCATAATATTTTGTATAAAAGAGAAGGTTAGCTTTGCAAAGGGAGCAGTCTCCTGAGAATATACACCGTGTTGTACTTCTAGGATACCTGTTACTGGCTGCAGCCAATAAACAAGATCTTTGACTTCACCAAGAAGACTCTGGGGGTCATTCTGACCCTGGCGGCCGGTGGCCGCCAGGGCCACCGACCACGGGAGCACCGCCAACAGGCTGGCGGTGCTCCAACGAGCATTCAGACCGCGGCGGTTCAGCCGCGGTCAGAAGCGGAAAGTCAGCGGTCTCCCGCCGACTTTCCGCTGCTCGTTTGAATCCTCCATGGCTGCGGAGCGCGCTCCGCAGCCATGAGGATTCTGACCCCCCCTACCGCCATCCTGTTCATGGCGGGAAAGCCGCCATGAACAGGATGGCGGTAGGGGGGGTCGCGGGGCCCCTGGGGGCCCCTGCCGTGCCCATGCCAAAGGCATGGGCACGGCAGGGGCCCCCGTAAGAGGGCCCCGCAAGGTATTTCAGTGTCTGCCTTGCAGACACTGAAATACGCGACGGGTGCTACTGCACCCGTCGCACCTTCCCACTCCGCCGGCTCGATTACGAGCCGGCATCCTCGTGGGAAGGGAGTTTTTCCCTGGGCTGGCGGGCGGTCTTTTGGAGACCGCCCGCCAGCCCAGGGAAAAACTCATAATACCCTCCGCGGTCTTCTGACCGCAGAGCGGTATTATGGGGGCGGAATTCTGGCGGGCGGCCTCCGCCGCCCGCCAGAATTAGAATCACCCCCTCTGTGTTTCTGTAGTCTGAAACAGGAAGGACTCGAAGTCTTAGGGTGTGTTCCCTGGCACCACTGGGTTCTGAAAAACCCAGTACTTCAAGTGGCCCAACCCTGGGTGGGGCGATCCCGAAAGGGGCGATAAATGATCGGTAACCCGCTCGCTGTGAAAACAGTCTTCCCAAACTTCGCTGGTCCCATCGTGTGTTGCCACAAATCCGAATCAATTTCGCCCCACTGCACCTCCTCGTCGGCCGCCATGCGAGCCCGAAACTCCTCATCATATTGCACCCAAGCGTAGCCCCCGTAATTAAGGTACGCTTTCCGAATAACATCCATATACTTGAATAGGGCCACCGCCCGTTCCGGGAAACGCTTGCAATACACTCTGGCAAATATCAGAAAAGCCGCCGTCCAATTTTCAATGATCACCGGTACCCTGGGCCGCTTCGCCAACTCATATTCTTCTTCTTTAGAACCCTCTTTTGAAAGTACCTCCCTATGCAACAATTTGAGCATCTCTACATATTCCCCTTTCCAGATTTTCTCCTTCGTAGCCAACATAAGGTGGGGTCCCAATGGCTTGCCCATGCCCATATACGGCAAACGCTTGTGCTTCCCACTCACCTTACCCACCTCGTGCTCCTCGGTGGCCTTACCGGGCTTTTCCTTCCCCACGGTACTCACCGTATCCTTTGTCGCATCTGTGCCCACCCCCACATCTGTGACGCACACCCCTTTATGTAGGTGGTCCCCTGCGCCACACACACACCAGTCTCCGTGCCGACCCCCACTTGGGTCAACACTCTTGCCTCATTATCTTTTTGCAATGACGGGGGCCGCTCCGAAACCGTCCACCCTGCAGCTCTCTTCGCACCTGAGTCCGCTTCCTTCGCTGGCACCTGCAAAGACTGAGTAACACCATTAGACTCCCCCCCCATGGTCCACCATTCGTCCTCATCCTCCCGGATCTCCCTATCCTCCACACTGTCCTCTTCATAGTCTAATAGCTCCTGATCCATATCGTTCATATCGTCACCGTACACCCATCCCTCCCCAAAACGCGCCCTCTTAATAATGTTCTCCGCCTGCACTGCCGCTGACTGCGGTCGCCGAGGGGCCGCCCGTGGCCCTCCCCACCGTGGTGCATGGCCAGGCCGTGTAACACTGCTCCCCTACTTACCGGTGGGCGCAAGACCCAATCCGGTCCGGCGCCGCCGTGCTAACGCTTTGGCCCGCACGTCTCTCCGCTGCACTGTGGTTCCATCCAGCCAGCCGTACTGGGCCCCGCCTTCTCTTCATCCCAGGGTGCCGAGCCCGCCACAAGCCCGCCTGGGTCCCCGTCCTCGCTCCCGCACCGCTCCCTCTGCCAAAGGCCCTGTGTGTTAGTGAGCATGGTTCCTTCCCCCTGCACTCACCCACCTACCCTGCTGCATCTCTCCACCCGTCCCCACTACACCCTCGCTGTCAGAACTGCTAGTCCCTCCAAGTGCCTCCTCATCAACAGCTCTCCTCCTGCTAACATAAGTGCGGCTCGGCGGGCGAACCTTTAAAGTAATGCCATCCTCCTCTACTTCTGGGGTTGCATCATCACTCCACTCCAATATATGGCTCCAATCCCTGCCCTCTGGAGAACCCGTGCCACTACTGTCCTCTGGGGGCCCCCCCTCCCAACCTACGCTCTGAGTGCTCACTCCTCCCTGGGCCCCCCATCCCTACCCATCCTGCCTGCTATCCCCTTGCGCTGCCTCAGAAACCCCTCCGCCCTCATCCACCTGGCTAAGCCTCATACTCTCCACCGCGCTATTCCTTTTCTCTGTCCCTGCTTCCCTGCAAACAGTAGGCGTGCCCTGCCCCTCCTCGCGGTGTGGGGAAGATCGGGCCTGTCACCCTGCCTTCCCACTATGGCCTGCCGGAGGGGCGCCCGCCAGCCGAAGCAGGCCCACCTCCGGCTCCCTCATTCCACCACCAATCTGTTTTTGGACGGGCAGCCGCCCACTTTCTCCTTTCACGCGGCCGTCCGCTTTCAGCTGGCCCGTCTCCGAGACCCTCATCTTGGGCAGGAAGCCGTGCCCCCGAAGGGTGCGGCTTCTGCAAACTTTCCCCGGCCTGTTGCCGGGCGGATGCCTCGCGGCTCCCTCCCCTAACCCGGCCCAGCCCCGACCTCCTCACCTGCGCCAGGGGCCTTCCACGTCTTCCACGGGGTGGCGAACATGCTGCGACGGCGGCCGCCACCCCATTTGCCCCTTGCCGTGCCGGGCGGGCGCCGCGGTCCCCGCCATCGGCCAGCAGATCGAGTCACCCTGCTTCTCGGAGAAGCCGCAGGGCCTCCACGACTCGCCCGTCCATGTCCCCGCTGGTCCAACTGACCGCGATCTCCGACGACGAAAGGCCCAGGTAAGGTTTTGCGCTAACTTCTGGGTTAATTACTAGTATATTTTATATACCCCTGCTTCCTCACAGTTCTTCCTTTTTATTTTATTTTTTTGCGGCAACTTCCTACACTCCCAACCGACCACGCCTCAAAACTGCCAAACTCCCCCACTGCAAAACTGCTGCTCACCTAACCGCTGTGTCACCACAGAACGGTGACAGTTTAAAATGTCCGCCACTTATATAAAGTAGCCCCAGGCTACCAACCTACCACCCAAGAAGCCCAAAACGGCGCCAATGGGCTGAACCATCTCCCGCAAACTTCCCGGGGGGGAGACTGCCGATATCGGCGTTCCCCCCCAAGACCTGCTTGGGCCGTGTCACTGTAGGCATAAGGTAACATTAATTTTCTACATGTCCCACTTTTAAATACTATGCACCCTGCCTTGTGGGTTACAAGACCTATATAGGGGTGACTTATTAATATTTAAAAGGAAGGTTTCACCTGTCAAAAAGAGCTATTTGACAGTTTGCATGGCAGGCTGTACACTGCCATAGTAAACTATGCAGGTTACACCTGAAGCCACGTTTGCATTGCTACTGAAGTGAATGGCTCCACAGGTGCTGTAGTCCCTAGTGACATTTAACTTTCAGGCCCTGTTTCACTTTGAACACCATATTCTAAGGACTTACAAACAAGGTAAACACTCAGGAATAAGCACATTTAACCTTGGTTAAAAGGGGAGCTCAAGAACTTTGCTACTGATTAGCTGGGGTAAAGGGTACAGAGTTTCCGAGCACATCTTGGGATCCCCTTAGACTCACTGAGACGTTAATGAGAGCTAGACATTAATAGGGCAATAACTAACAAGGAATGCTCCTTCCTCTTAGAATATCGAAACAGAGCTCACGTAAAACACATTTCAAATGTATAAGATTTTCAATATTTCATAGAGCCTACCTCATGCCACAAAAAAATAAACCGGATGTCCCATCGGCCTCAGCGTCCTGCTTCAGGTGTCACACTGAGTGCGGACCTGGTTCATATGTCATGGTCCTGCCCGAAACTGGCGAATTATTGGGACGAAGTTATAACAACATTGTTAAGTTTGGTTGGGAATGATCACTGGCGCACACTAGAACAATGTATACTAGGCCTATATCCCAGACCCAGAACAGCCAAGGTGTCCTCCCGTTTTGCGGACCTGTCACAATTACTGGCCAAATATTTGTTGCCACAACACTGGAAGTCTTCACGGCACCCTTCGGTTCTCCGTTGAAGGGAGGAGATGGCGCAGTGGGGGCTGACAGAAGGCGCTGTAATTCGCCGAGAGGAACATAAAGGGCTCCGCAAACGGCCAATGGCTATGGAAAGGGACACTCTAATAGAAATACTAAACGTGCAGGATAGCGAGGTGGAAAGTGCCCACTAAACCATAGTAGTGATCTTCTACTAATACTAGATCGAAGCTGCGATCCACACCAAGGTTTCACCAAATATCCTATAATACCCTCCCTTACCGATAATGGGCCCATACATATGCCCAACCTCCAGCTAATACTTACCAACTATTCTGTAGTCAGAAAATAGAATACGAAAAGATATATCAGAGTAACCGTTTAGTTTCCCTCTCTGCTGTCACGGCCCTTATGAGGAAGTATCCTTCATGACACTGTATACGGTTCACGCACACGTCAGGTAGTTGTCGGGGGAGAAGGTATCGGGCTTATGGTTATATTCGCATTTGTGTTCTTTGTCTATACAGTGTAGCATCGAACGATCCTCAACACTTATTGTCCAATGAAGTTGAAAAACGTGTTTTCCATTACTACTGAATTTCTGCTGTAAGATGTGCAACTCTATACATGTAAAAAAATTAAAATGCAACAAGGTTTGTGTTTTTTTTAAAGGGTACAGAGTCATAGAGTCTGCAATAATATAGGGTGCAGCAGAATGGGCAGATTTCCTGCACATACAGTTTGAATGCTTTATTAAGAGAGCATTAACTAACAAATGTTGATTTCTCCCTCTTTATGGGCGCAAGCAGTTGGTTAGAGCCCAAATTGAGGCACGGGTAAAGAAAAGTTGTTAAAGACCTGCACGTAAATTTAGTAAGGCCCTTACTACTACAGATACTATCCAAAACTCAAGAAATGAGCCTCGCCTGAAGCCACGAAGAGGTGGAGCTGCCATGCCCTAACTTCAAAGGGAGATCCTATTTTATTTTACTTAATCAGTGGGGCCAGAGATGAAGAGAAGCTCTTTCTGGTGGCGTTGAATAACACAACCACTGCTGCCTTTACAGGTGGAAAAGGGGTGGGGTTGAGCCTAAATCAAACAGCGCAGGGCCGCCGCAGCACCAGCACCCTGGGGAGAGAGCGAGAGCGATGGAAGGCACTGGATGCTTCCAGCGTGCCTGCAATGGCAGCTGTACTTCACTATGAAACCATTCTGACTGGTTGTCCAGCTCCCAACAATCTACTTCGAGTGCTAATTAGTTTGGTTTTCATTCCCTGAAACTGGTATTATTACCGTATTTACATTTCACTTTAAATCTGCAGAGTCATCTCCATTTGCGCTTAAGAGGCATCGAAGAAAACGCCACTAAAGCGCAATGAATGTGATGAGGTGTTAACTGTCAGCCAGCATCTCGATACTGAAAATGAAATGTACACAAGAGAGTTACTGGACAGAGTGACTACAGTGGTGTCTGTGAAATCAATATAACGATCTCTCAGCACTGCTGGTAAGTACAGAAGCTGCCACAACAGCATAGTGAAAGAACAAATCTCAAACCCTGTATGGCGTTTGCCTGCCTCTCTTCCTACCCAATCACAAGGCGCCTGTTGCATGCCAAACCCTCCTTACTCGCATAGCAGCACAATTATCTGGAGTAAAGGAATGCCGCAAGTGGCGTTTCCAAAACCCAGCCAAAATTATAATTTCGAAACCGCCATGATCTCCGAAAATTAAATTACGAATGGGATGCCAAACCTTAGTAGATTCCGCGTGTAATCTTGCATGGAACACCTCGGAGGATGCAGGTCACAAGGAGCCACAAGGTTAACATGTTTAGCAACTTCAATATACGCGATGAGGCACCATTTACCCTTTGATATAAGCGAGACTAGCAGGTAACACAAATACCGTTTAAACACATATTGTAAAAGCTCAGATCACCACTGCAGTTTCACATTTGAAAGGAAAGTGAAAAACAAAACCGTGCCTTTCAGTGTACCCTGCAAAAGCTATCTTGGAGCACAGCGTGCTATGCGAATGACCACAGCACTTCAAACAACTGTGGGAATAAATACCTTTCCCTGCAGGTGCTATGGCTGTCTACAAAGAAAAGAAAAAAACATCTGAATCATCCGTGCTTTACGACAGTTAAAAATAGCACTATGTGTGGACAACAGTGTAGGATCGCGATACATTAAGCACCAAGGCAAATTACTTCGGGACTAGCACAGAGATGTTCTAAAATAATTATATTTCTGATTAACTAAACAATTGACCTTGACAAAGTGCAAGCAGAATCGGGACTAGTTTGGTGTTCGAAGCACACACTGGAAATCCGCATCATTTATGCTATGGAAAATCCACCATAGTAAATTTTGGGATAAGTGGCAGTGGCCATATAAAATCCAATGACCACTCACCCACAGGCGGTTTTCACAAACCTTTTGTAGGTGCTTTTTAGTTCCTGAAAACGCTACTCTTGTTAAAGGTATGAAAGACTAACCCCCCTTTCTAGGTCGGGAGGGGAACATACGGTATTAATGGAAAGGATTTCTACAGCAAAAAATATAAATATTAACCTAGTAGAGGAAAAAGGAGAGGCTGAAATGTTCAAACGCGCATGCAGCAGGATTTATTAATGTATGTTTTCCAGTTTGGGGTAAAACCTGCAAGGTAACATTTTACCCAGAAGGAGCCACCTGAAAATCCTGGAGATTTCCAAAAATAAATTCTTTGTGAATAACAATAAAGTAGAAAATGTACTTCACACGGTGGATGTGTAAACCTCTGTTTGGCGCGAACGGTTCTTGCTGCAGAAATATTCCTGTTAATGAACGGCCCAGTACTCCGTGGTTCTTACTTGCGTTCTGAACACTTTCCTAAAACATGAAGCATATCGCTGTAAACGCACATTTCCACTGCACTAAAGGTGCCCTGCACTTCTAATGCAATGGCTGCAGCACGGGCACAAGCATCTCCTTACAGTATTTTTTTTTCATTACGTTTTTGTACGGGCCCCGAGAATGGAGAATAAACCAATACGGAATGTGAAGAGCAGAAGCCATCTGAAGCGCTGATATTTCTGCCCTTCAGGCCTGGCGTTGGTATGCATTGTATCAAGACAGTGATTTTCCTTGTGTATGTGCAAACCACCAATCTGCAACGGGATGTGCTACTTCAGCACTATTGCTTGGCGCCTCTAGCAGCATTTCTCCCAATTCTAATAACTATTGGTTAAGTTGACTATCTTCTTCAAGAGGGACAGGATTGCATTATTTGCTGTGATTTCCACTCCTGGGCCTGTTTTACAGTGGGTGCCCCAAGGCACGATGGGCGTTTGCCACCGCTTCCTGCATCCTGGGGCACACTACTAGTACACGAGTAGCGCCATCTATAACACATTTACCCCCGTACAATCATGCAGCGGGGTTACTTTGTTTTGGTCCATGGGGACGTGGACCAAAACAAACGAGAAACCATTGTCTCTGGGCTAGCACCCTATTACAGGCACAGAGGCCAAGCGGCTGTTATGTGGCACTCAATTAGTGCAACACTCTCCCCCTCCCCCACTATCCCACCCCAACACACTGCACTCACCAAAAGTGCTACTTGTACATGAGGAGGTATTCACATAAACTCCCCACCAGACAGGTACATTTAGGGCCAGATGTAGCAAAGTGTTTGTGCCTTGCAAACAGCGAAAAACGCCGTTTGCGAGGCGCAAAAGCCTCTTTGCTATGCAGAAATGCATTTTGCGAGTCGGATCCGACTCGCAAAATGCATTTCTGACTCGCAAATAGGAAGGGGTGTTCCCTTCCTATTTGCGACTCGCAATGCAATTCAATTTCGCGGTCGCAAATGAAATCGCAGTTACCATCCATTTGAAGTGGATGGTAACCCATTCGCAAACTGGAAGGGGTCCCCTTGGGACCCCTTCCCCTTTGTGAATGGAAATAAAATAACTTTTTAGAGCAGGTAGTGGTCCAAGGGACCACTGCCTGCTCTGAAAAATACCGAAACAAAACGTTTCGTTTTTTTTTCTAAGTGCAGCTCGTTTTCCTTTAAGGAAAACGGGCTGCAGATAGAAAAAAAAAAACTGCTCTATTAAAAGCAGTCGCGGACATGGTGGTCTGCTGTCTCCAGCAGGCCACCATCCCCGTGAGTGCCCATACTCGCAATGGGGTCGCAAACTGCGACCCACCTCATTAATATTAATGAGGTAGGTCTTTGCGACCCCCATTGCGAGTTGCAGAAGGTGTCTGAGACACCTTTCTGCATACCAAATTGCGACTTGCAATTTGCAAGTCGCACGGACTCGCAAATTGCAAGTCGCAATTTCCTACCTACCTACATCTGGCCCTTACTCACTGCGCTCTCCTGCGGGGACATCTCTGCCCCCATTTCAGATGCAGGCCGCCCGCCCGCCTCCACAGTGAAAGGCCAACCAGCAGCTTCACTCAGCCAGGCCACTTTTCACTAATGCGCTGTCCCAGTGCAGATACAAATATGCGGCTGAGCTGTGTACAGCATTGTCACTGCAAAAGGGCACATTGTCTCAGTCTGCAAGTCAAAACTGCGCCGCATTGTAAACAGCGGAAGCTCACCCGATATGTAATAAGGGCCACATGGCTATTATTAACAAAAGGACCCACAAGTGCAAGTTGCGTGTGCGCCCACTTTTTGTGCCTCTGGGGGAGTTTGGTACTACAGAAGGGGTTGCAAAAGCTTGGAAACCCCTTTCCGTAATACAGATTGTGTAGGCACTAGGTGTGTGCCAGTGCATTCCCAAGGAAGCATTCTTTTATGTGCATGGGCAGTGGCCCCATGCATATGAGAGAATGCCTCTGCGTCCTTGCCAAATTGCAAACATGG